>NW_027271288.1:0-1392051 GCF_040938485.1 Diadema antillarum | reverse complement strand
CATTTCTGTAAGACACTTAATTTTCAATTATCTACATTGTCACCAGTCATATCGGCCAAATTTGATATGTTTTGTGTCCAAATTGTCTCACAGAGCAATGTTGCGTAATTTATAGAACAGAAATCACTACTCATGGTCATTTAGGAATCACCTCAGGCTGTTGTATTCTTGAAGGAAAACTTCTCAGTTTTCATGTGATATTGATTTTGAATTTGGTATTTCTGCCAGCAGTCAGTCCCTATTTGATGAGAGATGACCTTTCTGCATGACTTTGATAATGGGTATAGTGATTGGATGAATTGTAATGTCATGCATTGCTTTTTTTTTAATTCAAGCACTCCATCACATAATGGGCCACCACCATCAAAATCACTACAGGCAGCACAGCCTCCACCCCTCAACCAACCCTCTGTGGACCCATGCCTGCCCCAGACAGGCAACCCTTCAGTAATGGCCCAGACCCAGACCTCCATGGCCTCTCCGAGGGGTCTGAGCTCGACTGCAGACTGCCCTCCCTGGGTGGGCCAGGTGTACGGGGGAGTACCTCGCTACCGCCTCTTGGAGCCCCAGGTAGGTACTGTGTCCTGTAGAGGCATCAGACTAGAATTGGTTTAAAAGTGGCATACACTTTGGCTCAAATTCATGAAGGTGGTTTAAATTCAGACCATGGTCTGAAATGAGCATGAAATAAGCATACCTTTGACATGCGCTTATTAACACGTGTATGTTACTGGTTGTCTTGGTATACGTAATCTGTCAATTGTATTTACGCATAAGAAATTTGCATAAACCATGGTTTAGATTTAAACCCACCTAGTGAATTCATTCCTTAGTGTTTATCTGGGAAGAGTTCTTATTTTTGAAGGCTGCTACTAGCAAAGAAAGAAAAGTAAAGTTAACTTCTGGGGAATCATGATAGTAACAATCAATATGGTATAATTTTGACTATGTCTAAAACTACTTAGAGTAATGATGATGATAAGTAAGTAGCAGTTGTAATGGTTGTTGATGCAATAAAATGATGATGAGGATGATAGCAACAACAACAATTAAAGGATTTATAGTTTAGTTGAGACCTAAGTTCAGGTTTCTACAATTTTTTTTTTGTGTGTGAGATAATCAGAGACTTCGTATGAAATATGAAAAGAGCATGTAATTCTGAGAGGATTCAATGTCTATTTGATGAAAATTGGTCTTGAAATCGGCTGAGATTTTAAGAAAGGTAGACCCTCCTTTTATTAGATTTGCTTGGTTTACTTTGTTTTTGGATGTCTCAGCCATTCCACAGCGATTTTCATTTAGTAAGCTTTGAATTCCTCTTAGAATGGTATGCTCTGTATCATTTCATAAGTGGTTTCTTGGTATCTCGCAAAATATAAAAGCTCAATCCTCATCTCCACCAATAATACTGTACTATCCCTTTACAGCAGAAATGACATCAACATCAATAATGCTGATATGACTTTCTTGTCTTGACAGTTGGGGGACAAGCTCTGCCAGCTCTCCAGCCAATCAAGAAGAAGAAGAAGAAAAAGAAGAGTTCCAAGAATCGGGACGAGGATGATCTCAATCAAGACTCAGACCTCAGCAGCCGTGGGACTCACTCACCAGATTCCATCTTGTTATAATCGTGATCTGTTCCTTTAAGTTTGCGTACCTCTTGTCAGTTGTGATGGACACTTTGTGTGTATTTGCATTCATTGAACTTTTATTGCGGAAGACTGTCCATGTGAACATGGATCAGAGATAATTTTGTATGAAAATAATTTCAGGTCTTAGGAAGAAGTCCACAATGCTTTTCACCTGTGATCTGGCATAGTGTTCATGTTTTCTTTCTTCTGTGAGGCCACACTACCTGTGTAACACATGGGCAGCTAGTTTCATGGTTTCTTGCACAAATATCCTGTAGGAAAGTGATTTCCATCCAGTTTGACCGAGTTTGCCTGGTTTTGCTACATATCATCATACTCCTGAAAGTTTGCAGGGAAACATTGATGGAAGGTGTTACAGAGTTAAGCTGTGAGTCATCATGTGACATATTTGCACCAAGCCCCTCCCCCCAAAAAAAGAAAAAGAAAATGAAACAAAACAAACAAACTACAACCACTACATACACAAACAAACATACAAACAAACAAACAAACAAACAAACAAACACAAACAAAAAAACAAAAAAGAAATCAAACAAACAAACAAAACAAACCCAAAGATCCTGTGATTGTCGTTGAGTATGATTGCTGAGGGGCCTATTTATTGCAGTGTAGAAGGTGAGAACCTTGATGTTAACCTGTTGAGGACGAGTCCCGAGTGTACTCGGGCAGGTGTCTACAGGGATGCCAAGTTCAAAATTTTTTATGAGTGAGATTTTCATGACTCGGCATCTCGGCGAGCGAATGAACGCGGCAAGCGAGGGTGTGGGAGGGGTCCCCCCCCCCCCCCCCCCCACACCACCGTGGCCTCCCACGGTAGGGACCTTTTTCAATTTTAGCTCTTAATGGTGCAATCAGGTGCATACTTAAGTGACTATTTTTTACTTATTTGAAAGACAAAAGGAAAATATACCTTCAATTGTAACTATCACTTCAATCCTTTGAGCTATGCTCCTTAATATGGGCCCAAATTGCAGACTTTGCCGATGCGTGAGAAAAATGGGTGTCATTCTTGAGTCTCAGAATGCGTGAGACTTGTTGCTCTGTGTCTATGGGAAGTGCATGTTGTAGCAAAATCAAACCATCCTCAATGGGTTAAAATAAATTCCCTTCCCCAATCTGATATCTACCTACGAATGTAATTCCCTTGATGCATGTTCATCTGCTTTGTGTAAACTTGATCTCAAGTGGTCCACACACTCCAGCAGCTTAGTTTCAATACTCAATGCTTATGAAGAACACACTTAAATCCCTTTGTATGTCAAGGCACTGACATTGATTGCCTGGCCAGTCTTGCATTTTATATAGAGTGCAGGGAAGCTTACCTAACGTGATGAGGCTGATCAGAGGCTTTTTGTTTTTTTGTTTCTGTTTGTTTTTATCAGATTTTTTGCAGTAACTTATTCACAATGTTATGAATTTGCATAGAATACAGTTATGCATACATTGTATATGGGACATATATTCTGTGTACTTTCACTGCCCACGCATGTTGATATGGTGCCAAATGATAGAATAATAGAATTAAGACCTATAGAAACTAAAACCTATGTTGTGCATCTCTGCAGCCAGTGTACACTGTTGATATTTGATCGTGACATTGTAACAGGATTTAAAGCTGACAATGGTGACATGCGATAGTCATTATGTGGATTCATTATTTGCATTGGCCACAGGGAGAAAAACATGCATCGATGCAAGGGGAAACTTAAAATGTTTTGAGACATGCAAGACACTTGGCCCAATGAGCTGATTCAATGTAGTAATCACCTGTGTATGAGTCATTCTGCATCATTGTCATGAAGATTCATGCCCATGACCTTGTATTCATGAAATGCAAGTTGATGCCATGAAAGAAGATCTGCATAGAACGAGTTGGTAGAGGGTCAACATTGGTTTCCTTGTGTATTACATAATTATGTGACCGTGCACCTCAAAACGAACATAAAGTCGCACACACTGATTTTGCATGAGGACTGAAAATAAGTGATGAAGTGGGTCAACCTAGCCGAACTTGACTTTTTCATATTTTCTGAAAGAACGGGTGTTCTTTTACATTATGCTAAAATTTGGTATCATAAAACGGGCAGGAAAGTGTGTTTTTTAGCAGTTTATCTCGAACATTTTTGGTAGAATAGTGTGATTAGATGTGTCTTTAGAATCCCTTTTTCATTTCTTAAAAACCTTGTCCACACTCTTCACTTTCAACTCTAATAACTTTTGAAGAACAGTGCTAATGCTTAGAGAGTTGGCATTAATTATGGACAGAATGTGTTAATGAGGCATGCTTAATTTCAGTTTAATCTGATAATCCCTTCATTGTTGTTACTCTGGTGGTTTACTTCCTGTTTTTGTCTCATTCATCGCACATCAGCAGCACGGTTTGGTAAAGATTAAGCGCTTGACTAGACACTGTACTTCAGAGCCTCTTTCTCTCAGTCACACTTCTATCCTGAGTTTGTGCTTTCTTTCCAATATTTAGATAGGTTAGGAGAGTCCATTTGATTTGAGTTATACATCATTTTCAAGCTTAAAGTCTGTTCTTTCAGAATATGGTCTTAACTAAAAATTCATGTCTGGCGACTTTTTGTTTGTTTTGAGGTGCAGGGTCACATATGATGAAATGTAAAACTTTTTTTTTTTTTTAACAGGACATACCCCCTACACTTGAGTTTCTGTAGTGCAGCACAGTGTCTTCTGTCTGAACAAAATGTAATGGAAGCAGGTTGAAGTCCAAGCCTTCATATGATCCATATTCCATTATATCTGACCTTGATATACATTGTATAATTATGCACTGATCTATGAAGTGCTGACACTGGAGTTTTTTTTTTTTTTTGACTTGTCTGTGTTACTGAATCACTGATGATAACACTGTACGTCAACCAAGGAGAAGTCTCGGATCAAGACATTAACACTAAATGTCATGCCAGCAATCTTTGAAGGAGTGTGTTTTGAAAGTAGATTGTCATTCAACTTGGAACAATCACTGAGACCAAAGTTGGGAAGAATTTGGAGATCTCCCCACTCAGACTGCGTTTAAAGGGAAGATAAACCCCAAGAGCAATGTGGATTGAGTGAAAGCAGCAACATAAGTAGAACACATCAGTGAAAGTTTGAAGAAAATCGGACAATCGATGCAAAAGTTATGAATTTTTAAAGTTTTGATGTTGGAACCGCTGGGTGAGGAGACTACTAGAGGTTATGACGTATGAGTGGACAACAATACCAAGAGAATATAAAGAAAATTCTGCAAAAATCCGTTTTTCATGAAAATTATAAATTCCATCAACTTGATATTGACATATGTTAAGGGTAGCAATTATTCCCCCTGCTTTCTGAAAACGGTTGGTCCATTGCTCTTTCATGATTCTAGAAAAGTGAATTTTTGTTGAATTTCCTTTATATTTTCTTTGTATTGTTGTCCACTCACACGTCATATCCCCTAGTAGTCTCCTCACCCAGCGGTTCCAACTCCAAAACTTTAAAAATTCATAACTTTTGCATCGACTGTCCGATTTTCCTCAAACTTTCACTGATGTGTTCTACTAATGTTGCTGCTTTCACTCAATCCACATTGTTCTTTGGGTTTACCTTCCCTTTAATAGCAGTCTCAACACCACGTAGATATAATATATCGTCTACACATACTATGAAACAGCACTGCATGTGGTGTCCATTCATGTCACACAGACCAACTCTTTATAGTCTAATCAGTCACGTACAATGCCCACCAAGGAAGATTGATATATTCATTTTAAAGACTACGTCAGCATGGGTACACCATGTAGTCAGAAAGCTGGGCCAACTTAGATATATTTGAGAATCGCAGTAACAAATTGTGTCCAGTTTTATCACTGATCTCTGCGTGAGTACACACACAGCCGAAGAATCTTTACTGGAGTCTACCATTACTGATTAACATACCTTCAATGCACATATACTGTACATATATTCGCTGACCAGTGCTATTTGTGGTTTTTAAATTTCAAAGGTGGGCAGTGAATGCACTGCATCATCAATGAATCCAATGCTACTGGATCTTGAACATGAAATCTTTAAAGACAGAAACTATCAGTAATGAATTAATGGTTGTAGCTTAAATCAAAGTATGATTCTAAACTGCTTGTGTTTTCTGGAATTTTCTATGAAGTTCAGAAGATTTTAACTTCGGTAAGTTTGCATAATCCTATTCGAAAGTGAAAATATATTCATTTTTATCTTCTTTTACAACTCAAACCTTCTTTTCCACACATACAGTTCATGTTTACATAAAGTTCTTTTATGCTCAGTAACCCAAATATTACTTACACGGTACATAAACTTCTGACAGTGCTACTTGCGTGAAAGCAGGCAACAGTTTTCCTGTATTGGTTTAGTTGAAAAACCAATAGCAAATTCTACTGCAAATGATAAGACTGTCTGGAGAAACCCTGCATCCCATAACACTGTTTCTACAAAGTACCAAGATTTTTCTATGTAAAACACTGTTTAGATCTCCTTCAGTACTGACCATGTACAACATTGTAGTGCATACAACTTTGTCACAGATTCTGCTGGTATTCTATATTTAACCCCAAACGTGTCAAATCCACTGGAACTAAAATGCATTTGAAACTGCTCTTCATACACATGTGAATCATTAACAACTTCTAGTTACATGACAAAGTCCTCTGAAGAGAAAAAACATTTCTAAGGTCATTTTCACCTGTTTTTTACATTCCACACTTGTTCTAGACTTTATTTCATGAGCATAATGTTTCCCAGGACAAGAGTTTCTGTAGGTCTTGATATGACTATGATTTCATGTCTAAAAACAGTCATTAGAAATGAAAAACCTTTTAAGCTAAATGTAAAGGCTAATCTATCTTTTTTTTTTTTATGTAATTAAGCAGGGTATTGTGTAAATGCATTGTTTTGATTTACATTCTTGAGTCTCTGCAACTTTGAATACTGGCAATAATTCGGAAATAATGATGTGCAAATAAAATGAAATATATTATCATGATTCACCCAGCATTCCAATAGTAACCAATCACAATGGTGATTTCCCAGTTATCTATTCAAATGAACCTTTCTTTAATATGAAAGGCATGCTCAACATAAATGTAGATATCAAATGTGAAAAGCCAATAGGTCATTCCCGTTGGAAGGAGACAGGTACTTTGTGTGCTTAGCTAGACACTCAATAGGATAAACAGTATTACACAGTTCATAATGATCTTGAATTACTGAGTTCACCAATTGGCATCATTTTCCCATTCAGACTGCGTGGTGAACTATATGTGCTTAATGAAATAAAGCTCACATCGGTTAAAGTTATGACCTCTTTAAGCAACTTTTCAACTATCTTACAGCAAACTTCAGAACAAACATTTCACATTGTGATATCAACTCCAGAAGAAGAGAATGACTATTTGGCATGATAGTTGAAATAGAATACTGGATACATGAATAGCAAGTTTGATATGGGACACAAATCCACACATTAAACATCAACATTAGAAGAGACTACCATTCCCGTAGACAACGATGGCTAAAGTGTGATTGCAAGTCAATTATTTTGCTGTCATAATGATAAATGTCAAACATCAAACAAGGGAAACAGATTACAATTGGGTCTAGCTTGCAAAGAGATTCTAAGATGACAATGGCAGGGACATCTTATGTAAGAAATGTTAAGTCCATCCTCAAAAATATTAAAGCTATAGAATATGCAGGGGTTTTGTCTTTAGTAGCATGGCAGTCAACCGCTAAGCCACATATAGAATATTCCACTTAAGTAGCAGATATTTTCTTCTTGACATTTAGATTGTGTATCGACATGACAAAATGTGCATGTTCACAATCATCAAGTACTTTTGAATCTTCCCTGTACATTGTACTCTGATGTACACCTGCATACACAAACTGGGGTCAAAGGTCAATTGTTATATCTTGTAGACAACCCCATCTGAGGTGGACAAATCACTTGCTAAACTGAGGGGCCGAATTTTGGCAGCTTGTTACAGCTGGACACCTTAGCATGAAAAATCACAGTGAAATTTATGATACATTTCCCCAAACTTTGAAGAGCTGGAATCCTGACGCTTTGAGTGTGCCAAACGCTCCGATTCCAAATCTCCCTTTGACAACTTTGACTTTCTTCGTTCGCATGATGACCCCATTAGAAGGAATATCTGACTTGGGCAATCCCTCTGAGGGTGAGCCTAACTAAGAGTCTTTCTACGAGTGGCTAAGAAGGGATGCTATCTGCGACACGCCCTTCTCCTTGTCATCCGTCTCTGTTCGTCTCTTTCTCGCTGCTTGGCGTCAAACCACGGCAGCTCAAACTCACTGCAGTGCAAAAATTAGGATACATCGATAAAATCGATAAAATGATCTGGCTTTATACCACATTGAAATAATCAGATTATGAATGTCAAAAACATATGACAAACACTTCACTGATTAACTTTGATGTTAAAAAAATTTATAACATTGAATCAAGTCTCAAGCCAACTTTCAAAATGACTGAAGTACAAACATTTTGAAACTTGAAAACAGTAACCTGAGAGCAAGCTAAAAGAAAAATGCAAAAGGAACACCAAATTTGTTGTCATACACACACTATGGCTCAATAAAATGACATCCAAAAAAAAAAAAAAAAAAAAAAAAAAATATATATATATATATATATATATATATATATATATATATATAAACCACTGTACAAGAAACAAAAATTCATGCAATTTCATTTGTGTGCTGGGCAAACTTATGGAACTTAGTTACTCACAATATCGGGGAAAATTTATTCTCATAATCTCATAATGGTGTATTTCCATAAATATTTGCTTTTGATCCAAACTTTCAAATATTCAGCACTTACAGTACACCATCACTTTCATTACTGCAAAGAAAGTATCAAAAGTGTAGAAAGAACTGGCAGAAGCATTTGATTGAATTAAAATAACTACAATTGTCTGAGCACTACAGTAAGTGTTGTGAAAAAGGCACTTTCATACAACGTACTATTGGTAGGTAAGTATTTACATTCTAAATTGATGAAGACATTCCCCCCCCCCAAAAAAAAAAAAAAAAAGTTTTGAAAATTCCTTCCACAAAACAAAATAACAACATTCAAGTATTTATCAACTTATCATTCACTTTTCCATCTGTTCCACAAACATTGCTCTGTGCTAATACTCACCTTGGTTTGACAGATGGTATTTGGACTCCGAACGTGATGACAGGAATGGTTTCACACATCTCAATGTACTCCGCTGTAAGTGCCAAAGAAAGGTCATTTCACACTTCAGTCAATTGCCAAAGACACACTTTGTAACCAACTTAAGTCTGATATGGAGAATCCGCTTCTACATACCAGACCTAAGTTAGTCACATCAAACAGCAATCCAAATAATGGGACTAGCATCTGAATTGTGAACTATAAACTAAAATGGTTAAATATCTTTGGTGCATTGTAAATGAACAGCAGCTCCTGGATAGATACTGAGAAAGTTTCATACAGTGTACATACAGATCTGTACGTATAATGGCTGTGGGATCAAGTCCACATAAAAAGATGATCACATCACCAAACATAACATTGACAAAAAAAAATTATCCAAGAGTAGCACCAACTATTTTTACTCAAAGGAACACCGATTAATGAATCTTCAGATCCATTTGACTCATAGGCAGGAAAGAGGGAGCATGCTGTGACCTTATAAGACACTGGTGGATATCTTTCGACAAAACAATAACAATATAGCCATTTATTCACATTGCATAGATACTACAATATTAAAGGGCGTGTACAGTTCTGGTCGAGGTGAAGATTTAGCTTTCAACGTTTTGCGAGATATTCAGAAACCACTCTATAAGATGTCAGAGAGCATGCAGTTCCAAGGGGTATCAAAAGTTTATTTCATGAAAATCGGTTTTGAAATGGCTGAGATATCCAAAAACAATGTGAAGCAAAGAGATCCTAATAAAGTTGTGGCATGTCGCCTTTTATTATCAGCACTTTTTTGGATATCTCAGCCATTTGAAAACCAATTTTCATCAAGTAAACGTTGAATCCTTCTTAAAATTACATGCTCTTTCATATTCTATAAGAGGCTTTTCATTATCTCACTTAGGAATGTTCAAAACATGAATCCCCACCTCAACCAGTACTGTACAGTCCCTTTAATATACTCTACTACGAATTACAAAGTAGTAGTCATGACATAAATAATTGAAACCGTGGTAACATTTTTAAGAAGATGAGTATTTAACCTGGTCTTTTCAAACTCATTAACTGTAGCTGCTTGCATCACAAACGGAGGGAGATTATTCCAAAATTTGGGAGCAGCATGTCACATGAATGCCCTGTCACCTAGGGTAGTTTTTGATTTCCCTGAAGGATATTTCAACAGTGTTTGATACATGGCTCCCTACTGACCATGAAGTTATTAAATATCAGTAGACAAGTTTTGATCAAGAGATGAGGACAATCTGTACAAGGAGGTTTTTACCTCATGGAGGGAGTTACCACTCCATGTAGAGTGCATGACATACTGTTACAAGAGCACATAACAATAACATGAGGGTTCGTTTGTTGAGGGGTTTTCTTTACTAGAATAATGCATTCCTCTCCAGATAAAGTTTGTTCAAAGTGCTTCCTGGCTGGTTTATCTAGATTCATTTTTTTCTTTTTTTTTTCTGGGGGGGGGGTAAATTTCAAAACTTAACTATTTCTTATTTCACACAAGAATAGAAATCACTTTTAAAATATCATGTAATAGTAAGTCCTGTATGTTTTCTATCTTTCAGTCACTAACAGCCTAGATAAAACGTTGATATATGACAATTGCCTGTTTTCAGTGAACGATGAGAGGAGGTGGGTCATTATTACTATAATTCAAACAAGTCTATGTGTCCACCCACCATCGTTATCATCTGGGTAGAAGGTGGTGAGTATGTGTTCCCACTGGGCATACTCCCGTTGCTTCTGCTTGTTGACAAGCCTCTCATGCTCTCTCAGCTCCCGTATCCGTTGGATGTCCCATCTCTTCCTCTTCCGCTCATCCTGTTCCAGTCTGCAGTGCCTCCGCTCGAAGGACGCATCGTCACACTCCTGGAGATGGAAGAAGAGTTCGGGAAGGGAGCTGGCATCATCATTTACAAATTCATGGCAAATATTTGTCACTCAAACATCTATACCAGTTTACAACCTCCACCAAGGGAGGAGGTTATGTTTTTATGACCGTTGTTTTTCTTGTTTGTCCATGTGCACAATAACTCAAAAAGTTGAGGACGGATTTGGATGAAACTTTCAGGAAAAGTTGAGAATGACACAAGGAACGGATGATTAAATTTTGGTAGTGATCCATGACTTTTTATGGATTTTATGAATGATTTTTGATATTTTGGAAGACAGGGTCAATGACCTTGGGAGTTCAAGCTGCGCATTTTTAATGTTTTCATATGCGCACTAAAGTACGTGCTCTAGCTATCTGCTAGTTTCCGTGCAGCTGGAAGTTGATGACATAACAAAAGGCTTCTATACTGGGAAATCTGGCGACTTCCAGCACGCATACATACGAGTGAAAATGACTGATCTCTCAGGAAGAATAAGATAAGATCAGCAATGGAAATGAGCTGCTTGGCGGAGGTCTGCACTCTCAGAGTGCTCCTCTAGTTTGTTTCATGACATTGAAAGCTTCCTGAGCTGTTCTGAAACATTCCTATGAGTAGAAATACAGTTCAGTATTCTGATCATCTTCTAGTCATTCCTTTGCTACCTAAATTGTCACAAAGAGCCAACAAGTTAAAAACATTTCTTGGGAGAAATTCATATCTTTACATAATTTAGAAAAGTGGGCATTCATTTTGGCCTACTTTTTGTGTTTTGAACTGGGTGATCACATAGACAAACATAGGTATAACATAATTCTAAGGTAGGTCTTACCTCTGACCCATCGGAGCAGCTTCCTGTTTGATTGGTGACCACACGCCAAGAAGGGACTGAAAGGAGAATGTAATTTTATTTAAGCCATTAAAAACTAGTCCTGAGTATTCTCAGGCAGGTTTCCATGGGAAATGTGTGTTATAGGAAAATCAGCTCATCCACAACAGGTTAACGTTCATGTCATCAGACCTCAAACAGATCTACAGTAGGTGTGATATCCTGATACAATACACATGAATCATAACAAACTGTTGGTGTGACAAAGAGCCTCTTCTTCTCATCATTTTGATACACATATTATTTTCTTGAGATAACATTGGGAAGTTAATGAAGTCTAATGATTAAGTGCAATTTAAGCTCACAAAACTAAAATGTTTAACAACCTTTCATATAACAAACAGATTAAAAAAATAATGACAAATTAGTATGGATGAACATCTTCATGTTTTACTTCCTTTGAAAATTTCATAACAATTAAAAATCAAATATTGCTGAGGTTAATCAAAACTCCACACTGCCATTTCTGGAATAACACAGTGTGAAAATTGAACATTGAAAGTTGGTGATTTGTGTTTTTCACAGGCTGTCAGTAAGTCAATGTAAATTTGATAATGTATAACACTACATTGTATGCTAATTAGCATACATGATCTAAATACCATATCAATCCAACTCATGTCAGGGATTCAACTAATTTTGTTTCATGCCTGGTATGGACTGTTTTCCAGGGATGGCATGCCTACTGCAGGGGTCTAACTTATGTTACACAGGCTTCATACTGACCACTTGATCTGCTACCACAACAAATATACAGTGTAACTTCAAGTGTCCTTGATTATATTGATGGGGAATTGCATACACATGAATGTACTTTCCTGCATAAACTCCCCAAGATCATGCAACACTGTGAGCTCAATACACAAAAGTATACGCAATGCCTGTGGTAAGATGGTGGCATGGTGGCTTCAAAGCGATTGGCCAATGAGAATTTTCATAACTACTTCCCATACAGATCAGTGGTTGCAACAAAAAAAAAATGTGATCAGCCAAGAGAGGGCGCCCTTCGCATACTCACCCATGACCACAGTATCTTCATCAGGGAAGTCTGGGTCAGGCTGGTGGACCCTGAGATCACTCAGACACGGATACATCACATCTGTGCGATGGTATTTTTCTTCCTCTTTGGACTCCTTGGACTCTTTGCTGTCTTGTCGGTTCGCTCCTTTCTTTTCGTCTTTCTTGGACAACTTCTCAGACCTCCGCTGCCGTTTATTGAGTTCAACACTGTTGGTCTGTGAGGTGCCACTGGAACTGAGAATGTCCTTGTTTTCTCTCAGACCTGAAGTACTTTTTGCTGGAGTCTCCTTCGTTGCTGAACGACTGGGACTGTTTACCGACGAGTCTTGATCGGATCTACGCTTTCTGGAAAAAAATGTTATCACCAGAACATACAATATACAGTAAATAGCTTCACACAGTTAAATTTGACAGTCATGAAGTAGTGACAACGAACAGCTCTGAAATAAAGATTTACTGTGAGAGTAACCATGCCACAAACAGTGTCTAGGTAGCCATCAGATCTTGATTTTGGTAGCCATCTTGATTTTAAAGGGACTGTACAGTACTGGTTGAGGTGGGGATTCATGTTTTCAACATTCTTAAGTGAGATAATGAGAAAGCTCTTATGAAATATGAAAGAGCATGTAATTTTAAGAAGGATTCAACGTTTATTTGATGAAAATTGGTTTTCAAATGGCTGAGATATCCAAAAAAGTGATAATAATAAAAGGCGACAGGCCACAACTTTATTAGGATATCTTTGTTTCACCTTGTTTTTGGATATCTCAGCTATTTCAAAACCGATTTTCATCAAATAAACTTTTGATACCCCTTAGAATTGCATGCTCTTTGACATCTCATAGAGTGGTTTCTGAATATCTCGCAAAACGTCAAAAGCTAAATCCTCACCTCGACCAGAACTGTACACACCCTTTAAGTTTAGATTTGCTACTTTGTAAAACCACTTGTTGAAACCTTTAAATGTACACTTGTATGACTGTGTGCAGGGTTGAAAGAGACCATGGTCTGTTGGAACAGAACATTACATGTTATTTTCCTTAATTAAACTTTTATATGCAAGATTTCAAAAGCATTCATAATAATACAATCTTAGATTTTTTTTTTAAATACATACATAAAACTCGAAAAAAAAAACCTGATGCAATATATCACAATCCATACTTCTTCAAGCAGTATATTAGCATACAACTGTAGATCGTTGTAAATTTTCCTCCTCTGATTTCTTTTTCTTTTTTCTTTTTTTTTTGGGGGGGGGGGGCAATTTTGGACTAAAGCCAGCTCCAAAGCCAGTTGCTTCCACAATGACAGCCAGTTTTGTCAAAGTATCAATGGAAATATTCCAGAAGCTGTTGATGTATATTGATTCCCACCTTTTCTGGAGCGGGGAGTCAATTGGTTTCCTCTGCCGGACAGACCCGCGTTGGTTTGTGCTGTTCTGCTCACTCTTCTCAGCAAGGTGTGTCCTCCGATTCATTCGTTCCAGGCGACATTTTAGCTAAAAAGAAAAAGAAGTACATTTTGTAGATAAAGATAGGTAATATGGTAACATAAAGTATTTAAAAAATGATTTTTTTTTTGGTGTGTGTATACCAAATGCATGGTTTTGTTGTATTAATTTTTCATGTGGAAGTACCATATTGAATGGTGTGTTGTTAAATCTTATTAATATCAACTGGTGCATAAAATGTAACGACACATGTAGCAACTTGATTTTCCAACTGAACTGTACTTCAGTACATAGGGAAAAGTACAGTATGAGAGCCTGAGAATGCTTGTATTTCAAATGTGTAGTCGTAGCACAAAACTGAGGCACTGAAAAAAAAAAAAAATTAACAGTGAGCAAGTGGAGGAAAAGATGGAGTCAAAGGGGGTCTGAGTTTTTAGTCTAGCAGAATTTTTGTCAAAGGCAAAAAGACCTCAGACTTGGCGAACTCTCGACAGAAATGCTAACGTGGATTGTGAACAGTACTGCAGTATTATCAGGGCTGAAAAAACATACTACAACTGTATTCCATTGTACATTACATGTATATGTCTTTATTTATTTCTCTCTTTTTTTTGGGGGGGGGAGGCGGGAACGAGCAGTACATGTACAATGTATCTTCTTCTTTTTTTTACCTTGTATGGAGTTGTTGTTGCAGTAGGCTTCATAGTAATACAATTTTATACAAAAATGAATTTCCATGAAGCCTGCAGTGTTTTTGGCCAAAAAAAATAATAATAATATATCAATTATCACATAAATGTTATACTGGAAAAAGAAACAATTCATTGGCATCACTGCACTAAGAATCTTAAATTACAACGAATCCTACACATACAATGCAATGCTCAGAACTTGACAAAAACATTGTTCAAAACAATACACTATGCACTTCCTTCTGTGCTAAGTTATATCAGAATCTGTGGAGTATTGACATGCACGGTACTGATAATTCAATTGTACCTGTTTGTATGTACAGTATGTTGTATTATGTGTACCTTAGTTGTACAAGATGTACATTTGCAGGTTTGTTCAGGGGAAAATGTCATGATGCTCAACTACAATGTAGCATGGTCCATGTTGGTTCAGCAAAGTAATAGATGAGTGTTCAATCATTGATTAGAAGTATGGAACTATTATCTGATCACATTCACTTGATTACATGTAATGAAAGACTCCTACATCCCCGCAAACATACAATAGAGAAGGTAGAAGATGACAGCTGCAGTACATGAAGTGTTGTGAATTTTCTAAAATTGCAAAGAAAATCCTGGCACATAAGTCTATCATCCTGATACTGTAGACTTCTAGCCAGCGCCCTGAATGAAATTGTTACTCTAAATCGATACAGACCCTAGAGGGCAGCACAATAGTTCCATCCACAGCATCATGTGGTGAAAATTATTATTATCATGCATGCTGTGCCCAGAAGGTACAACTCAGTGCAGTGAACCTGTAAAATGCTATATCTTTGCAATGGAAAAAAGGCAACATCTCTTGCTTGAAATGGGGAAAGCAATAGGGTCAGGAGGTCAATACAGGAATGGCATGAAAACCCTAAACGTTTCTGTTCATTCATTTTCAGTGCAACTACATACTACATACATGTAGATCTAGATACACATTGTATATCTGTTTCTCATGGGATGAAATGATAATATTGGTAAGCTTCTTTGACATGGACATGTCATTGGGATACACTGTAATTCAGTAAATTGAGTAAACAAACCAGGCCAGGGCCAGACCCCCTTAGCTTGGTTGTGAAAGGTTATTGGAAGAGACTACCTCCCTGATGACTGGACATTCACACGCATACACATTCCTCATGATCATTGAACTCATTTTTCATTAAATTTGCTGCGTTTGCTCTCAATTCAAAAGTTCATGACCATAGATAGTAGACTCTCAATCTCAGGTGTGCAAGACACGAGTCGAGGGCAAGCGGTCGAGGTCGCAGTCACACACCCATGTCTTCTTTCATTCTATGGCATTTCTTCATATCATACTTTTAGTTAACCGCAGCAGCGACCCCATACGGACACAGCGCCCCGCGACGGGGTTAACTTTTAGTGAGTAGGATAAGGCCGGTATTGAGAGTCGTTACAATACTTAGATCACCAGTTGGCTTTAACATTTGTCACTATTGTATTAGGGTTTCTTGATCACTTAGCTTGTGCTAGATCTACTTGTGGTTGGCTGACAATTTTGTCATAACACCTGAAAACAGGACTCAGAGGAGTGTTCCATACCACAATAAAACTTCAAGGTGAAAGTAAAATGCAGGAAAGCGTGAAATGTGTATGTCAGGTTACTGAAAACGATGTGTTTCATCATACAAGTACTGTTTCATTGCGTCATTAGATTACAATGCTTTCTCAGGGGAAAAGAGTGTTTGCAATTCGCAATGGTAACACTAGAATCTAGTAATAAACAGCCAGCAGCTCACCGTCTCATTTTCAGCACGTAGTCT
Organism: Diadema antillarum; assembly: GCF_040938485.1. Taxonomy (NCBI): domain Eukaryota; kingdom Metazoa; phylum Echinodermata; class Echinoidea; order Diadematoida; family Diadematidae; genus Diadema; species Diadema antillarum. The sequence continues at coordinate 1,375,429 of NW_027271288.1, read as the reverse complement.
CTGCACTTCTCTTTCACTGTTCTGAATTTGTCGTTGTTGCTGTTCTATAACATCAAGATGAAGCATAGACAGAACTTTCAGATGTGATATTTCTCCGTTAACTTTATTCAGGGATCCGATGTTTTCAGGAACGACGCATCTTCCATCGCCTTCAATGAGCATTTCCTTTGTGTGGTCCGATTGTGCGACGTTTGAAACGTCGCTCATGGCCGTAGCATTCATAACAACAGACGGGTCACTGTCGGGCGCGTTGTTTAGCAGCGTATCTCTTCCACGCTGCGGCTGCTCCATTTTGTTAGCCAACGAGACAGGCTCTAATGGCGGACCGTCGTTGTTTTTCACGTACAATTTACGAGTTGCAAAGGATTTCCCGTTGAGCTTCGAACGCTGCTGTAATCCAATGATATCAGACTTCATGTTCCCCGGAGCCATTGGGGAGAGAGCGGCTGCAAAGTCAAGAAACACGTTGCGAATGTACGACGACATTTGAACAAAATTTCAGCACTCCATTCGCAAACACGCAGTCCATCGTTAATATAATAACTAGTCGTCGTTACAGGCGTTACTTTAAAAAATATATATACCCAGGCTCTCAACAACGCACCTATCAGCACATACGTACAAGCCACGGAATGCGCATGATTTGCTTCATTCATACCGCAACACAGCTAGATCTTTGGTTATACTGGAGTATCAATGTACTGTACTACAGACACCGTGAAGAATACTAGTTTTGTGTATCAACCTCAGCGAAAATTAACTAGTCGAAATAGTAAATGGTGAAATGGATCACATTCAGTTAAAACTAACTCTACTATATAGGGCCTACCCGAAGGAGCACAATCAAAACACAAATTGCATCCTCTAGAAACACCACACGACAAACCCTCATCCAGTTGCTGAACATAAATCTTAAATCATCTAACGGTTAGGTTTTTTAGGATGAGAAACATCAAACAAGAAGTTTAACAGTTGGAAAGGGTTATACATTGATTATGTTCCATAGCAATCCCCCAGCCTCTCACTCTTTTCAATAAAGGTCGCGTCTTGCCGATAGCAATGGTGCCGATTTTCAAACACATTTGATTTCTTTCTTTTTTTTTCTGTTGGCAAGTGTTGAAGTTGCGAGGGTATCATGTGTGTCAATGTGACAGCGATATGCCTAGGCTATATAGGGTAGAGAAAAAGATAGCCCCTACCCCCCCCCCCCCCCTCCCCTACTCAAGAGCCCGATCAAACGAAATGCAAAATTGTACAGCTGACATGCAGGGATGGATGGGCCCTATAAAATGGAGAAAAATTGATCGAAGGGCGAAGAATGATGCTATTGATAGCCCTACCAAATGAGGAACCAAACCCCCTTCTGCTCCACCAAATCATTAATGTCAATGCCGAATGAGACGTTATAAATACGAAAAGCCTGCTTGTTGTACTTATCGTATTGTACACATTTGATTTGTAATACATGTACTGTACTACTATGATGATCAGTGCAATAACCTCTTTAGCGATAACATACTCCGTACTGCCTTATGCCGCGCTCGTTTGTTACTCAAGTACTAGTACTATATAGTACCTATCCGGCTGGCGTGTTTTTTTTAGACGGCAAAGATTGGGGAAACTAAAAATCTATCGGGGACCCTATCCCTAAACCTAACCCTAATCCTAATCCTAATCCTAACCCTAACCATCAAACCCTAACCCTAACCCTAACCCCAACCCTAACCCTAACCATAACCATAACCATAACCAAAAACCCTAACCCAACGTTTTTCCCATAGGTTTAACACGCGCCATGCCCCAATCTGTGCCGTCTTTAAAAAAAACGCAGCCTGCTGTCCGCCGCGCGTATACAGTATGACACACAAGGGACCTCACGCAGCAGCCATACAGTGCACGCAGCCACTGATCTCTGCCGATGCAATACTAGAACAGTGTGTAATGGCAAAGATATAGAGCGCAGCGCATCGCATGGCGTGCAGCATATAGCATGTCGCAGTGAACGCCAAACACGATCTACAAAGCTGCTGCATGTTGAGTTTTGTGTATGACTGTGTTCGTTGCAATTTCAGCGAGCATCTACTGCGAAATACGGTAGATCTTTCCTTAATTCGTATCAAATATGAATTATCCATACAATATCCTACTAGCGTAATAACTGTCTTTTACAAAGACAGCAGAACAAGATAAATTACAAGCTTATAGTATATATTTTATATATGTCACCAGATGACCAACCAGCTTCTGTGGCGCAATCGGTTAGCGCGTTCGGCTGTTAACCGAAAGGTTGGTGGTTCAAGCCCACCCAGGAGCGAAACGTACTTTTTGTCGTTTTGTTTTTTTTTCTCTCTCTCTTTTTCTTCTTCATTTATTTATCTATTTTTTTTCAATTTTCTAATAAGTGAAGCTTGTTCTTAGCAGAAGACTCAAAAGTTCAAGAGTCAATGTACAATCTCCCCCCACCCGGGGGGGGGGGGGGGGGGGGGGGCGAGGGGCAGGGGGAGGTGTTAAAGCCCATTCCTTTTTCTCTTATTCTCTTTTTTTAGTCTAATTTTTGAGGAGGGAACTCCAGCTTTTGTAAGTTGTTATTATTATCATCCTTATTATTTCATTGCTATTATTGATATTATCATTATCATTATTTCCATCATTATTATTATTTACATTTATTATTTCAGAAATTATTATGTCTTGAAGGCCCAATCGGGCCACAAAGTTTGTGAGTGGTGTGCAATGTTAATTATGCATCTCTTTCATCGCGAAATGGGGGGGGGGGGGGAATAACTCATAATTAACCGACTCATTAATTTGCAGTGATAACTGCATATGCACTGTCTCAGTTTTTTTTTCACAGTGCCGCTACGGAGTGCAAGATCTATATTATGTATCTTTAGGGCCAAATTCAGTCTCATAGGGCAAAATTTGGCCAAACACTTTTTTTTCTCATGACCAATTTCGCGACCATGTTTTAACTATACAAATAGGTATCCACTCATAGATCCTGTAATCATTTTTATGGATCATGATGTCATGACAAAAAAATGCTCAATCATGCCTCCACTCATTATCGAGTACGTTAGACTTTAATCACTCGTACATGATAGCCTAAATCATTTTAAACCATTATACCAGTTTCCATAATGTTATCATGATTTATTGTTTTATAGGACATGTTCACGTTCATAGACATGTTGGTTGAGTGAATGCAGCAATATTAGTAGAATAAATCAGTGAGAGTTTGAGGAAAATCGGACGATCCGTTTAAAAGTTATGATTTTTTAAGTTCTGCTCATTCAAGACTGGATGAGAAGACTACTATAGCTTGTAATGTCACATTGTGTACAACGATATAAAAAAAAAGTATAAAGAAAATTGAACATATTTTTCACTTTGTGACTTTTCTCGCATAACAAAAGATCGCTCCACTTCTCTCTTTTAGAAGGCAGGGGGAAAGATGCGTATTACCCTTAACATATATGTCAGTAACAAGTTAAAGAAATGTGTACTTTATTAAAATAGTAAAGTTTTGTGAAATTCTCTTATTTTCCTTATTTCGTTGTACGCATCTGACATCATACACTGTATGTCCTCTCATCCAACAGTGATTGCGCAGAAACTTTAAAAATTAATAACTTATAAACAGATTGTCGGATTTTCTCCAAACTTTCACCGATGTGTTCTACTAATATTTCTTCATCCACTCACCCCACATGTCTATATAATATGAAGGTGAACTTGACCTTTAATGTTTGATAAAATCATTTAATTTTTTATCTTTTCTGGATTGCGCATGACACACTGAATTAAGCACTTTATACTCCTTACTCTTATTCTTATATATATTCCGTACTCTTATACTCTTTATACTCCTGCCAATTTTCACATAATCTATTATTATTCAAAGGGATGTTTCCTTTATTTCCCGGGCTACCAAAACTCATTGTCGGGCCACCGTGATATTTCAGCATTGCTCTATTAATAGAGCATAATCACAGTGTACGTCAGCTTCAGCCAGGAGAACTGCGTTGTGCTGCTCTGATTCTCCGAGTGAGCATGAATAATACCCCGAGTCGTAAAATCGTAATGAGGACATGTTGTATAAAGAACCTTCTCTCCAGTTGCTGAAGGCACGTTTTTGGAAGTCTCTGCCAATCCAGCTTCGGAATTTCTTCAACCTATACCTTCAAATTTGAACTATTATATAAACTTATCTTTCCAGCAACACGGCTTTGTGAGTATGTGCCATACTGTGTGGGAGTCGGGCGCCTTGAATGTTTTCCATGGCGTTATTAAAATGCTGCATGTTTATCATCATCATCATCGCATCACTATATCATTATCACAAAATCAATAGTCCAATCTGTTTCGTTACGAAATTATGAACAACTTTTCTGTTGTTCAAATTTGTTTTTGATTAGTGGAATCTCTATCATATTATGTCAATCAAATCTAAAATGTCGTCATTCAAATTCGTGAAAAATACTCCTTCTTCGCAGATTGGTCATTATAGCGAGAGACGTTGATGATGATAAGTTACTATTGCGCATGCAGTGCCACCACTGTTTCACAATTCAAATTCGTTTCGGAACATTTCGAGCTAACAAAAGCGCACGATAGCTGTCTATGGGCCTGTTTCATAATGTTTGAGTGTAAGTTGCATTCAATCGCAAATTGCGTTTCGTAAACGACTTTGAATCTTATCGCAAGGAACGCTCAATCTACTGAGAGTTACGCTTGATTTTTCCTGAAATCAAGCTCAAATGTCCTTGAGAGGGTAACAGGACTAAGTCTTACATTCATTATTGAACTTACGCTCGATTCACCAAATCGAGGGATCGTTAGTTTTCAAGCACATTCTTTATTCAAGTTTATTATTCTGATAAGTAGAAACATTGGTCCCCATAGTCCTCCCTCTAGTCAATTTCATATAGTCTGATCACATAACACAAAAGACACTTTTTTCTCTCTCTGCTCAGTTCCCTATAGGTCTAATCACTGACCCAAAAATGTGTACGGCCACTGTATGAGTGGACCTCATCATAGATGGGAAATAAGTGGGCCTACCCATGATGGTTTATATTGTACGTGTTTCCCGTGGAGACTCTTTCACTTCTCTCCTTCATTTGACAATCAAAGGTAAATGTTAGACACATGAACCTTCTTCGGTCAATAAGAAATTAAGTAGACCTGCGCGCCTATGGCCTGCAAGGCTGCCAACCGTTGAAATCGTGCTAAGTTAGCGGAACTAAATAAAACAAACAAAAGCGTCATCATGGGCGTCACCAGGGGGGGGGGGGGTGCGTTGGGTGCGAACGCACCCCCTTCAGACCCTTAAAAAAAAAAAAAAAAAAAAAAAAAAAAAAAAAAAACCTTCAGTCTGCGAGCGACCTCAACGCCGGACAGTAAATGATTATTATTTTTTATCTATATTTATTTTTTTTTGAAATTTTGCATCGGGGACAAAAACAACAAAAAAGAAAAAAAAAATCGTGGGCAAAAGCAATTCGCACCCCTGGTTCTGGCAGCACTGATTTTATACATAATTATCTACTAGTGCAAGTGTATTCTATACGTGTTGACTATATATACATAGATTTTGGACATCCTTCCCATACTTGGTCACTTCGACGCCACCTCGCTGGTCATACCACCCACAGTCATGAACATAAACCGACACCCTTGACTACCAGTGGCGGATCCAGGGGAGGGCGCACCGGGCGTCCCCCCCCCCCCGCCCTCTTAATTTCCAAAGCGAAAAAGTATAGCTACAAACGGCAGTTTTTGGACTGTAAAATGTCAAAATTTTCAAGCTCGCTCGCTGGCATTTAGTCGTAATGCCATTCTCCTGAAGTTGCTGGCAGTTCCACCCGGTGCGCCCCCCCCCCCCTTACTGCAAAAAAATATAGCTACAAACGGCAGTTTTGGGACTGTAAAATGTCAGAATTTTCAAGCTCGCTCGCTCCGCTCGCTCGCATCTAAATTCTCCTAATATTGCTGCCAGTAATTGCCAGCAGTTGCGCCCGGTGCGGCCCCTCAATTTCGAAAGCAAAAAAAGATATAGCATCAAACGGCAGTTTGGGGACTTTAAAATGTCAAAATTTTCAAGCTCGCTCGCATTTAATCCTTATGCAGTTCCCCTGATGTTACTGCCAGTAATCGTCCAGTTGTGCCCGGTGCGCCCCCCCCCTTAATTTCCAAAGCGAAAAAATATAGCTACAAACGGCAGTTTTTCTACTGTAAAATGTCAAAATTTTCAAGCTCGCTCTCTTCGTTCGCTCGCATTGAATCGTTATGCAATTCACCTGATGTTGCTGCCAGTAATTGCAAGCAGTTGCGCCCGGTGCGCCCCCTCCCTTGATTTCCAAAGCGAAAAAAATATGGCTATATAGGAACGGCAGTTTTTGGACTGTAAAATGTAAAATTTTCAAGCTCGCTCGCATTGAATCCTTATGCAATTCACCTGATGTTGCTGCCAGTAATTGCCAGCAGTTCCGCTCGGTGCGCCCCCTCCCTTAATTTCCAAAGCGAAAAAATATGCTAAGAACGGCAGTTTTTGGACTGTAAAATGTAAAATTTTCAAGCTCGCTCGCATTTCATCTTTATGCAATTCCCCCTGATGTTGCTGCCAGTAATTGTCTGCAGTTGCGCCCGGTGCGCCCCCCCCCCCCCTTAATTTCCAAAGCGAAAAAATATAGCTACAAACGGCAGTTTTTCTACTGTAAAATGTCAACATTTTTAAACTCGCTCTCTTCGCTCGCTCGTATTGAATCGTTATGCAATTCACCTGATGTTGCTGCCAGTAATTGCCAGCAGTTGCGCCCGGTGGCATGCGCTCCTCCCTAATTTCCAAAGCCAAAAATATGGCTAAGAACGGCAGTTTTTGGACTGTAAAATGTAAAATTTTCAAGCTCGCTCGCATTGAATCCTTATGCAATTCACCTGATGTTGCTGCCAGTAATTGCCAGCAGTTCCGCCCGGTGCGCCCCCTCCCTTTATTTCCAAAGCGAAAAAATATAGCAACAAACGGCAGGGTTTTTTTTACTGTAAAATGTCAAAATATTCAAGCTCGCTCGCATTTAATTGTTATGCCTTTCTCCTGATGTTGCTGCAGTAATTGCCGGCAGCTGCGCCCGGTGCGCCCTCCCCCTTTATTTCCAAAGCGAAAAAATATAGCTCCAAATGTAGTTTTTTTACTGTAAAAGATGAAATCCTAGCTACGCCGGTGCCCTTTCCCCGCTTGGTTTCCCTCAACAAGAGTAAAAGTCTAGGGATTGAGAGCTTCCTATAATGTCTGTCAAAAAAAAAAAAAAAAATCGTTACATTAGGGTCAAAACGCACCCCCCTTGAAAAAAAAAGCTGGTGACGCCCCTGGTCATTAGATTTCGTTTTTTAAACCTTTCTTTCATCATATTGCATTTGGGTGTCTAATGAGTTCTGAAATTCCATAGCATTCTGCTTACAACAAACATCTCTAATAATTGACAATGCCCCTGGCAGCTTGAATTGCCAGGCAGTGGCGTATACCGTGGGTCAATTAGACATTGGGGGGCACCTCGTGGAAAAGTCATTTTGAGGGTGTGTATGCTTGTGCGTGCGTGCGCTGTCAGTCTGCAGACTAATGAGGACTACAATACATAACGGAATTTGATACATTCCACAGCGCCGCCATTGCGCAATATTGTAAGTTTTCCTTACATGGATTATGGAATGACGGTGTGAAACAACAAATTACTGACAGCAACATTATTAGAATTGCATAACAATTAAATGCGAGCGAGCTTGAAAATTTTGACATTTTACAGCCTAAAAACTGCCGTTTGTAGCTTTTTTCGCTTTGGAAATTAAGAGGGGCGCTAGGGCGGCGCAACTGCTGGAATTTACTGGCAGCAACGTCAGGAGAGTGGCATAACGATTACATGCGAACGAGCGGAGCGAGCGAGCTTGAAAATTTTGACATTCTACAGTCCCCAAACTACCGTTTGTAGTTATCTTTTCGTTTAGGAAATTAAGGGGGGGGGGGGTGTTCCAGGCCCACATGCTGGAATTTACTGGCACCAACATCAGGAGAATGGCATAACGATTACACGTGACTGCGAGCGAGCGGAGCGAGCGAGCTTGAACTTTTTGATATTTTACAGTCCCAGAACTGCCGTTTGTAGTTATCTTTTCGTTTTGGAAATTAAGGGGAGGGGGGTGCATCGGGCGCAACTGCTGGCAATTACTGGCAGCAACGTCAGGAGAATGGCACAACGATTAAATGCGATCGAGCGGAGCGAGCGAGCTTGAAAATTTTGACATTTATTTTTATAGTCCCAAAACTGCCGTTTGTTGTTATATCTTTTCGCTTTGGAAATTAAGGGGGGCGCACCGGGCGCAACTGCTGGCAATTACTGGCAGCAACAATAGGAAAATAGCATAACGATTAAATGCGAGCGAGCGAAGCGAGCGAGCTTGAAAATTTTGACATTTTACAGTCCCGAAACTGCCGTTTGTAGCTATATTTTTTCGCTTTGGAAATTAAGGGGGGAGGGCGCACCGGCTGGCAATAATACTGGGAGCAACATCAGGAGAATGGCATAACGATTAAATGCGAGCGAGCTTGAAAATTTTGACATTTTAACAGTCCCCAAACTGCAGTTTGATGATTAGCTATATTTTTTTGCTTTGGAAATTAAGAAGGGGGGGGGGGGGGGCGGTGCGCCCCCCCCCCCCCCCCCGATCCGCCACTAGTCAAGGGTGTCGGTTCATGTTCATGATTGGGGGAGGTATGACCAGCGAGGGGGCATCGAAGTGACCAAGCGGGGGAAGGATGTCCAAAATCTGCACTTTATAGAGTATCCCGTAATTGTTTGTGTTTGTGTTAGTGTGTTTTTTATATACATGGAAAAGTTAGGAAATTACCCAGAGCAAGTCTTATTATTGGCAATGCAAGGCATTTCAATATAGACTAGTATGTAAACCAACACTGCGAAATCAATGATCTAGCTTTGATATAACGAAGCGTACTCTCTAAAAAAATCGAGTAAAAATATTCACTCCTAGAAGAGTGAATACAAAAAAGAGTGAATTTAGAGTGATCGTGGAGTGAATTTTGAGTGAAAATGTTCATTTTCACTCATTTTAGAGGGACCTCAGGGATCACTCCAAAATCTTCGAGTGATTCCTGGGGGGGGGGGGGGCACGTGCCCCCCCCCCCCCCCCCCCGTATAGTTACGCCACTGTTGCCAGGATATGTACCCATACATACATACTGCACCTGAGATGAAAGGGGAGGGGCTTAGGCTGTCTGTTTTGAGATACTGTAAAACATTATTCGCGGCACGAGATTTTCGCGAATTGGAGCAGACGGCCTTTTCGCGGCATGAAATTTTCGCGAATTGCCACTAGCGTTCAATGCATATAATGTAGACAAGAAATCTCGCATGCATTTTAATTTCGCGAATCTTGGCGCTAGCGAAATTCGCGAAATTAAAGGACATGTATTCGTAGACATGTGGGTTGAGTGAATGCAGCAATATTAGTAAAACACATCAGTGAGAGTTTGAGCAAAATCGGACAATCCGTTAAAAAGTTATGCATTTTTGAAGTTTCTGCTCAGTCACGGCTGGATGAAAAGACTACTTTAGCTTGTGATGTCACATGAGTACAACGATATAAAGAAAGAATAAAGAAAATTCAACATATTTCCATTTTTCTCGCATAACAAATAACACTTTATTCAAAAAGTAAAGTTTTGTGAAATTCTCTTTTTATTTTCCTTGTATAGTTGTACGCATGTGACATCATACACTGTAGTAGTCTTCTCTTCCAGCAGTGACTGCGCAGATACTTAAAATACTCGTAACTTTTGAACGGATTGTCCAATTTTCACTGATGTGTTCTACTAATATTGCCTTTTTGTGTGTGTGTGTGTGTGTGTGTGTGTGTGTGTGTGTGTGTGTGATGCACGAAACCCGAAAGTGCCCCCTCCCCCCTCACTTTTAAAAACCATGCTCAGTACCCCTCAGCACTGAGAGGGTGGGGACCAGCCGGCGGTGCACCCCCATCTTTTCCCATCTATCACTTGGGTGACTCTCATTTCGTCTATGCAGTCTCAATCCCGGCATGCTCTAATCCCATTCTGTCTATACAAGCAATTTGTATGTTGGCCATAGTCCAATGACCACTTAGCTTTATCATTACAAATTGGTCTACTTCCATGCGGGCTATGCCCATTTCGCCACCCCCCACAATTAATTAGACAAAATTGGGGGGAAAAAATCCACTAGGAGAAAAAAATGGCAATTGTTTTATAGACCATCTGGTCATTAGACAAAACGATATAGGCCTATAGCCAAACTGGGCATTATAGGTCAAGTGAGGATTAGACCAAACGAGCAGTAGAGGAAATTGATAGTAGACCAAGTGAGTTTAGCTGTGTAGTGGAGCTATATAGACAAACTTGAAAGTAAACCGTCTGATATTAGACCAATCAGCAATAAACCACGAGCCGGACTGACCAGAGTTTGTCACCAGCATGCACCAGGACTTAAACCTAACCGTATGACAGCAGACAGATACCGCGCCTAAAAATAATTGTGAAGTATTTAGTCCATTTCCTGAGAAATTAATTACATAACATGTAAAACATTGATATTGCAGATGAAGGCGCAAATATTCATATGTGAATGACGCGCCTCAAACACAATAACAACAACATCAACAACAACAACAATTTTGCCCACCCCGAACGTCTTTGGGATTCCCCACGACGAACTCGCGCTAACGGACATGTTATCCTCATCCCTCCGTACGTCGTACGGATATATATCCGTGTGGTGAGTGCGCGTATCAGGCTTGCAGACATAATTTATATACTTCACTCGTATGAGTACCAGCAGCAGGAGAAGCAGAAAGCCAATTTCTGATATGCCCCCGATGTCCAAATTGTTAGTGGTGGACAGTGCTATCCTTTCAAGACACAACAAAAGCAGGTAAGGATATGAGAGTTGAAGGCGGGTTCTGTGACTTAATTGTTAAGCCCTTCTCAGCCTTACCTTGGAAATAAAGAAACCAACTTCGGGAGCAAAGCTAGCTCTTACTCCCGTTAGAATGCTCGCAAGGAATGAATAGAACTTCATTTTGTACTCATGAACATTATTTCGTGTATAGATGTATAGATATACATGTATCAGAATAGCTATCCGCTATAGAATCATGAAATGCCTTTTAGTGCCTGTATTCTGATCTTATTGTCTTTGAACTTGGAGGTTGGCAAGGAGGTGAGAGGTGGCATGCTGATAAGGTTGTTTCGACACGTCATGATCAGATCAGGTGATGCAGCGGTGGAGCGAAAGCTTCAGCTTGGACTGTTTCTGCTTTGGATGTTTATTTTTCACGTTACTTGTTGGCGTTCATGGGGCCAGACTCGATCATGTTGTCACTTGGCAGCCGTACAATCCTCATGCACAGACACGGGCTGTAGTAGGCCCTATGTATACTTGTGCAGAACGTGGTAATCCTAAAATTTTAAGGAGAGAGAGAGAGACATATCCCTGTGTTTTCGGAATTTCTGCAGTGAAATAATGAACAACATATTACAAATTGCACTAATTAGCTGAATATGCTAATGAGACTAGTTAACTCGACCAAGCTCAATTTCTTCAATACCCTTCTAAAATATGAATCAACAACAACAAAAACTTGTGCTAAGCTATATATATTTCAGGTCATATAATTAATTATTATGGTATACATTATGGTATATCGTCATAAACGTCTATCATACTTCATTATCGTACATGCAAATTTATTTGTTATGCCAGTTAAATATTTAAGACACTTGCATCATTTGAAATTGAAACTTGGTATCATGAATGAATTCCTCGTTATAGGAAACCCTTAAAAAGTGGTTTCTCTAAGTTTTCAGGCTTCCTGTATTAAAATTAGCAATATGGATATTACATAGTTTATTATGATAATGACGTAACTATGCTAATGAGGCTAACAACAACAACAACAAATTCCAGGGTTACCAAGGTGGCAACCAAGTTAAATCTACTTCAATACCCTTCTAGAATACGATTCAACCAAAAAACAAAAACAAAAACAAACTAACAAAAAATAAACAAACGTGTAGGAGGCCTATAGGCCTACTTATAGAACAACTTTTCCGAGACTGAAAATTTTCTATCTGGACTACTGAGGCTTGTGCAGTGGTAATCCTATAAATTAGTTTTTAGACAAAAGTAGGAATTTTAACTTTGACAACAATGTATGGTCATTAACTGAAGAGCGTTTGAAATTGAAATTGCTTATTATAGTTACACTGTCTACAGAATGTGGTGAATAGTTTGTGCTAAATATACACTGTATCCATCCAGCTACTTCAAATTCAAATTCAGCAAAGAGAATGAATAAGGGAGTTTTATATCTTAATAGCTATATAGCAGAGGAGGTATCACTCGATACCTTCTCGACACTGGACAGTGTAACTAACAACCGTTTAAGGTATTAAAATGGAAGTTAGCATGTGGGCAAGTCCAAGATAATTTTTCCCCTAAGATGCTCAAAATTCATCTTGATTTAATTTAAAAAAAAATATTGATATCATGTTTTAGCTAAAGAGTGTAATTGTATATTTCCAGCCCCCCAAAAAATATTGAATTATGCAAATTCATGCAGGAAATACTGCCATAATTTGCATAAATCAAAAACAAACCTTACGTATAGATGGGACAAATGAAAAATATTCATCTAAAATCAGCTGAATATGTCCTTGACCTAGTTCCTCTATGGACATGACCCCTGTATGAGCTAGTATAATTTCCAATTGGTAAAACAAGGTCAGCAGATTAATTATGCAAATTATGCATTTTCCCAGAGCGAAGTGTCCCATACGTAAGAATTTGAGTATGGTTTTTTTTTTTAAGTTTGTTTCTGGAGATTTCTAACATTGATCAGTCATACTTTAGGAAGTTCTAATTTATTCATTTTAACTCCAGATTAGCGAAACTACATGTTGAGAAATTTAATTAGTTGTTCATCTTATAACTATTAAATTTTGCTTACGTATGGGACATTACATGCAAGGTGAATGGGAAAACCTTCTTTTCACATGGATGCCTTATATGTACTTACATTTGTTTGGTTAATGGTTATCTTTGCCCCTACTCTAAAGGATATGTCTATATATCTGCCTCTCCTATTCAGTTGACCTCAGGGAGAGTGTAAGAACAACATTATTGAGTCATACCATGATTAAGAAAGGAGAAATATAGAATCTGTTTTCATGACAGGCTGTGCAGCTGGTCTTCAATTAACATTCCTTCTTTTAACATCATGATATTGGACATTTTCTTAATTCAGTTACCATTTTCAACTTTACCTCTGTACAAAATGATTTTGTCTAAGGGAATGAGATTCTCTGAGTGTCATTTTAGGTGCGATACACTGTTCAGCATGTACTACTAGTATATAGCCTCAAAAGGGAAATCAAAACAATTGTGCTTGTGGCGCTCAGCAACATTTGACAACATTAGAGGTCTTACTGAAAATTCACTTGAGGTGACAGGAGGTATCTTTGTCATTAAGACTAGAGTTGAAAGCAAAGGAAAAACCCTACTAGAATAGTTTATTTTCATATGATGTGTAATGTGATATTTCAACTGCACACCCCCAGAATATGTCATGACTTTTCAAGGTCATGAACATGATTTCTGAAAATCCTATAAAATGAAAACTATAGTTCACTTTTGCCACGAACCATGATATCAATACTGGTTCTGTGTTTGGAGTGCTAAAAACACTACACAAACAAATTGGGAATTCATTTTTCTTTTCTATTTTGTGTTTGAAGAGACAGATGCTCTGAGACACACCCCACATCTACACATTATCAACGTGCATTTCAATCTGGTACTGTATGATGAACTGAGGTTATTAGAATTTATGAAAATTGTGAGTTTCAGATCAGTGAGTTACTTAAAATAATGTTCAAATCTAGAATTACATTTTCTCTTAAGATTTGAATGTACAAATTATAATCTTTCCTGTATCAGTATCGACACAAGCATGCTGTACTCTATACTTATGTACAAGGTAAAGCAAATTTTGTCGTCTTTAGTTTCATAGACTTGAAGCCAAGCAATCCTTTTTTTTTTTAAATGCCAGCATATAGGTACATCTACATTCTTTTATCTCTCTGGTCTACCATGACTTTTAGAATCTAAAAGTTTCAGGAAAATTTGATGGATTTTGCAGAAGCTACAATTTACATGGCAAAACATGATGGTTACAGAGCAAAATGAAGTACAGTTGTTGTTGCTGTGCTTTGTGCTGCATTTCAAACAATTATAAAGCTCTGTCAAAACTTAGACAATTTGCAAGGTAAGCCTAGAGCTACTGAATCTACCCACTTCAAACTATATTTGGAAATACATGACATTAGGTTTTAAAGTTGAAACCATCAAGACTACAAATTATAGTCATTGTACATTGTAGGCTATATATCAAGGTCGCAAGCTACAATTCGCACAATAGTTTGTTTGTTTTTTCCAGTTGATGAAAAATATTGACCACATAGTATTGCAAATGGGCTAGAAATAGAATGTCAAAATACAGAATCTGTATGTGTAGACACCACGAGGACAGTGTTAATGCATGAAGGTATATCCAAACTAAGACTTTTAATTGGTGACTACTTTTATTTGTCTTAATTCTAGCTTTTGTTAGGTGCCTGAACCAGGAAAGTACCCACATACAAGTCTGTTTCATTTGTTACATGTTGTATATAGTTTATGATTTATGGAACTGAATATGGCACTATGGAGAAATTTAAAGTCATTTCCATGAATGCACTTGTGCACTAAAGACAAATGTCCCATTTGTAAGTTGAGCCATGTCACATACGTAAGGTGTACTTTCATTAATTAAATCAACTTCATGAAAATATGCTTTATTCTTTTGAAGTATATATGTGCCTTTCTTCACTTCTAAATAGAACTTGATCAGTTTACTTTAAGAGAATTTTTGATTCAAACTTTATTTTGAAATATCCAGTTTTTCTCTGGTCCCACACGTAAGTTGCCTTATTTCTCTTAATAAAATACTAAACCCAAGGTCAAATGACATCAAACTTAAACACAATATTTTTCTCAGAGATACATAGTCCTACTGATTATAAACAGTTAAATCCAAGTGCTCCCTCATTACTTTTCAAAGGTTTGAAATCTCTGAATGTCCCATTGCATACGTAAGGTGCGCGATATCTTGGACTTGCCCATTGTGTATATGTATGAGTAGACGATGCATGTGTCTACCAACATTTGGGTGCACATGGATGCACAAGGTGATAGGTCTAGGTCAAATTCTTAACATTTCCCTATTTCCCTACATCTCTGCAATACCTTGAAGTATTTCCATAAGACCTAGTGCATACAAAGATTACCAGGTAGAGATTCTGTAGCGAAAATTTGAGCCATGAGGTCAAGGGTCAAAGTTCAAGTAAAAATGGTAAAATTTCACTTTTTGTCCATATCGCGGAAATGGCTCAAGGTATCTTCATGAAACGTAGTATATTGCATTGTTCCTCAGTAGAATTCGGGTCATATTGTGGTCATGGTCAAAGGATGCAGATTAAAAGACCATAATTGTAATATTTGATGCTGAAATTATGGCTCCTTTTTCCCCATACCTTCCCAGCAAACACATTTCAACGTTTTCAGAACGTTTCCTAAACATTTTTTTTTTTTGAGGTTCCGTACGTCTTCGTATAAAATGGACGTTTTTAAAACGTACATACAACGTCAAAGTTGGACTTAACATTTACTGCAAAGCACAGGTTTCGGGGAAAAGTTTAAAAAACGTCAATGGACGTTACAAAACGTTTTTATTAGGTCTGCTATGTCGACTTCGTCTTTAATGAACGTTTAAAAAACGTTTTTATTTGGTCCGCTATACGTGTTCGTCATTGGTTTCCTTATCATGAATATTCATGCATATTTATGAATATTCAAATAAGAAAATTTAAGATTTGAAAACTAGTGGAAATAGATAAAAAACATTGAAATCAAAAGATTGGGTGCAAACTTTCAGTGTTAAAAATAAACTTACCTAAGTTATTGTTCGCAGTTAATCACAATTTCAAATTGTGTTACAAAGGTTATTTTCGTATGTTAATAGGCCTAATTAATGTGTGATTTAAATCTAGTAACCATATCTTCATGCATCTCAACATTTTGCTGGTATACATATAAAAGAATGTGATACAGATCTATCAATTGGGAATAGGATGTAGTAGGTATAGGTGGTAAGACATTAGGAACAGGTTAGGATAGGATTATATAGGATTAGGATTAGGGTACATTAATCCCAGTTGTGCCTGTGTAATCTCATAACTATATGATTTTTTTAAAATACCCAATAAAAAATAAACACTAGAAGTTCTTAAAAGGTTTTCTGGATGTTCTAGATGGATATGAAAGGTTCTCCAAACGTTCTGGAACGGGTCATAAGACTCTTTAGACGTTCTTAAAACGTTTTTTGTACGTTCTAAACGGTTTTCAAAGGTTTTCTGGACGTCCGCACAACGTCCACAGAATGTTTTGAATATTCTTAAAAGGTTTTACTAACGTCTATAACTTCCAAAAGGTTTTCTGTATGTCCTTCAAAATTCCGAAAGGTTTTTGATTGGTTGTTTAAACGTTAAAAAAAAACTTTTTTATAACGTCCATTTGAAACGTTTTAAATACGTCGAAAACCTTCCACAAAAAGACGTTCTGAAAACGTTTCGACAAAACGTGCTGAAATTACGAACTTGGAACGTTTCAAGAACGTTCAGAAAACGTCAAAATGTTAGCTGGGTTGAAGGTTCCTCCATGCTATTAAACTATGTAGGTGTGTACGGCATGCATAACTACACCAGCGACTCTGTACTGGAAGATTTTGGCCATGGGGTCAACGGTCAAGTGAAAATGTTAAATGTCACTTCTTTTCCTGTATTTTGAAAGTACGTCAAAGTAGGCATATCATGTAATTTGGATATTACCATGCAGTTAGTGATTATTTAAGAAAGTTGCGGACCATGGGGTCAAAGGGCAAGGGTCAAAGGTCAAGTGAAAATTCCCGTATACTTCATCACCGAAACATAATTAGCCATATGAAACCTGGTTCAAGGAATCTAAAGACTCAATACATTTGTGGTTGTGCAAAACTTTCAAACATGTCATTTTATTTTTTTTTTTTGTTGCCAATCGTATGAAACTGTCGTCTAACAATGTCAAGATCGATGTAGTAAAGAAAAACTGGGAGAACAATACGATATGACGAAGGCATAGTGCCTACCAGTCGCCATAGCAACATGTGTGTTTCTCAGTAATTCTGTAATTCACCAGTGATGCATGTGTGCACACAAAACTGTCTGGTTACAGTTCGTTATTCTGAAAGGTTCTTTATTCCGAATGTCCTTTAGTCCGAAGTCTCGTTATTCCGAAGGTTCGTTATTCCGAAGATTCGTTATTCCGAAGGTTCATTACTTAATTCGAAAATGTGATAAGGTTTGTTATTCCGAAGGTTCATTAATCCGAAAACGCATTAAGGTTCAGAATAACGAACCTCCGGAATAACGAACAGCACCCAACTGTCCACACTCTAAACTTTCGGATTGTTCAAGGATGTTTGTGTAGCATTTAACCATGCATCAGCTGTACATCCTTCCTTCTCATTATACCCATGTTGTCTTCTTGCAGATAATCCTTTCATCAGTGATGGCGGAGAGTAGACCTGAGCGAGATTCATCACAGAATTTGCTCTGTCCTTTATGTCTCGACATCTTTGATGATCCCACCCAGCTTGATTGCAAGCACACATTTTGCCGTCATTGCCTGCAGCAGTATGACAAGTGCCACTCGCAGCAAACCTACATGGTATGTCCTCTTTGCAGGGAATCCACCATCCTGCAGGATGGCAGAGTGGAAAGTTTGCCAGCAAATAATGCCATCAAGGGTCTTGCTGATACCTTTAGAGATTCCTTGGATGGACTCAACACCATTTTTGAAGATCAGCCGCAGTGTACAGCTTGTAAATCAAAGGAGGTGGCAGTTTCGTTCTGCTATGATTGTGACAATCACATGTGTGAGAAATGTCACCACTGCCATGAGCATCTGTCATCGCTCTTTGTGAATCATCACGTTGTCTCCATGCAAGATGTCTGTCAAGGGAAAGCCAGTATCCAGCAGCAGTCTGAGAAATGTTTGGTTCACAGACAGGAGAAGAAGGATCTCTTCTGTGAGCAGTGCTCTGTTCATGTTTGCTTAAAATGTGTCATCGTTGCTCACCGCGATCACAAGATTAAAAATCTGCAAGATTTTGAAACTGAACTTCAGGAGAAGGTAAATGATCTTTCTACCCAGTGTAAGACAAGAAAGTTTGAATATGAAAAGAACATTCAAGAGCTTGAAATGCGCCGAAAAAAATATGCATGATTCATTTCAAAAGTTGCGATCTGAGGTAAGAGCAGAGTGCAGCAAGAGGATTCAACTTCTGCAAGAAAGGGAAAGGAAACTTATTAGAATACTGGATGAAATGCATGCCAGTTTGGACGAAGAGCTTGACCATCTGAAGGCTTGTGACCGACAAAAGATAAAGAACATGGCAACTCTTGCCACCCTCATAACAACCGACAGGGACAAGTTCAAGCAACTTGAAGCAGAAAGTCTTGCTGCTCATTCATTGCTCTGCAAAGAACTGGAGGACCTGCTAAAAATTAATGCTGACCCTTCGAATGCTAAGCATGTTGAAGAATCTGCTTGTTCTGATGTCATGGCATTCTCACCATTTGATAGCCCCGTTGATATTGGTAAAATTAAGATTAAAATCAAAGTGGATGTGACTATATCCTTGCCCTACAGTGTGAATTGTTTGACAGCAAAGTCAAAGTCAATAGCTGTTGGATACAGTAATGCAGGACATATTGATGTGATTGATCTATCGGATACCAGTACTAGAAAGCAATTACCAAATTGTCCGCCTTATAGCCCCCGATGCAGTGTGGCCTTCCAGCACAATGGTACATTAGTGACAAGTACATCACAGAGTACTTCAACCATGTACAGGTATCTGCCTGATGGCACTTCCGCCGCGAACTTGGATCTTATTGGGGGTGAATATTACCCAACAGTAAGTATCAGTGTTTCTGGAGAGATTATTGTTGCAAATGGCTCTAATAAGGTGTACATCTTTGACCCAACAGAAGGCAAACTAAAGCTCACTGTAAATACCAAAGAAAATCAACCATTGCAGGCAATAGAGACAAAGTCACAACTCCTTGTTACCAGCACCTGTCAGGACACAGACCCAACTGTGGTGACTGTGTATGACAAGGAGGGAAATGCAGGAAACTCCATCAAAGGGGTTTCTGGTGAATATTTGTGTGTTGCTGTTGATGACAAGGACAGGGTCTATGTGGCAAATGTGACTTCCAGCCGTCTCAGACTCTCTATTTACATTATAGAAGGCCTGGATCTAAAGGAGTGGATTCAATTTGAAGAAATCCAAAACCTGAATATCAACGGTTCATATCCTGGTTTTATATGGCTCTCAAGTGGAAGGCTTGCTCTTTCCTGTTACAGTAGTCTACACTTACTCTGGATTCCACGTCTTTGAGTGCTCCACAGTGGCACTGGCAGCATCGAGATTTTTCTGTTTCACTCACAATCATTGTAACTTCTGCAGCAGAGAAAGCTGTTGAGCTGTTTATATTCACCAGCCAACAGAGACAGAAAAAGCACTGGGTGCAGTTTTCATGTCTTTTTCTTTGTAGACAGGCCCAATAACATAATACAGTAAATGCTCTGGTGTGAAGGGAAGCAAACATAATGTTAACGGACATGAGGTTGAGATTGTTATCAATAGGGTATATCATTGTGATCATATCAATCTATAAACAGGTGGTTTAAAGTAGCTTATAACATAAACAACAGTTTGCAATATATACGTGATATAATATAGTTGAACTAGGACTTCTCCTCCCTATTCCTTGTTATTTGTACTGTGCTCATTTCCATGAGACCTTGTTTTATTCAGATTTTTGTGAAACTAGGTCTCGGTGTTCATAACTACGATCCAATATGTCTGTGTCGGAATTAAACAGAATGAATCTTGAACGTGAAAATTTTCATGTTAATAATCATGTCTGAATTAAAAGCTTCTTACTGTGAAAATATATATATTACGATAGGACAAATGAAGTTGTCTCTTCCATGCTCCAGTATTTTGATGACTATGTTGAAAATGATATTTCATTAGCTGAATCATGTTTATAGCAGTATTAATCCTTGGATAGCTAGAGCTCATGTCTTTCCCGATATAGGTGGAGATGACACTTTGAGAAGCATTAACCTAAGGTGATAGAATGAATTGAGTCAATTGCTTTCCATTCTAGAGAGTGATGTAGTTTAATGGTTGAATTTTACTGAGCTGTATGACATGTCTGTCATAACAGTCAGATGCAATGATATGATTTCTTCTTCTAGAATGATTTGCAGACCTCGTCTGTTTCCCGGAGGATGTACTTGCACAAAACATTTAGGTTTCTTTTAATCACTGTTCATCCAAACAATGTATACACCAAAGGGGGGGGGGGGACATGGAAAATGTCAGTCTGGCAGGCTACCGTAGGAAGCAACAGACAGCAATATCACTGGTGGTGTGGAAGTCATTTCTTTAGACAGTTTCATGAATGTTGGTGCAAGGAATGAAGGGAAGAGTTGAGGTGCGCTTTGCTGTCTGTTGTACATTGAATTATGAACTTTGACTTACCCAGAAAATGAATTTGACATAAAGCGATTAGGGAGTTTGGGAGGTTTGAAGGCATCAGATCACTAACACTGGTGGCTCATGACTGCATATTTGCAGAAATTCATACGGTCTGGTATTGTGCATCCAAAATGGGTTTGCATTTCAGCTATTTCATGATTGCAGGCATTTTAGGCCCATGTGACTTGGTATGAAGAAAATGAGCTGGCATAAGTTTTAATCACATATGTAACTGTTGCCAAATCATTTATTGTAGTTTCATTGACGATGATTAAAGCTTGATTAGCAAGCGCTGAGAATCCTTACGTCAAAAGAAAAACACAATACATGTAGTGTACATCAATAAGCGGGAAGTTCCTGCTGTGGTATCGTGACTCAGTTCTAGTCACCTGTTCTTAAATGAAAACTTTCCCAGAGTGATTGCAAACTTGATAAGGTGTCCTTAGGAATGCGTAGATCTCCTTTGATATAACAATTTGTTCGATATGTATTATATACATAGGGTATTTTATGGATATGGTTGTCAGTGTTATCTTGGTGTTTTTTTCATCATCTATGTTTTTTGACATGGATACCTTGTGTTTTTCCTATAATAAGATGTGTTGTTCCTATACACCTGCTGATGATATACTCATTCACTGTGGTACGTGATTGGAGCCAGCTTCAACCAAGCTACAATGTGTAGGCATACCACTCTCAGAACACAATGTGAAGTTATTTGGATGATTCTTCATTGATGCCAATTCATTGCGTAAATGTGATTTTTTTTAGAGATTGAATACTGTGTTTTATGTCATATTTCGTCGTGTATAAAAGTATTACTTGTCACATCAAAATTTTGGTATGTAGATGTTTGTGTTTTTTTTTCGGGCAGTTCTTTTTCGTTCTTTGAAGTTAAAGTCAGAATCGTGGAATAATGTCATCTGTATGGGAGAAACGATGCAAAATATCATCAGGCATCATGTTGTAAAGTAAATGCAAGTAATGTTCATGCTACATGTGATCATGCTTTTTTTAGCAAAAAAAAAAAGAAAGAAGAAGAAATGAATGGAATTAGGTATGTAATGTAGAACTATCCATGTATATCAGTAAAGAATGTACTTTTCATGATTTTGGAAATTTCAATGTTCCTCTAACTAGTTTGCAGAAAGTACATTATAAAATGTCACAAATCTAATTAATTTGCTCTTTTATCTTGTGAAGTATTTTGCAAATGTAATTTTCTTATGGTGAACATAACATTGTACATGTGATGAAGCAATTTGCCTACATGGGTACCAAGAAGTGTAGAAAGTGAAATTAGTTTTTATCAGTGTGTAAGAAAAAAACAAACTAGTGCATGCTCATGCTATACATGTTATGACTGTACAGACAAATTCATATCTATGTCATCCTGCAGTAGGTCGTTAGCATAATGTTCACTAACGCTTCATGCTGCTTTACTTGTTGAATACCGTATATAGATGAAGAAAAATCCAATATTTTGTAAATACTTACAACATTAGTCTGAAAGGTATGTCAGATGAGGCTGGCTCAAGATTCCAGCGAGGTTCTTGAGGGACTATTGAGCTTTATGTACAATACAACTGGAGTATTAGTTAGTTTATGGATTATAGTGAATATTCATTGATTTGATTCGTGCATTTAGTGGATACCTTCTGGTGTTCTTCCATTACCACAAATGTGTACTGTATTCGTGCACTATTTTTTTATACCCCCGCCAAACGAAGTTTGAAGGGGGTATATAGGAATCAGCGGACGGTCGGGCGGTCGGTCGGGCGGTCGGGCGGTCGGTCCGTTGCAAATCTTGCGTCGCGAACTACTTCCTCAGTTTTCAACCGATTCCCATAAAACTTGGCACAGATGTGTGCCTTGGGTTGTAGATGTGCAAGACGTATTTTTTGACAGTACCCAAAAGTACGTTGCCATGGTAACGGCATATTATGGGCAAAAATGGGTACAAATCTTGCGTCGCGAACTCCTCCCACAGTTTTTGATCAATTTTTATGAAATTAGGTACAGATGTTCATCTGAATATGTTAATGTGCAAGACATATTTCCGCAGTGGCAAAAAGTGCGTTGCAATGGTAACGGCATGTTATTGGTAAAATATAGGGCAAAATGCTTCATGGCAAAACTGCTTCATCAGTGTTCTTCCAATTCTCATGGAATCCATATTGAATGTTTGTCTTAGGATATAGGTCAGCATGACACATTTCTTGACAGTGACAAATAGTATGTTGCCATGGTAACAGCTCACATATTATGAGCCAAAATGATGGAAAATTTTGTGTTGCAAACTACTTCCTCAGTTTTTGCCCAATTTCCATGAAACTTGGTACAGATGTGCGCCTTTGGTTGTAGATGTGCAAGACGCATTTTTCGACAGTACCCGAAAGTACGTTGCCATGGTAACGGCATATTAATGGCAGAAGATCAAGGAAAGATCTTGCGGATTTAACTACTTCCTCAGTTTTTTGACCAAAGCTTATGAAATGTGGCACACACCTTGATCTTGGTGGGAAGATTGGAAGACATATTTTTCGGACGTGCCGGAAGCTGCGTTGCCATGGTAACGGCATATAAATGGCAGAAGATCAAGGAAAGATCTTGCGGATTGAACTACTTCCTCTGTATTCGACTGAAGCTCATGAAATGTGGCACACACATTGGTCTTGGTGGGAAGATGTGCAAGACACATTTTTTGGACATGTCGGAAGCTGCGTTGCCATGGTAACGGCATATTAATGGTGGAAGATCAAGGAAAGATCTTGTGGATTGAACTACTTCCTCAGTTTTTGACAAAAGCTTATGAAATGTGGCACACACAATAGTCTTGGTGGGAAGATGTGCAAGACATATTTTTCGGACGTGTCGGAAGCTGCGTTGCCATGGTAACGGCATTTAAATGGCAGAAGATCAAGGAAAGATCATTCCTTGGGTAAGACTGTCGTCACGGGGCGGGGGTATTAATCACCTTAAGTGATATTTCTAGTTTTTATAAGTATACACTTGTAAAGTTTATGTGATTGGAACTATCATCAGTCAGGAATAACCACTTTCAGGACACATGTACATTGAAAAAAGAAAGGTATATTTAGGACTTGTCAGTGAAGAAAAAAAATCCCTGTTTGTATATTATTCTATACGTTGAGTTTAACTTCCGTTTCTTTTTCCTGTGCCTGTGAATCTGCGAGACAGTATTTTTGTATAAAGCATTGTATTCGTTTGTTTGTTTTTTATTACCATTCAATGAAGATGAACTTGAGATCATAGAACAATCTTATCCATATTTGAGGACTTGTCAGTGAAGAAAAACATTTCTGTTCGCGTATTTTTAGACTGAGTTTCATTTCAATTTCTTGTTCTTTGTGTCTATGAATATGTCAGATAATCTACATACATTGTACAACAAAGTAGTGGTTTTATTTGATCTGATAACCATGAACATGAAGATGCCATCATGGTACAATTCTTATCCATGCCCGTGAATATGTGTTGGATATTTTGGAGGGTGCAGAAATCACCACATACAATGATTATGATAACTGTGACCATGATGTTTTATGTATGTTATTGTAATGTCTCTACATATTTCACCAACAGAAGAAAAAAAGAAAATTTAAAAAGAAAAGTGATGTAGGACCATGGATACACAAGAACAGAGGTTTTTGCTATTCATGAAATATCTTGTCATTTATGATCTTTCTCTCATTAATGTTCTCATTAAGTACATTTAATCTATAGTAACACCAATTGAAAAATATTCTTTCGTTCTTGTAGACTTTGGTTTTGCAAGTCTTCATAATATAAAGATGAGAACTTATGAATATATTGTATAATAGATATAAAGATACAATATTATTGTATGTAATGTTTATAAAGGTTTGCCACATATAGATAGAATGAAAACAGGTTGATGCTCCCTCTTTTCATAGCTCTCTTTTGTGCATGTGTATTACTTGTGCATCATGTAATGTTATGATATCCATGATACTTGCTGTATTCAAGTCGTGCGTTTAAAAACAAAGGAATGTAAAAAAACACAAATGGTCATGGAACATGTTACGACAATATCTTACCCTTAATGATTTTATATCAGCTTGCAGTAGGCTTGGTAAGCATGTGGTTTCTTGATTCAAACTGCCTTATTACGAGAAGTAGAGAAACATATCATGAATATGTCTTTAAAAAGTAATT
The DNA here is from genome assembly GCF_040938485.1 of Diadema antillarum. Classification (NCBI taxonomy): domain Eukaryota; kingdom Metazoa; phylum Echinodermata; class Echinoidea; order Diadematoida; family Diadematidae; genus Diadema; species Diadema antillarum. The sequence goes on along the minus strand of NW_027271288.1, from coordinate 1,350,436 downwards.
CCTTTGAATGATTCAACCCTTGCTTGCAAGGGCATGTTGTTCTCAGCTATCTTTACATTACCATATGGATGGAGCTTCTGATGATAAAAGATGTACTCTGAAGTCGATACCATTTTATGTGTCGAAACAAACTGAGTGACATGATAGATCAATATAGCTTATCTAAGAATGTTGCACAGTGCCGGCTAGTGCCAGAACTTTGCTCATCTGTTGTTCCTTGAACTTTGCTCATGATCTGTTGTTTTAACTTCATTCATTGAGCTCCCTCTTAATAGTGATATATTCAGAAGAACGAAATGTATTTTACAAATTCCCAAGATCGTGCTGTGGTCTTATCTCATAATCAGTAATCATAATTGTGTTTTTTTTTCATCCATTGTTTATGCTTTGAACACTCGTCGTGCCAATGTCTTTTCTTTGTTTTCCTTCTATATTTGCACATCTAGGTATACATGCATTTATTGTTCCAGACGTCTCTTAAGCGCATTTCAGCATTTTCATTTTCACTCACAATTACAATAAATGCTAATTTTCTTTGGTTTGGATAGCGGTACACTATATAAACTGTATATGCATTCTTTCTTTGCATGGTCTTGTTGGAAAAAGTGCATTAACTTTTATTCTTTCATCAATGATCGGGTGCTGTGTATGCGCACGAAGATCTTGTTTACAATATTATCAATAATACAATGTATCTATTTAATTGACGGGCTCAAAAAATCTAGAACAGAGTTTGGACTTCTGTAGAAGTGAATGGAATGTTTTATGATGAGCTCGTGCGGAATTTGTAAGTTGGAGTGGAGCAGAAGTCCCCCCCCCCCCCATTTTAAATTTTGCGATTAGAAATTGTGCAGTTTGGCGCACAGTTATAATACAATTTTGCCTGCATATCATTCTCAGCTATTCGTTACGGAAGATGGTCCTGGAGACATCATGTTGAGTGTTGTGTGTGTGTGTGTGTGTGTGTGTGTGGGATTGTGTGTATGTTAAGAATTTGTGGCAGAAAGTGATAGATAGGTTTGAGATGGCAGATCTTCGAAATATAGAGTGGAAAGATGTTCATTTTGATGTTATAGGAAGGGATCCAAAAGTAAAATTTTATAATACACGTACAATAATTTTTATTTTGAAATATATCATTTTTAGATCTAGATCGGAGGGAAAAATTCCTAATTTTGAGGAAATTTGTAAAAGAATAATAAGTTTTCGGGATGAAGAAACAGAAATTGCTTTTAAAAGAAATAAGTTGGGATTACATTTGCTGAAATGGGAAAATGTCTCTGAAACAAGAGCTTAAATATTGTTTTGTTTTGTTTTTCTTTTTTTAGTACAGTGTAGATATCAGTGGTGAAGGCAATATAGTGTGGTATTGACCGCGTGCGGGGAGGGGTAGAGTTTTTGTTTGGCTTAAAGGTTATAGGATTTTATCAGCAGTTAGGAGTTTGATGAGTTTTATTTGATGAATTTGACTGTGAACTTGGAGCGTTATTTGGGTGCGGTCGGACGATGCTTTTCTGCATACGGTTCATTACACGCTTGTATGTTTTACGTATTAATCAACATTTGGAAGTCGTTTTCATTAGGAAGGAAGGTGGTATCGCTTCGGGTGTGTTTGTGTGTGGGGTGTATGTGTGTATGTGTGTTGGTGTTTAGTGTGTATGTGTGTTGGTGTTTGGTGTGTATGTGTGTTGGTGTTTGGTGTGTATGTGTGTTGGTGTTTGGTGTGTATGTGTGTTGGTGTTTGGTGTGTATGTGTGTGGTGGTTGTGGGTGTATGTGTTTGGGGATTGTGGGTGTGGGTGTGGGGTAGGTTTTAGTGAATAGGGGTTGGTGGGGATGGGGATTTGATTTTCAATGAAATGATTTCATTCTAGCTTTGTATAACGTATTTTTGTTGCTTTTTTAATGTATACAATGTATACCCTTTTGAGTGTGAGTAACATGATTCAGTATCGTCAAAGAATGTATTTTTTGTACATGTCAATACTTTCTCGTGAAGAAATGGTCAGTAGGATTGATTTATAATCGAGTTGTTATGTTGAAGAGAGATGATTGGCAGTATAAGTTGATAAATGGATTTGTGTTTTGAATGGCATTTGTACTGTTTTATGTTCATGGTACACCCAGAATGGGTTGATTTATGAATAATTTGAATGAAATCAATAAAATATAATTGAAAAACAAAAGTGTGTGTGTGTGTTTGTGTGTTTGTGTGTGTTTGTGTGTGTGTGTGTGTGTGTGTGTGTGTATGTGTATGTGTGTTAGTGAATTTTAGTCAGGGGTGGGTCTCGAATGTATGACGAGAATGCATGACATAGTAGAATTTGTAGAGACCTCTTTGGATTTTTTATGCATGTAGAAATAAAAAAAAAAAACTGTACGATATACAGCCATGTTGGTATCTTCTAGCCAGCAGAAAGAATGAAAGAAAAAATCTTACTTCAGCATACAAAGCAGGCTTCTTATACAATGTTTACTATTAATCTACCTGCCGCGTTTTCGTTTTCTTCTTTTCTTTTTCCATCTCGGAAGCGTGAGAAAAAGATTTTCTGGGCGGGTGAGCGGGAGTTAGGTTGCCGGGGAGTGAGACTCACGGCTTGAGACTTGATAGGTCTGCATTTTCAACTACCCACACATTGCTGTTTTCTTGTACATGATTGAAACAAATTGCTTGGACAACACAATCAATGATTTTTAGAATCAAGTGATCAATAAAGTTTGATAGCAGTTAGATCACAAGTGGAGAAATCTGTTCTGCACAGAAAGTCAGGATTCATGGAATGAAATTCAAGATGGTTAGTAATTCTTCGAAAAGTGGACGAGTTAGACAGTACCTGATTTAGAATGTAAATCTTGACCATACTGTATTTTTCCAAAGCATATCTGTGTAAGAGACAGAGTGTGTGTGTCATGTACATGTATCTGGTGGAGAACGAAGAAAAGAGTTTCTTTTACCTTTATGATGCTTATGAAATATCAACACTGACAAACAATACGAACAGCAAAGTTATTTTTTTTTTTAAATTTAGGTATATTTGATTATCATAGCAGGGGAAATACCGTGGAATATTTCTTTGCAGTATAGGAAAATTGAAAGAAATTGCTTTAAAAATTCGATAAAACATTTTTGTCGTATCATTCAACCAATGTTCAAAGTGTATGACGTACATTCACAAAATGTTGCATGGTTTCATTCACTGAAAATCAGTAACAATCCATATTTGGTTGAGTTGTCCGATCACAAACATGACCCTGGACAAGTCGACCCGGTCGAGCTATTCAGGATTTGGGACGACTTGTCCAGGGTAGGGTTCCTCCGCGATCGAGTTGTCTAGAAATGCTGCTAAACAACACTTAACCACGGCGCCTATTGGGCTCACACGGGTAAATATTTCCCCGTCGAGACGTGTATTAAAATAAAAAAAAAAAAATGTAGAATATCTGGGAGAAATGAGGTGTTTCATCCTCACTAACCATGCTAACCTGAAAAAAGTGAGGACAGTGGACTTCCGTTATAACGAACATGTAGGGAGGATAATGTTGCGGCCTGAATTTTTATTTAGTTGTAACCGGAATTTCGCTATAACCGTGTTCGTTGTAACGGGAGTGCACGGCTGTACATGATTGTATACCTTTTCATCCATCAAATTTCTAAGGGGGTTGTTCAGCTCAAACCCTGTCCAAGGGTTCGCAAAGCCAGACTACGAGTTCTTTTTACTCAAAAAATCTCATATTTTTTGTACATGCACCCAATCAAATATAGTCCTTAATTCAAATTCCATGAGAAAAGCTTTCATCTTCCAACCAAAATGCAGTTTGTGGAGGAATTCATACTCAATATCTGCAGCTATTCAGTTTCTGGCAAATTGCCTTTTCTGATTTTTAATTAATTTTTTTTCTTCATTTATTTTAGTATCTTTGGTACGATTTTGTGATGGGGTCAGGGATATTCCATTGTATTTACAGGTGTGAACCCTATATACTGTATTATATGCAGAAGTTGATATAGAAATATGTTTGTTAGTATTTGTCCTTCAACTGAAGTGCAATATATGTGCTTACATCTGTATATCCATTTTGTTTGAATTGTCTTGTTTTTATATTTATCCAGACGCATACAGCTTCTTTCCCTTTCTTTCCTTCCTTTTCCCCTCTACTCACTCCTCTTCTTCTTCTCCTTTATCCTTACATTCCTCCTGCTCTCTCTTTGTGCCTCCCTTTTCTTCTCCCCTAGCCTTAGTTTTCTTTGTTCTCCTGTCTCCCCCTCACTGTGTTCCTGTCTCAGCCTCACACTGCATGTAGCATCTTCTATCTCTCAACATCTCTCATTCCACGCCTCCTCCCTTATCCTTCTATACCCTTTTTATTAGCTTAAAGGGTTGGGTTATACGTCACTAATGGAGGATATAAGATACATGTATATGTAAAACGGGTTTGTTTGTTTTTTTCACTCAACTCTGTTTTTGTTCCAATATACATGTAATTTATATACTGAATGTACTTCCACTACTGATGTACCGATGATTTGTTTTGTTGTTGTCGTAATGGTTGTATTTTGTTCGTGTTTTGTATACAAATGTATGTAAGTTATTTTGTCTCACTGTATTTTTATCGATGTAAATCAGACACAATTCAGCCGTTCGGCTGCGAAGTTTGATCAATAAACCATTCCATTCCATTCCATTACGATGCTTTACCACTTTCTTGATTTTTTTCCTGTGTTTTTCTCTGCTACTCTCGATGATCACTGCTTATCAACTTGTAAGCAGTGTTTAATAAGAAGTGTCTATCGAGGAAATACTCTGCTTATAATAAACACTGTTTATTGATAAAAAGTGTTTATCTTACTGATTTTTTCCGGATAAACTCTCTTTATCGCTCGATTAACAGTGTTTATCGCAAAAAAAAAAAGAGAAGTGTTTAAAAATGGCTAAAGAAAGTTTTTCTGGATTAACACTGTTCATCGACGAAAACGAGAGGTTTTTTTTTTCTTTCTCCATAAAAAACAATGTTTTTTGCTCGATAAACACTGTTAATCGGCTATAAACAATGTGTATCGACATTATTGGGCAAACGGCGCGCAATAAATGTGCGTGCATTTAAAGCTCACACACATCAGAGCAGAGAGCTGGTGGTTTAGTCGATGGAGAAGCAACTAGGACTCAACTTGTGATTTGTCCGCGTTGTCCTCACGCAATTGCCTGTTTGTGATAGAAAGTGTGATCCTTGAAGACATAACAGTGTAGTTATCAGAGAAGCAGGTAAGACTTTGAGTTGAAGACATAAATTATGGTTTCCTTGATTTGTGAAGACGCAATGTTAGCGTTCAATTATTTGGTTCCAATAATTGTAACTTAGACACGCTCGAAGTACAAAAACAATAGATATACTGTGAAGTTTTAGATCTATCTTGTTTGAGCACGCAAAGTTCCCCCCCCCCTTCTTCTTCGCTGGCTTTCGAATTATAATAGGCCTACCTACCAAGAATATTAACAGAACCTATACTCGTGAATTTTACATGTAATTTGTAAGTATCATTCCGTGTCTGCTATGGAAACCTGGTAAAATCAAAATCTAGTCCTTCGTTGGCTATCCTGAATGAAATAACGGCCAAAAACACAATATCCTAATTTGAACGAAAGATAGATAAAATAATTTCTGATTTTGTCTTGAATGGTGTTTTTCAATTCCTCATTATTATGAAATGTCGAAAACTGACTTAGAATTTCCTTTACATTTCATAGAAGAAATATGAAAGAGGATATTGGTTCGATATTTGTTTTCCCATATTCTTTTTTTTATCGGAATGAGCAATGGAATATTGATGACCGCACCCACGGCCACGTCATCACTATAGATGAGCGAAAGCATTATTACGTTTATGCGCGGAAGAAGCGAATATGAATAGTCATTGGTATTCAAGCTGGGAAGAGTATGATACTGATCAACAGCATATTTATAGATTTGCGCAGCTACCCACGGCCCATGCGTCACTGTCAATGACAGATATATACATGATGGATGCCTGTACATAAAAACAAGTATGATTATTACAATGAAAATAATATGGTAACAGGTCGAGTTACCCCTGTTCTGTCCTGTATAGCCCTAAATAAAATGAATAACCAGCTCCTTGTAATATTCAAAGCTATCTCTTTTTGTATTCTTTAGCAATCGTTCATGTCCTATACCCGTCATACAACAGGCAATCATTTATATAGAAAACCCTAAACTCATCATAGTTCAATATTCTATTAGGCACCACGGACCTGATGTATTGAACTTATTGTCTGATGATCTTTCTTCTCTACAATGCTTTAAAAAATCCTACAAAAAAGGTCTTCCCACAATGTATCACTCACATATTTGAAATCATGCTGACCGATTTACTCTCATACCACAAATCATAATTCATGATTTACCGTATTTTTAAAGAAAAAAATAGATACGATACGATCTTTTTTTTTCCTGCATATAGTTCCAAACTACTAAACTCGGTCAGTGACCCTCCTCTTCTCTCAACTTTTCCATATTCATCTATATCCCAATCTTTATCCCTTAAATTCGTTTCTGTCTTGTATTTCCTTTGTGTTGTCCTCTAATACTTAAAAATACTCCAAGTTCAAGTTGTTTATTTGTGTGCATGTCTTATGATATTTCTTCAGTTATAAATAAGAGAGACTAACGGTTTATTCCACCTGAATGCATTGAGATAATATTGTTCGTATATAAGCCTAGTATGCACTACTATAGAGATTTGTTTATTTTAACTACTCTTGGTTTGGTCTTGTTTTATTACTTGTAATAAATCATAGGTTTTTTGGGTGGGAGGGGTTAACAAGGTAAATTCTGTCGAACGACGAGTTGGATATGTGTGGATATTTGATTTTAAGTTTAAAAAAATTTGTGAAACAATAATGAAGGAATTTGATTTGCTGTGCACTTGCACATGAATGTGATTGTGTGTAAATGGGAAAATCGTGAAGCTTAAAGGTGCGTAAGCCATAAAATAGGGGCTCCGTATGAGATGAATATGTAGAATCAAAATAATGCCAATACCATGTTTTTGGAGTAATAAAAATGGGTTTAGTTAAACTCCTACAGTTTCCCCACCTTGAATACAATATGTCAGGCAGAATTAAAGAATAGTATCGTTCGGATGAATGGTTTTCCAACTTCGGAAGTGTAATGATGTTCCTAGATAGGGACCTTTGTGCGCATGATATTATGTGTGTTCCATGTTAGCTGAGAATCAGTTGTAATACCAAAAAATCTTATCGCTTTCTTTTTAACAAAGAGGAAATCAATCAATTAATGTATGTTCATAACAAATTGATCATTTTTATGAGTCAGCTTTTCTAACATGAACCAAATTTGTCTGATTTATTCAGAGATGATTAATGGGATTTAAACCAATGCGATATTTTATATAATTCACAAATTCAAATATTTTAATAAGGATTCCTATATCATGCTGTGAAGAAATAATGGAGGTATCATCAGCGAAAAAAAGAAGAAACTATCAGACGGAAAAGATTTTTTGATTTCATTTGTGTCCCCCTCAATTTTCTTTTCCTAGGGGATCCCCTCCTATAATTGGTCTTCTTAAAAAAAAAAAACAAAAAAAAAAACAAGAAAAAAACACGAGAAAAAAAAAGGATATCCGAAATTGTTTCAAGCAACATCTTAGCGTCAGAAAACAAAATGATGGATGGGGCCCTAATTGTTGTTACAATCTGTACACTTGTAAATGAGAATATCTGCTGCGTAACGCCGGGACAAGTTTACACTCAATTCAGCCGAGAATCAGTTCTTTGATAGACATATGTTAGAGATACTATTTATATAACATGTATTATATTCGGCTGAGAATCACTTCTCCAAATATCATCTACCACAAAATTTATTCTCGGCTGAATTGAGCTACATCTCGTCCTAGCGATGCACTACGAAATACATTGTATAGATCTGTATAGCCTCCATTCATATATTCGAATACATCACGGAATTGAATTGAAGCTGTTTTCACACATCATTAAGGTGAAATGTGTTTTACACAATCTTTTAAAAATGTAGTATACCCACTTTTTGTTTTATTTTTCCTATAGCGAAAAGCGAGAGAGAATATAAGATAAACATGATCATACATCATGAAAAGGGAATGTCTTTTTGTGAGGTAAAAAGCAATTTGATTACACTGATTACTTAATCATGGGCACAGACAAACTCTTCACAATGATATCACACGGTAACTATAGCTAGAAGTATAACAATACATAAACTTGAAAAGACGTGTCATGAAATTGAGTCTCCACTGTATCGAGCGCTAACTCGGCACAACAAATGTACCTATCATAGTATGTGGTATCGATCTATACTCTGTATAACATATTGTGTACATTATGCACATGTATCATTGAAACCTCGGCTGAATCGAGTGTGTATCTGCGCATGGGCTGCCGGTAGCGCACATTGGTTAATGAATGCTCTCCCCAGCCTGAATACTGTTGAATTTTCAAAATCGTTTCAGTTGTACACCCATATGGAACCCGCTTATCTGTCGAAATGAGGTGGCCACGTTGGGGCGGCCTTCAAAGGCATTATTTACCATTTGCAGATGAAATTGAAACCTAGTTACAGTGCTTCAAAATAGATCTAAAATATGAGTCAGGGATAGAAAGAACCAATGTAAGATTTTGAATCAGCATAGTCAATGTTAATTATGATTGAATAAACGAAATGTGAACAATGGTTGTCATAGAAATGTTTCTAGACTATCATACAGTTATGGTTTATGGAGAAAAATAGTGATATCTCCTTATTTATAGGCTTTATCGCGAATTTTTAACATTGGAGAATGTTTTTTTTTTTTGTTTAACTGACCTACACATATATGCATCAAATAAATGTGACATCTCGATTTTTTTTTCAAATCACTGCTCCAAATGGTAAACAGTGCCTTTGTTATTCCGTTGCTCATATCTTTAAATCTGCGTTTTTCAGTAGGCCTTAATTTTCCGTGATTCAGATTAAGAGTCGAACAGTAATCAGTGTATATGTGCACACAAAACTCTGCTTCATATATCTAGGTTATTACTGGTTCAAGGGTATTTTGAGTACATGAGGCTAGCATTACGTACTTCTTTCTCATTTTGCCCATTGTCTTCTTGCAGACTTAAGTCCTCTCATCAGTGATGGCAGAGAGTAGAACTGAACAAGCATCACGGAACTTGCTCTGTCCACTTTGTATTCACATCTTTGATGATCCCACTAAGCTTGATTGCAAGCACACATTCTGTCGCCAATGCCTACAGCAGTATGACAAGTGCTATGCCCAGCAATCCTACATGGTGTGTCCTCTCTGCAGGGAATCCACCACCCTGCAGGATGGCAGAGTAGAAAGTCTGCCGGCAAATAATGCCATCAAGGGTCTTGCTGATGACTGCAGAAATCCCATGGATGGACTTAAGACCATCTTTGAAGACCAGCCGCAATGTCAAGCTTGTAAGTCGAAGGAGGTGGCAGTTTCGTTTTGCTATGATTGTGACAATCACATGTGTGAGAAATGCCACCAGAGCCACGAGCATTTAACCTCGTTCTTTGTGAACCATCACGTTGTTTCCTTGCAAGATGTCTGTCAAGGGAAAGTCAGTATCCAGCAGCAGGCAGAGAAATGTTTGATGCACAGGCAGGAGAAGAAAGATCTCTATTGTGAGCAGTGCACTGTTCATTTATGCTTGAAATGTGTCATTGTTGGTCACCGCGATCACAAGATCAAAAACCTGCAAGATTTTGAAGCTGAACTTCAGAACAAGGGGACTGATCTTTCAACCGAGTTTAAGTCTAAAAAGTTTGAGTTTGAAAAGAATATTGAAGAGCTTGAAATGCGCCGAAAAAGCATGCATTGTTCATTTCAGAAATTACAATCGAAAGTTAAAGTGGAGTGCAGCAAACGAATCAAACTTCTTCAAGAAATCGAACAGACACTTATCAGAGCATTAGATGAAATGCAGGCTTGTCTGGATGGAAAGCTTGACCATCTGAAGGCTTGTGACCGGGAAAAGATACAGAACATGACAGCTCTTGCCACCCTCATAACAACTGACAGGAACAAGTTTAAGCACCTTGAGACAGAAAGTCTTGCTGTTCACTCATTGCTGTGCATAGAACTGGAGAACCTGCTGAAGATTAACGCTGACCTTTCGAACGCCAAGTATGTTAAAGAATCTGCTAGCTCTAATGGTTTGGTGTTCTCACCGTTTGATAGCCCCATTGATATCGGTATAATAAAGCTTAAAAGCAAAGTGGATGAGATCATATCCTTGCCTTACACTGTGTTATGTTTGACAGCAAAGTCAACAAACACAATAGCTGTTGGATACAGTGATTCAGGCTATATTGATCTGATTGATTTATCGGACACCAGTACTAGGAAGGCATTAACAAATTGTCCATTCTGTAGGTCCCGTTACGGTGTGGCCTTCCATCAAAATGACACATTAGTGACGAGTACAGGACAGAGTTATTCAACAATCTACAGGTACCTGCCTGATGGAACGTCAGCTGGGGAGTTGAATTTCAGTTTAAATAACTATTTCCCAGCAGTAAGTATCGGTTTCTCTGGAGACATCATTGTTGCAAATGGCTGTAACCAAGTGTACATCTTTGACCCAACAGAAGGCAAACTAAAGCTGACTGTAAATACCAAAGAAAATAGGCCACTGCAGGTGGTAGAGACCAAGTCACAACTCCTTGTCACCAGCTCCTGCTATGTCACAAACCCAAGTGTGGTGACTGTGTATGACAAGGAGGGGAATGCAGGAAACTCAGTCAAAGGGCTTTCCTGTGAATCTCTGTATGTTACTCTTGATGATAAGGACAGAGTCTATGTGGCAAGCGTAACTTCAAGGCGTCTCAAGCTTTCTATTTACACTATAGAAGGCTTAGATCTGAAGGAATGGGTTCAGTTTGAAGAAATCCAAGACATGTGTCTCGATAGTTTATACCGTGGTTTCATTTGGCTCCCTGATGGAAGACTTGCTCTTTCCTGTTACAAGAGTATATACTTACTCTGGATTCCATGTCTGTAACTGATCCACAGTGCCATAGTGGCATAGACTGCATATGGATTTTATGTGTGTATGTGTGTGTGTGTGTGTGTGTTTACCTGCACTTCTTCAACGGAGAGAAAGTGTTTACAAGGAATGCTAAGACTGGTCTGTGTTTTCATCTCTGTAGACAACTCGATATGGGTGGTATTATAATGCTGTGGAAAGGAGGGATACATATTGAGTGGAATTGATCGACATAGTTAATTGTAATCATCATCCTTGCCATCATATACTAGTATCGGTACAACAAAATGTAATGATCTCTCAAGTAGGTTTGATGTATTTAACTAGTCTGGTAGATTTCTTCTCAATATTTCGATTTATTTGTATGTTTTCACTTCCATGACAATTCACTTCAATTAAGTGTTCATGAAACGAAGTCGAAGTATTCATAAATAACCATGATCCAATTACTCAGTGTCTGAGTTCGTAGGATACAACAGAATGGATATTGGAAGTGAAAGTTTTCTTTTGAATGTGTATATTCAAAATAAAAGTTCCTTATTGCAGAATTCATTTATGATAGGACAAACAAAGTTGTCTCTGCCATGCTTCTCTATTTTGATGATGAGTCTCTTTGTTGAAAATAAAATTTCATAAGCAAATTCATAATGTGTATCTATCCATGGACAAAACATTTCGTCTTTCCCCGGATAGGGATGGCACTTTGAGAAGCATCAAGAAAGGAAGACAGGATATTGAATTTAATCAATGCCTTTCCATTTTAGAGAGTCATGTAGTATGATGTGAATTTCATATTTGAAAATGGACTTGGTTGAATTTTAATTATGACACTGTCTTAAGACATGTCTGTCTTCCTCTTTGCTCATAACATTGAGATGCAACTGTATGTGATTTGTTGTGCTGGGATGCTTTGCAGACCTAGTCTCTATCCAGAGGATTTATTTTTACGGAAATAATGTTTTCGGTTTCTCTTAATTCAAAGATAATGTATGCCCAAGGGGGGAAATTGTCAGTCTATGACAGGCTACCTCAGGAGACATGAGACGGTTTCACTGGTGGTGTGGAGATCATTCTTTGAGGACAATTTCATGGACGTTGGTGCGCAAGATAAAAGAATGGGAGAGTTGAGATGCTCTTTACAGTCTATGAACGCATTGGGTGATGAACTTGACCTTCCCAAGGATAATCATTGTGACAGAGAGGGATTAGAGAGTTTTTGAGATTAGATTGCTAGCACTTTTATGTCATGTCTGGATATTTGCAGAGATTCACACAGTCTGGTATTGTGCATGGTCGATGGCATTCTATATCTCAGCTATTTCATGATCGCAGTCGTTTTAGACCCATCTGACTTGTTCCGAAGGGGAGAAGATAAGAAAAGTTTTGGTCGTGTATGTGACTGCTGTCCAATCATGACATGGTAGTTACTTTGATGGTAATGAAAGTGTGAATAGCATGCAATGAAGGGCATTTTCTCAAGTGCCATCAATGCACTGGAAGTAAATGTCATGGTAATGTTATGACAACGTTATAGTTATCTGTCCTTAAATGAAGACTATCCTTAATGTGACTGTAAGCAAGATAAATAGGGTTTTGAGGGATGCTTGAATTAGCTCTTCTTTGATCGTATGGATGTTTGTGTTTTCTTGTTTTTCCTCATCCATGTTTTGGTTGTGGATATACCTTGCTTTTTTCCAGTATTGCAAGGTGCGTAAATTGTTCTCCTGTCATTGTCGGAGACGATATTCCGGTGTAGCTGGGCTCACTAAAGCCTTCTTTGACTGGAGTCATCCATCACTCAGATTTTACTTGTCTCATAGAAAACAATTAAAAGTTATTTCATTGATTTGTTATCTGTCATAATATGATATTGGTATATCACTGTTTTCGGGTAGTCCTTTAAATGTCTGCTACTCAATCTTTTCAGATATAGTTGGTAATGTTAGATAGTCTCATCTGTTATGGGAGAAACATCGTAAGATATTATACGCTGTATAAGGCAAAAGTCACTTCAGGCATATTTCATGCTATTTTTTGTGAACATGTGTTATATTAATCATTAAGGTGAATGTTTCCTTCTGTTTGGCTAGCAAAAATTAATTCAAAATTTAGTGATGATGAACAATACATATATGTTAGTATAGGCCTATACGCAGGAATTACTTTTCATTGTTCATCGTGGAAATTGCAGTACTTTTTATTCTTTATTTGAGTTTATTTACATTATTTGATTTGTATTCTTCTTATAGTCTGCACAAAGTATTGCACATCATGAAATGTCATAAAATTTTCCTGCTCTTTTGTTCTTGAGTTATTGTAACGATTTTCGCTCATGTGGTTCTTGTGCCATATTGCATTGCTCATCCAATTTGCCTTAGTATACATAGTACAGATGTACTTATAGTGTATGTAGAAAAGTAAGTTTTTATCAGTGTTTAAACGTGTAAGAAAAAACAGTGGAATGCTCCTGTTACATGTTATAACTGCAGAATATCTTCTTGATAAACTTCATCCTACAGGAGGTCGATCAGCATGTATACCCCATTGAACCGCTTCTGTATACTCCATGTGTTAAATATTTTAATACTTTAAGGATCTATCTGAAAGATATATCTCAAGTAGGTCTGGCTCACTATTCCAGCCATGGGTTTGAAGGACTACTATAATATATATATATATATATATATATATATATATATACATATATTTATGTGTGTGTGTGTTTGTGTGTGTGTGTATCAATTTGTGCAATTATTGTATCTATTGGAGGCTTACAGAATTATCATAAATTTCTATTCATATGAGTAGACACCTGTGGTGTATTTCATCACTTATCACAAATTAATATGGACATACATGTACATTCATGCGTGGTTGATTAGAATTTTGTCAGTATATACTAGTAGGTAAACTTATGACGTTTGTCTGATTGGAACCATGATTCGTCAGGCTTGACACTTCTAGGAAATTATAGAATTTAGATTACATTTTACGGACTTTGTCAGTGAAGAAATAAATCAATTTTTGCACATAATGTGTTATTAGACTTTTAGTATATCTTCCAGTTCTTGTTCCCTATGCCCATGAATCTGTGAAGTAATTCACGTTCAGTTCAGTTCAGTTCAGTTTCAGTTCAGTTTATTTTATTTTCGCACGGAACCGGCTTCAGCCAATGGCTGTTCTTCAGCTGGTCCGTGCCCGATAAAATCACATATAGATTACATCATCATGCATTGTACAATAACAAACATATCAAACAAACAAAACAAAAATACAATACGTCGATTAAAATAACAAAAAATGCACACAAATACAAAAGTACCAAAAAAATTGCCAAACGTTTACCCTCTCCCATCCCCCGTCCATTCATAACATAATACTGAATATTCACATAATATACATTGTATATCTTTATCCGTCAAATATGTTTCATAATTAACTATATTTCACCCTTACACCTATACAATAACCTTAAATACAGCAAATGTCTTATTTTTAATATATTCAGGAAGTTGATTCCATTTTATAACATCTCTGTTTGATAAACTCCGTTTTTTTTTAATTTGTACGCGGTCTTGCAATTTCTAGATTCTTACATGTATTCCTCAATCCATGATAAAATTCTTTGAATACAAAATATTTCATAAACTCACCAGGCATCATTTCATGGACAATCTTATACATGATATGCAATACATGTTTATCTCTTCGTACTGAAAGATTATCAATATGCAAGCATTCATAGATATCTCGACTAGAAAATCTCCACTCTACATTGAGAACCACCCGGAGTGCCCTATTTTGCATTCGTTGTAATTTTTCCAAGTACCCTTTCCCAGCATTCCCCCATATTATTCTACAATAATCAAACTTATTTTGTATTACAGATTTATAAAATGTTAATGCAGTTTGTTGTGTAACATACGGTCTTATTCTTTTTAATAAATATATATCTTTTGCTGTGTTCTTTCTTAAATAATCAATATGTTTACCCCAATTTAAATGCTCATCAATAATAACTCCGAGATACTTGCAGTGCGTAACGCGTTTGAGAGGAATATTCTGAATACATACATCTGGAGTAACTGTTGACTTCATTCGTTTCTTAGCTCCAATCAAAAGAAATTCACATTTTTCACGTATATGCAAGAAAGTGTTTTTTGTTTTGTTTTGGTATTCATTGAATGAGCAAGGAATTGGCACTGCATTCAATTTTGAGTGCTTGTTAGTGAAAGAAAAAAAATCTCTGTTTGCGTATCAGTTTTAAACTTTGAGTTTAACTTCAATATAATGTATTACTTCTTTTGCCTGTAAAGCTATATAAAGCTGTGATAAAATATATTGGTACAAAGCATTGTTTTGTTTTATTTTGTTTCGTTTTGTTTAATCTGATAATCATTGCATGAGCATATAGTTGGAGTCGTGATTGTTCAATCTTCTCTATTGGCAGCGAAATTGTCCTGGATATTGTATAGGGTACCAAAGTCACATTTCTAATAATTATGACACTGTGATCATGATATATTGTATTACGTGTGTTATTATTTCAATGTTCATTTCAAATTAAAAAAGAAAGCAAATGATGTGGAGCCATGCTTTTCAAAGGAAATTGTTTAAGCTTTTCATGAAATATGTGATATATTATGCTTCTCTTAGAAGTTATGAAGTATATAATCTAGGCCTACTCGGTAACACAAATGGGAAGATATATTGTTTTGTTCTTTTAGTCTTGAGTTTTGCAAGCATTTACGTCGTATTATTTATTCTTAATGTTGCGCGGTACATACCGTTACCAGAACTTTGCTCATATTGTTTCTGACTTAATTCAAGGATCTATCTCTTGAGATAAACATATTCAGTAGAACACGATGGATGAGAAACTGTCGGTTTTTACTTTGAGCTGTGTTTTCCATTCCAAGTTGGGAAAAATTGGGTGTCATAAGCTCTACTGAAAAATTGCAGAAAGAAACAGGAAATGACATGTATTCCTACAAAATAATAATGAATATTACTTCTCTCCTGTGCTCAGTTCTGATTAAATCATCACAATATACAGCTTTAACATCTACTTGTCCTGTATAATATTCTAGTTAGATTTACTCTTGATTCTTTTACAGAAAGCAAAATTAAGAGTTTCGTTGGTAGTTTGGATGACTTCATAATGCTATAGATAAAAGTTTAGTGTTGATATTTAGATCAGTGACACCAGAGGGTATAATTCATTTTCCTTGTAGTATGATTGTTTGTGGGTGATAGAAGGTCATCAAAAGACTTATGAGTAGAAGAAGATATCAATTTATTTGCAAATGAAATTTTTGTTAGGTTCACCGCGGGATTCCATCATGTGTGTGATATAATTTATGTTCATATACCATGTAAATCATCAATTACTCATTCCACAGCTGTCAGGTGTCCTTTTCCCAAGTTCCCTTTAACTTTACGTATTTCAACGTTCAGATAATTCTCTTTCATTCTTCTCTTCTTCTTCTTCTTTTTTCTCCTGATCTGTCTCACTCGTATCCGTGATGTGAGATTACTGATAAGTGTATAAAGAGTCCTCCGTTTATGTGTGTCCGAGACAGCACACATTATCCCTTTCACTCCCTCCTTTGGTCCTCCTTTAGGCCATCAAGCTATCTTCTTCTGTTAATTGTTCTCCTCCTCTGTTTCCCGGATAACTCCATTTCCATATTCTGCCAGCAAACATTCAACTCCTCTCTGTTTCCTCTTATACATTCCCAAATCATGCAATGTTGTTCGGTTATAGCCGCACCTAGCCTCCATAGTTATAAATCTCTTTTCATAACCTGTTCTGTCCTCATAGCTATGGACGATTCCACTTTTTACAGAATCTTTGTGTTACTGAAAAAGACATTTGTATTGTAGCAATATTTTTCTTCTTTTTTGTGAATCAATTATGGGTCTGTACGGATCGATCTCTTTTAATTGTTGTCTTCAATGTTCGGTGTCTGAAGTTTGAACCAATTCTCACTCAATATATGACTTGAAAGATATGAATGTAAATTAATAATGATCTTGCTCATTAGAATAATCACCAGCTTTCATTGCTGCGTCCAACATATCAAATAATGATTTGTTTAGTTAAAGTATTATCAGCTTTTCCTCAGATAAATGATCACAATATTTCCATTAACACTGCGTCGGCAAATAAAGAATTGATCATCATGCTTAGTATAGTAAATATTGTTTCCTTGGATTTTCTTTGACATAAAAACATATATATATTGCGTCACTGTAAGGGTGTGTTGCTGTTTTTGTGAGGATTATTTATATTTTGTGCATGTTGTGTGTTTATACATTGAATGAAAAACTGATGTCAAAAGACATTTCAGTACAGTTGGTAATGCTTGACAAATTATTCATCCCATTTAACTACATTGCACTAACCTTGGTGATACCTAAATATGAACATATTACAATGTTGTACAGCTGTATCAACTTTCTTCAGAAAGAGAACCACACCAGGCATGCCAGGGGTGCAGCTGTTGCCACCCTAATGAAAGGAAAGCTGTGTAGCCATGTATGAGTGTGTAACTGGGGTTCTGCGTCTTAGTATAGACAAAATGAGTGGGTGTGCATGAACGACTCTTTTTTCGTTGTTGTTGTTTTTTAGGCTGCAGTTATGATCTACAGAATTCTATTATGTTTACTGAATTCTTATGTCGGTTGTTTTGAACGATTACAGTTCATTATTCCTAAGGTTCGCTATTCCGAAGGTCCTTAATTCCGAAAATGAAATAAGGTTCATTATTCCGAAGGTTCGTTAATCCGAAATGAAATAAGGTTCATAATTTCGAAAATGGAATAAACTTCCTTTAGTGACAAAAAATACGGCGTTATTATATTTTTTTTCTTCAAAAAAGGTGAAGAATATTATTCGCAATGAATATTGAATAAAAACGCGCACACACACAAACACACAAGATACATGTATATATTTATCGACGAACTGGAATACAATGGTATACACTCTGTAATTGTGTTATTGATGAAAAAAAGTATAGTTTTTCTCCTCCTCTGTATTTGTCGTCACTCTCCCCGCTCTTATCACTAGCGAGCTTTAGATCTGCGACGCGAACGCTAAGATGACGCAGCCTCCCGGCTTGGACAGTGGAAACAGCTGACTCGTAAACACATAAAACTATGCAGAACGCCATTTTTTTTTATCTAATTGGCGTCGTTAGAATGAGGGAATCGTGACGTCCCGAAACAATTATCACAAGAAGAAGCTCAAAGACAGAGAGAGAGAGAGCGAAAAAATCACACCTGCTTGTACTGATCACGCCCTTTGAAATGATCCTGTGTGCTCCCCTGCTCATGATAGATCATCCCCGGCTTTCCCATCGTCATAACTACTAGTACTCTACAGAAGCGATGATCCCCCCTCCCCGGCTTCGTCACAGATTATTCAATAGGGAGCTTTAGATTTGCAGCGCGGACGCTTGAGACGACACTTGAGCTCGACGTTCACCTCAGTCTCCCCTGCGTCGTGCTGAAAAGAAGCTTTAGAAGCAACATAAAAAGAGAGAAAAAAATAGAGCATGCAAGTACAGTGTATGCTTAAAATCGCAAGCTGGCAAACCTAAAAATGGAAAATCTCCCACATCCCTCCCTCCCCCCCCCCCCCCCCCCCTCGCTCGCTTCGCTCGCCCGGGCTCGGTCGCTACATGGCAAGCTCGGCAATACCCAGCTCAGCCCCCTGAAACCCCCCCCCCCCCTTTGGAAAAAAAAAGCTAGATCCGCCCTGGTTCATAGGCCTACCCTATGAAAGAGCAGGAAGATGAGACGAGTCTCACCTCCCTGGTCGAGAGTTACACTTACTTTACTTACTTACTTACTGCCCATTATGCCTCCTGGCATGTAGGGCAGCAACGAAGGTCCTCCACTCTGGTCTGTTCTGGGCTAGCTTCTGGACACCTCCCCATGTCAGGTTTAGGGATTTCATCTCTTCCTCAACTGTGCGACGCCAGGTGGTCTTGGGTCGCCCTCTTCTCCTTCTTCCTTCAGGTGTCCAGTGAAGGGCAACTCTTGGGATGCTTTCTTGTTCTTTTCTCAGGACATGTCCAATCCAGTTCCAGCGCCGCTTTGTTCTTCCATACTGTCTAGCTGACATCTTATCAACAGCTCTTCATTTGATATTTTGTTTGGCCAAAAAATCCGGCAAATCTTCCTCAAACTTTTGGTGTGAAATACCGACAGCTGATGAATATCATTGGCTGTTATTCTCCAACATTCTGCACCATAGAGGAGGGTGGAGAGAACGCAGCTCTGGTACAGCTTGAGTTTTGTCTTGATTCTGTACTGTTGTGGCTTCCAAATGTTGTTTAGACTTCTGAAGGCGTTCCTAGCTTTGTTGATTCTGTTTTTGATATCACTGTGTACGCCTCCGTCTTGTTTTACAGTACTGCCTAGATAAATGAACTCATCTGTTTCTGGTAGGGCATCACCGTTTACATGGATTGGTAGTGGGTCCGAGACATAAGACCATCACTTCAGATTTCTTCTGGTTTATTTTCAAGCCGACTTGTTGTGCAAAGTAGCTCAGCCGTGTTGTTTTCTCTTGCATATGTTGGTGAGTGTGTGAGACTAGGGCCAGATCATCAGCAAAGTCAAGGTCTTCTAGTGCTGAGAAGAGAGTCCATCGTATGCCTCTTGTTTTGTCTTCTGTTGTACGGCGCATTACCCAATCAATAACGATGTTGAAGAGCAATGCTGACATCACACATCCTTGTCTGACTCCAGTCTTTACTTGGAATGCCAGGTCGCTATTCCCCACCCTGCATTATTTTGAAGTTGGTGTAGAACACCTTGATGAGTTCCACTATGTGCTGTGGGATTCCATACATCCTCAAGATTTTCCAGAGGCCGTCCCGGTGTATACTATCAAAGGCCTTTTCAAAGTCGACAAAGTTGATGTATCTATCTCTGCCACTCCGTGCACTGTTCAATGTTACGTAGTGCAAATACTTGGTCTATGCACGATCTCCCTTTGCGGAATCCTGCCTCTTCCTTCCTCAGCTTCTCATCGACTGCCTCTGTTAAACGTTAACGCACACAATAATTTTTGCCATAATTTTACTAGGTACTGTAGAAGTGTAATTCCGCGCCAGTTATTACAATTTCTCAAATTGCCCTCCTTTGGTATCTTTATGATAATACCTTCCAACCAGTCATCAGGTATCTCTTTCTTCTGCCAAATAGCTGTGAAAAGTGGTTGAAGTAGTTTGGAGGCCATGTCAGGTTCTGTCTTAAAAAGTTCGGCATTCAGATTTTCTTGGCCAGGGGCTTTTCCACTTTTTAGGGTCTTAATGGCTGAGACAATTTCCTCCCTTGTTGGTGGATCAATGCTTGATCCAAGTCATCTCCTGCAGGTGCTACATCTGGTTCTGTTGTAGGTGAGGGTCTGTTTAGCACTTCCTTGAAGTGCTCAGCCCAACGAGCTTCCTGTTGGTCGGGAGTAAGTGTATACTAACCATGAAAGCGCGTTAGCATTGGATACTAAAAGGGTCTAATTATAAGACTTGACGTTTTAATAGGTTGGCCAGCCGTTTAGATTTCAGGAGGGGGGGGGGGGGGTATAGGTAAAGTGAATCGAGCGAAGGGAATTTGTGTATTTCGGAACAACGAGCGTTAGCCTTCGGATTAAACGAACCTTCATTTTCGGATTAATTAACTTTCTGAATATAATAATGAGCATTACCCAGTGGAGAGGAATAATGTGTATAGTAGGTGAAGGGAAAGAAGCATAGAGAAAATTCGGACAACTTGTCCCAGCGAACAGGGCTGGTCCTGCTTTGACAATCCTTACAAGCCCTTTTAGTCTACACACACTGCTTACTTGTACTCGACGTTATGAAATGAAGAGTTTGTTTGCAAAAACCGATAAGTCCATATTTGCCAAATGGAGATATTTGCGATTAAAGGTCAAGAAAAATAAAGAGAATAATAAGAAATTTTTTGCTTCTTTTGACCATAACTTCAAAAATATGCCTTTATATGTAGTGACCAAGATATCATTTCAAAGGTATTATTTTGTACTTTATGACAGAGATCGCACTTCAAAATCTTCAAAAATGGACTTATCGGTATTTGCAAACAAACCCTTCAAATAAAGAATGTGAAATCATTTTTCAGAAATGAACAGAAACTTGACTTATTATGAATTAAGAGAGGGAGAGAGAAACAGAGATAGAAACAGACAGACAGACAGACAGACAGACAGACAGACAGACAGACAGACAGACAGAAGGGACCAAGGCAACAGGCCCTAGGGTTACGGTAAGTGCTATTAACGCGCTACGGAGAGATCTAGAGAAAGGAAAGTGTTATTGCGCCATCTGTAGACCGTTTTTTTCCAGAAGGCAAATGTTGCGTGCATTATGTTGAACGAACACGGTCCGTATTCTTTGCAGTGACGATATCTATGCATATTGTATGTGCGCTCGCTTTGGAAGTTTTCGTAGCTACAACGCGTAGTCCCATGCATACATCCATACATTGCCTCCAAATTCAGTAGATCAAGTGAAATGGATTTTCGATCGGCAATAGTGGCACTGTCTTCACTTTAGTCTCTTACTTAGTTCTTCAGCCATGGCGTCCACGAGTTTACAAGAAACAGAAGAACATGGAGGTTCATCTGTACCGAATCCTGTGGAAGAAGTGAGGAAAATGACATGGGGCTGCGAGCTGAAAGAAGATGTTTTCGCGCGATGGTCGCAAGGTAACGCTGTCGGTAACGCCAGATAATATCATTAGAATTAACACGTTAGATCTAAATGTAAATTAGTGCATGCATATGTTTTAAGTGATAGAGATTGGAACTCTATGTTCAAACTAACGATGTGTTGTTGGAGAATGAAACTAAGTCAGCCGGTTAGACTAGGAATATTCTAACATCAGTTGTCAGGTAGAGTCTAAACTTGTTCGACCTCTAACAATTAGTTACGGCTACATCGGTCTCTATTTCTAACGTTAATTTAATTGTTTATACATATAGAGCTAGGTCTAGTACACTTTGATTATAATCTAGCCTAGGTCTAACTTAACTGCGATCAGCCTGAATGCTTTGCGTTCGGGCCACAGACAGTCAGTCAGTATACTGGTATAGACGTCTTAAGACCCTAACTAGGCCTATTTACACGTGGGTCGGCTTTATCGAGTTGTCCTCATACCAGTGCATTACCAGCGTCAAGCCGCCTCAAAAAAATTTTGAAAGTGTGTGTTTACACATAGCAGAAATGTCGGCTGTACGCTGCCTTGAAGTCGGCTTGACTACCCCCGTTTACACATATGGCGGCTTGGCTGGTCTGCGTGGCGAGACTTTCATGAGTCTGACGTTGGGGCACTCTTCATTTACACAATGATTTATTTCTTTTCGCGCTTTAATCGTGTTCAATCTCAAATCCTGTGTCGTGCTGTGATTTTCATTCTATGCGATTTCGCCACTAATATGATATTTTAGCACTTTTCACTTATCTGTTCTCCTGTTACGGACGCGTCTTCTTCATAGCTATGAAGTTTGATGATGTGAAGGAGCTCATCGAGCAAAATCGACTGAGATTTCATTCAAGTTGGTCATTCGGCATTCAGATTTCTGACGCGCAATACCAAGGTCAACAAATTCATGAACGATGACGTATCTGTACTATTGGTATTGCACAAGCCCATGATGATCACGTGACTCTCGAAAACCAGCGTCAGTCCGCTTTGTGTCTACACATACGTGAAGGCGGCGTGAGGCCGCCTTCAAGCCGACCTCAAACCACCTCCAAAGAGGTGGACCGAAACTGGGGCGGCCTCAAGCCCCAGTCTACTTGTGTGTTTCAAGTCTACTTGTGTGTTTCACTTACGTTCGAGGCGGCGTGAGGCCGTCTTCACACCGGCGTCAGTCGTTTGTGTAAATGGGGTCTAACTGAACTAAGTACAAGGAGCGCCCAGGGGTTCAAGGTCTAACTTACATTAAAGTCATTAGTCATTACAGATGTAATCTAAATTTCAATCATGATTCTGTGTTGCCCTTTGACTTGAGCATGAATTATAAATAAAACTAACAGAGCGTACAAAATTAAAAAGATGTAGCATCATGTGTAGGTAGGCCTACGGCTACATCATTCTCATGCCCCTTTTCCTCCAATGATGTGGCTGTAAAATGCAGGTTTTGTATTCAGTGAAGATGAGCCGACGGCCCTGCTGCAATATGAGGGAGGACCGTGTGCCATCATTGCCCCACTCCAAGCCTTCCTCATCAAAAATCTCCTCTTTAGCCGTGATACACAGACAGACGATCCAGAAGCCTGGAGACAGACGCAGGGTGGGTATCCATGACAACAGGTCCATACTAGTCCACCATACAACTTGAGAAAATATTGCCTTCCAGAATACAAATGCATTGCATATCATCTCTATGGTAGAAATGGCTAATTTTCTCCTAAATTGAGATAAACTTACTTCTTTCTCATTCCCGCGGTTTGGTTCTTGATTGTGAATTTCACCAACTGACTTACTTGCAAAATTGTCTTGAAAGTCTCAATTTGCAAAATATATATGGTACCAGGTATATTATGGTGTTTGATAAAGAAAGACTTGCTGATCAATGTAAAATTAAAGTGTAAGACACTGGGATGCAAGAGTAGTTTATAGTATGTGAGTAGAATGCTAAAATCTACAGTGGCAGATTTCACACAGTATGCACTATATCAGTGGGGTGCCAAGTAAAAATCTAGAGGTAAAAATGTCAAGTGTAAAAATGTAAGAGGTGAAAATGCATTAGAAAATTATGCAACAGAAAAGCATGTCAAAAGTCAGTAGTTGATGCAGGATAAAAATCTGGCATTCGCAGTTAAAACTTTGGGTGATGACATTCAAATGTGTACATTATTTCCCAGAATATAAAGGAATTCAGTGGTTTACACATTGTAAGTATAGACTGTATTTTAACGGTCACTTGTCAAGTGATATCATAAGGTGCGATTTTGAGAAATTTTAAGTGCCCATTGAAGAGGGCAACCTTGAACATTGAAGATGTAATGCCAGTACAGTAGCAGCTTGTCCATGAAGCCAAATTGGGATGGACACCGGTGCAACAACGACATTCACAGGACTGTCTTATTTCCTGTGTTAGGTGACCAGAGGAAGCACTTATTGCTGTGTGCCATGCTAGAGGTCATCTGTGCTGTGTCCAGTGGGAGCTATGTCTTGGTCCTCCTGGAGGACAAGCAGGAACTGACCATTGAGAATGTTGCAGGAACGTCTGATGGAGAGCCGTCCCATGTTACCTTTCACCGTAATCTCAGGTGTGCTATTCTCTTCTCACATCATCATAGGACCACTGTATTTGAAGTGTGAGGACTGTGTCAAAAACAGTGTGTATAACTTTTTCCACAGTCATGTCCTTGAAACGCTCCTCTTACAGGTTATAAAGTTCACTGAGAAATGAAGTTTAGATATATCAATCTTGGTATGATTTGATTCACTAATTTGAAAAAAAAAAAAAAAAAGAGAACAGATACATATAGTTCACTTTGAAGAAGTTAAAGTGTATCGAATGAGTACATTTAGGAACACTTTGAAATGTATTCAGGAGGAGTAGGGCTTTTGTTTTCTTTGCTATGTCATTTCATTGTCAAGTGTTAACACTAATTCTTGAGCCTACTAGTTGTTCAATCTGTAATGTGTTCTGTGTTTATGATAGAATAGATGCCAGTTGTTGGCAGAAGTTGAAGGAGATTGGTAGAATTTGCAAATTTTCATTCCTTTGAGTAGTTCTTGGCTCTCTTGTGATATTCCTCACCAAACTGTTACATTGCTTTGTAGTTTACCTTTTTGGTGATGTTGATCCCATATATGCTTTTGTGGGTGTCCTGTTCACACTACTTTAAGATGAGGCTGAAATGACATCTTTCATTCTCCTCCAGGATACAAACCTATCGGTCGGAGGATGAGCTCAAAGGAGCACTGATGACAACATATCATATGTTTGTTGGAGACGGAGGAATTCTTTTATTCCTCTATTCAGTCCTACTGACAAAGGTAGGAGAGTGAGGTGATGTAGTAATAACTTTCCAGGGGTGACAAGACCTGGTACTGTGAAAGTGGAAATTTTCGCGGTGTTGAAATTTTTGCGCATTTCGCGCAATCAGAAGCTAGCATGAAAATAAAAGCAGGCGAATATTTTTGCATGCCATGTGTTTCTGTGGGCGATGTCATGATTCTGCGGAATTAAGAAAAGGCGAAACTCATCTTACCCAGCCGAGTGTGAAAAATTACTCGTGCCAAAATAACCACCTTAACAGTATATCAAAAGTAAAAAATTTCGATGAAAATGAAATTTTTTTGTGTGTTTTCACACCATCAATTTTTATGTCAAATAATCTAGAAATATTTATCACGATTGCACTAGTATGTGTATTGTTTTCAAACTTGAATCAGCAGTTATATGTTCAAAATTTAGTTAAGAGGTTTTTGAATGTACGTACTATTCGAGATACAGGGTCTTGTCACCCTAGGAACGATATGTCATAATTTTCTCTGAGATATACAAGATATTGCAACTACATTAATGAGAACATGACAAGGTAAAAATGACAGGATTAACAAGAAATAAGCATCCTGATTGATCTTCCAGGAACTTCTTTCTCAGGCAAAGACTTAGATTTTTGTCTTTCATTTACGAGATGTTTTAGTACTCCTATATATTGTAATCATATTGCTTTCTCACCGTAATGAATTAAGATTTCATGGAAAATCCAATCTCTACATTATTCATTAATATGTAAATGTCCAAATATAAACAAAATTAATGATGGAGTGTCAAAGATAGAGAAAAATGAGGAAAAAAACCCACCACACAGTAGATGAGAGTGTATTTAGTTCTGTGTAAGAGGTGTAATACGATAATACCCTCGACTCTGTCTTCATATTTATTTCACAGGGACTTGAGGTGATTCGTGAGGAAGTGGAGGACCCCACAGAGCCGCTGATTGACGGAATATACGGCCATGGAAAGTGAGTACAGTACTAACACCAATGCCATATTGCATAAGTTGGTTGAGATCAACCATTAATCAGAATTTGAAACTTCCTGAGTACTCTATTCTGCTTGGTATATTCCTGTATTACCTTTGATTTCATATTTTTAGAGCCCAGAATTGATACTGTAAAAGGGGACGTTTTTGTGTGAGTAATTTTTCGTGCTCAGCTGGGTTAGATAAATTTTGCGTTAAAATTCTGCTGAATCAAGAAATAAAACAGTAGTTATGTAGAACAAGCAAAAATGAAATTGCATGCATTTATTTTTGAGCTACTTTCTTATCCAGAATTGAGGTGTGTTATGATAATTGTAAAGATAACCATTGCTTTGCCATTTTTGGACATGATGCTTTTATGAAGTTGATAGCCTGATATCATATTGTTCTTATATAAGAAGTTTTGTGATTGCTATGATTTATATGGGGATGGGTAAAGACCACATAGAGCCTAAGACTACAGACAAGACCAACTTATATTTCATTGCCATTATGATGGTACTGGAACTGAGAAGAAATTCTGTAAATCTATGAAAATTAATTTGGTATACAATGTACTATGTTGATCTCTTTCACAGCCAGTGTCTGATAAACTTGATGATAACTGGCCGAGCTGTGTCACATGTCTTTGACCACGAGAAGGATGTAGCTGGTCTACGTAAGTCATGCACACATTTCTAATGTGTGAATTCTTTATCTTGTCATGATCTCTGGAGATTTCCAGATGATACAGTATTTCCATTTGTCTAGCAGGAGAATGTTGCATGAGCAAAGAGAAAAGCCAAGAAAGAAAAGAACAAAAAAGATGTGTTAGAGAACATGTAACCTAAGAAATATCAGCAGGAATGTTATAATGTTGCAGGAATTGTTACAATAGCATGATTATACAAAGTGTATCTTATTGTCATCAGGAAAATAAAGCAATACATATTCAAAATTTAAAGATAATAAAAAGTTTTGGTACCTCAAAAGCTTCCCTGAATTTCCTTGTCTTGGTTTGTGTTTCATGTTAAAGTACGTTGTCTGTGAGAATTACTCGCCCCAAAGTGCTCTCATGTCTTAGTAATCATGCAATAATGGTTTCGTACCAGAGCCGACGCTGACCAGCGTCGATAAATATTGTACGAAACCACTGACTGCGACCAACAGCGTGCAGCCCATTGTACGCATAGCTAACTGCGACCAGCAGCCCCATACGCATAGCGTAATGGGGCTTCGCATTGTAGCATTCAGGATCATGACAGAATTAGTATCGCGGGTAAATGTCAACTTAAAATCCAAAAAATTTTTCGATTTGAAGACTTACCAATTAAGTTGAAGTATTGAAAACAGGCTTCGAACAAAGTTTGGTTCTGCCAATAGTCCCTTTCTGTTCGAATTGATGACTGAATGTGACTCGGTCGAGAGGACCTTGGGAGAGCTACATACACTGGATACCATGGCCAGCGCATGCGCACACAAACATCTTATCCGTTCATGGATTTGAAATTTGTGTGCATGTGATGTGTTCGCATGCACTGGCTGTAGTATTCAGTGTACTGTATGTAGCTCTCCTAAGGTCCTGTCGACCGAGTCACATTCAGTCATCAATTCGAACAGAAAGGGACTATAGGCAGAACCAAACGTTGCCCGAAGCCTGTTTTTAATACTTCAAATTAATTGGTAAGTCTTCAAATTGAAGAATTTATGGGATTTTAAGTTGACATTTACCCTGCGATACTAAATCTGTCATGATCCTGAATGCTACAATGCGAAGCCCGATTACGCTATGCGTATGGGACTGCTGGTCGTTATGCGTATGGGGCTGCTGATCGCAGTTAATTGCATGATTACTAAGACATGAGAGCACTTTGGGGCGAGTAAGTCTCACAGTGTTAGTTATATGAAAGGTACTTTAACCTGAAACACAAACTAAGACAAGGAAATTCAAGGACACTTTTGAGGTACCAAAACTTTTTATTATCTTTAAGCATCGAGGCTCTGGTGCCATACAGAGAATTTATCTAGACTTGCACAGGTTGTATTTGATGTTTAGGTTAAGTTTGTCTTGATCAAATCAAGAGCAAAATTTGCCATGGTATCACCTGTAGATGGATTCCTCATTTTTAAGCATAAGGCAAGTTTTTAAAAGGCAAGTTTTTAAAGGTTACCAGTAAAGTTAAGACCAAAAAGTGCTTTCTTTCATTATCATAAAGAAAGAAAAGATGTAATGAAACACTGGTAGCATCAAGATAAAAACAAAAGACCTGCCTAAAAATATCTCGATAATCTTTGCCTACCAAATATCAGCAACAAAAAGAGCTGGTACCATTCTGTTATAGCTATCTGTGTTTGTGCAAGTGCACTTTATCTAAACATGGTCTTCAATGTGTTCCTGCTACATTTTCCATTGTTGTTGTTGTTTTTTTCTTTTCATTGGTTTTGCTTTACCTGTCTGCATTCTCGAGATGGTATGAAGACTTTTTTCAACAACTCTGAAGAGCCAACTTTAGCCAGAGCCCAATATCAGACAAATTTTGAATTGTGTTTATTAACTGGAGATTTCACATTATGGAAACTAAACAAAAGTGAAATCATACACAAGAGATATATCAAACCCTACATGTTTCTAGATATGTAGAAAATATCTTGATTTACATGCATGCTGACCTCCTTTATGTGGTTTGTTTCTTGCACTTCTAGAAGTGTTTGCAACATATGAGAGGATCCAAACACATAATGGTGAATCTATTACCACAAGAATAATTTTTTTATCACGCATTGCAATGGCATTGGTCTCTACATTAACACACTGTGGTCCTGACAAAGTAATGCATACACTGTACAAATCAAAATACATATTGTAGCTGACAAGTGGGTGTTATATATAACCTGAAGAATTTGTTTTGTTGTTACTGTTGTTTTCCTGTACCAGAAATGAAAGGTATCTCCAGGCAATCCACAGTTGGCTTTCTTACTATCTTGGAGAATCTCAAATACTGTGAGGTGAGTTACCAACCTCTTACATCTTTTTAGAGCACTCCCTCTTTTGTGCATAAGGTTTAAGACTCACTGAATAAAAGGGTCTTGTGCGGCAGGTTTGAGTCTCAGTCTGTGTCGCCATGTAAGCTTGTTTAGGTAGTCTTTCTGTTTCATATCTTATGTGTATCTTTTGTGACAGGTTAGCTGTGAAAATGAGGATTTTACGATAGGGTCAGGTGGATTTGTGGTACACATTTTCACTCATAATTTTCATTGTGACACTGGCTTACTACTTCAGAAGCAGTGGAGGGAAAGTATTGCATTTACATCTTTTCTTTTTTTTCTGTCCTTAAGTGCATATTTCTTTTGTCGTATCATCATTTAATTTCAGTAGCAATAAGCAGTGATACTGATTGTTCAATAAAATGTTTACAAACCTGATCCTAACCCAGAGTGGGTGATCAGTACTTTGCAAGTTCTTAGCCAGTGATATGGTCCTATCATATGGCCCTATGGCTCTGGCATAACATGAACTCACAATAATCATATGGACTATCGTCTTATGCATTGATCATCTGTACCTTTTCTTTAGGATACTATGTAGAAATAAACAGACAAAAGTTAGGCAGTGCAGTGTGTGCCTTCATATCACAAGATTGTTAGTGTAAATTCAATGTGACTATTTGCCAAAGTCTCACAAGTATTTTGTGCACTGTGTTTACAGCAGACTTTTGTAAACTCCCCAAGTCTTTGATAAACTTGTCTTTGAGAAGGAAGCCATCAACTTCATGTGCTGATTTGTTCTAGTTGTGTTGTGTACTTTATAGTAGAGCAAAGTACTGGCTAGCAGATATGTGATACTTCTACTCCTGGAATCAGGAAGTTTAAGCACTGTCCATTACATGTGCCAGACAGTCATTTTAAAATTGAGGTGCAGGTTGTGAAACTGAAACTTTGGAAGTGCCAAATGGGTTACATATTAAAAACTTGATTATAGATGAATGAAGTGTTTTCTACACCTTCATGTCTTTCGTAGAGTAAAACTATATTGGATAGTGTGTCAAATGAGTTCAAACTAGGCTCCCTTTTCATATTACCTGAGTTTCACTTCCACTAGACATAAAGCATTTGAAATCTTTTACATGTGAGCTTCATAAACTATTACATAGAATATCAACATGTGAAAGCAAAGTTATTGAGTCTTTCTGTTGTTTTCATTGTTGTATATAACTTACAGTCCCATTTGGAGAGTTTTAGGGATTATATGTGTTGGGAGAGAATGACTAATAGTCTTTTTAATGTGACTAATGCCTCGGTCACAACTCGCCATACTTGCAAGTGCGTGCTGTCTACCAGTACTTGCAAAAACGTGGGCAAAATTTTGGGAGCCGTACGTAGTAAGTACTGCCTCAGTACGGATTTGGGAGCATGCAGACAGGACGTAGCACTTTTAGTGCATGATAAACTTTCCCTGCGTTTGAGCTGCGGTTGTGCTATGGATTCATCCCTAGTACAGGTGACGTGCGTTCTCTGTACAGCCGACTTGCACACACTTACAACATACGTGAGCAGCACGTGAAAGTACATCCTCGGTACGACAACGTGGCAGTCACATGGAAATTGTACGTTGTAAGCACGTACAACTTACTTGCAATACCATGTGCGCAATGTACGATGGACGTGACCGCTTATAGCACGTACTTACACCTTGCGCAACCGTACTCCTTTCCTGCTTTTGCCACTTCTTCCCCACGTTTTCAGATAAACGTGGTGGCTGTGGCCTCCGCCAAAAATGTATGGACTGAAAACATGCACGGGGAGTTTTGACCGAGGCTTTAATTTGACATAAATCCAAGGACCCCATGCACTGCCTGAATTGAAGGACTAATAATGGATTGAAAAAAAATAGGTACATGTATTACTTTTGCAGATAAGTATGATCCTTCAGTTTCTTAACAGCATATGTGACTTCTTAGAGTGGGTGTGCTTTTTGTATTGTTGATTTAATGTTTAGATTTTGATATGGAAAAAGACTGGGAAAAGCAAAAACGCTTACCCCTGTGTCTATTAGATAAGAAGAAAATTAGGAGTTATGGGGCAACTGTAGGAATCTCTGGATTTCTCAGGACTAATTTAAACTTTAGGTTTAGAAGTTGAAAGTTTGTAGTCTTGATCCCATTTTCAGGTTCTCTGTGACCCCGTCCAGAATCTCAGAGACATAATACTTGATGGACATAAGGAAATTGTGTGGAAATAACAATTAGTGAGCCATGATTTTCATGGCAAAATTCCCAAATCATTGCCATTTTTTTTTTTTTTGCAATAATGTAGAAAGAATTATTTCAATGCAGATTAGAAAGTTGTAATAATAATGGAAAGTGCAATTGTAACAATATTGTGCCTATAATGAATATTGCATGTAGCATAATGGTATTTCAGTAAATCAGATAAGAATTCATCTGGGTACCCTTAAAAATGCTGTTTTCTCTCCCTGTTTTGACTCTCAGGTTGGTACTTTCCTGAAAAGTCCAAGTACTCCAATTTGGATTCTTGGCAGTGAAACTCATCTCACTGTCTTCTTCTCTCAGGTAAGATGGAGAAAGAGAATGATTCTTACTGCTAGAATCAGCTAATTCTAGTGATTCTATGAGGATGAGAGCATCCTGTAAGAGTGGAGTCTTCATAGAATATTAAGTGGATGATCACATACGGCATTTTTTTAATAGTTTTTGTCGAGCCCACCGGAGGTGTGGGGAGACTAAGGGATCGCCTGTGGCGTCTGTCCGTCTGTCGTCCATCCGTCCGTCGTCCGTCCGTCCGTCCGTCGTCTGTCCCTAACGCTACAAAAACTTCAATAACTCTTTACTCTGGGCTTCAATTGCAATCAAACTTCGAGGGAAGAGGGGTCATACAAAGTTTCACATTTTACCATATATGAAGGTCACCTCAAGGTCAAAGCTCACAGGCAGGGGTCAATGAACTTTAGGGCCAAATGTTAAAGGGAAGGTAAACCCAAAGAGCAATGTGGATTGAGTGAAAGCAGCAACATTAGTAGATTACATCAGTGAAAGTTTGAGGAAAATCGGACAATCGATGCAAAAGTTATGACTTTTTAAAGTTTTGATGATGGAACCGCTGGATGAGGAGACTACTAGAGGAAATGACGTATGAGTGGACAACGATACAAAGAAAATATAAAGGAAATTCAACAAAAATTCACTTTTCTAGAATTATGAAAGAGCAGTGGACCAACCGCTTTCAGAAAGCAGGGGGAATAATTGCTACCCTTAACATATGTGAATATCAAGTTGATGGAATTTGTAATTTTCATGAAAAATGGATTTTTGTAGTATTTTCTTTATATTTTCTTGGTATTGTTGTCCACTCATACGTCATAACCTCTAGTAGTCTCCTCATCCAGCGGTTCCAACACCAAAACTTTAAAAATTCATAACTTTTGCATCGATTGTCCGATTTTCTTCAAACTTTCACTGATGTGTTCTACTAATGTTGCTGCTTTCACTCAATCCACATTGTTCTTGGGGTTTATCTTCCCTTTAAGTTTTTATGGCGCGTTTCTATTATGGGTCATAACTTTTGATCCATAACTCTGTTTGTGACCAAACTTGGGGTAGATGTCCCTTGGGGAGTGGATGATCACTACAAGGTCAAAGGTCACAAGCAGGGGTCAACGAACTTTTAGAGCCCAATGTTAAGTTTTTATGGCGCGTTTCTATTATGGGTCATAACTTTTGATCCATAGGTCCATTTGTGACTAAACTTGGATGGTAGATGTCCCTTGGGGAGTGGATGGTCACCACAAGGTCAATGGTCACAAGCATGGGTCAACAAACTTTTAGAGCCCAGTGTTGAGTTTTTATGGTGCGTTTCTATTATAAGTCATAACTTTTGATCCATCGGTCTGTTTGTGACCAAACTTGGATGGTAGATGTCCCTTGGGGAGTGGATGGTCACCACAAGGACAAAGGTCACAAGCATGGGTCAATGAACTTTTAGAGCCCAATGTTAAGTTTTTATGGCGCATTTCTATTATGGGTCATAACTTTTGATCCATAGGTCCGTTTGTGACTAAACTTGGATGGTAGATGTCCCTTGGGGAGTGGATGATCACCACAAGGTTAAAGGTCACAAGCAGGGGTCAACAAACTTTTAGAGCCCAATGTTAAGTTTTAATGGTGCGTTTCTATTATGGGTCATAACTTTTGATCCATAACTCCATTTGTGACTAAACTTGGATGGTAGATGTCCCTTGGGAAGTTGATGGTCACCACAAGGTCAATGGTCACAAGCATGGGTCAACAAACTTTTAGAGCCCAATGTTAAGTTTTTATGGCGCGTTTCTATTATGGGTCATAACTTTTGATCCATCGGTCTGTTTGTGACCAAACTTGGATGGTAGATGTCCCTTGGGGAGTGGATGGTCACCACAAGGTCAAAGGTCACAGGCAGGGGTGAACGAACTTTAAGGGCCCAATGTTAAGTTTTTATGGCACGTTTCTTTTTTGCCATAAATTTTTACCCTTTTATATCTCCTTTTATCTGTTATATCCCATTCGCGTACAATTTCTTGTACACGAATGGGCGAGACACATCATGGCACTTGCCTTGTTTTTTTTTTTCATTTTGCTTACTGTCAGTGCATCACATTAATTTGAATCGTGTGGACAAAATGAGTACATTTAACAAAATATTTCCTATTATTTTTCACTGGTATCGTATCATACAAAATTTCCACACTGAAATATTCCACATTTGCAGTAAATCATAATCTGTCCTTTCACTCATATCACACTTCATGTCCTTAATATTAAAGGTCTGAAATTCAAGAAGGCACAAAAACAAAAGCACACAATGTTTGTAGTGGAGACATGGTTTGTGACTAGAAATCAGTTATGTGTAACATCATAACTGATGGCATTGCTGGGAGACTGAAGCTGCTCACTTTCATGCTCATGCTGAGCATATGAAACTTTAGCTGCTTGGTTTGCCATTTGCGATGGTAGCCATCAGTGACTTCTTTGCTTTGATTGGCTATGAAATAGTGTTGCTATGGTAGAGTTACCATTAAGTTTAAAGTTACATGTGTACCAATCCATAGTTTCATGCAACAGGGCCCAGATAGCTGATCATCATTACTCTATTGTTCATTGACCTTTGAATGCAAGAAGTTTGAAGTTACCCTATTGATGAAGAGAGTACAATTGTTGTTTTGCTTCTTTGATAGGAAGTAGCGCTGGTCGCTCCTGAGTCCAAGTGGGAGAAAGCTAGAAGAGTGTTCAGTGAATATGACACAGAAGGCAGTGGATTCATCCAGTGTGCTATGCTGCAAACTGTCCTGGAGGCTCTGGAACTTGTAGCTGTTCAGGAGTAGTAAGTCAGCTGAAGTCAGCCAAACCCCCTGGGCTGTGTTAATCTTGTAATGTGCTATGGTGCCATTACAGTACAGTCACATCCATTCGAACAGTTCTACTACATTGTACTCTGTAGTTACCTCTGCCAAGGAAGGAGGTTATGTTTTCATTACCGTTTGTTTGTTTGTCTGTAGCAAAATAACTCAAAAAGTTGTGAGCAGATTAATAAAACTTACAGAAATGGTTGAGAATGACATAAGTAACAGATGATTAAATAGTGATCCAGGATTTTTTTTTTTTTTTTTTGATTTTATGAAGGATTTTTGATTTTTTGGCAGGTAGGGTCAATGAACTTGGGAGTTCAGGCTGCATACTTTTGAGGTTTTCATATGCGTACTAAAGTGCGTGCTCTAGTGTTTACTAAGGCGAGGCGCGCCGCGCAGCTCGAAGTTGATGACGTAACAAAAGGCTTCTATATTGGGAAATTGGGCGACTTTCAGCAGGCATATAACATCCATATGGGTGGAAGTCACTGATCTTTATGGAAGTACAAGATCAGTGGTGGAAATAGCTGCTTGGCGGAGGTCTGCGCTCTCAGAGTGCTTCTCTAGATGTAACTGTGCACCCTCTGTTATTAGTTACCCCCTGCTTGTTCACGGAATGCGGGAAATATCTACCATCTGGTGCCATTACCATCTGGTGCCATATTCAGTGAGGCCAAAGGTGGAATGGAATATGGCACCAGACCATGCATATTTTTCCATATTTCAGGACAACTGTTGGGGGCAATGACTTTATCTTTCAGCATCATCTCATCAGTAAATTTTCAATGAAAACATAGTTCCCTGATTCATATTTCAGAAATTTTGGTCTCCCCACCAATTCTGCTTAATTTTCTTTCTTTCTACAGTGCTGCGAGCTAGGAGAAGATTGAAAACAGCTCAAGTTGGCATAAATGAACAATGTAAAACACAAAATATAACAGGGGCAATGAACTTGTTCACAAAAAATGGGATATATTATGCCGTCCACTGACTAATCAGATTACAGAATTCACCATCATTATGAGATAAGTTATCATGTCTATGTTTCTGTGGTAAAGCCCTGTAAGGTTGACTTTGTTCCAGAGGCCATGAGTGTGTATGACAAGAAGTGGGCAAGTTTGGACAGTGACACGAATTATAAAATGGTTTGAGAAAATTCTGCATTCTGATATGTCGAGAGCCATGCATCAGTACTGGCTGCATGTACAATATCAAACAGTCATTGCGATTACTCATGATAGAAACCTGAAATGTGTAATATGTAACATAGTTACCACATGCACACACATCATTCTGACACGTTAGGACCTGTGCATCATTTGTATACTAATGCTTGACACATGCCATGCCAGAGATGTAAACAGGCCTGTGATCCATTGATTTTCTACAGTCTAAACCTTCCATTTGCAATCTGGTGTTTTTGATTGAATTATATTCATTTAATTACTGTTAATACCTTGGCAGTCATCTTGGACCAAACCCAATGCCATTCATTCCCATGTTATCATATTTGACAGTGTGGACTTCATGGCACAACGTTTGGATCCTGAGAAGTGTGGTATCATACTGCAGAATGCTTTCATGGCTGAGTTCTTCCCTGACGAGGTAAGATTTCTTCTTCCTGGGATACTTCCCCTTTCCCATCATTGAGTCAAGATAGATTCAGAAACATTTCTAGTATCATTTCA
Source organism: Diadema antillarum (assembly GCF_040938485.1). NCBI lineage: Eukaryota > Metazoa > Echinodermata > Echinoidea > Diadematoida > Diadematidae > Diadema > Diadema antillarum. The sequence goes on along the minus strand of NW_027271288.1, from coordinate 1,314,253 downwards.
GCTGCATAACATCTCAGAATATCTTCAGACCGTTTGCCTAGTTCCAAACTCTGTGAAAATGAATAGACATTCAAATGGTAGTTGTGGTTTTTATGCCTCCGCCAACGAAGTGGCTGGAGGCATTATGTTTTCGGGTCGTCCGTCCGTCCGTCCGTCCCGTTTTGTTTTTGTCAATATCTCAAGAACTGTGAGGTGGTTTTGCATCAAACTTGGTATGAGGGTATATCCTGGGGGATGATACTTTGTTTGGATTTTAGGGTCACGGGGTCAAAGGTCAAAGGTCACAGGTTATTTTGTGAAAAAAAGGTTGAAATTTCATGTTTTTCTCCATATCTCGCAAATGGTTCAAGGTATCTTCATGGAACTTAGTATATATGCATGTACCGATGGGCAGTGATTATCTAGGGAAGTTGGGGGTCATGGGTCAAAGGTCAAGGTCAACTCCTCAAAATATCACTACTTTCCTTATAGTTATGCAGTGCCTGAAGGATTTTTTTTTTAACTTGATGTATGCACGTATAACCCAATATATATTCTGTGGGAAGTTTCATGCCAAAAGGTCAAAGGTCAAGTGAAAGTGCTAAATTGCACTTCTTCCTCCATATCTCAAAAGTAACTCAAGGTATTATCATGAAACTTACATATTTATGCATGTTCTACCTAACAGTGATTCTCTTTGGAACTGTGAGGTCAAAGGTCAAAGGCCAGGTTTAGATAATACTATTTCACCATTTGATAATGAAATTATACTTTTTCTCAATACCTTGAAAATTACTCAATGCATAAGCATATAAAAGGGTCAATAGTCAAGTAAAAATCATCAGTTCCCCCAAATACCTGCACTCTGACGTTTTAATCATTCATCCAATTGAACCTAGTTCTAGGAAAGTGAACATTCAGCACATTTGTGGCAAACCTGTCATTTTAATATTTTGCCAATTGTGTGAAACTGTCATCACACATTGTCAAGACATTGTACTATAGACCTATTAGGAGAACCATGCATTATGGCGGAGGCATACACCAGTCGCCGTAGCGACATTTCTAGTTTCTAATCTGAAATTGTGCATTGTAGTCTAACTTACTGTCAGTAGTAAAAGTACTATCGACTTACTGTAAAAGTGAAACTTTTTGCAGTGTTAAAATGTTTGTACAGTGCATGCAACCAGAAAGTAGACAAAAATAAGAGCATGTGGATATTTTTGCTTGCCATGTGTTTAATTAGTTAATTTTATGTTTCCACAGAATTAAAAACATGTGGAACTCGTGGAAAATTACTCGTACGAAAATATCCACTTTTACAGTAGTCACCCAGAGAAGCATATTTAGTTTGCACCGTTCTGTATAACTTACAAGCCATTTAATACAAGTTTAATGGATGTTTATGAACTTACAATTACAATGAATATACAATTGATCATAGTCATTTCTTGTCTTACATTTCGATTAGTGTAGAGTGATATCCAATGTACTGAGTGCAAGAGTTGATAGAGCTGTTATATCATGTTACCTTTGCAGCCGGATAGGTTACTACCAGAGCACTTCACAGTCTATCATTACAATGGATTAAGACGCTCATGTCCAAATGGAAAGGTCAGTATTTGTCTTCTGTCTTTATGGTCAGTATTTGTCTTCTCTCATAGTGGTCTTCTCGATGACCTCTCATCTCCCTGACTCACCATTCTTACCACTCTAATCCCATTTTCTGATTTTGTTGATTTATTCTTTCAGTGGTTGAATGTCTCCTTTCCTCTGGTTAGAGATTAAGAATCATAACCATGGGTTCTCCAGAATTGATATTTGAATCCTACCATGGCTTTTCTTCCAAGCGTTTGAAGATCTACTCGGAAATGTTATGTCTAGTATGTGAAATCCGTATGCTTCATATACTCATATGAACACTTCTTCCATGCAAAGCCATGTGTTTACAAACTTTATAGTGAAATTTTAGACAAAAGTAATAAATGATGTGCTTAGAAAATAACAGATTTACTCTAACAGAATTGGCTTACATAAATACCACTAAAGTTATTGTTTGGCATACAGTGTAGGAAAGAAAATGTTTGTCATGCTATGTTTATCATTATGTTTATCAAAAACCATGATATTATGTGTAGCAATGCAAAATGATTCAGCACCAACTCATGTCAGTGGTTAGCATTTATTTTACCGACCATTTGTCAGTACCAGACATGAATGATGGAAAGAATGATGGTAAAATTTGGGAGGAAGAATATGGATGATTATTTTAGGAATGGTATACCTGCAGGTGATGTTCCTGAAAGGAAGAGGCTCTGCCCCCAATCCTGGAGAGATTGACATCCTGACTGAAGCCACGCCCCTCAAGTCCTGCCTGCGAACAAAATGGCCGACATTTGAGGCAGAGTGGGAGAATGGAGCGAACCCATCGATTATTTGACACATCTCAGGGCTAGATTCCAAGACTAGCTCTAGTTATACGTCTAGAGATGGACTCTTTAGCATAGGCTTTGGTGCCCGGCCTGCATGGACTTGTAAATACGAACCTAAACCATCCAGCTTATTTATTTCACCACGGTGGTGGAAAGATATATGGAGAAATGCTGTAGTTGGTAGTTGAGTGGTGTCAGCATTTCTAATGCAGAGTTATTCCTGATAGTGTTAGGCTCACATTCTCTTGCCACTGCAGACCTCATACAGTATGCTATGTACAGTTTTATTGTTAACTTCTTTTTTAGTTTTTGTCAAGGTGGCATATTAAAGAGGCTTAGTGCACATTTTGTTTTATACATCAAGCAAACAAATATGTGTTATGTAACATTGTACCTTGCAAAGTATAGGTCCAGTGTGATATCTAGAAGAGGGCAATTCCTGCAAACTTGTGCACAAAGGTGGTGACTTTAACCAACAGGCTTCTGAGTGGAGAAGATTCACAGGGTGGTAGATATCTGTCTGTGAGCTGGGACGAAACGATACACATCTACCGTTGATAGGAATCACTAAGAGTTGTGTTAAATGCCAGAGAGTAATCTGACACATTACATGGTAGACATTATCACCCGATAAAGGATAGCAAGAAGAATCTTGGAAAGTAATGCAATAACTAGCAGTAAAATAAAGACAGCATTATATGCTTTGTGCTTAATGTGAAGGCACTCGTTGTTTGTTCACCTTCTCGTGAGTTTTTGTGTCCAGCTCAGAGAAGTAGCAGCAGTACCATAGTCCCATGGGTACGATTCAATTGTGAGTGATGTTGTAGGTAAAGTGTGACAAGAAGATTTCTCAACGTCTAAGTTAGGTCATGGCGTTTCTTGAGAACTTCAAGGGTGTGAAATCCATTCATTTTTATACTTATCAAGAAACGTAATTGTAACGCTGAATTACAAACATGATTGGAATTACGATTTTAGTCATCATCCATTCACACGACTGAGGAAGGCTTCGCAGATTCTGTAGTTTTTGAATTTCAGAGTGAGGAGGGGAGGTCTGGCTTCTTTCCAAGTTCCCATCGATCATTCTTGAGTGGTAAGTAGCCCACGCATTGACTGCAGTCCGAGCACTTGAGGAGTATGTTTTTTTCGGCAGAAGTGGTTGAAACTTGAAAGGTCACCATAAGCTCCTCCCCACCAAAAACAAGATCTGGAGGTCAATCCGTTCACATGACTTTATGGTTCGCTAATTCTGGCAAATCGTGATTAGAAAACACCTCCAGACCGTTATTTGAAACACAATTGGAATAACTGTACGATTCAAATCGCCCTCCGTGATTCCAGTTTGCATTTACACAGCAGGAATGCTCTAAAATTTGAATCATGATTACCATGGTTCCTCGTGTAAACGAGACACCGCGCTTATACGAGGAACCATGTTTTGTTCCCATACACTGCTATTTTGTATGCTGACTTGCTTAATGTTTAGTTTAGAATGTTTGCTTTCACTCACTTTTGAAGGGACTTACTAAATATGATTTTTTTTTTTTTTTAAACCTACAATGTGTGATCTACAAAATGCTGTTTTCTGATTTCATTGTTAAAATAAGCATGTCACAAGTTGGGTACCTTATTCATGCAATTACCCATGTAACGAAATTCTCTTCTCCCCATATATTAACTAAAGAAATTCCTTTCTTTTTTTGTCGTATTACACTAAGGATAATTGTAACAAAATGCATACTGTCATGAATTATATAATGAATTTCCTGATCATAAAAACCTTGCCATTCTCAGTTGTCTCCATACAAGAAAGGATGACCATGGTAGTTTTAGTGACGTCAGTCACTCATAAGTAGAGTGCTGTTGGCGGTGTTCACACAGAAATAAATATTCACACTGGGTATTAAAGATGGGCCATCCCTTTTGCCTTCCTTCCCAAATAGCACAGAACATGATATATTCCACCAGAATGACAATGCTATTGTAAAGCTATAACATGTCTGTGATATTTGAAGGTTGTTAGCTGTTAAAATTCAAGTAATGCACCAAATGCTCACCGTAATGTATTCTGTGTACGAGGCACAGCTGCATATACTAATCCTCCTGTGGTTGTAATTATGATACTTATACTTGGAACAAAAGATATGCATGTTAAAGCTGTCATAAAGGAAGAATCCACTAGCTTCTTTTACTTTGCTACTGATGGCAAATAACAACACACCACTTACATGAACTATATGTACAACTAAGTGCATCACGCAGGTCTGTAAAACTAGACTAGTAGTTTAGATTTGTAATTTTTTCGTAGTACGAAATAATTATTCGAATCTTAACAGTCAATTTCACTCAACAAATAAAGACCCTCTTGAGTTCAAAATTTACAAGAGGTTTCCAAATAGTGTTTTCTTCAATACCTAGGTGTTCTCACCAAATTGTAACAAATTTGCATGCAAAAGGGATGACCTATCTTTAAAGAAACAGTGCTGTTCCTTGCCTGGTCTAGATTGTCAGTCACAAGACCACAGACTTCAATACAATTTACTCTTTACCAACACTGTTTTCACTGACTTAACTTATAATTAGCCATGGAAGGCTGCATGCCAGTCTTTACCAGTAGCTAAATAATTTGGGTAAAACTATGTCAAAGACCAAGTATGTGTATGGTGCTGCTGTGTGATGAATTGATTCTATATTCAATGGGTGAATGGTAGTGAAGTTTATGTGAATAATGTATATGTTTGTATTCATTTTCATTTGTAGCTGGAATAGTGATAATTTATGACACCATGTGTTAACGTGAGCTCAAGTTCAGTTAATATGAGACCAAAGTCATGTATATGACTGTATTGTATCGTGAGATTTGTCTTGATTTGTGCCATGTTCTGTTTGTAGGAAATTATGGTACAGAGACCACACTTATGGTGTCTTTAAATATTGCATGTCCTACCAGACAGTTCACTATAAGGAACTGTAATTGTATAATGGATCAATTATAATCTTTGCAAACGGGTTGAGAGATGAAGACATGCAGGTGATACACTCATCATTACTGACCAATTTTTTTCCCCCCCCCCCCTTTTTTAAAAATTTGTATAGGTTACATATGCCATGCATATGATAAATCAGCTCTATGTGGCAGGTATACTGTAAAAGTGGAAATTTTCGCGGTGTTGAAATTTTCGCGCATTTCGCGCAACCAGAAACTAGCGCGAAAATAAAAGCACACGAATATTTTTGCATGCTACATGTTCCAATGGTTGATGTCTTGATTCCGCGGAATTAAAGACACGCGAAACTCTTCTCACCCGGCCAAGCGCGAAAAATTAGTCGCGCGAAAGTATCCACTTTTACAGTACTCATTTCATGTACTTTGTAATTTGTCTTAACCCGTCGAAACTAGTCCCGAGTATACTTGGGCAAGTGTCAATGGGAAATGTGTGTTGTAGCAAAGTCAGTTCGTCCTCAACGAGTTAATACATGTACTTGAAAGTGGTCCATATCTCTGTATACACTCATATTATGAATCAAATGATACACAGGTTTACTCCATGCATAGGCTGAGTTGTATTGCAGCAGTTCTGTTTGGAATGGCTGTAAAGTACTCTATTTGACATCATGTTCAAACCAGGCCTCAGTTATTTCATGCATACGCTTCCAACTGATGCAATTAGAGGGGTGCTTCATGTAGATATTTTGTCATTGCCCAGCAAGATGCCCCCATGTACACTGTGCATACCCTAGACATTTGACTGGAGTGCTGTATAGATGGTGCAAACTGCATCCATGGAACGATTCACAGATGTATAGCAATGGTTGATGAGGAGCTGGCTAGCGAGCTTAAGGTTACATTGTTGTGAGAAAATGCCACCAAAAGTCCATCAGATTTCATGTATGGATTTTATTAGTATCCGAACGTCATGTGCAACATTTTATCTCAACCTCATGGTTACTGCAGTTTGTGATCTTGTTCCACCTTACTTTTCTGTGGTTTCCAAAGTGTTATATGGTACATTGTGATACATTGAGGTACATGTACCAGTGTTGAATTGTTGGACTGTGTGTCTGATTGTGTCCACAGGTCATATCTTGTCAAATGTAATTCAAAACAGGGGAAACCCCTCTTTCAAGAGACTGCTAGGACCACTGATTTTACCTCGTTTTATCCTGTACCTCCTTGTAAGAACTAAACCAGCTACATACTCAAAATTGGGACCGCCAAATTAACCATGTTAAAAGTGATACCTCGTAGTAAGCAAGCTTGTTAATAGCTAGTTCTTATATAGCGCATTTCAGAGTTGTTAAGAATTTCAATGCGCTTTACAGACTATCATTACCTGGTCACTGGATACATTACTTCCAACCAGCAGGTTTAACAGGGTTTCCCTGTATTTGATATCATTCTGAAATGGTTGCAGAGGGTATGCTGACATAGAAGATTCCATGGTGCTACCAAAGAAGCAGTGATGAGTTCATTAACTCTTTGTATGCCATATAAATGACCTGTCAATAGTTTTGTGTGAAAAATTTTTGCACAGATCACTCATTCGCACAAAAAGGGGTTTAACGGGGTATCTGACTGAGCAGCGAATATTTGCGAACGCAGCAAATCTTAAGAAATATCAAGTTTCATCAGGGTTCGTAAACACTGGCAATCAAATTAACAGTTTTCATTGTTGCAGTAGTTTTTCTTTGAATGAAAAAAAGTTATTATTCAGGGGGGTGATAGTTTTCCTTGTCACAGAGAAATTTTGAACAAGTTCTAAATTTCTTGGCGACTAATTGCCACAATGAATAGTGTTTGCAAATTGGATTACAGTGAGACACCCCCTTAAACATTGTTGTTAACGGAACAATAAAGTAACTAGAAGCACAAGTAAGGGCTAATCTATTTATAATCATAAGGTTTGATAGAATTGCTGATAAAGTACAGAGTTTAGAAGTATGTGGATGTTTGTTAGATCAATCAGCCTCCTGATTGGCCAGCTATGGCAATATGTGTGTTTGTGTGTGTGTCTGTATGTGTGTGCATGATTTCTGATTGGTCTATTCTCTGTGCGGCAATTATCTGTTATGGCACGTCGTATTTCTTGATTAAGGTAGGACCTATGTGTAATGTGATAATTAAGTGGACATGCAACCTTTTGTCACTTTTGGTGCTAATAGGTCATACTGTGTAAAGTAGCATAGCAAGAGAGGTGACGTGAATTTGAGAACTCAGGATAGGACTAGGTGGACGACTTCACAAATTAGAACTGAAATCCCTGCAAGTAGATTTTCTTGAGGCTTCATTTCCTTACTATGATAGCAGTGATGCAAGGTAAAAAAGTGAAAATAATTGAGTGGGCAACTATTGCACAACAGGATTTAGCCGTCTTTTGTTGGTAGAGATGTTGCCATACCTTTGGTATAATGCCACATTACGTTACATGGCTCATCACCTCATGCTGTGAATGTGAGAGTTATGCATTACTAGGTTTTGTGACACAGACTATTGTCAGCTCCTAAGAGAGTGTCAACTGGTGGGAAAAAAAAAATGATATGTATTGTGTGATGGGATACAGCCTGGTCCTCGGTTAAGACAAAACTGTTATGTTCACGGTGATGGTGGGGGTGGGTGGGGGGGGGGGGGGGGGGGGGGTGCTCAATGCCTATTAGTAATACATGTACCTTGGCATTCTCTGTTAAGTCCCGGAGCCCGTTTCATAATGATTGATCTTCGATTGATGCCATCGAAAAAAAAGTTACACTCAATAAACGTTTGCTTTAAATATGTTTATGAAACAGACTTATGAGCAGTATCAATTTAAGGCTGGATAAATTCAGCCTAAGATCAATCGTAACCCTTTATGAAACGGGATCCAGGTCTAAAATCTCTCAGACTTGATTATTTGCAGATCAAGAGGTGAGTTGGTAACAAAAATCATTCGTGTGCTATAAACTTCACTTTGTGCTTCATCAATGAAAGCAATAGATAGTTGATAACACAACTCAGAATGCACATAAGATTGCTATTAAAGTTAGTCCGCCCCGGTGAAGAAATTTACATTGTGCTTAATTACTGTAGATGCTTGAAAAGTATGTGTCATGAACTTGAAGTGTAGTGAAGCTCATGCCCACGTTGAAGAGATGAAAGTTATTTGTCCAGCTCTTTGGTTTATTCCTGCATATTGCAAGGAAAGGGTCAAGTTTTGTAGTAATAAATGGATTTTATAGAATACATCAGCTTTAGTGTTCATCTTTTCTGAAGTGATGTGTTCCATAGTTCTAATGATAAGTTATTGATGATACATTTTGCACGTCCATGTCAAGATTATTAAGAATATTGTGTATGTGTGTGTGTGCAGAGGCGGATCCAGGGAGGACCGCAACCGGCGCACGCCCCTCCTTTATTTTTCGTTGAAACAAAAGAAATGAAAAGAAAAAAATGGGGGGAGGGGTGCGTGCGCCCCCGTTTAATTTTGTAAACGCGCCCCCTCTTTACGGAATTCCTGGATCCGCCCCTGTGTGTGTGTGCTATCATATGCACCAATAACGCGTTGTATGTAATATATTATATGATATAAACTTAGCAACTATCTACCTTTCCTCAGTCATGTCAATGCTTTGACCCAAAGTGCATCACGTGGCCACCTTTATCATTCACTTTTAGCGCTGATGAGAACTCAACGGAACTGAAAAACGCTAACTCCTATTTTTTTTTTCTTTTGTTCATTGCTGGCCATGGCATGTTCACTGATCTCAGATCTCTCGGGTAAGTTCTTCACCTCTAAAATGTGAGTATCGACTAGGCTTGACACTGCTGATTTTCCTTCTTGATATAAAAGATGAGATGAGTGAGATAAAAGAAAAGGAATTGTCTCACAAAATGGGAGTCTTCCGAACTACCTGTTAGAGCGATGAATCAGTAAGTATGTGATCACAAAAGCCTATGTATCTATATGTATACAAAGTGGATGAGTGATGTGAATTGCTTTCATAGCAAGACTTTGTCATGTAGCACTGTTTGATAAATCCTTTCAAGGAGGACTTGATGAAGATAACAAGCATGATATTATAAAATCTTTTAGCACCACACTAAATATGTTTAAAAAGACGAGAAGAATTACTCAGTTTCATTGACACAAGATAAACCTGTTTTAAGTGGTCAGTCGCCAAGAATGGCTATCAGTCCAACAGATACGTATGTATTGACATTATTTTACTTGACACAGATTGCTTTAAACTTGCAGATACTAGTGTGTATGAATCAGTCTTGTATCACTTTTGAAATAAGTTTTGATGGCTTGTCATTGCAGTAATCTAAATGAGTAAACCATGTAGTCTGTGATCATGCAATAATCCAATAGGAAACGTAACCAATCATGTCATTACTAATATTCAGATCTAAAGAATTTTGGTGAAACGTAACCTTTATACCACAGCGCTTACATAACTTTTGATTTTATACGTTTCGATATATACCATAAAGGGAACATTCCGGAGATTATTGCACGAAAGAAGAAACACTAGAAATCATTATGAAATATTTTGAAGCTTACTGACACTTTCAAGAACGCTATGCTTTACATTAAAGTACACGTGCTACCTCGTTGGCTATACGACAGTAATATGATTACATAACTCGCCAAACGATTAAGAAATTAAACAGATTTCATGATAAACAGCATATAATCAAGGGAATAGAGAGCCGTCGTAAACACTGGAGTAGAAAATGAACGCTTGGATTGGGTGACGGTTATGTACAAGCCGCTAATCTAAAGTATAGTATGATTAGAGTGTGGGCAAACCACAAAACGAGGTCGTGAAATCAAAATCTTATTTTTAAATGAAAATATTTGTCTCCAGGTACTACAATATGGTATATATAAGACATCCTGATATCAGTTACTTCTACATTTCTTTGATAGAGAATGGCATGAGAGAGGCTCAGATCACAAGAAGAGACCCAGTGCACCTTCCCACATATTCTTTCAGACTATTACCTGAGAATAACAACAAAATGTCACCTCTAAATCTGGCGTTAACAACGGTTATTGCGAAAGAACTCTCACTAATGTATCTATTGAGAGCATTTTCTGGCTTAATAGAAAGAAGAAGATTATATTAAAGATTCTCGAAGAATGTGTGAGCCGAGATTTTGTAAATGATCACGTTCTTTACATGATGTCTTCTAGAAGTAAAGATATGCAAACCACCTAATCTAAACAGTATAGCATATATTTCTTTGCACAGAAAAAAAAAAACATTATGGAAAATGATAACTATTTCTTATAATCAGTTTAATCATACTAGAGTATGGTCTTCTTTGTCCTGGGTTCAGTTGTCATTGTTCTACCAGTATGCTATCATTATTACCCTAGCAAAATCTAGACTCCGACTAAATACATAAACATTTGTTCTAATGATTAAGTGAAATGCAATAATGATAATAATAATAACAACAACAATAATAACAATAATAATAATAATAATAATAATAATGATAATAACCATAATTATTATTGTTATTATTGCTGTTATTGTTATTATTATTATTATTATTATTATTATTATTATTTCTTAATTATTATTATTATTATAACTTACACACGAATGCTTTTCATGTTGTTTTCTAATAATGATCGACATAAACTGATGGAAAAATAATATCAATACTGGTGTGAGGATCCGTTCAACCCAGATCCCATTAAGTTTGGGGCGGGGTTACACCACGCCCTTCAGTAAAGCGTCCACCATGGCATAGGCGCGCAATTTGCGGGGAACCTTGTACTGGTTGGCACTTGCTCCTGTGTTTTCCACCAGATAGTTCTTGAGATCGTCAAAGGTTCCTGGTCGAACAACGAAGACTCTTGGATGTGAGATGGACACTTCGCGACGGAGCCGTTCGTAGTCACTGTTGCGCAAGCGCAACTCTTCGTCGATCTGGTTAGGACGAAATTGGAAAAAAAAACCACATTATTTCAGTTTTTACTTATGATGTAATCTGGGCAGCCGCTGGGACAATCGATATTTTTTTTTCTTTCATATCCCCGAGGAAGAAAGCGCATTTATTACAAATACATGACTGAAAAGCCAAAATGTTGTGATTATATGAAAGTGAGCTGATCAAAAGACGAGAAAAGGAAAGCGTACAGGGAGGGGTGGATGTCAGCTAGTTAGCCACCACTGTGATGCAACTTGCAGCCTAGGCTTTTTTCAGTTTCATTTCGAACGGAAATGAAAATTGCACGACATTGAAGAACAATCGTTTCAAAAGAAGCCGATGTTTAAACAACCAATTTTCTGTACTGAACACAAGTCCCTTTACCTCTTTCGTACCTGTCATCTATGATATAAGTAGTGATCAGAGCATGCATGATAAAATACGCATGCTTCTTTTCACCTGGATAATTAAGAATAGAACTGAGAAACAAAAAACTAACGAGCAAACAAGGTCCGGCTACCAATCAACTCACAGATTCTCTAGACTTTCGTTAATTCTCAAAGGGCATCATATTTTTTTATATCAATAATCTCGGGAATTCTGAAATAATTTCAGTTTTACTTTTTACTTATATCCAAACTACGTCCTATTTTAGGCCGATTCATCATTGAAAAAAAGATCCACTTAAACTGTAATGTTGCTTTTAACTCTAATGGATGGATGCATGACTATTGGCCCCGATTCAATGGAACATACCACTCGCTTCTCTGTGTCTGAAAGAGGTTTGTCTGTTTCGAGTAGCTCGATGAAGAAGAGGTAGTAAGGAGCTAACTCGTCCGGTTCGGCCACTGTTCATAAAAACATGAATATGTTAAATATGAATATGTTTAATATGAATAAAAAAAACATGGTAAAAACAATCTTGACTAAACTGAAAAAAGGACATAAAATGAGGTGTACATTCCGCCATCTATAACCAAATGTCAATAGGTACCATGGGTTGTGTTGTTGTGTTTGAAGGAAAGAAGAAAGAGAAAAAATTAGGCCCTATACAACAAATAATTTGCCCCAGACAATATTGACATTAAATCAAACATAATAAATCTTAAAAGTATCAAACAAGAATATTACATATGCCATAACGGGTTGTGAAGAAGAACCCTTGAACTGTTGAAAGGTATGACACGCTATCTGTTTATAATATAAACCACTAAAAAATCAAATGGCACATTGTATTGTTTAGATTGCTTAATTGATCCGTTTCAACTTGTAGGATTTTCTTTCATTTCATGGTTGTCTGTCTCTCTGTATGGGAATTAAAACGAAGCTTTACATTGAAATTGAATTACTCAGTGAGTTTTAATTTTTGCGTTATTTTTCAATCTGAACGACCAGCAGTCGAAGTGAAAAATAAACATGATAAAGAGAAAATCTCCATACCTGGGCAGTCCAGAGAAAGAATCGTACTTTCTGCCACGGCAAATTCCGGCATGCATCTGCCAGGTGAGCAGTTGACTGCTCCTCGTACACTCTCCAATACCACGGTCTGGTTCAACTTCTCATTACGGAGGCTCAGCATTTGACCAGCCCTACACAATACAAGAAACTTCTAAAGATTTCTGCTAACTAGACTTTGAGACTTGTTTTGATAAGTCCATATTATGTAGGCTATATATATATGTATGTATACATATATATATATATATATATATATATGAATATATATATATATATATATATATATATATATATATACACAGTTCGAGAAGATAATACCATGGACATTCGCGGACGTAGCTAGTGATCAACGTGTGTCATTAATTTATTACCAAGCTTTCGGTATTTTGAATACTTTCATCAGGGCTGTGAAATGACACAGAATGACTCACTCGTAAATAGCTGCACTCGTTACATTTTTTTTTTGTTATAGAACTACTAATCTTGATGACATGGTCATTATAGACTCACGTTAGTCAGATTTATACTGTTGTACGAGTGCAGCCATACAAGTAAGTCATACTGTGTATCATTTCATTGCAATTGCAATTCGGTAGATATTCCACAAAGGGAACTTTTTGAAGAACATCTCACAACTATAAAGAGCAAATATTTAAAATCTTTGAAAATACTTTCAAGCTCACAAATACTTGTATATAGAACATCACGCAATATAGGTTTACGCTAAACATGTGTTGTTACTGCCTTGTTGGTCGTCATGATTAAGATTCGCCAAACGATCATTATAGAAAGGCTTAGAAAGGTTTATTTAATCGTTTCATACCTCGAAGCTCAGGGGCTAAAATTAATTGTGTATAACATTACAAATACTATGAACATACAAATTCAAACGTCAGACAGTTACAAAATAAAACAATTACACGTATGATAAGATTTAATGAGAAAATATTGTAATTACACAAATCAATAGGTTGAAAAATATCCGATATATTATATATATATATGGGCATTTCCTAGGTAACTCACGTTACATTTTGAACTCAAAATTAGGTTGTTGAGATCAATATCCTTAAAACCTAATTAGTGATATGAGTTACTATATGTGAATGAGTATCATGCACCTCCATCCTACCTCACAGCAACATTACATCCACAGACTCTTATGAGAACTATGAGAAAAAACACTACAAATGTCGGTAACTCACGTTACATAATTTGGACATGCAAAAATTTGGCATGTCTTATATTCAAAAGTTTCCTCAAACAAGAAACAGAGAGACTTTAAAGTCTATTGTGTCAAAGTCATGGACTAACAACATACATCACCGAGTATGGTAAAAATTCAAATTGTCTTACATTCTCCAGGTATCGTCATGTGAAGCGGCAACTCACGTTACGGTAACTCACGTTACAGTTTGTCCACATGATCACAAGACAATTTTTTGTCTTAATAATCCAAAGAAAACTTACCAAGACAACTTTTTTTCACAAACAAACTCCATGAATAAATAAATTGATTTGAACATTGATCTGACAGTAATTAATCCCATTTTATCCATGAGATTACCAAAAGGCAGGAAACTTTACATTTAGAATACCAACTTGAAGATAAATTTCATTTTTAATTGAGTCGTTTTCCAAGCTTTCATTTGTACTGAGACAAAAATTGTATTCCACAAAATGATATGAAACAGAGTCTATTTCATTAAATTACACTCTTTTCCAGTTAACAAATGCATCAGAAATTGAGGATTTAATTGAGAATTTGATTTGACTGTTTTTTTATTTTACTAGATTTAAATGGATTTCAGGCTATCTAGATAAAACAAGTCATCCATAAACTATTCCATTTCCACACCGAGTCACGAGACTAGAGACCTGTACAGGTAGTCTGTGGAGAGTTTAAAGGTTCAGAAATGAAATATTTCAATAAATCTTGTAACTTTTAAACAATGCAATTTATATTCCAATTATTTGATAATTGTTTGAATTACTCAATAATCAATTGTTTGTATGTCTGATTTGTTTACAAATTCTTATACGAAACCGGTACAGAAATTAGACTTGAATTACAGAAACTGCAGATAAATTTTAGTTATCTGCTACCAGTATTGATCAGTTTAATAAAACATGTTCATAAATGTTTTGGCCTTAAAAAACAATGGCTTCGGTCTTTGAAATGTCAAGTACCCATTATTTAAATTGTACATACATGTAAAAAATACCAGTATTTTCTAGAGTAATCAAGCAGACTGAAGCAGTAAATCCCAATGAAAAACATGAATAGTAAATATTTTGTGATCAGGAGGCTAACTATTGATATCACAAAATGTTGATAGTTTGCTTTAAGGTACATGACTGTCCAGCTCTTAAAGAAAATGTCTGATAATGAGGTTCACATTCAACAACTTTTTGGTAAAAGATCAGCATGTAAAGTAAATTATAGTAAACATGGAAAAGTTTCATTGTAGGATTTTGCAACAATATAGCTAAAACCTCAGAGTAGATTAGTATAAAACACATAAGCGTGTCAAATTCACAATGTTCAGTTCTCAAAAATCTCAGAAAAAACAGCAGGGAGCGAGCTCCAATCTTAAAATTCTGTTCATACGTGTAAATGTTTCAGCCTCATAAACAATGGCTTTGGTCTATACAGGTAGGTATAAAAACTATGAAATGTCAAATAGTAATCACTTGAATTACAAAAACAAGAACTTTTCAAGAGTAATCATGCAGTGATTATCCCAATCAGGAGGCTATTAATAGTTATCACAAAATTTTGATAATTTGCTGGAACAAGGTCCATGCAGCTTTAGAAGAAATGTCTTTTAACAACTTTCGTAACAGATCAGTATACATGCACTGTAATATTAAATAGTACATATGGAACAGTTTCTTTCAGAAGTTAACATGTGATGAACATGTGTAATTAATATGTCCATTGTACATGTAGACCAGTTGGTTTGGTGATAGAGAGAGACCAAGAGAATAACAATCTACTGAAAATAGAATCTTAATACTTGTTCAGTAATCATGTACTCATTGGTTACTTACAATCACAACCTTCATATCATTTCTTGGTATTAAAGAAAAATCATGTCGGTAACTCACGTTACATTGTGGTAACTCACGTTACATGGTAACTCACGTTACAATTTTAAGACCTCTGTTATGAGAATTTGAAGCAAAGACTATAAGTCCCATCATATTTCTTGGATGTGTGCTGCATAGTTATTTGATAATCCAAAATACCATGTCTCAGTTGGGCATAGTAAAATTGCTTGGTTAAAAAGTTCATGTTTCGGTAACTCACGTTACAGCAGCTTCTCGAGCTATGTAAGAGCACGCTGGTGTCCGAAGTACATATCTTATATCGAGGTCTCCACTTTATTTTCTGCTAGATTAATATATTTTTGATTTGTAAAACCAAACAAAGTTTGATTTGAGCCTCAAATATAAAAAATAACCACAAAGAGCAACAAAAATGCATTTTTAGGGATTTTTAGGTAAAAAAATGCTTTCTGGCTTCAAATGGTATAAAAATGCACAAAAGGGAACTTTTCTTAAAGGTAAAGTTGGTTTCACACACTTCAAACTATGGCTAACAAAGTAAGATTATCAGTTGTCCTGAAATATGCGGGTAAAATTTTGATGGTCATGTCGCACAACTCACGGAAATGCCCATATATATATTATATATATATGTACAATGAGGACGCATTACACACTTTTGAAAACAAACATAACTATACATATATATATATATATACTGTGGCGACTGGTTTGAGCATATTTCATGTTGACTTCTTGAATAATGATATCAGCGACAGAATTGATGGCTGTGGTAAACAATCTGCACTGTATTTCCAAAATTAGTGCTAAGTATTGGACGATTATGCCAACACCGCTATCTAATGTGATATCAAAGCGGGTTGGTGATGGCGACAAAAAGATATGAGATTGCAGGTATTGAACAAACTAAGAATATTTTACTCTTCGTATCTCCATATGGAATATAAAGGCGTAAAAAAAACTTGTAAACTTTTATAGTTTGTAAAAGAGTGGCACGACAGAGGCTCAGACAGCAACAAGACCCCAATCCATCTTCCATGCATTCTTGCAGATTATTACTTAAGAAAACAGCATAATTTGCAGGCTTTTGGAGACCTCCATGCAGGGGATAATGTGTCCACCTGTACATTCTTGAAGTATACCTGTCAATTTTGTAGGACAGCTGACCATTGGTTTTCAAAAAGAAGATCACGTGAGGACTTGAGCCCAATTAGGTCCGGCCCACCAAAGGGGCCATCCATGGATCTGGCATAAACAAACTTGAAAGTACATTCAATGATGCATATTTGTTCAGAGCATATCTATTAGTTTTACAAAAGCTATATGAGAGATCTCTAATTTGGGGACTTCATGGGGTTACATGAGGGGAGTACGACATGTTGGCCATGGATACGTAGTCATATTCTATCACGATATACCTGCCAGCTTTGGTGAAAAATTTGACCCTGCGTTTTCAAAAGGTCAAGAATTGCAGATGAACATTTTTACATGCCAGATCCAGGAGTGGTCCCCAATAACCTCCCAAAGTGCTAGAGAAGACTTTGTTATGAAGAATACTTTGGAATTCAGGCTATGGGGGCCCCTGTAGAGGATTGGGAGATATATCATTTGATTATATTAAATTCGAACAAATTGAGATCATATATTACACCAGAAATGTTACCTTCCTAGTTAAGTCAAAATTTGACCATGAGTTTATATAAAGAAAATGAAAATATAAGGGAAACTGACCAACCAATTTGGTCCCCCACAGGACATAACAGGGCATCCCGGACCAGTAATGAACAATATACTTATACCTGTATAAGGCACTAACTTAAATCTGTCACATCTGATTGTATGGAGAAGAAGACATTGATTTTTTTTTTCAAAGATTTCTTGATTTGGGAGCTATGGCGACCTCATTGTTCCCATTTATTTTGAACGACTTGAAATCCTGTCACCTAAGTAATGCTACCTGCAAAGCTAGGTGAAAATCCTCCATCACGTTTTCAAGAAAAGGCTGAAAATATAAACAGTTTATGCACGACTCATGACGGACAATGATCAACGAACGACGCACAATGGATGCCGGAAAATGAAAGTTCGCAAAAATAGCCCAAATTTATACATCAACTACACCTCGTAGGATACTCGACGCGCAGAGAGCATTTGCTACATACACAGTTTGAGGGAAAACATTCAGAACCTGTAAGGAAAAGCGTGAAAATTGAAAATCAACCCTTTCAACTTTTTTCCATAAGTGTATAATGTGCGCTGAGGAAATCTTAAGATGAGTACGGTGTCAGGATGTTCATCCAGTCTTCGCCGCGTGACAGGATACCCCTCGCTCGACGAAGTTCATCCTTGATCTTGACGAAACCAGTGGGAGTAATTGCAGAAGCTGTATTGGTGCCCTTCTCAGGAGCTGAAGAAAAATGGAATGATAAATATTTCTATTTGAATCAGCACCGAAGGAAGTGCTACATTACCTCGTTGAACAGGAAATCCACCCAAAAATAGATAACCTCCAAAAGAAATATAAAACATTCCCTACGGTATGTTCCAAAAAAGACAAAAATGCGATAAGAAATAAGGAAGATATGACATTTCGACATTTCACTTTTTTTCTTGACCAGTCCTTATGAATATTTAGATAAGCGAGTTATAATGATGTCATGCCCTCACAATTTTTCATGTTTGTTATAAATGAATTTCGGAAAAAAAAAATATTTAGCTAATACAGGTAAAAACATATTCCCACAACAGAATATATACATAGTTTACATTTTTCATATTTATTTTTGGTGGTTTTAAGGTACGTTTTATATCTATACAGCTGAAATACGAGATTTTGTCATTTTTGTGCGTGAAATGGATAACAAATAAATTGTGAGGGCATGACATCATAATCTTGTTGACTTGTATATTCATTAAAACTGAAAAAAAAAACAAGGCAATCGCCAAATTGTGTCTCGCCCATTTGCGCACAAGGAATTAATATTTTTTATAACTCCCAGAAGTTAATTGACCTTTGACCTTGTGGTGACCTTCAACACCCTAAGGGACATTTATCATCCAAGTTTGGTCACAAACGGACAAAGGGATCAAAAGTAATGAGCCATAGTCGAAACGCGCCATAAAAACTTAACATTGGGCCCTAAAAATTTGTTGACCCCTTTCTGTGACCTTTGACCTTGTGATTACCTTTAACTCCCCAAGGGACATCTACCGTCCAAGTTTGGTCACAAACGGACATAGGGATCAAAAGTTATGAGCCACAATCAAAACGCGCCCTAAGAACATAACATTGGGTCCTAAAAGTTTGTTGACCCCTGTCTGTGACCTTTGACCTTGTGACAACTTCACCTCCCCAAGGGACATCTTCCATCCAAGTTTGGTCACAAATAAATGGAAAAAGGGATCAAAAGTTATGAGCCATCAACGAAATGCGCCCTAAAAACTTAACATTGGGCCCTAAAAGTTCGTTGACCCCTGTCTGTAACCTTTGGCCTTGTGGTTATCTTCAATTTCCCAAGAGACATCTACCATCACCCAGGTTTGATTGCCATTATAGCAACATGGGCTGAGCTACGTGTGATAAGAGAGTCTTGCAAGTAAACTTTAACGTATGACCGCAAATGACCTTTGACCTTATCATGTGACCTCTTACGGCACCATAACATGAAGGTACCCCCAGTGCATCCATCACCCAAGATTGATTGCCATTGTAGCAACATGTGTCGAGTTACGTGTGATAAGAGAGTCTTGCAAGTAAACTTTAACGTATGACCTCAAATGACCTTTGACCTTATCCTGTGACCTCCAACGGCACCATAACATGAAGGTACCCCCAGTGCATCTATGACCCAAGTTAGGTTGTAATCCAAGCAACTTATGTGAAGTTATCTATCAAAAGGGGTCTAGGAACAGCACCCCCTGGAAAACCACCCTCCGGATAACTACCACCCGGATAATTACCCCCAGGACAATTCCCCCCTAGGGCAACTACTCCCCGGACAACTACCCTCCAAGGGCAATTACCCTCCAGGGTAATTACCCCCTAGGACAACTACCCCTCGGACAACTACCCTCCTAGGGCAATCACCCCCCAGGGCAATTCCCCCTCAGGAAAACTACCCCCTGGATAACTACCCCTCGGATAACTACCCCTGGATAACTACCCCCGCGGATAACTACCCCCTGGATAACTACCCCCCGGAAAACTACTCCCAGGGTAACTACCCCCAGGAGAACTACCCCCTGGGTAACTACCCCCAGGATAACTACCCCCCGGATAACTACCCCTCGGATAACTACCCCCCGGATAATTACCCCCCGGATAATTACCCTCCGGATAACTACCCCCCCCCCCCCCCCGGATAATTACCACCAGGATAATTATCCCCAGGTTAATTACCCCCTCCTCCGATAACTAGACCCCAGATAACTTCCACCCGATAACTACCCCCTCCGATAACTCCCCATGGATGATTACCCCGGATAAGTAGGCCTACAACTCGCCCTCCCCTATAACTATCAAGAGGAAAATTACCCCCAGGACAGTGCACCACGTCAATTACTCCCTGGGTAACTACCTCCCGGGTCACTGCCCCATCCCCCCCCCCCCCGACTCTTACTTTTAATAAAGAGGATATCATTACTACTTTGTATTATTTGCCAGGAATCACGGAGATGCCATACTGAGACATCATCTTATGAAAACAACATCTTAAGGATTTACGATTTGTATCGTTTGCATTTAGGACGATTTATGTACAAGCTTAATTTCTCCCTCTGTATTTTGACTCTATGTTCATAAAACACGAAGCTGTCCCTTCATATCCTACCCGGTAATCCAGTAAATGTCAATGCCTTTAACCAAAACTATTTTCGCTAAATCTGTATTTTCTTTTACTGTTCCGAAATTTCGGATTTCTCTTGATAGTATAGTATAAAAGAAGTTTAAGTTTGAATGCCTTTACCACTGAATTAAAGACATTTTGAAGAAATGTTACACTTCAGAATGAGTTATACTTTTTGCAACATTTTTTTTAAACCACAATCGTCTATCGTTTATCACAACTCCATGTAACACTTCTTTATTTTGAGGAGCTTATATCTCATGCCTCACGTGCCCTGGTTTTGACCCATCATCTTCCTCTTCCCTCTCGCTTTTCTCTGTCCACCGTGAAGGTAGTCTATTCCTGTCATTCATTACTCACCTTTCCTCTTTCTCTCATTACAAGGGATTTATCTCGTGTGTGTTCATGTGCAATGCACTCCCGTTAAAACGAAATGCTCAGGACCGGCAGTTTTTTGTTTTTTGTTTTTTTCGTTTTAACGAAATTTCATTATAACCGAACAAATATAATATGCAATGTATAAGGAAAAGAAGGAAACCACGCATAAAAAAATTTATTTGTTGAATCCTCATCATACGCAGGAAAGCTATGTGAGATGGGAGAATACCTTTTTAATTTCATTTAAATATTACATTTTTAAAAGAGCATAAAATTGTTTGTGTTGTCACACATGTGTAGAAAATGACGGTGTAGGATTTGGTTACAGTTCGCTATTCCAAAGGTTCTTTTCTTACTAAAGTACGTTACTCCGAAGCCTCCTTATTCCGAAGTTTCGCCATTCCCGGGATTCCGATGGTTTGTTTATCTGAAGGTTCGCATTTCTGAAGAATCATTATTCCGAAAGTTCATGATTTAGATCAAAATAATATATTGTTCATTTTCCGAAGGTTCGTTGATCTGAAAATGAAATGAGGTTCGTCATTTTGAAGGTTTATAAATCAAAAAGTGAGAAAGGTTCACTATTCAGAAAGTCCGTTGTTCCGAAGGCTTTTTCATCCGAAAATGAAATAAGGTTCGTTATTCCGAAGAAATTTTGTTAATGAAAAAAAAATGAGAAAGGTTACTTATTTCGAAGATTTATTTATCTTAAGACGATTATAAGGATTGCAGTTCTTAAGTTTTGTTAGTGTACTCTCCTTTTTTCACCATGGACGATATTTTTGTAATGTTCCGATTAACGAACGTTTTGAATTCCTATCATATTCGGACTAATGAACCGTATAAGAATGAGAATAAGGGCCATATTTTATTATCGGATTAAAAAACCTTTGTTATGGAATAACGCCAAAATGTGCTTAATATTTCATTTCCGAACTATTACGGACATTTAGTTGTATCAGAATCTATGTGTTTTGTATTGAAGGACTTCGGAACAATGAAACAAACCTTATCTGAATTCAGATTATTGTATTACAATAATGCAAGTTCCCCTCGGAAACTGTGCGTGATACGCGGAGTGAACATTCAATGATGCGTTCGCTCATGCAGAGACGCTTTAAAAATGCTTGTTCCGCTACGCATTTTCGAATTGCGATCCGTATTTCGTTATAACGGAGCACATTTCCTTTGTTTTTCTTTGTCAGTGGTGCTCAGAAAAGACTTCGTGATAACGAAAATCTTTTTATAACCGTCTTCGTTATAAGCGAATTTTGTACCATAGACTTTAATGGCGATAATTTTGGGACCAGAAGTTTTGCTTGTTCGTTGTAACGGGAGTGCACTGTATCTTTATTTGTGTTCTTCGTCTCTGTCTTAATTTGCTTTCTTTGCATTGTTTCATCAATTTTGTAACTATTTTACTGTTATACCGTTAACGCTCATTTCAGGATTGCCCTACTGCATCATTGGGCATTAACAACTAGTATATCAAGAATGTGGGAAGAGATTGTCACCTCCTTGGTATGATCACCGCAGAGCATTACCTCCCTTGACAATTACTCCTTATTAAAATTAGGCTCCAAACAGTCACCCCTCTTACAATAACTCTCCCCCAGAAAATTGCGTTTCTCATTGTTATTTTCGAACAACGTTTGCTATTTGAATTGAAAAATTTTTTTTTTCACTACATATCGTCTGGTTTTGGTCGAGACCTAACTTCAGGTTTTAAACATCTTTTGGGTGAGAAAATTAGAAACCCCTTACGAAATGAGAATGTTATTCCAAGAAGGATTCAAGTTTTTGTGAAAAAAAAATACTCTTGAAATGGCCAGGATAAAACAGAGCAGCCCTATAATGTGAAAAGGATTCTGTCAACTACAACTCTCTATAGATCTATTCAAAAAGAGGGTGCAGGACAAAAGACTTCGTTAACAACTAGGGGTGTTTTGTAAAAAAAAAAAAGAAATACCGTTAAACTCGTAATATTTTACTCTTTCTAATCAGGCTAACTTAATTTGAACTGGATTTCCCCTTAAAGTGTCGAGGACATTTAATTTGAAAACTAGCACAATTCTACTTGTATGTAAAACAAGCTGTAATCTTACTCTTATGACAGATTAGGGCACCGTTTGATAAAAGTTGCCAGTTATGACATCTTGTTAGTCTCTAATAATTTCAATAAAACCATGGGTTCTGCTTGATTGATAAGCTCGAGTCACCGACTTGTTACCATGGGCCTGCTTTGATCGACCTACAACGATTGGTAATTGTGTGGAACTGACAGCTTGTCAGGACTGACTTCATAAAACCGTGCCCGGATCCTATCAGAAATTATGGCTTTATATCGAAGGATCCCTCGCTAAAGTTAAGGAAATATGAATTACAGTGAAATCAACTCTCCTTTTGTTATGTTTATCTTCTAATGTGTTATAACGGTAGAAAATGACAAGCCAAAAGAGTAAATGATGACAGTGTAAGAGAAAGGTGCATCTTCTGATATGGTGTTATGAACTTATGGAAAAATTACAAAGGGTGGTACTTCTTTCGGGGGGGGGGGCGGGGAGGGAGGGTTGTCCAGTAGGTAAGTATCAGGAGGGGGCGGGGGGGGGGGGGGTCGGGGTATGGTTATGGGGGGGGGTAGAAATCCGGGTGGTAGTTATCCGGGGGGTAGTTATCCGGGGGGTAGTTATCCGGGTGGTAGTTATCCTGGGGGTAGTTATCCGGGGGGTAGTTACCCAGGGGGTACTCCGGGGGGTAGTTATCCAAGGGGTAGTTATCCGGGGGGTAGTTATCCAGGGGGTAGTTATCCGTGTGGTAGTTATCTGGGGGTAGTTATCCGGGGGGTAGTCATCCAGGGGGTAGTTACCCAGGGGGTAGTTATCCAGGGGGTAGATGTCCTAAGGGTAATTGCCCTTGGGGGTAGTTGCCCTAGGAGGGTAGATGACCGGGTGGTAGTTGTCCTAGGGGGTAATGGCCCTGGAGGGTGATTGCCCTAGGAGGGTAGTTGTCCGGGGGGTTGTTGCCCTAAAGGGGAATAGACCTGGAGGGTAATTATCCGGGGGGTAGTTATCCGGAGGGTAGTTGCCCAGGGGGGTAAGTGCCCGGATACGATCAAAAGAGAGTCTTGCAGGTAAACTTTAACATAGAAAAGAGAGTCTTGCACATACTCTTTAATATATGACCTCAAATGACCTTTGATATCATGTTCAAGTTCAAAGTTTATTTCATTTTTCAACAAAAAACATATGTTTCACTTCATTTTGTAACAGAAAATAAGGTAAGTAGAACATAGTGAAATAAAAAGAGTATAACAATTGAGGACCTAAAGTAATCATACATTGTATTGCAAGAAAGAAACATAAGTGATCAAAGCGAAATACATGTATACCGTTGTTTTAAATGCGAAAAATGGAGGGACCCACTAAAAAGACAGGGCTTGTAGTATGTGGGTCCCTCTGGAGAAGAACATCAACGAAAAGATCCTAAATTGAACCGTCGTATATACAAGCAGATAACAAAGTGGAAGAAGTCTGGAAGCCCACTAGAAATTAGATTAACAAATAAATACATTTACATAGACGCGAACTAACATAAAACAGGACTAGACAGCAAGACAACTACTAAAGAAAAGGTTGTAAAGGACAAAACGGGATGGACAAGACTGACGAACTGAAGACAAAATAGCAGACAAGAACGCAAACAAGAGACAGAAACAGTAACAGAACAACAGAAACAACATAAACATAAACAGCGATCTTCGGCAGAAGCATGCCGAGAGAAACAGAAGATAGTTGCTGGGGAAAGCGAAATTTTGACGCCTTGAAGAAAGACAAGAAAATAGAAAATAGAGGGATATATGAACCGAGGTAGCACACGGAGAGTCATCTACTAGACTCTATGGGTAAAAAATGGCATAGATGACAACACTGCAAACCTCTTCGAGTAGGGGACAAAGTAAACAGGTTAGTATAAAAAAAAAAAGCCAAAAGGTTAATTCAGTATTGTAGAGTCATACGATTGCAATAAAAAAGACTTCAGTCTCCTCTTGAAAGAGTATATGGATGGAGCATCTTTTAAGTCATGATTCAAAGAATTCCAATAATTTGGGCCTACATAAATAAGTGAGTTTTTAGCAAAAATCGTTCTTAAAAGAGGTAAATGAAATTCACCAGATCGCCTAGTGGGATATTTGTGAAATGATTGATTTTTGAGGAACATAGAATCAAAAATAGATGGAAGCAAGTTATTACAATACTTGTACATAAATTGCCCTAAATTAAACAAAAACAAATCTGTCATTTTTAAGAGCTTGTTGGAGGCAAACAACATATTTGTATGAGAACATACAGAGGAGTTACAGATAACACGAAGAGCTTTCTTTTGTAAAAGAAACACTTTGTCTAATAAATTCTGATGAGTGTTGCCCCAAACTAATACTCCATAATTAAGATGAGGCAATATTAACGACGAATATAACATAAGTAATGATTTTTGTGAAATATACAATTTCAATCTATTTATTATACCTATATTACGTGATACTATATTACAAACATTATCAACATGTGATTTCCAGGAAAGTTTGTCATCCACAATGACACCCAAAAATTTGGTATGTGAGACTCTTTGTAGATGAGAGTCATCTAATACTATATTCATACTTAAACTGTCAACAGTGTTACTAAAAAACATATATTTCGTTTTTTGTGCATTGAGTGATAGCCTATTGGCCCTGACCCAATTTGTCACTTTCTTCAACTCAATGTTGATTTTATGAACAAGAAAATCAATATCATTATGGGCAAAAAATACATTTGTGTCATCTGCAAAATGAATAAAAGAGAGGCTGTCGGATACGCGACAAAAATCATTGATATAAATAATGAACAATAACGGCCCTAAAAGACTTCCCTGTGGGACGCCGCATTTGACTTCTCTGACGTCTGAATCATAGTTTTTAATTGTTACAAATTGTTTTCTATCAACTAAATAACTCCTGAACCACTCCAAGGCCTTCCCACGTATTCCATAATGCGATAACTTATAAAGTAAAATATCATGATTGATAGTGTCGAAGGCCTTGGAGAAGTCCAAGAAAATACTAACTAAATGAGAATAGTTATCAATTGCATGAACAACTCTATCAACAAAATGCAAAAGAGCATGCGTAGTACTATGTTTCTCGCGAAAACCAAACTGATAATTCGTAATAACCTCATGTGCCTTCAAAAAATTAATCATTCTCTTATAAATGAGTTTTTCTAAGACCTTGGACAATGACGATAATAATGAAATTGGGCGATAATTGCTGATTTCATACTTATCACCTGCCTTAAATATTGGGATTACTTTAGCTAATTTCATTTTATCAGGAAACACACCGTTAAGAATTGACAAATTGAATATATGAGCAAGTGGATCAGCAACCGAGGAAATAACACCCTTAAGTACAAAATTATCTATCTCATCATAACCAGAACTACGTTTATTTTCAAAAGAGGAAACTATATCAATAATTTCAAATCTGTTAGTTGGTGTGAAAAATATGGAATCAGAGTTACGATGACCTAAAAATTCAGTAAAATGAGTCTCTGTTGCAGGAATATTATGAGCATAATTTTCGCCTATTTTTGAAAAATAAGTATTAAAAATATTTGCAATATAAAGGGGATCATTAATCAATTCATCATTCACTTTAACTCTATTAATGTCAGAGTTTTTACTCGGAACATTCATGGCCTGTTTTAAAACTTTCCAGGTATTTTTCATATCAAACTTATATCTCGATAATTGCTTAGAATAATATCTTTTCTTTTCAGAACGTAAAATCATTGTCAAAGTATTTTTGTATGATGTATATCTATTCTTCGATCGCTCAGTTTTTTCAATTTTGTACTTATAATACAAACGATTTTTCCTATTAATTGAACGAAGAATTGATCTTGAAATCCAAGGTAACCTGGGTGATTTTTTATACTCGGTTCTATTTCTTTGTTTTGGAATTACATCATCTAAATGATGATTGAAAATTTCCATAAAATTATGAAAAGATATATTAACGTCATCGCTGCCAAATACTCCTGACCAGTCAGCATTCTCGAGAGCCGCATCAAAACTTGCTAACTTTTCAGGTGAAACTCTACGTCTGAACAAAAAAGATGAAACAGGTTTAGTATTAGCTGGTGTTTTAGGTGTAAAACAAGTCATTACTGGAAAATGATCGGTCATATCTGAAAGAACTATAAAAGAATCGGGGAGGGGTAAAACATTACAAAACAAGTTGTCAATGAGGGTGGCAGAGCGATCTGTAACACGTGTGGGTTTGGAAATAAGCGGAAGAAAAGACGAGGACAGAAGTGTATGGAGAAACTCACTAGAGATATTATCATGCTCAGACTTCAGCAAATCAATATTAAAATCGCCGAGTAAAAAGCAATCCTTATTTTTAAAAACGTGTGAATTAGCCAGATCTGAAAAATAATCTAAAAAATCATTAGAATTTGAATTAGGGGGTCTGTATATAACGCCTACCATAAGATTTCTACATCCTGGGATGAAAATTTCTATAAACAAAGATTCAACAATATTGTCCATTCTAGAGATATCTTCATGAATAATAGTATCATAGGAACGTGCTACATACAATGCAACCCCCCCTCCATTCTTATCAGACCTATTGTTAACAAATAAATTATAACCCTCGATTGCGAAATAATTTTCTGCATTGGAAGCTAACCATGTCTCACTTAATCCGATAACGGATAGCGACTGACTTGCATCAGATTCTAATAAAAATTTTAAATCATCAAAATGTTTATTCAAACTCCTTATATTTAGATGCAAAAAAGAAAATGTATCCTCAGAAAAATTCTGAATTATATTTTTGTATTGATTCACTGTAATATAATTACACAACTTATTTTGGGTGATATGATCATTACTAAAATCAAAAAACAATTCATTTGCAGCAGTGTTCAGGCTATCGGTAACAAAATTATCGTAAGGGGTGGTTCGTATACTGGTTGACCCACTCACTGGGTCAGAGTCTAAGCCTGTGTCCCTAAACAATTCAAAAAAATCATCGTTCGATAAGGAATAAAATGGAGCATTCAAAAAATTAGCCATAATTACGAATACAAGACGAATCTTTTAAAGTCTGCGTCATCAACGAGACTAGGATGTAATGAACGAGTGGACAATACAAAAAAAATGCCCAGTCGCCGTAATGTGGCAAGACACTGGAGTAAGTTACGAACATGGGTGACGTCAAAATCATGATAAGCAGAAGATCGCTGAGGAGACGTAGAACGTGAAACGAGAAGGGGAAGAATGAGGTAAGTAAGAGCAGTGAGAAGAATCGACAGAAAAGGACATAGAACACACACAACACAATAACAAGAATAAATCCAGTGTCTCAGTGGGCTTCCGAGAAGACATACATGCATTGGAAAGGATAAAGAGGATTGTGAGAGGCAAGCCGATATGCCGATATGCTAGAGCGAAGACGGTGGGATAACAAAGCCATGTTGTAGTGTGTTTGGGGGAGGGCTCCCGCCAGATACGGAAAATACGATGGGGAAACATTAGATGAAATAAAATTGTAATGAATAATAATCCTTCAATGATAACACGACAATTTAACTGCATAAGAGAATATGTAAGGAGGTTTAAATACATCTTTCTTGAGTTTCGGATATAACATTTCGGAACGATTAATGAAAGAAAGAAAAAAAATAAAAAAAATAATTACATTCATATTTAACATCCAAAAAACAAATGAGTTCAAGATTTAGGATTAAAGTATTGTACATGGTAATCAAGAATTGTACAATATAACAATGTAATCAATGAGACGAAAACGTTTTATAATAATGGCCATCAGACAGAAAGGTAACAGAGATATGTACTGGACGGTATGCTGAGGATGCAAAGAGTATGCAGTATACCATGTGTGCAGGAAATCAGAGGGAACGCCAGTGTAAGCGAGAGAGGGCGGCATAGAGCCGGAAGCTAGCGTCCCTATCGTGTGACATCAACATTGTTGAGACTAAGTGTAAGCCAACATATAAGTGAAAGGGGAGAAGAACTATACAGTGCACATAAAATGCATTTTGAAATAGACAACATGTATACTATGAACATGGGAAGTAATATCCGCACAAGACCAAGTCGGAGGTCATCACATGACCTCCGACAACACCATAACATGAAGATACCCCTAGTGCTTCTATCACCCAAGTGTGGCTGCCATTGCTGTAACAGTTGCCAAGTTATGCATCATAAGAGAGTCTTGCAGGTAAACTTTAACATTTGTGACGGACGACGGACGGACGCCATTTGGATCCCTTAGTCTCGCCTTCACCTCCGGTGGGCGAGACAAAAAGGAAGAAATATCAGAATGTCTTAACTTCCCTTATTTCTTATCCGATTTTGATTATTTTTGCACAGGATTTTTTTCCCTGCTTTTTCTTATAAAATTGATAGAATTTGGGAGTGGATTTTTTTTCCTCTAAGTTTATTTGCCACTGAAGGTAACATGTATTAAGTCTCTACACCATGTACACTGTGCGTTCCTGTATAAATAAAGACTACAAACACACACACACACACACACACACACACACACACACACACACACAATACACAATTAGTAAGTGCGCCACTGTTAAGGATTGTTGTAAGCCACATTTCATAGGGACGCAACGATTAACATGTATTTAGACAGTTTTAAGGGCTATAATAAATCTTCGTAAAATGATAGATGCAGCATTGGTAATGCGTCATCGATCTAGTGGGCTATATTCTGAGGCGCAGTGGGGCACAATTAAAATGAGTTTAAGATAGAAATTAACAATATCAAAAACAAATCTGACAAATATAACCAAAACAAAAGCGATCGTGTATGACTTGTGATTCTTTTGAAATATTTCTGCAGAGTCTGGTGATCGGATGCTCAGTGATAGAACATCGCCAGAAAGATGTGGTTGCATAAATAAAAGCGTTTTCCAATTGTTACTATTGTTCTTTCGACTGTAAATAGAGGGAAGATTTCTGCCAGGAACATTCTGACATTGATACAATATTTTTCAAGCAATGTGATCCCAGAGAATGTTTTGCAGTCATGTGTGAAGTAACATTTCGAACTCTATACATTCTTTTAGACATTGGTTTATAGTCAGGGGAGGACTTGAGAGGACTGGCGTATTATGGAAACAGTGAGAATTTTGGCCATGATGCAGGTTGGGAAGTTATTGCGATTAATATGACATCCTCAACATCTTTGGAGGGGGAGAATAATGAAACTCTCTGCACTCAGGGACAAGCTTCTTTAATGACAGACGCAACGAAATAAGAGAGAAGAACACTGATGGGTAAGTTTTGGTAATCTTGCTCAAGATGCGGTCGGTTTTGTTTGACTGCAAGGACACTACATACTTCTAACGAAAAAAAAGAAGAATGTCTCTGAAATTACCCAAGGTATATTTCAAACAAATGCTTTTAACACTCGACTCGATGGGGCACTAAAAGTATCATGCATGCTGTAATCAAATGTAGTTCAAAGGAAAATATGATGTTTTTTATTGACTGAGAAATCTCTCCAGTGAATCAACAACAATAGCAACAAAAACAAATTGTAGGATTTTCACCTTTGTTTGTTTGTTTGTCTTCATTTTAACTGTGATCAATAGTCTCAATGTCTATCAGCTAAAGGATCACTTGACTAGTCTACAACCAACACCAAGACGTCATTTGCACAAAGTCCCCCACGTATTGTATTCAAAGGACATAACTATGGTATTTCTTCAGTGTTCAGTCGAGAATCACTAATGCATTCACTATCATAAGTTTTCAATTTGATAAGTTCTTGAGGGAAATCAAGGTGGCTCAGGATTCCACAGTTACCTTCAATGAAGATTCTTGGCATTCTCGCTCTTTCCCTTTTGCGATGGTTAACTGCATTTCCTGTTCGTACGGAAATCTTCTGCCTTTCGAAGGGAAAGTCCGCGTAATACTCAAAGAAGCCCTGCAAACGAAATTTGATATACGCAAATGCTTTAAAAATAGTGAAACAGGTAGGTTAAATCTAAGGTGTAACCCAGCAAACACCTAACGTTTTCAGAAAGTTTCCTGAACGTTTTTTTTAAGGTTCTGTACGTCTTCATATGAAATGGACCTTTTTTAAAAACGTATTGTATATAACGTCAAAGCTGGGACTTAGAATTTACCGCAAAGCGCAGGTTTTTTGAAATTTTTTTTTTAAAAATGGACGCTTTGTTATATCTGCTACGTCTTCGTCATTTATAAACGTTCACAAAACATTTGTATTAGGTCTTCTACGTTGACTTCGTCTTTAGTGAACGTAAAAAAAGTTTTTGTTTGGTCCGCTACGTCTTCGTCATTGGTTTCTTTATCATGAACATTCATGCATATTCATGAATATTGAAATATGAAAATCTAAAATTTGAAAAATAGATAAAAGACATTGGACTCTAAAGCATTTATGCTGGCTTCAAACTTTCTGTGTTAAAGATTGTGCCTACGTTATTGTTCAGTTATTCACAATTTCAAATTGTGTTATGAAGAGGTATTTTCATAATAGGCCTAATTAAGATAAATGTGATTTAATCTTACTAACCATGTCTGCATGCACTACAACATTTTGCCGGTATATGAAAGAATGTGATACAGATTCATCAACTGGGAATAGGATGTAGTAGGTGCAGGTGTTAGGATAGGATTTTATAAGATAGGGTACATGAATCCCAGATTGTGCCTGTATAATCTCATAACTAAAATGAAAATTTACATAACATATAAATAAAATTGATAACAATGAATAAGTATAAACAGTCTTAATTAAAAAGTATTTATTTGCTTACATTACTGTGTTTTCGATGGTGCTAAAAGGAAATTTACTGTTATTGTTACGAGGGCGAAATTGTTATTACACACTATCAATTGTTATTAATCTTTTGTAAATTCAACAACGGAGGATAGAGAAGAGATGGCGGAGCAGGAGGATTTTAAGAAGATGATGTTGATTTTTCAAGGAGATTTGAATTAGATAAACGATTACAAATTTTATGGAATCTGTTTTCATTCCCACAAAAATCGAATCACAATAAGAGAGATGGATCGACCACCCATAGAAATTGATCTGGTGTAATCTTTTCTTTAAAGAAATACGTACCAATTTTAGATGTAATAATATTGATTTACTAAACATTTAATCTACGCAGAGACTGTTCAAATTTCGAAAGCGAGCTTTTCTCAATGGTCCCACTTTTAACGTATTTATGAACGCTTTTGGCCAATCTTATCTTCTTTGTTGAGTCAACTGTGTATGGTATATCATATGATTTGATTTTGTTTGAATTGAATCGATTTGACTTCTGCATTCTCTTTTCCATACAAGAATATGACACAAAGTCAATTGAACCAAGTGAACATTTTAATCTAACAGTGGAAATGCATAGACACATATATGATTAAATTGACTAATACAGTATTGATTTTTTTTTTCTTAATACAGCCTGTACAAACACAATGGGACAGGTGTCTCAAAACTTAAAGATTTCAAGTACGTGCAATTCAGAAGACAAATCAAGCAAAAATTTGATATAAATGCAGGAGACCATTTCTAATAAGAAGAATCTTGGGGGGGGGAGGTATGGCCTTAAAATATACTCTATACAATGCGATCATGGATAATCCATTCATCATTCACCAAATGGAGAAACAAACGAAAAATTTTATTGCAAAATGAGCTAAGCGCCATTTTTAAACATTACACAGTAAGTCCATCATCAGATAGAGCAAAATTAAACCTTTCCATCGGGCTTGTGCCGAAAGGGTGGGTTGGGTGGTGGCGCGTCGCGTTAATGGGAACACCACCCTTCGTCCAAAGCCCCCCCCCCCCCCCCCCCGGTTTTGCCGAAAGGGTGCGTTGGGAGCGTTGGGTCGCGTCGCGTTGACTGGAACCCCACCCTTCGTCCAAAGCCCCTCCCCCGCCCCCCCACCCCCCCCCGGTTTTGCCGAAAGGGTGCGTTGGTACTTTTTCTCATGTAATATCAAAAGACGAGTTTTGAATTTATATTTAACCCTCAAAACAACAATTTCAAAGAGGCTATCGTCCGGATCGGTTTACATTCTATTACCACTTGGTCTACAGCCAGTTGGTCTAATAGACTGTTTGATATCAGTTGGTCTAATAACCAGTTGGTCTAGTCATTATTTCGTCCAATTACTGTTTGGTCTAATTGTTATTTGGTCTAATTACTACATTACAGGGCATGGATCATGTGGATAATCAGTGGCTTATCTATATATAGTCCAGCTGCTGGGGGTGCTGGCCTGGCACCATGGGGGAGGGGCGAGGGACCCTAAACTTTACCCTAATCTTATTTCATGTGTATGAACATCTGTGTTCTCCCGTAGTCGTAGAAAAAGGCCCCCCCCCAAAAAAAAAAACAAAAACAAAACAAACAAACAAACAAACAAACAAACAAACAGTTGGTCATATAGACGAAACTATGATTGGACCAAATGGTACCTGATTAGACCAGGAGGCTGGCTATAAGACCAAATGACAATAAGATCAATGGTTATTAGACTAAATGGGTGTAGACTAAATGATGATAGAGGCTAGACCAACTGGGCAATGGACCAAAATTAATGATGTGTACACCAAATTTATATTGGACAAATTTGGTTTTTATTTCATTTGATGATTAGACGAAATGGAATTAGACCAACTCATAATAGACCAAATCGGTATTTGATGATATAAATTGATGTTAGACCAAAAATAGACCAAATGGCGATTATTAGACAAATTGACTGTAGACCAAATAGTAATTAAACCAAATATCAATTAGACCAAACAGTAATTGGACGAAATGATGACTAGACCAACTGGTTATTAGACCAACTGATATCAAACAGTCTATTAGACCAACTGGCTGTAGACCAAGTGGTAATAGAATGTAAACCGATCCGGACGATAGCCTCTTTGAAACGGTTGTTTGAAGGTTAAATATAAATTCAAAACTCGTCTTTTAATATTACATGAGAAAAAAGTACCAACGCACCCTTTCGGCAAAACCGGGGGAGGGGGGGGGGGGGGGGGGGGCTTTAGACGAAGGGTGGGGTTCCAGTCAACGCGACACGACCCCAACGCTCCCAACGCACCCTTTCGGCAAAACCGGGGGGGGGGGGGGGGTGGGGGGCTTTGGACGAAGGGTGGTGTTCCCATTAACGCGACGCGCCACCACCCAACCCACCCTTTCGGCACAAGCCTTTCCATCGTGACATAACAAAGAATATTATTGAAGTTACGATTAGGAATATCCTGAATTTCTCATTGTTTTTTTTTTTGTTTTGTTTTGGGCAGTTTCAATCACAAATATCTCTACTTAACAAGAATGGAGCGTAAATGCATAATGCTATGCATCTTTATGGTGCATAAGTAAAGAGAGTTTGTAAAGCAAAAAGTTATGTGACAGAGAACGTGTGTATATGTTTGTTCAAAATATGTTTATATGTTACCCAAAGCGCAATTCTCATGGTTTTATGCTTTAATGAATCTCTGCTTATTTACTTCGATGTGAATCTCTACTTATCAATATACTTCATATGAAACGATGAATGTAATGATGGTAATATGGAGTGCCCCTATAATATACAAGAAATTCTAGAAATTTTAGTTAGCAACTGATTTTGACATAATTGTGTATCTTTTCACTGCCCAAAATCTGAAAATCTTGACTTCAAAATGTGAAAAAAAAAGAAAGTTAACAGACAGTGAATTGCCCAAAATTTCACTTTATATAGTAAGTCGATATACGTTCAATGTGAAAGTTGTATCTTTTGTTGACATGGATCAACGAGCTTACACAATTCACCGCTATGGAACACGGGTCGCACCCAAATTATTGTCTCGTACGTCCCAAAAATCCAGCGAAATTTGAAAATGACTGCATTTACAGAAAATTGGAGTAGAATAAAAAGTCGTGAGCCAAATTTAATGATTTTAGTATCATTGTGTTCGAACTGCGGAAGATGTTCTTTCTAATGATGTCAAAAAATATATCACTTTTAGAACGCAAGATACTGAAAATCCCCCGTTCCGCTTTTTGGGGGGACACCCGGTATAGTGTCAGACTCGTACACGTGGGCCTTGTTTACCCGCTGTCGGACTCATGGGCGTTATTTGCCTAATGTCGAGCTCATGGGCTATAATGACTTACGAACCTTTTTTTTTTTTCAATGTCGAACTCATGAGCCGCGGGTGACTCGTGAGAGTCGGTCTCGTAGGATGACCCCAGATAGTCGGACCGCGAGTGCACAAGCCTTTGGAACATTAGATTATGAACAGACTTATCGTAAACCCTGTGAATTATAAATTATCTACAACAGATTCGAAATTCTACTGAGCTATCCCTAGAAGAACGCCATAATGGTTGGTCAAATCAGGCATGAAATCTTCTATCAGGCTTAATAACGCAATGTGTTGATCCAACTAAAATGTAGGTAGGATATTCCAATATTCTGGATATGGCTGTGCAGAATAGTTAAACAAATGATAAAGAGTTCGATAGGGCCTGTCACCACTAAGATTGTTTTCTGGCAGTGTCTAGATGCATTTTTTTTTAAATTAAGGAATGTATTTTCAGAGTGTTGTTGTCTCCGCATTTCTCTACATGGATATGTCGTACATAAGATATCACAAGTTAAATATATCGAATTGCCTGTGGTATTAAAAACAGCGTCATTAATAAGCGATTCCTATAAGTTAGCGTCTGCTTACCCGCAGGAGCTCATTGAGACTTAACCTGATCGTAGGGTATCGATTGATCGCAGGGGATGGACCGACTGTGCCGGCGCGTCGTCTTTTGCGTTGTCTGCATCTGTCGCGTGTTTTGAAGATATTCGGATTGCCTCTCATGCCAAGCAGATATTCCTCGAGCTCGGCGACGTTAACGTTTCTTGAAAGGTTTTCCCAACTCTCAGATTTGTCATGTACTGGTTTCGCATCCTGTTGGTATATGGCATAACAGCATAAAGACCGCGTGTCAGTAGTTTTTTTTTTTTTTTTTCGTTGGCCTTTACATATGTACAGGTCTCATTTTGATATTGTACCTAATGTTCAAATAAATCTTAAACATGTCTAGCACGTTAAGTGAGCAGGGATGACCTAGAGAATGCTCAATGCCAGTGTTATAATAGATTTGTTGAGTTACATGCATTCTATAAAACCGAAGATCTTAATTCTGCAAGTAACTTGCGAATAGCAGTACCTCATGTACTCATCCTGCTAATGTACAAATTGAGTCAATCTGAACAAGGCATTCTGCCTGTAATACACACAGAATTTCTCGTTCAGATTGACTATTTCTCTTTCTTTCCCCTTGGTTATCACGAGCAGTATGCCTTCATCTGTCTTGACTGTCATTATGGAATTGTGACATCAGAGTTTGTCATGTGCACCATGCATTTATAACAACTACCAATAATATAGATTTTCCAGGCCAATTTCGCACTTCTTTCAGTCCAATTCTTATTGCTGCATTCAATTTAACGAAAAATTACTTAGATGACAAAGTATTTCAAGTTTATGATCTTTTCATTCAATTTCATTTTGGAGCATTCGAATAACCTTTACTCTCATTCAAATCAACACTTTTCAAATGAAATTCGTAAAACATGCACCATTTTGCAATTGGTTCATTCAATTTAGAATTATTTAGTCACAGGATCACGTATGTACTGCACTCGTTCATTCAAATTCATTTTGGGCATCCAATTTTTCATGTTCTGCAGTCAATTTTGCAGATATGTTTATGCTTTGATTCTTTCTCTATTCTCTTTCATCATATTTATTGTTTTGTAAGCATCATAACATTTCATATTTTCGTATTCATTTAAGAAATTTTGGCAACATCGATGTGCCCAATGTGATTTTTTTTTTCGATGCGCTTATTGAGTCTCCCAGTCCGAAGATAGTGCATGTGGCCACTATACTTATCTGGCCGTTGAGCGCTTTATTCCGAGTGTGCCGGCCAGTTCTAGGTACTCAAGGTTTTGATCCTAAAATATTTCTACTAGGTGTTACAAAAAACATTTCCCACTTTTGATGATTAATAGTTCGGTAACTATTATCAGATAAAACTGTCATTGATATGAGTAATAGCTGAATAGTATACAATTTAGTTGGAGGTAATTTGAATATGATAACCTAAGTTTCATGAAATCCATGATTAATTTTTAAGTTAGGTTCCAGATTTTGGTCAAATTTTAACCCTCTGTACAAAACCTGATCGCTGAACCATGCACAGGAACTAATGATGTGTGAGTGTGATCTTACAATGACCCTGAACAATGGACATGGATACCACCTGCTCAGAGCTCTGCTCCAAGGCACATGAATGCTTTAATTAATCATTCATGATGGATTACCATGGGCACTGCTAGTCTGAATTCATGGCAAAGGGTGAAATGCATGCACATGAAAAAGTAAGCACATGTTTTAATGTGCTTGCATACACCACATTTCTGAACGAAAACAAGACTAATTGTGATAGTGTAATTCCTCATGAATTGGCATTCAAATCCTGGCCATTGTTCAGGACCATTGTCTGGGTATCACCTACACACTCCCATACACACTAATTGACTTCTGTGCAAAGTTAAAGTTTTGTACATTGGGTTGAAAATAGAGCAAAATCTGAAACCCATAACTGAAAAATTGATGCTTAAGTCAATGAAATTGAATTTTGCTGTCATTGTAAAATTGCCTCCAACAAAATTGTAGACTCTTTAGCTATTGCTCATATCAATGTCAGTGGTATCTGAAGTATAGTTTTGGAACTATTACGGATCAAAAGTGGGAAATGTTGTTGTTTTTTTGTAACACCTAGTATAATTCTTTCTCTGTCTTCTTAAGATATACGTCTGTATCTAACTTGTTCTGTCATGACTGCAAGAAGATGAAGTTAATCTGTAGTACTTTTCGACTAGTGATGACGAATTTGAATGAACGTAAAGTACCTGCCAATTTGAAAACCTTGTATTACAGTGTGTTTCGGATCCGGAAGCCACATCTGTAAATTTCATTGATCGAAATGCTAAATTGAACTCACAAGTTGCAATTTTGAAAGACAGATGGCATGCGATAACGAGAGTTTTTGTTAAATTGAATGAACCGTCCATCAAATGGACTGACAAAAGTGCAAATTGGCCGGGAAAACCTATATTAAACCTGCCAACCCTCAGTATACGACTGAAACATTAAATGACCTGACACACTTATTTCCCACTGATTGTACATCAATAGCCACTACATAAACGAAAGATGGTAGAAGAAAGTGCATATTTACACGTGGGTCAAAGACGAACCGGATCTGTCTGGTAACTTTTCCACGACAAATACAAAGAAAAAACCCACAATAATGTTAGAAAACATAGATTCATTCATAGTTTCCTATGAAAGACTATGAAAGACAACGAAACGGCAGAAACGCACTCATTTTAGAAATGTTCTTAGAAATTATTTAGACAATTCTGCTACATTCAGCTTTTCCTTCTTCGCACAAGTTTACACTTCTCTCAATTACGTAGGTACATACACACACACACGTTTTTGTTTTATGATATTCTTTATTTGAATTTCATCGATATAAGGCCCATGTTTGCTATGAAATTATATGAAAAAATAAATAGCTGTATTTTTCTTTTGTGCCGCTAGATCATATTTTTTTTCAACATACAGTATAATATATTTTGTTTTATTACAAATCATAGAATACATGGAAAAAAATGACGTAGAATTCTGCATGAATGTCCGAAAGATATCTTGATTAACTTAATCAAGCCAATCCATATCTGTTTCATTACGCAAACACTTGTGCTGCCAAATCACGGTTTTTTCCTTTTCTGCTGCGGAATCACCTTCACACACACACACAATCACACACACACACACACACACACACACACACACACACACAACTATGAATACCTCCTTATAAGCCCATTTTCTGAATTTTTACAAAGGGTCTATATAGCAGTGACGTGCAACCATGTTATCCCGAATCCGAACTTCCGTGTTAATAATGGTTCTCTTCATCCTATCCCAGTCAGGGAGCCTCGTGTGGATGATGCAAATAGAATATCAAGACAGTGGCCCTTAGAAGGGCTAATAGGAATAACTAACCTTGCATATAGTTGATCGCCATGAGAACCCAGGACATGGAGTTGAGGGTGCCTTCACGAGGATTACATATGCCATTTTCCTTGGCCCACTGCTTTACGATGAACCCTAAAGGGCCTACACGATTATCCGCTGAAAACCAACAAGTATTAAACGTGTTTTCTTTTTTTTTTAATTTTATGTATAAAGTAGTTCATGACTTAGTGCCTCAATGTTTGCAGCGTCATTTTGTTTTTAAGAGTTACAGTCTAAGACAAACGATACAGAATATTATATTACCGCCGATATGCAATGAGTTGAAACGAAGGAGTATTTCTTATTACGGAACAAAACCGTGGAATAATTTTGGAGATGATTTTAAAGTATCAAGTTGGGGTGAGTTTAAAAGGCGCGTGAATGATGATGAGAGTGTTTTGGTTAGAGCAGAGGAATTTTTATTGTTCAGATATCTATAATCATATGTTTTATTACAAGAGTTTGTTTAAAAGATATATGCAAGGGCGGATAGGTTGTGGGAATGGATGTGTGAGTATGTGTGCGTGCGTGTGTGTATATATCGAGATATATATATATATATATATATATATATATATCATATATATATTATATATATATATATATCATATATATATATACATGATATATATATATATATATATATATATATTATATATATATATATATATATATATATATATATATATATGCCTAAGCATATAGGTTAGGGTAGTTGGAGGGGATGTGCAATGTTCTACATTAATCTGTAATCTATAGACTTTACGTGTGTTTTTGTGTGTATTAGATATTATTTGAAGTTTGGGTTTTATTTAATTGATTGTCATTTATTAGTTATCTCAAGATATTTATGCATGCTTTAAAGTTTTATTTGAAATGTAATTTCATTTTTGTAAATGGATATTGTCTTTCCTATATTTGTGTCTTGCCTGTGATACTTATAAGTTTGTGTAGTTTCATGTAGTTTTTTACTTGTTTTGTATCGATTATGATGTATTATGTTGTATACTTGCTTTTACTGCACAGACTAACTGAAAAACAGCCGTGGCTGATGTTAGTACCATGAGTGAATAAAATGAATGAATCAACTAATTGTAGAGCTGAGTGTTTGTTTTTTGTTTTTGTTTTTTGCCTTTTGTTCGTTTGACTATAACGATAAGATATTACAACAACAACACATTAAACCCAAGGGACTGACCCCGTCAAGTGCCCTTGTACAGTGTCACGAACTCTAGTACATTCGAGAGATAAAAAAAGAACCACATCCCACAGAGGGAGACGCCGCTGCCGAGGTTACAAGGAATACGTGAAAGACATATTAGTCTCTTTGAGTATGTCATGAACAAGGCCCGATAGATCGAGACTCAGTTACCAAGATAAAGTATTCAACAGTGCAAGGCTTCTCACCAGCCATATCAAGTGATGTCATCGCCGACAACATTTAGTGTTCATGACATTCATTCTGGCCTGTGTATTACTTAACATATCAAATCGTGCATGAC
This sequence comes from Diadema antillarum, assembly GCF_040938485.1. Classification (NCBI taxonomy): domain Eukaryota; kingdom Metazoa; phylum Echinodermata; class Echinoidea; order Diadematoida; family Diadematidae; genus Diadema; species Diadema antillarum. The sequence goes on along the minus strand of NW_027271288.1, from coordinate 1,273,439 downwards.
AAATATGCCGAAACATGGGAATATGGGAAACATTGTAACAATATCTTCGTGAAAATGTGTGTAGTGCAAACGACATCGCGAGACCTAACGAGCACATCGCAGTTCTCCATAAAATCACCAATTAACTCCGTCAGAACTTTGGCTATTAAAGAAGAGGCTAGGGATGTGGTAACTAATACGTTGCAACATACTGATTGACAAAATAATTACCCTATACAGTACCCGCTGCATGCTATAAGGATTAGAACCAACACTTGCTGTCGGGCGGAAGCTCGATGGTCTAGTGGAAATGATGCCTGTCCGGAGATCGGAGGTTCGAATCCTGATTGAGTATGTACGCGCCCATGATTTCTTTTATCATAGCTACTACTAAAACGCTGATAAATAGAGCAATTTGTTAATCAGTTGCAATGAAAACATCTCGACGGAAGAATTTCATGAAGTAGACGGTATGTTATATTACCTCCCTAGTTATATCAAGGAATTGTTTATCAGGTTATGACAAAGCTAGTTTAAAAGTTTTCGTCACTCCTATGTCATACACGATTCGTTTGACGAAAGTGATTTTGAAAGGAAACGAATAAAGGAAAAGCAAAAGGAATCAACTTCACAGGCCTCATTTTTGCAATCATCAAAGTGTTGTTATTATGCAAGGTCTTGCAAAATTTATTATCTCAACTACGGAGATGGAAATATGACTTTGCAGTTGCTCGTTATTCGACTTGCTCCAAGACATTGCTCTGCAGACATTTGATCCATAACATCGACTACGCACTCAATTGCTCCGAAGTATGCTCCAAAGATATTAAGAAACTTGTGATTTTCGCGACGTGGACGTTAAGAGGGGAAAAACTGTTCTGCGCGTACGCAAAATTGCTTATCAAAATCGATCTCGATGTTTATGGTCGGTTATGAGCAATTTTTGCGTCCTCTCAAGTTCACGACGTAAAGAGCTACTTGCTGCAATATGGGGGTGCCAATTTACTTTGTATAAGCTGCGTCCTCGCGTAATCTAAAGTTACTTTGCAACACGACGCAGGGAGAGAGGATCCGAACGTCAGCGTCGCAAATCTAGAGGTCCCTACTGCATCTGAAATATGCTCAGAAAATAGTAGGCTACATTTGCCTTGGCATGCGACCTCTTTGAATAGATACTTCTCCTAAAATGAAAAAAAAAAACAATGATAGATTAATCTTTCAGCAGAGTTGAGTGAATGTCTCAGATAGGCCTATTAATATAATCGACTGCTCGCTGTTCTTTACAGCGAAAAGAATTCGAATCATGACGTTTCAAAATAATGTCAAGGATTCTTTACTTTGGAGTTGCTTCTAGACGTTTCGTCGGTTTTCCCCACAAAGAGAGTCAATGACTGAGTCACGCTTCTTGTTTACATTCTATTTGAAACTAGAGGAACGGGCGGGGGTGCATTCGCGTGTTCAAAGTGTCTCCCTCCCTCCCTTGACTACCGAGTATGGCACTTCGTCTTTCATGGAAATAATTAACAAGTTAGTGTTCATTATTGTAATTACTGCTTCAACAGATGTAGAGATGCCGATTGCTAGCACGTAGTTCTTATTTTATTGTTGCAGTCTAAGGACACTTTTTTGATGTTGTTCATCATTCATGACGACACAAACACACACTTCCGGCGCCTTCGGTTTCATGAATCATGGTACGCTACAGGGCACTCCCGTTATAACAAAATGCGGGACCGGCATGCAGTTTTGTTTCGTTATAACGAGATTTCGTCATAACCGAACATATATAGTATGTGATGAAAACACGCAAACCATGCGTGCAATGTATGTCGTTTATTGAATACTCATCGTACTCTGAAAGCTGCATGTCAAATGGGATGCTATCTCATTAATTTGTTTAAATATTACATTTATAAAGAGAGAGAATTAAAGCTGTTTGTACTCCATGCCTAGTTCGGAAACACATCTATGATATAATAATCGGTAATGATAATAGTGATAATAATAGTAATAGTAATAATAATATAATAACAATAATATAAGAAGTGATGGTTTAGGGTTCGGTTATACAGTTCGTTAATCCAAAGGTTCGTCTTTTTCTAAAGTTCATTATTCCAAAGGATCCCTTTTCCGGAGGTTCACTGTTCCCAAGGTTCTTATTCTGAATGTTCGTAAATCTGAATTAAAACAAGGTTTGGTATTTTGAAGCTTCGGCCTTCGAAAGACTCGTTAATCATCCCGAAAGTGTCGTTGTTCCCAAGGTTCGTTGATCCGCAAATAAAATAAGGTTTATTCCAAACGTTTGTTAATCCAAAAATAAGAAAGGTTCGTTATTTCGAAGGTTTGTTAATCCGAATATGAAATAAGGTCCGTTATTCCGAAGGTTCGTTTATGTGAAGATGGTATAAGGTTTGTAATTTCGAAGTTTTCATAGTGTGCTCAACTTTTTTGTTCACTATTGGATTAGCCAACATTCTAAGAACGAAGATTTTCGGATTAACGAACCTTCGTAATAAGAACTTTTTCAGTATCGATTCAACGAACCTTACGAATAACGAACCTTCGGAATAACGCCATGGCTTTCCGCGGACCCTACTTCATTTTCGAATGAACGAACATTTAGGTATAGGCCTATATCGGAATTTGTGTGTTTCACAATAACGAACCTTCAGGTCAACGAACCTTATTTCATCTCAGATTAACGTACTGTAATAACGCAAGATCTCAGAAACAGTGAGTGACAAACGGAGTAAACGCAGAGTGATGTGAAGCGACCGCCCATGCAAAAACGCTCTGTAAATGCTTGCTAAAGTTCCACTAGTATTATCGTAAGCGATCTCCATTTCTTTATAACGGAGCTCATTTTTTTCTTTGTTAATGGCGCTCGGAAAAGACTTCGTTAAAACTAAAATTCCGTTATAACCATGTTCGTTTTAAGCGAATTTTGTACCACTTAAGTGACAATAACTTTTGGACCCGAGTTTCTGCTTCGTTATAACGAAATTTCATCTTAACATCTTTTGTTGTTGACCGGTAAATATAATGAATTATAATGAATTATAAATTTGTAATGATGTGTGTTTACTGTATTGTGAGTATATGCTTGTTTAATTGTGTTTATATTGAATATCGTATCATATCAATATAATATCAAATTTGGAAAAGAAATGTTTTATTTTCAAAATTGGAGTAATAATGGTATAAATGTAGTGTCTGATGTAATAGTAAATGGATCTTGGGTTGATCAAACCCAAGTTAATAATAGTCTGCAGACTGATAATTTACTTGTTTCTTTCCAGTATCAAAAATTGAAACACGCCTTCCCTCATTTTTGGTTGCATAAACTACGTAATCAAAAAATTGAACATGAAATGAATAGTCAACAGATGTTTGAAGTGTCAAGAAGTAATGTTTCTGATATCCTTAGCAAAAAAGCTAAAATGTATTATACCAGTTTAAAAGAAAAGAAGGTTTCAGAACCAAATATGATCATCATTTGGCAACGTAAGCTCGACCTGCCTCATACATTTGATTGGGAGTCAGTATTTGCTTTTAAACTGTTGAAAGTGAAACTCAACAAGATAAAACAGTTTAATTTCAAAGTAATAAACAATATTGTACCTTTTAAGGATAATTTATTGAAATGGAAAATTACCACAAATGCACAGTGCAAATTCTGTAATGAAAATGAATCATTAATGCACAATTTGTTATATTGTCCGAGAATAAGAAACATCTGGGCAAGGATCAGTGACCTTATTTTTGAATGTTCAAGAAAAAACATTATCATAGATGAGAAAGTCATAGTAATTGGGTATGAAATTTGTGAGAAAGATTATTTCTTTACCAACGCAATAATCAATTTCATGGAATATGCAATTTATAAGGTATATCTCATGGAAGAATACAGAAATCAGCGATTTACTGTATCCTTTATTGTAAAAGAATTCAAATATGAGTTTCTGTTATATTGCAATGATATCTCTAAAAAAAGAAGTATTCGAGAAATCGATGATAAAATCCGTTATATACAGAATTTTCATTTGATGTAAATTGAACTATGACTACAATTGTCTTATGCTTGTATTGACTTATGCATGATTCTGAATAATTGATTTGAATAAAGTCCCTCAAATTGAGGACAAAAAAAAATTGAATATTGTATTTATTTATGCGTATATGTACATGAATATATTATGTATGATATGTATGTATGTACAGTATATATTCCTATGTGTACGCCCATAATGCCAACAAAAAGAATTTCCTAAATGGACAATAAATGAATCTGAATCTCTGAATCTCATTGTAATAACCTCAAGCAGCTGTCAAATACAATGCATCCTCGGAGAAAATATCGACGTTGTAGTTGACGCGGAGCAAATATCGTATCATAATACATGTATTCGGAGCTATTGACAGCGGAGCTGATGTTACACATCTTATCTGGAGGATTATCATATAGGTGCAGCAAATGTCGCATATCTTCTTAGGGGTTGTCGGTGTAGCAAATTTCCCATTTGATATCTTTCAGGCAACTATCGATGGAGAAACTATCGGAGCAACTGCTGACAGAACAGTTGTCAAAGTAAAATGTCAGCGGAGCATAATAATGTCGACGGAGTATAATGTCACGGAGCCAAAAGTATTCATGTGCTGTACTGGCATGTTTGTCAGTTTATGTGTCTGTTTGTGTGTGTGTGTGGGGGGGGGGGGTATGCGTGTGTGCGTGTGTGTGTGTGTGTGTAGCTCCAATCTTCATGCCACTATTTTGTTTCCTTCGTGTGTTCTTCAAGTAAACTTCATAAAGATTCACATTTTCATATCCTTCTTGTGTGGTTCGGATGTAATTGTGTGACCCTCCGTAAGCACTGTGGGTACTTCCTTGGGCTGTTGGAATGGTTTTGACCATATTGGGGGCAACTTCGCACGCAAATTAAAAACTCAGAATTCATAATGTCATCTTGTGTCAATTTCGGGGCAGTCTGACGCCACCCTACATCTGCTCAGTGTCACCATGATCACGGCAATTACCAATCAGCACTGTACACCATCTGATGGTGCAAAGTCAAAATCTGATCAACTTTCTCACCTTCGACGTACAGTTTCTGAAGGTAGGAATCAAGCACGCCCTGTCATAAAATGATATGGTAAAAGACAGCTTTAACTACAATGTGACTTTTAGGAATTGTGTCGACGATGACCACGATTAATATTGCTGACATTAAAGATTATAATAAATGCCAAATATGCTGCCGTTACTAGTGATATTGATCAAAAACTGCAAAACAGTGTTGTCAATGTTTACGGTACACTGTATTTTGATAGTGCAAGTATGCACAGATGCAATTTCGCATAATCCAATGCAGGCTTATCCGTAATTATTCTCATTATCCACTATTTAATATTTCCTTTCATCTAGCAGAATTAATGTTTGCATGTGGATATTCCAGTGGTTCCGAAAAGCCTTAAGGAAACTGAGGCTTTACTGACAGTTTTCTATCCCATGTTGGAAACCAGGGGGTGGTTCATCAACGTTTGTCAGCGCTGACAATTTCAGCAAAATCCTTGGTTTTGATTGGCTGAGATGCTCTGGTCACTGGCTGTTACTATGGTGATTCAAGTTGTCACCCCCCTATAGTGATTGAAATGAGTTATAGTATATCATCAAAATGATCTGCAGATTTGTTGATGTGTGTGTATGTGTGTGTGTGTGTGTGTGTGTGTGCTTTTCAAAGATGCTATTTATTTATTTATTTATTTTTTGCATACAGCATGCATCTTCACCGTTTTAACCACAATGTTGTAGACGTTGAAAACATCCCTCATAATGGTAAAGCTATCATCCCATAACGTCTGTCTGGGACAAGGAAATGTTAGTACAGTTACATCCACCTATGAACGTGAATTTTAGGCTTATGCCAAAGCTCGACTAAAAAAAAGAAAGAAAGAATGTTCATAATTAAAACATGAAGTAGTACATACCCCAGTTACATCAATGTTCAGGTCAATATCAATGCGATGCCTGTAAATAAGAAAATCGACATTCTTTGGATGAGTGATGGGGCAAAAGAGATTTTTTTTTTATCAATCCTTTACACAAAGTGTTGAAACAAAGTACGCCCGACACGGTTCGGCAACTAAAATAGCTATAAGACAAGTTATGATGATGACACTACTACTACCGATTAGAAGAGACATAATATAATTATTATCAAGACGAAATTACATCACCAACCCGTCTCCGCCGACTAGATGCTCACAATTCTGTTGAAAATAAAACTCCACGAAAAAATTGCAGTTGTAGACATTTTTGTTCTGTACGTGCTGTCTGTCATGTGACAATACAACCCATGGGTCACAAATATTTTTTTTATTACCCAAGAACCGCGAGTAATCTATGACATTACCTCTTATCCTGCAGCTTGAGGATTGGCACGTTGGCGGCATCAATTACCAGTGTCTCGGTGACGACAATCGGACCTAATGTTGAAAAGTGACAGCAGTTACATCTGGTGTGATATTGATTTGATTTGATTTGATTTGATTTGATTCGATTTGATTCGATTTATCGATTCCTGTATTATCATTGTACATGAACATACATGTAGGGATACATACATTGTTGGAGCCATACATATATATAAACATAGGTTGTTAACATAATGTTTTTTCTTCATTGCCTTTACACAATGTACAGCAGAAACGTATCAGCATTACAACCGTATACAATGCATAATACAGTATACGGCTACAGCTTAAGCGTGGCTTGAAGACTCGTATGGCTGCAGTAACAATTGTTATGGTTGAACCAAAGAGATTCTGTTTGGGTAGAACGCACACGCACATACATAAACACGCGTCGTTTTATGTACCGGTATGCTGGATAGACATGATGTATGTCTCTAATGATAATGATCTTTCTGTCATATCATTGTTTTTTGTTATTTTTGTTTTCATGGCCATGCCGAAGAACAGCCATGGCCAAAGCTTGTGTCGTGCTGAAATAGAATAAATGAATGAATGAATGAATGAATGAATGAATGAATGAATGAATGAAAATAATACGAGTTCAAAGTATTTGAAGAATTATCATGAAATTCTTACTTGATGGTCCCATCCCTAGCAGGTGACTTTCTAATCTCCTCAGGATCTCCACTGCTCGAGATATGTCACGTTCCTGATGGCAAAAAAAAAAGGAAAGAGAGAGGGAGAGAGAGAGAGAGAGAAAGACGACATTGCACCATGCAGCTACAGTTCCACGTCATAATGATTTTGGTTTTTTATATTTTGTCCGAAACATTCTGTAACATTCAAGTGAAAGTACCACTATTCATTTTTGTAAGATATTAGCATCTCTCTCTCCCTATTTCTCTCTCTCTCTCCCCCTTTCTCTCTCTCTCTCCCTCTCTCTCTCTCTCTCTCTCACTCTCGTACAGTGTATAATATCGCCACACCGACTCACTATTTTGCATCCGTGATGGAGATCATTACAATGTTTGGTGAAAGTGTGCAAAGCAGTGTTGCTGTTGTACCACATGGTAGTCGTGCTTTAAAAGGATTACCAATTCAAAAAAGAAAAGAAAAAAAGGAAATTGAAGTCAGATTTCTCTCTACAAAGAAACTTCTCTAAACACTCCACTTTTGACTCGCAAACACTTACGCAGCCAGGACTCCTCAAACAATTCTGCAAAAGCTGCTGAATGCATCGGAGAAGCACAAATTAACATGAAGACCAGTCGTGTGGGGACATCGAGCCTATACGGCAAACGACTTAGACAAATCAGCCAAAACCAAAATTGCCACAGCACAGCACCAAAAGTCACGAAGTTACACAATTAGCATCTGGCTCCATGTAATCCATAGGAGCATGCCACACTTGCTGCAGCTCAGCAAATCACTAATCCAACTTAGCATCGACAATTTCTCCCAGTCATGTAATGTCAGGAGGATCCGTTCGGAACTATGAATCTTGTGAATAAAAGAATAGTATTTTTCCCAGATTTCTTTTATCTCTTGATTTTGATAGCGACAGTCCTTCTGATGACTACTGTCACGTGATGCATCTCCATCTCACAACAAATTAGACACACCATGGAAAGCATCAGCAATCATCTCAATCTTTAGGTTCAAGGTTTTCGTTGTTGTTGTTGATGGTTTTGTTTTTTTATTGAAGGGGGGTCTAAATTTGACATTGGTCAGGACAATCACTTTACGAAATCAAATAAATCTTGAAAAAAAAAGGCAAGGGGCAAACAAAAAATGAATCTGTGGAAAACTTTCGTGAGTTGGACTGACTTGATGCTCATCAGACTTGCGTATAGGGATGAGTACTCACATTACCAAGTAGATTATTTGATACTTATTGAGTGTCAGGGCTGATACAATTGCAGAGAAAAAAAAGCACACAACTTACAATGTCACGCCTCCTGGAATCGGGAAACCACAATGTCAGGTCTGCATCGCAACGAGCGGCACCAAAGCCACTCACTGAAGATCCAAACAGACACAACTTGGCATCTAGAAACAAAGAAAGTCAACATAAAAGTGATATCAGGGTAATGCTTTTTATTTGTCTCGTAAAAGAGGAAAACTTTTGATACTTACCTTCCCTAATGGCTATTGTTGAGACACTGTTAAAAAGGCTTGTACGAAAAAATATTATTATTATTAATTGATTGATTTTGAAACCATTTTTTACCATGGCTACATCACTCAGTCCATCCATGAAATGAATATTCATCTACTAAATACACATAGTCCGATACAATAGGCTTAACAACAAAATGAAGCAGTGGAATCTGTACACTATTGATTACAAGAACAACATTTTTCAAAGTTCAGGGAAAAATCACGAATTGTGATACGAAAGTAGGCTATAACGCATCCTTCTGATATCGTCTTTAATTTTGCAGTCTTTAAAACACTCTTAAAATCGTCATTTCCATGTGTTTCAAGCATGTATTTTCATTTTCATTTTATTTCATTTATTTGTTTCCCCATATCTGAATGCTACAAATCAGCTACCTGACATTAGTATGTCGTCATGGTCCCTACCTATACTCCACAAGTATAAAATCCTGCGAACCTCTACTGTTTTGGTTTGTCGAAATACCTCAATGAAAATTTGATCGAAATATGAATGTTATTTTCTGTTCCCAGGAGAATTTCAGTGTAAACATGGTAAAGGCACTGACACATTACCATAACATCACTATCACATTTCTCTTTAATGATTTCATTGCAAAGGGTTGCAAAGTATGTATCCTCATTTTCTTAAATTTGATAAACATATTGAAAATAGTTGTAAAATTTCACGAGTTATTGGTCAAATAAGGCAGTTAAAACAATACCTACCAAAAAGGTACTGGTTATGTTGTATAACAGTCTCATACTCTCACATATTGACTATACAGTCTAGTAATTTGGGGATTATCTTGTCAGTATCTCATTGCTTAAGTTAACTATACAACACCTTTAAAATAAGTACACGAGGCTGGTAGTGGATGCGGATTTTCACACACACACACCAGTATACACTGCTATTAAGGGAATTAGATTGGCAGTCTGTGTCTCAAAGAGTCAGATATCAGTTTGGATTGCATATCTGTAAAGCCTTAAACGGCCTCGTCCCAGATTATTCAAGAGAATTATTATTTTGTATTGCAAACACCTGAGGTATCAACCAGATATGCTGTAACTTGTCCAGTAAATGTCTCTATTCATAAGCCCCGAAGTTATATCTATAAAAAAATATTAGTATCATGGCTTAACTTTACGGAATAGTATCCCTAATATTTATACCTAAAAAAGGTAAAACATAGTAACTCAGTTTCCCGTCATCTCCTGTTATACACAGTGAATCTTGCATTTTATCATTACTATAATCAACCCAAATAATGTGATTTCCATATAAAGCTATACAAAGTAAGATAATTACGGTTACGTGAATAAAGAATTGCAAATGATACGAATTTCAATAATACATAATACAGTCATAGTAATTTGTCTTTATATTTCGATTACTGACCAAGTAACCAACTAAAAACTATTTTGTAACTGTATATGGGAAAGAGAAATCCACAAGAAAAGCATAATAGCTTGTAGATTTTATTAGTTATATAGGTTAGAGGATGGTAAGGGCATCTCACGATCTGTCAAAGACCCCACCCTGTAACGCTTAGGAAAATCTTGACATCATGACGTCAGACAAAACGGACAGAGAGAAAAGAATGTAACAGGGACAAGAACGAAAATAAGGACAGAACTGGCAGGAAAAACAAACCAAAGATAGGCATAAGAAAGAAAAGGGGAGAAAAAAGAGTGGTTTACAGAAAGATCGCCAAGGCATGGCTAAAAACTTAAGGTTCAATAAAGATTTCCTAACTAATACAGCCCGGACTATTGACATTTTTAGATAATGAAAATGTTTGTTTAATTTCTAAATTTCTGTTTTGATTTGAAGAAAGGAAGAGTCAGAGTATCTGTGAGAGTGTTCGTCAAGACCGTTCCAAAATCTGGGGCACGTGAAAACAAATGTATTTTGAGCAAGAATTGTTCTGAATAGCATGCAGTAAATAATATATTTACTGAAACGTCGAGTAAGATAATTGTGAACCGACAAAAATTTTTATGGAATATATATGGCAAGTTTTTATTATTGTATTTAAACATAAATCGCCCCTAGCTGCATGGAATAAATATAAATCATTTACCTTTAATACTTTATCATCACAAAATAAATCCTCAGTATATTGAGCAAGATAATTTAAGTTGAACATTATTCTAAATGCCGTTTTCTTGTGGTAACATATTTTTTGTTATATGGTTGGCTGGATACACATGTACTGGAAATTGCTCTCGATATTTCTTCAATTTGAACTTCATCATGTATCTTTGTGGAATTAAACTCATCATGTAATTACTTGGACGACTGTTCTCATCCACCGGGAGAGAAATATGATCCCAATGAGCTGTGGCTGTGCCTGATTTTCAATGATATTTTGAACTGTCTTGTTTGACTATCAGTGTCAAGACTTTTGCTACAGTCCCATATGCTCACTTTTATGCCTGCTTTTTGGAGAGCACCTTGCACCATGGACTTGATACGCCTATAAACTGCTGTCTTCATCCTGAACAAAGCGTCTTCGGAAGGAATTCTGCCAGAGTTAATTCCCTGCTAATCCTGTCACAATAGAGCATTCAAGTTTCTTTAGAAGACAGCTTCTCATTCATCCAGCATGTCAACTGGCCCAGTTTCATCCTCTATCAAGACCAGATCACAATCTGTGGACACTGCCAATGCTGCGATTGTCCAAGAGGTGATAAAAGACATTCTCCAGAGTAAGAGCTTCCTTTCACTGGTGGAAGCTTCTGTCGCCAAAAGGTTCAAAGTGATGGAGGAAACAATTGAAAAACAAAATGCTCTCATCATGGAGTTGGAAATCAGCAACAAAGACAAGTCCCGGCAGCTCACAGATCTTCAACAGCAGATGGACAAACACAATGACAGCCTTCGTTCACTGAACCTGAAGCTCGATGCCCAGGAACAGTACTCACGGCGGAATTGTGTCCGACTCTTTGGCTGCCCAGAAAGGGCCGGGGAAAATACTGACGTCATCGCGCTGAAGGTGGCAAGCGAACATCTCCAGGTAGATCTCAAGCTTGATGACATAGAGCGCTCCCACAGGGTGGGTCAGAAAAAAGAGCACCCAAACAAGGACCATCCAAGAGGGATCATCATCAAGTTCAAATCCTACAGGAAAAGACAAGAGTTCCTCTCCAAGAGACGCAGACTGAAGGGCAAGAAGATGTCTATCGTCGAAAACCTCACAGCGATGAATCAAAGACTTCTCAACGAAACGCGAACACATGCCAAAGTTGACACTGCATGGAGCAAGGATGGACGAATATATGCCCTGCTCAAAGGAAAAAGCAATCAGACAAAACTGATACATAACAATGATGATCTGATAAAGCTATGAAATATTTCAATTGACAGTGATTGGTGTATGACAATGTCCAATGCTTTTGATATAATGATCCCGGTGGAATCATTGTTGCATTCTGAACTTTTTAAACATTTTTCATTTGACGTTTCATCCCGCTCATACCTGTACTTCTCTTTATGAGCATTTGATTTGTTTTTTTGGTTTGCTTTTTATGTATTGTGTTCTATTCTGTGAAATGTTGTATGTGACTTTCTGTATACATTCGAGGAGATCTGTAAAAACTGTAATGATTGTTACCTTTGAATATTATTTGGTAAATATAATTATTTGTTTTCATGACCTAAGAGTTGGATATACCGTTGTATTGATATTCCAGTTTTGACGAAATATACTATGTCATATCATATTTATGGATAATAACCTAGAAAACATTGACCCAGATATACATATATTCAATTCCTCCCATTCATATAGTTGTTATACTGCTAATGAGTTTAATGTTGAATTTGTGAATTCCACCGGTTTTAGTTTAATTCATTTTAATGCACGAAGTCTTCAAAAAAATTTTGATGAAATTGATGAACTCTTATTATCATTAAAACATTCATTTTCTATTATAGCCATCTCGGAAACCTGGATTTCAGGAACACCACTGATTCCTTTTAAATTACCAGGATATAGTTTTGTAAACGTCAATAGATACTGTGGTCGAGGGGGTGGGGTTGGTTTATTTATATCTAATGATATAAATTTTATGATTAATACTGATGTTATTCAGACAGAGGAGGAAAAAGATTGTTGTGAAAGTTTGTTTATTGATTTTGTTGATAAAAATATGAAATATTCAGTTGGTGTTATTTATAAGAAACCAAGTTGTAATAATGAAATCTTCTTTGAGTATTATCATAGAATGCTTGCAACTGTATCTAGAGAACGTAGGAATCTTTATGTGTCAGGTGATTTTAATATTGATTTGATAAAGCGTTCATTGGATCAATATGTCAGTAATTTTATTGATATTAATTCATGTTTTGGTTTATTTCCTTTGATTAATTCTCCAACCCGTTTGACTGCAAGTAGTTCTACACTCATTGATAATATATTTACTAACGTCTTAGATACTCATTTTGATTGTGGGTGTTTATATGTGGATATTACCGATCATCTCCCTATATTTTTATTAACTAATGTAGAATTATCAAAGAAGAGAACAAAATTGTCTAATCTCGGTCGCAATATATCAATGGAGGGCATAAATGCGCTGAATATTGAACTTTGTAATACAGATTGGTCCCCTGTGTACTCTGCCCTTGATGTTGATGATGCATACAATACATTTTTGTTTATTTTCATGCTTTTGTTGGATAAGCATTTACCTTTCAAGAAGAATAAAGTATTTGTTAATAAAATTAGAAAGCCTTGGATATCTCCAAAGCTTTTTCGGTATATTAGAAGAAAAAATAAATTGTATAAAATTTTTTTGAATGATACATCTTTTTTTAATGAAAATAAATATAAAAGGTATAGAAATAAGGTTACAATGTTAGTGCGTAAGGCAAAGAAAAAATATTATTGTAATGTTTTTAGGGAATCTAAAAATGATATCAAACATACTTGGAAAGTTATTAATAGTGTTTTACAAAAATCAGAGAAGAGTGTTCCAAGTTTTTTTATGGTTGATGAAAAGAAAATAGATGATCCACAAGTTATTGCAAATGAATTCAATTTATATTTTGATAATTGTTGTACAACTGCTCTACAATCAATGCTCCCACTAGAAAATTCATGTAACCACACTTTTGATATTTTTCTCACAAATAGTTGTCAGCAATCCCTTTTTCTAAATCCTATTAAAGAATGTGAAATTGTTGAAATATGTAAATTACTGAAATGTAGTAATTCTTATGATTGTAATTATTTGAATGTTAATATTTTGAAGAAAATAATTCATTTTATTGTTAAACCATTAGTTTATATTTTTAATAAATCCATTGAAACAGGAAATGTTCCTATTAAATTAAAAATTGCAAAAGTTGTGCCAGTTTATTAAAAGGGGAACTCTCATATATTACAAAATTATCGTCCTATTTCTATCCTGCCTTGTTTTTCAAAACTGATAGAAAAATGTGTATTTAACCGTGTATATTCTTTTTGTTGCAACAATGATATATTATCAAAAAGTCAGTACGGATTTAGACGAAATCATTCCACTTCCCATGCATTAATAGATTTACAGGATAAAATCATATCAGCAATTGATAAGAATAATTTTGGTTTAGGAATATTTATGGATTTGTCCAAAGCTTTCGACATGGTTGATCATAAAATTTTACTTTACAAATTGAAGCATTATGGGATTCGTGGTACAGCTCTTAAGTGGTTTACTAGTTATTTAAACAAGCGTTCCCAATATACATTCTTTGCTAATCACTCTTCAAATCAAAGTCAAATTAAGTACGGTGTGCCCCAAGGTTCTATTTTGGGTCCCCTTTTATTTTTATTGTATATCAATGACATAACAAAATCCTCCCAAAAAATGGAATTTGTTTTGTATGCTGATGACACCACCTTATTCTATTCCCAATCTGATGTAAGGAATTTAAAAGAAAATGTTGAATATGAATTGGGTAAAGTCATAAAATGGTTTAAAGTTAATAAGTTATTTGTGAATTATGACAAAACATATTTTGTTCCATTTCAAAATAGATGTAGTAATATTTGTGATGTATTAGATGATATTGTTTTAACTATTGATTCTAAGTTATTAAAGAAATGTAATTATGTAAATTTTCTTGGTATTCAAATTGATAAACATTTACAATGGAATGAGCATTTTGATTATGTGAAAAATAAGGTTTCGAAGAGTGTTGGTATTTTATACAAACTAAAAAATTGCTTACCCCGATCTGTTCTCTTTATTTTGTATAATTCGTTGATATTACCTTATCTGTCATATTGTCTACCAGTCTGGGGCAACAGCAATCAGTACAAGTTAAATTCCATTTTGAAACTCCAAAAGAAGGCTGTACGTATTTGCACAGGGAGTCATTATCGTTCTCATTCTACGCCACTGTTTAAACAACTGAACATATTACAAATTCAAGATTTATATTCCTACCATACTGCAATACTCGGCTTTTTTTATTTCAAAAACTTGCTACCAGTGCACATAATGCAAATGTTTAATGTCAATAGCAATATTCATCATTATGAGACCCGCAAAAGTCATGATTTTCATTTGTTTAAAGTTAACTCCACTTTTATTCAAAGATCTGTCAGATTTAGCTTTCCTGTCATCTGGAACTCATTACCAAATAACATTAAGTCATGTCAAACATTAAGATTGTTTAAAAAGTCCCTCAAAAGGTCATTATTATTGAATTATTGAATCATTTATGAAAAGTTGATCTCTCTTATTTTGTATCTATATACCTTAAATGTATTCTTTGTGTGTGTGCGCGTGTGTGTGTTTTTTGTGTGTTTCCTCATTAATCTGACTTGTAACATATGCCGGTAAAATACCTCATTAGAAGGTTTAAGAGAACTTATTTCCTCACAAGGCTTCTGAAGCTTTCCTCCAAGTTCTCTTTTTTCATTTCACACTTTAGTTAACCAAAGGCTGTATTCCTCAGTTAAATATCTAAGTGCGTTATTCTGTTAATTTGTTATATATTTATTGTGTTATACATTCTAATCAATTATTGTATGCTTTGTATTTATGTATGTGTGCATTGCATGTTTGTTTGTTTTTTATCGTAGAAATGAATAAACGAATTGAACTGAAAAAATTGAACTGATATACATAAAAGAAATTGATGTGTGTTTCCCCACAATAAAATTCCACAGTTTAAATACGGTAGAATGAGACTGAAGTAAAGCATAAATACAACGTGGAAGATGGTAAAAAAGTACATGTCTATTAATTACACCTTTATTCCCTTTATTACGTGAAAATGGTTTACAGATAACATTACCATGATCTTTCCATGTAAGTTTATTATCTACATGGAGAATTTTATGCTATTAACTTGCTCAAGAGAAATATTATCAATAGATATATCACCAGGCAATGTTTCTATTGAATCACTACAATCATGAATATGGATTTAATTATATTAAGGAAAGTATATTGGCCTTAATCCAATGTGAAACTTCTATCAATTCTGAGTTCAGAGTACGAAGGAGATTAAGAGGATCATGGTGAGCGAAAAACAGATTAGAAACATCTGCAAACAGGATGAACGATAATGTTTTCGAAGATCTGTGAAAGTCACTGATATAAATGATACAAAGTAGTGGGCCAAGCAAACTACCTTGTGGAAGACCGCAACCTCTGTTTAGCTTTCAGAGTTTATGTTGTGGAAGGTCGCAAATTTAGTAACTCCTGAACCACTCTAAGGCTTTCCCGCGAATTCCATAAGGATAAAATTTGCTGAGAAATATTTCATGGTTGATGGTGTCAAATGCCTTGGAGAAGTCAAGGAAGATACCCATCATACTGTGACAAAGCTTATCGAGTGCTTGTGTTGCTTTTTCTCCAAACGAAAGTGGCGCATGTGATGGGCTATGGTTTTCACGAAAACCAAATTGAAAATCAGTCAATACATGGTTTAATTGTCAAAATGTAAATGTTTTAATATATATGATTCTTTCTAAAACTTTCACATACTAATGAGTAATGAAATGGGCCGATAATTATTTACTACATTTTTATCCCCCTTTTTGAAAACTGGAACAACTTTAGCTATTTTCATATTGTCAGGTATGATGCCAGTAGAGGTAGATAAATCAAAAATAAAAATGAACAAGGGGATCGACAACATAAGCAATAATACTTTTAAGTAAACAATCATCAATACCATTAAAACCAGAACTTTTCTTGTCATGAAGATCATATACAATTTTAAAATTTGTTTCCCACCGATCAGCAATATATCAGCAATGTGGAAGTTATAGATACACACTGAAATCATAATAAATTAAACACACACACACACACACACACACACACATTTATAACGATGTTTCCAACACTTGTTTTCGGATATTTTTTTTCATGTATCATGAAGATGTAAATAGTAATTGTGCCTTTAATGTATTTGCGATGTTGTGCGGAGTATACTTACTAGAGAAAAGATCGTTTCTAATGACGTTTCCCACGCTTGTTTTTATGGAAACGATCATCTCCAGACCAGGGGCGTCCAGCTTTTCTCTCCTGAAGTACTGCATCATCTCTTGAGACCTGTTTCTCAAGAACATCAACAGGTTGGAAATGATAAAAACTTGGGACGAAGAAATGTGAGCACACCTCTTTGGTGTGTTACAGTTACATTTATGTGCATGCTCTAATTCGACATGCGTTCTCCTCGGTTGCGTACCTAATTATGATATCAATATTTAAAAAAACAAGGTCGTGGTCGTTGTTGTTGTTTTCTTCAAATATCTAGAAACCGAGAACAACTTCTTTTACGGTAATATTAAGGAATAATAATATAAAAGAATTGACCGACATATATAACATGAAAACTCTTCGATGTAGGCCTATAATTTATGTCAAATGAATCAATATTGTCGATACAATTCAGATGCACCCCGGTACATAGAATGTAAATTGGATAAGTTATCTTGCATGTGACATTGCGCCTCAAAAGGGAGTGTGCGAAGGTGAATGAAACTCTTTTCTCTTGATTCTCCTTGTGCTTATGCCATTTGGGTAAGATGTCATTACCTACCATAGTCCCTCTCGATCCAGGTGTTGGAATGGTATCATGCTGGGAGTAATAGTCGCAGAGACCTCCGGAGGAGCAATACTTACAATGACACGATTGGAAAGGCTACCCTGGGTATATATGCTATTGTAAAATCCTCGAACGGTTGCATTTCCGTGGTTGGCAGAAGAAGAAAAGAAGTCCATTGATTGGGGTTTTGAACTTGGGAGATCTTCGATGTTTCTTTTTGTGTCACTTCGTTTTCCTCCATTTTCCACGCATGAGTCACCCAGAAGTATAGAACTGCATGGGTATCCAGGAACATTTCAATGCATTAAGTAAGCAATTGCGTTGATATACGTTGACATAGTCGTGAATATAATACTTACCTATATACAATGTACTCAGTATGTAACATCCACAATAAACTGCTAATTCTTGGGATAATCACTTGAAGTTCCTAATATCATTTCTAAGCTGATAGCCTCTTCTTTCAAAATATAATTAGACTGAAGATTCAAATTCATCGAATTCTTCCGTCGAGATGTTTTCATTGCAACTGATTGACAAATTGCCCTACATCGACTGAAGATGTTGCTTAAGTTTGTTAAATTTTGTTTCACTTAATTGAAAGTGCTATCTTATCAATCCACTTCAGTCATCTCCGCATGAATAACGAGTGAATATCAGAATAATAATACATACAATTTCTATAGCGCCGTTCTCCACTTAGATTAAATGCTCAAGGCGCTTTACATCAAAGCAAAGAGACTGAAGATACAAGTACATCACCGTAATAGAAGATGAAGAAGCAGAAGAAGAAAAAAAATAAGAATTTCAGTTAAAAAAATCGCTTTTGCAAAAAACACACACACACATATTATATATCATAGAAATAAACCAAAACTTCACTTACATACAAAAAAAAAATATAAGATTGGAACATGCAGTGGAAGAGTCTCGCCATTGTTTCTTTGACATTATTTAGAGATGTAAATATCTCATATCAAATTCCCAAGTACATCACATCAATTCACTGTTAAATCAATTCAGAGTGAAGCTACATTACAAGACAGTTACGACTATACATCGTATTGTATACAAACCATTTAACTCTCACGAATTAAGAAATAACACACACACACACACACACACACACACACACACAATCTAGACAGCATTGCTATATATTTATAGCTTCCTCAACCTTTGTAAATGAGCTATTAATCCTGCAGTAGATTTCAACTACAGACTTAATACATTAGCGGTGGTCCGGTGACCCGGAGCCACTAAAATTGATATCGGACGACCAAATTTTCATAAAGGTTATTTTTGGTGGCCCGATGGAGTAACTAAAGGATTGTTATTTTTCCTTTTCATTACGAGCCACCAAATAAGATAAAAGTTAGGGTCGGGCCTTGAATCCATTCTTTTTTCTTTTTACAAAAACAAGGAAAGGTAATGATAATGAATTATACCCGGTACGTATAATACACTTACCTTCTGTCTTGCGCCATGTTTGATGTACCCTCGTTTGGCACTATTCTCACCGTGTATGATAATGCTGTATCAGATCAAAGTGTTACACATGTTATACAGACATTGTCCCGTGACAACACAGTCCGTATAGTCTTTTTTTTTTATTTCCGTAATATGCTTATTGATATTTCTCCTTTTCCTCACATGAAACACATTGTTTATATCACGTTTAAAACATTAACACCTGTAACCTCCCTGGTGTACTTGAGTATACTGGAAGGACAAAATCAAAATATTATGTCAGCATCAATTGCTATCTTTGTGAACAAAATGTGACAGCGTGCCTCATTGCATGCTCATCATCTTATATACTAGTACATTCAAGTGGTAAACATATTACTTGCACAGAAACGAGTGATCCATAAACCATGTAAATATTATCGTAGGGGTATTATACAAATATGATATAGCACGATTAGCTCAAATAAAGAAAAATCTTACTAGCAACTGAGATGTCAGACTCTGCCCTCCTCGGAAGAAGTGGATGAAATGGCGACTCTGAAAATGCATCGTCACTCATAGGCTTGCCTAGATGCTATCTGCCTTTGGAAATACCCGCTTATTGTGATGAAATCTTTATCACGTGATTTCATGTTTTGGGGTTTTCCCACAGAACTCTTACAAGAGTTCTGTGGGTTTTCCCCAGCTAATGATGTTTGTGCGTACTGCAGGCTACTAGTAGTCTTGAAACAGCTAGATTTCACATTACTGACAACAAAAAATATTCACGTGTTGATCTCTCAAACACACTGAGATGTAATCTCATATTCTTTTAAATGCAAAGGGAATCTTCAATTCTTAAAAAAGATACCAATTAAAGTAGTCATCACTTATTCAATATGAATTCTACTCTGTATTTAAGACCATGTTTGATTTGAAATCTATTACATATAGGTCCGAATCAGATAAGTTGATTCGTTCTAAAGCGCCTTTATGAGCACTTCTTGCTCCATGTGAGAAATAATGTTGCAGTCAGGATAAAACGACTGTATTTTTAGTCTAGTCAACCCTGAATACAGTAATTGGCAGTTAGAGGGTTAGAGCAATAATGTAGGCCTATGCGCGAATCCATGCTCTTTGCCATCTGAATTTACTTCAACCATAAATGTTGTTCCTAAAAGGATGTGTCATTCAGACGTGAATGTTAGCGAACGTTAGTTAATGCCTGCGAACGTAGCGAATATTACAGTTCGTAATAGACCGTGCAGTTGCACTCAAATTTGCAAACAGTTGCAATCTAATTCGTGAAGAGTTTTCATTGTCGCAAACACTGATTCTTTATAAATCGCCAAGAAATCTTGAATGTTCAACATGTTTGAATGTCCGTACTTGGCCTGAAGGAATGAGAAAAAAACAAAAACCACCAGCTATTAACTTGTGTTTTAAAGCCTAAGTTGAGAGGAAGCATCACTCATGAGTGCAGTGTGACCACTTGAATGTTACATTGTTGCATATAAACCTGTCCATCGACAATCAATACAAGTGGTATAAAGGAGGCAAAATGGAAGAAAGAGAGGGAGAGAGAGAGAGGGAGAGAGAGAGAGATAGAGAAAGAGATAGAAAGGTGGGATGAGATTTGGTTCACACACGCATGCATGTACACGCACACACGATACACGCATAAAAATAGGCTACCGCTATAGGGCTCACACCTGTAAATAAAATGGACTGTCCCAGACCCCTTCACAAATTCGTACCAAAGATACCAAAATAAATGAAGAAAAAAATTAATTAAAAATCAATGATGCAGTTCGGAAAAAACTGAATAGCTGTAGATATTGAGTATGAATTCCTCTATAAACTGCATTTTGGTTGGAAGATGAAAGCTTTTCTGATGGAATTTGAGGGGACTATATTTCATTGGGTACGTGTACGGAAAATAGGTGATTTTTTGAGTGACAAGAACTCGTAGTCTGGCTTTGCGGACCCCTGGACAGAATTAGAGCAGAACAACCCACCCTGGCAATCTGATGGATAAAAGGTAATATCTCACTTATTCAGGTTAGTGAAGATGAAACACCTCATTTCTCCCAGCTATTTTACAGAATTTATTGAAATTTGAATTTTAACACACGTCTCTATGGGGAATTATTTACCCGTGTGAGCCCTATAGAGAATGCACGCAATACATGCAAGTCTATGGGAAGTATTCATCCCATAATTTATAAGCTCTGCTGGTTTATGTTGATCTTGTATTGTGTCAGATCTCTCTTCCTCCCTCCCCCTTCTCCTCCCTACTCCTCCCCCTCCCTCTACCTCTCTCCTCTACTCCCCCCCCCCAATTCTATCTTGCTACAATTTCTTTTCTTAATATTATGTTCTTGTGGTACTAGATCTTAGTAAATAGCAGTCATCAGTATCACACAACTTTGAATGACTTCTTGTATTGCGTATCTTGTATTGTGTCAGATCTCTTCCTCCCTCCCCCTTCTGCTCCCTACCCCCCTCCCTCTACCTCTCTCCTCTACTCCCCCCCCCCCCCCCACTCTTCCTTGCTACAATTTCTTTTCTTAATATTATGTTCTTGTGGTACTAGATCTTAGTACATAGCAGTCATCAGTATCACACAACTTTGAATGACTGTTAATCTTGTATTGTGTATCTTGTATTGTGTCAGATCTCTTCCTCCCTCCCCTTCCCCTCCCTACCCCCTCCCCCCTCTCTCTGCCTCTCTCCTCTACTCCCCCCCCCCTGCTCAACTCTGCCTTGCTATTATTTCTTTTCTTAATATTATGTTCTTGTCACTAGATCTTAGTACATAGCAGTCAGTCATCAGTATCACACAACTTTGAATGACTGTGTTAATCTTGTATTGTGTATCTTGTATTGTGTCAGATCTCTTCCTCCCTCCCCTTCCCCTCCCTACCCCCCTCCCCCCTCTCTCTGCCTCTCTCCTCTACTCCCCCCCCCCCCTCCTCAACTCTGCCTTGCTACTATTTCTTTTCTTAATATTATGTTCTTGTCACTAGATCTTAGTACATAGCAGTCAGTCATCAGTATCACACAACTTTGAATGACTGTGTTATTTTAATGTATTTCTTTGTTTTGGCTACCACTGAAACAGCTCAAAATACATAAAGTTAGTCTGTTTGACAAAATAAAGTCTTATCAAGTACTTTGTAGGCTATAAGGTGATGATGACACACCCACAATCAAGGATAACTGCCTGGATCTATGTATTCATCTTATGAAGAACTGATCAAAACTGCAAGATTTATTTTTAAAAAAACCATAAAGGGCATGATTTTCTAAAAGTATCCCTTTGAGAAGCTTTATAATCCTTGAAAGTGTAATTTCTCATATGATGTAGGGACAAATATCATAAAAAACACATTTATGATGTTTAAAAGTCAAATAAGAAATATGACCTCCACTATAGGGCTCACACCTGTAAATAAAATGGACTGTCCCAGACCCCTTCACAAATTCGTACCAAAGATACCAAAATAAATAAAAAATTAATTAAAAATCAATGATGCAGTTCGGAAAAAACTGAATAGCTGTAGATATTGAGTATGAATTCCTCTACAAACTGCATTTTGGTTGGAAGATGAAAGCTTTTCTGATGGAATTTGAGGGGACTATATTTCATTGGGTACGTGTACGGAAAATAGGTGATTTTTTGAGTGACAAGAACTCGTAGTCTGGCTTTGCGGACCCCTGGACAGAATTAGAGCAGAACAACCCACCCTGGCAATCTGATGGATAAAAGGTAATATCTCACTTATTCAGGTTAGTGAAGATGAAACACCTCATTTCTCCCAGCTATTTTACAGAATTTTTTGAAATTTGAATTTTAACACACGTCTCTATGGGGAATTATTTACCCGTGTGAGCCCTATATGCATTGTTAGGTCTGTGACTATCGATTTTCACTTGGCTGCAGTTTTGCATATAGCAGTGGCGGATCCAGAGGGGGCGCACCGGGTAAAACAGAAGAAATTATTATTGTGACGAAGTCCTTGGGACTGACTTTTTTTTTCGTTATACGTACAGTGCTCTCCCGTTACAACGAATATGGTTATAGCGAAATTTCATCATAACAAAGTAAAACTTCTGGTCCCAAAATTATCGCCATTGAAGTCTATGGTATAAAATTCGATTATCATAACGAGCACGGTTGTATATAGCGAAATTTTCGTCATAACGAAGTCTTTTCCAAGTGCCATTGAAAAAAAAGCAAAAGAAATGTGATCCGATATACTGAGTATAACGAAATGTGGATAGCTTACGAAAATACATAGCGTAATAAGCATTAATAGAACGTCTCTGCGTTAGCGAACGCTTCACATCTGTACGTTCACCCCGTGTGTCACGCGGTCTGAGGGGAACTTGCGCTATTATGATCCGTTAATCTGAAATAAGGTTCGTTGTTTCGAAGGTCCTTTATTACGAAACACACAGATTCTGATATACCTAAATGTCCTTTATTTTAAAAATGAAATAGGGTTCGTTATTATGAACATTGTGGTGTTATTCCAAAGGTTCCTTGTTTGTAAAGTTCGTTAACCCTACAATGAACTATTTAATAAAGTTCTTAATACGAAGGTTTGTTAATGCGAAAATAACAGGAATCTTCGTCATTCCAAACGTTCCTTAATCCAAAAGTGAAAAAGGGTGAGTCCACTGACAAAAACTTCGAGATTACATATATCTTATAATCGTCTTCGGATGAACGAACCTTGGAAATAACGAACCTTTCTAATATTTGGACAAATAAACCTTCGGAATGGTGAACCTTATTTCATTTTCTGATCAATGAACCTTTGGAAAACGAACTCTATATCTCTTCTGGAATTACCAACTTTCGGAATAACGAATCTTCGGAAGAGCGAAAGCTTCAGAATAACGAACCTTATTTCATTTTCTGAGTAACGAACCTTCAGGATCTTTGGAATGGCGAACCTTCAGAATATTTAAAGAGCTTTCTGAATAACGAACATTATAAAATAACGAACCTTTGGAATAACGAACTGTAACCGAATCCTAAGCCATAATTTTGTATACATTGTGTTTACCAACTATAGGCGAAAGTGCAAACAACTTTATGCTCTCTCTTAGATGTATAGCATTTAAACGAAATTAATAAGATGTAGAGAATCCCACTTGATAGCTTTCCTGCGTATGATGAGTATTCAAACATTGGTATATAGCGTATAGTTTGCGTGTTTTATGTTCGGTTATAACGAAAGAAAACTGCCGGTCCCGAGGACTCCGTAATGATGGGAGTGCACTGTATCGAAAGTTCGTTATAGCCGAACTGAACCTTAATTTGTACTTGGTTAAAACCGTGTTCGTTATTACGGGAGTGCACTGTACTAACAACAGTTTGTCTTTGAATTTATTTTTTGTTTTTATTCGTCAACTGCATTTTGCAACTATATGATCGTTGATGGTCTCTGTGATAAAAGGATATTGATGTATACATTAAATCTCTGTAGGCTATATGGACAGTAATGCTGTATTATTTTTTTGTCTTCCTTGTGTAATGAATAGGGAAATATCATTGTCATCATCATTATCATTATTATTACTATTACTATTATCATTGTTATCATTATTATTGTTAGTATTAGTAGTAGTAGTAGCAGTAGTATAATCATTATCATTTTTATCATCATCATCATCAATGTTATTCATTCGACCAGATAAACAACATAAACATAACATAAACATCATTACAAACATAAAGCAAAAACTAAAGTGAACATTACAAAAGGACGGTGGGTCCTACTGTATAATGTAATACAAATGATGACGACGTAACTATGATGACAACAACGTGGGTCAGGGCACACAGAAGTATACTATTGTCCGTAGGCATGTGAACCCACACAATCATGTTGACCCCAAGGAACATGTAATTTACAGACACCCTATACACAAATTTAATCTTGATTGTACCATAAACATAAGTAACCTACATAAATTGCAAATCATATATTAAAGAGCTGACAGATAAGATCCACAGTAAAAACCTGAACATACAAGTTTATAGGCCCTAATAATATCATAATGGAGAATATGTGGTGGAATATGAACTAGAAATATTGCTACGGCGACTGGGTATACCTCCGCCATATAACACTGCTCTCCCATAAATCCGTTGTACATTCTAACGCAGTGCGAGACAACAATTTCACATAATTAATGAAATAAAAATCTATAATCTATTGAGAAATAAGGCCTTTATATGCTAGTGATTATATTTCAAGGAGATAGGGCGGAGAGCTAATAATGACAACAGCTATGAAATACTGCCCTGATGGACTCCTGAACCATTATTTCTGCATGTCTCGGAATAAATGCTCCCAGAAAATCTTGCAAGCAAATGCCTGTGATTTCCGTCACAAAAGGTTACATAAATACTCCCCTTTTAATACTACAAACATTGACGCCAGTGGCTCGCATGCTTGAACCAAACAGTTGTCACCCACGTTCAATATTGGCACCATTGATGAATACAATTTTTGGTCATGTGATCATCGGCCTTGCCATATGTGTCAATACTACCTTAACAGGTGTCTGTGTATTCAATTATTGATCAGAAACAAACAATCTGAAATTGGCATGCCCGATATAGCTGATGCATTTCATGGTGACCGATCTTTCTTAGTTTTGTAAGGAAACAATCGAATTCATGTTGTGATATGGTCGCGCGAGCTAAGCAATTCATATGCCTTTACTACGTGGGGTTTCATTGACCTATGGAATATCGCATATCTTAAGCTGTGATGAGTGACGCCTTTCCTATAGCGCTCTACACCATGCAGTATGATAGCCTCAGTAACTGTACACTTTCGCAAAGTGGATGTTGACAAGTGGAATCGGTGAGAAAGGATACTTGTACAAGTATACTTGAACGCGATTTGGCATGCACATTGAAATCATTCTATATTACATGAAACTTGAAAGGTTTTGAAATTTTGATAATAATGCCTTGAAAGTAAGTTGCGTGATAGTTAATTCATGAGGTATAGGCCTACAGTTGCTTCTTCCCAGCAGAGTCTGTGTACGTGGTGGTTGGAATTCGCTGATGAACAATTTGCCTGACTCGTGAAAACGATGTGATGATTGCTTCGTGTTGTTGTCAGTTAAGTAGTCAAACATCAAATCCACAACCATGAATATGATGCACAATTTCAACGAAGAGCGAGCGAGTCACTCGCACGATCAGAGTCAACCGACAGACGGGGGAACTCCTTACAGGTCAAAGGTAAAATTGACATTTGAATTTTTTTATTCTTGCATCGTTGTATCAGGGGTGTGGTTGTGTTATTAAAGTAAGTGATGTTCTATTAAATTTCCCAGTCATTGTCATCATTCTCGTTATCATCAGTGGTATCAACACCAGCAGATGATGAGATTACATGTAGCAGATTTATTTTCTAATTATCAATCCATCGAGCTTCATCTTATCTACACATGGAACAGAGCAAAACGCTGCAAGGCCTAAATCGATCACTTGTAACTGATAGGTCTACTATTTTGCGAACCTTTTATTGGCAAAAGAAAAAGAAGAGATAGACTCGTAGGCAGTGGCGTAGCCAGGATTTCATCTTAGGGGGGCGGTTAGTCTGCGAGGGAGCGAAGCGACCGAGCCCGAGCGAGCGGAGCGAGCGAGGTGGGGAGGGTGTGGGAGGGGGGTTTCCCACGGTGAGAACTTTTTGCATTTTGATGTTGCAAATGGTGCAATTTGATGCATGTTTTTGCGCGTTTCATTGACGTGAAACAGTCCCACTTGTTTAAGGTAGCAGTTTATTTTGATGTAGATTATCATTGAACAATTTGCCTATAAAATGGTATCATTTGAATACACTTCTTGTATTGATTCTTTTCACTGAATATCATGAACGCCACTGAACCCGAGCGAGCGGAGCGAGCGAGGGGAGAGGGGAGGGTGTGGGAGGGGGGTGTCCCCCCTCCCACGGTAAGAACTTTTTGCATTTTGATGTTGCAAATGGTGCAATTTGATGCATGTTTTTGCGCGTTTTGTCGACGTGAAACAGTACCACTTGTCTAAGGTATATAGCAGTATATTTTGATGTAGATTATCATTGAACAATTTGCCTATAAAATGGTATCATTTAAATAATCTTCTTGTATTGATTCTTTTCACTGAATATCAGTGAACGCGACTGAACCCGAGCGAGCGGAGCGAGCGAAGTGGGAGGGGAGGGTGTGGGAGGGGGGGGGGGGGGGGTGTCCCCCCTCCCACGGTAAGAACTTTTTGCATTTTGATGTTGCAAATGGTGCAATTTGATGCATGTTTTTGCGCGTTTTATCGACGTGAAACAGTAACACTTGGTTAAGGTAGCAGTATATTTTGATGTAGATTATCATTGAACAATTTGCCTATAAAATGGTATCATTTAAATAATCTTCTTGTATTAATTCTATTCACTGAATATCATGAACGCGACTGAACCCGAGCGAGCGGAGCGAGCGAAGCGGGAGGGGAGGGGGGTGTCCCCCTCCCACGGTAAGAACCTTTTGCATTTTGATGTTGCAAATGGTGCAATTTGATGCATTTTTTTGCGTGTTTTAACGATTTGAAACAGTTCCACTTGTTTAAGGATACAGTATATTTTAGTGTAGATTATCATTAAACAATTTGCCTATAAAATGGTATTAAATAATCTTCTTGTATTTATTCTTACACTGAATATCATGAACGCTGTCTGTTCAGCAATCAAACAGAAAAAGCATGCACACGAGGGTGTAGATAAGGGGCATATCCCCTCCCACGCGAAGGTGATTTTGCGTTTTCAGACCTGAAATTCAGCGATCTGGTGCAAAAAATTTTTGGTGCAATACTTTTTCATCGAAGTGTTAAAATCACGGAATTTAGCTCTTATTCCGAATGTGCACCATCTGTGTGTATGTATAAAGTCTCGTGAGGTAGAGCTTATGGGAAGGGGGATTCCCCCGTTTTTAGAATTGAAATAAAGCGATCTGGGTATAGCCACAGTCTACTCCTATGTATGGCGGAAGGGGGGGGGGGAGGGGCGGGCGAGCAGGGAGAAGGCGTGGGCGAGTGTTATCTCCACCCTTCCCTTTCGATGGAGCTTTTGCCTTTTTAAGGTTGAAATTGAGATATCTCGTATACGCATATTTGAGGGAATCAAAAATTGGGAAATCACACACACACACACACACACACACAAAACTGATGGGGGAGGGGGACTGAGGGAGGAAAGGGTCGATTAAAAGGGGAAATTCCCCTTATACTGTCATGAGGGAACCTTCAGTTTTCGGAATATAAGTGATAAGTCTTGTGCACTCAAGTGTAGTGTACTAAGTGTAGTGTACTAAGCTAGGGAAAGAGGCACAGAGGGGGAGGGTTTGGGAGGGGGATACCCCCTCCGAAGCACGAGAGATTTTGCATATTTTGAATTGAAATTCAACAATCTGGTGCACACTTTGAGTGAAATATTAGAAAAAAATATTTTATTTGATGAAAGGTTGCAAAGGAGACCCGCTTCATGTGCATGCATACAGTATACACGCATTTTTTTTTTCCGCCTCCCAAATCCCCGGTCCAAATCGCCCCCCCCCCCCCGCCCCCTGGCTACGCCAGTGCTCGTAGGTTATTTGATAGACCTTCTCATGCCGAAATCACAATCATTAGACTTCACAGGACTGGCCAGGATGTAAAGCTATACTGTGCATGTTGCATAAAAACGTTATACAGGTTATGTAGACTTAGGTTCTAATAATATCTGATTCGAACCTGAACTTTCTCACTGCGGCAGGTATAATGTGCTAGTCGCCCTTTGTGGAGCTTTCTTGCAAGCATTCATTATAATTGGAATGAAACGTCAACTCAAGATAACTGGCAGGCCTTCAAACGTCCGTAGAACATAGACAATAAATTCTGCCCGGATAGCACGGGATCTGAAGTTTCTTAAGGCTTCTTACGATAAAATGTACATTTTTTTTTAAATCCACACAAAGGCATAACCAACGTGATTTGCACAGTCACATATTATATCTGTGATTAATCTAATCCTAGACAGTATTGAGATCCGCTCTTTTGCTCCCCCCCCCCTTCCAGTACCACGTCGACTACGAGTCGTCACCGCCCTTCCTCATAGCGACATCGATCGGTTGTCTCGTCGTCATCTGCGCGACGATCGCTGGTTGTTTCTACATGTGTCCTGACTGTGCACCTTGCTACACCTGTGCAGACGATGAACCCCACCTCCTCCCCTCACAGAAGAAAACAATACGTGAACATGCGGTGCTGATTCGCCTGTAAGCTGGACATGATCTCCACCATCTTGATTCTAAAGCACCAGCCAATGACAGTCATAATACTTATGTAATGCGAATAATATTGTGTAACATTCAAAACAAGTGTTAGTTCTATAATTCTTTTCAATGAAAGATCAAAATATAATAGTGAGTAAAAGAATCAGTCAATTGATTAATATTTTGTGCCTTTATTTAACGATTGACAATAATATATAAGAACATGTTCAATAAAGCTATGTGTTGAGCCAGTAATATAACAACAGACAGTGAGACGTACAGTATTCTCGTCTGCGATGATTGCTTCTCCTCGTGAAAATTCAATAACTTAAGAGCAGGAATTTTGTCTGTCTGTCTGTCTCTCTCTCTCTCTCTCTCTCTCTCTCTCTTTCTCTCTTGTTAATTTTCCTCCATTTTTGTTCATTGTCTCAGCTTGGAGGAGCATCCACTTTTACTACAGCAGCCTGAGAATCAACGGGAAATATTACGACTGACGAAATATCAACTGAATTACATCTTTATGAAACACTGCTACTTGTTCGTTCGGACACCTAAACATCAGGCAAATACCCACAGTCAGAATAGCAGTCACGTGATCCCGCTCCCGGAACCAGATTTGCTCAGAAGTGAAACTGATACTAAGATTTCAGGAGGTGGGCTTCTTTCTGGTCTTAGTTTAAGTTCTCTCGAGTCTGGCGAGGTGAACTATGGAAGGACAACACCAAGAAACTTCGCACATCGAACTAGTGAAGTGGAATCATTACTCCCTGATGAGGATGACGTCACATTAAAACCCTTGACGAGCACACAGCGCACACAGGAAGAGTCAGATGGTAGTTTCATGGAAGGAGAAGCGGCGATGGATGGTGATCATGACCGTGTAGGGAAGAGTGAGGTCGTAGCTAGGGCATTCAGGAAGCGTGTCCGTCCTCAAAAGCGACCCGTCTTCACCTCACACAAATTCGTCACCCCACGTCAGCTGATCACAACTATAGACAGTTATCAATCATTAGGGTCCTTGCCTACTTCGATATCGTCGAGAGATAAAAGGTTAGAGGTTACGTCGACTCCTAGGGAGCCACTTTCGTTGAAAACGCAGACAGAAAGGGCAGGGGCAACCATAGGACATGTTTCTATTCGGGCTGACGCGACTAATGCCGTCAACGAAAATCTAACACCAGCAACATTATCCTCAGGAAATCGTATGGATTCAGAAGAAAATGTAACACCAGAGCCCGACAATCATGAAATAGAGTTTGATGTTGTCGAATCATTCCAGGACAGCACGGGAGATTTCACAGCTAGGACAGATGACACGGCATCGGGCTCACTGACGACATCTCATGGTTATTCTGAACACGATTCCGGAGACTTTGATGAGAGCCATGTTACAGAATTACAAATCTCGGATTCTACTTTGATACAAAGTGATTCCTTTCTTTCATCTTCATCACTGGATGTAAATGAGGTCACACGTGGCACGACAGGAATCCCCACGTTTACTGAGACGTCACCTACACCACTGTCTCCTAATCCCGATGTAATCTCGTCGGTGATATCTGCAAAACCGACACGTGCCCCTTCAACTAGCTCTCTCCGTACACTAGTTCAGCTAGTTGATAGCGTGTCCACGAAGAGTGACATTAAAGGCCAACAAACGAATATCAAGGCAGACACTGGTTATGTGACTTCAGTGACGTTACATTCTGTTCCATATTCACAGCATGGAACATTAGAAGATGTAGTAACGATTCTGCTAGAGTCGACTGATAGAGGCAGAGTGAATGAACGCAGTGAGCAGACCGCTAGAACCCCAATGACTTCTCCTTCAGCCGGAGTAAACCTCGACTATGACTCCATGATGCTGCCGACACCATCTGACAGTCTGAGAAGTATTTCTGAAAGGGTTAGTCTGCATGAAGTCACGACCCGGCCCCACAGTGTTCAGCGAGAAATTTTTAATCACGAAAGAGTACGTGGATCAAGCACAGATACTTCCATCACATATCCCGAGGATTCTCCAGGAACTCCCTCCAAAGTTTCCGCGAACGGCGAAGGAAAGAGGTATGGTCGGAGCCTCCGACAAATGAAGAGACGACGTCGAGAGCAACCGCCACAAGGTGACGACCGGGACTCCCTGGCCGACCTGACGAAGGATCTCTGCTCTTCGGTTAGCACTCCCTTCCCAGTCGTCCTCTCCCTCAACGAGAAAGGAACCTTGGTCCAGTTACTGCAGGTGACTCAATCTTGAAAGTCTTATTAAGAATCGAAATTCTGGGGAAGGAAAAGAAATGTATGGGATTGTCAATGCGCATGGTATTCGCACGTTAGTGTAATGTCTTGACTTCGTGAACATGAAACAACGCGATCATGACCATGATGTCCATGCAGACCTGCGTTATTCGCCATTAAATATATTGAGGGAAGAGAGGGAGGAGAGAGGCAGAGAAGAGAGAGGGAGAGAGATAAACATCGAGAATAAAGTCTATAGAGATAAAAGGTGGTACTTAAAGAACAATGCTTAGTATCTTATCAAAATAGAACTTATACTAAATCTTGTGAATCTCTGTTATTTTTCTATCATCTTGTGCATCACCAGGACAAATCGTTCCATCAGCCGCTCGTCAACGGACGGTGCGTCCAAGAGTTCCGTTCTCTCTCTGTTCCAGCTGGGATGGTCACGTGTGTTACAAGCTACAGACTGGTGGAGGCTTACGTCATCAACCTTTCGACGTACACTTTTGGCAGAGAGAGAATACACGTCACGCGCTGTGACATGGTTTTCACGAAGAGTCATTGAACGAAAAACTCTTGTCGAACCTCAAAAAAGAAAGAAAAAACAAAGCATTGGATGAATGCACGAATCTTTTCCCTCCTTCCAGTTGATATATATTCAAATCATTTGCTAACTGAAATCATATTCCAATAAGGCAGTGATTTCTGTAACCAAAGCTCTCAACTTGCCAAAAGCGGGTTTTTTTCTTCACTTTTTCTTTTAACCCGTTCCATACGGGAATCTGGTGGCCTGTGGGACATTTCAGAATGGGTTAACATTGTTATCTATTATGATATTGTACTAGCTCTCCGAAAGTCTTGTCCCCTGATTTGTGAGTGAAAACTATAGGCATACGTTTGCTTCAATCTGTATTATGAAAACCGTCTTGTCACTCGGCCCCCGAGGTGAATGGGGAAAAAACCACAAAGTATCAAATTCTCTACAAACTATCATGAGAAAGATGTACTTTTAAAATCTAAAAATCCATGAATTTTATGGTCATCACATTATGCAAATTAGAGACGGTGTGACCTCTGGTCATCTCTTGTCTCTCCTTTGGGTTCATCGACAAAAACTTATACTGTATAGTTGATGAATTAACAAAAAGCAACCAATATCCTCTAAGAGCCATTGTTGTTATGAATGCTATTAAAGATTACAATAATAATGATGGGAAGAATCTACCTTTATCTTTTTAAATCCATGACCTAAGGGAAAACTGAAAGAAAGAAAATCAAAAGAGTTAGTAATTATATCCTGATTTTGTCAAAATCAGGATATCAACGGTGATCAGAAAAGCGGTGTGAAGTTAATACTGATATTATGAAAATATCATTCTATACTGAACCCTATTGGCAGACAACTTTCGCATGAGATAACAATGAAAAGTCTAACAAGAACAATATGCAGTGGGGAAAAAATGTTTTTCGCAGTGATGCACAATTCTGGCCCGCTTTCAATGCGTGTTGTCAATTGTCTCAATCTTGCAAAGATTTAAATTTTTGTTGATTACCCATTGAGGACGAGTCCCAAGTATACTCGGGCAGGTGTCAATGGTGTTTTAGCAAAATCAAACCGTCCTCAACGGGTCTACGTCTAAACAATCATTCTTACAGGGAAAAACGCTGGATCTTGAAGTTTAGAGACTTATCACTGCAGGAGTATTCAACATCGTCAGGCACATGTGGCTACAGTGTAGTTGTTATCCAATTATATTTCACAATGATAAATAGTTTTTTGTCTTAGTTTTGTTTTGCTTTGATTTTATTGTTGTTGTTTGGAGTGTGTGTGTTTTTGCATACAATAGGCCTAGTATACGATGTGCATTCTTGAATAAACGGGTCCAAGAGAAATTTTTGTTTGAAAATGTTGCATCACAGTCTTGCCATAGATGGCAGCAGACCATGTATGAGTTTTCTCGAGGGCTTTTCGTCGGGGCCAAAAAAAAAAAAGGCGAGTCTTCAATTTCGCTAGACATTCACATCTCTCTCATACTATTCTGTACTCGTATACTAATTGATGGATGATTTAATTTCAACAAGGCAATTTATACCAAAGTAAACTAGTCGCAGACACTACCATTGCCATTGAACAAGGCATCTCTATTTTCGTTTTATATGTGTATAAAATTACGTGATCGTGATGTAGGGCCTGTAAATGAGAGTTTAAATGCATATATGTATTATATATATATATATATATATATATATATATATATATATATATATGTATATATATATATATACATATATATATATATATACATATGTATATATACATGTATATACTGTATATATATAATAGAGAGAGAGAGAGAGAGAGAGAGAGAGAGGGAGAGAGAGAGGACAGAGAGACTCGACGCAGAAACCCTGTGATGTATATGCATATACTATGTATGTCCATTTGCACAATTTGACATATATATTACAATTATTTATCATCATTCATTATTATTATTCTTATTTTCATTATCACTGCTATCATTATTATTATTATTATCATTATTATTATTATTATTATTATTATCATCATTATCATTATTATTATCATCATCCTCATCATCACCATTTTTATCATCATCATCATCATCATCATCACCATTTTTATCATTATATCATTGTTATTATCTCTTCGATAGGTAAAAGAGAATATGGGATATCATAAACATTTAAAACATTGAAAACCGAAGTGAACAATACAAAGGGATACACTGTATACTGTATGTGCATGTCACACGAAATGAAAGAGGAATAGATGGTCAGTGACATGCGGATTAGAGCACACAAAAGTAAAGTCATTCACTTTAAGCCCGTAGGCTTTCGAACCCACATAATATGTTGCTTCTAGGGTCTGAGCATCATAAATTATGCATTCAATTGAGATTCAATCCCCTTAAAAGCAAATCAAATGATGTGGCTACAGTAACTATTGATGGCAATATCTTCATTAAAATTTCTCGGTATGTAACGAGTGCAGGATTGTATTTTTCTCTATCACTATGAAAACTTTACATAGGCCTAATATGAAAATGGCGTTTTGTTTTTGCTATCAGTCTATTCACTTCATTCCATTAAAATAAAAATCGTCTTTTACATTAGGCCCATAGAGAAATTTGCACGTGTCCGTCTTCATGTATGCTCTTTGATATTTCATAAATGGTTTCTAATTAACTTGCAAAAAGTTAAAATCTGAATCCCTTATCTCAGCCAAAACTAGGATATATATCCCTGTGGGATATATCCCTCACCAAGTAAGAGAAAGTTCTTGTGACCTGCCTGATTTCGTGGCACCTACCTGCGCAGCGCCGCCTATGTAGGTTCGATTCGAGCTACGTGTACACTCCTTTGGACATTTATATGCACCCACCGACCGCACCGCCGCCCTACTCCCTAGATCCTCGCGATCCCTCGATCGATCCTTGTTCATGTAGCTAGCTAGCTGACTGTAAACACGAACCGCGAGTCCGAGCGAGCGAAGATTGACTCAGTCGTACATCACCTGAAGATTTAAGGTAATGTCCTAAAAATAAGAGTAAGCGCTTTGAAAACAGATAATAATACGATTCGAGCTTGTGTAGAATTTACCGTAAGTAACCAATCAAGTTGTCAGACATTGATTCAGTAGGTAGGCTAGGGACTAAGTACTGTAGTTAAATGCTAAATTGCTACCCGCGGGTTCACCGACGCAACGGGACTGGTATTGCAGCTACTGCTCACGACTATCATCAGCTGTGTGTAAACGTTACGGTAGCTGTGTGGTGTCATAAGCTCAATCCTCGCGATTGTCGGGTTTAGCAAGGCAATAAAATGTAAGTGTTAGTGTAAGAATTAAAGTTCATTGTTTCCCATTCATGCGACGGGACGGACTTGAAGTCGAGTGTTTATCGAGGTGAAGTAAATTTATATCTTCCCATATCATGAAGCGGTGCGAGACTCCTATAGCTATCTGACCAAGTGTCCACACATTGCATTGACTGTGCAATCCATTGCATTGCCATTGGCATTGCAGTGGCCAAGACTTTCCGAATGCCTCCACCACAATGCCAAATGCGTGGGGCTACGGTTAAGGAGTCGGACTGAGTGCATGTACATTATCCCTCCATCCCTGTTGGTATGTAGGGAAAGGTAGCTCGTACGTCGTAGTATAGTGGCGGAAACAGCCTAGAATGGTATGGAAAAATAGTGAGGGGGACATAAAAAGGAAGCCTGCCCATACTTTGATTTAGATAGCTCTATTCTAGTATAACCACTGTTCTATAAATTTTTATAGAAATTAGAAATAGCCGTTAGAAATTTTCTAAAAAATCTAAGCTAGGTACCTAGGTCACCTTGCTTAGAAATTCTAATATTTCTATTTCTAACTTCTATCTAATGTACCGTACCTGTCCATGTCGTCTGTCACTTGTGTACAGCAACAGGGCTGTGTATCTCGCTATAGCTAGACATAGTTATAGAAACCTAGAGTAATTTACCCTGTTATTTAGTGTTGGCAGCCACTTGAGAGTGAGACACCCATATTGCATAGAACTAGGCCAATGCTGTAATTTAGGAGTCAAAATGAGTGAGATCAATAGAAATGCATGCAAATGAAATTAAGTTTTAGAGTGAGAAAGGACCAAAATGAGTGAGTCTCACTCTCAATGAGTGAGAGTTGGCAGCCCTGCAGCCATCTATTTTCCAGACTATAAACAAATTTGGCAAATTACATGTAGGCCATATTTTCAACCATTTCATATTACAGTATTCATCGCAAACATGGCCCGATTTCGCAATGAGCACTCACCATACCCTATACACTATCATACCATATGACATGTACATGTAGTGCACACACACACACACACACACACACACATGCATACTGACGTACTGTACATACAGTATGAATACACAACCACGCTACCCCTCGGTGCACCCTCTAGCTCATTCACAACTGAGGAAGATTGTGACGTACACACAGATCACAGTGTATTGAAAGTTGAAACACTCGGAGATGAGGAATTTGGACTTTGCCTAAAGTGTATGACTGAGATTTAACAATGTACACAGCCTGAGCTGTGTGAGTGAGGCATGTTTTTTATTGGATGTGAGTAGGAATTGCAAGCGAGCACATGGCTTTGCTTACCAGGTATGTAGGGGAGAAGAATGTTCGCGAAAGCATGTGTTTCGCAATGGCATGGATACTTATACACGGCGCTTTCGTGGCTATGCATGTACGTGTGCTGGATAGACGGAGGTCAAAACACACCAGTCCGAAGCTTGCTTTGTAAGTTCGATGTAAACAACAACTGATAGGGAATCTTTGAAATATTGTTGTGATATTTTGGTAGATTTTTGGTGTAAAATATCAACAAAATCAAAGATCGCTTGAAGAAAAATTGTCCCGTTTATCAGAGGTCCCCGCTCGATTATCCAGTGAAAATAACATGTATTGGAAATGTTTCTGGGAAACGTATGTCATTTAAGCGAGGTTCGCGATTATCAGATGCGCGATTATGCAATGAATACTGTACATCTAAGTCACTAAGACAAGGTTATCGATACATGTACCTTGGTACTCACTAATGTTATCACAAAAATATAACCAATGACAAGTGCAGTTTAGTCAAGATTGACTAGGGCCACATCCAGCACCGCATGGCATTGGCCGATGGCAGTGCCAGTACTAAACAGGAGTGTAGCTTGACTTGCAGCATGATGTACAATTCCTATGCAATAAGCGCGTGCTCCATGATCTTCTGCAAAATGCCTTCGCATGGCTTGCGAACGTTGTGTAGGTGCCAAGTTGCATTGCAATTGAACTTGAAGCATGTTGAAATGGTAAACTGGCACCTCGTCTACAACCACACTGTCCACTGTTCACCTAGTCTAATGCCATCTCGTCTAAACTTGCTTCGTCTACTACCAACTCGTCTACCAACCATTTTGTCTAAATGCCAATTAGTCTAATTGCCATTTCGTCTACTAACCACTTAATCTAATCTCTAATTTGTCTAAGTCACATTTCTTCTAATACCCATTATGTCTATTGACCATTTCGTCTATTAATCATTAGGTCTATGAATGAAATAGTCTACAGCTCATTTTGTCTAATAGCCAATTGGTCTACATCCACCTTGTCTAATACTCAATTAGTTTAATAACCAGTTAGTCTACTCCCAACTGGTCTACACCCAACTCGCCTACTCCCAACTGGTCTACTCCCAACTGATCTACACCCAACTGGCCTACTCCCAACTGGTCTACTCCCAACTGATCTACACCCAACTGGTCTACTCCCAACTGGTCTACTCCCAACTGGTTTACTCCCATCTGGTCTACTCCCAACTGGTCTACTCCCAACTGGTCTACACCCAACTGGTCTAGTCCCAACTGGTCTACTCCCAACCGGTCTACTTGTTATATATATATATTTTTTCTTTTTTTTGTCTACTCCAAACTTCTTACTTAAGTCTACTTCATCCAGTTTCCTTTCCCATTGAAATAGCTTGAACACTCTTGGTGTCCCATTTGGTTTAAATTTTTTATTCTAATTATGACAATTTTATTACTTTTTATAAAAAAAATAATGTCACAGTGTGAAAAACTTGCTGTGTTATATTTGTGCTGGATGTGTAATTTATAGTCAGAAGCAATCATACAGCATTTATATATCCAAACTTCAACACTCCATTCATTCACCTTTATTTTTATATCGACAGTGAGACGGACTGGACACTAGACAAAGTGGTATATTCATTATTAGCATGACCAGATGGGAATGATCAGTTTGGGTAAATTGCTGAGAGTATACCAGTTGGGAGTAGACCAATATTGGGTATAGACGAGTTGGGAGTAGACGAGTTGGGAGTAGACCAGATGGGAGTAGACCAGTTGGGAGTAGACCAATTGGGTATAGACCAGTTGGGAGTAGACCAGTTGGGTGTAGACCAGTTGGGTGTAGACAAGATGGGTATAGACCATGTTGGGTATAGACGAACTAAGGGTTGGACGATATGATAACTAGACAAAGTGAATGTAGACGAGATGACTTGTAGACGAGGTGGGAGTAGACAAAGTGGCAGTAGGCAAAATGGATATTAGATGACAAATAGGGATTGCAGTTCTGGCAATATTGTTGATGTTTTTCTCATGTTTGTCTCATTTTTTTTTTATATGGTTACTATACTACTTCCAGAAAAAAATGGTAGTGGACATCAGCTTGCGAAAGTTCTATTTCTATGTATGGACACATTTTCAAAATCCATGAACATCAGGAAAATAACAAAAAGATCCGTTTTTTTAGTCCCTTGAAATAGACCCTACTGAAAATGATTTTTTGATGAGAGATGGTGTCATATCGGTGAGAAAATTTCCCCTTTGTTGGAGATTGTGCCCATATCATCAGTTGATTTTTGTAGATTGCTAGTGTGCTATGTGTCGCTGTGTTTAGCGATATATTACCGAATATTGTTGTATCTGCCGTGAACGGGCGCACAACTGCAAGCTGCGACAATTGAATTTTGGCACGGCCGTGAAAGGTCGAACCTTGTGCATTTTTTTTTTATATTGTATATCTAACACTTACGTATATGTTTGGATATTGGGCACTCACAAAAATTAGCATAATTTGCAAAGTGGAACTCATGCCCACATGGCATTTAATAGATTAGAACATGTCTTCTGAGGCCACTAGTATTAATTTATACCTACATTTGTCATTAGAATTAGTATAGTGAGCATTTCCATGTTGTGCTTGAGCATAAACCTTGATTTTGAAGTGACAACCCTCAAAATCATCTTTTCACTTCTATAATGCAGCAAGATTAGAAGACTTGGGTGTTGCAGCTTGTTGGTGGGGAATGTTAGTAGAAAAAAAAATCTCGTCAAAATAATGATGTTCTGTATTACATAGCATGTCATCACAGTCTTTGTCCACTTATCCATTCAAAATAAGCTGTACTTACTCATTTGAAATGTAATATATCACTACTTAAATTTTGTATTGAAGTGGAGGAAACAGTACGAAGGAACTCGCTCCATACATAAACTATCCCTACCAGCTACTGTTTCAGTGGATGGGGCAAATTTAGCTTTTATGCATACTGCTTGCACATGGCATCATCTATTTTGAAATGCAAACTACAATTGCACAGCAGTATCAGTTTTGATATGTTACTATACAAATATAGGATATCAGCTTGTATGTTATATCATAAAAATTATGCATACTAAAAAAGGTTGCATTCGGATATTAATACTTTAGGGTGGACATTTACAAGAACTCTTGTACTATCATAGCCTGCGTGAGTAGAACTTGCATTATAAGGAGAGGTGCTCTCAAATTAATTTTGCATCAGTAGAAATACACATATTTAGTGTGCTACATTGCCATTAATGATTCATTTGATTTAGGTGTGGTGATATGGCAATTATGAAATCAGCTTAAAAAATAAAACAGATTGATGGGGAAACACAGTCAGTCAGTGTTTTTATGTTTTTCAAGCCCAAGTAAACCTTAGATCTCCCAAAGTTAGTTTTTAGACCAAAAGTGCAATACTGCTCTGTAGCAAGCATGATGCAAGTTCATCACTCTATCGTTCAAAACACTGCCCACCCATCATCCACTCCTTTTAACAGCCTTCACCTTACTAGGTCACATAATGACACCACAAAATATGCTCAATCCAATATTTTGAGATATAGCCTGCCGAGCTACTAGCACGAAGAGCTGGCCTTTATTAAGAGAAATCTCTAATTATTAAGAGCAACATAATAAGAATAATTTGTCTTGACATAATTCATATCGATATGCATATCGATCTTCTGACAAGGATCCCGATTTCTTTAGAAATCGATATAACAAGATATAACAGGACTAATTAACGAAATAGCCCGGGGTGAAAAAAAAACAGAGATAAAACTTAATAAGCTCAAAACTCTGGAAAAACCCTATGGCTATGGCTGATACCAAAGTCATAAGCATAAACCTCAGTTTGGTTTGTTTCTAATAAATTTATAATTTCGAACGTGCTAGCAATGGAGTGCAAGGTTAGAATGCCTCTTCTTCCTCACTGCTCCCTACACAGGCATCTATCACCTTTCATATTCAAATTTCCCTCCACTCGCATGACGGATACAATGCATTCCGTCATGCGTGCCTGAAAACAATTAAGTGTTCACACTTATACCGTCTAAACAATATTTGCCAGCTATACTGCGTAACGCAGGCAAGTACATTTCTGTCTCCTTAGTAGGAGAATAAAATTCCACTTATTTGACCATGGCTGCCATATGAAAAGGTCTTGTGGATTCCATTTGAAACTAGAGAAGCACTCTGAGAGCACAGACCTCCGCCAAGCAGCTTATTTCCACCACTGATCTTGTTCTTCTGTAGAGATCAGTGATTTCTACCCAAATGTACACATGCTGAAAATCTCCTGATCTCCCAATTATAGAAACCTTTCATTACGTCACCAATACCAGCTGGGTGGCATGCCTTGCCCTGGACCAGAAACTAGAGCATGCACTCTAATGCGCATATGAAAACCTAAAAAATATGCAGCTTGAACTCTCAAGTTCATTGACCCTACCTGCCAAAAATATCAAAAATCCTTCAAAAAATCTATAACCCCCTTTATCACAACCAAAATTTGATCATCTGTTTCTTGTCATTCTCAACCTTTCCTGCATATTTCATCCAAATCCGTCAGTAACTTTTTCAATCATTTTGCACACAGACGAACCAACGGTTATGAAAACATAACCTCCTCCCTTTGCGGAGGTAATAATTCTGCTGGCATGTGAATTATAAAAATGTATACTTTTCTAACCATTATTGATCTACATGTGTAGCTTTTCTCAGAATGTCTGGGCTGCTTTAGTACAAGTACAGTTTTGTAAGTTAGGCCTGATGAGCAAGCTGTGAAAATGAGATAAGTTGTGATACATTGATATGAAAATGTGAACAAGTTGCTTTAATCATGTGAGTCAGATGTATTTTACAACACCTAATTTGTTTGTTTGTGTGTTTGCTTTGTTTTGGGTAAGAATTCTCACTCTATCTATCCATAATCACTTATCGTATTGTCCCAAGGTCATAGAGGTGCCAAGATACAGCAACATCTGTTGTTACAAAAGCTATTGTACACAATTATTTTAGGGAAACAAGCTGTGCTTTCTTTTTAGCCACAGTTACTTAACTGTATTTGTATGACCTGTATGAAAGCAAAGCCCATGTAAAGTTAAACCTGTCTATAGCGGCCACCCAAGGGCGACGAATAAA
Organism: Diadema antillarum; assembly: GCF_040938485.1. Taxonomy (NCBI): domain Eukaryota; kingdom Metazoa; phylum Echinodermata; class Echinoidea; order Diadematoida; family Diadematidae; genus Diadema; species Diadema antillarum. Next base: position 1,231,470 of record NW_027271288.1, on the reverse strand, counting down.
GTGGCCGTTATTAGGCGTTATAGACAGGTTGCCGCTATAGCAGGGGTCGCACTTAACTTTTTATACCCCCGCCAAACGAAGTTTGAAGGGGGTATATAGGAATCAGCGGACGGTCGGGCGGTCGGTCGGGCGGTCGGGCGGTTGGTCCGTTGCAAATCTTGCGTCGCGAACTACTTCCTCAATTTTCAACCGATTCCCATAAAACTTGGCACAGATGTGTTAGTTTGCAGGCACAAACCCTTGTTGGTCGTAAAGGAGTCTGCATCAAGACTACTATATGCACCACTTCGGCACTGTCCCATAGGCCCTGTGTTGTAGCTTCTCCCAACAAGGGTTTGTACAACCTTTGGGTCCATAAACACCTTTTCATGTTTATTGGGCGGAGCTTCACTCTGAGAGGATTGTCATGGTAACTGTGATTGACATGTCCAATGGGGGGCTGTCTGGCTGACCCCCACTGAGATAAAGGTCAACCTGAGTAGAAAACCAGATAGCGGTTTGAATTGTTATGTAAGACTTGGGATGTACTTTCTAGAGCAAGAATGCTCCCTCTGCAATGAGTGACCAGGGAGGTGGAAGAGATCTCTCTTGGTGACCACCTCCTTGCACATGAGGAACCAAGGAACATATCCCAGCCATTCCCTTTCTGCATGGAGGTGGGAATCTCTTCCCACCTCCCTGCTTTCGGTTTGTTTCTTCTTTTCTCTCTTTTCAAGCTCTCACTAGATCTTATTCTTTGTTTCTTTCTGTCTACTCTTTATAATTACCGAATCATGTCAAGACCAACATGATTTTCCCTCTATTTTCACCTTTCTCTCAATTCTCAAGTCTCTTTGTGATAGAAATACTAAATAAATCATTCTCTGTTTTTGTACATTGAAAATGCATTCAAACTCCTTCTTTCATATATTTCTATTATTTCATGAAGAGCTATAGTATAAACATACCTAAGTCTTAATCAAGATTATACCAAACTATTTGTCTTTACGAGCCTAACCTTTATCTGTTTAAAAAGAAATAAGTCGCTTTGTATGTGACATTCTGATTTAATGCGAGTCTACATAAAACCTTAATTCACCTATTTATGCATTAGTGCCTGCTTATCATGCATTTCGTCAAATTTGCCTACTCAAACTTTGATAATAAATGTACCAAGGTTTATTCATCTACAGTAATAGATTACTATACTTTATGATTTGATGACCTTTCCCTTCAGGCCTACGTAATTTCTTGCTCGTGCTATTGCTAATGTGAGGTACATGTAGATGTACCAACATATACCCGATTTCAAGTTTTCGAATTCTCAACGAAATACTTGCCAATGGGCCCATAGGAGCTGAGATATAAAATTAGCTAACGTAACCTGGATCAACCCATTCAAGTAAAAATGTGACACCAAAGTCAAATTTGTAATTGTCATGCATTTAGGCCTAAACTGTTTCTTACAAATATTGTGGATGATATTATAGAGCTTAATAACAAAGTTATGAATTTTTAAAGTTATAACTTTCTCTTTATCTAACTTTCCCCAAACTGTCACTGATATGTTCTAATCGCTGAATTCGCTCAATCCACATGTATTTCAATGTGAATTTGTCTTTTACGATATCATCAAAATATTTCCTGCGATTTTTTGATATTTCTATAAAACAGTGTTGCATTGTCATAAAGCCATGAACGCATAGAAGTAAAATGCTTTCGGGGAGTAAAAGAAAAGAAATAATACATATTTTGATGATATCGTAAAAGTGATATGTACTGTGCAAGTTCACGTTGAAATACATGTGGATTGAGGGAGTTCAGCAACATTATTAGAACATATCAGTGACAGTTTGAGGAAAATTAGATAAAGAAAAAGTTATGAATTTTTGAAGTTTCTATAACCAGGTTAAAATATCAAGGTCCCACACATAATATGGGCTACATTACCAAGGAATATATGCCCATTTTTTTTTCAAAGAGAAATGGTTACAGTTAAGAGTTTAAAGAACTTAGCCTACCTACATTTCTTAAAAGAAAAACAGAAGTTCATTAAAACAAACAAACAAACAAGCAAAAATGTGTTGCTCAGAAAATAAAGAGAATGTACCACAGGCGAGGACTGGCAGAACAATACATGCAATCCAGACTAGAACTATCACTAAATGTGGTTAATACCCCATGGACCTCAACCTGAGTGAGTTAGCTCAGTACACAATGTTTTAGTGCTCTTTTTATCAGGTTGCTACCGTGGCAATGCATTATTCAACATTGACAAAAAATGAGTTTTTCAATATGCATATAAATCTATAATGGTCCCCCAAAATGAACATTCTAAAAACTGAGGAAAATAGCATAAGCCATAATGTTTTTGTATGATTGATTTTTATTCAAAAACTTAATAATTTTTGTGGCAAATACTGTCCGTCCATGACGAAAGAAGTGAATTTTTTTTTTTCATGAAAAATGCCTATAAAATGGCAACACAGATTTGCCATACTCCAAAGACAGAGTTTAAGCATCAACATGCTATAGTGGTCACATGTACCAAATATCAAGTCAAATGTTCGAAGACTGAGGGAGTAAGCCCTATATTATTATCCACAATATTTGTTGACACCTTTTATCAAAAAAAAGATGTTGCCATGGGAATGCATTGTTCAACATTGAGGAAAGAAATGCTTTGAGCATTTGAAATGTGTATTGGTCACATGTGTCAAATCTCAAGTCAAATCCTTCAAACTGCTGGATTTAGCTAAATCAATTAGTAATTTGTATGTTATCACGCAAATATTTTGGTCAGCAATGACAAGAGATGGAGTTTGCATATCTTCACTTTACATTTTAGCAGCCAATTATGCGAAATTTCAATTCTATATGATGCTCAATAACTGAGGGAGTTACAGTTGATCAATCCACATATATGTAAGAAAATATTCATGTCATGGCAACAGACAGACTGAAAACCACACATACACACACAAATGTCTTGCTAAAATAGGCCCTACATGTAAGAGTGATAATAAGTCTCTAAAATTTCAAATCAAATGTTCAAAAAGTGGGCAGTTTGTTCCACAAATGTTTTTGATAAAAATGCTGTTACCATGGCGAACACTGTCGACAATGACGAAAGATAAAATTTGTATACAGTATAACATAGGCCGACAATGGTGGTCACATGTGCCAAATTTCAAGTCTAATGCTCAAAAAGCGAGGGAGTTAGGTCAATTCATGTGACTTTGTATTTATCCATAAAAATACTAATGTTCAATGGAACTAGGCATATTGAAAATTCTATACACATCTATATATGCATTATTTAAGTGTTGTGCAAAATCACATTGCTATCGAGCGGTCATGATTTCCAAATTTCAACTCAAATGGTTAAAAAAAAACTGAAAAAGTTTGATCCACAAAATTGTAAATGATTTTAAAAATATGAATAATGTTGTTATCATGGCAAAACATTGGTCAACAGTGACAAATATTACGCTGTTGCCAACAGACTGCAGGTTCATTTCCAAAAAGCACTTATTAGATTATTACAGCTACGACACAGCAGATTCAACTCATTTTGAGTGAACACATGACAAGTTAGTATTAGCTCTTTCAGTGTTATGCAATCAATAAAGATGGAAAACAATTGATTGCAACCAGCAACTTATTTTTACTAGTATAGAATAGAGAATTATAATCAATTGCAAGTTATGATTAACTGCAGCATCCAGGAGATTTTACATTGATATCTATCACAAGTTTTAAAAGATGTATGTATTAATTCACTCAGGAAATGCATTGTTTTATCAGACCAATATAGAGAGGAATTAACAGTGAATTTGAAACACTGTCGGAACTTGCCATAGGAGAGAGATCAAACTAGGGAGAGAAGTTACTAGTATACAGAAGACCATCTCTGACTCTACTTATTAAAGATTACTCTTAGAAGTAGAAAACCTCTTATAGAAGTAATGTTTTTCTGGGTTTGGTTCGTGCATATAGGCACCAGAACTGTTCTTTGCTTTTCAACCTTGATCTTCTCAAAGTTAAGGTTTTATTCAGAACATATACATAATGAAATTCAAGGGTATTAATTTTAAATTATCACATAGGTTGGTACACTTACAATGAACCTAGGTTTGTGTTTAATTAGTGGGCCCATGACTACACAGTATACCAGCGAGTAAAAGAAAGGATGGTAGTTTTGGTTGAGATGGTGATTCAACTTTTAACTTTTTGCATGATAGAAACTGCTTGACATATTAAAGAGTAGTTAAAATTTTATTTGATGAAAGTCAGATTTGGAAATATCCAAAAACAAAGTAAAGCAAAGTGGTCCATATAATTAAGAGAAAGTTCCCACATTTCATTAGGACCAATTGTTTTGGGATATCTCAACCATCTCAAATTTGATTTTCGTCAAATGAAATTGTAATAGAATAGTATGTAGGGGCCAATGCTCTTTTGATAGTCATATTATAAGTGGGTTCTCATTAATTGTTGCAAAAAGTTAAAACATGCCTTGAAATCTGGGTCAGAAAAGCAGATGATGCCCTTAAAAATATCTCATTACATTTTAGTCATTTCATGGTTTACACCATGAATCCACATAGCATAGGTCTGCATGCTGCTCCATGGTTTACAGAAGAGTCAGGGAAGAGATGACTGTACTGAGTAAAGTAGGGAGAAACGGTCACCTAATACACCCCTTGGAATCTGGTGTACTGGTATCAATGGAGGAAGGGTTGTCTGACCACTGACCAGTGTTGTTTTTATTTCACCCATGGACTGGTGATATCTGCCTAATCTGTCTTCCTAATTATCCAGTTATTGGGTGCTGCTAGCCAAGTCCCCAGAGATGGTGATGGACATTGGAAAGCAACCAATCACATGGGTAGAGGGTGGAGTTTGATTTTCACCGTGAGAAACTGTTTTTTGAAGTCTGTACAAACCCTTGTTGGGAGAGGCTGCAGTGTAGTGGTGCGTGTATTAGTCTCGGCGCATGCAGACTCCTATACGACCAACAAGGGTTTGTGCCTGCAAACTACAGATGTGTGCCTTGGGTTGTAGATGTGCAAGACGTATTTTTTGACAGTACCCAAAAGTACGTTGCCATGGTAACGGCATATTATGGGCAAAAATGGGTACAAATCTTGCGTCGCGAACTCCTCCCACAGTTTTTGATCAATTTTTATGAAATTAGGTACAGATGTTCATCTGAATATGTTAATGTGCAAGACACATATTTCCGCAGTGGCAAAAAGTGCGTTGCCATGGTAACGGCATGTTATTGGTAAAATATAGGGCAAAATGCTTCATGGCAAAACTGCTTCATCAGTGTTCTTCCAATTCTCATGGAATTCATATTGAATGTTTGTCTTAGGATATAGGTCAGCATGACATATTTCTTGACAGTGACAAAAAGTATGTTGCCATGGTAACAGCTCACATATTATGAGCCAAAATGATGGAAAATTTTGTGTTGCAAACTACTTCCTCAGTTTTTGCCCAATTTCCATGAAACTTGGTACAGATGTGTGCCTTTGGTTGTAGATTTGCAAGACGCATTTTTCGACAGTACCCGAAAGTACGTTGCCATGGTAACGGCATATTAATGGCAGAAGATCAAGGAAAGATCTTGCGGATTTAACTACTTCCTCAGTTTTTTGACCAAAGCTTATGAAATGTGTCACACACCTTGATCTTGGTGGGAAGATGTGGAAGACATATTTTTCGGACGTGTCGGAAGCTGCATTGCCATGGTAACGGCATATAAATGGCAGAAGATCAAGGAAAGATCTTGCGGATTGAACTACTTCCTCTGTATTCGACTGAAGCTCATGAAATGTGGCACACACATTGGTCTTGGTGGGAAGATGTGCAAGACATATTTTTGGATGTGTCGGAAGCTGCGTTGCCATGGTAACGGCATATTGATGGCGGAAGATCAAGGAAAGATCTTGTGGATTGAACTACTTCCTCAGTTTTTGACAAAAGCTAATGAAATGTGGCACACACAATAGTCTTGGTGGGAAGATGTGCAAGACATATTTTTCGGACGTGTCGGAAGCTGCGTTGCCATGGTAACGGCATTTAAATGGCAGAAGATCAAGGAAAGATCATTCCTTGTGTAAGACTGTCGTCACGGGGCGGGGGTATTAATCACCTTGAGTGATATTTCTAGTTTTTTTTAACTAGCCAGGCGGACTACTTAAAATCAATTTTGACACTGAAGCAATATTTTGGCTAGCCAGATGGACTAGTTACTTCAGAATTTTATGATTTTTAGCTAGTCCGACATGATTTTGGGTGGCCAATGGCCAGCGGACCATCGCCAATTTCGAACCCTGTATAGACAGGTTATCCAACTTTGTGTGCATAGCCTGCAAATGTATGTACATGTATCATCATTGTATATCTATAAGTACTTATGAATTATGCGTACGTATGATATGATATACACAAGTGTGTTCCATGCATTGAACAGTACCAGTGTTCATGAAATTGTTGCACAGTAGCATGTGTACAGTCATGAGGAAGCAACTGAATGAGTGATGAATGTAGCGGTGGCAATCACTGAATGTTGCCCATGAATGACTGGTCCGGCTACAAAGCAGAAAAATATCCTGAATTATCGACTCGGCTACACCCATACAGCTCCATCAGGTTTGTGGCCGCTAGTAGGTTAAAATCTGCCGCGGGAAACAAAATCTGTGGCCGCTGGGAAACAAAATCTGTTGCCGCTGGCCGCGTTAGACAGATGACCGCTATACACAGGGTCTTTAACAGGGCTTTTCTCTTGGGTGATTTTTCAGTGGCTGCTATAGACAGGTGGCCGCTAAGGCAGGTTTGACTGTATATGTTGCATAATTTTCATTTCCTTTAATACAGGGTGCTACAATACAAAATACATTTTTTTACCCCTTGTCCAGGTGAGGGCAAGCAGATTTCCAAAGTGTTGCAGAACACTTGCCTGAACATGAATGTGAATTGCCCAAAAATAAAGTCCACATATCTAAGAAAATGATACATAGAAAATCACTTGTGAGTCAAAGGCCTTTCTAAAACACAGTAATTTTAGTATACAGCGTGCAGTGATTCATGATCTTAAACACACTGAAGTAGCAAACTTGATTCGATCAAGTGTTGATGTTGCATTGCATTGGGGCTTCTTTATGTAAAGAGTTGGAAAGTTGCTGAAATGAAATCTAAGCATGTCGCATCATTATTAAGCAGTCATTTTCTTTTGGGTTTTACCGTTGACTTTGTTGGTTCGAAGGGGAACAGTTAAAAATTGTGACTTCAAAATTGTTTGCTTGCCCAATTTGGGCAAGCATTTTGCTCATTGTTCCAAAACACTTGCCTGACTGTGATTTTCATTCAATTCAGGCAATTAAAGGTAAGCATGTATGTAGCACCCTGTATAATACCACAAACAATACTAAAGAGCTTGGGATGCTTAAAGTTTCCAAAAAGTGATGGACAGGAAATGCAGTCAGTTTATGCACACATACCTGTATTGTAATTAGACTTTTCTGAGTATTCAGAGGATTAAAAAATGATAGAACTTGATACTGTAAAATGAGGAATGTTCGCGTGCAGTTTAATTTCGCGAGAGCCAAGACTCGTGAGATTAAAATGCACATGAAAGTTTTTGTGTACAGTATGTACACTATACGCATTGAATGTTAGAGGCAACTGTCGAAAATTTCATGCCGTGAAATGGGCCATCAGCTCCAATTCACGAAAATTTCATGCCGCAAAAATATCATGTTTTACAGTATATCTCAGATATTGATATGATTATAGTAGCTCAGATGATTTTGAATATCAATTAACAAGGGAGAGTGAAATGCAATGATTGATTTCCTTTGCTTATTTCAAGTCCATGCAATACCTATTTTGATACCAGGTACAGGTAGTATCAAATGTGATTTTAGAGTTCTGTAGCTTTCTAGATGCTTGCAGTGATTATGATATTGGAAAAAGTTATTAATGCATCAACTGCAGTCAAGAAAATGAAAACAATAGAATGATTTTTTTTTTCAAGGTTAGTGTTTATAATGCTTTCTGGCATATCATGGAAGTTTCGGCATTTAATTGCTATCTGTTGTACATAGAAAGTGGAAATTTGTGCGCATTTTGCGCAACCAGAAGCTAGCGTGAAAATAAAAGCACTTATATACTTTTGCCTACTTTGTGTATCACCACTATAATATGTTTTTTTATATACATGTATGGTACCTTTCACTGTGAAGAATTGCACAAAAATATCCACTTTTGCTGTATTTATCTTTTTGCAGAACTTTGTACTGTACAACTTCTATACAGTGAAAATGTAATCGTATGTATTAGATGTAATCAACTCGGTGTAAGATAATTCCACATTACGTGTTTTTAAACTGCAACTAAGAACTTCAGTTTTTACACATTCCAGGTTTTTGTCAGAAGTTACTTGGCAAATGTATTTGAATGAAAAACTCAAAACCACCTGCTGAAGTGGGATTTGAAACTCCATAGTTTATTTTGCAATATTTTCTCAAGTTTTTTCTGGCCGGCAGAGTACTGTATGCGCAATTTATTATTTAGCAAAGTTTTTATATTTGAAAATTTTGTGAGCCAGGTGCTATTTTGGGAATTCAAAATATGCAAAAATATTAACTGTGATCTCAACATGAATGTGACATGCAGCTACACATTTCTCTGTTCAGTACTGTACTCCATGTTCACCCACAAAATTGTTAGGAAGTCCTGAAAAATAGACTTGCTGAATATAAATATGGCATAGGCTCTATATACACTTCATTTTATATATATAAACTGAAGTTTATATACACCTACAAGTTCAGGGATGTGATACCTTCCTGATGAGTTGAAAAACACTAATTTTTTTTTTTTCTGTATGGTTTTATGCCTCTCCAGACATATGTTGTGTATTTTTCTGAGCTGGCCCCTGCAACCAGCTGTTTACAGTACCGTGTTGATACTGGACAGAATGATGTTTATGCATGGGGGTAGACGATGTTTATGTTACCGTTGTGTGAGTAGACTCTTCCCCCATGTGTGTCAGTGTGTGTGTATCACACACAGAATCAAGGAGTTGCAGTGCTAGGAGTGTGTTGTTGAATGGTACGGTGAGTGCTAACAGCTTGGCGTCCATTGGCGGTCGTGTGCTGAGTGTGTATGTGGAGTGTGTGTATGTGGAGTGTGTATATGTGTGTGTCCGCACGGCTTTGCACTCCTTTGGCATACAGTGTGTATCAGACACCCAACAGACCATGGGAAGCTCTTACTTTACACAGTGTTGTGTGGTGGCTGATGGCTGTATTGTGTACACGCAGTGTATGCAGTCAATACGTGTATACTGTATGCATTCAGTGCGTGTGTAGTGTGCTGCGTTGTGCATTCACTGTACATACATCTTTTGTACACCCTTCTGCTACAGTGTTGCTCTGTGAAAGTAGTGATATATTCCACAGATTACCCCAAATTGCAGCTAGTGGAGCCCTCACGCTTCCTTGGAAAAGACTTTATACAGGTGAGTTGATACTAGAGTATGGTAATGTAAGAGTTTAAGAGTTTTGATTCCACAAATTGGCTTGCAGATAAAACAAGTTTGTAGTAGACAAGATACAGGTGCCCTTCTCTTGGAGCTTGGTGTTCATGTGCATCACCATTGGGCCCTATGTGAAGCTTGACGAAATTGGCATACGAACATGGCTGTTTGACCCCCTCCCATACAGTATACACTATGTATTTCCTTTCTTCCTTTTGCAGGAAACTTAATCAATTCACTCTGATTCACCTGTGTAGATTTATTAACATTAAGATTTACATATTGTATATAGAAATCCATTGCATTTGGCCTTGGATTAATTGGATGTTGTGATAAAATTCTCTATTTGTTATCAGTACAGTGTACAATGTAGGCCTATCTCCTTGTCACTTAAATCATACTTCCTAAAAGTTTTGCAGCCTGCCTCGGTGTAGAAAAAGAAAGGAACTAGCCTGTTTTTGTTTTGTTTGTTTGCTTTGTGTGTGTGTATGTGTGTGTGTGTGTTTTTTTTTTTTTTTTCAAAATATACATGTACATGTAGATCTATTTACAAAATGGACACTTGACAGATTTTTCAAAATGGCCAACCACACTCTTTTTCATGATGGTCGCCAGCTTTCAAAAAAGGGGGAAAATGCACTTCAGAAATGGAAAAAAAATGATTCTAGAGTACAAATACAATGTATGAGATGATGCAGCATTTTTCTCTGAAAAAAAAAAAGAATTTCTGGAATTTCTAAAATTTCTTATATGGTTAAAATTGTTTTGTTTTTTCTATGAAGGAAAAATAAAAAGCTGGCTAAAATGCCAGGCAAGGATGCTAAACATAATGTTTGTCTTTTCTCTATCATTCCTTCCATAAATTTCCAGAAAATGGCCAGTGCCTAGATCTGTCTTTCTCTTGCAGATTTAAATAAGGGCCCCAAAACCTAACCCCCCCCCCTTGCTTTTTTTGTTTTGTTGTTTTTAATGACACACTCTTACATATGTAGGACTTTGGCCTTCCACTTTTTCACCCTGGAAGTGGCACCAGAAAAAAAAAAGAAAACAGAAAAAATGCGTAAGCTTTAGACTTTGTTTCTTTTGCTTGCTAGTGTACAATGTATGTTGATTGGAAGCTGATTGGAAGAAATCTGGAAGTGCCATCAGAAAATTACGCTGAAGACCTTTTTATAAACTGGACCCCCTCTTTTATTATGCCCCCGCCACACATAGTGTGAAGGGGGTATATAGGAATCACCGTGATGTTGGTCAGGCGGTTGGGCGGGCGGGCAGTCGGTCGGTCGATCTGTTACAAAATCTTACGTCGCGAACTCCTCCTACAGTTTTGAAGCAATTTAAATGAAACTTGGGGTAAATGATGATATTGAGGTATAGATGTGCAAGAAATGTTTTTTGTGTTTGTCGGACAATGCGTTGCCATGGTAACCATAATTGTACCAGAACATTGTGAATTAGATAACTTCATAGCAAACTTATTTAAGCAATCAATTTCAAAATTGGTATCTATGATGATCTATAGGTGTAGTTATGCAAGACACTCTTTGCGTTTGTACTTGACAAAGCGTTGCCATGGTAACGGCATGTTTTCTTCAAAATCTTGTGGAGTGAACAACTTCCACAGTTTTGAAGCAATTGAAATCAAATTTGGTAGGCATTATGGCCTTGAGGCATAGATGTGGAACACATAATTTTTGTGTTTGTCGGACAAAGCGTTGCCATGGTAACCATAATTTTACCAAAACCTTGTGGATTGAGTAACTTCCACATCATTCAAGCAATTACAAGGTCAAATTTAGTATGTATGATGATCGGGAGGTGTAGTTATGCAAGACACCAATGTGTTAAGAAAAATATGTTGTCAAAGTAACCACTCATTTTTGCATCAAATTGAACCATTTAATCTATGAAGGTGAAATTTGGTGTGTATGATGCTCTTTAAGTGTAGTTTTGTAAAATGTCCTTTGTATTTGTATCGGACAATGCGTTGCCATGGTAACCGCATTTTTTTTTAAAAATCCTGTGGAGTGAACTTCTTCCACAGCTTTCAAGCAATTGAAACCAAATTTGGTAGGCATTATGGCCTTGAGGTATAGATGTGGAACACATAATGTTTGTGTTTGTCACACAAACCGTTGCCATGGTAACCACAATTTTACCAAAACCTTGCAGATGGAATAACTTTTCCATCATTCAAGCAATTAAAGTCAAATTAGGTATGTATCATGATCTAGAAGTGTAGTTTTGCAGGCTACCAATGTGTTAGTTTTAAAAAAATGTGTTGCCATGGTAACCACTCATTTTTGTATCAAAATAAACCATTCAAGCTATGAAGGTCAAATTTGGTGTGTATGATGGTCTTTAAGTGTAGTGATGCTGGGGGAAAGCATGTTTCCATTTGCTGTAAGTTTTATACGCGGTGTAAACTCTGTAATTGTACAGTATTAAACTAAAATTATTCTGTTTCCAATTCGACAAATGCACAAACTTGATATTAATGTCATTGCCCTCATGACATCACATGTAAAGCAACACTAGGGGCGGGGGTATTAATCACCTTCAGTGATAATTCTAGTTACTGTAAAAATGTGCAGCTGGCTGTGAAAGTTAGTACATTGTATAAGTTGTATCCAGACTGTCCATGTACAATATCGGTATACAAAGTACCTGTATGTTTATTCGTCATGAAACAAATGCCAAGAATCAAATTATCAGAGGACCTTCAAAATATTGGAGAGAATATTTGTGTTTGGCCATTACTAACATGATTGTTCTATGATTTATGCAGCTTGCAGCAATCACACCACAGAAGACAAGGATGGACGTTGTAGAAGAAATGCCTGTTGAAGATGTCACTACAGTAGATGTCCCCACCGTGGTGGATGCCTCTACAGTAGTAGATGCCTCTACAGAGCAAGGAAACAAAGAGCTTGAAGCATCGGCTTCAACTCCTCTTGAGGCTGCTACAGAAGAGGTCAGAGCTGTAGATGACACGGGAGATTACTGTGATGATGTGCTGGGCAAAATGTTATTTCCAACATCACGCCGCACCTCCATGCCGGAATCCAAAATACATGAGATCCTCGACGTGTACATCAAGGAGTACCCATCCTACCTTACGGCCAAGCAGGAGAGGCAGACCATAGAGTTTCATGAGCAGGTTGGCCGGGTGGTGAATTCCAAAGGCAGCATTGTCACGGACCTCCTGAAGAATCTTGGACGGGAATACCGGAAACTGTGGACCAAGAGTGGAGGTATGCTACCAGCGGGAGGCTTCAGGCTACGAGGCTCTCCACACCTCTTCAAGAAGTACGAAGAATACCACAACATCTACAATAAGATCAGTGGAGGTATTATAGGCAAGACCCTTCCAAGAGGGACTCCTGTCCGGTTGTCGTCCACCCAGAATCCGACACCAGCAAGTACTCCAAGAATCAAAAAGCTGAAACCAACAAAGAAGCCAAAGATCAATTCTTTTGAGGAGCAGTCTATAAACTTCCCTCCCATCGCACAGGTGCCTCCCATTGCTGTGTTATCTGACAGGTATTGTCAGGAGTATCTTGAGGTCTTGCGAGAGCAGAACCATGTCTTAACAGACATCGCCAAAGAACTGCGTCTCATGCGTATGGGATACTTCACTGAGCATGAGCTTTCTTTGGACGCTTGAGACAGTTGCTCTACAGGGCTAGGTACTTGGACTGTGTTGTGACAAGTGCTTGTAGTATACAACATGTACATGTATTTGATCAGTTGTTCCTCTCTGTTCTATAATTGTGTTCTTTAAAGAAAGATTTTCATCACGAATATCTACACAAAGTGTAAATTTTCTGTTTTTTAATCAGTTATTGGTAAATGTACATGTGGTTGAAAAGGGCAACTAAGGTTTGAGAAACATGTTGGATCAGTGCTTTTCCACTTGTACAATGTAGCCTACAGAGCTGAAGATTCAGGGGAGGTGATTGAAGTCCCGTGAAAATGGTATTGTCATGAAATAAACTAAAATGATGAATAGTTGGTGGTATTCCTGACAAGACCCTTGGCTCCATGAAAGAATTCATGAATAAACCCTATCCAAGGACCACCATTCAGTTTTATATTTACTGTACATACTGTAATGTACATTGTATTCAAATTGTTTGCTGATAGTTGCCACAGAGATGTCACACGTACATACATGTATTACTGCATTACATGTTCATGTAAGTTTGTACGTTTGTCAAATGGCAACTCAGGTTAACTGATCAACAAAATATCAAATAATTGCATTTACACGTTTACAATGTACAGTGTGCATGAGCTGTAGCGGATGTGATCGATGTTGTTTGTTTCTTTTTTATACACAGAAGACCAGAAATAATCAACATACACAATGTACTTTGTTTAGCATTGTGAGATCTTAATATGAAAACATTTTCTTTTAATCAAATGTGATATTAAACTAGAACATTTTTAAATCACTGCTCCCAGTGGTAAACGGTACCTTTGAATTCCTCCCACATTCTTGTGCTTTTAATTTGTTTTCTTTTGCCCGACTTTAATTTTTATAGTCAGTGCATGTTAAAAGAAAAAGGCCAAGGTTGTACAGCGTAGCACCATAGACCATCTACAATTTTACAGCCCAGGGGGGTGTTTCATAAAGCTGTTCGTAAAGTTACGAACAACTTACGAGCGACTGGTGATCAGTTCAGGGGGGCATTTCATGAAGGAACTGTCGGATAAAATGTCCGACAAGTCAATGATATCTTATAGAATTCAGAATCAGACTAAAGAATTTCTCAAAACTTGTCAGATATAATTGACTTGTCAGATATTTTATCACAAGTTCCTTCATGAAATGCTGATGTGCTATACTGTTGTGTATCAGAATTTCAATAATTCAGCACAAGAACTGATCACCAGTAAGTTGTTCGTAACTTTACAAACAGCTTTATGAAACACCCCCCTGGACCCCAACTGAAAGGGATGTACGTCATGCTCATGATGCTATGTTTGCACGATCAGATTCTCCAGTTTGGAAGGGAATCCAGGCAGGAGAATCTCCAGTCTAAGAGATGCTTGGGATGGGAGTCTCTGTGCTAAGCACTGTTCTACCAGGGAGGTGGGAAGACAAAGTTTGTGAAGACCATGTAGACTTTTTCTCTCGATCTGAAAATTGATCCATGTACATTTGAGATGCCTTGAGAGCAAATGGCACTGAATATAATAGCAACATTTTATGTATATAATGTAAGTAATATTAATTTGTACATGGTCAATACTGTCAAATGATCATACATTATACTGTAGGATGATTATAAATGATGTGAAGGATTTTGAAGGAAATACAAGTGTAGCCAAAAATAGATTGTCAGAGTGACTTTTTAAAAGTTGACAACCTTTTCTTTGCCACCATGTAGTTGGTCATCTATGAAAGTGCAGTAAACTTCTCCATAGAGTCATTGAATGTTCTCCAAACATGTGATTTTAAGTCCAGTAAGTTCACAGTGTAGCATGCCTTTCATGACTCTTTGTGACCCATTGTGGCAGTAGACCATCATTGTTACCTCCACCAAGGGGGGAGGTTATGTTTTTGTTACCATTGGTTTGTTTGTTGAGTTAGTTAGTTCGTTCGTTCGTTTCAGTCCGTGTGTATTAAGCTAACTCAAAAAGTAGTTGACGGATTGTGATGAAACTTGCAGGAAAGGTTTTGAGATTGACACAAGTAACAAACGATTAACTTTTGGTAGTGATCCGAGAACTGTTGGGGAATTTATGAAGGATTTTTTATATTTTGGCAGGTAGGGTCAATGAACTTGGGAGTTCAGGCTGCGCGTATTTGAGGTTTGCATGGGCGCACTAAAAAGCATGCTCCAGTCTCTGCTAGGGCGAGGCGCGCTGTGCAGCTGAGGGTTTATGACGTAACAAAGGCTTCTACATTTTGTATATTGGGAAGTCGGGCGGTTTTCAGCACACAATGCAGTACGTATGGGTGGAAATCACTGATCTCTGTGGAAGACAAGATCAAAGCGGGTGGAAATGGGCTGCATGCTTGGTGGAGGTCTGCGCTCTCAGAGTGCTTCTCTAGTTTGATATGCTGTGAGAGGAATGCTGTTTTGCCACATTACAGTATACTCTTGCAGATACAGTACAACTGTTTGTCATCATTCCACTCATGTTTTTCATGTCAACACAGGGTGTTATTTCAATCCCTTCCATCCACACCATACATGTATCACAACTAGAAGTGTTGTTCCCTAGAGCTACAGTACCCGGTACTGTATGCTCTGAAGAGTGCATACATTGGTAGTCATCTCCAGATGGAATGAGACAGTGTCATTGGAACTGATTTAGGACCTGAATGATTTTAATAGGCCTGGCAAGAGTCAAGCAGTTCCAAGGAAAGAATGCAGTACAAGTACACCTTACGTTGAAATTCAACTCCTGATACTCAAGTTGATTCTTCCATTCGCACAAATACATGCTGTACTTGTACGCTGTGGGGTGTCTCAAGTGTAACTAGCACCAAAGTCAATTCTAATATTGGTAGGTCATGTTGTTTTCTGCTTGTTCACAAGATGTATCAAGTTACAAATTACATTGTACAGGCTTTGTAGGTAATCGTTATGTGATCCCTGCTGTTGAAAGTTTATAAAGCAGATAATGAATAAACAGCAAAATATCTCAAGTGGTTAATTGGTCTTCATGTCTATGATTTCATTGTGGAGTGCTTATGAGTTTGTGTGTTTGTGTGTAAGCGAATACACTGTACATACATCTATGTATGAGACATCCAAAGGTAGACAACTCAGGACATTACAAAACTGATTGATAAATCACTAGTCCTACCCCATTACACTTCTCATCAGAGCTTGTGTGATTTTGCACAACTTGCCACAAGTAAAGTACAGAATACACGACTGACCTAAAATCTGACATACTTGTACAACATACGAAGCTGAATATTCATATGATACAATGTACACTGTGTATTATGATACTCCTGTGTACAGGGAATATTGTTTTAGGATCAAGCTTGCTTAATACAAAGAGGTACATTGTACAGTGTACATGTACAACATATTACTTTTAACGAGGGGAATTTGGCAGACCCGGTTTTCTGAAAATGTTACAATTCTTATGGCAAATCATTCATCTTATGACAAGTTCAATGAAAAGAGGATCCCGGTCGCCACAAGTTCTGTTTAAATGGTTTACAATAAAAGAAAAGATTCTGTTTTACTCTGATGTTACAAGGTGATGCAGTGCAATCCCATTATTACGAACACGGTTGTAACGAAATTCCGGTTACAACGAAATAAAACTTCTGGCCGCAACATTATCCACTCTGGTATTTTATTGCTTATTTGTTTGGTTATAATGAAATTTTGATATAACGAAAGAAAACTGCTGATCCTGAGGACTTCGTTTTAATCAGAGTCCACTGTACATGTATGTAAACTATGGCATCCATCTTGCCAAGCTCACGTTATGACAAATATCATTCTAAATGTTCAGCTTGCATTATTCTGCCAGAGAGGACAGCATACCACTTACACACTGTACGTGTATAAAGCATAAACTTTTTTTTTTTTTTGTGGATCACATTACCACACCACACATGCACACACATTCCATATACCTGGTACAAATTCAAGACCCCATCAGACTAGAACAAATGTCAAACAAATACCCAATGAATTAGAAAATTTAAGGATACGATCAAGTTCCTTTCTAACACTAGAATAGTTCATAACATGTTTGACGTTCTTTGCTTTGTATTCATTAGCCATTCGTAATGATCTGCAGAGGTGCGCTGGAGATTTTAAAGGACAAGTTCACCTTCATAAACATAAGGATTGAGAGAATGCAACAATGTTAGTAGAACACATCAGTGAAAGTTTGAGGAAAATTGGACAATCGATGCAAAAGTTATGAATTTTTAAAATTTTTGTGTTGGAACCGCTGGATGAGGAGACTACTACAGCTTGTGAGTCATATGCGTACAACAGTATAAAGAAAATATAAAGAAAATTCAACATATTTTCACCTTTTTCACATAATAAAAGAGCTCTTGACTTGGCTCTTTCTGAAGGCAGGGGGAATAATATTGCCCATAACATTTGTCGGTAACGAGTCGGGGGAATGTGAACTTTTTTCATAAGATAAAATTTTGTGAAATTCTCTTTATATTTTCCTTATATTGTTGTACGCATGTGACATCTAAGTTATTCACACACTGCAGTAGTCTTCTCATCCAGCGGTTACGGCACAAAAACTTCAAAAATTCATAACTTTTGAACGGATTGTCCGATTTTCCTCAAACTTTCAATGATGTGTTCTACTAATATTGCTACATTCTCTCAATCCTTATGTTTATGAAGGTGAACTTGTCATTTAATGATTTTGGACATGTCGAAAATGAAAAATAAAAAGATTAGGCTCCAGTGTAATGTTGGGAATTGTGACTGTGCATCACAAAACCAACAAAAGACAAAGTTGCACTAATTTTGCGTGAGGACTAAAAATAGGTGAAATGGGTCAGCGTAGGCAATCTTGAATTGTTTATATTTTCTGAAAGAGCAAGTCTTATACATTATGCTAGAGTTTGGGATCATAAAATGAAAGGGAAATTGTATTCTTTGCAGTTTTTCTCAAAACGGTTTTTTTTTTTTGTAGAATAGTGTGATTAGGTGTGTCTTGTAGAGTCTCCTTTTCATTTTAAAAACTCTGTAGGGCCGACACACTCTTCACTTTCAACTCTAGTAACTTTGAGACAGATGATGCTACTGCTTTTGGGCAAAATGTGTTAATGAAGCATGCTCAATGTCAGCTTATCCTGATAATCCCTTTATTGTTGTTGCTCAGGTGGTTACATCCTGTTCTTTTGTCCCATTCATCCCACGGCTAGCACAGCTTGGTAAGATTAGGTGCTTAAATAGACCCTGTACTTCAAAGTCTCTTTCTTTTTTCAGTTCATACTTTTCCAGAGTGTGTGCTTTCTTCACAATACAATATATTTACATAGGTTTGGAGTGTGCATTTGAACTGAGTTTTATACATCATTTTAAAGCTTAAAGTCAGCTCTTTCAGAATCTGTACTTAACTAAAAATCCATGTCTGGTGACTTTTTGTTGGTTTTGTGATGCTGGGTCACAATTCTTATGAATGGTAAATACAGAAAATTTCAAACCTGTTACAAACTACATGTATTCTGGTATATGAGAAAGGGAC
Organism: Diadema antillarum; assembly: GCF_040938485.1. Classification (NCBI taxonomy): domain Eukaryota; kingdom Metazoa; phylum Echinodermata; class Echinoidea; order Diadematoida; family Diadematidae; genus Diadema; species Diadema antillarum. The sequence continues at coordinate 1,212,728 of NW_027271288.1, read as the reverse complement.
TTGAACATATCCTCAAATGTTCTAAATCATTGGGCAACTATTATAGTATTAAAGATAATATAAAGTTTTGGTACCTCAAAAGTTTCCCGAGTTTCCTTGTCTTAGTTTGTGTTTCAGGTTAAAGTACCTTTCATATATCTAACACTGTGAGACTTACTCGCCCCAAAGTGCTCTCATGTCTTAGTAATCATGCAGTAATGGTTTCGTACAATACGTGTATATTGATTGTCGCGGTACCGTGTCGAGTCAAACTAACGGCTCGTTCGAATTTTTCAGAGCCCGCTCTGCTCTGGTACGAAACCATTATTGCATGATTACTAAGACATGAGAGCACTTTGGGGCGAGTAAGTCTCACAGTGTTAGTTATGTGAAAGGTACTTTAACCTGAAACGCAAACTAAGACAAGGAAACTCAGGGAAACTTTTGAGGTACCAAAACTTTATATTATCTTTAAGAACAAATGGGAAGGTGTCTTCAAATTTTTGAATTCGTTGAGCATTGGCTCTAGTGTGACGGGGCCTTTACAGTACACATGCAAGACACAGGCTACATGTACAAAAGTACATACAGTACATGTACCTCTGGGCATCACTATTCCCACTGAATTGCATGTGGAAACTGCCAAGGATTAAATTTAAAAATCTTAGATCTGTGTTTACCTGCGACGACAGCTTGTGATTTTTCTGTACCCCATTCTGCTTGTACTGGTGCTCGTTGCTGATCAGATATATTGAATGTGCACGATTTGGAATTGTTCATTTGGTGAATGTGTGCAAAGATGGCATGAGAACACAAGAGTGCAGAGGGTAGAAGTGGGCCTTTTCTATGGGTTGTGTGTCTTTACCTGTCAATCAATGTGATGGAATCATCTTAAAACAAACTTTGCAGAACTTTGAAAGAGAGTGGACAAATTTTCTTTTTTCTGAAGGGCACTATGTGGTCAGAAAGTTCCCCCTCTTAACACAAAATTAACTGCAGGGAATATACTGGAACAGAAAATAATGCATGCACTTAGAGCCTTCTTGGATTAACCTCTTTGTGGTGATTCTTGTGACTTTAATTTACAGAAGAGTTTGTGCTTTTATTCCTGAATTGTGTTCAAATCTTGATACATAATTGTTCCCAATATTATTGGTTAGAGTGTCAATAACATGTACAAAATGCATGTAAGCACCTAACACTGTTTACCTGGTCTCTTTTTTAGTTCGTTTACAAGGAGTAGCAGTCAAAACGAGGTTAACTGGAAGGTCCCATTCCAGTTCACATGGGACGTCAAAGGGAGTTGGTCATCAGATATATGTATTGTGATTCTTTGATTGAATTGATCTCTGTTCACTGCCCAATAGTGGTACATTAAAAAAAAACATACCTAGTACAGGCTTGCTAGAATAAAATTGCCTGTTAGTGAATATGTGCGCCAATTATACTGTACGCTCATCGTAATGGTCAACACTCCAGCTGGGCATTATTCTTCGGCTGCATTTGTGCTGCGTTACGGAAATTATGAGCTAAGTGCAATAATACATGATCAAGACGTATAATGCTCGGGATCAAGCCAAGCAAACTTTGCACCAGGTTTGGGCAGTCAGAAACTGACGGTAAAATATTTGTTATTCCCCTTGAGGTTTGCTCAGATATGAATGTCTGTGTCCTCATAAGCGCAGACAAGCAAACAAAATTAATGGCACACTTGATACACTTGTTCACAACATTGGGGAGATTTTGAATATTGCAAACTCAGTACTGTCACAAGAAGAGGGTTCTTTTTACAGTCTGGTTTCTCACTAGCAGGATTCCCCAGCATATAGCACAGAGTTCATTAAACTTTTATTCCTCATTTCAAGCAGACATGTATTAGCAGAGGACTTTACTTCCAAATGAATGCATCATCTGCTAGAGCAATATGTGTATGATTCAAGCTGAAACTTTTCTTTGACATCTGTAGAGACTACTTTAGCAAGGAAAACTCATGTTGTAGTTTAGAGTTGCTTTGTTTACCTTTCATTTGATAATAAGAGTAGAACAAAGCATATTTTAGTTACAAAAGATAAATAGAGTAGAATTTCATTGCTGCAATAAGGTCCTTATGATACTGATTATCTACTAATGCTATGTATTTGTTTTCTTTTGTGTAAACAGTGCAAGAAGGAATCTGGAAGAAAGGAGTGAGTCTAGTACATCAGTTTACCAAGTGAAGTTAGAGGTCTCATCACTGACAGCCAACAGTCATGAAGCTAGAGAAGTCAAGTAGCAGCGCAAGTTTCACCAATGGTGATGCAGCAGACAAACCCAGTACCTACCACTCCTGGCTGCAGAGCCGTGGGGTGTGGTTCTCCTACATCACTGGAGTCTACTGTATGCACCTGTTGCTCCTCAGTCTGCCCTTCTTCAGTGTCAGCACTGTCTGGACTCTGACAAACACCTTGCACAGTGTGGTGAGTCTTTGCCTCTTGATGTGTCAAAGATAATAGCTGCATCTCCACCTATATTACCGGTAAAAAGCTATGTCACAGTATGTTTCCATTATTTCTTATCACAGCTGCTCTCAAAACACGGAATAATGAGTGTTGATTTAAGGACAATTTGTCAGTTTGCAATGAATAACTCGATGCAAGAAACATTCATTTAAAAAGTTTTAGCTAGTTGTTGGGGATGTCAAGAGGACCAGTACTTTATTGAGGTTATTGTCTGTTGTAGATCTAAGAAAGCGAGCAATGTATCATCTCTACAGGAAATATTCTGGTGTCCCCCCCCCCCCCCCCCCCCCCCCAGACTGGTTGCCTGCTGGTGCACTCCTTTTCAATATAAGGCAAATTTTTGTATGGACACCATTTGGCCAAAGAAGATCATCTGCCAAATTCCAGTTCTACCGGTATTTATAGAAGTTTACACATGACTGAGGGAAATTGAAACATTCTAGTTGTGTCCTTGAGTATTAAAACGCCTGTCTGCTGTAATTTACCTTAGTCAATTAAGACTTTGAAAAAGAGTGTAAAATTGAATAAGTTTTTTCATTACCTTGAATTCTTTGTAAAGGATACTTAATATCATTTTGTTATTTGAAGCTTCATCAAGGTATTTAGTGTGACAGACTTCCTCCCCAAGTTTTATTGATCATGTAAGGGTTGCCATCTTTCCTGCAACAAATAACAAGATATATCTTGAGGGAACTCTGTAGCTTTAGCTGGATGCAGTGCAACAATTGCTCCCAGCTGTGATGAGCTGAGACTGATGGAAGAACAAGGAGCCCCTTTCTGACAGGTGTCCTTTACAGACAGTGTGTCCATGTTATCTTCTCTATATGAACACAATATGAATGACACCTTCAAATGAAGGAGAAATTATTCATTTCATATTCAGCATCATACATGTGAAGAAAAGAAAACAGTGATTTTATGAATGCACAATAAAAGGTTCCATTCTCTCCCCTTTTCTGTTGCCAGGTAACCTACTTCTTCTTCCACCATGTGAAGGGCTCCATCTGGGCCGACAGCCAGGGTAGTGAACGTTACCACACTCAGTGGGAGCAGATTGACAACGGGGAACAGTTCACTGCCACCAGGAAATTTCTCACTCTTGTTCCTGTCGTCTTGTAAGTTACCAGCCAGCAATGTATGCTATCAAAAGGGGGTTTAAATGGAACGAGAAATTACTACCATGTGACCTGGTTGCTAAACACACAAATTATTAGCCCAGAATCAAAGTGGAATGAACTGCACTGGACTTTGATTTGGAAGAGGCCAGCATTTATTCTTCTCAGAGTTGAAACATGGTTTATAGTACAAAACTGTTTTTTCCACAATGCATTTTTATTTTCATGAATGTTGCAACTCTGATACTATTGCAAATGTATCAACGCGCAAAAATATCAACTCTCATCCTGACATGAATGCTGTGTGTACATTTTTCAGTCCATTATTGTACAACACAATCACAAATTCAACCACTCACAAAACTGTCTTGAAGTCCTGACTCGCCAAAAATTAGCCTTCCTAAATATATGTCATATTCAACAGTAGGCTGAGTGACCCATGAAAGCAGTTCCTTTTAGATAGAAGAGAATCTGTGTAACCTTCCTAATCTTTATAATCTCCTCACCAACAGGTTCAGATAGTATCTGAATTGCTTGCAATAGTCACTAGATCATAATCCCTCGTTTCCTGTTTGGATGCTTGGCCAAGCACATTCATAAGCTTAGTGTCTTGTGTCATGACAGTGTTATACCCCTATTGTACTACGTCCATTGCAGGCTGGTGTAGGACGAAAAAAACCTCCTTTGCTTCTTAATTTCTTTCTCATCTAATACCTGCTTGCAATGACATTGGCTTTCATCTGACATATAATTCTCCTCCCCAAATACTTCATAAGGAGTAAATAAACTAAATTTCTAATTTATATCCCCCAAATCACAATCATGATTGACAACTCTTACCATGTGATGGTCCACTGTACATAACCTCAGACTGAACAACATTTGTTAAAATAAAACCATACTACGTAACCATATTATGTAACCTCTCTTTTGAGAAATTGTGTCACAGTGTGAATCAGTGTAGCATTCATACAAATGACAATGATTGTCGTAAGGTAGACATAACATTGTTGATCCTTTATGCAACTGTTACACTATTATTCACATTTTTCTTCTGTCTACAGATTTTTCCTGGCAAGTTTCTACACAAAGTACGGCTTCAACCACTTTCTGGTGAACTCAGCCGCCCTTCTCCTGGCCCTTGTCCCAAAGCTGCCGATGTTTCATGGATTCAGGCTGTTTGGCATCAACAAGTATTGAGTACACTGTGAGTTCTTGGTGCCCCTGTGAATGAACAAAGTAACAAACATCACAGTTGAGACTTGGACAAGTGGACTGCGAGCTGTGATGACAGAGCTCAAAGACAGTCAGAAGAGAATTTTTCTACTGAAGGAGAGAAGTTTGCTTGGAATGGATTTTTTTGGAAATGAAACATACACCTGGTTCATGTTGGACGGGTGTGCTCCTGTATTCTGCATCATTTGAATCGAAGAGCCGACAGATTGGCATATGACATTCAAGACATGATGGTCAAATGGCATTTTTGGATATGGAATTGTGGTTGCAATTGTTTGTGCTATATCTTTATTGAATGCTAACAGAAAAAATAGAAAGAGAAGATTTCTGCAGTCGTCATTTGTAAAGTTACATACAGCTCTCTTATAGAGAATAGCATGATAGAACTTCAAATTACATTATAAACATAATGTTTCACAGTATTTTAGTATATGACCAAAATCTTGGGGCATGTGGTCCAACAAATACAAGGACAGTAAAAGAATATGATCTAGTTAACAAAATTGGAAGAGTGCCTTCCTTTCTTACTTCGTATTTCATGAGATTATGTTAACCTTGATTGGCTTGAGTAAAGTGGGTGATACCAAGGACTGTTCCCAGATTGACAGGTGCATTAAAGGGATGGTATAGTATTGGTTGAAGTGAGGATTCAGCTTTTTACTTTTTGTAAGATACTTAGAAACCACTTCATGAAATGTTGAAGAGCTTACAATTCTAAGAGGAAGTCAAAGTTTATTTTATGGAAATCAGGCTTGAAAGGGCTGCAACATCCAAAACCAAAGTAAAACAAAGCGGTCCAAATAAAATGGGTCCCACCTTTGATTAGAATTGCTTTGTTTCAGATATCACAGCCATTTCTAATCCAATTTTCATCAAATAGACTTTAAATTCCTTTTAAGATTTCATACTCTTTCATATTTCATGAGAGGTTTCTCATTATCTCAAAAATGCCATCATCAAAAGATGTTGGAAACCAGAAGCCCCATCTCAACCAAAACTGTACCATCCCTTTAAAGTTGACTGATCGATTTGCTACTGGATCCGTCTGTCCGTTGAAGGAGAGTGACCCATGAAGGGACTTGGCATGTGATGAATGTCTTTTGGTTTTTTGCTTCTTCTCTGCCAAGATCTGTAATCAACTTGTGGGGGACTTTCATATTAAGGTTTCTGTGTGAATTATCGTGAGATTACTATTATCATTACTATTTTTTATCTATTTCATTTTTGAAGGCTAGATGAAGAATTCACATTGTTTGAAAAACAGTGAGGCATTAAGATTGCAAAATTTCACAAGCCCATTCCCAGTTGCTTCCCGGTTTACATGTATGCAGATGGAAATGAGTGTAAGGATGATTGAAAACAAGTATATAAGAAAGTGGTAAAAGAGTTTGAGGTATTCAGGTTTCATATGACAAGGAGCTAAATCACTTGCACCTATGTACATACATGCACTCTATCTTATGCACACAGTGCCCCCAGGATCCCTTCCTATATATCCTACGTACACTTTGCAGAACATGTGTTAAATGTTTCCACAAGTCATTTTCCTCTAACAGTATTTGAAGCTAAACATTTAAAGATGGCCCTTCCCTTTTGCATTCCTACCCAAATAGCACAGAACATGATATATTCCACCAGAATGACAAGACTATTGTAAATCTATAACATTTCTGTGATATTTGAATGTTGTTAGCCGTTAAAATTCAAATAGTGCACCAAACGCTCACCGTAACGTATTCTGTGTACTAGGCACAGCTGCATACATTAATCCTCCTTCGGTTGTGATATGATACTTATACTTCTAACAACAGATATGCATGTTAAAGCCGTCAAAAAAGAAGAATTCACTAGCTTCTCTTACTTTGTTATCAATGGCAAATAACAACACACCACTTACATGAACTACATGTACAACTAAGTGCATCACACAGGTCTGTAAAACTAGACTAGTATTTAGATTTGCAATTTTTGCGAAGTTCGCAAAAATTATTCAAATCTTAACTGCCAATTTAAGTAAACAAATAAAGACCCTCTTGAGTTCAAAATTTACAGGGGGTTTCCAAATAGTGTTTTCTTCAATACCTAAGTGTTCTCACCAATTTTTCAAAAATTTGCATGCAAAAGGGATTGGCTGTCTTTAAGATAAATACACATAAACTTGGCAGAGAATGTGTTTAAAATGTTTTGATAACTAATTTTCCTGTAACAGTATTGAAAGCTTTACATTAAGATAAAAACACTGTTTATCACTGGATTGTACCCCATGTCATTCAGTGAAGTTTGTCATAGCCAATATACCATTGTCACTCAACATTATATAATCAAGCGGCATGTTATGTAAGTTTTGTTGTTGTCGTTCCTGACTGCTGAAATGAGCAAGATGGCAAGTGTTCAGTAGAGTTGACAGTCCAGTGCTCTCACTTGTTATCTACTTAATTGCCTTAATGTACTGTAAAACACAATATTGTCACGGCATGAAATTTTCGCAAATTGGAGCCAACAGCCTTTAAGGCGGCATGAAATTTTCGCGAGTTGCCTCTAACATTTAATGCATTTATAGTGTAGATAAGAATTTTCGTGTGCACTTTATTTTTGCGAGTCTTGGCTCTTGCAAAATTTGTGATATTAAAATGCATGCGAACATTCCTCATTTTAGAGTAAGTGTTTGCAGATTGCATAACAGTCAGATTAAGTACAGGGTACCTCATTGTTGTCTGCTATGAAAGTTACAAGATTGATCAGTCTGATAAGACACCCTCTTGTCGTCTAACCAAGGAGGTAATAGGCAAGCTCACCAGCCGCCTTGGTCTAACAAACAGGCTGTGAAGACATTGTCTGCTACATATGGCAGGCTTTGCCATATCACCATGGTAACACATGCCCTTTTTCATGAGATAAGCAGATCTATATTCGTTTTCTTCCTGATGTGTTTCAATGTTTCTGCTTCAGACCAATTTCTGTGTAAATTTGACATTTTTGTTTTGTATAGTGTATTGCACATAATTTTGAATATGTCCTAGAGATCTATTTTCTATACTAATAAGCAATTTGAAGAAATTGGCAGGTTTTGCAGTGTATTGTGTCACTGAGTGAATAATGTTTTATGCATAGCAAGCTGGATGTTCAGAATATTTTATAATTTTTGGAAGTTGTTTGTTTGTTTATTTGTTTTTAAAGAAACAGAAGTATCCGTATTTTTGATTTCAGGTAAGAGCTTGTGTGAAAAGTCTAGGTACACACAGTAGGCTGACTGGAGATTTGAATAAGACCACTACTTGGTAAGAGAACATCAACTGTGAAACACAGTCTGTGACATGATGGTACTTCATGAAACAAATTATGTGTCAAAGGGCCCAGTCCCACTTGTGTTCAGGTAGATTTGCATTTGAATTGCGCACAAAATTTTTTTATATTTGCTAAACATCCGCAATATTCGTGAAACATGCTTGTATGAGTCGGTCAACAAATACACACATGCACAATTATCCGCAGAGGAATGTGTTTCCGTTGCCGGGATTTTTTGAGCTGCACACAATTTTGTTTGCGGAGGTTAGGGAATATAAAGCAATTTTGTGCGCAATTCATACGCAAGTCTTCCTAAAAGCCAGTAGGACAGGGCTCTATTTGCAAAGTAAGAGCGAAGCAAGAAGCAAAGCTATTACATATGATTTGAGATGTAATTAGCTACTGTTCTGAGATGCCCTTTCTGCTAAAATAGCTGCATGAAGAGTGGTGAAAAATGATGATTAATCATGCTGCTGAGACTCGTAGCATGTCAGGAACTATGATGTACAAGTATTATGAGTTATGGGTTATATGTGCTCATCACTTGAGTTTATGACTTCTTGGAATTATTACATCTCAACACATAGAAATAGACTGAGTTCAAGTGACAGATCAGATTGTTGACACCACTTGTGTGTTATGGACATGTGCTGTGTAATAATCAGAAGATTTCCTTTGGACAAACTGATTAATATATGACAAGATGTATGGATTGACATTCTTTCCAACTGCAAGTTGTGCTGTGTTCTTGACTGAAATGTAGAATGTCAATAGGAACAATGGCTGACACTGTTGTTTTACCCTCAACATGCCATGCTCTTATTTACACACACTTTGTAGGGAGGCCATTGTCATTCCATCTTAGGGTGTTATGTATTGTCACCTTACACTGTACTCCGTTGTTCTAATGCTTTTAATACCAGCATGAATTAGTCCAGGCTAGGCTCCATAGAAAGTGCACCTAACCTTGTTTTTTGATATATACAATGTTTTTTGATGGTTTCTTGTCAATACGAGGGTGCTGATTCCAAATCCGATTGATGCCACTCGCGTAACCTTGAGCATTTTCGGCAAAACGCAAAAATCCAAAATGGCCGCCAGATATGCTAATTTGGCCATGATAATCCCAGTTATGTCAATTTTATGACAAATTATTCCATCAAATTTTATAATTTTTTTTTCCTAGAGTAATTCTACTTGCACATGCAAGAAACTTTTCATTTGAAGAGGTACATTTAGTATTTTAAGCTTATTTTCAATTCAAAATGGCCGCCACTCCTATACTCATGTACTATATGAATGGCAAAAAATATGCATAGAAAGAGAAGACGAATTTTCAGTCACATACCTACGCTTTTACCAAGTTTTGCATGTGCAATGCAAATCTGATGAGTGCCACTACCAAAACAAGCAAACAAACAAGCAAACAAACAGAAGTTTATTGTTTTTAGGCTTATTGTTATTCTTTTTAATACAAAACTTCAAAATGGATGCCACTCATATACCCCTGCACAATATGAACGGCAGAGCATGTGAAATAAACAAATTTTCTTTTTTTTTTCCTGTCACTCAGGTACACTGTTTACCAATTTGTGTGCTGATTGTAAATCAGAAGGTTGTTAATAACAAAGGCTGCTTTATTTTTTGATATAAACATCCAAGTTTGCTACCTCAATCTGAATTTTTCTCTGGGTATTTGGAAAAATCCACCAAAACTTGAATTGACGCCAACATCAAGATCGTTTATCAGGAATTATTAGATATGAACATTTGATACTTACTTGCCTTGAGATGTTCAACATCAAAATATTCATTCTGATTTACTGAATTAAAAGGCTGAATCCTAGATGATGACACAAATGAAATTTCCAATTAACTGTCCTGTTCTACATTATCTAAAAGCGATATTATACAAACTTTTCAGTCCCCTCATCCAAGAAAGAACATAAGGCAGGGGAAAGTGGAAAAAGGGACCACCTCACTTCCTGAACAGTGTATTGTCAAATCTCTGAAATGAAAACAATGCCCCAAAGTTTTAATGTTAACCCAGATGAATTATATATGGTAGATGCATTTTACCACCGTTTTTTTTTTCGGAGTGAATGTGTTTGAGTATAGGCCTATGATGTCGAGGGAGACTCTGAGATCTGTACAGTGCTGCCTCATTCTGAAAGCATTGTTATAACAACTTCACACTGCTTGTCTTTAATCTTCAGCATTTGCAGATTCAGGATTGCTCTCGGTAACCAGAGCAGCTGTGTTAGGACTCTGAATGATGGCCTCCTTAATGGTGGCTGTAAACTAACTCCACTAGAGGTCTTTTTAACATATATGTGGTGACATACATTCACTTCACGGAGGAAGTTTGCAGATGATCTTGCCTTTACGCCTCATAGAAAGTCCTCGGATGACATGAGCCGAGTACTGGCCCATCTCAAGACAATAGTGGAGTACTTCATCTTCTGGAGACTTTGCCCCAACCTTTATTAAATTATCATCAGACCCATGCCTTCCATCTTAGTAACCATCTTGCCAACGCTATGTTCAAGGTAGCCCTCTGTGGCAAGCCTTCCAAGCATAGGCTAAGGAAGTCCACCCTCCTTCACTGGCACTCGATCACTCTCCCTCACACTGGAAGGAAAGGATGGCAAGTGTCACCAGTGCCGTCAACGCATACCCTGACCTTCCAAACACGATAGCATGGGGGGGGGGGGGGGCATTTCATGAAGCGTTTTGTCTGACAAATTTGTCTGACAAATTTGCTCTCAGCCAATCAGATGCAAGGATTTAATAGCTTATTTATAGTTTGTCAAAAAGAAAAGATCTGACAAAACACTTCATGAAATGCCCCCTTGAACAGCCTGCCATCAATGCGCCTGAAATCCCACAAGCCTAGACTTCCCTACTGTAACTTGAAAGCTTTGACCCCAAAACAGGTTGGTACAGATGCTGGTCTGATGTCATCTCTGATACCACCCAAGTTACCTACAACACTGTCTCTGGCCTGGCAACAAAGCCACAGGGCTTCAACGGGTGGTCATCAAGCAAGTCTTCATGTCTTCACCTTGTTTCTATAGCAAATAATCGCCCTCTGACCCAAGAGGAAATGCTGAACATCACCAGATGTGGTTGCAATTAAAACAATTGCAGGACTAATATGCATCTTTAGCCTGAGAATTCTGCAAATTTGGGGCTGATGTCGCCTGCTGCTAAACATACAATTAAAGGGTTCTTTAAAGACAATAAAAATGACAGTTTTAGTTTTAAGCCAAGACTGAATGAGATCATGATGTCAAAGTTTATTATCAACACCTGGGAACTGTGAGAGAACTGAAAGAGGTATCTCACATTGCTCCTTGGTTGATGTTTAATGAACAGTTTCTACGGTATTGCATTAGGACAGTTTCGTTTATGCTTTCAACAGATTTTGTTGTTTTAATTCAAGAAGAAAATCAGGTTTGCTCGATAATATCAAGGCGGCATTTCTAAATTAAATCATATCAAAGTGATGGAGGTTATGATCCATTTCGAACTCGCCTCAGGACTGCTCCCTCCCCCCCCCCCCCTCCCCCAACTGCTTGCTGGAAAAAAAAAATCTACAATGTAAAGGGTTTTTAGTTGTGCCATTAATGTCCGATGTGTTTTTGTCTGCAACCATGTATCTCTGCACTTACTGTATAGGATTTTTCTGTACTTTGTTAATATGGTTTTAGGGGAATGCATAATACAAGCTTTGCTTTCTAGCTTCCCCTCCATTTTCAACATTATTTGATAAATACCATGTATCTAGGCTCCTTAATATATTGTGTTAGTATTACATTTTTATATTCGGCCGGCATGTAGAATATGATGGTATATTGATTCCTTGCGAGACGTTTAGTGAACTTATATTGTTGAGACTTTTGCTGAGACAAAATGAAATATATGAGAAATTGTGTTCAACATCGTAAGGTTTATGAATATTAAATGCTGATATATGTAGGCCCCCTATATATTGTAAGTGACACCCAACATATTGCACATGCAACACTTTATGATAGCGTAAGTACGGGACTGGAAATACAGAATTTGTTCTATATTTCCAGGCATATGTTTTGGCATTCATATACTACATAAGCATAGGAATGGCGGCCATTTTGAATTAAAAAAATTAGCTTTAAATGCTAAATGAACCTATATGAAGTGAAAATTCGCTTGCAAATGCAGATGGAGTAACTCCAGGAACAGAAATATACAAAGTTTGGTGGAATAATTGGTCATATAATGCACGTTATTGTGTTTATCATGGCCGAATTAGCATATCTGGCGGCCATTTTGGATTTTTGCATTTTGCCGAAAATGCTCAAGGTTACGCGAGTGGCATCAATCGGATTTGGAATCAGCACCCTCGAATTGACAAGAAACCATCAAAAAACATTGTATATATCAAAAAACAAGGTTGGGTGCCTTCTAGCCTGGACTAAATATTGTAAGAATAAAGGTAATCGTTTGCCACACGAAGCGAGGTAAACACAAATGTGTTTGTGTTTCATACCTCGCTTCGTGTGACAAATGATTAACTTTATTCTTACAGATTCTACCACGATGATGAACATCTTCCGTACTATTGAGCATGAATATTGTATTGAATTAGGGACTTGTGACACCCATCCCTGATTTAATAAATGAGCCATTCTGTGCATTCACCTCTCTGTCACTTTGGCAGACCAGCCATAAAAGATGTCTGACACAATGTGTTGGTGTAAACTCTAATCGTAATTGCCTCAAGGAAATCAATCTTTGGAATGTAAGCATCCTGGCTTTATAAGCCTTCAACTCTGTGGTCACTGGAAAAGGCTCAAGGCTGTAACGTAAGGACATTGTCTTACTGAAATGATAAGGAAGTAATTCTGTAATATTTTGCAGGAAGGGCACTTGGAATCACTGATGTAATGATTATGTTCCCGTCTAAGCTTTTAAGAGCTTGGATGGATTATACAGTACAAGACTAACTGCTGTTACATTAGAACATGAAGTCCAACAAGAAGTATTATCCATATATTGTCTACTGTGTATCTTTATCTTTCTTTAAGGGCCTAAAATGTAGATTCTATGATGGTAGATTAGGATAGAGTGTATGGGAACTCTGGAATCTGACTTTATTACTAGATCTCTTGATAAAGTAAGTTTTGCTTTCCCCATCTTAGTTTACCAACAGCAGCAGACCTCATGTGTGTGGTGCTATAAATGCATTGCTGCACTTCATTGGCCCGTAAGAAATTGGGGAAGACTAGTAACAATGTATGCATGGAAACATAGTAGGTTTCCTGCCAGTGTTTGTTGCTGACTGCATACCATAGTAGGGTAGTGTGCAGAAGGAAGCAAATAAAAGTATTGTAGACCTTAGGCTGCCAGGCAGGGTTTTAGGAGGCAGTCATTTCCATGGACCATGTGTTCACATGACAGGTGTAGCCTATAAACTTAACAGATAGGCCGCCTTTATAATCCTGTAGGCCTACATGTATAGCTTTTATAGACCTGTTCTGAACCCGTTGCCAGAAGCTTTGCATTTACCAGTAGACATAACTTAAATTTGAATTCAAATAACTTGAAATTGAATTCAAAGTTTCAGAAAATCACAGCACCAGAGATGTCAAGTGTTACTTTTCTGCAGTATTTTGCACTTGTATTCCTTTTTTGCCAAAAACACTGCAGATTTCGTGAAAAAAAAAAATTTCCCAAATTGTATTTCTGCAATGTCTGTCACTGGAAGGGTAAAACTGCTGTTTTTCCACCAAAAATGTGTTTTTCAGCCCTCAGAATACTGCAGTGCTATTTACAAGGTTTACCCTCTGCAGCGCAATTTGCCAATTAAACACAAGTGTGTTGCACAGATGAATGGCTTTCTTCAAAGTTTTCTCACACTTGATTTTAAGTTACCATTGATGCTTGCATTTGATCTCTAGTTTTGTTTAAATTGCACAAATTGTTTCTGACATCTGGTTCTAGATAGCTAGTTTCAAATCAAAAGGATACTTTGTATCGCAGTAGTTTTTGTTTGATATTTAATACTCAGACTGTATTGAGGAAGAATCTGGCAGACTCCTAAGTCATCTTGGGTGAAAATAAAGAAAAGAAAGCATATGTATGATTAATAAGCAAATTGAAGATGAGTCCCAAGTATACTCGGGCATGTGTCTATAGGAAATGCATGTTGTAACGGTAAAAGGGATATATGGATGGAATAATGAGTGGTGAAATGTCAGAAAGTCATCTTTGATGTCGTGTCCGAGAGAGGGCGTACTTCAGTCATCATGGTGATATGATCATGATACTGCTTGTGAGAGACGTTACATATATCTTATATCTATGGTGAATATAGCTTCTACTCCCAATTATTTACAATGTAAGTCAGAATGTATCAAAGGGTCAAGTTATTGCTTAACCGACCAAGCCAAAGAAAGTCAAACCTCTCATGAGTTTCAAGAAAATTAACAGTGCAAATATTGAGCGTGATGTAAGAGAAGTTGTGGTAATATACCACGACTCCTATTTTGAGGCATTTACGATATTAGGATGACAGTGAAGAGTGTTACCAACATTCATTTGGTCCTAACATTGTGATTGTTTCAAAATTGTTGCCATTCTATTTGCTGCTTTCATTCATAGCATATTAGCCATGTACCATTAGGCAGATCTTTTCTCTCTTTTTTTGTCTACCCCCTCCCCTTTGGGAGAGCGATGCTACAGCGTACATTGCGTATTTGTGCCATGGTTCACTTCACAGTGTAAAAACCATTAGACCCAAAACTATTGAAACAAATATGTTTGCTCTTTGATAAATTGGGAAGTATACATGTATTTCTTTGGAATTGAAGTGATAATTTCACATTGTATGTGATGACATCATGAAATGGAGTGTATGGAAGTTCTTCAAACACTCAACTGATGATATGAAGATGAACACCTTTGCGTGTGTGTTGTGTGTCTGACGGTCGATGGCAATAGCTCACATTAATTTTTGTGCTGTCTTTTTTTTTTTGGTATATTTTTATGTGTATCATGTTTGAAGAGGGTAAGAATAAAGTTTGTAAATATGCAAGTTTTCGACACGTTCCATTGGAATAAAGCATGCAAACTAATGGGAGTTGTGTGATGTATTTTTGTGTGCAAATTGATTCAAATCTTTTCGTATGAAAAACAAACCACTAAATCTCTCTCTCTCTCTCTCTCTCTATCTATCTATCTATCTATCTATCTATCTGTCTATCTCTCGCTCCTTGGTTCATGTCCATGGAAGTATAAAAGTGGTGCCCATACACTTCATAATAAAGTCCCCTCAAGAGTAAAAATCAAATGAACAGAAAGTTAAAAGTTCCATGACAAAATCAATAATGGAACTTTAAAGTTGCACAGGCCTTTTTGATTCTGATATTTGTCACAAATTGACTTGGAACTGGAATGAAATGATGCTGTAACCTGCTTTCAAATCTTGTGTTCCTTCTCGAGTACCCTCTCAATTCACACACACACACACACACTATAGGAAGAAAGAAACTGATAATGCATTTCTGGCCAATAAAGCATGAGTTTATTCGACTCAAATTTTCGGCGCCCTAGCCCCTACGCCTTCTTCAGGAGTCTTGTCGCTGAAAATTTGAGTCGAATAAACTCGTGCTTTATCGGGCAAAAATGCATTACCTATTTGTTTCTTCATTATATATATACATACACGTGTATATATATATATATATATATATATATATATATATATATATATAATATATATAAGACAGAGAGAGAGTTTAAAAAGAATTTGTGTCTTCACATTCACATTGAAATGTTTCAAATGTAGCAGTGTATTCTAATCCAATGGAATGCAGAGTCAAACTGAAAGAGTCAAACCAAACCCAGAGTCTACTGAGCACAGAGTTCAGTGGCCAGCTTTCTGCACACAGACTGATAGAGTTGTTGATTCGTTACTTTATGAATGTTTCCCTAGTCACCTCATTACTCAAATCTGGGATTCTCAAACTCCTCCCTATTATCATGCTTCCATAGGACAAGGATCGAGGTAAGAGCAGTACAATGTATAGTATAACCTCTCACTCTAACAAGAGGAAGGAATACATTTTGAAAAAAAGGATTTTTGGGTGAGATGAAAGCGTGGATAAGCTCTTCCATTTTTCCAGTCCTAAATTGACTCATAGGCATGTAGTTTAGAATATAAGTGTTAATGTTGTAATGCCGACGGCCATCAAAATGAATAACAAATACAGTGGGGAGCATGGGCCTGTCTTAGAACCCCTACGTGAAACACTGCGCGCGGTACATTATTCAAAACAGTATTCTGCAAAACTCGGGTGGTCGTTACCATTCTAATTCTACATGACTTGTATCTATAGTTAATGTAAAACAGCATTAGGTTTGATATCTGCCATATTTATGAATATACAGAACCTTGAAGGGGAGTGAAACCCAAATATATGTGGCTTGAATGAATGCGAAGATTAGTAGAACACAATAATGAATTTTGGGGAAAATTGGACTACTCGTGGTATCCGTTCAAAAGGCCTATTCGTTATTCTAACATTACGAAAGACCACTTTGCTTTTCTCTTTCAGAAGACGGGGGGGGGGGGATGTCATTGCCTCAAGTTACTAGTATCGGTAATAAGTAGAGGCCTACAAATGACATTTTGTGGAATCCTTGTAATATTTTCTTTTTAGTGTCATACGGTGACATCATTAATTATAATTTCAGCCCGTTAATTCTTATCCAGCAATGGCTGTAAAAGTGATCCTTTTGATATTCATACAAATTTCGAACAGATTGTCGGTTTCCTCAAATTTTGCCTGCGATGTGTGTTGTATCTAAAAAAAAAAAACCACACACGATATAACTTGCCTTTTGAGTGTTGTTTTTAATTGCCTTGGTGTCTCCAAAAGTACTCTTTACTTCGGGGCTGTGTCCGTCGTAAATAGGCCAACTACTGAGTATTTTGGAGTCACCTCTGCCCATAACTTTAACTAGAAACTAGAAATTAGCAGAGTATAAAATTATTGTTTTATATTTGGGATTTTAAAAAGAAATAGACAAAAGAGGGAGAAATGTGAGGCGAGATAGAAGTCATGTGGTGGACGTTGTGGAGGGAATCTTCTTCTTCTTCTGATTAAGTCTGCCTCCTTCAATAGACTGAAGATTCTTGCAGACTGGTGCTATTTACATCATAATACAATTTATTTACAGATATTTACAAGCACATAGAAAATTTGACGAAAACAACTAGCCACTGTGATCAACCGTTAGACGGTTTCGAAATGAAACCTAAATGAAATGAATCCTAACGTCGGTGGTCATTGACTGTCCGGAAGTAGGGTGCGATGTCAAGTGACTGACGATGGAAGCAGCGCACGATGTAAGAATTGCTTTGTGATGTCACAATCGCTTTTTGTACTAAATTGTTGCATTTCAAAGTGACATACAAAGCAGCGCGCGATGTTGAAATTGCGTTGTGATGTCACAAAGATTGCTTTGTTAGACATTGCTACAAGTCATAATGGTATAGAGTGACGGTACGAAGCAGCGCGCGATGTCAGAATTGCTTTGTGATGTCAAAATTGCTTTGTTAGACATTCAAATTGTTACATATTATTATCGTATCTGGTATGCGCGATATCAGAATTACTTTGTGATGTCATAATTGCTTTGACTGTCTACTATCTTTGATGATTACGAAGCAGCGCGTGATATCAGAATTATTTTGTGATGTCACAATTGCTTTGTTAGACATTCAAATTTTTACATATTACTAGTATCGTATCTGGTATGCGCGATGTCAGAATTACTTTGTGATGTCATAATTGCTTTGTGATGTCACAATTGCTTAAAAATTGTTACATTTCGTCGAGTGACTGTATAGGGCTTTTTACACTTGTGTTTCTTAACCCCGGACTTTCTCTGACCCAGGACTATCGTTAGTCCCGTACCAATTTTTTCAGCTTTTTACACTGGCCAATTAGTCCCGTACTATCTCTTGTCCGGGGCTAAGGAGAAAACTGACCTTTTTACACTCGTATTTCTTAGCCCCGGACTTTCCAAACCACATGAATATTCATAATTACGCTGTGTACTGTACACGTACACGCACGCACCGGCAGCACTTGATTGCCTCGTTTCTGATTGGTCAGTGAGGGTCGGACTTCGTCTCCGTCGCTTAGCCCAGGATTATTTTTTCGTTCTGTTTACACTCACTTGCTTGGCACCGCAATTGCGGTGCTAGCACCGCAATTGCGGTGCTAACCCCTGCTATTTTGCAGGGCCAGATAGTACCGTACTATCGGTGGGGCTAGCCCACTTTGGCAAAAACGAGTGTAAACAGAAAGTGGGCTAAGGATAGTCCCGTACCAACGGTGGGGCTAAGGCCCCCCCTTAGCCCCACCGATAGTCCGGGGCTAAGCAAAAATTTACAAGTGTAAAAAGCCCTTATGAGTACGAAGCAGCGCGCGATATCAGAATTGTTTTGTGAGTGTCACAATTGATTTGGAAATCTGTAGTCTAGCTAGAGTGACTGTACGAAGCAGCGCGCAATGTCAGCATTGCTTTAATTGGATGTCATAATTACTTTTTTCGAAGTTGTTACATTTCGTAGAGAGACTATAATTACTAGTATACGCTATACGAAGCAGTGTGCGATGTCAGAATTGCGTTGTAATATCACAATTGCAGGCTTCATGACATCATTTCACAAATATAGTGCACAATGTGGAAAATGTCCTCGCGCAGTGACGTCATTTTCCAAACAGTAAGACCTATAAAAAATCCTTTATAATGGATTGTCACTGCCGAGGCCAACATTCTGAAACTAACGAGTTGGAAAATAATCACTTGAGGCTCTTTAACCAATTTCGAGTCCCTAACAAGGATCAATTCAGGTGAGAATTTCTTCAATTTGTCTCCCTCTACAAATTAAGTTTGTTAAGATCGCAACCGCTGATCTATAAATTAACAAAATAAATAAACAAAACAAATACATCAAAAAAATGTATAGGGAGACAAATTGAAAAAATTAGCACCTGACCCTTACAAAAAAGAACCATGGCTTTACCATGGTAATACCATGGTATGGTAATGAACCATGGAAACCTGGTAATTTTGCCCTAGTAAAACCATGGTACATTACCATGGTATTACCATGGCAAAATACCATGGTATTACTGCTCTTACCATGTACCATGGTATATTACCATGGTATTACTGTGCTTTACCAAATACCATGGTACCGGTATGGTACAATACCATGGTATTTCTGATGTGAATTTACCATGTACTGTGGTGATTTGACCATGGTTTTACCATGGTATTACCATGGTATTACCATGGTAAAATTACCATGATATTACAATTTGAAAAGAAAAATAATATTAATGATTGTGTATTTCCAACATGCAGTACTAGTATGTTACCTACTTGACATGGCCTCGAATCGCATACACCTGTTTCTACAATATTGTACAAGACATACATCCTACTCTACACAGGTCTACCTATCTGTATACCTAGAGTATACTTCCTATTCCTCGATACATTGTTAGTGTATCAGTTCTTTATATATGGGCTGATATCTGAAAAGGTTTAAGGCATGGTTACTAACTACATGTCATACATAATATTAGTCCTATCAAAATATGAATATGCATTGTTATAACACAAGTTAAAATAGTTGGTAACAAAAGAGAAATTTCCCAACATACTTCAAAGTTTAAACCCAGACTATATACTTTGGGTTTTTATGTCTTCTTTCAATTTTCTCTCCTTTTGCATGTTAGATGCTCTCTCATGAATATTCATGAGCGATACAGAAACCAAGTCAAAACAAGGATCGTGCAACTTGAATCAACTTGTGTTACATTTTCCAGTTGGGTAGATGAGGTTTAAACTGCATGGGAAGAAGTCAGTTGTGTTCGTGGATATATTAGTACTAACCGGGTGTTTGCACTCACCCACACCCACACACACACAAGCACACACATACACACATACACGCATACACACATTCACACATATATACTAAATACAGGCTGTACATTTATTACATGAACGTACCGGTATAATATTTTGGGTCGTACTTGGAATTTGTATGAGATAACACACAATGTGAATTAGTTCCAAAACAAATGAACTGTTATATAAATTATAAAGAATTAATTAGTTTGCTTATTTTTAACGGGCCGGGCTTATTTGGCTATAAATGCTAAAATTTGCATTTTGGGAGGGAATTTTGCCTCACCCCCCCCCCCCCCCCCACAAGATCTTGACCATTAGTATTACGATCGTTATAGCGAAATTTGGCACGTGTTACAACTACAGTGTAATCTACAAAATTATGTCTTATATGTCTTAAGAATTTTTTTTGATTGTCAATTTCTAATTTTAATTCATCAATTAATTATTTGTGCAAATTAGGCCCAACATCTTATTTTAGCCCAATTAAAAGCATTAAGAGTCTATTTCTTAATTATTTGTAAGTCTGTTTTTACATGTTTAAAGACTGTATGCATCACACATTAAAGGACTTCCAAAAGCCATTTTTTAATGTATATGATTGCTTTTGGAGTTTCAAATGTATTTCTTTGTTTTTTAATTTTTTCCTTTGTGTTCTTATTGGAGATTCTCATTGACCACTTTTATACCATAATTAGCATAAGATCAATCAATCTCAGAGATTAATGTTACAGCAGTGATAGCTCCAGGGGCCCCTTCTTTAATTTTTGATAAGATAAAAATAAATAAATAACAAGAAAACAAAATGAAAATAGGCGTGTGTGCCCCCTTTAATTCCGGAAGTGGCACCATGACAGATCCCTCCCCCCCCCCCCCCCCCCCCCCCATTTACGGAATTCCTGGATCCGCTCCGCTAAAGAATAGTCAGATTTTTCAAGAGTTTCTTTGTTGCTGTTTTCAATCAATCTTTGCATCATTTTTTTTTCAATCGGAGAAGGGACCGTACTTCACAAGCTTTGTCTTTTTAGTGGGTCCCTCCTTTTTTCATACAATGCATATTTCATTTATTTCACTTTTGTTACCTCAGCAACCATTGTATTGTACCCCTACTTTAGGTTTTCAATTATTGCTTTCTCTGTACAAATTACATGCATTATACTTTCATTGAAGAAAGCGAGATTTATGTTCACCAAATATATTATTTTGCTGTGGAAAAAACAACAATGAATTTGAAGTTGAACTTGAAAAAAAGTCAAAATGTCTCATAACAGGGTCTCTTCCATCGCAGACTCGAAACGTCGAGGGTGGATTCCGCCCTTCCCTCTCCTGCCACGTCCCTTAGAGTTTAAGGGGTTTACCTTAAGAATCAGTTGATATATATTTTGATTTTTCCCATTTGTTGCAAGTATACTCATAATGGTCCAATAGTTTTGACTGTAATGTATTGGTACGTTTATAATCGTTTAAAAAGTGGAATCAACTGGTAAAACTGCCAGATTTGATGAACTGGTATGAACTTCCCCAGTCATGCCAGTTTGGTCCATTTATCCCGGCTTGGTTCTACTAACTGTTACGGCCTAAACTTTATCAAAGTGCATATGTAGGTTAAATCTGCATTGCTTTCAAGTTGAATAAATCTATCAGTTGTGTCAAGTCATTTGCAACAGGTATACAAGATCCTGGTTCAAAAAAGCTGAATCTGCTGGAATCATGGAGTTGATGTTTTAGTATGCCAGTTTTTACTGGTAAATCTGCCAGTTGTGTCCAGTCGATTCGACCTGCACCAAATTGGTCCAATTTTTCGGGGTCATCCCACAAGTCATAAGGCCCACAAGCTCGACATTGCATCATGGGGCTTACGTTATTGTAAAAGTGTCGTGGGCCTTATAGTGTCGCAGTCATATGGGCCTTGTTCGCTAGGCGTCAAATTTATGGGTTGTTTGATTTGTTGGCTGTATGATTTGTGGGTGTTGAACTCGAATGTGCACTCATTGTTTCTACTGGAATCAACTGGTTGTTGTATGCCATTTCACACAATTTCTTTCAAGTGGATCATCTACTGAAAAATCTGCTTGTTGTGTCCAGTTGATCCCACTTTGTCAAAGGGCATACTTTGGTCTATCTCTTCCTACTGGAATCAACCAATAGGCTTTAATATTCCAGTTCACTCAATAGATCTAATTTTTTTAATCTGTCATTTTCATTAGAACAGTTCAACTGTTAGTGGTACGGCAGGGCCCTGTGGTATAGAGCAGTGGCAACAGTGGAGAGGCTCTCCTGGATAAGACCTTATTATTATTATTATTATTATTATTATTATTATTATTATTATTATCATCATCATTATTATTATCACCAGTACTACTATGCTACTACTATTATGTGTGTTATTATTAACTCACTCATCACAGTTTGATCCATTTGTTCAAACTGGAGTCAGCTGTTTTCTCAGTGTACCAGTCCATTCCATCGCTTTCAAGTGGAATCAACTGGTAAATCTGCCAGTTGTGTCTTATAGTCAATTTCAATACAATTATTAAGGGCCCGTTTATGTCCAGCTGTATCTATACAGGAATCGGGTAGTTGATATTTCAGTATGACACTTTATTCCGTTTCTTGCAATTGGAATCCAGTGGTGAATCTGTAGGTTATGTCAATAAATTCTAATTGGTAGACAATTGCGCAGTTTATTTCATTTGTTTCAGTCTGTCAGTTGGAATGAAATGTTAGTTTGGAGTCAACTTGTCTAAGTGGAGTCAACTAGTGAATCTGCCAGTTGAGCGGCATGTTTTCCAGTTGGTACAAATAAAACTTCATAATCAATGATTTAGAGCCAGGCCATATATTCAGCTGGAATTGATTGGTGTTTTTCAGAGTGTGCCAGCTCATTCAATTTAGTGTCAGCTGGAATGGTGTGATTTGGTATTAATTTTCATCTTTAACTGTATGGTAATTCACACCATGGTAATGTGAACGAGTATCGGCCTACTTCCAGTTTGCAACTATTTGAACAAGTTGGGTCAAACGGATAGCTATAATGGGACCATTTTTTCCTTGTGATACCAGTAGAGAATGTACCTTTTTTGTCATTATTTGACATTTAAAGGGAGTATACAATACTGGACGAGATGAGGATTCAGCTTGTAACGTTTTGCGAGATATTTAGAAACCACTCTTTGAAATGGTAAAGAGCAGAAGAGGACTCAAACGTTTATTTAATGAAAACAGGCTGAGAAATGACTGAGATATCTAAAAACAAATCAAAACAAAGAGCTCCTAGTGAAAGATGGGGCCTGTCAATTTCATTTTGATTTTTTTTTAATTTGGGGGGGGGGGAAGGGATTGGTAATCTCAGCCATTTCAAGACGAATTTTCTTCAAAACGTTGAATCCTTCTTGAAATTACAGCTGTACATGCTCTTTCATATTTCATAAGAGGTTTATCATCTGAATGAAAAAAAAAAGTTATAAATCTGAATCCTCATCTCAACCAGTACCTACTGTACAATCCCTTTCAGCTATAAGAATATCATAATTGATATTTTGTTGTTGAACCACGGTATCACCATGGGTATTTTTGTGTACCTTTAGAAATACAGAAGATAACATAAAGACTATGATTATATATGCTGCGGTACGATTAAAGACCCTGTGGTTGTAAGTACATGGTATGATGGTTGTTATATGGTATCTCCATGGTTATTCTATGGTACAAGTAGGCCTAGTAGTGCCATAACCGTGCTATGGTATGATGGTTATTACATGGTATATCCATGGTTAATTAGTGCAGCAATACTGAGGAAATGCCCTATATACCATGGTTATTTTATGGTACAAGTGGTAATACCGTGGTGACGCCATGGTATGATGGCCATAACCCGGCATCACCATAGTTATTTTATTTTACCTGTATAGTTATACCAGGCAAATGCAGTAGATGGCATGGTTTTTCCATGGTACTGGTAGTAATACCATGGTAGTGCTATGGTATAAAAATTATAACATACTATTACTATGGTTATTTTGTGGCGCCTATGGTAAGACCATGGAAATACCATAGACTTCACGGTTATTCTATGGTATACGTATCAGTACCATGGTTGTGTCATGGTAATGATAGTTTACCATGGTTTTTCTGTGGTATCACCATGCATCACCATGGTTTTTCTGTGGTACTCATAGTAATACCATCGATACCATCGTTGTACTATGGCAATTGAGGTTTTACCATGGTTTTTCTGTGGTATCACCATGCATCACCATGGTTTTTCTGTGGTACTCGTAGTAATACCATCGATACCATGGTTTTACTATGGTAATTGAGGTTTTACCATGGTAATACCTTAAATTTCATGGTTATTTTTTGTAAGGGGAGCCTTCACCCTTCTGAATATAATAGGCATGATAGGGCTTATCTTACTTTTAAGTATGCTTCTTGGCTTTATTATCAAAATATAATACCTACATTTCTGCATTCACTTGATCAATCCACGTGTAATGTATGTTGTACTAGGTTTCATTCATTCCCTTTTTACTGAAGCCTGGTCTAATTAAACAAGAAATATTTTCATTGAACATTGTGTATTGATAGGCTGGGAAACGGAAAATAAAATGTGAGGTCTCTATGAAGTCAGTCAACACTCACACACATGCACTTTTACGTCTTGAGAATCCAGAACGATGTACATTGTACTACAAAGGTGTTACAAAAATTAAACATTTCCCGCTTTTGTATACTAGTAGTTCGAAAACTATACATCAGATAACACTAGCTGTCATTGATATGAGTAATAGCTGAATATGTAGGGCCTATACAATTTATTAGTTGAAGAGGATTTGAATATCAGCTAGAGCATCCCAGTTTCGTTAAATCCATGATTGATTTCAAAGTTAAGATCCAGATTTCGGTCAAATTTGAACCCTAGGCTCTGAACAAAATTGAACTCATGCACAAGAACCAATGATAGTATGTGAGTGTGAGTTTACTAGTACCCTGAACCGATCAATAGATATGAATACCACGAATACCACCTTTTCAGAGCTCTGCTGACTCAGCCTCTGGACTCTTGCTCCAAGGCACATGGATGCTTTATTAATGATTTATGATGAATTGCCACGGGCACTGCTAATCTGAATTCATGGTAAAGGGTAAAATGCACGCACATGAAAGAATAAGCACATGTTTTCATATGCTTGCATACCCTACATTTCAGGATGAATAAAGACTAGCTATGACAGTGGAATTTCTCATGAATATGTAATAGAGCATTCCCATTCTGGTTATTTAGTCAGGGTGTTAACCACACACTCCCATTATACACACCAATTGACCCCCGTGCAAAATTTAAATTTTGTACAGGGGGTTAAAAACACAGCTAGCAACAGAGCAAGATCTGAAACCTAACTTATAAATAAATCTTGAATTTAATGAAACTGATTTATGCTATCATTTTAAATTATCTCCAATAACATTGTACACTATTCAGCTATTGCTCATATCAATGTCAATGTTATCTGATGTCTACTAAGAATCAAAAGTGGGAAATGTTTTTTGCAACACCTAGTAGTAGTAGTACAAACGCGACACGCTCCACCGGGTTACTGTATTCTTTATGTCGATGCTGTTGTTGTTGTTTTCTTTTCTTTCATTCTATCGTGGAGTCTTTTCGGGCAGCGTGTTTTTTGTTTAGACGGCACACTCCACAGATTGGGGAAACTAAAAATCTATCGGGGACCCTATCCCTAAACCTAACCCTAATCCTAATCCTAACCCTAACCATCAAACCCTAACCCTAACCCTAACCCTAACCCTAACCCCAACCCTAACCCTAACCCTAACCATAACCATAACCAAAAACCCTAACCCAACGTTTTTCCCATAGGTTTAACACGCGCCATGCCCCAATCTGTGCCGTCTTAAAAAAAAAAAAAACGCTTTCGGGCACCCAAAGTCACATGACCACTAGGCTCGACACGTGAGTTTGTCTCGAGGATTATTTCTGTGTTCGTTGTGTACTCAGTATACAGTGTACACAAACTTCAGTACACAGCAATGTGCATGCGATGTTTTTGTGTCAGCTTACATTTACCACCCGTACCCATGCCTGTGCGCATATGAACGCAATATATCATGTCCTTTCGCACGCTTTGGTAACATGCATGCATGCATGCATGCCCCACGTAGCTACAGTACTACACTGTTAAAGATCCTAACGTTACAACTTTGGCTCCACTGCGTTGGTTGTACGAAGCTCTACTAGAAAGTACTGGTGATCGAACTTCGAAGCTTTCCATGTGAGTAGATATCGAGAGTATATCTGTGCTAGCTATATATTTGATTTAAAATCGCTGTCTCTGCCCCTCGACTGGCAGATGCAGACAGCGAGCCAGTCGATTTCGACAGCCCAAATTTTGATATAATAAACCACAGGCAGTTCCACCTTCATCAGTGCATAAACCCACTCACCAGTGTCAGTGAGTGTGTAGTAGAAGTGCAGTCGACCCCGGGGGCGCTGCCTGCCTGCGCCTGTGTCTGTAGTAACCCTTTAGTAACAGGACGTAGGATAGGGCCTACGTGTGTCAGCTCATCTCGGTGTATTTAGTGGTTTAGATGCAGGGATATAGCAGTAACATCAAGTTAGGCCAGTAGTATATAGAGGGGTCTAGGTCCATCCATGGTCCATCCGTGCTGGGAGCAAAACCTCTTCGAGTCTGTGTAATTGTAGCGTTTATTTGGTGAGTGAATCTGAATGTTTATGACTTATGTCGTACACATTTCGCACCACACCGGGTCTAAAATTTACCTGAATTCCAGTTTTATGCTAGACCACTGGCACTAAATTATATTGTGTAAAATTCAATCTGTGGTGTACAGTTAGCTCTTTTCCTGTCTCTCTGCCATTACAAGATCTCTCGCTAGGTGCCTACTCTAGCTTTTCACATGTAGGCTTAGGCCTATAGACCCCTATGCCCTACTTGTTTTTCCCTTTCGTATTGTTTGGTTACAAAGCGGTTCATTGAGGTTTGTTCTGTGTTACATGTTTGTGTGCATATTAAAGTGTGTGCATGTGTGTGTTTTGAATGAAATAAGAATGAAGAATGTAATGTCAATCTTATGTTCTTAGGAAATACTGTAAAAAAACAAAGTTATTGCGGCATGAGATTTTCACGAATTGGAGCTACAATGGCCTTTTTCTCAGCATGAAATTTTTCGCGAGTTGCCTCTAATATTCAATGTGCATAGTTTAGACAAGAACTTTCATGTGCATTTTAATTTCTCAAATCTCATCTCTTCTAAAATTTAAGATGCACACGAACATTCCTCATTTTACAGTAAATTTTAGTGATTTTCAAGTGGAATTTGGTAGATTAGAGATGAAAAAAAGGGAGACAGGAGAGAAAATAGAGGCAGAGGAGAGAACAAATGGGGGAAAAAAGAGAAAAGATGGGGAAAGGGGGAAGTTCATGAATACAAAGATAGGCACCTATAGCACTGGAAAGACACACACACACACACAAACAGATTTGTAGGATCAAAAGTAGTCTTTAAATGAAAAGGAAAAGAAAATATGAAGGAAAGAAAGAAGTGTCAGGTTCAAAAGGAAAGGAGGAAAGGAAGAAATACAGATAGATTGACAAAGGAAAGGAAGAGAGAAAGATATATCTACATTGTATCTTAAACCAAGACAAAAGATGAATATAAGGAAAAATTGTATTGTACAAAACAAAAAGGAAAGGATACTTTTTGGGAGAAGGAAAAACTATGATGAGCAAAAAAAAAAAAAAGAAGGGTAATGGAGAGGATAGAAATTAAATGTACCTGAATTAGGAAGGGAAAGATGGAAGCAAGGAAACAAAGAACAGATAAGAAAATAAAATTGAAAGGAAATGAAAAGAAAAGTTGGGAGGAAAGAAAAAGAGTCTAAAAAAGCAAGGAAAACGAAAGATACAATGTACATGTTACTTTATTGTACTGTATTTGAAATATGAAAGAAGAAAAGACAGATGCTTGCAAAGTGAGAGGCATTCAACCAATGAAAAGGAAATTCTGAGGTCTGACTTTGGTTCCTTTGATGATCCATTAACTGACACCTATACTCTAGGTTACACAAGCTTTTTATGGCTAGCAGTCCATAAAGATTGTACATACCATCTGTAAAATTGGCATTTAGGCAGAAACATTACCATACCCATAGCATGACATGCTGATTGTCTCACTGAAATGGCAAAACAAAAGAAGATTGAACAGACAAAGGGCAATCCTGTTGTTCTGTACGCCTCATTGGGTTTGTTTTACAGCAGGGCGTTGAGTGTAAACATGGACAAAGCCATGGTATTCCTGTACTACAACACATGAAATTTTTCAAAATCGTCCGGACTTAAGAATAATTTAACCCAAAATATGTGGATTTTAAGGGAATGCACAATATCAATTGTTGATATTACCGAAAATTGGACAATCTGCTCAAACTTGTGAATTTTCAAAGCTTTGCTTAAAATTTTGTGCATGTTCCTACTGGACAATGACACTGTAGGCCTACATACATACTTCTGTACCTTAGATTTGTCACAATTTGTATGAGATCTGTGCTGTGCCAACCCCTCCACCCACCCCCCCCCCCAAAAAAAAAAGAAGAAGAAGAAGAAGAAAAGATACAACCCCAACACACACAACCACACTTGCATGCACACAAACACCGCTATCCTTCTTCAACATGGAGCTACATGTGTTGTACAGGACATGTGTGGCTTGAAGAGCTCAGCTGGCCATATGGCTGGCAGGAAATAGAAATGCATGCTGCCTGCATTATTACTAATAGTGAATACTATACTCTCCCTTTCCCCCACCCCACCTCTTCCCAACACGCACACAAGTGTGTGGTTGATAGCCTGACTTCCTTGAAGTTGAAATGTATTTTGTATGATCTCGCCACCAAAAGACAGGTTTACAGCTCATGCGTACATGGGATCTGAGCGCAAGGCTTATAAATGTACACATGTAGGAACATCTGTATGCATAAACTCTATTTACACAGTTGTGTACCTGACAATACTCTCTTTGAATTGCCTTACAACTGTACTTCATTGTGATATCTGTGCCTAGTTTGTATGAAAGAAACAGATAATGCCCAAAATCTAGAACAGGTCAGAACATTTGTAACAGGTCATGAGTATCCTTCTATTTCCTGTTTGTTGGTTTGGAAGAAAAAAAAAAAATGCTTTAAGGAGACTTACACTGGTACTAAAATAGAAGCAGCATAAATTGTTTTGCCCAAAAGATTCACCTCATTTGTCGGTTTTCTTGTGTTCTGTTTCATTGTATGTTGATTAATGGCTTTCCAGCCATCTGTGGTTAGGAGTTCATTATGTGAGTAAAAAATGCTGAAATGTCTCCATTCTGCTTATTTGTGAGGTAGAAGTATGATGGGTGAATAGCCATGGAGGAAGGCGGGTCAGAGAAGCAGCCTTTGTTGGAGAGTGATAAAGACGCCATGATGAGACGGCAGCACAGCAGTCTGAGTGCTACCGAGGCAACGCTCCTAGATCCCACATCACCAAACCAAACTAAACCAGAACCCAATGGAAACAGACTCTACGAGCCAGTGCAGTTCACTTACCAAGAACTATCGGACGGCTTCACCTGTCCTTCGTGTCATGGCCGGGGAAAGATACCACGAGGTTTGTTTGTTCCTCTTGCCTCTTGTAGGTTTCTCAGCACTGATGTAGATTGGCTGAGCTTTTTTGTTTTGGTAGAAAGTTGTTATTTAAAGTCCTATCAACATTCCAACGGAAGTTTTGCAAGGTAAAATTGTGTATAAAACTTAAGAAACAGTTTCCTTCTTAGTTGGCTTATCTTTATCTGAGATTTGACCATCAAAATTCACATTTACATAAGCTCATTTTGTTTATAAGATGTAACATTCAAAAGATTCCTAATAGAATGTCCCATGCCAATCCACAAAATTGCCCGTGCCCTGGTATGTACAGTTTTTTTAATGCTTTTATTTGAGTTTCAAAGTATGTTTTTTCCCCCTCTCTCTCTCTCCCTCTATCTTATTGCTCTCATTTTATGTTATTTTAGGAACTTTCTGTAAAAGCTTTTCATCTTTCTTTCCTGCAGTCATTGGTAGAGCAGTGCTCAGTAAGCTGAGCTAAGAAATATTCTCATCATGAATAAATGGACTATTTACGCAATGCTCTACATACTGTACATGTATAATGGATTAAATGAAGAAAGAGTTAAACCTTCAGTAGGAGCTTAAGAGTACACTGGCAAACTGCTACTTTGGGTGTGTGGCAATGTTATGTAGCATTGTTAAAAGATACAGCGAAACAGAGGTAAAAGTCAGATGGTAGCAAAAGTGCATTTGTGAAGTGATTTGTGTAGATATGTTTCAAAGTCCTTGGTTGAAAATGAAAAGGGCGTTATGTTGTCTCGAACACTGAGTTTAGTGGCAACTTACGCCCTTCTCAGGCTCACCCAACGAAGTATAGATGACAGCCATATATCGTGTTACTGTAATTCTGTGCATTGTTTCATGTTGGCAGACATATTTCACTACTTTTAGTATTCCTATCCCCAATAAAACAATGAATAACACTTTGAAATGCTGTAAAACATGATATATTTGCGTCATGAAATTTTTGAAAAAAAGCGACTGCCTTTTTTTGTGGCATTAAATTTTCGCAAATTGCCACAAGAACTTTTGCGTGCACTTTGTTTTCGCAAATCTTGGCGCTCGCGAAATTTGAGAAATTAAAATGCTCGAGAACATTCCATGTTTTACAGTAAGCAAAGATAAACAATTAATGCACAAGTACCCTTTTGAAAGATATGAGATTAATAACAGATTGAACTCATTTCATTACACCCCAGGACAAGAGGCTGACCTAGTGGCTTTAATTCCATATAATGATTCTCGGCTCAAGCCCAGAAGGACGTAAGTACTCATGCTTGTGTCTTTGCTGTCAGTAATTATGTTTGATAAAAATGATACAAATTAACGTATGAGAAGAAATTGTTTTGTTTTTGAACAGTGCTTTGTGATTAAACCAGCAGAGGCTCAGGCAACTGACAAACTTTCAAGTTCTTTATTTGATTCTGTGCTGAAATTTCAGAAAATGTACAATGGTACCAATAAGTTAATATCTAAGCTAATGGACAGTTAAACCTGTGTTTGCCCCCAAGTTGCTGTAGATTTCAAACCTTCCAGGGTAGCAAGACAAAAAATAGTCAAGTAGACTGCATGCAACATTGTTGAAGGAACGAATCAGAAAATGTCTGTGCATGCAAATGCAATGAATGGGAATGAAAGTTTTACCATTAACATGCATGGCTGTTATTGAGCACATTGTGTTTTGAATATCTACAATGAATATGAAATCATAGGATCAGTATATATGCAATCCAAGCAGTAATATGAAAAAAAAAAATACATACTCCTGAAAAAAGAAGAAGAAGACGAAAGAAGTGATTTTGGTGATATTTCATGGACAAAGCTAAATATGAAGATAATGAAGTTCAGTGGAGGCAAATTTGAGTTGCTAATTATGTTGTTTGACTATCTGACATTCTAATTGGTCCATGAGCTTGTCTGGTTGGTTTGAATTTTTACTGAGCTGTTACTGCAAAGGTACTTGTATGATTTGTCATTCTGAATTCCTTTCATCCTTTGGGTGAGATGTCTTTTAACTTGAAATATGCAATGCCCTGAGAGTTGTAGACTCTGGAAATTCATGTTGAATTGAAATTGAAATCATGTAGATACCAGTGTAATTGAATTTGTGCTCCTCTCTTCTTTTGAATGAACCTTCTAATATGTACAAAATGACATCTCGCCTTATACTGAAAAAGTATTTATTTTTATTTTTATTTATTTCATTTTTGCATGAATGAAACTTGTGTGTATATCTCGAGAAGTACAGATTTGCAAAAGTAAAATACACATTAAATTTTTTGTCTACACGGTACACTGAATGTCAGTGGTAATTTGCAAGTTTCATGCCGTTAAAAAAAAAAGGCCATCGACTTTGTAATTAGCAAAACTTTTATATTGCAAATGTTTCTGGTTTTAAAGTACAGTTGAACCTCTCATATCCGGACAAGTCGGGACCGGGGCTCATCCGGATAAGGGATTTGGCCGGATACGGGAGACTCAATGCTTTTAATACATGTACATAACATACAAATGTACTGATGTAGCCCATTGTAGTACCACATGTAGTAATGTGTATACTGCAACCTTTTCATTGTTACATTTGGGGATGTTTGGGGATGTTGAAATGTCTGAAGGTAAGCAATTTGGAAGGAAATTTGATGTAATGTATGTTAATCATGTTGGAAGTAATATGTAATTCATGTGTGTTTGCGTAGGAGTTGTCAAGGAGTTGGGAATCCCCCTTTCCTCCCGTAATTATTTTTTAAAAAATCACGGCGAGATTGCGTCCGTATAATAGAGAGATCTGGATAAAGGGAGGCCGGATAAGAGAGGTTCAACTGTATACACTCTGGCTAAGAATATTTATTGGAATGATGGACACAGACATACAGCTACACAAACTACAATGTTCCAGAGGTTTTGCCATTGACAGCACACAAGTTCACCACTGGCATTACCACTCTAAACTGAGTTAGTAAATCAAGTGTGTGTGTGTGTGTGTGTGTGTGTGTGTGTGTGTGTTTGTGTGTGTGTGTGTGGGTGAGTGTGCTTCTTTACACAACCTTAGTGAGAGACTTGCCTGTAATCTTTATACTGTTTGATCAGAATGATTAGGGAGAAATCTGGCTGCTCTAGACTAGTAATCTCCTTATCAGCATCCACGTGAGTCTCATGGATATCACATGAAGGCAGAGAAGTTTCCACAAAGATATCTTTCTGAAAATATCTATCAAGGGCAAGTTTCCCCAATTATTATTATTATTATCATCATTATTGATATCATAATTGTTATCATTATTACTATTATTAGTTATAATTATTATTTTAGGGTGATCTCCTTTACAATGTCTAGTTCTGTGAGCCAGTGCTGGTATAACGGGGCAATGAGCCATTGGTATAGTATTGGCATTGGGCTTTTAACTGTTTGCGAGATACCAAGAAACTACTGATAAGATTATACAGAATATACCTTTCTATTGAAGAGGAAAAGTTGATATATATGAAAATCGGTTTTACAATGGCTGAGATATTCAAAACAAAAACAAAGAGATCCTAATAAAAGGTAGGTCCCACCATTTATTAGCATTACTCAGTTTTCGATATCTCAGCCATATTTGAACCAATTTTCATCAAATAAATGTCGAATCTCGCTTGGATTTACATGCTCTTTCATATTTCAAAAGAAGTTTCTCATTATCTCACCAAAAAAAAAAAAAAAAGTTACAAACCTAAAGTTAGGTCTCAACCAAAACTATGCGATCCCTCTAGTATTTACATTGCCCTGTATCAAGCTTAGCTTCCTCAGTCTCACGTGTCTATGCCAGTGAGTTGTATGCATGAGGGAAGATTGGTACTTCCTGTACTAATGTGTTTCTCGTGTGGAAGACGTTGATTAAAGGTGGTGATATCATTCTGGGTGAGGACCAGAATGGTGGAATAAATGCTGGAGGGAATGCTTAAAGTGTTTTTAATGGGTTACTTTTTTTTTTCTTGTGCAGCCATGTCTGCAAACCTTGACCAAATATCTATATGAACTAGAGAAGCACTCTGAGAGTGCAGACCTCCGCCAAGCAGCTCATTTTAACCACTGATTTTGTTCTTCCATAGAGATCAGTGATTTCTGAGATACTTTATGCATGCTGAAAATTGCCTGATTTCCCAAAAATAGAAGACTTTTGTTACGTCATCAATGCCAGCTGCCGGCACGCCTTACCCTGGATCAGAAACTAGAGCACGCAGTCTAGTGCGCGGATAAAAACCATTCACAGCTTGAACTCCCCAAGTTCATTGACCCTACTGGCCGAAATATCGAAAATTTTTCATAAAATCCATACTAGAGAAATTTCTGAATCACTTCCTACATTTAGTCATCAGTTTCTTATGTCATTCTCAGCCTTTCCTGAAAGTTTCATCCAATTCCATTTAAACAGCTTTTCGAGTTATTTTGCACACGGACAAACAAACAAACAACCAACACTAATGAAAACATAACCTCCCTTGGCGGGGGTAATTCGATCAAGAAGTTCTTTATATTCTCTCCACGCCACATAAACAAACATTTTCTGTCCAAAGATCATCCCACTCTTACAGTTTTTGTAGACATTGAGCCGCTGTCTGGTCATGTAAGCTGGTAGACCTTCAAGGAAGGTCATTACCCAAAACTGCAGAAGGAAGGCCGAAGGAGACAACGTAGTTTGCAGACACAAACCCTTGTTGGTTGTAACAGAGTCTACGCCACACTACTGAAAATGCAACACTGGCACTGTCCCATGGGCCCTGTAGTGTAGCCTCTCCTTGTTGGGAGCACCTACAGTGTAGGGAATTACTGTATGAGAGATGCTTTGGCGCAGACTCCTTTATGACCAACAAGGATTTGTGCCTGCAATCTAGACTCATGAGGCAGGGGGCCTTTGTGTATTGTCTGGAAGAACAAACCTGCTTTGATCAGTTCAGAGAAGTTGTCCTTCAAATCTATGGCAGTAATCAATTCTGTAATGCACTTTGGTGCTGTGTCTGGTATTCTGAATGGTATGTCGACATTTCCTGGTTGCCTTGCTGTAGGATGACCGGAGGCAGCTACAAACAGTGTAATAGTAGTACACTGAAATATTTTTTGTGACTTTTCACTGACCTAGTGCCACCAGTACAGGATGCTAGGTGGAATCTTGTTGAAAAAGGCTTGTCCATTTATGCAGGCTCATTACTTTTACAGTTACAGTGTATATAAGCTGTGAGAGAGAAAAAGTAATTTGCTCCCTCCATTTCCTTCCATAGTGACAAACAAAGAAAAAAAAAATATAAACTCTCATAAATAACTAACCGCAATGTTCAATAGAAATTGAAAAAAACCCACAACAAACAAGTCAGCAGCGATCAAATGATTCTGACCAAAAACCTTAAAGCAGCCTAACTGCATGTGTGTGTGTGTATTTAATGTTGCTTAGCCATTGTCCTGATTTATCCCCCCCCCCCCCCAGTGTCGGAAAATGCTGACCAGGACCTATTTGTCAATTTTCCTACAATGTCCACTATCCCTATTCCTGCAGAGATCATTGTTAGCAGATTATTCGTTAAGATCTCTAGACCAGAAATCCTAACACTGGGTTCAGGGATGTTGTCCAGTGATGTTTGTTGTCACTTTCCAAACATTTTTTAAAAAGATATATTTATTTTTTTTCTTCATCATGACCAATATTAAAATTGCTTTGAGGGGAATGCATACAAGTCATGCCTTTTAGCTTCTCCGTTTTCAACATTGTCAAGTAAATATAATGCATCTTTGCTTTAGAACCTATTATGTTATGAGCACACTATTATTGTTTCAACATATTTGGATGTATATAAAATATATATATATATTTTTTTTTAATAGCATGATATGTTTTGTAAATGTATATGTTTTTTGTTGAAGATGATGATAAAATAAAATGAAGTTAATCTCTCCATACATCTGTCTGGTCTTATTTTACCACACAGGTTCCTCTCCGTGCTGGTGTCAGTGCTGGCCTGTGCCACTCTGGCTGGGGTGCTCTGTGCCTTCCTGGTACCCAGGCAGCTGGAGATGAAAGTGATAGGGGTGGAGACTCAGGCAGTGTCCATCAATACCACCATCACCAGCATGAGTCTCCTCCTGCAGGTCAGAATGGGGTATCCCCCTTTCATAGGATGGGGTTTCCCCTTAGGAAGGGGTTTCCCCCTTACTTTACATCTTTCTTTGAGAAGCAGAACGATGTGCTGTTTAAACATGTCATCAAATCTTTCAAAAATGCATATTTCCGTACAAGACATGATAATTACTTGCACGAACACGATCATGCGTGTGTCTAAATTGGTTCTAGGACAATTACCCCCTGTAAAATTACCCAGACACTTTCCCTGACCCTAACACTAACCCTTATCCTAATTTTGAACCTTATCCTAACCCTAAACCTAATCCTAACCCTAAGTTATACTCTAACCCTATCACTAACTGATATTTTAACTAGGGGTTAATTATCCTGATATGGTCCATATAAATCATGTTTGTGTGCGTACAAATGTACAAATACCCTGGTTGTCTATTTTAATGGAATCATCTTGAAATAATTTTAGGAATACATCATAGTGCCAGATATTCTCAACACTTTATTGTAAGTATATAAAATTTTTGTTTTCATAGCCGGATCACTAATTTTGCTTCCTGAATATGTTTGAATGATACCGATATATTTGGCCATTGCCTTGCGCCGTGATTGCGAATTCTTGAACCACT
This sequence comes from Diadema antillarum, assembly GCF_040938485.1. Classification (NCBI taxonomy): domain Eukaryota; kingdom Metazoa; phylum Echinodermata; class Echinoidea; order Diadematoida; family Diadematidae; genus Diadema; species Diadema antillarum. Next base: position 1,176,224 of record NW_027271288.1, on the reverse strand, counting down.
TGCAAAATTGTCAGGAAGTCCCGGTTTTCAAAAAATTGACTTGCTAGATATGGCATCTTCAGTTATTATGCAATCTTTGCCCATTTCCAAATCTATAGCAGGTACTGGGTGAATTCTATGAAAGCAAAAGCATTTGATTGAAAGTATTATCCTTGTTTTCTTTGTTTTCAGACGGAGTTCTCTGTCTACAACAAGAATTTTGTGTCAGCTTACAGCCAGAATGCCACCGTCACAGCGTACTGGAGTGACCAGATCAAGGGAGTGAATACCACCATCATGTCTGCAACCATTGGAGGCAGAAAATCACATGCGGTATAAACACTAGCTCATCTAGTACATACAGATATGGACTGCCTTTTGGGGGTTACATGATATGCACATGGACATGTGTACATGTACAGTCGACGCTTGGCTTTCATTTAATATTATTGCCTGCTTGAGGGGTCTTCACTCCATTATATCGCTATCTTAAAGGGATGGTATAGTTTTGGTTGAGACCTAATTTTAGGTTTCTAACATTTTTAGTGAGATAATGAGAAAGCTTTTATGAAATATGAGAGAGCATGTAATTCCATGAGGAATTCAACATTTATTTGATGAAAATCGGTTTTGAAATGGCTGAGTTTTCCAAAACAGAGCAATTCTAATAAAGTGTGGGACCCACATTCTATGACAATTGCTTTGTTTTGCTTTGTTTTTGGATGTTTCGCTTTGTTTTTGGATGTTTCAGTCATTCCAAACCTGATTTTCATCAAATAAACCTTGAATTCCTCTTAAAATGGTATGTTCTGTACTAGGTCATAAGTGTTTTCTTGGTATCTCGCAAAAAGTTAAAAGCCCAATTCTCATCTCCACCAATACTGTATCATCCCTTTAACTCGTGTGCTATGACCTGAGGAGCTTGCTCGGAATTCCAGAACATGAAGTGTAGATCCTTTTGAGACAGTGATAGCAACACCTCCTCAAATAGGAACAGTCTATATCTTTGTAACAGATTGACAAATTGCCCTACATCGATGTAAATAAGCACTGAATTGATCAGTGTTTTAGTAGTAGCCATGATAAAAAATCATGGGCGTACATACAGTACTCGAACAGGATTCGAACCTACGACCTCCTGATCACCGGACAGGTCGATGTAGGGCTATTTGTCAATCAGTTGCAATGAAAACACCTCGACGGAAGAATTTCATGAATTTGAACAGGCTATATCTGTTTTGAATGCAGACTGTAGAAGTAAGTGAAATTTCACTTGTGCTATCACCATCGCGGTGGCCAGTTCACATATAAGGTGCTGCCATAAAAGTTTGCGTTGCAATCGTATCACACACAGGTCACCTCACACACTATGGAAACCAAGCATTTACAATACGTGTACAAATGTCCATGAAAATACTGCTGTGTACAGACTGAAAAGAGGGCAGATTACTGCTATGGAGCAGCTTGGCACTATAGGGGCTGGCTTGATACTATGAGGCTGCAGGCAATGGTTAAATTCATACACAGGGTCCGATTTCAACCAATCAGAATTGAAGACTCATTAAATGAGATTTAAAATCTTCATATGATATCATGCCACTGCTTGTGTGTGTCTTTCAAAAGCTCTCCAAGTACAGTATGCATGTGAAGGGGTATATGTATGTGATATGTGTATGGTCATTTGAGTGATTAATCAGTTGGTCTGTTTTAATTTCTTGTTGGAGAAAAAAAAACAAAAACTTCTTTGCTGATTACTTGGTACAAGCATTTTTATCATTTGAAGCTTTTGCAGCAGAAGAAAGCTCTCATTTTCCAAATCTTTGTGAGTCACATGGAAGGGGCAGTTTTTATCTAAACTCCTCTTAATTAAGCAGATGTTGCAATTGCAGTTGAGAATGTAGACCACAGCCCAGACACAGGTAGTCTTTGATCATGTACAAGTATTGGTGAATATACGTTTATACTGTACCACACCATACTTCCTTGTTTGACACTGTATGTTTCACATAAAAATTTCCTCAGCCTATCTTCATTCTTGTATTGCGTTGAGCAATGTTTACCCATTCTCGATGTGAAAAGATATACCAGTTGGTACCATGATAATGACCTTAGCTGTGTTATTGTATATTGATGACTTGCTTGTCCTCATAACTATTGCAGTATCAGTGCTAAAGTGTGTTTATCAGACTCATTGTCTTAATGACTCTCATAAGGTAATTCTACTTGGTGGAGGTATAATCACCTTCAGTATGAAGATCTCTTGTGTGGCCTTTTGTTTACTGGATTCGTGCCAGACCCAGGAACTGCACTTCACAGCAGGCTGTTGAAACATGCACTTCAGCAGTGAATAGTTTGTTGATACAGAGAGGTTTAAATAAATTAGTCAACCCAAATGTCTTCTTTTCCAGCTTGCATACTGTACCCATGTAACTTTCAGCTTTTTAAATGATTGTCATTGTTACTGAGAATGCCCCCTGATTCTGGAACTTGCCAACATACATTTTACAGTGTAGCTTGACAAAAAATGGTCCCTTGTTATTCAGAGCTTTTATCTGATGTTGTTTGATGAAGTAATTTACAGGTACAGTCAGTCTCTCTCTCTCTCTCTCTCTCTCTCTCTCTCTGTTGCAGCAGATAATTAGTTCTCTTTCTTTCCCTCAATTTCATTTCAGATCTTTGCCAATGTCACAGCCACGTTCATAGAACCCTTTCTTGTGTAAGTATGCTTGTGAAAATTATGTGTATGAATATGTATGGGCCGTGACGCGAGAAAAGGGCCCTTAGGGCATTAAATACCGAAAATGAGTTTTCACCTCCACATTGTGGAAGGAACTCTGACGTATTTAGATATGCAAACCTTCTTCTGAAATTCCAATCCTAAATGACCCCATCACGACATTCAAAAAAGCATGTTTTGTCCAAATCCTGTCACTTTATGATGAGTCTATATGCATGTGCGCGCAGTTAGCTAGTTGATCTTTTTTTGCGCGTATTGCTTTGTCAAACTTCCGCGCCGTTTTCTGGCGTTTGCGCGCAGCGGAGCTAAGGGCCCTTTTCTCGCGTCACAGCCCATATACAAGGTACAGTGGGTGGGGATCAAATTTGACAGTTTTCTTAGTATGAATGATCTGGGGAATAGTACAGCAGTATACCTACAGTTCAATTATCACATGAACACTGCCAGTCTGATCTTGTCTTTGCATTTGATGACATAAATGGTATCCAGGGGTACCAAATGAAAATCAGCCATTTTGTTGAATTATTTTTTTTTTTTTGAAAAGGTTGTACCCTGGGTTGCCAAAAAGTGGAAATTATTTTGGTGGTGGAGCTAGCGGCGCTAGCCACTACACTGCAGTGCACTGAAGCACACGCTATTGCTAGCACAGCCTGCCATGCATGCATCGTATTACATGCAGTGGCATGGGAGTGACTATGTACACGCACACACAGTGCATGCATTTCTCTGCGGCTGTCCTCGAGTGGACGTGAGGTGGTACACAACGCGGTAACCCGGGGTACTACAGTACCCCAGGGTAATGCGTGATGCATCATTTACTAGTGATGCAATATTTTTTGCTCATAATCAAAATAAGATATTTGGTGCTCATTAATGAGATCTTTAACCAAGATAAGTGCATTGATAAAGATACAGTCATAAGAGAAATCATAATATTTGAAGATCTTTGCCCAATCTGTGACAGCAGTCATATGAGCAGCTGATTGAGTTTATTAAGTAGTGCTGACCATTGCCATGCTGGAATTTATTTCCTGGTCTGACCTGCCCAAAGAGGCAAAGAATGTCATGGATAATATCACAAGAGTTTAGATTTTACAGGAATAAACTTTTGCCTCGTGCTTACTTCCTAGCATAGCTACAAGTTTGATGCTTAAACAGTGTACCATGTTGATGTTAATGGTACATGCAATTTGAATTGAGTGACTGAATATCTTAGTAATATATATTTTTAGCTCTCAGGATATGATTTGAAGCTCTTATCTTCAGTCATACCTGGTATATTTTTTGATAACCCATACATGTACTTATAAATCTGGAAAACCCAGTTTATGCTGATCTCCGTGCACTGCTTTCATATGGGCAATATTTTATGTTTCAACTATCTAATCTTGTCCAAACTTTCCTTGTGTCATTCATGTATCTACAGGTCTTACTGTGATGGCCCCTCTCCCACTCATATCATTTACATGCAGTTTGTGTAAGTATGGCTTTATTGTTTCAACTCTTCAGCTTGGGGATGTGCCATTTAAAATTCATTTAAAGATTCATTACAGAACGTATAGTGGTAATTGAGACTTTGCTGGCTGGAGGAAAGTCCTGTAAAGTAAGGTAGTAGACCCTTTAGCTTGGGTGTTGTAATGCTTGTATGTATCGTGGCTTTACTAAAGAAATATTGTTTTTGATGCAGATCAATTAGGAATAATGATCATACATATTGAAGACAACTTGATCTTTGTGTAGCCCATATTCTCTACTTAACTCCTCCCATGTACTCAGGATTTATCCGCATGACTGAAGAATCAGTAGATACATTGGATCATCAAATTGGCAACCTTATTTTTTTTCTTATTTGAGGCTGAGGAAGTTTTGATCAATGTGTTTAGCGGAATTTCTATCTTCTGTTTGCCTTTAATGTAATAATTTGTGTGTTGTTTATTTAAGTAAAGTGGTGCACTGAAATTGCCCCACTTTGTACCGTTCATTAGTGCAAGACTCTGAGAAATCCAATATTTCGTGAGGACTGCCCAAAATATTCGCTGACTTTTATCTTCTTACTACATAGCACACAAGGCACTGAGTGATATACCATATACCAACAATGCTTTGGTTCATTGCAGCTTAGTCTCACACCATGCAATGAAAAAAAAATTGTAACATTTAAAAACAGGCATTTAATATGATTAACCAAATATGTGAATCTGAACATAATGAAAGTGATAGTGACCCTCCCCCCCCCCAAAAAAAAAAAGCAAACAAACAAAAATAAATGCACATGACAGGCATTTTATCCATGATTATTTATTACAGAAAACGCTGTTGCATGAAATGGTAGAAGTTTCTTTTGTTAGAAAATGCTGAAGATATGAACATAACATCCTGGTTTCAATGAAGGACAGTACAAGAGCTCACAGCTGTTGTCACTTATCTGTCACTTTAATATCTCTTCATGTGTCTGGCTTTCTAGAGAGGCCACCTGTCTGTAATGACCTAGCCTATAATCTAGGTGGAGGATGTAGCTATTGTCTTTGCTAAGCGATACATCTGATGTGGCAAGACTATGAACAGTGGAAGCATCCACCACCTGTATCCATTCATCTTGCTTTTAGTCATTGTTTTCTTATTATCGACTATGAATCGATGGCAGTTCTTAGGACGAAAACTGCCAGCGATTCATAGTCGATAAGCAACGACTAAAGCAAGACGAGTGGTCATAGGCAATGCATGCTTTGTGTGCATCCACTGTTCATAGTCTCGTCACATCAGACGTACATGTATCACTTAGCAAAGACAATAGTCTTGCTGCATCAGACATTTAGCGTGACAGTAAAGGACCATGCAATTGATGCATCCTCCGCCCAGATTACAGGCTAGTAATGACCACATTTCACAAATCTTCACTGAGAAATCTTTGTGGTCAGATCTATCTGTACTCGTTTTGGATGACATTGTCTTCTTTCAGAGCAACTCTCCAGTTTAGACTGATGGCTCAGAACCAGCAGCTGACCAACACTTACTACAGCGCCATCAAGTGTGCCGACATCGACATATGATGACCGTCAGAAAATTTACAGACACGGACATGTCCACCTTTCATGTCATCTATTCTCATGGTCATCTATGTGTCACTTCTGGTAGCTGGAGAGAAAACAAACAACTTGCAGGTACACACCTGCGGAGCTGGGACATGAATTCAGTGTACGAATCTAGGGTGATACGGATGACGCAATACGCCGTTCATGTACTTGGACTGTCAGCGTTGTAAATCTTCGGCCTGCCACTCCGTTCCGTAATTTGTCAATGAAATTTCTAGTGGCTATCAGAAATGTTACGTTGGACCATATCAGGATGTTTCAGGGAATTTCAAAGCCACTTATGGAAGAAAGACAAATAATTTCATCTTAAAAGTTCGCTGATCGATTGACGAGTGTGTGGGTTTGTTTTCACTCCAGTCATTGCTCTCCTTGTCACATAAAGACCTGGATGTTGGACCATGAGAATTGATGTGAGACGTAATTGGTGCCAATCACTGAACTTTGATATCTCTTGACTCTGTATGTGTCAGTAAAAAAACAAAACAGGGAGAGTCAAACTTTCCCTAGACAATGGTCAGTATTTGTTCTTCTGGAGGAACATAAGTAATGAATGGAAGCTGGATTTCTCAAGCCAGAACTGACCACTATCCTCAGGTCACGTGTTACCAGTCTGGCAGGCTCAGTGTTAAACACTGCTCTCCAGGGTAATCCAACTCAGTACAGCTTTAACCCTTTAGCTGTCAAAGTACATCATGAGATGCTGATCCTCTGATGACAGGTTCATCTAGGAGGGATGGATGGGTTAATGTTTGATTGGCAGGTTCCTCTATTCATTAATTCCCTACAGTTGGAGATGAGTGGCCACATTCATGTGCAAGATATATTTTGTATAACACAGGCAGCATTCAGACATCTGTGGATTGTGAATGTCATTGCATTTTGCAGTCTGGCAAATGAATTCTGTACTGTAGTGAAGCATGATTATGCATTCCTAAAGGTAGACAGTGTATTGTGGGAATGTGCATTGAGGAAAATTTAGTGTTAATGTTATTGTCTTCACAAGTGCCAAAATTCAGGTAATGAAAATATAGCAGTCAAATCCCAGGTTAACATAAAAAAGATGCAAGCAGAAAGTTGAAGTATGAGGAGTCACTTACAAGATAGTTTAACAGAGTGCATAAGATATCTTTAGCAAGGTGCAAATTTATGTGATTGCCTATTGATGTACACTGTTAACAAAACAAAAAAACTTTATTAAATTGTACTGTAGTTTGGTATTTAATGTAGTATCTACACCCCCATGTACATCCAGATTTATGAATTTGTCTTCAAATAGCAGTGTTGAGAGGGAGTTTTGAATAAACAGATGAGTTTCATGTGACGTGCTGAAGGGATATATTCAGTGCATCAACCGAGGTGATAATGAACAACACAACTGATTAGCAAACACCTCAACACAAGCATTTCATCCATTTGAATAATTACCCAGTACTCGCTGCTGTTACATGTATGAGGATTCGAACCAGCACTGGCTGTTGGTGGAAGGTTGGTGGTCTAGTGAATAAGACACCTGTCTGGTGATCAGGAGGTTGCAGATTCATATCCTGCTTGAGTATGTATGCCCATAACTTCTTTTGTCATGGCTACTACTTAAACACTGGTCAATTCAGTGCTTACAATGTATGTAAGTCAATGTAGGGTGGTTGTCAATCAGTTGCAGTAAAAAACAATTTGATGCGAGAATTTCATCAATTTGAAAGATAATGAACATGTAAGCAAGCCGTTCTTTGCTTCCTGAAGGCTTTGGAAACATCTTTGTGTGTTCAGATGAATGTTGAAAAAATGGAGTATCACATACATGATACTGTATATAGAGCACATTTCTTAACCAAGAATAACGATGGAAGCCAAACTCCATATTGCATTAGGCTTTTTTTCAATGTTCATTTGTACCAAATTGGAGTCACATGTGTCCTTTTGTGAAGTTTGTTGGTGATAGATATAACCTTGACTGCACCATTTCACCAACAGGTCATTATCTTCACCCATTTATGATGGACTATTTTGCTATAACACGCATTTCCCGTAGACACGTGTCCGAGTATTCTTGGGACTCGTCTTCAACAGGTTAATTGATAGATAATGATTGATTGTGATTGATTATTTGATTGATTGATTATTATGTTAAGAGTATTGCTTGTTTTATCTAGTCCATTCAAATTCATGCTTTCATCAGGAGAAAAAAAAAAATCACTTTTTCAAGGTGCATTGAAATTTGCCACTGCCATAGTCGAGGTAGAGCTAGTGGACTCACTGCCACACACATTGTATCATATGTGCCCTATACTCTACATGCAGCATGAAAACATGAAGCTAGGATAGGTTATTGTGATATTGCTGTTTGCCATGCACTAATGATTAAAGCATTCTTTCAGTTTGATTTACATCCTCAATGGGATTTCTTCATTCTGGATCTTTTTTTTTTTTTTTTGCTGGCAGGCCAAGGGGTCCAATATTCTTTAGTAAAAGATGTCTATTGCATGTAAGAGAAAAGAGAAACTTAAATATGAACTGGAAAAAGAATGAAGAGATGTTTATTATTCATCCAGAGAAATGAAATATCAGATATAAGCTGTAATATCAAATATAACTGAAAAAATATATAATTTACATGTATGTGTGCTAGAAATACTTCACTTTGGTCAGGAATGATATGATTCTTATAAATCTACTTGAAGTTCCCTGTTGTATTTCAGAAGTAGTCTGAGGCTGGCTAAGAACGAGTCTATTACAGAAGATGGACCAAGACAAAATATATTCATTCCATTGTTGTATTATGCTGTTATTAATTCTACTCATCCTCACTGTAGATGCCTTTGTGAAGATCTGAATCATCTTGATTCCTTTCCTTGCCACCCCTCCTAACAATCAAAAGAGAAAAGAAACAAAAATCTATTTGCACATGAAGGGGTGCATTAAAGCCAATAGCTTTCTTAGAAGGACTCAGAATTCTTCTTCCACCATGTGGAATTTGCATTCAAAACATCAAAAGGGTATACCAAGAATCTTTTCTGACTGAAGCGATTTATCAGGAGAACAAGTTATTTTGGACTCTTTTGAAATCAAATGTGTAAAATCGTTTTTATTGTATGCATATGAATTTTATTCCTGAAGCGCCCTCGTTATTGGGTAAGAAAATCATTACGTGATGATCAATCTTTCCCTAGCTGTTGTATTTTCCAATCAAGCTGTGTGTGATTCACTCTCGCATGGATGAGTGATGGAGACTGCTGTGACCCGATTTGTTGATTATCCACAATTGGTTATAAAAATTACTTCGTAATCACAATCGCGTATAATGCTCTGAGACTGTAGTACATCTGGTAAACTTTTTTGGGTAATATTTCACATTTTTGTTGTTACCCAACAGAAATTGTATCATCAGCATTATTTCATATGTGTATTATAAATATGTGTCTATTTTAGAGCAAAAGACAAAAGTGTCTGCACGTGTATGGAAATCATATTTAACCTTTAAATCTGCCTGTGTATACAGAGTAAAGTGAATCGACTCACGGGCAAGTACAAGATTTTAGGAGTGATTTTATTTCAGTAAGGGTGTTGAAGGTAATCCAGGAATTCCCTCTTGGTAGTATAATACAGTGTACGTAGACCTGCTGTACGAGGTCTGTTCTGTTCATAGTGTATACAATTTATATCTCGGACTTCTTCATAAAAGTGTGTGATGAATGTATGTGCTTATTTTATGTATGTATTTTTTTTTCTCTGAATGGAGCATGCAAGTGATTGTGTTCAATTTCTACTGATTCTGTAACAAATGTATCAACTGTGACTAAATGTTGACTGTTCCTTGCAATGGGTTGCAGTCCCACTGGTCTCCATGGAAAGACTTTATCACACCATCAGTGAGTTTACCAATCCTAACACTGAGGCCTTGATGCAAACAAGCATTAAAACAACACAGTGCATAGTCTTTGTTTCATTATCTCTGTTCAAGGAAAACATTAAAAGGGGAGTTTTCTTATGAACTGTGGACACCAGTTCTCAAGGGATCATTTTTTTTTTTTTTATGTGCTTTGTTGTCATCGATTCCACCATTACAGAGACTGCAGGTCAGATTTGCTCATATTTGTCCCCGCCGAACGAGTTCGAGCAGGGGACTATGAAACGGGCTCCGTACGTGTGTGTGTCCGTGTGTCCGTCCGTGTGTCCGTCCGTGTGTGCGTCCGTGTGTGATCAAAATCTTCAATTTGCTACTTCTCTGTCATTTGTGAGCCAATTTTGATTCTGTTTGCTTTATATGATAGCACTACATGGGAGCTTTGAGACTTCTACACAGAATTTCAGTCGTGACCTTTGACCTTGACCTTTGACCTATATTGTACATTTTGCTACAAAATGCTACTCCTTCGCCATTTCTAACCCGATTTCGATTCCGTTTGCTTTATGTGATGGCACTAGGTGAGGGCTTCAAAACTTCGACACAGAATTTTGACCTTTGACTTCTTTGACCTTTGACCTTGATTTTTGACCTGTATTGTACATTTTGCTACAAAATGCTACTCCTTCGCCATTTCCTACCCGATTTCAATTCCGTTTGCTTTATGTGATGGCACTAGGTGAGGGCTTCAAAACTTCTACACAGAATTTTGACCTTTGACTTCTTTGACCTTTGACCTTGATTTTTGACCCATATTGTACATTGGCTACAAAATGCTACTCCTTCGCCATTTCTAACCCGATTTCGATTCCGTTTGCTTTATGTGATGGCACTAGGTGAGGGCTTCAAAACTTCTACACAGAATTTTGACCTTTGACTTCTTTGACCTTTGACCTTGATTTTTGACCTCTATTGTACATTTTGCAACAAAATGCTACTCCTTCGCCATTTCTTACCCGATTTCGATTCTGTTTGCTTTATGTGATGGCACTAGGTGAGGGCTTCAAAACTTCTACACAGAATTTTGACCTTTGACCTTAATTTTTGACCTATTTTCTTGTACATTTTGCTACAAAATGCTACCTTTGCCATTTCTAACCCGATTTCGATTCCGTTTGCTTTATGTGATGGCACTAGGTGAGCCCTTCAAAACTTCTACACAGAATTTTGACCTTTGACTTCTTTGACCTTTGACCTTGATTTTTGACCTATATTGTACATTTTGCTACAAAATGCTACTTCCGGCGGGGACATATATTACGCACTGCGTAATTTCTACTTTTCCTTGTTGTTTTTATATTTGTTATTCATTATGATTCTGTAGAGATACAATAAATCATCAGATAATATACACCTGGACTGAGGACATTGTGCATCACAATCTTAATTATTACTCGAGTGTTGTAAAGTTTTTTTCACAAGTAAGCAGTACATTCAGTGTATTAGATTTACAACATGTACAATCATTATTTAAACTTGTGGTAATGTAGCCCTTCAGTTGATATGCTTTTGGATTTTCATGTACTTGTTATATTATACTCGATTATGCTTATATAATATACAGTTCGACCTCGATTATCCGGCCATGTTGGGACCAGTGCTCATCCGGGTAAGCAAATTGGCTGGATATGGGAGACACAATGTTAATGTATATAGCTGCCGTCCAAGCTGCCGTCCCGGTGCACTGGCAGCTAGGCAGGTAGCGTGCCCCGCAACGGTGGTGTAATCTATGCTAGCCTGCGCAAAATTGTAGTCCCTTCTTCACAAAAATAAAGTACATGTACATGTATATATTGCAGGTAAATCGTGTGAGTTTTGTAGAAATTTTAATCGAGTTCAAAGTCACTGTTTTTTCTCAATTTTTGGATGAAAAAAAAAAGTCCTTCACTGCGTGAAAGCGTCCGGATAATAGAGATTTCCGGATAAAAGGAGGCCGGATAATCGAGGTTGAACCGCATATATATGTATGTATATATATATATATATATATATATATATATATATCCATATTTTTCTATACTGGATAAATTTTAGCTCAGAAGATTTATTATCGTCTTTCCAAAGTTTCAGATCAGCATGGGTTGTATGTTCCTCCAAAGTACAGTGTATTGAGTATTAAAATTAGTGGATATTTTTTGTTGTCTGTTACAGCTGAATTTTACAGCTGAGTTACAGCTGAGTACAGCTGAGTTACAGCTGAGTTACAGCTGAATTTTTCATCAGCTGTTCTACCTCATCTCACTAACAGTATCTTCAAATTTTGCATCTTGAAATCAACTCGTGGAGGTTTATCAAAAACATGCAAAGTGAAACATCAGGTTTAGGTCCTGGAGATAATGCTGCAACTTTCAGTTTGTTGTCCAACCCTTGTCCAACCCTCAGGCCTCGGGTAACACATGTTGCAGCTGTGTGAATTAGACATAAGAAATTATCCTCACCCAAACAAAAGCAATATTTTTGTAAAGAAAATGGCTAATGAAATCTATACATACACACAAAAAAAGAGGACATATCCAGGCCCGTAGCCAGGATTTTTCAAGGGGGGGGGGGGGGGGGGGGGGTGCGGTCACTAAAAAAATGGACCTTCGGTACCAATACCAATGATGACACACACACACACACACACACACACACACACACACACACACAATTATATATATATATATATATATATATTCTTTGGACGACCGAACTACAAAAGTTGTATAAGAATTTGCGCGCGAAGCGCGCCGCAAATTGTGAATTTTGACTGTTTTAATGACGTTTTAAAGTATCGAGGAAATTTGTATTTTTGTCTGTTGCATGCAATTGCGTTACGGTATTTCATCTAGGAAATAGTAAAAACTCATTTTGCCAGGAAGTTGCAAAGTTTAATTGTGTTCGAGACTCTGCGCGCGTAGCGCGCCGCAAAATTGAGAATAGTGATTTTCCTGGTGTTGTTTTAACTTTTATTTTTTCTATTGTATACCCGCGTTAGCAGGCCTGAAGCCAGGATTTATAAAGGAAGGGGGGATTGCGTTAATTAACAAAACGGTCCTTTGATACTGTCCCGGGAGGGGTAGCGACAATTAAAAGGTGGACACCATGCTCATACATGGACTTTCAAAATGGCCCCTAAACGAGTAATGATCATATGATTTTTTTGGGCCTTAAAAACAAGTATTCCTTAAATGTTTCCTGCACCCTAAAGAAGTACTTCATCATGATTGAACAATATACCATTTTCCCAAATTTCGGCCTTTTTGATACCCTTTGATTATATACGCTCGTACATCACACTTTCCATCTAATCCGTGAGAAAAAACGACCCCTATTACGCGTTTTCTTTAGCGAGTATGGTCACGGTGTCCACCTTTCAGTTGGAGTTTTCCATCCCATTGGATGCTGTTTGGAAGATGAAACATTCACTTTACTATACAGTATATCAGCCGTTGGTATGCGAGTTTGTCAAAAACGAAAATAAATAAGAAAATTTTTAAAACAAAATGAATTGTAAATGTGAACCATTTATATTTTGCCTCCTTGTGGTAAGATATTTCCAGCATTTCCGAACTTTCAAATAATCATTTTAGATTTAATAATATTAAAGGTAGTAGATCCGATTCGCAAACATCTCCAATATCAGTCAAATGTCATATTAACCATTATGCTAAGAAGGTTTTCTTTGTGAAATTTGGAGGTCAGTGAAATTCAAAAATTAAACATCCGTTAGCCATTGGAAGAAGTTGAGTGCAAATTCAGACCTCAGGCTTAGTGCTCAGATGTTATCCTATTTGATTTGATCTGTCTTACTGTGCACACTAAGATACATACTGGAATGGTTATTTCTTATTTATTAAAGTAATTATAGTAGCATATTTGGTTACTAGCTGTCTCTAAGCATTTTCGAATTTGGGCTGCAAAGAGATCCACTACCTTTAAGTTAGAAGAGAGATAAGTAAATAATGATAAAATAAACAAACAAAAGAGAATGAGTTTCTTTTGTAATACTATCTGACAAACTTTTTACTTTACCATTTTACTTCATAGCTCAGCACTTTCCATTCTCTCTCATACCCTCTTACCCATTACATTTAAATGAAATACAACTAAAATGAGTTTGCGTGCCTGCATAATACTCTTTGGAAATTATAAGTGAGAATGTTCTTAGGTTTTGGCTCACTTTAGAATGAGAACCAATAGAACTGTCACAACATGAGAAAATGTATAAGTAATAATCAACAGTACATTTCCGAATTTGGCCTGCAAAGAAATCCGCTACCTGTAAGTTAGAAAAGAGATTAGTAAATAATGATAAAATAAACAACAAAAAAGAATGAGTTTCTACCGCCGTATCCAGAACAGAGCCTGAAACGGTGCAGGCTCAAGAAATCGTTTGTACTAATACGTCTTGAAGTACTGTGTGATACTGTTGACTCAGACTTCTACAAAGCTGTAAGTAAGAATTTTAACCCAATCCGGCTCATTACCTGTGTTTTTTATGAAAAAGATGAATAAACAATGTAAATTAAATAACGACGCGTCACAATGCAGTCTAACGCTCTCACAATGTTATCATACATAGGGTTTTTCCCTGACTGTTTTTACTCCGGAGCTCTTGCAATATTCAGGCTTTTGTAATACTATCTGACAAACTTTTTACTTTACCATTTTACTTCATAGCTCAGCATTCTCTCTCATACCCTCTTACCCATTACATTTAAATGAAATACAACTAAATTGAGTTTGCGTGCCTGCATAATACTCTTTGGAAATTATAAGTGAGAATGTTCTTAGGTTTTGGCTCACTTCAAAATGAGAACCAATCGAACTGTCACAACATGAGAAAATGTATAACTAATAGAGAACTGGAGTAAGACAGGCCTTTCATTTTGTTTCGTCTCTCCTGATCGTTCGTAAGAAATGCTAATTCATGACCACCTTTTCACAATTTGATTGGAGCATGCATTCATAATGGAAAATAGTTGACATAATAATCTATCCCCAGGCATTATCATGCCAACATGTACTTATATGTACATGTACTATATCTTTGTGAGACGTAGATATAAAATGTCTCAGGTTTTCGATTATAGTAATTTCGAGGAATTTCTTTAATTTTTATCATATGTGACCGTGCACTTCAAAACGAACATAAAGTCGCACACACTGATTTTGCGTGAGGACTGAAAATAAGTGAAGTGGGTCAACCTAACCGAACTTGACTTTTTCATATTTTCTGAAAGAGAGGGTCTTCCTTTACATTATGCTAAAATTTGGTATCATAAAATGGGCAGGAATTACTGTGTTTTTTAGCAGTTTATCTCGAACATTTTTTGGTAGAATCGTGTGGTTAGGTGTGTCTTTAGAATCCCTTTTTCATTTCTGAAAAACCTTAACCACACTCTTCACTTTCAACTGATAACTTTTGAAAAGATAGTGTTACCGCTTTGAAAGTTGGCATTGATTATGGACAGAATGTGTTAATGAGGCATGCTTAATTTCAGTTTAATCTGATAATCCCTTCATTGTTGTTATTCTGGTGGTTTACTTCCTGTTTTTTTTTTTCTCATTCATCGCACAGCCAGCACGGTTTGGTAAAGATTAAGGGCTTGAATAGACACTGTACTTTAATAAGAGCCTCTTTTCTCAGTTCACACTTTTCCTGAGTTTGTGCTTTCTTTCCAATATTTAGATAGGTTAGGAGAGTCCATTTGATTTGAGTTATACATCATTTTAAAGCTTAAAGTGTGCTCTTTCAGAATATGGTCTTAACTAAAAATTCATGTCTGGCGACTTTTTGTTTGTTTTGAGGTGCAGGGTCACATTATATGTAAACTTGAGGCTATTAGATTTTCATCCACTTACCTCTGTACCTGTGAAAAAATGCAAGTGTCAACCTCAATGTCATCCACGAATCGCACGTACTCGGGCGGCCAGTGGAAAAAAAAACACCGGTCACACGCGCCAAGGGCCATGGCATGCAGTGCCAATATAATAATAGCTCGCACAAATTGATACATAACATTTGTGTTTGTGTGCATGGGGACGATCCGATGGTTCATACAACAAAAGGGTTTCGTACAATTATTTTTAACATTGTTAAACGTACTCTTCCACATTTACGTAGCATATAATGTGTCTTTATATTTATTTGGATTGTTATCTTGAGAATTGCTAAAAACCGTTATTATGAAAAAGTGGACCTTTCAGAATTGGGGGGGGGGGGTGCGTACGCACCCGACGCACCCCCCCCCCCCCCCCCCCCCCCCCCCCCCTGGCTACGGGCCTGCATATCCTTACATCTTAAGAAACAAGGAAATTTATAAAACTTGGGTATTAAACTCTATCGTTATTTTGGACACGAAGCACAGCTGACACGAATTACCAGTAGTACGCACAGTCAACCTTGCCTATTAAAAGTTGAATCTATTTGGTCTGAAGAATTAGCTTCGACTACTTGTGTGAAAAAAATTGACTTATGAGGGATTAAAGGGATAGTACAGTATTGGTGTAGCTGAGAATTGGGCTTTTAACTTTTCGCGAGATACCAAGAAAACACTTATGATATAGTACAGAGCATACCATTTTAAGGGGAATTCAAAGTTTATGTGATGAAAATCGGGTTTGGAATGACGGAAACATCCAAAAACAAAATAAAACAAAGCGATCGTAATAGAGTGTGGGTCCCACACTTTATTAGAATCGCTCTTTTTTGGATATCTCAGTCATTTCAAAACCAATTTTCATCAAATAAACGTTCAATTCCTCATAGAATTACATGCTCTTTCATATTTTATAAGAGGTTTCTCATTATTTCACCAAAAATGTTAGTAACCTGAAATTAGGTCTCAACCAAACTGTACGATCCCTTTAAAATCAGTAGAATACATGTATAAAGAGAAGAGGACTGGAAAAGACCTTCGACTTATGCGAGGTTCACTTTAAGCAAGGTTGACTGTATGTGCTCATTGAAAATTCATGTTTATTTGAGGAATTCTGTAAAGGTCTGTAGACTATATGTCACACATAGCACAAAATTTGCCAGAAAGTACTTTATTGTATTCTGATAATTTCTATGAGAAATGTTGCACTTCCATCCCCCAATACTGTGAAAGTACATTTAATAAGTATGTGTATGGTCTGTTAGTGAAAGGTAAGTTCATATATCAAAGTTAGTCACATGGTAGACCCTTTGATTGAATCTAGATTATTCATTTTCTTAGTCTGATACAGAAAGACTAAAAATGTGTTTACTTTGGATAAGAGTTATGAATTTTATAGGTAACTTTTCCTAAAGCAAATTACTATTTGCAATCTTAATGAGAAAGTAATATCTGTACAAGGAGCAGATGTGTAAAATATCAGAAAAAAAAATGATCAGTGATAATCAACGTGACATTCTAATGTGATGTACCACAGGCATTGCAAATATTGCTGATCAGTGGTCACTAGGCCAACATCTTTCTAGATTGATGGATGAAATGCATTTTATACAAATTTTTGAGGGAAGGTGTATGTGGTCTTGCTCTAGTTTGAATAGAGGCTTTATGTTACCAGTCTTTTATTTGATAGTTGAACTCTTAGCCTATAAGAATGTAGTGTTTGGAGGAAGTTGCATAGTGTAGATAGAAGTGGATATTTTTGTGTAATTTTTTGCACTCGGCTGGGTAAGATGAGTTTCACATGTATTTCATTTGCGGAATCAAGATATTGATTACAGGAACATATGGCAAGCAAAAATATTGTATTCACATGCTTTTATTTTCGTGCTAGTTTCTGGTTGCACGAAAATTTCTATGCCACAAAAATGTTCACATCTACAGTATGACGTGGTTAGAGAGCTTGACTCTGCAGGGCTTGGAGGGGTTTGAGGAAGGGAGTTGGGGTGGGGTGGGGGGGAGGGGATTAGGAAGCAAGCAGGCAGGAATGAACAAATCTAAGCAAACATATCAGATTTAAAGCTTTGTCTTGTCAGTTCTTTAGCTGAAACTCAAACAAGTTATGATTTATAGGGAGTAGAAGATATCAGAAAAAATATCCAAACTTATTCTTGTTTTCATTTGATGGAAGATCTAATTCATTTGACAGTGCCAATGCATGTACATGTATGTGATATGTTAATCCCATAAACCCTTGTGCTGTAGGCCAAATTTCTTCTCTCTCTCTTTATATACAGTCCGACCTCTCCTATCCGGACATGTCGGCACCGGCACTCATCCGGATAAAGGATGTGGCCGGATATGGAAGACTCGATGTTTAATACATGCGGCTGTCTACCCAATAGAAGCTACACGTACAACATATTGATTTTTTTTTCGCGAACATTGACAGCTGGTCTGCGTTCAACATTCTCAGATAATTTGCTCGATGAACGATCGCCTGCACTGTGCCCTGATTTCATGAAAAGTTTTCTGTTCATCTTCCTGGTGTGATTTGGGGGTAGTGAATGTCTGAATGCACGTTATTTAGATGAAAATTAGATGTGAATGTTGTGTTCATTATGTTGGGAATGATATGTAATTTCTGTGAGTTTGTGTAGGAATTTCTGAGTTTGTGTAGGAATTTTGTTAGAGTTTGAAATTCCCACTTTTCCCAAAGTTATTAGATTGAAATGAAAAAACAAACAACATGCCGAGATGATCGGGATAAGAGGAGGCCAGATGGAAGAGGTCGGACTGTATATATATATATATATATATATGATACCATTTGTACTTATTTTATCTGTTATTACTCCGATGGGTGGTGTAAAGCAATTATGAATGCTTCTTGTAATCTTATTCAGAACTTGCTACAATGAACATGTATTTTGATAAGAAATTGGTGCCACAGAATTTCAGTATGTTGATGTAATGTTTTGATACATATGTATGCTACTTAAATCGTTCAGACTGATACTTTTATACATATACAAGTTAAAGCCTCAAGATATTAATCATGCTGTTCATACACATGTGTAGCTAACAGAGTTCATATTTTGGTAATTTGTGTGTGAAATAAGATAGAAATGTTCTACAGTGTATAAGAGTATATTATAGGCATCCAGCCTCTAAATTTACGTGTACCATGTTGTACCAACCAACAGCCAAAATGTTATGTGCCATGTTATGTATTACCTTTGTTTTTCACTGTCCATATTGTTTTGTGGCACACCCTCGCATGATGATGTCTTTTGTTAAGTCCTTTGTTTTTTGTACAATTGTACTTCTTGTTCAAGTATTTTGCCTATGAATTGTACTGTGGGAAGTTACAGTAAATAAAAGGGTAATACATACTTATTAAATAGATGAACTCATTTTTATTGCCTCATTTTGTCAGTCAGCTGCTGTGTCCAGTTTATATTTAAAACAGAGAAACAAAAACTTGCATATACAGTGCACTCCCGTATAACGAACACGGTTATAACGAAGTAAAAATTTTGGCTGCAATGTCATCCACTCTATGTATTTCTATTGTTTATTTGTTCGGTTATAACGAAATTCCGATATAACGAAAGAAAACTGCCGGTCCCGAGGATTTCGTTATAACGGGAGTCCACTGTATGCACATGTATACATTTCCCTGTACAGTGCACTCCTGTTATAACCAACACAGTTATTATGAAATTCCGGTTTCAACGAAGTTATAATTCCGGCCTCAACATTATCCGCTCTTTGTTTTTTATTATCTATTTGTATGAATATAACAAAATTTTGATATAACAAAAGAAAACTGCCAGTCCCCAGGACTTCGTTATAATGGGAGTCCAAAATCTGTATTATTAATGTCCAATTTATTCATAGAGACACATACGTTGTACATGCATCACTATCCCAGTTGTAGTGACTAAGACTTCACAGAAATAAGGCCACACACAGTGTACTCCCAAGGTATATGATTTTAATAAAAAAATTGTAGCATTTTGTAAGTAAGAATTCAGGTCCAAAAATGATCTAAAACATGTAATATCTTTTATATTTGTTATATTATATAACAATTTTGATAAAATGAAAGAATCATTTTGTTGAAATGGGAATTGCCTGTATTGATATACAACCTCCGAAGCAAATTATACATACAGTGTATGGGCAAGGTAAATGCAAAGTACAATGTATGTACATGTACCGTAATCATGAAGGTTTACTTGACAGATCAGTGAAGGGGACACGTAACTGAACAAATGGCTAAATGGTCTGAATAGTTACACTAACAATCTGAATGTGCTATCCACACCGTAATAAGTTGACTCCATTACAAAGATTATAATTAAACAATCAGGAAAGCACAAGTTGTAACATTTCAATTTGTCCTACAATAAAAGAAGACGGGGAACTAAAGTTCCACATGTTATCAACATTATCAGAACATTGGTCACAACCATTATAAATGGAAATTATAAATGCAAATTAACAGCTATAGTTAATGATATTTACCAACTCTTCAATTATTGGCTTGTTCACAAAAATATGAAAATAATTCACGTTTACATGAATAAAGGGAACTTTCCCAAAAACGTGGATCCCGTGAATGCAGAAATAGTAAAGAAGACATCACTTACGCTCTGGGAAAATTTAAAAGCCATTCAAAAGTTATGAATTTTTGAAGTTTTCATGAAGTCCATGCTTTAAATCTAAGACATTGCATGCAGTAAATGATGAGACAATCAACTTATCTTTGCCTTGTTCAAGTGACTGTAACTAATGAAATGCATCCAGCAAATGTATAGCAAAATGATTTCTGAAGAGACAAAACACAAAAATGGAATTTGTGTTAATAACGTATTACATTACATTATATTACATTACATTACATTACATTACATTTACTTACATAAAGATGCATGAATGTTCTTACAAGGATTAGACTACAGCTGTACCATGGTTGCAATGGTCAACCTCTAATTACATGTAATGAGAAACTGCACATATGATATGCCCTATTTCAGTACACTTTTACATGTATGTATGTTCTGAATAATGATTGACAGTTTCTGCAAACACATTTCTTATACATTGATTGATTGATTACTTTATTGTCCAAAATTCTTTGTACATTTTGTATCACATCAAAATAACATCAAATACATGTACATCACAAGTACACCACAGACATATCACAAAATGTGAACAATATATACCAAAACAACATGTAAAGAAAAATTAAAATTGCACAGAAAATACCAGGCTATTTGTATGCACATAATTATGTGTACTGTATGTAATATCATAAGGGACATGTAGGAAACATGTCTTAGGGCTTGACATACAAGGGGTAGCCCGGGACCACTAACAAATTGGTGTTGGGCCACCAGATTTATCTTTTGGTGGCCCAATTTGGCAACTAAGATTCAAAATGGATTGCTATGTTTCAGTTTATCTTGGTCACTACATTAATTTTTTTGGCCACCATAATATATGATTTGAAGATTTTAAAGGCCCAAACAGGTGACCAGAGAAAAAAGTTATTGTTGAGCCCTGTACATTATACAGTCAACCTCGCCTAGGTCAAATCTTTAATGAGTGAGGTTGACTCTAAACAACGAAAAAACTTCTACTCAGAGAAAATTCAACTTATGAGGGATGAAAATCGATAGAATATAAAGAGAAAAGGACTTGAAAAGACCTTCGACGAAAGCAATCATCTGTCTTAAATGTGAGATGACTGTACATCAGAACATACTACACAGGCCTGTATGTATGTAATACATGTTGCAGATGGTTGAAACGGCTGGTGCAATTATTGCACATTGCACTTACGTCATAACTTAGAACTTTTCAATGTTCTTATAGAGGTTGTATATTGCACTAGGTGTGTGGACGCCTGACTGGGGACAGCTATTAATGGTGGGACCCGACTCATGTTGTCTCATGTTTGAAGACACTTTGTCTTCTGTACACACTGCATTTTTTTTCTGGAACCCTGATGTTAGATATAAAACAAAGATTGTTGAGCTTGGCTCATTTCATTGTTTTGCACATATTAGAAATAATGTTCTTGAAAAGCACCAAACAGAAATGTACATGTGGGATTGTCAAATTCACAAATGACTGACACAACACAACTCCTGGAATGCTAATTTTACATAGAAGCAGGACCAGTTACCTCGATCTCAGGTAAATATACAAATAGTGAATGGTCACAAGTGCGATGAGACAAGATTTTGCACTGGGTGAAAGATAATAGAGGCACTCTATTCAATGAGGCGAAGACAAGTTGAATAGTGCGCCTCATTTTTCACACTAGTAAAATCTTGCTCCACTGCATGAGGAAAGACCATACACTATTTGTGTTACATGTAACACTTCAGATTACAACAGATGTGGTCCACACAGATTCTTACATTCAGCACAGAAATGGCAACCATTTTCTGTGAAAGGCAACTGAGTAGCACAGACACAGTCAGCTGTGTACACATGTATACGTACGTACCCTAACCGATCGGCTTAAGTTATTTACAAAACTGAAAGACAAAATACATGTTCATAAAGCACACTTGAAATTGAGTCGCGCACCAAATGTTTGTTCATTGTGACATCAGAGTCGTACAATGGCACAAAAACTTTTGAGTCCATCACAGGTTTAACAAAGGAGTCAATGGAAATTATACAACACCTAACATGAATGTAGCTATCCGATTGGTTGATTGCCCATCATGTGACATTCAGTTAAAAGTAACATCGCACGCTGTCTCAGTCAGCCATGCAATTTTTTGGCGAGCAAAAATGGATATCGCATGGCTGACGTCACCAATATCCATTCACTCCCATGAAAGAGAAAGGGAAATAAAATTTTGCATAGATTAGTCATTTCGTTTCATTTCTTTATTTTTCCAGATTATGTATAAAAACATGCAGTCATGCAGTTTACAATTTTTTGTTTGGAATTGTAATATTGTCAAACTTCTCATTTATATTTTGTAAAATGTCCTGAGACTCCTTTTTCAGTCCTCTCATCTAACATGATGTACCACTGTCAACAAAAGTTTTGACAACATCTAAGATTTCAGTGGCGGAGCTCCATGGAACCACAGAAGCCAAACACTTCTCTCCCTGTCCGTTCTGCAACTCTGCAAGAAGTTTAGCCAGAGTATAGCCTTTCCTTGGGAACACATAATCACTTTCTTTCAGGAAAAAGCACGGACACAGGTCATTCTGACCATCTCCAATCATGCAAATCTTATCGTATACCACCCCAGCACTTTCTTGCTCCTCACGAAACTTCTGGATTGACGTGTGCTTGCACAGGTTTTTGGGGCATCGTCGAGGGCAAGTGTGGGGGTTGGAGAAGTGGATTCTAAGACACCCCTCGGAGTCAAACTCGGCATGATTAGTGAAAATACCTTGAACTCCATCTTCAAAGCCATGTGTTGCTAAGATAACATTGATAAAGTAGGAGTTGGAATCAGAAACAATGATGGTGTCAACTTGAGAACTTGATTGCTGGTATGCCAAGAGCTCCTTCATGCCTGGAACCAGGGGAATCCCAGCAATAGATGCACGAATAGCATCCTCCTTGATGTCCACTGACTTCATGTACTCAAACACCTCACCCATGTAGATGGTCCAACTCTTGTGGTCATTTTTGAGTCGGCGGCGGATGTCCTTAGGAACCATGTGGTCAGGGAGAAGGGCCATGATCCAGGTGTCCGAGTTTCCATCAATGATGGTATGATCACAGTCGATGGCTAGAAGCATCCGTGGCTTGGGAGGCTGTGTATTGGCCATGGCACTAACTGGAATGCACTGGTCAATAAACAATGAAGAGAAGACAAACATGAGTAAATGGGAGAGGTAGATGATATCTGACCAATCACTGGTAAAAACAGATGAACGCAGCTTTGTGGAGCCCCCACAAATACGACCCCCCTACAAATTTTTGAAGCAGTTGTTTAATTATTACGTAATTATAGACAAAACACATTTTGAGAATGGGTACTAACAGAAACCAAGCATACAGCCCCTCCCCCCCCCCCCACAACAGCAATACAATTATCCCCTAAATACTCAAGTTGTCCCTCCAAGGAAACACCATGTCCCACCCCAATCCGAGAGTGAAGCATCCCAGCCCTATGGAGGGTGCAAGGTGGATCCATGGTGATGCGGTATTGGTGGAGGTCAGTAGTTGTGCTCATCACCACCATTCAAGCATCACGTGGATTCTTTCTTCTTCTTTCAATAGGTAAGAAACACACTTTCTTATCCATTATCTTTATATCAGATTATATGTTAAACTGCTTTGATTTAATTTTCAACATGGTAGTTTAATGTTGTAACATTCATTGAAGCATAAAATCAATTTATATTGGAACTTTGCCATAATTTTAGAGCCAAAGAAAGTCCAAGTTGAAAAGATGATGAAGTTATAATTACAGAGATATAACTGATACTGATTGCTTTGTCAGAGGTACGTGCACCGTGATTGATAAATTGCTATTATCATCTATATTGTATCCATAGTTGGTGTAAAGAAATATGTATTTTAACATTTTATGTGACCAAGATTAACTTTAATCTTGATATGTTGAAGTGAATGAATGAAGTGTTTTACATGTATGAGTATGACTGTCAACGTACACTGTATATTATCCTATGATGTGTGCTCCATGTATAATGTATTTACTTTTCTTGCCATAATTGAGTAAGAAACTTTGAATTTATGTGTTAACTTTGCAAGGATGTTAAGCAGCAAGTTATGGTAATGGAAGGGCAGTATGAACACATCACATACAGTGAAATCGAACAGGGGAATAGTTCACACAGTGGAAAGTATAAGAACACACCCCATGCATGCTTGTCCAAGCCCGCTAGACTAACCACAAGTGCATTCCACTGCAGCCCAGTCACTGTTTTATCTTGGAAGCGCCAAACCACTAGACCCCAGGGGAAAGTGCTCTGTGCGCACTGGAAATGGGAGGGTTCATAGGTTTTCCGTGGGTCAGAATATATTCCAGACTGGAAGAGTTAAACAATAGAGAGAACCAAGAGGGCAAGAAGTGGTTTCTTTATGTCAACTACCAGCCATACTCCCAAGCGAAGAGACTAATTATATGCTCACTGGTAGACAGGGAAAAGAGAGATTGTTTTTGCTTTTGACAAAAGTGAGAGGATGAAAACATTATTGATACTGGTACAGTGCTGTGTAGTGAAGAAGTTTGTGCATTTTAACGCTTAATTGGTAAATGGTACACATTGGAAGATTTAAACAGAACTTATGAGAACACAAACTTATGTTGGATGATATAAGAAATAAATTAGTCAATACTAGGTTTTCAATACTCTCTGGTTTGAGATGATTCCCCTCTTTTTCCTTTCTCCGCCTGTCTGTCTGACTACTCCTCTCTCTCTTTCTCTCTCTCTCTCCTCCCTCTCGGTCTCATTGCGTATTTCAGCCCCCCCCCCCCTTTCTTGTCCGTTGCTCTCTTTCAACCTTGTTCTCCTTTTCATTTGGGGTGCAACACAGGGCAGTGACTTTATACAGTGCATGATATCTACACAGCATTATCAACTCAATATTAAAGATATGATGATTTTTATTTATTTATTTATTTATTGAAACATATTTATACAGGATAAAAACGATCAGCTAAAAGCTGTTTTACATCGAAGTCCTGTGTAAAAACAATGGATTTTCCTGCACAGGGGATACATGTATATACTATAAAAGAGAGACCATCAAAAAGCGAAAAAAAAAAATCATTTTCAACAGATTTAGAACAAAAAGGACTGCCGGACTGGGATACAAATGCACAATTCGTAAAAAAAAAAAAAGAAAAATGCCAAGTTTTGGAGTATATTCTGCCCACTATTCACACCAAACAGAATCAATACACACAAGACTGAAACACGCAGTTTTCAGCAACCCCATTTATACAACACCAGACACTCGGTCAAGCCTACAGTTCACACATGGCACACTCACTTACACACGCGCACACACACACACGCGCACACACACACGCGCACACACATACATACACACACACACACAATTACACACGCACACCATCAACAGACACACCACACACAAAACTCACTCGAGCACACACTCGCACCACATGCAGTGATACAACACAAGATGACATATCACAGGCAAATACTCACACAAACAATGCACACATACAATACACATTCTAGAAACACAACGTAATATACAGTACATTAATACGACACTGGCGATGGCATTATACATGTACATAAACATGTCAATAAAAAAAAAATGCGATACAACAACCTCCATTTCTATGTATAGGCCTACTGAAATACAGAGATGAAAATGTGTGGTAGGTGACTGGTAGTATGGTGTTTATAAGAATAATTTGTATAGTATAGATAGTGATTATATGTGTGTTGCTTGTGAAGAAATGGGTTATTTCGTGATAACTAAGAGGGTTGCCAGGGCAACATCACTGCACAAATAGCAGAAGACATATACCCGTATAATACTTCTGTACTTGGTATGTGGAACGTTTTGTGTATTATTATACTGTAGTTATACATGTACATGTTAATGGGGCATCCCATAGGTAGAATACTCAGAATATTGTGATCAACAACAAATGTTAAGGCTTATTACCTTAGCTGATGGTATTGAACAAGCTAAAAGAATGAGAAGTTATCACACATGAAGAGATGACCCTGGTACATGTCAATCCGATGAGATTTATTATTCTCGGGAGAAGCATTATGTATTTGTCTCATACAAGGTTTTCCCTTGTACATGTTGTGTGAAATATGTGAGTTGGGCCTGAAAGTAGAAGTATATACTCCTAGGGTTAAGTATGCATGAATAACCCTCAGTCCTGAGATAGATGTATTAAGTTGATAAAGACTGATTGTTACATTAGGGATAATTCTTTGCAATGTTCCTATATGGACGCAGTTTTTAGCAACTTGTACTCTAGTTATGTTAAGATGTAACTGGTTGTAAGGATATACGTTATCCAAGTGTGTTTACACCTACATTTACGTACAGTAATGTGTCAAATTCTGACATGGTAAAGATTATGTTATGTGCTGTAAATGCGTTATTTATAATATAGACTGTCGACAATCAAAATGTGGTTATGACAAGAGGAGTTTAGACTAGAGAGAGACAAACTCAGTATTACATATATTCATATTTAATCCGTTCTATGATATAAAGAATAAGTTGGTGAAGTGACAAGACATGGAAATTTCTATGAACAGAGATGAAAGTGGAATGAGATATAAATGGTTTTACAGAACCATGATTTATGGCAATGATTTGAGTTATGATATGAATAAAGTAGTTGCGCTCATCACCACCATCCAAGCATCACATGGATTCTTTCTTCTTCTTTCAATAGATACGCCCCCCTCTCCGGGAGGGGTGCTACATTATTAATCTTAATTTTTAAAGCAGCTATCAAAGTGTCGAGGCGAATAGAGTCCACAAATTTCAGCCTGCATCCTTGAGGGACATTACGCTGACAAACACCTGTGCATTCCCTCATACAACCACGCTTGTTATCAGCCTATTATCACCTGTCTTGTCTTGCTAGTGATGCCCACAATCAATCATGAATTATTATGACAGTGTATGATGAATAGGCCCTACACTTAACTTATTTTATGCGTTCGCTTTCAGAGTAGAGTAAAAGTACACGCATGTAACATACTTTCTGTAATTTCAATCGCATTTATTTGTAGCTTTCATCTTTGGTGTGGGTTGGTGTGAAGGAGGGTCATTGAAGATAGTGTCAGCTTTATATAGGTATGAGGCCAAGGTCCAAGAATGGATTGTCATAATTCCAGCTTTGAGATGTAAGATCTAAAGAATAAACAGGATATACAAATGTAGCTCCAATGTTGAACATTTCATACTAAGGGATCACTATCCCCAGGCTAGAGACTGTAGAGTCTAGGTGGCTAAACAAATGAGACTATATGAAGAAAGCTGAGCACATAGTGCATGTACTGTGTATACCTGTACCAATAAAGAATGGCATATTGAACAGCTCACATACAGTGACATGATGTAATATGGGCTAGTTGCACTGCACTAGCAAACAGTGTAGATATTCAACATCTCCCTGATTGGCAATATATTTTGACCACACCCTTCTTCTTCATCATCCCAGTGAGTGCCAACAATCAATTCAGAAGCTATTTAGTGGTCTATAATGTGACTATGTCATTTTTTAAGTAGGTCTTGGCCTAAGTGCGACCAGCAGCCCAAAACGCGTAGCGTAATGGGGCTGTGGACTGTAGCATTCAGGATCATGACAGGGGTAGTATCGTGGATAAATATCAACTTGAAATAAAAAAAAAAATGTTTTTAATTCAATTGAAGACTTAGAGGTGAGGTTGAAGCGTTGACAACAGGTAACGTGCAACGTTTGGTTCTGCCAATAGTCCCTTTCTGTTCGAATTGATGACTTAATGTGACTCAGTTGAGAGGAACCTGGGAGATCTATAACACTGAATTATCCAGTCAATGGATTTGAAATTTGTGCGCATGTGATGTGTGCGCATGCGCTGGCCGTCAATTCAGTGCAGCTCCGACTAGTCAGATCAGGCCGCTAGGTGCGGCAGTCTTGCATTGTGCGAACACGCTGGCACCCGTGTTTTGATGGGCGCTCTGCATCGGTTGATTAAAACTCGATTTTTGAAAAAATAAACAGACAGGTTTTTTTCTTCTTTTCATCATGGATAGTGGACATGTGTGTGTAACAAAAAATCACCGTGCAAAGTTGCGACAATTTATACGTCAGATGGGAGATGAATAAGAAGTGAATAGGGGGCCTCATGAAGCGTTCCCCCCCGGGCCTCATGAGGCGTGGGGGCGGTCCTCATGAGGCGGGGCAGTCCTCGTACGCGGGAGCGGTCCTCGTGATGAGCGGGTTTCCCGGACTGATACACAGGGTCTTTATTCATTGAACACATAACAGGGCTTTTCTCTTGGGGGGATTTTTCAGTGGCCGCTGTAGACAGGTGGCCGCTATAGACAGGTGGCCGCTATACACAGGGTCTTTAACAGGTCTTTTCTCTCGGGGGGATTTTTCATTGGCCGCTGCGCTGTAGACAGGTGGCCGCTAAGCCTTAGAAGTCTAGTTAGGCAGGTTTGACTGTACTTAGAAACGCTTGATCAACATCAATCACATCTAACATGTTATCACTGTTAGTATCTCTAAATACTGCTTTGGATGTAACTGTAACAGTTACAATAACTACAGTACACTACAGAACTCAGAAGTAAGTTTACAGCTATTATTAATTAGAATTCAGTGTGTGTGTGTGTGTGTGTGTGTGTGTGTGTGTGTGTGTGTGTGATGTGACTTTAACTGAGTGAGTGATCATAAAATTCATAATCAGGCATGGTGATACAAACGCCCTTTCCCAACTGCAGACAGATGCAACGTCCCACTAGGTCTAGAAGATAATGGGGGGTGGTATTAGTATGAGAAACAGATAACAACAAACTAACGAACCCATCCAAGCTTTGCAGAGTATCAGTCAGCAGCTCAGTATTGTTGGTCGGTATCGGTGTGACTCGGTCGCCGACGTCGCGGCCGGCCGGAAGCTCTGCTGGTGGAGGTGCTGCAGGTGTCGAGTGGATCGAGTACGCACAGCTACAGCTAGCTAAAAGAACTCTCTGTGGTGGGCCTGGGGTACGTGGAGAGAGTCGCAGACAAGCGGGTGTACTGCTGTACGGTGGCTTTGATGTATACACTGACGGTACTGTCAGTGCCGGTTACAAATGTCGCCCTCTATCGGACGCATCCCACGACTGTCTGACTGCCAGATCGTACCGAAGAGCCTGATGTCCAATCTTTTATCATAGACCAGAGGTCCTCCAGTCATTGCCGGCCGTATACACTATATAGGCCTATTATTATTCTCTTCAAGGCTGCAATTTTGCGTCCCGAGAGAGTCAACCACTTGGAATATTACCATGGATATTACAATGTGAAAGAATCCATTAAAATGTTCGTATTCCCTTATAGTTTGATGAGCAATCATATCTTATTCAATTCAATTCAATCTTTATTTCCGATTCATATAATAATACAAAAATACATGTGAATAATTATGAGCAAATTGTATACAAAAAGTGAGTTAAAAAACAATGCAAACGACAACAAAACAAGGCGAGATTATGATAAAGACAAAAGAATAAAAAACCACATCGGGAAAACAGATATCACAGGTACAATAATAAAGAACAGAAACTCATTAACATTGTGTGTTTGGTTGATCGGAAAATGGTATGCGCGTAGAAAGCCAGAATAGGCTTGTTATGTTGCACATACCCCGCGTTATAATCATTTAAAAATTACTTTAAAATTCAGATTTGCTTACCATGTTTTGAATGTTTCAGGTTCTACCATCTGCCTGGGAGGGTGCCCTGCAACGGTGCACAGACATTTCATACTTACACATAATTGTTGTAAATCGAACAGCTATATGGGTTGATATTTCTTATTTTCTTCATAATTTTCTTGTGTGATATCATATAGTCCAGGTTAAATCTTGTGGGGTGGTTGGTACTAGATATTAACATTGTGTATTTCAATCTATCAACCAATGGTGAACGTAGATGTCTGAGTTCTATAAAGGCATCTCTCCACACTCCGCTTAAAGAGCTTCTGAAGACGTAGAAAGAAGACACTTGACAGAGTACTGCTCCAGTAACTAACCTCATAGACATTGCTATTGCATAGAGTAAAACGAGGATAAGTCTTGCAGGCACTCACCTCTGAAGCAAAGTAACTATTGATCTAATAAGATACACATTTATACATCAAATTGAGGCCGCTGACATGAATATCACTTCTCATGATGCAGCAGATACACGTCTCATCAAATTAATTCCTTTTGACAACTTATTTTTTCTATAATTTGACCGATTCAAATTACTATAGAACGTGTCTTCTCATATCAGATATTGTATTTTATAATACTGAAACTTGCTCTAACTTCAAAACATTAATACATGAATTCACACCAGTATGACCTTTCTTTATTAGTAAATACCATAATATGATAAATACCATATGTATTTTCACTCGATTTCTTTTTAGAGAGTAACAGTTTTTTCTACTGAAAAAGTCATTTCCAACATTTACTACATTCGTATAAGATAAATAAGCACAGCACTGCAGTTTCTTTTCTGATAATTTCAGATTTTACCCCCCCCCCCAGAAAAAAAATCATTATTATATAAGCAATGTTATCATTAATGTTATTGTTATTTCAAATATTTTATAGGCCTTCTTTGCTCTGTTTAGTAACTTGTATTTGCTGGTTGACTCTCATGTCGCCTTTCATTTTGTTGCCTCTTCTTGGTACATCAGGTTTGGGCTCGCTGCTTGCTCCGCCCCCCCCCCCCCCTCATACTGTTGCTATTTCACTTTTTCCCTTTCTTTATCCTTCAGGGGGGTCAACCTGAGAAGGATCAGGATGAAAGGTAAAGGGAGGCAACATCAAACAAGATAATTAACAACAGGGGGGGGGATGTTTCATCAACGTTTGTCAGCACTGACAAGTTGTCAGCGCTGACAATTTCAGCAAAATCCTTGTTTTTGATTGAATGAGATGCTCTGGTCACTGACTGTTACTATGGTGATTGTCAGCGCTGACAAACATTGATGAAACACCCCCCTGTTGTTCATTATCTTGATTGATGTTGCCTCCCTTTTCATCCTTATCGTTCTTAGGTTGCCCCCTTGGTCCTCAGGATCATTAGGGCCCTTGACCCTCCTCTGCTTTTGTCTGTCCACCCTCCTGCTTTAATCCCCCTCCCTTTACCTGTTGGGCTCCTTGCCCATGACCTCCGACCTTTCCCTTTTATTTTCTTTGTTCTGTGTCCCAAATAGCCCTCCCATGATTGTTTTTGTTATTGTGCAGTCCCTATAAATAGTGATTGCTTTCCTTGCCTGTCAACCTTTGTCACTTTGCCTCTGACGAAGATTCTGCTAGGATCGAAAGCTCAGGCCCCTTTTGACTAGATTTTTTTAACTCCAATGGCTCGCCACAATCAGGATAAGCAGTTTTCAGCAGCACTTTTTTTATTTTTTGCTTAAAAAATCCACACAGCGATATCATCAGCATACAAACGTGGTAGCAGCCGATTCATCATTATAGGATATATAGCTTAAAAATATCAAACAGCTAAGAAAACATTCTTTGAGTTTGACCTCTATCACTACGGAAGTTGTGAGACAATTATCATTTGACTCTTTATATTTATTATACTTTAAAAGCTGTTAGATAATAAGGATGAATTCCTTGATAACAATCCCCCGTTGATCCCATATTACATCTTTAACTACAATACTACTCTTCCTAACAAAATAATACGTTTTATCTAAAATCACAACCAAATACTGTAACCTTTATCTAACATACATAATTTTCTTAACATCCATGTATCCAACATGACTATCGTGTCAAGGATACCTCTACCCTTCCTAAATCCTGTTTGACATTCGGATAATATATCATGTTTTTAGCAGCATTCCAATCTCATTATGATATATAATTCTCTCCATTATCTTACACAAAATTATGAAGGCAACGATATAGCAATGTGTCTATATTCAATATACGAATGAGGATCTGTCTCACTCTTTCCTTGTTTGAATACTGGGATATGAATAGCATGCATGGAACCAGTCATTTTTGAAGGTCGGAGGTCCCCCAAATACGATTAAACAATTCCAGTATGTTTTTGTTAAGCACTTTTTGACGTATATATGCAATTATGGCGTTTATAGATACCATCTTAGCCTGGAGTTGATTCCTTTTCCATTTTAAGTGCTAATTCAAATGAAGTGTTCCCCACTGGTGTTTCCCGCTGGAGTTTATGGACTGGCAAGCACCAGGGAGGTGGGAAGCCAGCTCCCTGCACCCACCCAACAAGGCCTGGCGTGGCGCCGCGGCGCGCCGCGCCGTCACGGTCGTGTGTGCATGAGTCGAGTACAGCGAGCTCTCTTTTTTACTGCTTGGATACAGTAACTGTTGTGCTGATGGCAATTTTCATTCAATTCAATTCAGTCTTAACGGCATTTATTTACTTTTAGAGAATGCCACAAGCACTGTGTAAGATGATTTCTTGTTGCTTGTTTATGAATATTTGATTGACTAAAATGTTTGATGGCGAGGGCGTCCATCCGTTTTCACGATCGATGGGACGGGGGTGGGATGGGGTGGCATGGGGCGGGGGAGGCAAAATTGGATAACAATCGTGTGCGAGGGAGCAGAGCGACAGAGCGGTGAAAGGTGTGTGTGTTGTGTGTGTGTGTGTGTGGGGGGGGGGGGGGGGGGAGGGGGGGTATCCCTCTTCATGTTCTGCGTGTGCGTCATTACTGGGTGTCAGTTGACGAGGTCCGTGAGGGAGAAGGGGGTATCCCAGTTCGTCACGAACGGGGCTTAACGATGCATGATTTTTGTGGAATATTCGGCAAATTGTCAAACCAAAAGCGCCCTATAGGGGACCCGGCAAGGCGAGGTTCAGAGAGGGAGACTTTGGATTTTTGGGATTGAAATTCAATGATTTGGTGCACACCGGTGAAATATTTGGAACATTTTCTCTCAAAAAAAGTAAGAAAAATTTCCGCATCTCGGGAATCATTTGGGGCAAAATGATATATTTATTTTGTCCCTCAATTTTTTCATGGGTGATGGGGCGAGGGAGGTTTTACATTTTCAGAATGATTAAGATTAAGATAAAAAAAGGTTGCCCACATCTCTGGAACTATGGGGGGGGGGGGACTGATATGCAATTGCCCCCTCCCTCCTCCCCCCCCCCCCCCCACTTCATTGACATTGATGTTTCTGGGGTACTTGTATTTCATTGCCTATCAAGTATATTTTCCATCGGTATTGCGTACATGTGACTGTGTATCATAATACTTTATTCTCTGCTGAAAACGTAAACTTTATTGAGGGACAATGACGTCATTGTTACAGCAAAGAACTGAGAAACTCCCACCGGCCCGATCATTCGATACTTCTCTTTCTGCTATCGATAGTTTGGCTGAAACGTTTGACGGGATCGAAAGACCGGGGGGGGGGGGGGGGTGTTTAATAAAGCTGTTCGTAAAGTTACGAACGACTTACGAGCGACTGGTGATCAGTTCTTGTGCGGAATTATGGAAATTCTGATAAGTATAATAGCACATCAAAACTGATCACCAGTTGCTCGTAATTTGTAACTTTACGAACAGCTTATGAAACAGGACCCAGATATGCACTTGCTCCGGACTGTGGAAGAAAGTTTCTCTTTCCATCACTGTACACCGTCTTTTCGAAATTATTGGTCAAAGATGAAAAAGAAAAGATTAATCAAATGCTGGTGAACCCAGTATAATTTCTTGCCCTCCAGCTCTCACCGAATTTTTCTTTCCGGTTAATAGATTTGATTTGTGTTTTATATTTATTAGATTATATATGTTACAGAGTGAAACGGTAATAGAGTATAAAGTACATGTTTATAAAAGGTGACAGATTATAGACAGGTATAATGCTCTATGCAGGGCTTGAGTTTAATTAAAGTTGATTATGTTGGGTTTTTTTTTTTTTTTAGGATGGGGGGGGGGACGTTTTTGATTTGTTCGTGTGTAATTGTGTAATAAGAAGTTTTATGTAGTATATGATTTGTAAATGTAACTGGACCCTCCTGAAAAACAGTAAGCCATGATGGCAATATTTACTGAGTGAGGCTTATCCAGCCGCTTTCAACATTGTATCATTTTTTATATTTGTATATGTTTGATTGATTGTGACGGGAATAAATAAACAAACAAACAAACAACCGAATACTAAATATAATCATATTGCCACTAGAAACATTGAATCACAAGTGAAGCTACCTTATATTCTTTCCTTTGAAATTCATATATCAAGGAGTTATCTCTGATCACGAGAGGCATTCTGCACACGGCCCTTTCTCTTTCCTGCATGCAGCCCTTCTTGGAAATACAGGGGACAAGAGGTAATAAGGTTCTTGCAATTTTTGTCAATTTTGTCATTCTTTGCCTTATTGACATTTGATTGGTCTGTAGGCCTGATCGATTTTCATTCTCCATATTGATAAGGATAATGCTGATGGTGATGACGACGACGATAGGGTTAATGATTTTGACACCACACTGAGATGATCACGGTATGATGATGATAATGATTATAGAATTATGATTTCAGAAAAAAAGAAAGTGTTCAACATGGTCAATGTAGAATTGTGAGGTGATAACACGTTTATGCTCACTCTTTTAACTGTTCATGAACTTATAACTAACAAATTGCCCTTCATCGAGTGATGCCCCGAGGGTGATTTGCAAATCAGTTGGAATAAAAGCAACTGGAATTTCACATGAACGGTTGTACAATTAAAATTAGCGAATCTTCGAATTTCATAACATCAGTATGCTTTCATTCCGACTCTGTTCATTAATTTTCAAAGAACGGTGATTTGTGTTTGCCATAGAAATTAGTCTTTCTTTTCAGACTAATTCTTGATTGGTCTAAGAATTAATTAATAGGCCTATCCCATAGGAGGAAGTAAGAAGAGAAGAAAGTGCAAACGTAGCCCACTAGTCTTGATAAAACAAGACAGTGCAACAGACAAATATTCATCTCTCAAATCATACAAGATGCTGCCACAGTTAATGTAGTTTGATCGGCACACAACAAACTTGAAAAAAAAAAAGAAGATCGTTCTTTGAATGACAGGGGCGTATCTTTTTCTCTTTTTTGCGAAGGGGGCGGGGGGGGGGGGGGGTCAGCCCATTGACGAAGGGTCATATCAAGAGGGAAACAAAAAAGTCGTCACATTTTTGTCACCATTTCTTTCCCAAAATCGGCTGACAAAAAAAAAAAAACCTCCGAAAAACCTGAAACAAATAAACACAGCCGCCCAAGGAGGGGGTTATAAACCCCTATAGTTTCATATGAAAATTATATCCTCTTTTGCGGGTTTCTGTTTTTTTTTTTCTGGTTTGATTTATGTGTTATGTTAGATATGGAATCATCTTACCAGAGAATGCACCAGTTTGCATGATTCTGAACAGCAAAATTGAAAAATCTCCTTACCGTGGGGGGGGGGGGGGGGGTGCCCCTCCCCCCGGCTCGGTCGATCGCTTCACTCCCTCGTTTTCGTCATTTCTTACAAAATGCTTGGGGGCAAAATACTGTTTTTTCCCTCTCAGAATACTGTTTTTCGCTTTTTGAAGGTTGGCAACCCTGCCCTAAACCACACAAGGGAGATCCGCCACTGAATGACATAATTGATATTGAAAATGTTTGATCAGGTTTAAAAGAGAACCTGCACGATATAGATTTGTTTTGTTTTCGGATTTTTTTGAATCGGAAGAACTGAAAGCAAGAACATTATCTTTATAGCACATTGCTCTCTTCATTGATGTGGAAATGGATCAAGAATTTATCCAGGGAAAAGAAAACATTGTTCGAAGTGTTAAACTACAACCTTGGTTAAAAGTGAGCTACTACAATCACTTGTCTTGACGTAGATCCAACCCGGAAGTTTGTAGATTATCGCGATACATGACGTCGATCATCGACGGTTTTCGACGAAAACAAGAGCAGTACGACTGCTATCACACAGTGCCGTATACGACAGTGCAGTACAGCACGTACGTGAAAGTTAGTGTAATACGCAATACCCATATCCATTCTGCTGTGTGTGTTGAGCGCCCGCTCGCGCTCGATCGCTGCACTTGGAGTCATTGTACTGTACACACTACACATTGTAGCTCTGTATGCATGTATTACGCATATGCGATATGCGCATACACTATCAAATAACATCAGTTACATGTATGTAGTCTACCTGGCGTGTGTGAAGTTGAAAAGAGCCACAGTAATAATATTTTAATTTACTAC
Source organism: Diadema antillarum (assembly GCF_040938485.1). NCBI lineage: Eukaryota > Metazoa > Echinodermata > Echinoidea > Diadematoida > Diadematidae > Diadema > Diadema antillarum. Next base: position 1,139,690 of record NW_027271288.1, on the reverse strand, counting down.
TTTAAGTCCACACCACTGTCAGAATGGATAAAACGAGGAGTTTCTTCATATTCGCACTGTCATTGTGTTTCGCCATTGTTCTTATTGAGGCAGCTACACAACCAACAACCACAATAACCCCAGAAGAAGGTACGTAAACGTTGCGTGGGTCGTTGCTCACTTGTCTTACACAGTGAACGTGAGTTCAATTTCTAAGTACCAGGTAATTGTTTAGTACAGTAGTCAGTGTTATGTTGTATTGCACTGGCCCACTGCTCTAAAAACTTGGATTGCAAGCATGGTGTTATTGGTAACGTTGGACTGTTCTAGATCTAACGATAGAAGTTGTATAAACTGCGAAGACTGTTATGTTAGCTGGCATACATAAATGCAGGCAGCAGGTAGAATCTAGGCGGTGTAGGCCTATCAAACATTCATAAACATGAAAGACCAGACCTGGCCTGGCTGGTGGGGGGTGTTTCATCAACGTTTGTCAGCGCTGACAACTTGAATCACCATAGTAACAGTCAGTTACCAGAGCATCTCAGCCAATCAAAACCAAGGATTTTGCTGTAATTGTCAGAGCTGACAGTTGTCAGCGCTGACAAACGTTGATGAAACACCCCCCAGATTACATGCATGTGTAACAGTTAAACTCACAATTGAATGGTACATCGCATCTGGTATCCAATGACAAATGTAGGCCTAACACAGTTGGGTAGCATCAACTGTCAGTAGGGGCTAACAGGTGGTTAGTGTAACCGCAGCAGCGACCCCAATACGTACCGTCCTGTGTTACAGCGCCCGCTCCGGGGTTAGGGCTAGTGTAGCGCTATCTCCATGTGATGTCTTCACCTGTGACTCGTGTGAAGCTGTATTCACCTGTAGTACCAAGTAGACAAGTCTAAGCTGTATTCACCAGTCAGCTGTCTTGTCAGGCTTCTGGAAAGACAATATTCTTTATAGGATTATGGTTTTCTAATATGTACTTGCAATTTCTTCTGTTTTTGTACGCATGTAGACATGCTGTAATCATTGGCTGACGATAAACCAAGTGTCAGCTAAAAGTCAGAACTTATTGATTCCTGTAATGCCCTCCCACTTTTCAGTAAGCTTCCACTGTATGTCAAACTTGGGTAAACTTAGGCCTAGGAACCCTACTTCATTTTCTTTATTGCAGTACACAACTTCAGCTAAAATTTACAGGTAATGACTGCAGTGCTACTGCTGGTGCTTCTTGTATTTGAGATGATTACTCTGCAGAGTAATGTGAATTTTTTGTAGGCCTACTTCTGTGACAGGAATGCATCAACTTCTGACTTGAATCTGTTTCAAACTAAAGTGTTAGTGTTATAAACTGTTAGTAGCTGTGCTCTATTTCGCTGTTCCATTGTACATTAGAATCTAGGCCTACCTGCTGTCAGTGCTGAATTACCTACATGTATGTACGATGATGCCCGGTAAGTTGAAGACTTGCTAGAGGACCATTCAATTTCAAAGGATTCAGTCCTGAACCTGAGGAGATCATGTATCCAGGGGATGGTCAGTTTATGCAATCAGGATTAAATTTGTTTTATAATGTTACATTTCTGCTTGCAGTGATCATTGTCATTGAGCTTAGACTTGATGGATGCTGTTCACTGATGTTGCCTCGACAGCTTCTGCACAAAGGCTATTTCAAGTCCTGGTATTTACTACTTAGTGTACTCTCTGACTGAAAGTCAATTAGAGTCAATTATAGAGAACTAGTAAAATAATTGAAAGAGTTCAATTATTTTACTAGTTCAACACCTTCCTTTATACAATGTTTGTATAACTTAAACCTACAGCAGACCGCATGTACAATGTAACTTGATCATTGATAACAGAGAGAAGAGCTGGATCAAAGTCTTCCATAATAATCATACAAAATCTCGAACACTGGAATCATATCTGAACGTTCATGTCAATACTCTAGGGATGGAATCCCCAAATACCATGTACTTTAGTCTCTCAGGATATGACAATGATTTAACTTCAGGTACCATCTTTGTTGCTCTTCCCTGAGGTGATGAGCTCTGCATAAAGCTCTGCAAATGCTCTCTATTGACTCTGGTGCTGTGTACCTTAAACATGAAATTCACAGTTACATTGTATAATGTATGTTGGCTAATCAGCAGAGGAGTGAAGAGCAAGTTTAGAAGCACTGATACCCCTAAACTGAATATTGAGTGATTCTCAAATACTGTAGAGTCTATGCATTATACCAGACCCAAAGAGGTTTTCAATACTAGACATGTACAATTGTATCTAGTCAAGTCATCCTCATCGTTTATCGAGTTTGCCATACATGCATCCTCTGATCTTTTATTTTTTTATGAAACTGCTATCATCCAAAAATTGTCTTTCTAATTCAATGTGAACAAGATTAAACCATGGAGTACATCATGAAGTACATGTAAATTGTACATATTGTATATGTACCTTAACAATATGTCCCTTCAGGCTTCAGCACACAAACAATGCATGCATGTACCACAGTACGTTGTACAGTATGTAATTTAATTATGATTTACCCCATGCCGCAATTTGCGTGCTACAATTAATATCAGTGCGCACCAAACATGTTGGCTTTCAAGCCAGTGTCAGGAGGTTGTGTAGTATATGATGAGGGTGAAATACCGAAATTATATTCAGCAAATCTTTCTACAAGTACCTGTACAATGTATGAGTCAGTTATCTGAAACTATACAGTTGTATAAACTAAATACACGTACAGCAGTCAGCCAGCTGTACCCATACATGAAGTTTTGTTTGTTTGTTTTTTCATTGTAATTCGTATTAACAGAGCGCTCTGTTTTGTGTTTTGTATTAAAAAAAATAAATAAAAAAAAATTAAAAATCATGCTTTATCTAATACTCTCTGTATAAAGTACATACAGTGTAGACCTGTGTGTATCCAGGTCATTTCTGATGTGAACATTGGATGATGAGTTTGTCTTAATACCAATGCAGTGCCTTTAATCATATCATCCTCCATTCAATGTCAAATGTCAAAAACAAACAAACAAACAAACAAACATACATACTACAAATAGTAATGAGCACCTTTTTTAATTGGAAAGGCATAGGCAATTACATTGTATTACAACTCCTATTCAACAAAATATGCTTGTACACAATAACGTACAATGTATGTTCAATACAGTCATTATACAAAGTGTAGCATGTTTCTTACAAGTCTATTACAAGTTGAGATACTTGGTTCAACTGTACATCACCAGTGCATGCATGAACCAATTACATTGTACAATGTACGTAAGTACATACATATTGTACGTGTAATGATACACATCTGTACACTGTAGACGTGCAAATGTGATAATAGAATCCTTCCCTGTCAGCATAAACTTTGTTGCTATTGATGATCTAGACCAGAGATGGCAGCTTTCCTTGAACTTGTAGCTTGTTATCATAATCGGCAGTCATGCTAAACCATCCGGTCTGTCCAGAGAATGCAGGAGACTCCCCATTTTGACTAAATGTGCTGTGTCAAGTCAGTATTGCAGAGCTACAGTTGTACGTGTGTTGTATGGCAGGGCTGCACACTAACCCATTTTTACTACTGGTCTGACCTGTCTGTCGGACCAGGAGGTACCCTGCTTTCATATGTTCTACAGGTCCATTCCTGAAAAAGTTACTGGTCCTACAGTGCTTTTTACTGGTCAGGGACCATCGGCCAGTGCCAGTGTGCAGCATTGTGTATGGCATATGATGCATAAATTGGTTACTTGTATCACAATGTATTGGCGATTACAGCTGATGTTCAAAATTGTTATGGTTAGCCAATCATGTGTACAACCTACAGCGCGTACATATTTTGTACATTGTATTAGTAAGGTGTACACATGTTAATAATGCTAGATTATTGTGGCAAAATGCCATGATGTACAAGCTATTATTTTCGTAACAGATATTTTCGCAAATGAGGAAGTCAAGAACATTTTCGCGAGATGTTATTTTTGCGATTTTGACACCTTGGCTATCATACATTTGTACATTGTGCACTAGTTGATGCCTGTTAGTCTGAGATATTTTTTGTGTGTGGTTAAATAACCTTGCGTTCCAACATTTATTCCAGAATTGGACCCTTGTGAAAATAACAGCTTATACACTACAGTAACAGTGTTCCAATAGATGTCAAACAAATGGAAATATGCAGGAAGTTGACAGGCACACTCAAGAGTGCAAAGACACTTTACATTCATGACCAAGTCAACCACATTGAATCGTATTTGGTATACAGACTGTGTAGATTTACATGTAGTGCAAGCTTTACTGTTACATCCATGTTATGGAAAATCCAATTTTTTAAACAGAGGAAATGTAGACAATTAAGGGATGAAATGAACATTAGTGACATGACACCTCATTTCTGGCATCTTTACATAGAGAGACAGAAAGAAAGAAAAAAAATATTGTTTAAGTATTGTTCTCTTTTGTGTGTGTATACAATTTCTTTTAATTGGTTTCTTTATATAGTGACATCACAAATTCTTGTAGAACTCCTATAGATAGAGGGCAGCACATGGGATTTTCCAAACTGCCGAAATTCATGATAGACCTTACCATCCTTCCAATGGATCATCTGATTTCCTCACAAACTTTCACTATTTTAGATGTTTGATGTGCAGTTCATGTACACTGTATGATGGACAGTGATTTGGCTCAGTCTGTACACGTCTGCCTCCAGATCCAAAGAACCCAGGTTCAATTCCTGAGTCTCATCAAGAGCAATGTTGTGTGTAATTATACCATCCCCTCTAGTAAGAGGGAAAACACTCTGTCCCGTAGATACAGTAGGACTTAAAATGGAGGTCCCATGTGTGAGAGAGTCAGAGGCACATGAAAGATCCCTCTTCATTCATTCATCGCAAAGAGCAGGGTACATTGATTTTGAACCCAGTGAGTGGTCTGCCTCACATCCAACGGGACCCCATGGAAGACCAGCCAACAGCTGCACAAGGGCTATCCAGACATCTTCTCCTATGAAAACAAACAAACAAACAAGTAAACATACAAACAAGTAAACAAACAAACAAACAAGCAAACAAACTAACTAACTAACTAACCAACTACAAAGTGTAACTAACTTACAAATGCTAACTAATCTAGCTAACAAACTAACACATTTGGAAAACCTGTACCTTTGAAAAACTAAATTGAAATATTTCTGAATTTCAGGTTCTAAAAAGTCTACAATTCAGAATGAAATGTAGTATTTATCTACTTTTTGACTGACACTGTCATGCTGACTTTTTTTTTTCCAAAATACAATGTATGGCAAATCAGTTTCATTCATACAAATGTACATGTGTGATCTTCAATGTACACTGTAGCATTTTCAATTACACCTGAAAATACACTTAGTTGTACATGTAAGTACCATCTGAATTTTACTTTTCATGTGCGCACACACACACATACCCACCATACTCATACAATATAATATTATAAAAGACAAAAAGTTTGCCCTCTCCACACGGACCACAGGCATGTTCAGGGTTTGCATGTACACCAGTGTACAATTGTGTACACTATACAGCATGCACTGCATTCTTGTACAGCAAGTGAGTCATTTCAAGGGCTACCCAAACCTATTGTGTTCTCTCCCTTTGTCTGTGCACAGAAGTACAGCCATTGTAGGAAAACAGTAAACACATGAATACAAAGGTCTTCCATTGATTCCTCCTGACACCCCCCCCCCCCCCCCCCCCCCAAGTCATGGCAGTAAACTGAGGTGTGTTTATAGTTACACTGTAGTGTGAATTAGTTGCAAAGTACAGTTCCTGGTTTGCTTAAAGTCATTCAGGTCAAAGGAATTACAGTTTATTCTATGTACATGTACATTGTAGCCTGATGAACAGAATCAGTGGAGTCAGCAGCCTCTGAAATGTTTTTATGATAGAACTAGTGTATTGTGATCAAACACCTTGCCCTTCATCATGCAATCTGCTGTATATTGTACATGTGGAAACAATACTGAATGATTAAAATAAGAGATGATTCAGGAAAGCAAGTAATTTTATAACGTAAATATCATAAAAGATAAACATACAGTCCTTGTCTGAATATTACAATGTAGGGATCTCTATGATATTTTATGCTGAAGAGTGCATGTCACCCTCAGCTATTATAGTGTTGACCTGTATGTTGTAAGATGATCCTGGTATGAATTTATGCTTGTAGGCACAGTAGTTAATACGTCAACATTTGTATTCTAGACGTTCAAGTATTTCCTCAGTAAACGTGGAAAGGAAAAGAAAATACATTTTTGGATTGTCTAAAGTTATTACAGTAAAGCATGCCTAATGTTTGCATGTGGGATGATGCAACCTGATTCAGGGATGATAAATCAAACTTTTCTCATACAATATTATAGGGCCTACTATGAGTGCCCAACAGTAATGTGTGGATAAAGGCAGTACATCTTGAGGAGTATAAAACAGATTACAAGGAGATTACCATTTCATTAATTTGCCCTTTTTGTCACTAAAGGCACTACAAGCTATGAACAAAGCATTCATTATACACAAGTGTCTCAAAGGATAAGCCAGTGTGACGACACTGGCTACTTGATGCTCACTAATAGTTGTGTAACTGACATCAGACACAATTTCAAATCTGTTTCTGAAATTATGCTCATTTTTTTTTTCTTCCTTTGCAGAGTGCAGTCGTCTGAATACTAGCTGTGATGCCTGTGTCAAAGCACCAAAAGCAAAAGTAAGTTTCTTTTCAATATGTTTGTCTAGAAGCTGAAATTACTACCATACTCAGAAACAGGTTCCATTTTTCCCCCCATCTCCTTATGCGACCTTGATTCTGTTAGGACGTGTTGTATGCTATTCTGTGTGTACTTCTTGTCCAAAGGAAGTGTTTTCTAATAAGTCATTGGACTCGTAAGAGTGTATTCTGTGTTGGATCAAAGGCACACAATGCATAAATGAGTAGATGACCTGATAGCTGATTGTGTGTCAGGGTGAAAGAAGCTTCAGGTTGGCATTATGTGGTTAGAAAGTACATGTATAAAGTAGTGATTGACATCCATTAGAATACAATATAATAGGCAAATCTCTTGACACAGCTAATCAGCCTGGACAATGTGTACAATGTGCAAGACTTATATCCAAGTAGTGTTGTGTAAATTCCATTCTGCTTCAAATTTTACATTTTAGTATTTAAGGAGGCTATACCTTTTTACATCATGGGAAAGGTTTGGAATTAGATTTTTTATCTTGCTCTTTTGTAGAAATGGGGTGCATTATCCATTAAATGTCTGTCGAACTCTATTGCTATTCTAATAGTTTTCTCGATTGCTCTATGAGCAGACTTTATTCATGGTAGACCATTATACAGTATGTTCTGCCTGAACTCTTTCAGTATTAAGTGCAATGATTAAATCAACCTGTCTACATGTATGTATAGGAAGTGAGCTTAATGACTGATAGTAGACCACAGTGACTTACACTTAACTGCAAACCTGAGTCTTACAGCCTGCATTAGATGGGATTAGAGTCTGTGGTTTGACAAATACGGGGGGGGGGGGGCTCCTTCCTAATCAGGTGCATGCAGCTATTGTGCATAGCATTCTGCATTATAGCATACCACCCAGAAGTTTAACCTATGAAATAGTATGATACATGTACGTGTGAAGCATTACTATGAACTTCTGAATTGCAATGAGATGCACTTCTCTGGTGCAGTGTTTTTTATTAGTTTAATACTTCCATAGGTCACATGAAAAGAAAAAACAAAAGAGAAAATGCAGGAAAGGGCAGATGAGACTTCTTTATCATGAAGTCACATAATGCATGATACATTTAAGGGGATTTATGGAGAGTATAATACACAGTGACAGGAGATATCCAACATTGGTTATCATGTCATCTGCCTTTGACCAAGCTACGTATGCGACGTGGCATGTTGGATTATGCACTTTAAAAATGTTACTCTTCAGTCGATTTATTCGTTCTATCCTCCCTATCCCCATCATCAGTATTTGTCCTGATTACCAATGTGTGATGTGATTATAGTATTCTCTCTTTGTTTCACCCATAGTGCTACTACTGCTTGTCTACCAAACGGTGCTCTCTCTACCCAGCTTCAGACATCCTACCCAACAAAGAGTGCCCTCTTAGTGAGGCAAGATGGGGCACCTGTTTGAGTAAGTCAGTGCAAGGTGTCTTCATACATAATGGTCAGTTTATGAGGTTGACTGCCAGACTCCTTGGTCTTGTTGCCTGTGACCACCCCATCAAACAAACAAACAAATAAACAAACAAGCTATGAAAACAAAACAAAACATTTCTGTCTTTGCGAAGAGATTTACAGAAAAGAGCTTGTTTTTGCATGCCCTCAGTAGGCACCAGGGACTACCATTCCTTATAGTCAGTCTGAAGTGAACTTTGGGCACCACTTGCACTGGCAGTCAAGTCTGTCTTTCAATGTAGCACTCATTGCAGATGAGTTATTCAGACAGATTTCCTGAGTATTAATGTTTTGAGCTGATATAAACTGAAATCTGCAAGTCAGATAAAATACATGTTAGAGAGTTAGCATGATATACTCGCATGAAGAATTTGTAATGTGGGAGTAACCTGATGACAAATTTAGACACTTTTGCCTCCAAGATGCTTATTTTGAAGGACACTACATGAATTCACTCAACTTGTAAAGAAGCACGTTCAGTCTGAACGTGACAGTAAGTTGCACTTTCTGGGAATTTCACTGCCTTTGTCTTGCATGCTGGATGATCATTGCTATCTGATTCACATGTAAGTACAAATATGTAAGAGAAAATTAATTTATCAAATCTCAAAAGGTAACCGCTTGTATTACTATTAAACTTATCTGATTTTTTTTTCTACTTAAAACAATGGGAAACCACTCTATTTCTTCCCTTTCTTCCCTTTTCAGGAAAAAAGCATAGTTTTTACTACGTGCTGCTGCTGATTTGCTACAAATAAGATATGTTACTAATATTTATATTCTTCTCTGCTTGTCATTCTCCCTTTGTGCCAAATGCATTTAGTCACTGTCTGTAAACCGTGAATTGCTAGAGATTTTCTGATATTGACCTATGTCTGTGATCACACTTCCTTTCTCTGCAGTCAACTTTGAGGCCCTGATTATCAGTATGAGTGTGATTGCTGGTATGATTCTCATTGGAGTGCCATGTTGTATCTACTGCTGCTGCTGTAGAGGCTCAGGAAACAAAGCCAAGTGAGTTCATTGTCAACTTTGCCTGGTTCTCCACAAGACATTAGTGTCAATTGCTTAATTAGCAGGTTTTTGATTGGTCATCACATGCACATGATTTCCTATGAAAATCATATTTAGCCAGTTAGGCTTTGAGACATTACTGGTAGTTGAACTTCATTTGACAAGTGTTTTTCATGAATCTTCAGCAACTTATTGCTACATTCTCCAACTAAACTGTCATTAAAATTGATCATAGACATGTTTGCTACAGGTGTAGGTGTAAAATAGTCTGGTCTTGTGATACATCGTCACAATTTGGGATTCCACCTGGCTGCAAGCAATTATTCCTGTCAGTTTATGAAGAGTGACTCAGATCGTGCAGAGGATATCATTGTAGTACTGTTTCATGTAATAAGAGATCCTGATGCGGGAATCTGGATAATTTTCTCTCAGTTAACCTGTTGAGGACGAGTCCCGAGTATACTCGGGCAAGCGTCTATTGTAAATGCGTGTTATACCAAAATCAAACCCTCCTCAACGGGTTAATATTGTTTTGATCAAAGAGTACTAGAATGGCTGTTCTAGATTTCCGTAGTAGGTGATATATGTAGTACAATGTATATGGTTTATATGTTTTATGGTTTGATACATTGTACCTATTGAATACATGTAGTCATTCCGGCAAGTGCATAAAAGTACAAGAATTCTTGGAATACACAATTTGAAAGATAAATCTTGAGCGCACTGTATGTATGTAAGGATGTTTCATTTATGGAAAGTTGGACAAGAGAAGGAAGAAAAAATAGATAAATGGGATCAGAAAGGCATTATATACAAGATAGTCTCGACAGATTCAGTCCAACAGGATAGTTTGTGTGTACAGTACAAACTCTCTGCTTATTAGTCATTTGCCTGCTGTTAAAAATTGCATTGCGTGTTCATGGGTCATGGTGTTCATGGTACACATCACGACTCTCATTAAAACTTCCTCTTTCAGATGGGCTCGGGAAGATGCCAAGACAGAGAGACAGAAGGAAGAAAGGAAGATGAAACATGAACAGAAGTAAGAGATTAATTGATCTCACTTGATTATCTTGATCTTGTTTAGATTTCTGTCATTTTGTTCTCCATAATATTTGTTGAATTGTTACTAGAACACTTTCACATTCAGGATACGCTAGTTCAAGAATAAACTGTACTTGTAGATAAATAAGTACAGATATTGCATTGTTCACTTTTCTTATGATGGTAAGTTCTCCATATTTGTAAGCAGAAGCATTCTATGTATACCATACAGTAAATAGGATACTATGGTTGTATAATGCTGGGCATATTTATTCTGTTACGATACCCAGTATAGTGAGTTTGATGAACATGAACCCATTCCTGAGTATCCACTTTTATTTTGGGCCAACATTCACAAATATTGTTTGGTTGCAGCACTTTTTTTGAAACCACTGCTACAAAATGCCACTCAAACCATTTTCATGATTGAACGGAGATATTCATTGAATACATCAGCCTTTGCTAAATTGTTTACACACATTCAGTTTCATTCTGTTAAGACAGTTTACTTCCTCTTTCATCAGTGCATGTAGTCGGGAACAATTTACACTAGAATTTATCTGTTGTTCCTTCCCATTGGCAGATACCAGTATCCATTTAATAGCTTTTTAATGAACACTTTACACTTGTGCAAAAAGAAATGCACACATACAAACCAGAGAAGATTTTTTGAGATCATGTAGAGGAGTGTACAGTAGTTTCCTTATTACAAGAATGTTTTTGATGGGAACTCATATTTGATTATATTTTAGACCATAATGAAAACCTAAATATTGACTATGTACATATGTATTTGTTATTATGTTTTGATATGATTAGGTGCATACACTCACAGAGAAACTTGAACCTCTATACTCTTGTGTTTACATTCATGATATCAAATTTTGCAGCAGGAAATGAAACAACATTTTTGTGTTTTTTTTTCTTTCCTACTCCTTTTCAGGAAAGCAGAGCGCAAGGCCAAGAATGACGAGATAAGGCGTAAATACGGTAAGTCTGTTGTGGCATCTGGTATCTACCTGGCATTATGTGGGAATGGAAAACTAACCTCCAGAGTGCATTGTGGTAATAAGGAAATGTCAGATGGTGGCTAACACTAACACTGGTCATGGCAAATCTGAGGAATCTCTCTTAGTAGGAAAATACAGAAGGTGTCCATAGATGTCAAGATTAATGGAAATAATCAAATAAGAAATTGTAAGGGACATCCCAGCACATTTTGGAAGTCTTAGTGATTTATGCAGTAACTGACCAGATAGCATCATTTAAAGAAAAAAAAAAAGAAGGAAGGGTGCTTCAAGGATATTATGCTTTATTAAAGAAGAATATCTCTGCAAAATGCAATTATATGAATATCAGTGAACAAGTGTCAAACTTAGCCTATGTTGGCTGTTCCTTCAGTTATCAATGATAGCTCCTCTACTCTGTATATTGACAATGCTACTCTTCAGTTTTTCAAAAACCTGATCATAGGTTCTATTCTGTAAGGCATAGAGAATTTAGGTAGTAAGAAAAAAATTAAAGCCCAGCGATAGATGAACTGACATTGAATTGTTCAAAATTGGGCTTGTGAACAGTCCCCTTTAATAATAACTTCTTTTTGGACAGTAACACCAGGACAGTCTCCCCATATAGTAGATTGTACTTTAGAACACAATAGTCCCAAGTAGAAAATTTGATTCAAAGCTGTTATCTGTAGGACTTTAGCCAGATAGACAGTAAAACAGCTGTGATTATATTATACAATAGCATCATTATCCTGATTGTGTATTCATTCTGCGATATCTATAGACTGTATTGTTGTCTAGGGTTAATGTAATTTGCTAATAAATGTCATCAACCATAAATTCTCAAGGAATTAAGAAAGGGAAGGTACAGCTGTATAAAGTACAGCCCTTTCATGTGTGACATCCAGGTAAGTGAACAATTTGTGGAGCATTGTAAATCTGTTGCCTCAAGTCATATACCTTGAAAAAGTAATTTCTCCTTTGCACATGTGGTTTGAAACATAAAGCAAATCAACTGTATAGTCCTTCACAGAAGATAAATCAGTAAACTTGTACAAATTACATAGAAGCTACAATTTTTGTATGTCATCTTCTTTGCAAAGATCACTCACAAGACATGTATTTCAGTTCCTTCAAACTCTCCATTGCTTGCATCATCATAAAAGTCATAGTTGGTGCCAACCTTAGAAACATGAGCATATTAAATGTTTCTCTCTTATAGAAGTGGGAGATGAAAGGAGTGAATTATTATGAATATTTATTCAAAGCACATTGACATTCTCTCATTATTCTTTTTTTTTAAGTGTAACTACTTTAATGTGTTGAATCCAAGGTACTATACCCTTGTGGTTTCATCTTAAAAGCTATTACTCTCAAAGTTATTAAGCCTTGTCTCATTCTGGAGAATCTCCAAAATTGAAAATAGAAATCCAGAGATTATCAATGCTGTAAAAGCTTTGGCATAATGCGGGGGCAAACCTGTGAGTCATTCCATGGTTGCAAATGTCATCATCGCGCACCAAAGCACTCCATGTGCTTACCTAAATTTGCAGCTTACTGTACTGTAGTGAATTGGTATTCACCTCAATATCTTACGATAAATCCCAAGTTTACATCATTGTATATCATCAAACATCTGCAACTTCATGTGTTTTCTCAACATGATGCATATTTTTGTATGTGTGTAAGTCTTGCTCTTCACAGAATATTACACACTCAGTATATTGTACCTTTCAGTACATTGTCATCACTTGTGTGTTAAAGCCTGCAGTGTGCCTCTTTCTTCACTGAACCCAGTGTGTCTGGACTGTCACAATCCTCTTCATTGTGAGAGCAAGAAAGTCACAAATCCTCTATATCATTGTGAGAGCAAGAAAGTCACAAATCACAAAGAGTATCTGTCTTTTTTCTGTATTTTTTTTTCTGTTCATGCAGCAGGGTGTAAATGTCAAATGTGAATTCATGTTGATGTGTCTGTGCTTCTGTGTGAACACCCTTGTCTTCATCAGAGTGATGTGTTGTAGTATTGCCAACGTGCCGTGTTATTATCTTTGCATTCTTCATCACAACCCAACAGTATGGACAAACCACATGTCATATTATGATAATGTATTTATTGATATGAGATACAGAGTAACAAGATATCTTGAAAGATTGTGTAGACAAGAAAAGCGTACTTTCATAGAAAACAGCCTGGTGGAAATGATGTACATAAATACAATGTTCTAAGAACCCTAGGATTCCTCTTTGATATTGGGCGTACAGTAATGTCACTACCATTACGCCATGTATTGTTTTAAGAGGTGTAGTATATAAAGCAGGTATTAAAATCAATCCTTCTTTCCACCAAACAAGAAACCTAGAATATACTGTGTTTGGCTTTGTTGACACTGACTGTGGTGTTCTCATGCTTCAGTTACAAAGTGAAATATCTGACTATGTCTTTTACAGTGCTGTAACACTTCAAAGTTGTGCAGATTTTTTTAAACCTTCAGAAATACTGTGCTATTTCAGTGATTTACACGTTAGTCAATAAAGTACAAGTACCACACTTTATTTAGTTGCAATCTGGAGGGAATTTCGTGAAGTGATTGGTCATTTTTTTTTTTCTGACAAACTGTTATAAGCTACTGAAATCCTTGCATCAGACTGACTGAGAGCAAATTTGTTGAACAAATTTGTTGGACAAAACGCTTAATGAAAGGCCTCCAGCTAGTGAGTGGGTTATTGAGTGTAGACGACTCTGACATTCATACAGCAATGTCAAGGACCTCCAGTCTTAGATTGTTCAAATTGAAGATATTCAGAGTCTGTGTTCTGGATTCCTGGCCGTGCATGGAGAGTTGCAGTCCAAGAAGACCCCTAGAAACTCTCAAGAAGACCACTCAAAACTTTCAAGATGATCCCTAGGTGCTTTCAAGAAGACCCAAAGTCTGGTGTGGCTACTTCTATCAAGTGGAAAATGTTGTGTTCTTGAGGACATAGATACTAGAGTTGTGCTTACATGAAAGGAACCAGAAGTGAACAATTATGAGAATATGAACATTGATACAAGTTACATGTATGCTGTTTTGTGTTATGTGCAGAGGGAAGTTATGTTTGTGCCACTATTGACTAAACGAACATCTAGACCAAAAGGAAAATGCTTTATCAGTTTGATGACCTTACCCTTGCTCTGAATATGAAGCTTTCCTTTCCTTTCTGAATTTACAATACTGTATATGGTGCCTGTCATGCAAGGGGCAGTCATTTCTTTGCTGAAGTAAAGTTGCCTCATATTGTATATGTTGCATGAAGGTTTGCATGGTGAAGTAAATGAGGGAGAAAGGTTTGTGGTAGCACCATTGCCTCTTATTGCTTAGATGTACTGTCCAGAAAGGCTTGTACAGTGAATGTCATGTGTAGTGATATCATCATACAATTTTCTTTTCTCTTCTTTAGAGGAAGAAAATACGTGCAAAGATGTAATTACAAATTTCTGTTTTCTATGCTTACCGTATTACGTGCTGATATTCTTCTTTGAAATGAATTTACTTTTCATAAAAAGGCTTAGACTATAAAGTCGGCCTATATTGACAGGATTGGTGAAAATGTTTTTCGAGGTCTTTGACCAGACTAAGGACCTCTATGAAACGGATTTTTCTGACAAAAATAGCATATTTATGTGAGTGAGTATCATCTTATATTAAAGTAACTAGGCAGAGAATTAGAAAGCTTTCAAAAGCTTTTCAAACACCTGAGTACCATAGGATTTACTGGCTGATAAACCTCTTCAGGGCATGTAATAAGAAGCAAGAATAAATGAGCAAGTGGGCTGATAATCTCCTCATACAGTCTTTGGCAGGTTTATCATCCAGTTCTCTGTAATAGGCTGGAGGTGACTTTTTAAGAAGAGTCTGTGGCAGAGTGAATACATGAATTGTGTAACTGCTAGGACTCTTAGCTCTAGGCTACTGTGTGCGCCATATATTTTACAAGTATAATTTGTAGGAGCTGGATTTGTCAGATAATTTCTTGAATGATTGCATTCATGGTTGAGAACCATAAATACAGAATGAGGAATAAGATTCACCTCTTATCAGGAGAAAACTTGTTTTATTTTCCACCTTGGATTACTATACTGTATAAATACAATGTAGTGCATTTTCTATTATGGAAGGCATTATGGTCATTTGTTGATTTTGCAAATATCAGTTTACTCACTATTTAACTCAAGAAGTTTTAGAATACTTTGAAACATTCATTTGTACCATCTGTACAAGATATCCGATGCCAATTTTCCCCCTCCATTGTTAACCACTTTAGAATTATATATTTGTAAATTTCTTCAGATGAAGGTGGTGTAAGCATTTGTTTTTCTTTTTTGTGTGTCCTGTTACATGGTGTAGTGCTGTTTAATACATGTAGTTGACTTCTTTTTAATGCTGATCAGCCATTTCTGTAGTATCTGATTAGTGTCATTGTAGAAATCAAGTGAACTTCTTCATTGCCAAACTAACAGCTAAAGGAAGAGAAACAACATTTTTTATTTATTTATTTATTTATTTACGTTGTAAAGCAATCACTTGTAACAACTCTCACATGCATGTGTACCTATTCAATATACTAATAATCTTCTGCAGGTGACATGGTATGATCCATATCCTTACAACTGTTTATTTTTACCCCATTATTTAGTATGGCATAATGGATGTCTCTTCCCCATTGACTGCTCTCTGACCCTCACGTGCTTGCTTTTATAAGAGAAATAAAAAAAATAACAACAATGCAATCAAACATTTTGATGGTGCAATACATGTATGCTGCACTAATGTCAACAAAGTATGTTGCAAAGTTTGTAGCGCATTACCTTTATTTGGAGACAGGATTTCCTAGAATCAAAATGATTTCCTTTTTGGCTATTTTTTTTTTTTTTATCGCCTGATAGAGATGAGTTGTTTTACCTTGGTCATGTGCTCTGTTCACAGTTAAAGGAAAAAATGGCTAATAAGTGCGCTCAGATGTGAAATACATTGTAAAATGAAAAGTAGGGACATTTTATAAAAGCCATGCATGCATGTTTGTATAACATGATGTGTTTTGCATCAGGTGACCCAGATCAGGTGACCCAGTCCCATAGACATTTCATCCCATTGTCGTGACATTTATTTTGTTTCCATGTCAACAGGCTTGCATGTCGACCCATCATCCACCTGAATTCATCCTCTGACCCTTGACCTCTGCTTCTTCCTTGCTGCTTATGCCAATAGTGCTGTTCTACCCTCTCATCAGAGTTTACTGTGTGATATCCGTGATATCAAGTCCATTCCTTCCATTGAAAGACGCCTTAAGACACATTGTAGCCAGCATTTGTCATGGGAGAAAAAACTCATGAAGTGTTATTGTTCACTGTTTGCACATACATTTATGCCACTGCAATTCTGATTTAATGCAGTTTATAGATTTTCCCTGTACAGATATACTTTTTGTATAATTCATGGCAGTGTAGATTTGATCATATTGTTCAATTGTTCTTATAAATGTAGTAATTTTTACTCTTTTCAAAGTATTTTTATGCTGCTGTAGAGCAACAGACGTATCCATCAAACCTCAAAGTTCATTCATGTAACCACCCACACAGTGTTATGTGATCCCAGAAAATATTTGTAATGTGCATAATGTCTTCTTTTTAAGATAAATTAACAAAAAAAATGATGTTCTTAATGACAGCATTGAAATAGATGTGGCTGCAAAGACAATTCACAACCTTTACTTTTGTTAGAACTACGCCTATTCTTGCCTCACACTTTTATAACTTTCACATTAATGCTGACATCAGGTGATGTGCTAATCTGCTATGTTCCTTCTAACCTAACCACACATTAATGATTCTTCCATTAAGTAGGAGTTTGCAGTATACTGGTCTAACAAGTTCTGCACCATTAACCCTCTTTGTACATTGCTTTGAATCCTAATGATAATGTTTTGAACAAGTTTGAAAGTGGCTTTAGGAATACTCTGCTAAGGGGGTTCAGGGTCACGCTGTAATTTTTTACAAGTGAACTGGATGATTGAAACCAGTCTTGCTGAAGCCTATTATTAAACTGGTTTTCCCCACCAATGTACAACTGTAAAAGATTCCCAGCAACCAGGATAGTCTTCACAAGTTCTGTGTGTGTACAGCCCTGACTGAAAGACAGTTCAAGTGACCATGTAGCATACTGTTCCTCATGATCACACCTGCACCTTTCTCTGACAAACTTGCAAACTATGCATTAAGACAAACATCTGTAGAATGATATTGAGAAAATAGGAAATTACATGAAAAAAAAGATGATTTCATGGACAACAGTATTTTTGTGCCTCTGCTGTAATGGATGCTGATGTTTATGAGCTATTGTGATCGTTCTCTGTCCGGCGTCCGGAGTCCGTAAACTTTTTACATTTTCATCTTCTTCTTGAAAACCCCAAGACCGCTTTTCATCAAACTTGGCAGGTAGCATCCCTAGGGGGTTAGGATCTCAATTTGTTAAAATGGCCACCATAACCCACCCAGGGGGGCCCAAACTCTCCCAAATTAAGGTATCTTTAAAAATCTTCTTCTCTAGAACCAGAAGTGACAGAGCTAAGTTAATACTATGCGTTAGTACAGTTATGACTGTAGTTTCAAATTTGTTCATGGCGGAATCAGGGATGCCCCCCTTGGGACCCAAGGGAGGGAGATGGGGAGGGGTCCTAATGGGGCCCAATTGTACATTTTTATCTTCTTCTTGAGAACCCCATGACCCATTTTCACCAAACTTGGCAGGTAGCATCCCTAGGGGCATAGGATCTCAATTTGTTCAAATGGGCACCCTGTCCCACCTGGAGGGCCCCAAGGGGCCTAAACCTCCCAAAATCAAGGAATCTTTAAAAATCTTCTCTAGAATCAGAAGTGATACAGCTAAGTTAATACTATGAGTTAACTAGTACATTAATGACTGTAGTTTCAAGTTTGTTCATAGCAGATCCAGGGATGCCTCCCTCAAGGGGCAGGGGGAGGGGTGGGGAAGTCCAAATTGGTTCCTAAATTGTACATTTTCATCTTCTTCTTGAAAACTTCATGATGGATTTTCACCAAACTTGACAGGTAGCATCCCTAGGGGGTTAGAATCTCAATTTGTTAAAATTGGCACCATGCCCCACCCAGGGGGGCCCCAGGGGGGCCCTATCCCCCCAAATTAAGGAATCTTAAAAAAAAAAATCTTCTCCTTTAGAACCAGAAGTGATAGAGCTAAAATTGAAACTATGAGTAGGGGTGGGGGGGGGGGGGGGGTGGGGTCCAAATTTTGGCCCTAATTGTCACATCTTGTACTTGAGAATGCCTCAGGGTCAAATTTTGGTGGAGCTGTGTGTGATTTAGGTAAGTGACTGCATGAAAGGTGAACTTGCGATACTCAGGTGAGCGCAAGACCCCCGGGTCTCTTTTCTTCTTCTTCTTCTTTTTTTTTTTTGGGGGGGGGGGGAGGGGGGTGCTAAGGTGCTGTCACTTAAAAGGTTATTGTGTTCTGAATAAAGATGTCATTCTGATTCACTTTGGTCGTGACTTCAGCTAGGAATGTCCTGCACATGGTAATATTATCTGGTAAGCAGGATAGCAATGAATTTAAGCAAGTCCAGGTAGTAGCCTGAAATGTTGGAGCAAAAAGTAAGATATATGTCAAAGCCAGTGGTTACCTAATTGTAGCTTGAATCTGTTTATGGCCACAAATTCTACTAGGCGTATATCAGAATTCAATATGATTATAATGATATTTAGTGTAATGAATACAGAAAGTATCTTCTTTGTGCAGACTAGAGAGAGTAAAAGGTCAATCCTTAGTTGTCAAGATCATTGAGCCTCAGCAAAATGTAAATGAAAAGATTTGTACTTTGTTGTGTGGTCTGTGTAGTGCTTGTATTAGAAGCAGAGACATCCCTGTTGGGTCTGTGCAGCACTTCAATTATTGAAGTTGTATGCAATTTGATGTTTCATAGAATACTGTAAAACAAGAAATGTTCGCATGCATTTTAATTTTGTGAATTTCTCGATCGGCAACATTCGCGAAATTAAAATGCATGCTAAAGTTCTTGCCTACACAATATGCATTGGATGCCAGTGGCAAGTTGCGAAGATTTCATGCTGCGAGAAAGGCCGTCGGCTCCAATTCGCAAAATTTTCATGCTGTGAATATATTGTGTTTTACAGTACTTGTATTATTACCACTGAATAGGTCAGCAGAATATAAATTTTGCAAACATTTTCATACCATGAAATATTTCACTGTATGTTTACTTTGCCAGGTATTGGATGGTTCTTGATAATCACAGAGTTATACACATTTCAGTGTTGCAAATAATTCAATATCAAGATTTATACTCGTATACTATCTTATACTTATACTCTTATACTATCTTATACCTATACTCTTATACTATCTTATACCTAGACTCTTATACTATCTTATACTATCTTATACGAGCTCTTAATGTTTATGAGTAACTTACACACAAAAGACTAACGTTAATGAAAGCCAGTGTTTTCATTTATAAAAAGTCCTTCTCCACATATCAAAATTCTGTGCTGGGCAGTAGCCAGTGTAGTAATCCCTTTATCCCCAATTGTTGTTGTTGTTGTTTTAAATCTTTGATGCCTGCATGAAACTAAGGCTCTACAAATACAGTAATACATCAGATATATTTCACATCATATCATATTCCTCTCTTAGAGACTTCGTACTGTGAAACTGTATGTCAAACGTGACTCAGTTTTAGCCAATTCAGGGGACTTGGAACTTAACTGATATCTGCGGTTCTTTGCGATTAGTACAGTGGGATTATTTCCAGATAATATTAGGCCAGAACAATGTGATACTCACTTTGTGTGATGATTACAACCGTATCATCAAGATATTGAATAATAATAAACAGAGAGAAATGAAAACACTTGTGAAAGAGAGTATAGTGTGTGAACTGTATAAATTGTATCCAAATTTTGTTTACTGTATACGCTTAATTTTTGCGAGGTGTTTATTTCCACAAATTTCGTGAGTTAGGTGCTATTCGCGAATTTAAAGGCACGCGCAAAATATTGACTCCGATCCCGATATGAATGTGACGTGCATGCATACATTTCTATATTCAGCACTGCACTCCACGATAGTGAATTTAACCACTCGCAAAATTGTCGGGAAGTCCCGATTCATGGAAACTAGACTCGCTAAATACGGCATATACTGAATTAAACAGAAAACCACAAGTGCAGAGAGTATAAATTGTTATCTTCAATTATGTGAATTCTCAGGATGTGAGTAGGTAGCTCGTACTCTCTGTTCTATGTTCTGTATTTTTGTGATGATCTTTCTACTTTCTTTTCTCTCTTTCTCGGGGGGGGGGGGGGCATCTGTTCTGATCCTGCTAGTGAAAGTTTCAGCCAAATATCTGTGAGCAAATAGTCATTTTTAAACCCTGCTGTCTGTTGTTTTCTTATTTGTTATAATCTGTCATGGAGGGAGAAGGAGCACATTGTAAATAATGTAATTTCATGTTAAGATCACATTTCTGCATTGTACAACGTCAGATATTGCCTTCACATTTTATCTTAGATACAAACTTATGCTTGGAAACTGAACAATTAGCTGAAAACTGCTTATCAGCGCACATGATACATGACATGTTGAATACCCTGACTGCCTCCATGGTTAATAACACATTAGTTACTGTGCCATTGTCCGACCCTAGTATGCATTATAATGTGTATTTAATGATTTTCATAAAGTACAGAGCATGATGTGGTAAGCCTGGTATATTTGCATGGTTGCATATTCATGAAAATGCTATTAATTGGGTCAAAATGCAAGCATGATTGCTACTAATATAACAAAAGCATGGTAACCACTAAACATTGCTACTTGCATGATGCACAAATGAAACTTGTTGCAACATTCCTATATGACACATTACATTGTATACTTTGTTTTGGCACTGTATCATGATGCTCTTATATTATTGCATGAATGAAAACAGATAGGAAGAGACACTGCGAAGCTCCTATGGGTGAAAAATATTTGTGAATCATAGAGCACCTACTTGTATCTCTAGAAACTGATTGTTGATTGCTTCTTTTTTTTTCTTCCAAGCATTAATAGAACTGTTTGCCATGATTGGAAACTATTACATTGTGTATTAAATATGAGTGGATGAGTGAGACACAAAATGCAATCAAAATCAGCTTGAGTGAAGTGGGTTGTTATTATTCATACTATGTTTAGCAAAAGATAGACTACAATGTAACTCTAAGACTAAAACTTCTCTGAAAAAGTAAGTGTACTGTATAATCCTCAGGCAACCATAATTAAGTCAATTCTGCTTCAGTCTGTAATTTCTCAGTGTCACTCATCTCTTTATCCAGGGGAGTTTTAAGTTTAATTTAATTTGTTGGATTTATGCATTGATGACCAGATGTTGTGGAGACATTAAACCAAAAGAAGGGTCAGTCTCACTTCGACAGTCTCAGCAGTTTTGTTGCTGCTGAAATGAGGAAATTAATCTTTTGGATATTGATACAAGTATATCATCGCTGGGGTGACAAGACCTTGTATCTGCAATTTTGGCGAAAATGACTTTTTTTGATTAATAGTCAAATAATGGGTTAAGTGATGTCCTGTCCAAATCCCAACTGTCTTACTCCTAAAATGAAGCCACCATGGCATGTCAAAGGAAAGGCTATCCCATTTGCTATAGTGCTTTGGCCGCCATGTTTTTTGGCTCTCCTGAACATTTGACATTTTGCAGATACGAGGTCTTGTCACCCCAGCGACGATATGTAATACACAAAACTAGAAAAGCACTCTGAGAGCGCAGACCTCCGCCAAGCAGTATTTTCCACCGATGATCTTGCTCTTCCATAGCGATCAGTGATTTCCACTCATACATATGCAGGCTGAAAAATTGCCCATTTCCCAATATACACTGTAGAAGCCTTTGTTATGTCATAAACCCTGAGCTGTTCGGCGCGCCTTGCCCTAGCAGAAACTAGAACATGCACTTTAGTGTGCGTATGAAATCCTAAAAAAATAGCTGCTTGAACTCTCAAGTTCATTGACCCAACCTGTCAAAATATCGAAAATCCTTCATAAAATCCATAAAAATGTCGGGATCACTATCAAAATTTAATTGTCAGTTCCTTGTGTCATACTAAACCTTTGACTGCAAGTTTTATCCAAATCCGTGCACAACTTTTTGAGTTATCGTGCACATGGACAAACAAACAAACCAACGGTAATGAAAACATAATCTCCTCCCTTGGCGGAGGTATACATACAACTGAAGCCCACGTTACCTTCCTGTTACTATGGTAAAAAAAAGAATACTGATATTTTGAACCTTCTACATGTAAATATACTAAATTAAGTTCATTTTGGGTGCTGCAGCTGCTTTTAGCCAGGCAATATTGGTCATCATGTAGTCGATTGATCACAGCACTTCATGCATAGCTACTATGCAGCATAAAAGGCCATTGCTTACTATTCAAGTCCTCAGGAAGATCCTCCTCACTGAAAAAAGTGGTTGCATAAAAACATTTTTTTGCTCTGAATGGTCAGTAATGAAGTTGTAAAAAAAAAACAGTTTGACTCAATCTAATTTAGATCTAAATTCTAATCTAGTACAAGGAAAATATCATAATTGACATGAGAATTGTTAGCCCTATAAAGCCCAAGCCCCCATCATAATTATTTTCATTTGCCACTCCTATGCCCTTGACTCAATTTCAATCAAATTTGGTGACTGTACCTGAAATTTTATTACAAACATTTTGATGTTTTAGTTATGTCCAATATTGCTGGTTGCCATGGCAACCATAAACTGACAACCATGTCAGTCAGATTTAGCATGTTTTTGTGTTCCAATTTCCTCCTATTTTCTATAGATCTGTATTGTCACCAGGATTTGTTTGCACTCTTATGTAATAATGTTGGTCTTTAGCCAGTTGCCAGCTTACTAGGATCTTACCTGAAGAACATCACCCTTCATACAGTGTATGCATCAAAAGTTATAGTGCTTGTACAGTAAGCAATATTACAATTTTTGTTGAAATTTTTGTTTTAATCAGAATTCTTCTCTTGGTATTTCATGTTATTGATTGCATTTCCTTGACTATGTTTTGCATCAATTTATCAAAATCAAAGATCATTATCCAGAAAGCTACAATTTGCATGTGACATGCTACTGATCTGCATATTTATCTTGACTACCTTGCATCCCGGGTTTGCTTGTTGCCTCATCATTCATAGCAACCTTTGTTTTTCCTTTTGTTTCTCTGTTTATTTTCTCTAATTCAGGTTTGATGAAGGACGATGAGGGCTCGTATCACAAATTTGGTGAAGAGTAAAAGACAAAAAGCCACCAACTAAAATCCCCAAGGCTTAGGGAGCCAGATGGCATGCTTGGTAGTACCAAGCTTGATGCATCCACCTCACAGCTAATCTAGCACAGTTCATTTCCACTCCTCACGTATCACTTTTAACCTAACCTAGCTCCATCAGACTCACTTGTTGGAACCCCAGTGGTATCATACTACCCTGAGATAATTGGTAAACAGACATAGTATGCTTTCAACTGGGGAAAAAAAGCCAACCATCAATCAACAAACAAACCCCTGCAACGAAACACTGGAGTGCAACTTCAAGTTACTGGCATACTCGTTAATGTTTAATTGGTGATTAAGACAAAAAAAAAAATAATTACAGAAGGCTGAAATTCAAACAATTAGTAATTTACTTCCTTCTGTTGGGTTTTTTGCTATTTTCCATTTAATACCAGCAGTATTTACATATTGCATGAATTACAATTCAAGCTCACTCATTCTTGCTTGTATCAAAGTGTAAAGCTGTGCAGTGTACTTGTTCTTTTCGAAATTTGTTGTTGTATATTCTTTGGTTTGCATCGGTTACATATGAAAAATACCACTTATAAAAATGTATCTTCTATACTGGAGCTGTTGCAGCAGGTGAGCATGGAATAAAAAAGATAATGCATTTCTCCTTTGATCTGTGGTCATGAAAATGTATCCTGGAGAATTGGATCTAAAATAATAGTTCAGATGTTGCTTTGGTTAAAATGATGCAATGTGCTTATGATTGCATGCTTTTTAACATCACATACATTGTAGGAAGGGGTATGTTGTGTCAAGAAAAAAAAATGATGTAGTGGTACTTTTTCCCCTTTATGATTCCTTTCATGTTAAATTCCACTTCCTAAAAGCATGTTAGCCCCTTGCATAGAGGTGAAAACACTATATCGAAATTGTTAGTTATTACAAAGGTTGTATGTTAATAAAATAGTATGTATTACTAGCGGATTGTGCAGAGTCTTTGCTTCTTTAAGATTTCAAATGATGGATTAGAGAAGATGTAGAAACAACATTTCTGATTATATTCAGTGCAAGAAACAAGACAAAAATGTACAAGCTGCGATTTTTTTAAAATGAAATGAAATCCTAATGTGTTGTTAGTGTTGTTAGAGTTGTGCAATGATGTTTATAATCCAAGGGAGATATTCAAACAGAGAAACAGGGAAAGTGTCTCAATAGTCACATGACTTGAAAGAAAGACAGGAGAGTGTACCTCAAATTTCAAAGTGTATGGAATGTACTGGCAATGTAAAAGTAACAGATTACCAGTAGTACGAACTGCATGAAACCATACTGCATAAAATGAAATTGACTTGCAATTGATTTTTCAGTAAATCATCAGATATAGAATTGCAACGTCAGATACAGACTTTCAAAATAGCTGGGTTTGGTTGTGTGGCATAGTTTTCTATGGACACTAAGAACATTTCCTTGGTTTTTTTTTATGAATTTCATTTAAGAATATTTTAATTTATAAACTATAGAATTAGTATCATTTAATGTGCAAGACATTTGAATTCCTTGGCAAGAAATGTCTTATACAAATATGTGGTACATGCTGCTATTTTGAGGTGTTCACTTGCATCCAGCTATAGGCACTGTGTTGTTTGACCTTTTTGGGTCACTGTTTTCTGCATAATTGTGCAATTTGCTCAAAAACTTACAAATCCTTAAATCTTGTTCTTTGCTTTCAGTTACTGTAATATAGTTTTGTCTGTTGAATGTGTTCTGTCATGACTGCTACATGCGTATATTTTCCTAAAGTAATGATTGCTAGAATATAACTTGAGTTCTGGGTTTCTTTTGAAGTTCAGTTACAATTTCATGGAACTATAAAAAAAACTATTAAAAAAAATGAATGTTAAAAAGTTGTACTGGTACAAGTCACTTGTTTGAGAGAGATTCTTAAAGGACAAGTTCACCTTCATAAACATAAGGATTGAGAAAATGCAACAATATTAGTAGAACACATCAGTGAAAGTTTGAGGAAAATTGGACAATCGATGCAAAAGTTATGAATTTTTTAAATTTTTGTGTTGGAACCGCTGGATGAGGAGACTACTACAGCTTGTGAGTCATATGCGTACAACAGTATAAAGAAAATATAAAAGAAAATTCAACATATTTTCACTTTTTTCGCATAATAAAATAGCAATTGACTTGCCTCTTTCTAAAGGCAGGGGGAATAATATTACCCATAACATTTATTGGTAACGAGTCAGGGGAATGTGTACTTTTTTCAAAAGATGGAATTTTGTAAAACTCTCTTTATATTTTCCTTATATTGTTGTACGCATGTGACAGTTATTCATACACTGCAGTAGTCTTCTCATCCAGCGGGTACTGCAAAAAAACTTCAAAAATTCATAACTTTTGAACGGATTGTCTGATTTTCCTCAAACTTTCAATGATGTGCTCTACTAATATTGCTACATTCTCTCAATCCTTATGTTTATGAAGGTGAACTTGTCCTTTAATATCAGTTAGGTCCCAATTATCCATGATCAAGATTGGCTTTGTTGCTGCCTTGTTGTTACATGCAGGGATTGAACATGACAAACTTAATAATAAAATGTGTCATAACCCTTGCCTTTGCGCCTGCTCCTTAATCCTGCACTTCCTGTATTGGTTAGTGTAGCCAGCCATTCACATTCACACATTAACCTACAGATATTCAGTTTTATACAGCAGCCAAGTTATGTTATAAAAACTAGATGGTACAATGCATCATTCTTATGGTAATAGTTTCTGTTGTTCATTTTGCTAGCCAAGACTATTTTCTTCATACTTTTGAATAGTTAGGACTATATATTGTGACTGATGTATTGTATTCAGACATTAGTTTGCTTCTCTGTAAAATGTGTATAGTGTACATGTTTATGTTACTTCATTGTTTCTGTCACTCTCATGCCAGTTAAAGGGAACGCAAACCCAAAGAGCATTGTTGATTGAGTGAAAGCAGTAACATTACAGTAGAACACATCAGTGAAAGTTTGAGGAAAATCGGGCAATCGATGCAGAAGTTACGAATATTTAAAGTTTTGGTGTTGGAAGTCCTGGGTAAGGAGACTACTGGAGGTTATGATGTATGAGTGGACTACAATATAACGAAAATATAAAGGGAATTTAATAAAAATTCATTTTTTATGAAAAATTACACATTCCATCAACTTGATACTGACATATGTTAGGGGTAGCACTTATTCCCCCTGTTTTCTGAAAGCGGTTAGTCAAGTACTCTTTCATTTTGCTAGAAAAGTGAATTTTTGTGGAATTCCTTTTATATTTTCTTTATATTGTTGTCCACTCATACGTCATAACCTCTAGTAGTCTCATCTAGCGGTTCAAACACCAAAACTTTAAAGATTCATATCTTTTGCATCGATTGTCCGATTTTCCTCAAACTTTCACTGATGTGTTCTACTAATGATGAATGCTTTTACTCAATCCACATTGCTCTTTGGGTTTGTGTTCCCTTTAAGAGATGAACAATGCATGGGTTATTTACAGTTGAATTATGTGCATATATTGGTGAATGCAAATTATGATATGGATTATATTATATATGTGTTTTGTGTAAACCAGACATTTTATTTTCTATTCAAATAATGTCAAGTCTATGCTAAGTGATGTGGAAGATGTCATCAGGAATATATTGTATACTGATTTTGGATGGCAGCACAGAAGCTAGAGACAGGTGCCTTTATGAACCTTATCATACAATATATTTCTTATTGTAAGTCAAGTGTTCATTCCTCATGAGAACCCAGTTGAAATGTGGATTGAGTCTGTAAGGATTTCTCTAACAGAATATAAAATGTTGTCACATGCTGTTGATAATTGGTATTTCTAACTTCAAAATGTATCAATTGAAATCACAAGTTCACCCATGTTTGTGGTCTTTTAGTATTGAGTATTTCATCTTGACATTTTACATCCTGCCATATCAATTTTCGAGTGGTTTCATCTTGAATAATTAGTCTACAGTGAGTGAGACTGAATCCATATCTAACACTACAGAGGCTATTGAATACTGTATATGCCGAATATTTCGCGAGGTTTTTATTTTCGCGAATTTCGCGAGTCAGCTGCTATTCGCGAAATTAAAAACACGTGAATATATTGACTCTGATGCCGATATGAATGTGATGTATGCATATACATTTCTCCGTTCAGCATAGGACTCCACTATCGCGAATTTAACCACTCGCAAAATTGTTGGGAAGTCCCGATTCGCGAAAATTTAGACTCGTGAAATATATGGCATATACAGTATTGAGTGGATTTAGAGATGAGAAGCGTCCTAATACAGGTGTATTTTGACATTCATTGTTGAAATATGATTCATTCTTTGTGGAGAATGTGCCGCTGATAAATGGCATTTAAATGCAACATGATGCTCTCTTCTACTGTGTGTCAAAGGAAGTAAAGTTGTGTAATATTTGTTATATGATTAAAAAGAGCTGTCATAGATGGGATATAGACCCCTGATGCTATGAGACAGTCAGGATAACTTCATACACTGTACTTCTAACTTGTGTAAAAAGAGGTTAAAAGCAATAACCTATAAAACCACACATGCCTTCACTTGTTGGGGAGAGATATGTTCTTATTTGGTTTATTGAATCGATGTTAAACTAAACGCCAATGACTTGACTCTACACTTGTAGTTCAGGGGAAACTTATGGTGTAGCTCATGATACGTTAGAAAGAAGGAAAAGATGGATGAGAGAAGTAATGGATGAAATGAGTTTACATTCTTTGCAATGTACCTTTAGCACCAAGTGACTCATTCATTGTCAGAAGACATGTCATTTGATGGCACTTTGCCCCAAGTGCTTTCACAATTCTTGATGCATTCATACAATCTAATGACCAAGTGACTGAAAATTGTACCATTATACCTTCATCTTTACCATTTTTCCTGAACTTTATGAAGCTTTTTGTCTCTTGAGTTGTGGTCTAGGTCATGAAATATGAAGTCATATGAACTTTCTATGGCATGATTTCAACCATATACAAGCCATATTACATTTTTTGTTTGTAAAGTGGGACATGAGATTCCAGACCAGTTACATGTATAAAGGAAAGATGAATCTAAGAATATATTTTTAAGCTCATGAAGTACAAATAATTTGAATGTTATTTTTATGCTGTTATATGACTTTAGTGTATACCACTTATATTTTTACTTTCAGTTATGAAGCCATGC
The DNA here is from genome assembly GCF_040938485.1 of Diadema antillarum. Taxonomy (NCBI): domain Eukaryota; kingdom Metazoa; phylum Echinodermata; class Echinoidea; order Diadematoida; family Diadematidae; genus Diadema; species Diadema antillarum. The sequence continues at coordinate 1,110,778 of NW_027271288.1, read as the reverse complement.
TTATGTATTATTCAATGTCAAGCCTATTTTTCCCCTCTCCACACCTCCTACCCCTCCATCTCAATCTCTTCCTTCTCCTATACACGTCTCATTATCCATCCTCATCTAACCACCACCACCACTACTACTACTACCACTACCACTACTACTACTACTTCTATGACTATCAACCATACTTGTACTACCACTTATACTGTTCCTTTTGTTACCAGTATGTCCTTTACCAATCCATTATAAAATTTTATAATTGTAGTTATAAATATAATTATAATTACAATTATTATCATTATTTTATCATTATTTCATTGTTAATCTTATTATTATTATTATTATTATTATTATTATTATTATTATTATTATTATTATTATTAATATTATTATTATTATTATTATTATTATTATTATTAATATATAATAAATTATATTATCATTATCAATATTTTTGTTCTTACACTGATAATGGAATTGTTATCATCTAACTTTGCATTTTGTGTAGATTAAGTGCTACAGGAAACCTTGTAGACATTAATGCTTACCCTCTGTAATACAGTCACAGCCTACCTGTATATGCTTTAACTTGCAAGATACATATGTACCTGGCAATTTGTCTAGCTCTGTTTTAATTCTACTCTTCTACCTTACCTTATCTTGAATCTGTATTCTTAATACCACTTTATTTTACATGATGTTGATATCACATCACTATATGAATGAGTAATAAAATGCAATTTTCAATATGGAAAATATATCTTGGCCTTATTTATTGTTGTGTTGAATCTCTTCAGCCTGTGTGACATGTCAAGAAATCACTTCAACATAAATAGTAAAATATTTTCATTCTCCTTCAAAAGAGAATGAAACTCAAATATATGTGAATTTATGGAATGCAGCAAATAGTAGAAACATCAGTGAAGTTTGTGGAAAATCAGACAGCACATTCAGAAGTTACGAATTTCTAGAATTTTGATGCAGCCATCACTGGATGAGAAGACTACAACATTTTGTGATGACACGTTTGCACAACAGTATTGAGAGAATAGAATATATTTTCACTATTCTAGCACAATGAAACAGCACTTAACTCTTTCAGGAAGCAGGGGGAATAATAATATCCTTAAAGGTCCTGTTTACCCTTGGGGAGCAGTGATTTAAAAAATGTTTAAGATATCACATTTGATGCTTATGTGTACATGTACTGTACGTCTGTCGTATCACAAAACATCCTACCGTATAAAATTTTTGCAATAAAGCCAAAAATATAAGGAGATATCAGTATATTTCTCCTTAAACTGTAACTGTAGACGGTTTAGTCTAGAAACATTTGTTGTTATAATTATTGATCACATTTTGTGTATTCAATACTTAACATCGATTATATGGACTCAAATTTTTACAGTGGTTGTTTCTATCCCTAGCTATCATTTTAGAACTATTTTAAAGCACTAATGCTGGGTTTTTGTTTCTTCTGCAAAATGGTAAATTATGCCTTTAACACATACGTTGGGACAAGTCAAGGGAATGGAAATATATATATTTAAAAAAAAAAGTTTGTGGAATCTCTCTATGTTTTCTTTATCGTACATACGTAATGATTATCACACACTATAGTAGACTTATCCAGTGATGGCTGCTATGATAAAAGTTTATTACTTTTCAATGGAAAATCCAATTTTCCTCAAACTTTGTTGATGTGTTCTATTTATGTTGCTACATTCACTGACTGCACATGTATGTTTGAGTCTCATTCCCTTTTGAGGAATGAAAGTTAACTGGACATAAGCAAACAAATTGTGAAGATGACTTTGTCTTACAGATTTCCCCTTTTTGATGCACTAAATTGTTTAAGTTAAGTTTTATTGATACTTTTAGTCTATAAACTGCCCCATATAAAGTCATTGCTGTATCATTTCCCCTTGAGGGTAGTGCAGTGGGAGGAACATCATTATCTAGTTAATTCTCCGTCAGAAAATGTTGAAATCCTGGAATCAGCCAACTTTGACAGACCTGAAATATCCAGATGCAGGCCTGCTGGTATATATTATGTAAAAACATGCAGCTTTGTGGGTTTTGTGATGCAGGGTCATACTTGAAATCAAACATCTTACTGGTTTGATGGTAAAGCAATCTACTCATTTCCTTATATTTCTTTTTGATTTAATTTGTCTCGTTTCATAGCATTATTCACTGGCCATGAGCAACTTTCAAAACGACAGGTTAACCCGTTGAGGACGAGTCCTGAGTATACTCGGGCAAGGGTCTTTGGGAAATGCGTGTTGTAGCAAAATCAGCTTGTCCTCGATGGGTTAAAGAGGTAGATTTGAAGAAAGCAACAAAAAAAAAAACAACAAAACTACTCTTTTGGGAGAATGAGATGAGAGCAGAAAGGCCAACTGTGACATTTTTGCAGTATTTTGTTCTGTTTTTGTCAAAAATGCTTGAGTTTTCATGAACAGTATTGCTTTCCCAAATATGTGTTACTACATAAATTATGAACTATGAGAAAAGTAAAAATATGGTTTCCCACCAAAATACACTTCTATCACCCTCAATACTATTGTGTTGTTTACATGGTTGGCATCCCTGTCAAGGACAATATTCTATTACTGTAAGTATGTTCAGTAAGTTTATAACAAGGCACCAGTTATTGCAACTGATTGACAAATCACCATTCATTGATGTAAATAGATATGTCCATGAAGGGCAGTTTGACAATCAGTTGTAATAAGAATAACTCGATGCAAGAATTCATTAATTTGAATAGGCACCAGTCAAATGAGGTCAAATGGGCAGCCTCTCTCACCTCATTATAACAAGGTTTCCCTCTACCAGTACATGTATTGGGAGGTGTTGCAAGAAAGAAAGTTGCAATCAATTGCAAATCCCCCAAATTCATTGCAAGTCTTGCAATTGATTGCAACTCCTGTCTTGTAGTGCCCCTTAGTGCTTAGATTGATTTAGGAATGTTTAATAATGTGATGTCCTGTGAGATTTTATAGAAGTTTTTCTCGTCTCCTCTTTACCACAGGTCTGTTGAAGAATGAGGAAGAGAGTGACTCTCTGTATGCTGAGGATGTGTAGCTGTTTGCTGCCACCTTGTGTCGAGGATCAGACAGACAACTTTTTCTTTGCCTTTTCTTTTCCTTTCGTTGATTGCTTATTGTTTACATGAGCATGAAGTCATGTGAATTCATTTGACTCTCTCTTTTGATTGCACTGTATTTTGTCTCTTTCTCTCTCTAATCTTTGCACTCATTTATCTGTGTATCTTTTCAATCCAACTTTTGTATGTTATTTCAATATTCTCTGTGTGAAAACTTGAGGTTGTGACATCAATAGGCGAATTTGTCATTCATTGACTTTACATCTTCCAACATCATGAGGATTTCACAATAATAAGAGCACAGAATCCTCTTGTATGTATCACTATTACAGTTAATGCCTTGCAAGTTTACAATTAATCTTAAAATTTTGATTTTTTTTTTTTACTGTCAACCCTATTTTTATTGCAGTGTGATATTTTCATGAAGTTATCAAACAGCTATTATTTCTACTTAGACCAAGTTACTCAATGAAATATTTTGTGAAAGCAGAAACCAAATGCCTTGTCAGCATGGTGTTATTTTCATGAAAAAAAAATTGAACCAAAGTTTGTAGGCTTTGTGTGCTTTATATCTCTTCCTTCAATATATTTCATGTATCCTGAAATGAAGTGGAAAAGAAGTTGCAGGAAATTTGTTTGTTGTTTACTTGATACAAGGAATCCAGAGGTTCTGTTGATAATGATTATATGTCAGGAGCCTGATGTATTGGTATGTTGTAGTTTTGTTTAACACAGTTTTAAGTTTCATGTTTTTTTCTTTTTTTTCTTCTTTTTTTTTTTTGGGGGGGGGTGCTTATATATAGTTATGCGTTGTCAAATGAGGTGAAATTTTCATGCAAATTTGCAACATTTTGAGTGAAATATCTTGTCATAATATATTGCAACAGAAGTGCTAGTGATGTAGAAGCTAGAAAATACATGGCATGATGTCCCTGGAATGTAAATTGTATCCTGCTCTCCTATCCACTCAACAGTATGTATTATGTCTCAGAATTTGTAGACATCCTGGCCCTTGCTTGCCTTGCTGGCACAGACTGAAATTGAGTGTTATTGGAAATGAAATTACTATATAAGCTGGTATTTTCGCGAATGAGGAGGTCATGAACATTTTCACGAGATGTTGTTTTCGCAAATTGACACGGAGCTGTCATAAGTGCACTGTTACACCATGCATGGGCAACATTTATGCGTGTTGTTAAATTCACGGTCCAACAGTGATTCGCGAAATTCATGAAAATTAAACCCTCACAAAAATAACAGCATATACAGTACATCATGTTATAGCAAGGAGGTACTAGGCAGCTCGCCTAGTACCTCCTTGGTTATACAGGGTGCATAAAATTCCAATGCAAGTATGACAAGTTAGGCTCTCAGGTAGTGTGTCCATAATACATAGTCAATTTCATGAGGAGTCGTGGCTCAGTGGATAACACCATGGACTCTCAGTTGTAAGGTCAGTGGTTCAAGTCCTGTGGCAGCAGCAGTTAATTGCACCTTTAGTTGAGGGACTTTACCCCCATTCTCTATAGGGAGAGACTTGAGGCTGTCAGTCCCACTGTAGCCTTTTAAGCATTTATGAGCTTCCTTATGAGCCACCAAAACTAAATCCAAATTGTCACAAGACTGTATAGTTCTGTGGAGAGCATGGCATTTTAGTTTTCTTTGGTATTGTGATGTTATTTTGAAACTGAAAATCATGAAAGTACAAATTATACAGTACTGTTGGATGTTGCTGAAATTGGTGTACTGTACTATTTTGTCTCTTTTGTTTCACCAATATGAAAATTAGAGATCAGATTGTGGTATGTCTGTTGTCATAATCTTCAGTAATATCAGCTAAAGGAGAATATGGCTCCTGTCTAGAAGAAGAGTTAGAAGATTTATCTTTTTTTTTGTTATGAAAATTGTCAAGTTGAAATTCATTAAAAAAAATTGTGCTGATGACAAAGAAAATCTGCATGAAAGAAGTTAATCTTTGAAATTGAACCTTGATTAGCATGAATTTTGATACTAAAGGAAATGCTCATCGAATGGAATATGAAAGTTTTTTTTTTTTTTTGTGGGGTGTGTATTGTACTGATATTAGCATGTTTCGGTTATGGTCTAAAACATTCTGCCCAGCAGTGTGCATGCTCAAGATACATGAGATATAGAGTTATCAATACATGGTTTTATTCATGAATCAGGAGTATATATAATGGTTACAAATTTACTTAATTACTTATAGATGTTCACATTTTTTATGAATACACATTGTTCATTATATATACATTGGTATAGGGGATGAAAGGATTAATATGCTAATCTTGTGGTAAATATAATTGCCTGAGAATCTATACTTTTGGTAATGGTGGTGTATAAGGGAATACAAGATACTTGGAATTTAAACAAGGATAATGTGTCTATAGAAGAGGATGTGCTTTTGTCAAACCACTAGAGAGACACTAGAGATTGTTTGGGCATGAACAGTGGAATTGAAGGAGGTTTGTTCTTTGGTTATCTGCCAAAGTTGGTGTTCTGTGTTTGATACCACAGTTGGCTTGTCCTGTCATCAATCAATCACTCTATATAGATACTGTATTTCATCCATAAAATACACAGATGCACATGTATTACATTAAACTGTTCAAACTTAGTGTCCAAGGTGAACATAAGTGTACTCTGACGGTATGAAAGAGAAAAGAAAATTACCTGAAATGGAATGAAAGGTGAAGTTTGTTATAATCTTGACCAAATATTTATATTTGCTAAGGTTTTTCGTAACAGTAAGACATTGCTTAATGTGATTTAGGTATTATAGGGTGCATTTTATTTGGCTCTATCAATGCTTGTAATATTTCTTTTGCTTTCTCGTTATATGATTTCAAGGTTTGTTTTAGTACTGGATCATCACGTCACTAGTACAATTCATCTTGTAGCTCCATTGATGTAATAAAGGTGTTCTTTCTCATTTGTATTTCAGAAGCTGTGAAACCTTGTCATTTCATTCTAAGACCCTAAGATAGTGAGCATGGTGAAAGTTTGTCTGCTGTGTAGACACTTGATATAATATTCAATGTTCCTTGAATACACACTAGCTGAGTGTGTCCTCAGTTGTGAGATAATTATGCACAGTTTGGGGCTTTTCTTGTGGAAAGAAAAGGGTGATATGAAATTGTCCAGTGTGGTTCCATGCAATGTATATGCATATTTATGTGCAAATGCATATTGTTGGTATCTTGTCAAAAATTTGTGACATTACATGCAGTAATAAGAGGTTACAGAACTGCTACAAACATAGTGCTGTGAGGACAAGTCAGTGCTCATAGGTCTTCATATACAAGTGTATAATGTGTGTGTGTGTGTGTGTGTGTGTGTGTGTGTGTTTTATAGCACAAATAATGATGTGTGTATGTGAAGGATTTAAATACAAATGTAAGTGTATAGTTGGGAGATATTGTTGTGTTTCACAGTTTCCCCTCTTTTGCTTTAGATTGAAAAAAGGTTTTGAGATAAAACAAAAGGAACTTGAGTACGATACAAGCTCATCCCAAAATGTGGAGATGACAGTTTCCATTTATCTTTTTTTTTTTTTGCTGGTGCCTGTGTCGTGTTGCTGGCTTGTTTGTGTGTGTGTGTGTGTGTGTGTGTGTGTGTGTGTGTGTGTGTGTGTGTGTGTGTATGTGTGTGTGTTCAGAACTAATTACTTAATTGAGTAATACAAAGGAACATCTTCTGAAGTTGGGTTTTGTTGATGATAGAATTAATTTCTCTTCATTATGCGTAAACCAAATGCCTGAATCATACACTCTCTTTTGGATTCCGTTCATACTAAAGTGTTATGGACAGGATGTGGGTTGCAGTGGCGGATCCAGAGAGGACCGCAACCGGCGCTTTATTTATGCCCCCCCCCCCTTATTTTTTGTTGAAACAAAAGAAATAAAAAGAAAAAAATGGGGGAGGGGTGCGAGCGCCCCCCTTTAATTTTGTAAACGCACCCCCTCTTCATGGAATTCCTGGATCCGCCCATGGGGTTGAGTATGAGTTTTCTGGGTTAGGGAATATTTAATAAGGGTAGTGCTGGATTAAAAGGGGATAGACAGGTTAAGGATCGGGGGGGGGGGGGGGGGGGTGGGGGTAGGAAGAAGAAGGGAAGGTCATGATGGGGAGCTTACATAAAGGGCAGACTAAGCAATATATTGTATAGGAAAAAAGATTTACATTTGTGTTAATATGTATTTTGGGGGAAGGGTGGGAGGTTGTGTGTGTTTTTTTTTATACAAAAAATTTTATTCACATTTGTTTGGTCTGCTCCTGGACAGGAGATATTATTTCAATGTTTCTGACATTTATTTGTATATTTGAACATTCAAGTGGATCATTATATAAGAACGAATGAAATAGATACACACACAAAAAAATCTTTATTCATTTTTTGTTTATTTACTTATTTTTTTATTTTTCATTTTTTTTTGAGGGGGAGTGTTTGTGTATAAAATTATGCAAACATTCTGCTAACTTTTTCGTAGTGTTAGAGGACGAAGAGGATCAGATAGCATTTAGTCACAGTAACGATGAAAGCTGTTCTTGGGATTATCTGTACATCCCTGCAGTGCCACCACTAATGACCGTCATGACAAAGTGACAATCTTCTCCACCAATGGTCCATCCATCATCGCAAAACGGCCCAGTCCTCCCCCATAGCTATCGCGCGGTACGACTGAACGGCCCACGTACTGAGGGGGCGCTTTGTACGCCGCGTCCGCTGCCTTGCCATATATGGACTTGCCGTCATTATCGCCATCGGCACTCCGGGCGAACATCGCCTTAAAGCTGCACACCGCTCTTCCGATGGTCGATCCAGACCAATACTTGCCCAGACGTAATGAACAGTTGACAACGTTAAGCACAATCACCATTTTGCATAGAACCATTGAAAAATAGTTTATCGTCCTCTTTTGTAATGACAAAATGGATTAACATTCCATGAGAACAATGAACTTCATTTGGAGAGTTCCACTTAAGTCGAGAACTAACTGCTCTATTTGTCGAATATTCAGTTTTTAATTTCAGTAGGCCCTACTTGATCTATATAAAATCATTGTTGTTACCCTGTTGCTGTATTGTACTTTCTTAAACTTTCTTCTGCACATATCTCTCGAATACTGAAATACGAGCTCATTTCAAGACAACTGAAATGGGGCCTACTCATTAAGTGCATGGAGATAACAGTATAATCCCACCTTTTTAACAATATACTAGCTACAATAGGATATGAAATGCACTTTGACTAATCTTATTGATAAGCTAGAGGTTCATTGAAATCATAAAATGTCAGTTTAAGTCCCGAATAAGTATTATCCCTTTATCGAGTACGTGTCCGTTTCATTTCACAATCGTGTGTTAATGAGCATAGGTAAAGATTAGGCAAAAGGTGTATAAAGAGATGGGTTCTATGATACGAATGGAATTTCATTGAAGCAAACTGATACATAATTGTCATGATACAAATCTGATAAGTGGAGAGATGTTACAAAGGAGACAGCATAATTTACTTTGTTTTCTTCAGTTCAGCAACACAGCACCGTTGCAATCTGGCAATATTCGTACCGTTCTGGCCAATAGTACGTTAGCAACATTTTGACCGATAACTGTAAGGTTAGAGAGGATAGCTGTTTAGTACAGACCGTGTTACATTTTCACGCAGAAATGAAGCGATGTGATCGACACGGGTGTTGTTCGTTATTCCGAAAGTTCGTTTATCCGAAATTGAAATAGGTTCGTTAATTCCAAAATACACAAATTTCCTTTACTAGATGTTCGTTTACAAAGATTATGGCGTTATTACGAAGGTTACTTAATCCGAAGATTCGATAGTCCAAAAATGAAATAAGGTTCGTCATTCCGAAGGTTAGTTTATCTAAAAGTGAAATAACGAACCTGTTTCCATTTTCGGATTAACATACCTTCGGAATAGCTAACCTTTAATCTGTAACCGATCTACACATCTACACTTTGTACATGTATTACTTTAAAAACATGAACACACACCACACAGATTTTACAGATCTACGACCACCCCACCCATGCAAGCTGGGATGTCCTTGATACTCTGAATGAGTCGAGGAAGTCACTTGTTTGAAAATTTTTGTTTCTGTCAAAATTTACTTTGGATTTTTCACTTTTGAGAAATTTGAAAGCGGGGAAACCCCATTGAAAGCAATGATGTATCAGACAAGTATATGGGCTTGAGTGAAGTGCTTGTCAGGGCTGGTGGAACGGGGGAAGGGGGGGGGGTGACTTTTTGTTGTTTATCTTTATCTTTATCTTTATGTTAGAGGAGTGGCGTAAAAAAAAAAAACCAAAAAACAACTGAAGTTTGTCGGCCGATTTTGGTAGGGAAATGGCATCCAAAACTGTGAGGACTTTTTTTTCTTCGGAAGCGGTATGTTAAGCCTTTTTTTTTTTTTTTAAAGGCTGAGCCAGAAAAACGGATTTCATCGTATGTTCTATTGACCTGTAAGAAGGACTTTGGGGATCTAGCGGGAAAGTCCCCCTATTTAAGGACGTCAATCATGAAGAAAATAGGTTGCTGTACATCGGGTCATACGAGACATGAGTATTGTTAAGCTTGTTTTCAAAAGTTTCAATCGACAAGAAGAGACACATTTTTACAGCTGATTTTCTGGCACGATTCGTCTTGCAAACATTCAGGCAGCAGCCATTGTTGACAGACCTGATAAGATTTGTCACATAAATGGATCAATGGATGAAGAATACTACACCTCAAAAGTACTCTATTTGGTATCCGAGTATTCACACAGCCCAATGTGGAATCATCTCTATAATGCGGTGAATTGAAATAGTATCGTGATTTCATTGGCTAGCCACCTAACTTTATCTTAACCATGTCACACGATGAAATACATGATAAGGTTTTGAACATAACTCATTCGAGTTTCATTTAGCAAATTTCTACAAAGTTCGATTTGCTCCATGATTTGCCCAATATTGAGAACACTTAAGATTTCTCTTATGCTGGCCATTGTGTTGTTGGCACGAGAAATGAAAATTGCATACTTTAAGTGACATATATCCCGCATAAATATCTAGACAGCGTACACAATCATGAATAATAACGATTTCCACGTTTCCCTTGCAGAATGGCCGCTCATTCTCCTCTACGCAAGGTCAATGTCATAAGTGTCGATAAAATCACAGGAAAGTGATGTAGATGAAAACGCACCTGAAGAAGGTCTGATGCGTCAAACATCTTTAGAAATAGATATGTGTCTTGCTTATCAATGAAAAGGTAACTGATCGTAGCATAAAGACACGCCAAACCACTTCAGAGTAAACCTCGCCCAACCTTCTGTAACTAGAGGACAGGGCACTCATATAGGTACTGAGACAGGTTTTCTTATACCAGAGACTAGACTTGAGGGGGACAGTGTCTGGGGTACCATCTCTCCTTTTATTCTTCGTCTTTTATGTAGTATTCCCAAAAGGTATAATACGTTGATTCCAGCGGGGTTTTAATCTACCTGCATTTACATAATTATCTTCGGCGCATTTCCATTGTACGTGCGTGTAACCTTCAATAACGTGCAGAGCTCTCTGTGTATAGCATAATAGGCCTTGATGTTACCACAAAATTTCAACTCCAAATATTATTTGCAGTACGTTATTTTGGTCAATATATTGATATCAGCCATCGCCACCAAAGCGTTGCAGCGACAATTCAAAGTACAGTATGGTTTGAACTCTTTTCAGTTAATGTCTAAATGACGAATGACCTGTAATTCTTAGACGTGACTTAGAATCTGTTGGTATCTGATAAGTGCTGTCGTAAGAGATTAAATTTGCAAGATGTCATTCTAATATTTGCGGAAACATTTTTCAGATGCGTGCAAAGACCTATCATGTATGTATGTATGTATGTATGTATGTATGTATGTATGTATGCATGTATAATGGTGTTTCCATTGTGTGCGATAAATTATACGCGTATACATAATGACAAAATCAATGTTGTCCCTTTATCTCAGTAGACATCGAAAATATACGGTAATCCTAGCCTTAATATGCAGCCCATCCCGTTCCCCATCAATTCCCCAACAAAAAGTGAAATACATTTTGCATGGTTTCAAAATGTTCCCATAATTGTGGAGGAAAGAAGCAAAACGTAAATGTTCTTTATCATTTTGTTTGTCGTCTTGTAGGCAAACCGTTGTTGTTTTGTAGTGACATTGATGACTGGCTAGAAGCAGTATGCTTACTCTTCTATTAGAGAGCAAGGATAACGCGGAAGAATAGCAAATGAAATATATGGCAATGGGAAATTCCAGCTATGATAGAAAGTAGGGCCTACTTGACAAGGATGGAATCACTTCCATATGCAGCTGGTTGCCATAGATACCCCTTCCAGATGATGGAGAATTTGGGCCGCTAGCCAAATTCACTTCATTAAAACTGTTGCAATGCAGCTTTAATCTCCAGGCATCGCTCTTCACCGAGTGGTCTACATTTTAAAGGGAAATATCAGTAACAGGATTATGTTCGACTAACTAGGAGAGGTTGTAACTCATGGGGTGTCTATTAAAGAGCAATGTGGATGCGAAGATACCGTAGGACATTAGCACCTCGTCAGAAGTATCGTCCCTAAAGTTCCAAAGGTGGCCTCTTTGGTAGGGCACAAGTAGGTTAAGATGTCGACACTCGCGTGCAAAGGCCCATGTGTGTGAATCCATATCCTTCTTTTTCACCTGGAGTCAATATACATTGATACGTGTCATAACCCTCTTCTAGTCAGTCGACCATGGACAGGCTTTATGTCTTCTTTACATCAACCAAACCTCGTATCATCTCAACACACGATACACAGGCACTGATCGTCTTGTAATCTCTCCTCGGCGGCACGCTTCTACATTGAGAAGTAGGGTAATACAGAACAACATCTGTGCGAGCACATCCTATTAAAAGAGATGATGAGAAGGAATATGATATATAGTATAACATTGTGGCGACATTTTATAATGTTAAACCATAGTATAATGCATGTTACAGTGGTATTGATGGTGGTGAGTTGAATAAAGAATGTATCTTTGGTGGCGTCGGCGAGCACTGTGACGGGGACCCTGGCGGCGATAGTGACCAATGTGGTATAGTGGGAATATTTTGGTACAGTTATAAAACAAATAACCTTCTCACTTCCGTTGTTACTGTTATATCGGTCAGGAAATTTAAAAGAGTATAAAGACTCGACTGCAGGGAGTGAAGGACACGAGAGTTATGGCAGGCAGGCACACTGCACGTACACTGCAGTGTTTGTTTGTTTGTTCGTTTGTTTTTGACCTACAGACCACAACCACAGGAGATCATATAATAATACAATTACGTGTAATAGATTTGTCGTCATAATCATGTCAGACAACTTTCTTATGCGTGAACCTTCTTTTCGTATGATTTGTTTGCCAATGTATAGAAGTACTAATGTTTGCATACATCATGTGGAAATTAATGTATATGAGCAAATAAGGCATATACCATGAAAATTGTCAATAAGTAAATTTACGAAGATTATTGAACGTGCACCATGATTGTGTAGTATAGTCATGATGATAATAACAGTGTGTAGATCCAATGATAATCCGGATGACACTATACCTTGAGACAGAAAAACAAGAACGAAAAGAAAGAGGGAGTAAAAAGTGGAGGAGTCAGGAGGAAATGAAGACGGGTCAAAGAGCAGAGAAGAAGATGTAATTTGACACTATTCTTCTTTGAGTATCAAGGCTTCTTCTACAGTTCTTTCATAAGAGTAAGAAATCAACATCGTACCCAGGCATCGTACAAACAACTTGCGATATACGAAGCTACTATACGCACAGCTGATTTCACACGACCCTGTTTTTGTTGTTGGTTGTTTCATTTTCATTTGTCAATTGTTTCCCTCCATTAACTTAGACAGGAAGCAAAACAGACCACCTCAAAAAGATTAAGTATGAGATTACATCAGTTTGTGTTCTAGGATTGTGATCGAAACACTGATTGATAATCTCTGACATGGTATTATTAACGTGCCTTAACATGAGCCATGGACAGTCTGTCACTCTGGAAGAAGAATTGTCCAAGCTGTTAGGTCTGCGTGTGGAAGTAATTCTACCCCTGGAAAAACCTGTCACATGCACAACTGGCCTGGTCCCTTCCCTCGCAAGTCTCTTGGCACATGCACGAATGTTGAATAATCATCACACACCGCCATCAATCATACAGCTGTACGGAGAGCGGAATAAAAGCAACGAAACAAGTTTGTCCGCTGATTTCCATCCACCGACCTAAGATGCTCACTTAAGAGACGGAATAGACCACTTCTCCAGCTTTACGTGGAGTATTAACAACACTCATCTCTGGATGCGCGTCCTACATCATGAGTTTGATGTGCAAAGCTATATTGTAATGCTTAACAATGTTATATAAATATACAAAGCTTAATTTCCTTGACGTAACACCTCTCTGTGTCTATATATCACACCGACATTGCTTTTCTTGTCGAGTATTTCCCTCGTACCAGAAAATGATGTCTGTGTATATGAAGGTCTCTATTACGTTGAAATTGTTATGCTCTATAAACAGGAAAACGCTAACTTGGTCAACGCTGTAAATTCATGTCATCCAAATCATGCTCTACTCTCTTAAAAAAATCGAGTGAACATTTTCACTCTTAAAGGAGTGAATACAGAAAAGAGTGAATTTAGAGTGAAATTAGAGTGAATTTTGAGCGAAAATGTTCATTTTCACTCGTTTTAGAGTGACGTCAAGGATCACTCCCCAATCTTCGAATGATCCCTGAGGTCACTCCAAAATTCTGCATAAAATGTATAAAAAGTGCTGAGTTCTCTTTCTCTCCCTCTAAGAATAAAAAGTGTATCACATACATGCATGGATTCTCGCACTATGAACAGATAGATTGAGAATAAAATGCGGTATTTCACATATTAAGTGTGCCGCAATGTCTGTTTTATTTCGGGACCATCCATCTTTATCTTATTAGGTTTGCTGAAAAGTCATGAACTATTGTTTATTAAAGACCACGTGCAGTAAAGAAGTTCAGCAAAATTCCTCTCCGAAGTTACGTGCCTGGAAATGAAATACTATAGTGTGCCCAATGTGCGAAGATAGTGCGAAACTGTGTGGAACAGATGGAATACAGTCCATGCTGTCTGATACTATACCACGCTCTACCAGGCTATCTACCTAAGACAGCCCCAATCTGTGCACTCCGCGATCCCATTGGTGTGTGTAGCGGTAAATATGCCATTGTCCGGTCGACACATGGTATGACCCATAGCTAGGCGATCTCTACGCCTTGTCCTCTCGTACCTATACACGTGCCTCTTACTATCCCAGAGACCAGCTCGGGTTATCCTCTTCAAAATTCCTTCCCATCTCGTGTGTATGGCTTATCGCTCGAAAACTTAGCGCAGGAATTCGCTCAATATTGTTTGTTAACTCGTCTTTATCATCTCTGGGTTTGGATAAGCTCTATCCCGAACACTCCTCAAATCAAACAAGAGAAAGAAGACAGTACCTAATTTTCCTGTTCAGGACGTGTGTGGTATTGAGTCTCTCTCCATCTCGCATGGGATGAACAATTTGCACTCTGTGCTGAACTCGGCTGAACTGGAACTGGTATCAATCCACCTCTCGGGAAAGTAGTCTGGAATATTGCAACTGTAGCTGCAACTACGCGGGGCTGACGTGCCGCAGGAGGTAAGTTCTAGTACTTTCTGAACTCCAAAAACGTGTAGACATTTGAAGTCTCATATTTCCAGATAAAATTAAACAACAATGATTCGAGCATTTCAAGAGACTTTTACATGTACTTGAATTTTGAGAGACTTTAATTCGTGCATTCATGATAGACGGATGCACACTACAAGAACGCACGAACAGAACTCTTCCGAGAATGTACATTATTGACTTTGCCTCCAAGAAAACAAACAACTAGAGTTCAGCAGTATAGTATCATATCAGTTTGCCATCGTAAGCAAATTACGTTGAGACATTATATATACTTTCTAACTTTCGCCATTCTCATTGACTGTGTTAGTAGCACACAAAATGCAAAGTCACCTTTTTTTTAGAATGATATAGAAACAATGGTTGATTGCAAGTATGTGAATTCCAAGTTACCATGTGCGATTTATTTCTCTTGACGTTTGATATGATAGTCTCCCTTCGGAGCTCGCTTTCCTTGTTCGCCAATTTCTGGAGAATTCCGGGAGCGGCAGGGGTCAAATTTGTCACGTTGGGATAATTCTCCCTGAGGGCTTTATGTGTAGAGTCACGTGAATAGCGTCGACGTATTGGTCAAGAATTCGTATGCGAACACTATGATGGCCATTGCCAAACTATGCCATGAAGACGGTTGCTTGAGCAGCAAGCAGTAAACGATTATTTGCGCTCTAATGAGAATGTGTGAGAGAGTATTTATATACTGTCGAACTGTACTCTTTATCATCTGTGTTTCATGTTTGATCCGTGCTCTTAATTAGTGTTTCATGCCTCTGTGATGGACCAGCTATGTCAATAGATATTCTTAAGTTAACGACGGGCGAATTGAAAAAGAATCTTTGTTTGCTTTCTAGGAAGGTGATGTTTTTACGTCATCTCGTTGTAATCCTTTTGACATTCACATTCAACTTTCGTCACGACATTTAAAGTTTGGCCACGATTTAAATCATCGCAGCTCATGAGTTTTTTTTTTCTTTTTCTTTTAAAGTTCGATGTGCATTGAAAACAAAAATTACGAACTCAAAGTGGGATAGATCATCGTGGAAGGGTATCACACTCTATTATGCCAATCTACCATCTCAGAAGAAAATCAAATATTTTGCAGGATGGAAAATTTGATTTTAATGTTAGGCTTCTTGTCTTGATGGTAGTTTTATTTCTATTTGTTCTAAGAAAGAAACCTCAAATTATTATTAAAGTATAAGGAGCTGGGTGTTTGGCTTGATTCACTTATATAATAGACACGTTTTAATAATTTTGGATCAGTCCGCTTTTGAAATTATTTTAAGGATATATTTTTAGATAATGATCCTACATTGAAGGAAAAGACCGTTAAGACATGGAGGTGCACCTCCCTGTTAAGGGTAGCTTAGTGCGTCCTTATAGAGGTCACGTGACCGGTCAAAGGCGATGAGTTAGGAGACCTCCTACTTCGCTGCATCAATTTTTGCACTCTTTGTACAACGACGCCGGCACGACGGCAGACTAATTACTGTCAGGTCCGGGCTAGCGAAAGGTTGAGTTGTTTGCTTAACTGCTGGATGTACGAAATGACATCACTCTATATAGTACTGACATTAAACGTACTTGAGTGCGTGATACGAATCCCGCATTTTTTAGCACTTACGCCTGATTGAAATCGAATCTTTCAAAATTTCATAAGTAGTTGTTAAATGCAAACGGACAAAATGCGGCATTCTATAGTGCTAAGTAGTAGGTAAACTGATTGATAACGAGTGTAAAAAACGAATGTAACAATACCAAGAGCTGACAACCTTCAGTCGGTGATCTTCGTTATTTTGAACATGTTGAAGATTCTCAAGCTTGTATACTAAGAATCCGACACGGATTCTTCAACAATATCTACCCAGGCTTATGTCAGAAGTATCGTCAGCATTTGTCTTTGTTTATTCTTTATAACGTTTTGTTGGGTTTCATGTACAGTACTGATAAATTGGAAACTATTGGAAAGGACTATGCGATTGAAACAGCATATCTATATAGTGGTATAGGGCACTGGCGTAGCCAGGGGGGGGGGGGGGGGCGATGGGGGCGGTCGCCCCCCCCCCCCCCCTACGATTTGGACCGGGGATTTGGGAGGCAGAAAAAAAAAATGCGTGTATACTGTATGCATGCACATGAAGCGGGTCTCCTTTGCAACCTTTCATCAAATAAGATATTTTTTTTGAATATTTCACTCAAAGTGTGCACCAGATCGTTGAATTTCAATTCAAAATATGCAAAATCTCTCGTGCTTGGGAGGGGGTATCCCCCTCCCAAACCCTCCCCTCTGTGCCTCTTTCCCTAGCTAAGTACACTTTTTAGATTTACAAAAAATTCTGAATAATTGTGGGTGCACAAGACTTATATTGCGAAAACTGAAGGTTCCCTCATGTATAAGGGGAATTTCCCCTTTTAATCGACTTTTCCTCCCTCAGCCCCCCCCCCATCAGTTTTTTTTTTTTTGTGTGTGTGTGTGTGTGTGTGTGTGATTTCCCAAATGTTGCTTCCATCAAATATGCGTATGCGAGATATCTCAATTTCAACCTTAAAAAGATAAAAGCTCCATCGGAAGGGAAGGGTGGAGACAACACTCGCCCACGCCTTCTCCCTGCTCGCCCCCCCCCCCCCCCCCCCCCCGCCATGCAAAGAAGTAGACTGTGGCTATACTACCAGATCGCTTTATTTCAATTCTAAAAACGCAAAAGCTCCGCGAGCGGGAGGGGGAATCCCCCTTCCCCTAAGCTCTATCTCACTAGACTTTACACATACGCACAGATGGTGCACATTCGGAATAAGAGCTAAATTCCGTGATTTTAACACTTCGATGAAAAAGTATTGCACCAAAAATTTCCACCAGATCGCTGAAATTCAGGTCTGAAAACGCAAAATCCCCTTCGTGTGGGAGGGGATATGCCCCTATCTACACCCTCGTGTGCATGCTTTTTCTGTTTGATTGCTGAACAGACAGCGTTCATGATATTCAGTGTAAGAATTAATACAAGAAGACTAGTGTATTTAAATTATACCATTTTATAGGCAAATTGTTCAATAATAATCTACACACCTACTGCAACCTTAAACAAGTGGGACTGTTTCAACTCGTTAAAACACGCAAAAACATGCATCAAATTGCACCATTTGCAACATCAAAATGCAAAAATTTCTCACCGTGGGAGGGGGACCCTCCCCCTCCCACACCCTCCCCTACCCCCTCGTTCGCTCCACTCGCTCGGGTTAAGTCGCGTTCATGATATTCAGTGAAAAGAATTAATACAAGAAGTGTATCTAAATTATATCATTTTATAGGCAAATTGTTCAATAATAATCTACACTAAAATATACTGCAACCTTCAACAAGTGGGACTGTTTCACGTCGATAAAAACGCGCAAAAACATGCTTCAAATTGCATCATTTGCAAAATCAAAATGCAAAAAGTTCTTACCGTGGGAGGGGGGACGCCCCCCTCCCACACCCTCCCCTCCACCCTCGCTCGCTCCGCTCGCTCGGGTTCAGTCGCGTTCATGATATTCAGTGAAAAGAACTAATAGGCCTACAAGAAGTGTATTTGAATTATACCATTTTATAGGCAAATTGTTCAATAATAATCTACACTAAAATATACTGCTACCTTAAACAAGTGGGACTGTTTCACGTCGATAAAACGCGCAAAAACATGCATCAAATTGCACCATTTGCAACATCAAAATGCAAAAAGTTCTTACCGTGGGAGGGGGGACACCCCCCTCCCACACCCTCCCCCCCCCCTCGCTCGCTCCGCTCGCTCGGGTTCAGTCGCGTTCATGATATTCAGTGAAAAGAATTAATACAAGAAGTGTATCTAAATTATACCATTTTATGTAGGCAAATTGTTCAATAATAATCTACACTAAAATATACTGCTATACCTTAAACAAGTGGGAATGTTTCACGTCGATAAAAAAAGAATTAATACGCGCAAAATAATAATCATGCATCAAATTGCACCATTTGCAACATCAAAATGCAAAAAGTTCTTACCGTGGGAGGGGGAAAAGACGCCCCCAATAATAATCTACACTAAAATATACTGCTACCTTAAACAAGTGGGACTGTTTCACGTCCCGCAAAAACATGCATCACACCATTTGCAACATCCAAATGCAAAAAGTTCTTATCGTGGGAGGGGGGACACCCCCCTCCCTCACCCTCCTCTACCCCCTCGCTCGCTCCGCTCGCTCGGGTTCAGTCGCGTTCATGATATTCAGTGAAAAGAACTAATAGGCCTACAAGAAGTGTATTTGAATTATACCATTTTATAGGCAAATTGTTCAATAATAAATCTACACTAAAATATACTGCTACCTTAAACAAGTGGGACTGTTTCACGTCGATAAAACGCGCAAAAACATGCATCAAATTGCACCATTTGCAACATCAAAATGCAAAAAGTTCTTACCGTGGGAGGGGGGACACCCCCCTCCCACACCCTCCCCTCCCCCTCGCTCGCTCCGCTCGCTCGGGTTCAGTCGCGTTCATGATATTCAGTGAAAAGAATTAATACAAGAAGTGTATCTAAATTATACCATTTTATGTAGGCAAATTGTTCAATAATAATCTACACTAAAATATACTGCTATACCTTAAACAAGTGGGAATGTTTCACGTCGATAAAACGCGCAAAAACATGCATCAAATTGCACCATTTGCAACATCAAAATGCAAAAAGTTCTTACCGTGGGAGGGGGGACACCCCCCTCCCACACCCTCCCCTCCCCCTCGCTCGCTCCGCTCGCTCGGGTTCAGTCGCGTTCATGATATTCAGTGAAAAGAATTAATACAAGAAGTGTATCTAAATTATACCATTTTATATAGGCATATTGTTCAATAATAATCTACACTAAAATAATACTGCTACCTTAAACAAGTGGGAATGTTTCACGTCGATAAAACGCGCAAAAACATTCATCAAATTGCACCATTTGCAAAATCAAAATGCAAAAAGTTCTTACCGTGGGAGGGGGACACCCCCCTCCCACACCCTCCCCTCCCCCCTCGCTCGCTCCGCTCGCTCGGGTTCAGTCGCGTTCATGATATTCAGTGAAAAGAATTAATACAAGAAGTGTATTTAAATTATACCATTTTATAGGCAAATTGTTCAATAATAATCTACACTAAAATATACTGCTACCTTAAACAAGTGGGACTGTTTCACGTCGATAAAACGCGCAAAAACATGCATCAAATTGCACCATTTGCAACATCCAAATGCAAAAAGTTCTTATCGTGGGAGGGGGGACACCCCCCTCCCTCACCCTCCCCTACCCCCTCGCTCGCTCCGCTCGCTCGGGTTCAGTCGCGTTCATGATATTCAGTGAAAAGAATTAATACAAGAAGTGTATCTAAATTATACCATTTTATAGGCAAATTGTTCAATGATAATCTACATCAAAATAAACTGCTACCGTAAACAAGTGGGACTGTTTCACGTCGATAAAACGCGCAAAAACATGCATCAAATTGCACCATTTACAACATCCAAACGCAAAAAGTTCTTACCGTGGGAGGGGGGACACCCCCCTCCCACACCCTCCCCCCCCCCCTCGCTCGCTCCGCTCGCTCGGGCTCGGTCGCTTCGCTCCCTCGCAGACTAACCGCCCCCCCCCTAAGATGAAATCCTGGCTACGCCGTTGGTATAGGGGCCTACTATAATAATACACTATGTCGAAGGAACCGCTGAACTTAAGTGTATAGGGCTGCGACGAGGGAGGGGGGGGGGGGGAGGGAGGTTGAGTGGCAGTCTTATAATAACGTATAACGCACTTGGTTGGGACAAGGGTTAATGTTTCTACTGCCCCCCCCCCCCCCCATCCTCTTTAAATATACGGTGTAGCTTCCCCATTAAGAAACATTAGTGTTACGTAGGATGACATTCAAATAAAATTATTTTTAATTGAAACGGCAGCGCAATATTGTAATACATGTTGCAAATGAAAGCGCGACTTTAATAATATCGTCTGTATGAGTTGGATATAATATGCACAACACTTAAAATGAAAGACTTTTGAATCATTATGAGTTTGAACTGTTTGATGAGTGGGATGCGGCGATCTCTTTCACTTACACATCGATATAACATGTCATCGATACGAGAATAGTTTTTTTTTTCACCAATAGTTGTTGTTGTTTTACAACATCGATATAACATGACATCGATACGAGAATAGTTTTTTTTTCAACAATAGTTGTTGTTTTACAACATCAATATAACATGACATTGATACGAGAATAGTTTTTTTTTCAACAATAGTTGTTGTTTTACAACATCAATATAACATGACATCGATACTAGAATATTTTTTTTTTCAAATAAAAAAGAGTTTCTTGATATGAGTAGACAGGGCTTATGAGCTTTCCTATCACATTTCTACACCTTATCGAGTTTACGTGTTTTGACAATAACCTGGCTGCTAGAACGTGGGACAAAAGCATCCCACACTATAGTAGAGCAATGGCAAATGAAATGGGGTCTTTAATTCTTAAAATCTTTAAAATCTTATCCATGGAGTTTATAGGCAGGGTGTGTTTCAGATAAGGATACCACCACCCAACAGCATTAGTACCATGACTGTTCGATTCACAATAAACGGCGACATCGTGCGTATAATACACATCTGCTATGTATTTTGTTGCCTGTATTATGGAGAGTGTTGTTTCCATACACGGTTGTATAACCGAGGCTTTTGCCGTTGTTCGTGTTGTAATCAATGAACCCCCACCCCCTCTCCACCTTCCTCAGGTGATCAGCAAATATTTGGTTAATTGGTTATTTTACACTGCCCAACACTAATCGTGTGTTCTTGTCATCCTGTACGACTCAGCAAACAAAGACGGACGTGTTGACGGTATTTGTGCACTGAAACTGTTTCCGTACTATAATGGATGACGGTGCGAATATAGTGGCGTTATTTTGGTTTCGTTAAATGTGTCCATATTAATGTTTTTATTTTGTGTGATAAGCTATAAACTGATAGCTTTCACAATTTAAATCAACATCATCTCCACTTTCTGTACTTAAATGTAGTTACCGTTGTTATTCATTAAAGTCTATATCATATACATATAAATATATATATATATATATATATGATATCTAAAGGAGTGACGCTATGTATTCATAAAAGTTAATTGATAGGTTATTTCCACGACTGACGTGAAAAAAAGATTTGAAACCTACTAGTAGCACAAATACCAAGTTTAGCTTTTATTAGGTGCACATCGTCATCTTTTAAAAGGAATGATATGTTACTAAAAATGTGCGATCCTGTGGCTTCATGGTTTGCAGCTGTTAAAAGCAGACACAAACATGATGGGGCTTTTCAAAAAACAACAACAACAACAACGACGACGACGACGACAACAGCAACAACAAAAATAATGATAACAACAACAACGATTATTATTGGCCTAATAACAAGAAAACGACAAAACACAAGAAAGAAAACAACAAACGGACGAACTGTTTTTATTTCGATGAGACTTGACGGAAATGAGCCATTCACGTGATACATAATAAAATACAATTCAAAGCCCATGACAAGCTGATGCTCGTGTATGCTCTCTTTGATAGCATATTATTAAGGGATTGAGTGCATTGAAAGTCAATCGCATCGTGAGGATTAGCACATTTGCCTTGTCTCTAAACCCATCTTCACTAGATGTGAAATTGGAGACTCGCTCTCTTCATACGAGCTTGTGCCACCGACACAGTGTACCAAATCAGTTACGTGGGTTGTTGAAGTCGAGTAGAGTGGGTCGTTGAGTGGTGTGTATGTGGGACACCCTGACCTTTCTACCAAGAGATGGTAGACAAGCCGATTGGATCTCCGGATGGGCTCCCAGGTCCCAGGGAGGCCCAATCTAAGGGGAGGATGTAGTCAAACGTAGGACTACCAAGAACTACTTACTAGCCTTGTGATAACAGCCGCAATAATTACGTCTGATTAATTCGCCTGTGGTGGTAGGTTGGTCACGGGCAATGGTTAAGTTTTCTTGATGCTGAAGGTAGATTTAGGTTTGTAATCTGATAAACCTCATCCCCCGAGAAGACTCATTAATCCTCACGATTTTTTCTTCTCATTTATCTCAAACATCAATGTTTCCTTCTTTCAAGCGTCTCAGAGTATCTGACGAATGTCAGATAAAGACATTGAATGATAAGTGAATGAGTTTTTCTGATTTACCGGATCAATTTGCACGCATCATTCTCATTTTTCTTTCAGCTAAATTTGCTCTTGGTAGACGATTTTGTGTGATGTTGATATCGATCCATTGGCCTACTCTCAGGCTATTACAATTTCAGAACAATAGATATAAAGTGCACAAGTAATATGCTAGCCCGAGAGACAAACAAATAAACAGACAAACAAACAGCTAACTGTTTAATGAACAGAATATGAAAACTACCACATAAGAGCATGATATAAGATTTTCCAAGGGTAAATGGTATTCTGTTTTTCGAGAAAAAATAAAACAAAGAAGTCTAAAGTTGAAGAACTGCAATATTTAAGTATATGCACAAGGGAGATATCTTAAACTCGGACATTAATATCTTTGTGCTGCTGTTGAGTTCTTTCATAGTTTTTTTTTCTCTTTCCGCGGGGAATTCACAGAGTACTTTACTGTGTAAACAATCACAACTGGCATTCCTTGAACCCATTTACTGTTACTTTGGTTTCTTCTCACACGTACTTTCTTGCTATTAAACGACCCGCTGGGAAAGCTAGTTTTTGACGTCATAGCTGAAAGTGCTGTTACGTTTACCACTGTGACGTTTATCACTGTCACGTGATGAGAGACACGCGCTACATGACTTGAAGGGAATTTATATAAGGAGAACAGGTGAAGAGAACAAGGGATTTTTTTAATATATAGCAATTTCTGCATATCATCATGTACAATCCATTCGAAATCGTCATTTTTATTTGCATTTTTCTCTCGGTCACCATGGTCACAGGTTGAATGCGATTTCTTCGGAATTTTCGTCTCGTCAGTATTATCATGGTATCCTCCCCCGTTTGCCGCTTCAAAATAATGGAAATCAGTAATATTGCATTCGTTAATTTGCCTAAGTAACAAAGGATAATCTTTGTATACATGCTGCTAATTTACTTTCGAATGCTCTCTCATATTCAGGATTAAATAGTCTAAACTTTGGAAAGTTATGTTGTCGGACAAAGTATGAAGGCCCTTATATCGCTGTATATAAACCTCAGATATCACTGATGTTCTCTTCACGATCATCTAATTATGTCGACGGTTCATTCAATATTTGATATAAGTGCTATACAATGATACTTCGTACTCATGACTTGAAAGGAGGCATTATTAGAATTGACCATGATTATTTAGTTAACTTTGCCTCTCCAGATGAATGCTTTATTCTCCACCTTAATGGAAATAAGACAACCCGATACAGAAGTCAAACAAAATCCCATCATCCGGATTTGCATTAAAAAAGTCGAATTAAACTGTACATATTCATAATATTTTGTGCTGTGAGACGTTATACACGTATCAATGTATATTACAGTTTGTGCGTTGGTCTTGAACAATCTATTATCATCTCTTTCTTTGTTGTTTTCCATTCACTGGCTTTGAACGGAATGATTGAGGAACAAGATGACCCAGGAGGTATCACACACCTCTGTGGTCAGACAAAGAACTTTGCCACAGTATGTGCTCTTTTGACTCGAGTGTGACCTCTGTATAAAGCGAGTCTACTTTGTACGGAAGACAGACGTCTACTAGCCCCTGGCGTGCTGCGGTGTCGGTTTTCTCGCCACCATGTTATACGTGTATCTTGATTACACCTGTCGTTCGACGCGGTATATAGTCAGCCCCCCCTCCCCTCGCCTTGATGTTGACCTCTTACCTTTTTATAATGGCATACCAAACATTTCAAGAAAACACTATGCGTATTCAGGACATCTGGACTGTACAGTGTAACTCCGTAAGTTTGTAATAGATTTTTATGAAGTTCATCAAATCTAATTCAGAATTCTACGTCTGCATACGTCCGGTATAGACTGCTTTGCGTGCTACAATCACATTGATCACTTAGCCATGCTGACATCAAGGAAAGTAAAACAGCTATGTTGATGGTATTTCCAGTGAGTGAGCGCTGAATTGTTAGTGCATACTGGGAAAGGTTCTTTATTTTCAACGAGATGCTTGCGTCGTAAGCTAGTCCTTCTTTCTCTGCAGCGCTATTCAAATCCTGAAAAGATAAGCAATTAGCAAATATGTCCATGGGCAATGTTATCGTTTTGATTACCCCTGGCATAATTTCATTATTTTGACTGTATACGGAATAGAGCGATACACGTCTGTTTTTATCTCCAATGATGGTGGCACAAATATTTGAAGATACATGAGAAATGTGCCTTAGGTCCATGACGAATCAAAAAAGTGAAAGAAAACGAATTATACTTAGAAGTTCATGCACGCATTGTGCAAGCGCATTTTTTTTTCTTTTGCCATCTTGCGACGTGCTGCGTCCATGTCGCCAAAATCTTGTATAGCTAATGTACGGAAGCTTCTAAGTGCCATTAGGCTTGCCGATATGGTGATATACTGATTTATCTTGTCAAGTCGACTTGATATTTTTATCATCTCGACAATAACATGGCGACATACATTATCTTGCCAAGTCGACTTCCTGAAAAGTGTATGTCGACATGACGATACACATTATCTCGCAAAGTCGACTTCCCCCCAAAACTAACTAAAAAAACAAAAAACAAAACACCCTACAAAAGTAATTACTACAGTTGATAAGTCGGCATGGTACGTGAGTTATATCTTGACATGTCGACATGATAAAAATATAAAGTCGACTTGATAAGATGGAGTATCTCGCCATGTCGGGAAGTCAAATGGCACTTAAAAGCTTCCGTACTTTTGCTATCTTTTTAAAGGGGAAACGAAACCCAAATATTGCTGTGGATTGAGTGAATGCAAAAATATAGGTTCTCCCGGTCAATTTCCAGTGCTTTTGTCATTCAAGTTCCTATTCTGAGCATTCAATTTCACGCATTCCGCGCTCGCAGCACTGAATCAGCAATCAAATTAAAAATCTGGTCATTCGAATTCACCATAGATATCGGAGCATTCAAATTCACTATCGGAGCATTCAAATTCACTATCGGAGCATTCAAATTCACTATCGGAGCATTCAAATTTAAGAGAAGAGCACGCATTTCAGGAATGAGCATTCAAATTCATGTCAAGCTGGCGACGGAATCTCGTCGGTCATTCAAATTCGTGAATAGACAACCATGTTCCAATTAGCTGCATTCAATTTAAAAGAAGGCCGGAATTTAGTTAGTTTAGGGCCGTGTGTGTGTCTCTTTTTCATCTAGCTTTGAATATAGGTTTTCCCATTCATTTTCAAACTTTTTTCATTCAATTTCAAAAAATTTTACTTCAATTTCGTCGCGGGATGTCGGGAATAGGCCAATTTTACTTTCAAATTCGTCTTTCGTCGTTCATTTTCAAATAAAGTCCATTAAATTTAGTCATTTAGCATACATTTTCGTCATTTACAGTTCAAATTCGTCAGTCTCACTCGCAGCACTCAAAACAGCAGGATCGATTTCGTCTTTTGTCAATCATTTTCGTTAAATTTTCATGCACATTCGTCTCATTTCTCTATACGGTGTGATTTCCCAGTCATTCATGTATTTTTTTCTGTAACCATTCACATTTTACATTCAGAAGTTAACATACACACAAGTGCACCCCCCCCCCCACACACACAAACACACAGAACCACAGATACAGACACCCACACACAAGCAATCCGAGTACACACTGATACAAACAGAAGTACCGTCTCGCATACGAAAACACTGACAAACGATTTCTAGGCAAACATGATTAAAGACAAAGTTTTAAATGTAGAATTGTAGCCTGTTTAATGTCAAAGAATGGATAACAGCATTATGCTTGCTGCTTTCCAGGGTACAAAATTTCAAGTTTGCTTCATGCATCATGATGCGAAAACCTGAAAATTACGAGTTAAAGTTCAAAAGGTGATACTGACATACTGTCCTGGGTTATGACTTTTGACTGTCGTTTATCCTTCAATTAATCAATGGTCTTCTCTGGCGATTTTGGTTGGCAGCCATATTTTTCGTGTGCATTATTTAAGCAAATGGTTAGGGAATAATGTGTAACGATGCAATTTACGAGAGAAAGTAAAAATATGTCGGCTTAAAGTTGGTTCACCCTCAAAATAAAGAATCGACAACATCTGGCTAATTTGAATGAAAAATTCATGAAATTGTGTGAACAAAAACGAATTTGATCTTCACATTCTGCGATCCGTCAGCGGGAGGGATGACATTGAATGACAATTGACGATTTTGAATGCTATGTCTTCGAAAATGTTTGACGAAAAACGAATTACAATGACAATGACGAAATTGAAGTTATGATTTGCGTTCCACGTGCTTGTTGGGACGAAATTGAATAATAAATCTTTGAAATTGAATGACAAAAGTGCGAAAATGGATGGGAAAACCTATAGTATTATGCTTTGATGTCAGGATGTGGTAGTCACGGTATATGTATGGTGCACAAGACAGCCGGACACAGACATGATAGAGGGGGAAGAACGGAAATGAGAATATACTTCCGAATTTGTTTCTTTGAATTTGTTCGACTATACCGCATAGTTTAGAGATTGAAAATTTTGCTCGGTTTGTGTTCCTGGTCAATTTTTTTTCAGCCACTTTTTTTTTTCGAGTAACGACAAACATCATCAAGCCGCCACACACTAAGTGCACTTTATCACAGACACCACTTCACTTGTAACTCTCTATGTTAGGAGTATAATGTTGTACGAATTTTAATTCACTGTGTTTCGAAACTGTAAAAGTGATGTTGCTTATCCTAAGACAGAGAACCAGAGACACTGAGATTTTCCAAGAAGTAATCATGATGATTCCCAGTACACGATGGTGAAGACTGACATGCGCATCTTGAGGCAAAGTATCCCTGACGAAGTAGCAAAATTTGGTTCTTCGTCCGAAGGAAAAAAATAATTGATTGGGTTTTTCCCAAAAAAGAGAATCCGAAGAAGAGGAAGAAGGAAGACATGGAGGAGGAAGAAGAGTAAAAGAAGAAGAGAAAGATCGACGAAGCATGTCCAGGCCCGTAACAAGGGCAAAAAAAAAAAGAAATAAAAAAGAAAAGTGCAACCCCTTAGATTTTTGTTAAAGAAACCAAAAAAAAAAAAAAAAAAAAGGAAACCATCTGTGTGAGGCGATTGTAGTGGTACCAGAAAATCGCGATGAAGCTTTTTTTTTATGTTTTGCTTGTCAGCCGATGAAACCTGGAAGTGGCATGAGAAATGGAAAAAATTGCATGGGGGAACCTTTTTTTAAAAGGCATAATTTACCATTTGCAAATGAAATAAAAACCCAGCATTAGTGCTTCAAAATAGTTTTGATATGTGGGTTAGAGATAGAAACAACCAATGTAAAATTTTGAATCGGTATAAATAATGTTAAGTATTGTTAGATATACAAAATGTGAACAATAGTAATATTAAGAATGTTTCTAGAATAAACTGTCTACATATGGTTCATTGATGAAAATAATGATATCTCCTCATATCTTAGGCTTTACTGCAAAATTTTTGCATGGTACGGTGCCTTGTGCTACAACTGACCTTCATGTATGCATTAAATGTGATATCTCGAACATTTTCTAAATTACTGCTCCCAAAGGTAAACTGTACCTTTAAGTGGCACTCCCCAGAGACGATTTTTTTTTGCTTGTCAGCTGATTAAAACCAGAAGTGGCACCAGATATTTTTTTTTTTTTGCGCCCCTAATGTGCGAATGTGCTTGAACTAAAAGGTCCACCTTTTCTCATTCTGAACCCTCCCATAAAAATCCTAGTTACGGGCCTGATGTCAGACTTGAACCCGACTTTTCTTATACCCGTGTCCCGCGTGACATTCATCGCCAAAGTCTCTCAGTAAAACCTTTCTTTGAATTAGATTATAGAAACCTCCAAGCACCCAATAGATAAATACATTAGAGACAAGCGTGAAATCGGGTGCTAAAATAACTTCAGTGAAGGCCGTGTACTCGTTGCTGCTCCAAAAGATCAAAACAAAAACTGTCTAGGTAAGATATACCTGCAACCCTATCTAGAAATGAAGCTTGTAAAATGTTTGAACTTTCCAGAGATATGATGTGTAGGGCTTACAGTCATATTTTGTTG
Source organism: Diadema antillarum (assembly GCF_040938485.1). Classification (NCBI taxonomy): domain Eukaryota; kingdom Metazoa; phylum Echinodermata; class Echinoidea; order Diadematoida; family Diadematidae; genus Diadema; species Diadema antillarum. The sequence continues at coordinate 1,081,625 of NW_027271288.1, read as the reverse complement.
TCTCCCTGAGCAGAGTAATAATTCATCTCTCTCTGTCCCTCCCCATCTCTGTTTCTTTTTCTCCCTCAGTTCTGCCAAAATATCGAGCTAGGGGAAGGAGACACGAGGCTAAACAAGATGGCTCTCCCAGGATTTGGTGGGGATGATGCCTCCTACTTCAACATGGCCGTCCTACTCATCCTCGACCATCAAATTAGCCAGGTGGTGCGCGTCTTGGACGTCGTGCCCTACATGGTCGGCCAGAGGACGCTGACGGACGACGAAGCTCAGCACATTGTGAGCGGAGCGACCAGTAGAATCCAGACGGAGAGGCTCGTTGCTAGGGTCAAGGTTCGGGGAATCACCGGCTACCTACAGCTGAGGGCTGCACTAGCAGCTTGTGGCCCGAAGTACGAGAAGCTCATTGCTACCATAGACACAAATATTCCGCCACAGTACAGCAACAACAACGCCATGTATTACTGAAAGAATATGTCAATGATAACTTTGTGTGTCTTACTCGTGGACAGTCAACTGTGTTTTGCCAGTGCAAATTGCCATAAATTAACAGCCATGTGATTTTCGAGGAGGGAGGTTCTTCCAGAGAGGGAACACAACTCTTGGACTGACGAGGCTACAATCCTTACGAGCTCAGATGAGGTTTGAAGGTAGCCAGCAGCTATCTTGGATGTCAAGAAATCGGATTCTACGGACAGGCTGCTTAACGAGTAACATTTTCCTTTGGTGTGACAGTGATAACGTGACTGGCATCATATTAGTTGATTGGATCTTAAAGTGTTTAAGAGCAAATTGCTGTCTATGGAATGTTGGATTGGGTCGAGCGAAACGGCGATAGAATGAGTCAAATCTGGCAACTGTCACAACTTTGGTATGGGAGAGATAAGAACAAAAGAGCTAGCAATGCCTCGATCAGTCCTTTGAGTAGCGATTTAGAGAAGTCTCGAGGAGTTTATTGGTCTTCTTGTAAGGTTTTCCCTGCAAGCTGCTGGTTAGTTTGTAAACTTGTCTTGTGAACATTTTGAAAATGGAAAGAAGTAACACCATTTGAAGCCAATTGTACAATTTTGAAGAGAACTCTCAATCGATCAAAAATTAATGAGATACAAATAGTTCCAAGGTTTACTGGTCTCGACACAGGCTGCTGAGGCCCATTTATCAATCTTAATGACTATATTTGGAAATGTGGTTACTATTTATCAAACTTAGTGGCTGTTTGGAAATATGACGTTCAGTTCTATTTGGTTGCCTCCTTAAAGCAACTAATTTGAGGAGTCATAAGAGTAATGGGGGCGAGGCTACCAAGAGTGGTATTGTATTAGTGGAGTCATTGCACTTTTAGAGCGACATTTCTGAAAAAAAAAGTACAAAAACATGTTGAATATCAATCAGACGAGACTCGAACTGAGATAAACAAACCGGATCATTTTCTTTATTGTAATATGATAGTAATGCGACATGTGTATTCAAAGGGAACAATAGTACTGGGGAAATCCCCAACAGTTTTGAAAGAAATTCTTGGGATTCCTGACGTTCGAGGACTGAGCTTGACGGTCCGCCTCCACGTCATCTTTGTGTTCACAGTTGATATGAATTAACGACAGGCAACCCGTTATCTATAGCATGTATAGACCGTTATGTGTGCCATTAAACTGCATAACGTTACAATACAATGGGAAATACTTTACCAGTATCTCAATCCACGAAATATTTTGACGTTGTTATTGTTATTTGTATATAATAAAATGGTGTATAATAATTGTATGAAAGATGGGTTTGGAGTGCTGTTTTGTTTTGCATCTCATTATGTCTTCACACTCGCTGCTATGCCAGGCAAGGTTTTGATGTGATTTAGATTGTTGAGGAAATGTATAGGACAAGTGTATTGTCATGTTTCTTTTCAATCATCATAATTATGGCGAATTATGGAGTAAACCACAGACTATGTGCATACGCAACTGGACCCATGTGGAGATGAACTAAACGACTATTAAATCGTGTCATTGCTCACTTGAGTCTCTGATGAATGGAAGGGGTGTAGGCAGTAATGACCAATTGGAACATAGACCGTGTGTTGATAGAATATTGATTGATAGGTAGAATTTAAAATGTTGGTGCCTTGTTGATATGACGCAGGTTCAGCATCGAGGCATCTTTCTTTGTATCCGTTATCTTTCCCTTGTCTTATCTTACGAAGGAATCAAAGTAAGAAATTCCAAAAAAAAAAAAGATATTATTTGTATAATGCTGTCTCAAGTAGTACATGTCATTGTTCATGGATCCACGACAATAATAGTTTAATAGTTAGCTCAACCGAGTATTCGCAAAGCTTTTTGGTCAATTAGGATATTAATCTTAAGATATGAGGGTGAATAGGAATGATTTATGATACCTTAATATGGCCGTTATACATGCACCTACAACAATCGGTACATCTATGATACGCATGCACCTTTGAAATAATGATAGGATTATTGTACCGATTAAGAATTATTCGAACTTTTCGCATTATGATTATCATGACTCTGGGTTTGGATACAATGACTGAGATCACTTATTACTATCATCATTATCATTTATTCATTTTTAATGACATTGTGTATCCTTGCTGTTGGAAAGTTTACTACAACTCCTTCATTTTGTTCCATCTCACCTTGCATATGCAGCAGAATGGCAACGTTAATGCAGTTTGTAACTGATCAGGCTTGTAACTGATATGACACCGAGTTATTGTTTCATGTATTACTACACATTTATGTTATCCAAGTAAACATTTTAATCACTTTATTCCGACAGTCATGAGTATGCAGTCCCGTAAAACTTAAAGGGATGGTATAGTCCTGGTTGAGGTGAGTATTCAGCTTTTAGCTGTTTGCGAGATACTTAGAAAATACTTTATAAACTGTTTAGGAGCATACAATTTTAAGATGAATTTTAAGTTTATTTGATAAAAATCCGTTTTAGAATGGCTGAGATATCTTAAAACAAAGTGAACTAAAGTCATCCTACTAAAAGGTGAGTCCCATCTTTTATTAGGATCGCTTTGTTTTGGTTATCTCAGCCATTTCAAAATCAATTTTCTTCAAATAACCTTTGAATTCCTCTGAAAATTGTATGCTAATTCATAATTATGTCATAAGATGTTTCTCATTATCTTATCTATAAAAAAAAATCATCAAAAACGTCGGAAACCTATAACCCCATCTCAACTGAAACTCTACCATCCCTTTAAAGTGTTATGTTCGAGGCGAAAAACCTATGCCTACATCCTGATTTGTACTCAATATTTCAGTGATACAATTGTGTATCAAATGTGAAGAGCTCCTTGAGTCTAGTTGTGAAATCATGTACAAGGAAACCAAAATTAATATTCCGTTAGGATACTGACAAGTTAAAGGTAAGACAATTTGAAGTGTGTGAGAGTAAATTGAGCACAGGAGGTAGAGGTCTGAGGAATAACATAGCTTTGTCCCAAGGCGAACAGAACCCATCAGTTGTTCTTGTTGTTGCTGGGATCTATCTTGATATTCCTTCGTCATGTGTATTTTCATTTTCATTCCTACTCGAAGGGAAAATAGGGAAATCGAATTTTCGATCTATTTGTTTGCTGTTTGAAATCGACTAGTTTGTAGATGTTTCTAGTATTATGTTTGTATTCATTACCAATACGAATACAGGTCTCGCTTTGAAGCGACAAAAATCATAGCTATTCTTTTTTTCTTTTGCAGTTCATATACTACTTTATCTCAATTATAGTCTTTAAACTTATTTTGCTTTGACCTCCCCGATACAGTCACTGGTTGAATAGCAACGTAGGAAAGACGGATAAATCACGTGATTTCTCTTCTGTGGCGATCTGGTTGTAATTCATATTATATTCAATGGAAGGGGGAAAGTTTTTTCCTTGGAGAAATATAAACGCGTTGTTAACAGCTCTCAGATCAACTTCACACTTCCTCCTTTATTCTCATTAGTGCAAAGAAGGAAGTAATTGATCGATTAATCCTTTATCCATCTCAGCATATCACACTCGTGTACAGTAGTGCATAAAACGTTTATTAGATACAAATGAGTTGATTTGTGTACAATGCGGCAGGTGCGATAATTCGGTTCAACAATTTGACCGCGTTTACAACCTATTAATATCATGTTCAGGTACATCAGAGAGGTTAATAGAAACTTCGTTTGTCATTAATATGACTATAATATGGCAGACTATGATAAAACGATACAATGCTAACCAGTGAAACACATGAAAACAAATCGTTGTTTACACAATATATCATCGCCAAGAAAAGTAACCAAGAATTCGACGCAAAATGATCCGGCACTACCAAACATTAGCGTATTCTAACACAACTTGATGATATATAAAACAACGTCACTAGCATTGCATCTATCGCCAAGCAATTCCCGAATCTGGCCAGAACGTGCACGGACTCGTTCGATGTCTAATGAACGAAACAAAGTCCAGCTGCGAACATGAACAATGATGAACATCTGCCTGACGCAATAATCACTGACTGGTGACCCTATAAAACACAACCCTGGAAAGTCAATAGTAAAGGCTCGCTGTCATATCATCTCGGTATGATTGCAATAATTGCAACTGACAACTCATACTCATAAAGATGCACATTGGACGTTCAAGAAGCCCTGCTATCACGGCACGAGTCGCAGTGCCCATTTTACTCTTGACTTGTAATAGTTGCCAGACTGAGATTCCAGGACGGTAGACGTTAATATTGTTTACGCCAAGACGAGTGTGGAATGGTGTGTAAAATATTTACTTGGCATATTATGCAAGATCTTTCTTTTATGATGAAAATGATGTTGCTTCGAAGGACTCGTACAGAGACTCATGATTTGTCTCACAATGATGATAACTTTAGCCCCTCTTAAACAGGAAGCTGATAATCATCACTATACTTACATCAGTTGTTTATGATATCTGCCTTCTTTTCACAACAGGATGTGTTATCACAAACTGTGATTTCAAATCTCAATAAAGTTTCATACATTGAAGATGATATACAATTTGTATTGTGGTATTTTTACCGGTTGATGTGAGGAATTGAAACTCGAGTTCCAGAGAATCACTCTTTCTTAAATTACCTATGGATTAACTGAGTATTCTTTCTCCAACAGTTGATGAGTCGAGTGAAACGTAATGGCAGAATCGGTAATCTTGATCTGTCAGTTACTAGTATTACGATTGGAAAAAAAGAAAGATATTAAAAAATACAGAGAAAGAAGAGCTATGCAGGAGAGTCAGGAATTGATCCTAAGTCCTTAGATTTGCTTCATGTGAATGCTTAGCCCACGACCAATGCTGAACTCACACAAAACAAGTTTTTCATATTACAGTCATCAGTCCTGAACATTTCAACGCAGAGAGAATAATTGTAACAATACCATATCACTGCATGCTCCTATATCCCCAAACGAGCACTAACAGTTTGGTAAAAACTAATAACACAACATGCACAATGCAGCAATAGTTACATTAAAGATGTAGAGTTATATTAAGATCTGTTCAAAGTATAAAAAGTTTACTTTGGCAAAAAATTAGTAACAGATAGACGCAGATGCATGGTTTCTAAATAGCAGAGAAGTATGCTGCGCAGTGCATGCAGCATTCTTAACTAAATTAGGCAACCGTTAACTGATATCTCTCAGTGCAAAGGACACATTGTATATAGCTCGAGAGTCTCTAACTATACTCAATCTAATTACACTTGAAACATGATCACACAAAATGACATCTTATATGATTCAATCGACACCGCTAGATAGCATTCTCTATACAAAAACAAAGTGTTAAGACAATATTGTGAATTGTGTATCAACCACATACCCCCCAAAAAATCTCCCAATTGCTGCTCCCAAAATACATGTCTATAAGCAGGCAAAATAGAACTTGTTCAATGTATCCCTATATACTCACTATTCATGTTCTAGAGGAATATTAAATGTGCACTAATAGGCCTAAATGCAATTACAACTTAAAAATCTTTCACGTATACCCTTTCATAACTTATCATGTAAGAAGCATCTTTATGTTCATCAGAATATCGAGAATACAAAGTTTATGTACTAATAAGAACGAAAAGGAATGTATTTACCTTAGGCAAGCGAAGTTTTTTTATGGACTGATCTGTTAATGTATAAATACGAGCTGCAAGGATCTTTACTCTTGAAGACGTCTATCTCTGTTCAGCAGAGATATGTGAATGTCATCTCTTTCAATATCAATGTTTGTTTGATAGACACTTTATTTTTTGCAAATCAATATACGTAAGTTACATAATCATGAACATGATGGAAACATACAAAGTAGATTTAAAACGGAGTCGTTTGACTTGCATAAACAACGATACAAAAGGAAATTAATGATATAATAATTATATAGTATGCATGTCTATACAGCAGGGATTACACTAACAATTGTAGTTAAGAAGCGATTTTGCAGAGGGCCGCCATTATAAGCATTGCTTGAAAAGATGGCCGGCCCGAGGAAAAGGTAGGGACGGTCTAGATTCGTAAAAATACAAATTCTGCTGCGAAGATAGCGGGGGAAAATAAACTCTGATGTGTGATGGTGGTGAATGTGCGTGCAAGTGCAAGTGCTTGAAAGTGCACAAGGGCAGAAAGGCTGGAATTTAAAATAATAGAATTTCAATCATAGGTGTAGGCCATCTTTAATATTCATTGAGATGTACGAAATTTACATTTTTTTTTTTAAATATCAGGCAGTGTCATACCTTGGTGCATACATAACTTAGGATTTCTTATTATTCTTGTTTTATGAAAGGCTTGATAGAATTGCCACTAAAACTAAAAAAATAAGCGTTATATATACGACTATTTTTAGTTCTACCCTTACGACTATTAGCTCAAGACATTACCCCCTTTCTTTTTCTTAAATCTGTCTGAAATGCAATGGAAGGGAGATACTACGTCTGTGTAAAGGTATGCAGGAAGTGGAGAGGAACAGTATGCCCAAGGCTCTTCATCGATCACTACGGAAGGCTGTAAGAGATTTTAAATGCTGTACACTAAGCAATCATTGATGAAGTATACTCCAAAATACAAGTGTTATGCTCAATTCATAACCATAATGATTATTATGACACATGTTAGCCTGAGGAACGACATGTTCAGTCATTCCTTACTTTGTCTTTGAATGGCCGTTAATAATGATGTACGAGAAGCAATGCACTGATCCTGATCTCCATTATGCGCTAAGGTAACTGAAAATATTTCATTTTGTTGGGATTTTTGTCTTCTAAGGTAATTTTGTCGATAGTACATTCTCTTCTTTAAGACAATGTGCTCTTTATACTGTTTGGTAATAAGAAACATCTTGACTCTCAGTGAAAAATACGTAGGCCTAATATTGAAAACGGTGAGAATCACTTTTCCATTCCATTCGATTACTGAATCCAGGAAGCACTTAAATGCTGTAATATATTTTTTTTTAATGAAAAAGAGTAGTTGAATCAATGCACTGATTTCGTTTAGCAGCAATCACGCATTAGCAAAACAGGAGTGGACAACGACATTAATCAAAGTTTTGATCGTTGCTTTGGTAAGACGTTCATTTCTAAGCCCAAAGCCGAGACGTCTAATGAAGATCAACTATTATAGGCCCTATCTAAAATGATTCACTCGTATGCAAGAGAAATCAGGAAGACGGCGCTCACTCGAAGTCTGAAAACTTGTCGTCATTCACTTTGCCGGTGAAATGCTGAAAGAGGAAAAGTGAGATATTGGTACAGAAGGCTATTTCTCCCGTAGCGATTTCACAAAGGCTGTAGAACGGTACCGTTGATATAGAAATGGGATATTTCTCGAAGATTGTCTCAACTACTGATAGATCCAGTTTGCATCGAGTCATCTTCAAATAATCCTCCCCAGTCTGCTGCGACAAGTAAGCAATCATTACTCCTTTCCCTCCGTCACAGAAGTCGGCAACAAGTATCTCGTCGCTAACTAAGTGATTTAGCACTTGAAGCACGTCTCCTTGGGAGTCCAGTAATCTCAGCTTGGTCCATGACGTCAGTAAGATCGTCCCCTCTGAAGATACCCGTATGTCCATAAGGTCGATACCCCGAAAGCCGATGGTCCTCACAGGGGCGCCTCCTTTCGGTGAGAACACCTGTATCTTGGAGGCTTTCTTGTAGGCAACGTAGAGGTAGTGATGCTGATCAACACACAACCGTGCTGCGCCACCCTCACTCTTCGGTATTGTCTCGAACGTAGCAGGAAGTTTGGCGAACAACGGAGAGTAGAGATTGAGATTATTCTCTGTGTCAAGAATGACGCATTTTCCATCAGGTAGAAAGGCCACGGCTCTAATTTCCAGTCCAGCAATGGCCTCCGGAACCTCCTCCCGATCATCCGGCGAGATGAGGATTAAGCCACCCCTTTCTTGCGAAAAAGCGACAGCCATCCGACCATCAGGCATCGCGCACACACTGCTTACCGTTCCCGTTGGAAGGGACTTTTCCAGCCTCGTCTTCCACCCTTCTGCATCTTTGCAGACAGTCCCGAGCGATGCTGGCTCACAGCTTTGGAACTCGAATCCCTCAGCAAATCCCGATGTCTCTTTAAGGATGTCGACATCGACATCATGCTCCAGAAGTGACTCGAGGTTATGGCAAAGGTTGATGTGAGACCGGAGGCTATCTCCTCGTAGTTTCTTGTTGATATTCTGACTTAAATTGACGTTGATTTTCTCAAGCGAGTCTGAGAATTCCAAGGCGAAGTCAGCAATAGTCTGCAGTTTGGACAACAGGAATGCTTCCCTTTCGTGACATTGCTTCAAAATGGCGTTTTTCTCTGTCGTGATTTTTCGGAGATGGTTATAATAAGTCGATGTAACATCTGACGTAACCTTCTGCGATGCAGACTGGACACGCCGTACCTGTGTTGTCACAAGCTGTAGCCTTTGTTCCAACTGTTTCTTCTTCGCACTGGTTCTATGAAGCAGTGATTCGATTGTTTTGTCTCTTACCAGCTTGCTCTCTGCCTCATATTCTGCAAGGTCCACCAAGGCATGGTGTCTTTCCAAGTGTGAAAAGGAGCAGAAGGAACAGAGAGATCTCTGACAGGTGTAGCAGTGATCCACGGCTTCCCGTTGCTCAAACTTTGGACATTGCCTACACTTCAACCCCTGGTCGACGTACTGATTTTTGTTAGTCTCAATAAGATCCAGCATCCCGAAATCTTTGAGTAGATTTGCTGCATCGCCTTTCGGAACGTGAGACATTTTGTCACATATGGGACAAGAAACCGATTTCTTGATGACAAGCTTACTGATGCATGATCGGCAGAAGGTGTGTCGGCAGCCCAGGGACCGCGGGTCTTCCAAGGTCTTGGAACAGTGGGAACATGTTGTTATCTCAGGAGTTTTCTGGGGACTGGTTGCCATATTTTCGCTCAAGAGAATCTCCTCGCATTAAGAATCCTTCACCTCGCCGTGTCACCTGGTTCTGTCTGAACAATGAAAGGAAAACAATGACGTCATAGGTACGGTGATCATTGCAACAATTGACATACAAGTTTGAGAATTCAAACATGACATTCATTTAGACTGCAAACTGTAACGATATTCATCCGCCAAGATTAGAAGATATTTTTGAATAAATATAAATCATGGGTTGTTTAAAACTTTACATAGCAATGTAAGTGAGGAAGAGAGGTTTCAAGATTCAAGATTCAAATTTATTTTCTTATCCATAAAATAAACAGAGAAATTATACACAATGTATAAGCAGAACATGTTTGTAATAATTATTGCAATAACGTAAACTGACAAAATACATGTGAGAATGAGTGACAATGAAGAAAGCACAATTGTATTTTCTTTTTCAAATATTTGCATATGCATGTATAGTACAAGCAAATTATGGATGGGAATGGAAATGGAGGTTGGACGTTGTTTTGCTGTTGTTTGACAAAAGATCCTAGAAAGAGGAGAGTGATCGGATCAAAGGAGTGAAGCACTTAACCCGTTGAGGACGAGTCCCGAGTATACTCTGGCAGGTGTCTATGGGAAATGCGTGTTGTAGCAAAATCAGTCCGTCCTCAACGGGTTAAGAGAAGGAGAGTTTAAGGAAGGCAAATAGTGACAGTTCGGGGACAGCGGTGAGCTGGAAGGTTGCACTAATAGAGACGGGGGTAAAAACATAAGGAGAGTTGTAAGGAAGAATAGAGTGAGAATCAATTGAAGAGTTTGGAGTCAGTGGGAGAAGAAAGATGAACCAGAAAGGAGGGAGGAGAGGGGGAAGGAGAAGGTTAGCAAAACGTGGAGATAAGAGAGAAAAATGATGAAGATGAGACCTGCCAAACGATGTACACATAACGAAACGAAAGAACAAGAGAAAATAAAGCCGTTTTCCCAGGACCGCCATTCTCCCACCAAACAATTGTCATTTCAAGGACTATCAAGGACTATAAATACACTTTTTGTTACTAAAAATCTCTCTTCCTCAAAAACAAATTAATGAAATGTAAACACACACACACACACACAAACACACACACAAATACACGAATACACACACGAAATCGGACAGCTCCGCATTGTCAGGCATTCGTAGCTTCTCAAAGCATTACATCAAGGAAGATGCTATTACTTTAGATTTCCGTCGCAGATCCACATAAGAAGAGGGTGCTTCTAACATTACACAACTCTCTTCCCTTCTAGAATTTTGAAATATGTCAGCATTTCAAGCTGAGATTTGAGGCTACCTCAAAATTTTGATTACAGTGCGAGGCAAAATATTTCGTGTGATGGTACGCAATTCCTTAATCTTTTTTTTTCCAGGCCCTTTAGTTCATTTTTCAATTACTGAAAATCACGAGCCTGCGATGGGTAGGCCATGAGACTATTGGTTATGAATACATTGAGAAGGCTTTAAAGAAGGCTACGGGCTCTCTTAAAACGAAACAGATCCATTGAGATACATGTATAGTTGACATCCTTTTCTTATCATGACGCATTGTAACTCTATATCATAATTTACCAATACCAAGTTGATACTTGATGCATGATGGGAAATGCCCAATCTTGAGCTGGAAACTGAATTAGGAGAAACTTTTCTGAGTCGATAATGAGTAACGTGCAAGTCATTGGTTTCTTGTTTATACCAACTGTGTCAGGAAATCAATTGATGGTGTAGGTCGGTAGTACAAAAACTTGAATTTACACTATTTTAACAAGGTATACGCTAGCCTTCACGAATTTCTAAATACAACTTTCCAGCGATCTCATCTTAAAACATTAGCAGTTTATACACCCTTATTGGTGAGACACAGTTAATTTTTAGGGTCTACTGACTTCACATCAACGTGTTCGATTGATGTTCAATAAATGCTTACCATATATCAGAACTACCAATTTTCGATAGTATGCACGTAGACCTATAATTAGCCAGTTCCTTTAGATTACAAAGACGAAGAATGCAGGACGGGGTAACACGCGTTACTTCTTCCTACATTCAATGGGCCACTATCAATGGAAGTTGCGTTCTCTCTGAGACCACTGAGATAACATAGCTGCATTCATTTTTGCAAAACGTTCACTCGGACAGAAATTGCGGGATTACATCGTGATATAAATTCATTCATTCATTCATTCATTCATTCATTCATTCATTCATTTATTCATTTATTCATGTTTTTATTTTCACTTCCAATCAATATACATATAGGTAATACAAACATCAAATGATAAAATATCTTGTAACATACAATACATCTTGTTTCATAAAGGAGTTGGTGGACATGAAATAAGAGTAGTAAACTTTGAATTGGTCCTTGGGTCTGAAGAAAGCGCTTCGGCTCAAGTGAAATTCGACCCTCGAGAGAGGCGATTTTTTTTTCTTTTTTATTAACTCAAATGATGTTCTTTTCTTATTTCTCGGGGGGGGGGGTTAAAACCTACCTTCACACTAAAAAAAAAGTTTATTTTCATTCATCATGAATACAACCCACAATTGATACACTTGAAACAAATGGAACGGACAATGAAGGAAAGAAAACCACAAGGATATAACCATATACACTGATTTGATCAAGTCAAGATGAGAAAACGGATAACAAATCAAATGAAAAAACAAAAAACAATAAACAGTATACATCGGGGGGGGGGGGGGGGGTTCAACATTGAAGAGAATAAAGTCTTGTAAAACGTTGACCCCGAATGATCGTTTAAGCCCACATCAATAACATAAAGCCTATAAAAGAACAGATCAAAGTGAGAGAAAACAATATCAATTAAAGAAAAGAAAATTGAGAGGAATATCAAAGTGCGATTACAATAATCGTTCAACTGAGAATATAAATTCAGTTTATTGACATTTTACAACGTCCTTAAAACTATTCAAAAGATGGTTTCATTTTTTGATAAATCGGTATATCGTTCAATAATGATGGACCTCTTAAAAACAACCATTCTTGGAGAGTTTTGTTCATACATCTAACTGTCGCAATCACGTACATTACGATTCAATATAGAGTTTGAAGAAACATTAAAGGGTAATCGTAATAAAGCTTTTGAACAAACATAAAAATAGTAAGCACTATCTGCTGTGCATAGCGACTGCGAATTAATAATACAGAAATAGTAACGCTTTCGTATGTAGAGGGTCCTGCGGATAGAAATAGGGTACATAGGGTGGGCGGGGATAGACCAGGAGACATTACTGGATGTAGGTCCTTATACACATTTTTTGGGGGGCTGGCTTACCGTTCATAATTATGATCAGTGGGTGGGTAAATAACGCTGTTATGTCACTTACCTTCATAAAACCTTCTGTTTCCTTCAGGACAGTATCCAGTGATTCAATGGTCCTCTTACACGTTCCAAGGTGATTGCTTCATTCCCGTTATCCCTTCATACTTGAACTCTTTCTGTTTCGAGAAAGTACAATTAAATAGCACTCTCCATGCTATGCATTCGTTTAAACATGCGTTTCCATGAATGTCGGATTTGCCGTGTGTCTGTCCCGAAGCAACTATCAAAATGAAAGAGACGGAAATATGAGCTCTGGGCTATTATAGAATGGCAAACAAGAACAGACTACTTCATGGGAGCAAAGTTCAATTACATTAATAGAACATATCATCTATAGGAAAAACTTTGGGAGATGATTGTTATCTACAACAAAAGCAGAGCACGCATTCTTCGTGGAATGTAAAGACCGACTGTTTTGTACATGTTCTTGATACTCTTCTTGTAGTAGGCCTATTAAGCTGACGCTGAATTGGGAATGAAATAAATATTTGTGCGACCGCAAAATGAGGCTCTTTCATTCTGATGATTGTCACTGGTTTTTTTTTTTTATGTGTCTGATTTCTATGATAGTCAGTCACAATCAGTGATTGGATAAACACGATCACGTGTCATGTGATAATGGACCACTTGCATTGTTCTATCACGCGCAGAGCATTATGGGATATTCCCTCGCAGGAAAATATTTGTCGGGTAAACATGGCAAATGAAACCATACCAAAATAAAATAAAATAAAATAAAAGGAATAAAAAATAAAGTTTGTATGACCAAATTATCTAATTCAACCGTCGTAAATACCATACAAAACAAAACAAAAACTAAGACTGATCAACCATAAATTTGCGACGAGTATAAGGAAGTGCGATATAATATGAGAAGAAATGACATTGGGGAGCACTGGGCATCACGATACTATCCTATTCAGCGCTGTTTTTGCCGTGGGCTTGCTGTTATTGGCTACCACAGAAAATTGATGTTGAGTACATGCGATGGTACTCTCAATGTTGCCGAGTGTATTTTTGTTTTTTTTAAAGAGAGAAAAGCGTGTGTGAGAAAAGTGTGTATGATCGACTCTAACCGTTCATAATTACGATGAAAAACAATACAGTACTTCTAAAAGTTGTACGATTAGTAACATGATTATTCCTTAGATCAATCATGGATCTACGTTGTATAAGGATACTTCATGAAGACATTGATATCGGAATAATCTTGATCTTTCTAAAGCTTTGACTCGGTTATTAATCATACAATGTATCGACACCTGTAACTTTCTTACAATGGTAAAGGTGGTCTCCCTCTGTTGTCAGTGGTGGTATGATAATTTTCTGTAAACAAAAATTCTCATCGAGTACACGTTTTTATCATTTTTTTATATATTTTGCAATCATAGGTCGTTTGATAATCATTACTTAACTTTCAAGGAAGGTCAAGTGTAAGTGTTTTCCTATTTCTAATATGCACACCTGAAAATATCGTTTTCCTTTGACACTGATATAGAAAATATGTAACGAAATATAAAAACAGATCGAGTTGAAAATAATATTTATATGTTAATTGTTTGACTCAAACCAGCTGGCGTTTGGTTTGAAAAAACCAGAAGTAGTTATTTCGTTTCACTAAATAGAGCTCCGAAAAATTGTGGAGAAGTAGTATAACATGATGATATACACCGTTGATGTTTGGATATGTAAGGATATATAGTATCAAATGTGTAAAATTTGCATTGAGCCTAGATTTGTTGCAATTTTTCCATACAGCAATCGGGAAAGCAATTCACTGAAACAGAAATCATCTTCAGCAGACATACATTTATTGTTTCCTTGAACCACACACACAAACCCTGTAGACACATAAAACATTCTCCATAAATCCTTCATAGATATCATCTCTAAATAAGTGTAACATACATTTTGTTTTGACAAAACATTGACAGTAACATTCTGGATTTTGATCTTGGCAAATTTAGATCATGTACAGAATTACAAGGCACAAATATCAATTCCATTAATTCATTTGTACTATGAAATCAAGTTAGTATGATCAGTCCAAGCAAATACCCTGTGAAGGATAACGCCGAAATACCCTATAGAGGATAAAAGGGGAGGACCGAGCGAGCTCGCCGAACTTGGCTCAGTGCCAAGCGAATCGCCTTCACGTGTAAAGTCTATGGGAACCGGCAAAACCGCTTCGACATGCGTGTGTTTAAACACACACGGTGTATTTTGCTCACCGCGGCTTGCGCTCGTTTTCCCTCAGAGTGAAGATTATTAGTCTTTCCTTTCATAGACCCTTTTGCAGGATAATCCGCGGTGAGCAAAATTCACACGCTCTCTGTCATAGCACAACATGTTCGAAAATTTTGTCCACTTAGCCTCATTCAATCCGGCCTGAATTTGTCAGGCTATCGCTACTGAAACAGAGAAAAACGCGCACACACCGCGTGCCTCCGTGCAGTTAGCCCACGTGGAATGGCGATCGTATTGCTCTCTGGCTCGCCTTGCTTGCTTGGTTGCCGCTTTCGTGGGCTATCGTTCGCTGAAGCACCTAGAACGTATTTTCCCACGCCTCGAAAAGGGATCTGCAGTCACTATGTACATAGCCTACATTCGACTTTGAGAAGTGGCACCTACATTACCAGGCCGTGATTCTAACAAAAGTCACATCGGCCTTGACAAAGGGCTGCAATACAATCGTGGAGTCATTCTCTGCTCTTCGAGAACAATGAACGCGCTGAACCAGAAAGTTAAAAAAAAAACAACGTTGGGAGCCTGTCTCACTGTTGTGTTATGGGGTAGAAATAAAAGAGTTGTATTTGTTTCAACTTGGTCAATTCATGTTTAATTATAACTGCATCCATTTACCCAAAATATTGTATTCTTTATTGCACCGTAACAGCCACGTACATAATTATCCCACGAGACAATCTAAAGAATTTCATCTTCCCTTAGTGAGAACTGTACACACTCAAAATACATTTGTTTACGCCGGACCCAGATTTTGGAATAGCTTGGATAATGATTTAAAAGAATCTGTGAAGTTAATTACATTTAAGTATAAACTTTAAAAAAGTATTTGCTTTCTAAACATACCAGTTAATTTTGTCTAATGAAAAAACCCGTCATGTTTCACTTGTCCTTGAGATTTTGTATAGTGTGTCCATAGACCTTTTCCATCCCTCTCCTTTTCCCTCTCCTTTTCCTTCTCTATTCTTCCCTGCTCCTCTTTCCTCGTTCTTCGTTGTCTAGTATCTGTCTGAGTGCATTTCCTCAAGTTCTGTTATTTCTGTGTTTTGTGTTGTTATTGTTGTCGTTATGTTTTTTTTGTGGCCGATTGCATATCTTCCTTTCCGTTCAATTTTCTTGGCATACCTGGCCCCATAGTGTCTGTGCCACAAATGTGATTATTGTTATATAGTTATATAATTATCTCAATCATAGACTGTAGTCACCAATCTTAAAGCATTTGAAATAGAATGACATTGGTAACGTATGTTACATGATGAAATTTACGCCTCATGAAAGAAATTATCACACCAGAAAAATAAAGCAAAATTATGTGTTCATATTTTTAAACTACAAAATTGAATATTTGTCTCGTGGATTGGTATAAAAATGAAACCTGTTCTAACAACTTTAATTTTCCCGTTTTGTGATTGTCCAATTGTGCCGAAAAAGTGGTTTTGGGCCTGCTGTACGAAGGAACCTCACTCATCTCACATTTGATATAATGTACATGTAATCACAACTGTAAATTTTGGAAATACATTATGTAGGATGAAATCGATGCTTACATCTTTATAGTATGATCTTCAGGAGACATTAAAAGATGGTATCAACGCAGTTTATCAGAAAAATCAAATGTGCATTGATCACGTCCCTGCGTTGATCTTGGGAAAGTGCTGTGACATTGAAAAGGCAGTCTCGCTCGGCAGAGTGTCTGCTGTGGAAAATCACTGTGAAACACATACACATACCATCCAGGGTTCTTCGGTGGGGGTGGGGGAGTGATGTTGTTTTTGTGTTTTTATCTTAATTCCTTAGTCGGGTTTCCTAGATTCCAGTCAGCTGCCACTGAGACCATTAGCACGGTACAGTTTATCCCTGTGCACTAACTAGGCATAATTATTCAATTCTCTTTCCACCTCCCTGATGGTATGGAATATACGTTGCCATGACTGCATCGATAACATTTTTTGGAGACTAAGATGGCGTTTTGTGTTATATCTACTTGGGACTGTGATAGAATCATAACTGAAAATACAGCTGTAGTTCCAGTTGAGGAGATGTGTGATACCATCGTCTTTACAGTTCGGCAAGTGTACCGGCCACGGGCAGGTAGGAGAACGAAATCCATTCAGTTGCCAAAACTGGGTTTTGAAATTGCGTTTAATCGTCTATAGAAGATGTTCTTACTCTTATATCATAGATGCGTATATATTAATATGTCCACACTGCAGATGGCTGTTTTCTCAGTCACAGAGTGATACGGTTTGATACTGGATGTGACTATTAAATACAGATTTAATAATTGATACATCATGAACATGATTTGAAAAGAAAAAATGGTTATACGTTCTTCTCAAGATATAAGTCACAACTGTATCTTGATACTCCGAATTCAACACGTTCTGAATGATGCCAGTTTTTGTTTTGTTTTTGCTTTTGATGTTCATGTTGACACCCTTGTTGCTTTTGCTGTGGGTGCTTGTGCTTGTGTGCGTACGTGAGTGTGGGGGACGATGTATTTTGTTTATTTTTATCTTTATTTTATTATTTGTTATCATCTTGCAGCGACTATGTGCACTTAGTGTAGTTTTCGATTTGTGCAAATTGTTAAACCCGTCTTAGCGCGGGTTACTATACTTGGTGGATGTGAAGACTGTGTGTGGTATCTCCAAGGAGGTACTAGGCGAGCCTAGTACCTTCTTGGTATCTCCCCGGCTGGTACGTGACGCTGGTACGTGACGCTGCGACTTGTCCGGCCTGCATGTGGGTGTACAAGGCCACCCAGCTCACGGCGAGCGTGCAGCGCTCGCACGAGCCAGCAAAATCCGCAGAATTTCCAGTCATGAATCGGAACGACCGGCAATGAGAACAGAGATAACGATCGCAACGCTTCGTTGAGCCGCTGAATAGCCCTGAGAGGGTATTTCAGGTTTATCCCTCACAGGGTACTTGCTTGGACTGATGATGTTTCATGTATACAATGTATCTCAACATTGGTCCTCAAGGAATGCTCATAAAAGCTGTGAAGCTGACAAGGCATCTTATCACGACTCTTCATCCTAAAACCAGGTAAATACAGCATTCAAGATAAATCACAGATATGAAACATTACCAAAGTCACTACCTAAATAAGTCAAATCAGTGTTGGAATGGAGTTTCTATCATTGACATAGATGAAGACCCTGATTGGTCAGGTACAGACCAGTTAGAACCAGGTCAGTAGCTCCCAGACCAGTGTAGCATGTCTGCCATTACCTGCAATGCTGTATAACAGGGTCTATGTCTCATCAACACATCCCTGGTTTGACTGAAGACAGCAACACTGTAACAGGTGAATTAATAAAGCCATAATAATAATAATAATAATAATAATAATAATAATAATAATAATAATAATAATAATAATAATAATAATAATGATAATAATAATAACAATAATGAAAATAATAATAATGATAATAATGATAATGATAATAATAATAATAATAATGATAATGATAATAATAATAATAATAATGATAATGATGATGATGATGATAATGATGATGATGATGATGATAATAATAAAGATAATAACACACTACAACTGCCACTACTAGTGATAATAATGACAATAATGATAATGATAATAAATGCTGATAAGATAAGGCATCCTGCTGCAGTACAGGGACCAGTGTACAGACGTGACATGGATGATCCCCCAAGGCGACTCAAACGAAGTCTACTATGGCCTAACATGACCTACTACAGTGAATCTGAGCTATGATCATTGATAGTGTTGACACAGGAAAAGAGAACACCATTCAACCGCGTCTGATTGATAGACTACAGTGAACCACCTGGGACTATTTAGTGGGAGAGGAGTGATGGTTGCTGCCCCCATCATGGTCCTGTTTTACTCAACATTGTCAAACTACAAGGGCTTTTCTTCTAATTTTGTGAAATCTCTGGATATAGTTGTAAGGTCTTTAAAACCCATGGTGAAAGCACTCGTTACTCCTCTATATTCCTAACACTCTTTAATGTCAGAGCCAAAAATGTGAAAACAGGCTGAAATAGTTGGCTTTTGATGGTGAGAAATAGAATTAGGGAGCTTTTGATCTTTTCAATTTGTAACTGATTGATCTCTAGACCACCCTGGTATTTAGGAGGTCATAGAATGGAGTATTGACTTTACAATGTGATCACGAAATGGTGACTACAATGTTAACCTGTCATACAATCTTCAGCTGAAATAAGCATAGCTAAAATTTCCCTTTGATTGTTTTGCAACTGAGGACATTTAAAGTTCTATAGGAAAGGAAAGATATGATATGCAACTGGACATCATGAGCAAGAATCTATATTTTCTTCTGGACGTTCAACCGATATTCATTATTTTGTATCTACTACTGCAAACAACAAAAACAAGTAACTGTCTTTTGAAGACAAAGAATATATCTTATCAGAATAGAACTTTCCTTTTCTGATCTCAGCAAGATAATTAAAATACTGTTGTTCATCAAGAGCATACAAATATCATCAAATTAATTTGGACTGATCACTGACAAAATACTTTGCTCCATAACACTGCTTTTACAACATCAAATATATGAACACAATATAAACTTCCTCACTCATGAGTGAATGGAAGCATTGTATCTACATAAATCGGCAAATGAACACATTTTTTGGCATTTATTCTTCTATCTCACACATGATATCTGTATCCTGTTTGCCTGAAATACGACTACAATTTATGGCTCGTTTCTAGTTAAGGTCTTTGTGGTTGCCATGGTAACACTCTACATATCCTTCTTTGTTCACACTGATTCCTTGTGTACACCATTCAGTCTCTGATCCAAATTTCACTCTGAATGCATTCATACAATGCATTTAAACACAGAATTCATTCCAAACTCATCAAGACATATCATTTTGCCTGGATTGAGTTATGATGCTTCTTTTATGTATAATTTTGGTTGAGATGGGGCTTCAGGTTTTCAACTTTTTTTGTGAGACAATGAGAAACCTCTTATGAAATATGAAAGAAAATATAATTTCAAGAGGTATTCAAAGTTTATTTCATAAAATTTGGTTTCGATATATCTGAGATATCCAAAAATGAAGAGGTCTTAATAAAAGGAAGGTTCTTTTATGAGGACCACTTTGTTTTAACTTGTTTTGTTTTTTTATATCTCAGCCACTTTGAATTCAATTTTTGTCAAATAAACTTTGAATTCCTTCGAGAATTGTATGCTTTTTCACATTTCATAAGTGGTGTCTAATTATCTTGCAAAAGGTTAAAATCTGAATCCCCAATGTCAACCAAAACTATATGATCCCTTTAAATTTGCACTGGATTGTATCACAAATGAACATTCTACTGTCAGCAGCTTTTCCCTTTTCTCTGTTACAGAGTATAAATTCACAGGTTACATCATGAATTATGCTTGAAAGTAGACCTCAACACATACGCCTACTGGCCTTGATGTCATGAGAAATCACAGAGCTGGGATTCCATACAAAATGTGTACCATGAACCTGTAGCAAAATGGAGACAGGATCATGAGCTAGGTTAAACACCACCAATCAAAGTGCAAGAATGAATTTGAACTTCTCCAAGAACTCCTGTGACATTTTTCTTAACCCATTGAGGACGAGTCCCAAGTATACTCGGGCAAGTGTCTATGGGAAATGCGTGTTGTAGCAAAATCAAACCGTCCTCAACGGGTTATTATCTACATTTGGCCTCATTCATATGACAGTCCATAATGTACTTTTCCAAGAGTGTGGTTTGGTGAAGTCACTCATACTTCTCAATATATTTCATATTTCATTAATGAGACCGCCATGACTGAATGGGTCAACATCACCCTTCATCTCCTCGAATCACTTTTACACATAAAAAAAAACCTTCACAAACTGATTCTTGGCCTTTATGGCAACAAGAACTCTTTTTTGTGTTTGTTTTGTTTCTTTTTTCATCTCCAACGTGTATATAACATCCTATCAGTATAGAATGATGTGGGATGTGAACACTCCAATGTTTCTCACTACATACCTCACACATTGACACCCATAGGATGATAGACTGTTTGTATTTACAAGAAGTCAACTAGGATGACAAGGCATGCCCAGCGTGATATCAAAGAAACCCACCACAAAGTTCTGCAACCATCACTAAAAAACTCTGTTAATATTTACAAGAGCCAAAGAAGGTGAATGAGTTCAGCTAGCCGAGGCCACCTGCCACCAATGTCCCTAGACTGAGGGGAGTGTGTGGTGAACCAATGGACATCCAGCATGGCACTGATAAAAAGTCTAACTAGACAGGATCTGATGTGAAATGCCCTTTAAAGAAAAAAGAACATAATTATACAGATCTTCCAACTTACCCCCTCCCCCTCCCCTGAAAGATGAACATAATAATGAATAATCAAAGTAAATATGTATGCAATTCAGATTATGAATAATTCTCATTTAACACTAACTGGTTTTCAGAATCATGAAATGGAAGTATAAAAATGAGACGGCAGGGTGTTATTAACCCATGGTCATCACTTCATACATTATTCACTTTCTGCCTGTATTAACTTTTGGCTAGCTACATTGTATGTGCCTGATGTTTCTTTCATGCAATTATGTGATCTCCCAAGATTGATATTATCCAAAAAGAAAATATACAGCACATATACCAGAAAACAAAAACCTATTTCTCTTACTCCATTTTCTACATAAAACAAACTGACAGAAAACTGTCAATAAGTAACTTCTGCCTGAGCTGTCCACATTATAATGCACAGTAAGTCAGGTGTCTCATAAAGTAAAACAATCCTCTTTTTACTCTAAATTTAAAAAAAAAATTCCTGTCACACAACCTTTGTCATGTCATACTGTCAGATCTGACAGCTGACTTTAGATTCTGTTTGCCATGTGGCTGGATATCCACTGGTCCACTACGCTCCATTACAATACCTACTCTATCCCACACCTACTCTATGGATTGTGCTATTTCTGAAGTAAATACTTCATATGTCATATTACCAGGTCCCAAAGCTTTGAATAATCAGTCAACAAACAGTCATAATATTCATACCACCACGAAACAAGAGCTTGCCTTACTGATACATAAAGTGTGACAGCCCACAGAGAACAATTCTTATGTGAAAAGTTGCCATGGTTACACCAAAGTCACAGAAAACAGTGATTACTGCCAAAATGTGTACATCCAACAACCTGAATCTCACTCAACTTGGAATCAGAGAAAAGGCAGCGGAAGATAGGCAGCAGCAGCATTTCTAGAAACATTGAAAACAGAAGACTTGTACACAAAGACACACAGCAAACATGAAGCACAATAGAAACAATGGCAGAAGGCTAAAATATACTTCATAGGCACATCCTTACAAACTGTACAACCCGAGCAACCTGTCAATTTACTCTCATAAATACACACTAGCTTGTAATTATTGCTCTAACCTTTACCTTCCATAAAACAATTTGCAGTCATGAACATCTCTCCTGATTAATAATATATCTCAGAATTGCACGGCGATTGCATGCATCAGAAAATGACAATTTCAGTTTCACGTACATCACTGCAAATATACAGCTGCATTTGAATAGCAAACATAACATTCTTCAGAGGATATCTTGGCATATCCAGGATCAGTCTTCACAGTAGATCATGTCGTACTTTCTGTGAAAGAAATTCTTAAACCAGGGCCCCATTTTATCAAGCTGTTTTATCAAACTTAAATATGGTAAGCCAAGCGGTTGCTCTAATCATTGTTAATTTTAATAGCTAAAGTTGAAATTTGGAGATAATAATGATTATTCTTTCATTTTAACACACATTCTTAGTTGAAAGTGTATTTTTACCCCAATGTAGATGAAATATTGACATATAGTCGTACTATGTTAAAACGTAAGGGGAAAAAAAAGGGCACGCATATTGGCACTTCATATTCCGGTTGTTAGTAAAGTCATGCGTAACTCTACGAACAGCTTTATAAAACAGGGCTCAGCTCTTGTATGTCTTCACAGATTTCATGTATACAGATAATATATGGTTGTTGATCAGTGAATTTTTGTAAAGTTGTCATTATCTGGTTTTGTTTTGTTTAAGGGACCTCAGACCAGCATTTCAAAAACACCATACTCAGCCCTGATGTCACCTATTTCCAAGATGACAGCTTCTCTTACTGCAACAAAGATGAATGTTTGTTTGTTCTGGTTGAGCCTCCCCTACATCACTAAGACTATAGTAAAGAACCCATGAAGGCAGCATGACATAATGTATGCGCCAAATACTTCGCAAGGTTTTTATTTTCGCGAATTTCGCGAGTCAACTGCTATTCGCGACATTAAAGACACACGAAAATATTGACTCTGATCCCGATATGAATGTGATGTATGCGTATTCATTTCTCTGTTCAGTATAGGACTCCATGATCACAAATTTAACCACCCGCGAAATCGCGGGAAGTCTCGATTTGCAAAAATTTAGACTCGCTAAATATATGGCGCATAGAGTACATCACTGTTATACATCTATCTTTACAGTTTGTGGGAGTTTGGATAAACTTTGTTCTTTGTCAGAGAAGAGCTTCTAAATTTGTTACTTCATATTCAATAACAAGTAATCAGCAATTTGACAGAAAAAAAGTGTCCCAAAAATCTCAAATCAAACGAAAGAATGAGCATAAATCTGTACAGAGGTCAATCAAAACAAAACCTTTTTGTTTCGCCTTTTCCTTTCTTTTTTTTAAAATACTTCACATGAAACCTTGACACACATCAAACTTATGCTGCTGTAATTTGATCATCGTTTACACATCACTTCACACACTAGCATTGGCGTGTGGAGAAACAACTTGTTCCCATGTCAGGCACTAGCCACTCCGGGTTTCAGCCACCACACTGTGATGACATTTACAGAAGGCAACATATCAACTTGACCTTTGTTCAGGGGCCATGCTTATCTCTAAAGACAATTCCACCCATGAACAAGTGCAAAATATTTTGTCTTGAAGATGTGATACAGTTTGAAGACACATGAGAAAATCAACTGCTTCGATGTATGCTGGTCAGGTCAAAATTTAGATGTTTGACTTCACCATTTGTTCAGGCTATTCAAGTGAATTTCTGGATAATATGTACTTGAATTTGTTTCAGAATTTCTCATATTGTTCTATTTCAAAGAATACCCTCCCATCCCTCTCTCTCTCTCTCAAAAAAAAAAAAAAAACAACCACGAAAAAGAAAAAAACATCTTTACAATAAAACATGATTTCAATCTGCAAAAGTTAGTCTGCATGCATGATATATCACATTCCCCTTTCTGCTTCACTCTGTGAGATACTAAACTACAACTTGTAACATATGACAAACAAGTTAGACTACAATCAACATGAAAAACTTAACACAAGGCAGCTCAGGTAGACAGCCAATTTGTATATTCAGAAACATTTAGAACACAGAAAAGTCATCCTTTGTCTGTTTGACATTCTTATCTGTATGCACTTAAATCTCTTTGACCTCACAAAGTCCATAAGGTGTTGATTACAGGCACAATGTGAGTTTTGATACACACATATTTGTGGTCTCATTGTGGAGTATATTACCTGGAAGAACTGATTTCCACAATCATGGTTACTAACAACAACAAAGTACATTTTGACTACTCAGGATAGTTTGGTAATCTACGAAGATGGTGAGGAGGTTTTCGCTGTTTTCCATCCAGCAGAGCAACCCTCTTCCTGGTGCCACTCAGCAGGTTGCTATAGCGACGTCTGAGGGACGGGGTGTGCTGGGTCCAGCTGGTGATGGAGGGTTTCTTCTGCTGGGGTGGGATCCTATCTAGGGGCATTGGGGGCAGGCGGGTCCCACATCAACTGGGTGAGGTGCTGCCACCGTCTGGCATGCGGTGCAAGTGAGGTGGGCGGGGCACCTGGTGTCCTCCATGAAGGGACTGGGTGCTGCTGGAGGATGAGAGGGAACGCACTTTGCTGGGCTTGCGACGAATCTTGGGCAGAGAATGAGCCGAAGAGCTGTTGGTGGATAGAAAACAAATGAAGGCTCATCATAAAAAAGTTTTACCTCGCTACATTTCCAATAAAGTTTCATGTTAATTTCTTGTTGACAAGGTCATACATGTAGGTCCTGCTTTGTGAAATAAGAGTACTTGTGAACAAAAAAGACAAAAAAAAACAACAACAAACAAATTATATTCTGTGCTTTTGTTGGGGGTTTAATTTTATTTTCCATAGCCAACTCTTATAAATAATTGAACTTGGATTCTACAACATTTGAGGCTTTCTTCTATTTTTGTAACAGTTACCTTGTCTTTTGTTTGGCGGAAAAAAAAATGGATCTTTACATGCATCCAAAAATTAATTGGTAGATTGTTTGATAGATTGGCAGTGCATATTCTTAGATATATGTTATTCCTTCATGAAGAATGGACATCAAGTACTAGTAAGTCCAGAGCAAATCAGAGTATCTCTCAACAACTGTGTTGAGTCATATTTTCAATAACTGCAAAGTGGCAGAAGGGTTTATCTGCATTTCAGCCCTAAAAATGTTCATGCTTCATTTTGAAGAAAGGCATATCTGCAGATACATCTTTCTGCCAAAGAGAATGGTCTCAAGTCTGGCTTGATACAGTGTGACAAAACAGAGTATAGAGGTTAAACTTCTAACAAAATACCAAACCTTTTAAGGGTGTATTTATCAAATCATTTCTGGTGTAGAATTAAGGTTTCCAAACAACTTTCAGGGAGATTTGGGCAGGTGATAAATGCAAAGCTGTTTTGATTATGGGGTCAGAAACACCTATCTGAAAAGACGAAAAAAGTGCGATCACAAATGTGTTTGAGCCAGAAATGCATTTCTGTGGAGATTAAGCGCAAAAATGTTTTGAAATGCGTTTATAGCTCAAACCTGCCCACGCCAATCACACATCTGAGCTCCTTGGGTCAAACTGCGCAATGAAGTTGAGCAGTGACAAGGCCTCTCTTTTGACTCACAATAGAGAAGATAAACGCAGCAACTCAAAAAACATGATTCGTAAGGCCGTTGTAAATGCATTCTGATAGTACATTGTACATGTACATGTAGGTATTGCGACTTGTTTCAAACATGGGAAAGATGATAAACACTGTCCAAGTTGATTTCGGTCAGCTTTTAAGATATAAAGCAGGGCAGAGATAAGACATCATACCAAAACACAACTGTCCTCCATGAAATGGTATCATTGAGACCATTTCCTCTTGGTAAGTGATTGGTATCACAACAAACAATGCACACTTTGGGAAGTTCATAATCCTTGAAACAAATGGGCCCCAGATCAAGGGACTTCCTGGTGCAATACAATGGTACACGACTCATCAGCTAATATTGGTACGCTAATCATGACCAATCATGGCCACTGGTCATTCCGTGTTTATATCTCATCATCAAACATTACACTAAAAGATCATATCTTGAACACAGAACTATGTGATTGGTATTCAAACTGACCCCAGTTCATATTAAACAAGATTCATAAATCTCAGTGTTATGCCATATACAGGAATGGGTCTGTTCCCATCAAAATTATAACCACTGCCCTTATTAAATTACCCAAGCCATGTAAATGGCATAAAAGTACTTTCTTTATCCGACCAGTCTTCACCGACATATAATATCATCTTTTCTCTATTACTGAGCTTTTGATTTGCGATGCAAACACTAAAGATGACGCTATTGGGCTAAAAATGGTGTTCTACACATGCGCAAGGCAACTGTTTATATTGTTCAACTCCAGAGGCTGTGTGTTGTCTTAGCATTCATATTGCACATCTTAACACGTTGAGGACAAACAAATTTTGCTACAACACGCATTTCCCAAAGACACCTGCCTGAGTATACTCGGGACTCGTCCTCAACAGGTAAAGCTTGCTATTGACATACATTGAAAGGATACTCTTCAGGGTTATCATCAACTTTAATTTGTTTGCATAGGACAGGTGGAAGAAGGTTTGGCTTGGCAGACAGCCTAGCTAGCTGTGGGCCTGACTGTAGGGCCATATAAACGGCATGAAGAAACTATCATACCTCTTCTGCAGTGAAGGGTGAACAGGCATTGGCAAGCTGCTGGTAGGGGCGCTAGATGTTCGCTGTTCCCTAACGCCAATCACACTGGAGATTGGAGTCCACTGAAAACAAGACCAGAAACACAATTCTTATTTTGTGTGTCCAAGGAATAAAAAACAAACAAATAACTCCCAAAATAAAACAGAAAACAAACCTGCCATTAAAGGGGATGGCTAGTAACCGATCAGTGGGAATCAGTTGGAATGCTGAGGGATGATTGTTCCAATCCTTGTGGGATTCATTTTAGAGTACATTATATATCTACTGTTGTGTGAAATTTATTTACTTCACAACGGTCTCATATTCAAGTAATGTGCAAATTAATGCCCCGTCACTGACCAGGCACGCTAACCTGGAAACATTAAACTGCACATTACTTGAATGTGAGACCATTCTGAAGCAAATAATTTTCACACAACAATAGATATATAATGTACTCTTAAATGATTCCCACAAGGATTGGAACAATCATCCTCCAGCATTCCCACTGAATCCCACTGATCAGTTACTAGCTTTCCCCTTTAAAATAGGGATAAAAAGAAACGTCATTGACATACTTATATACAGTGGACTCGCGTTATAACGAAGTCCTTGGGACCGACAGTTTTCTTTCGTTATATCGAAATTTCATTATAACCGAACAAATAAACAATAAAAATACATAGAGTGGATAATGCTGCAGCCTGAATTTTTACTTTGTTGTGACTGGAATTTCATTATAACCTTGTTTGTTATAACGGAAGTGCATTGCACTTGCACTTAAATGTGTATGATGTTATAAATGAATCTGCATCTGAAGAAAAATATGAAAAATCCAAACATTCTGGAAATACTATTCTTTTTTTTCTGCTATGTGTAAGAGTCCATTGTGAGCATGATGCTGCATATAATGACCAGATGTTTGGAGAACTGCCCTCATTACTGAACTCTCCATCAAGGCCTATAGTAGCTACTCACACTACATAAGAGATACTGATCTCTGCTATAATAATCTGGTGGCTCATAATGTGCGCCATTGCATGAAGAGATAGCATATTACATATATGAGCATACCTGGGCTGGAATATAAGATTGCTGCAGTCATCAATAAAATGTGCCTATCTTTCTTACGAAATACACGTTTTCAAAAAGAAGTTACTTTTCTTATTTAATGGCAATGTACAGACATTCTTGGCAATCTCAGGGCAAAATAAAATGTATTTGATAACTTGTTTTTGTATCACTTCACATAAATGGGCCTGGAAATAGATTTTAGACAGACACACACACACACACACACTTAGAAGATTTCAGTTTTGAAACATAAAAGTCTTCTGGTAAACTACTGCAAAGACACGATCAGAATTTCATGCTGATAGTTCAGTTCATAAAATCTGTCACTATGAATGTTTCAGTTCATGCAACAAGTGATGTTTCATAATAAACTTGTTCCAGCCTGGGTCCATAAAAGCAGTCTATTCTGGCTTAAGATGTAAGACCTTGAGATGAGAATTTGAAGCAGATACAGCTTGGTTTCCACATGCCGTATAAAAAGATTCTTGAGCTTTAACGACCCTCTCTTGAGTGGTAAACATGTGATAGTATTGTGTCATGTGACAATTGTGAGAGCCTTGTAGGCTACACTATAATGGTGGCTACTCTCACGCAATTCAGTATAGATGAGTAGTGAAACTATTAGTTGGAGCATCACTACAAAAAATGACAATGGATGAATGATACTACAAACTGGTGTGGTTCTACATTATGTTTCTAAACCTGATGAAGTACTATAAATGTACTTTAAAATATCAAAAGCCCTTTAGTATTTTCAGCACACATGTAGCAAACTGATGTTATACGTATTACTTGGTTAAAAAGCTACTGTGTACGCAATGCATTTCGCAAGTGGACAGAAATTTGTGAAATGAAGAATTTGCAAAGCTACTGCCACACAAGACGCAGATGGCCTGTATTGGATATCATGTCCAAGACGGAAAATTATAAAATATTCTGATCAAAAGTGAAAATACTTCTTTCTCATTCCATCACTGTAGTTCTCAACTGTGAATTCATCCACCCTCAAAATTCTCAAAGTTTAAATTAGCGAAATACCAAACGTACACAGTATACAACACGTTAAGAGATTATACCACATGCATGCAAAACATGGTTACATAGACAGGCATCTTGACTCCGACACTTTCCTATAAACACCTTGCAGATAAGATTCTCTGGTTGTATCAAGCTCTGAGTTACAAATATCAGGAATAAATCTAAAACTAATCTTTTGACAGGATGCACAGGTGACTCCTGGCATGCCAAAGTCCTTGGGGCTGGCAGTTTTTTTTTCATCATATCAAAATTCTGTTATGACTGAACAATATAGCACAGGTGTACATCTACATGTAGATATACACGGCTAATAATTCTGAAACCTGTATTTTCACTTCATTATAGCGAGAGTTTCATTAAACCATGTTTGTTGTGACAGAAGTGCACTGCTTTAGCATGTAAACTTTTTGATCATGAAAACTGATTCTTTGCTGCTAGCCATGATGGCATGACCAAAAGATAATGATCATTCAATATACTCTTTCATGCATTTTGTCTGATATGTTCACAGGATTGCATGTAATTGCATCTAGTATGCCTGACTACTGTACCAGTTTAGGAAGAAGGAATTGTATTAGTAAATGATTAATGAATTAATGAGGCACAAGAGAGTAAGAGAAAGAAAGAGATTAAAACAAAAAAGGTTTGATATGTTATATTTTTATGAAAGGCTACTTACAACACTGCGTCTTAGAAACACAGGGGCACTCCACTGATGCAATTTAATGACATCAAACATAAAATATTGAATGGAAAGCTCTTCTAACAATCACACAGCCAAAAGTGACCATGTAAGTCTTAGACAAAGCCTAATCTCTATGCTCTTTTATGCCAGCATCATATAACACACTTGAGCTAATTATCAGCAACCACAAGTGTTATTCAGATCTTTTATATTACATGATTAGAAACCCTATACCACAGTTTAGACTACACAAGTTGATAAATGACTGTGATTTGATAACACCTATAACTCACATAGTAGCTCTCACTAGATCATTTTCTTTCAAGATTTCTACATGCACATCAATCAATACTGAGTATTGTCACTTTGGTCAATGTTCATTTGAATATTACACAAACTGGGGGGATAATGCTGCCTACTATGGTTTGGCTTCAAGAAAAAAAGACAATTCTTCATGTTGATATAATCAACACAACAATATTCAGAGAAATTTGGACACTATTACAACATATTCATCTGGTGTTGTGAGAGCTAATTCAAAAGTAATCAAACTGGGGGGGGGGGGGGGGGGGGGGGGGGGACAAAAATGAAATATGATCACCACAACATGCAGAAAATGAGACACGTCATCATTAAATATGTTAATGTACACAGCATTTTAGCAGTCCTTGCCTTTTCATTGCCGGGATCACAATATGCCACATTAATCAATTTCAAGCAAAGCCAAATTGAATGATTTTAAAAAGCAGCAATCACTGCACATAACTGATCAGAAGGTAAAGACAGGGAAATTCAAATCTGGTGATCCAACAAATGTGGGGTGTCAACACTTTGAGCCAAATTTTTACTTTCATGTTGATGTGATTTAATAGCCACTGTATCAATGAACAAGCCAATATGCTGCATGTAAATAATGATAATAGTAATTCTAAAAAAAATACTGATAATTACTATTGTTATGAATATCATCACTGGTATTCCAAGATAATACATCATTCATTCAAAAGGTATTTATGTATTAACTGAAACAAGAGGATAGAAAAGTGAAAAGTACAGGTAAAGAAAGACTACTGCATTAGCATGCTGGTAACACACACTCTGAGGATCACTGTTCTAAACAGTTCACACCTCTCTATAATACTGACAATATGTAAGAGAAGACAATACTTGCACAGAATGGCATAACGCCTCATCTATTGAATCATTTAAAATTCTTCTCAAAACTCATCTGTTTTATCAGTTATATTTTTTTTTTCCTGGAGGCACACACAGTCAGTTATTAATTATTGTATCACTGAATCACATACATATTCTATTTCTTCTTCTTTTGTTACTGTTATTTTGGTTTTGCATTGTCCTAATGCTATCGTGTGTTCTAGTCTTCTTGTATGAATAGCACCAGTGCGCTTAGAAACACCAGCATGAAGCGCCATATAAATGCAATTATTAGTATCATTATTATTATTATTATTATTATAATGCATATCTTCGACAACCCATCATCAAAACCATTTCTTTCACTGAGTGGATTTAGTTGCAGTGCTAGGCAGTAATCGAGGACATTAATTACTCTTATTTGTCTACATGATTGGTTGGTTGAAGAAAAAGGATACTATTTGATTTATCAAAGCTAGACATAAACATGGGAAATATTAGGCAATGCTGGAAAAGCATGATCCCTTTCCTGCATATTAACCAACGAAGGGAGTTTATCAACAGAGGGCAATGTCTGGCATATCATGAAGACTTGACATCTAATACATAGATAATATCATTCACAGTACTCAGCCAAATGTACTTAAATGCTTGCAACCACTGAAGAATTTCTTGATTCCTGTAATTGATAACTAGGAGGCAGTTTGACTGGTCCTGCTGTGTTGCAATCTGCACATTATGGTTATCACTCAAGCTATGGAACCTGGGACAAATTGACAACTGTACTCACTGTGTGTGTGTCGTCTTTGTTGACACTGAGATGCATGCCTTCAGCACAGAAGTCTTCTAGGAGGCTCAGACCTGTAGATACAGGAGAGATGACTTGGGTCAACAGAGCTGCTTGTAGCTACAGACTGGTTTTTATCAAGTTTGCAACATCACTTCCTGAATGAAGTTTGACTATTCTAAAGGTAAAATTAAACTACAAGGAGAGAAATATCATGCAACTTGGACTAAGATGCCATACTTTCTTTTGTTTTATCAGTGCATATAAATTCACGAAATTTTTACCAATAAAGATGGATCCTTTAATATCAATATTCAGAACAACTGATAGTGATGACTAGCTTTAACTGCAATACTGTATACGCTATATATTTCGCGGGGGTTTTATTTTCGCGAATTTCGCGAGTCGGGAGCTATTCGCGAAATTAACAACACGCGAAAATATTACCTTCCAAAATGAATCCCTTGCCTTGATGATACAAACATTTCAGTACTAGTATACCATGTCGCGGCTTACTGAACAGACCATACTGGCTAAGCTTGTTTATGTACATACAGCACGTCCTCATCTATACTTACGAATACTGTAGAGAGCCAATCCATTATCGCAAGGGGACCACTTGTCAGAAATCTAGCGCGATGGAATTAACCACTTAAAAAATGTCGAATTCTAACTTACTAGTTCGCAGAGTTTGGTAAGTTTTTTTCATGCAGTGTATAACTAGTATCATTCTTATTTGCTAGTAAGTTGAAAATTCACACTTTCTTTGCCACTTCATATTTTCACTGGTCCCCCAATCGCGAATCTAACCACTCGCGAAAATGTGTGACAGCGGCAATTCGCGAAAATTTATGTACGCGAAAATTATAGCGTATTCAGTATCCTACTTTCCATATTATCAGGAAAAATCTATTCACTAGCTGTGATAAGTTTTGATTGCCAAAATGCACACAAAACTTGGACTTGTGAATAAAATAAATCCACCAAATATCAGACACTATATGAGGATTTCTTCATTAAATCATTGATGTTGGCAGTTTGCTTTTAACATGATATCACTGATTAACAAGAGCTTGCATGCCAGACCTAACATCACTATGTTTAGTTTGCTATTGGTCACTGCATTAAGTCATCTCACCTTTAGCCTGCTGCCTGTTGTACTTTCTCACCCACTCATCCAGTAGGATGTTATAGTAGCGAGGCGTGTCAAAGAACCGATGATACTTCTGTGATGTCGGGGAGGGGAAGACACGTTCAAAGCCTCCTCGACGACTGAACTCATC
Source organism: Diadema antillarum (assembly GCF_040938485.1). Taxonomy (NCBI): domain Eukaryota; kingdom Metazoa; phylum Echinodermata; class Echinoidea; order Diadematoida; family Diadematidae; genus Diadema; species Diadema antillarum. Next base: position 1,048,476 of record NW_027271288.1, on the reverse strand, counting down.
CTCCGTCTGGACAAGATGTCTGATGTCATCAGGGGTCAGTGTGTCCAGGATGGACATTCGACATTGCTGTTAGATCAAGGGAGCCAAAGCAAACAGTGGTCATTCAGAAGCATAACCATGGCACTAAAAACATAATTCAGAATCTTCAAGGATACAGGCACAAAGACAACAGAATGAGTACAGAAGATATTGAAGTGACCCTTTGTGTTGAAATGACTTGAACGCATCCATTGATAGCACATTATAGTTCAGAACTAATGTCCTCAATATGACACAAAAACAGCAGCCAGTGCTCTAACTGTCCCATTAATACCTTTTTGCAAAAAGAGTGAGTTTTTGTTAATCGGGTGAGACAAATTACATATTATTGGAGAGTTTAGAGTTAAGGGACACGGCCGTCAGATGGTAAAACGGTCTATCTCGAAAATTGCTGTTCTGAGAAAAATGACTTTAAAGTTTAGAGGTTTGAGGTTTTTTAGGAGATGGGTATAATGCATTTTTAGCAATGGGACAAAAAGAAGCATATTAAACACTGATAACTGAAGAATTTTGTGCTTATTTGGGGTTTTAATTATAAAATAAATGAGATTTTTGTGCAGATAGACTGTTTAACCACAGCACATGTATACACTCCCGCTACACATCATAAGATGGTAAAATGGTATCTTCTAGATAGACCACAAACACTATGTAAACTGGTCTAACTCGAAGATAGACCATTTTACCATCTGACAGCGATGATTTAAAAAATCTCAGTTAAGAAGGTTATATGGTTTATGTAAAAGATAGCTCGTTTTACCTCCAAACGATATTACCGACAATGGGCTAACTCAAAGATAGACTGTTTTACCATCAAATCTGAAGGAAAAATACAAAAAAGTACCAAGATAGCGGAAATTATCTCTAAAACAAGACATGATGGGATTTTCTCGATAGCACCATTGGAAAGAGCACCCTCACATGTCCCGGAAAGTGAATTTACTTCAAAAAGTCAAATTTTCGAGTTAGACCATTTTACCATCTGACGGCCGGACATTGAAATTTGTAATTCAATGTTACAAGGCAGTGTTGGTGATTAGTCATATTTCTTTAATGAACCAGAATATGATGTGATGAGTTTATCAACACCTAAGTAAATGCACTGAAAGTTTTGAGCAAATAATTATGACAAAGCCAATAAACCTGGTAACATTGAATACAACCAATATACACACATGAAACATTCACAAATAGGTATACGGGTCTGGGTCATTATTACTATCTCTAGTATAGCTACATAGCGTATTCCATTTAGTATCATGACTAGAAATACAAATAAAGATACACACGTGATTTACATCTATCTTGTACAGTACACAAAGCAAAGAGTCTTATTCCAATGGTTTGAGATCATTTCCATTTTAAATGACAGTCCTGGACAATGAGATGAGATATATAATATCACAAAATCTAGCTTGACTTGCAAACACCAATGGCAGAAGATACAAGTGTATGACAGTATCCTTCACACTGTATGGTGACTTGCTGTAGATCTTAGATGCCCATCATCACCTGTTCTCATCCTAATGATATTACAAATTTACCTCATCGATGTGTTTCTGTGTGTAGAAGGCATGCTTGGCTCTCTCATCCTTGGCTAGGTGGTTTGTGTACAGAGACTTGTTCATGATCACACTGCTGTAGTCCACTCTACAGGAACAAACACAGAGGCAGAGAATGTGGATATTTCTAATAATATGAGAATCATGCACTGAAATGGTCTGTCTGTTAATAACGAAGGAAGATCGGCCATCACTCAGAACCAATTTGGTGTTCTTTGACTTATGACCATAATCACGAAGACACTGCATGCGGAATAAGACTGTGAATTTGAGCACAACAAAGTAAGACTCCTCATTAATCATTCAGAAATTTCTTGTATTGAGACACTATATAAATTCTTGTTATCATTATCATTATTATTGTTCCAGCAAAGTAGTCTCTACTGACAGCTCCACTAACAACTCACAAAGAAATGGGACAAAGTGAGACAAAATGCCAATCTATTGAGAAGACACAAATCTTTTTATTGTCTGTAATTGCACTGCAAATGTGTTTTGTTAAACTCATGGAAATGCTGGCTTTTTCAGATACCTCACAAAAGGAAGGTGATAGTGTTGGACTATACAAATTGTGTAGAGCATATGTTGTGCTATGATGGCTACAGGAGTCGTTATTTCACTCAACATAAAATTTAATTGAAGACTGTCCATGAAACTATAAGACAGAGGATTAAGTTTTTTAAGGTAAATCTGTTGCATGATTCTAAAACGGACTAAAACCAGGGGAGGCGGATTCCGCCCCCCCGAGATCTAGCCATCGGTGGTGCGATCGCGATGAAATTTTGCTTGCGTGAGACCAACGTCATAATCTACAAGATTGTGTCATAAGATTTTTTGAAACAATCAATTTCTAATTTTAATTATCAATTATGCAAATTAAGCTCAAGATCATATTTTATCCTAATTAAAAGCATTGAGTCTAATTTTTGATCTGTAAATCTGTTTTAGCATATTCAACCATTGTACATCACAAAAACTTCCAAAACTCATTTCAATTCTTATGTATTTTATTGTTTTCAGAATTTCTTATGTATTTCTTAATTGTTCAACTCTTGTTTGTTTTTTTTTATTGGAAAATGTTACTGACCACTTTTCTACCATAATTAGCATAAAATTAATCAATGAAAGTGATTAATTGTAAAAACAATCAGGTTTTTATGACTTTCATGACAGAGCACTGTTTTCCATAGGAAATGTACACAAAATCACAAAATTGTGCCCGTTTTGAGGCGACATTCCGTTACAAAAATGAGCGTCGCTTCGCAAAAGTATGCGCAGATGTTGCAAATTTGGTCTCAAAAATTGCGCGAGACTTGAACAAAGAAAGTCAAGAAGCCTCACGACGAGGCCTTCTCACGTTGCAGAATCATAGCGCGAAACCCTACCCCCCCCCCCCCCCCCCCCCCCCAGCCCTTTTAGGGTTAAAGATTGAAAGATCACACGTAAACACCGTTATAACATACTTGTTTGTTCCATTGGGAGGCAACACTGTGGTGAAGACGTCCTTCTTGTCTGGGATCATAAAGCTGCTGATGTTCAGAAGATCCTTCATCATTTGACCTTTGACCTGCACATCCAGTTCAGCATTGGAATGAAGGCTGTGAGAGGGATGTACAAAGAGGAAACCATGAAGATGTGTGGCTTGGATTCAGGGACAGAGTGTTCACGGTTACAAGTGGCTTTTTAAAAGTTGAGTGGTTGCGTTGCCATCTACTTACATGCACATTTGATCTATAAACACTACATGATAAAGAGGAATAAGTTTAATATTCAACCTGAAGAGTTAAAAGAGGAAATACACTGTCATTACCATGCTTTTAATAACCCAATAGAGTGGGGAGAGGTTGTTGACTCGGTTTAATTATCTTCATTCGCTGTCCAATGTGGTACATTCAAAACCATGTCTTGTGCAGACCTGCTACATTTGTAGAATAGAATTGCCTTCTGCAGGTATGTGCATCAGAGTCTACACTCATCAGTACTGTTCACCTCCACTCAAGATTCTTTAGGCTGTGTGTGTACAAGTATTGGTTTACATAGAGATACGTGATGAAGCTGCACACAACTAAATTTAGTTGTGGAGATTCTACAATATTTAAGAGTTGGTCAAGCTTTCCCACTGTATTGCATCCCCACACTTTCTGGTCTTTAAGGGCAGGCAAAGGAAGGGTTTTAACACCTCGGCAGCTGCCATGCTTCATCAAAAACAAGAAAAAAAAAACTTTTATAAGTCTGATATTTGAATAAAGTGAAATCATGCTTTACGAAAACAAAAACAAATCCTTTTTTTTTCTTTGCATGACACAATGTGCCTGGTTGATACCATTTGCTAATTACTGCTAGTAAACTTGGGGTGCACCATCAATCACCCATTTTCTGGTGTGGGTGCATGAGTGGACCACTTCACATTAGCACCAGGCTTTGTCTGATGAATGAATGAAGCGGGAACTTAAGTCGTAACGCCCTCACACTGCAGACCTCCATTTAATGTCCTATCCAAGTGACAGACTGTTTGACCTCTTGATAAAGGGGACAGCATGATGAAAGTAAAAAGATTACATTGCTCAGCTAGGGTTCATGAGAATAGACCCAAGACATTTGACTGCACGGCAGACAAGATACCAACTGAGGTATTCTTGTACAGAAAAAGAAAAGAAAAGAAAAGAAACAAAACTGATGATGCTGTACACTGCTGTGAGTCTCTAAAATGCAAGCAAATATACAGGTCCTTACCTGGGTGAGATGTTGACTTCCAAGATCCAGGGCTTGAGGTTCTCATCAAGCATGATGTCAAAACCAAAGAGTTCATGGACAGAGAAGCGGCTCCTACAGTTAGCCTTGATCATGCTGTTCACTGTAGACTCAGAGCTAGAAACAAAATAAAGTTGGAATAAGTCTTGAAAAGATATGTACACTAGATGACAGGGTGGTTGACGAGGGGTTTGAGCTTGTTGCTGCATCAGTTCCATGACATTTGCTCCTGAGACAATTACTCTCATGAAATATCTGCAAGCCAAACATAAATTGTACCCACAAACATAAACCTACCCCTACTACCCAATGGTACCATGAAATGTTTCAATCTCTCAAATGTTTCACTTTTCAAATACCAGTCAGTATGCAGATCATAAATTTACTGCATGATATGACCATGTCAAGTGTGACCTACTGTACAACTAATCAATCATAGAGTGCACCTCCAGTTGTAGCAAATATTCTGATCTTAAAGCTTTTAGAAACAAACTATTTCCTACTGCACTCAAATAGTTGTGAAACTAGGGGTTAGAATCACTACAGAGGCAATGAGTGCCTACATCTACAGCTTTGACTCACCACACAATGGTTTTGACAACGACATCTTTGATGGCCTCCCACACAGCATGTGTGTCAATACCATCTCGCTGCATGAAGCCCCATAGGGCCTTCAGACTCCTGCAAATAAGCAACCCATTAATATCAGCTTATATCATCCTGTACAAAGCACATTGAAGATACACTTTTCACACCATTATTGTAACTAGTATCATTTGAGAGTATTATATGTAGAAAAAACATATCAGTTAGAAATGTTAACTGTCCTCATTTCTTGGTGTACATGGCTTTGTTACACAGAAACACATCAGAGGTGTTCAAAGCTCAAAGGCAGGTCACCTTATTTGCCTGATGAGGGATGTTGTATCAAATTATTCTAACTACAGCCACACTTGCAATTTAAGTGCACTGCATTAGGTGCTATCTTGGGCTTACCGCCAATAGAAATGGTTGAGAATTGGTCCAATCATCCAAGCATACTTCAAATCATCAAAGAAAACATTTCCCAACCAACGTCACGTACTATCATTTATGGTCAAAATGGATTAAAACTGCACTGTCTCCTAACATACCTCTATATATTATGTTTACCATTCCATCAAACAGGAGGTCTCATTTTAATTGCAGGTGTGGCATATATTTGGCATACATGGGTTAACTAATGCCTCTTTTTGGACATGAAACTTTTCATGTGGACTCCTAGCAGATAACTTCAAGAATATGGTAAATTGACATGATGGTCAAGTCATAAAGTGCTTTAAGCCAGCTGGACAGTCACTGACCACTTGTGGCCCTCACAGGCCATGCTGTCATCATTGGGAGTGAAGTCTGCATTCTTCTTGTTGATGCTGTAGTTAGTCAGGTGCATGAACTTGTTTGACAGGCTCTTCATGGACGATGAATACCTGGTAGGGAGTGGAATGAAAAAGAGAATCAGTGTTTGACTTTTTAACTCCACCAAGGGAGGAGGTTATGTCTTCGTTACCATTGATTTGTTTGTTTGTCCGTCTGCAAAATAACTCAAAAAGTTGTGCACGGATTTGGATGAAACTTACAAGAAAGATTGAGAATGACACAAGGAACAGAAGATTACATTTTGGTAGTGATCCATGAATTTTTGTGGATTCTATGAAGGATTTTCAATATTTTGGCAGGTATGGTCAAGCTACACATTATTGAGGTTTTCATACGCACACTAAAAGGGCATGCTCTTGTTTCTGCTAGGGCAAGGTGGGCCACGCAGCTGAAGGTTTATCACGTAACAAAGGCTTCTATATTAGAAAATCTGGCCAACTTTTCAGCATGCAGACCTATGGGTGGAAATCACTGATCTCCATGGAAGAGCAAGATCATTGGTGGAAAAGTAGCTGCTTGGCGGAGGTCTGCGCTCTCAGAGTGCTTTTCTAGTTTATGCATGCCACGCTCCGAGAGCAGACATGGAAACAAAGGAAGTATTTGCCTTTCAAATGAATGAGGTCACTTTGGATGATGACAACTGCATGAAGGAAGCACTACGGGCAATATGGCCAAGAGATTTGTTTCGCCCCTTAAAAGGGTTTGAACCTACATTTGCTCTGCTGATAAAGAATGAAAACTAGATATATCGCTACGGCTACTGATATGCCTCCACCATAATGCATGGTTCTCCTAATAGGTCTATAGTACAATGTCTTGACAATGTGTGATGACAGTTTCACACAACTGGCAAAATATTAAAATGACAGGTTTGACACAAATGTGCTGAATGTTCACTTTCCTAGAACTAGGTTCAATTGAATGAATGATTAAAATGTCAGAGAGCAGGTATTTGGGGAACTGACGATTTTTACTTGACTTCTGACCCTTTTATAAGTTTATGCATCGAGTAATTTTCAAGGTATTGAGAAAAAGTATAATTTCAGTATCAAATGGGAAAATAGCATTATCTAAACCTGGCCTTTGACCTTTGACCTCACAGTTCCAAAGAGAATCACTGTTAGGTTGAACATGCATAAATATGTAAGTTTCATGATGATATCTTGAGTTACTTTCGAGATATGGAGGAAAAAGTGCAATTTAGCACTTTCACTTGACCTTTTACCTTTTGACCTTTGACCTTTTGGCAAGAAACTTCCCCAAAAATATACATTGGGTAATACATGCCATACATCAAGTTTTTAAAAAAACAACCTTCAGGCATATTGCATTTTAAGGAAAAGTAGTAATATTTGGAGGAGTTGACCTTGACCTTTGACCCCCTGACCTTTGACCCATGACCCCCAACTTCCCTAGATAATCACTGCCCATCGGTACAAGCATATATACTAAGTTCCTTGAACCATTTGCGAGATATGGAGAAAAACATGAAATTTCAATTTTTTTTCACAAAATAACCTGTGACCTTTGACCTTTGACCCTGTGACCCTAAAATCCACACAAAGTATTATCCCCCAAGGATATACCCTCATACCAAGTTTGATGTAAAACCAGAACACGGTTCTTGAGAAATCGACAAAAACAAAACGGGACGGACGGACGGACGGACGACCCGAAAACATAATGCCTCCGGCCACTTCGTTGCGGAGGCATAAAAATCTGATCCCTGATTGAAATGGTTTGACTAGTTATGCTGCACAGGTATCAAAAAGATTATTGTGCTCAAAAGTCAAAAAGTCAAATACTAATGCTAGTGTGAAGAGTTATTTGTGAGATTTCAATTCTTATTCAGCAAGATTGGAAAGGACTGATGTATTAAAACAGATGGCATGACTGACTAATTTTCAGTGAAATGTAGTCATGATTTGACTTACTTCATTGTCGCAAATCTGGCAAGACCATTGGTGAAGACATAGACTCTCAGAGGGTCAAAGCTACTGACGTAGACATAGATGCGTAGATCAAACTTGCTGCCGTTGATGAGGTACGGCTTGGAGAGGTATCGCTGGACGATCACAGCTCTCCTGCGAGGGATCTGGCTCCATTTGTGAATGACGCGGATACCAATCCCTCGGGCTGAAGCAGGCTGTAGTGTTATAGATCAATATCAAATTCTGTTCTATAATTTCCCTCCATTTACAGGACAATGTCCTCCCACATTACTCTTTCCAAACTCATTGAAGCAGGCCCTCAACATGCCGTTCTTCATCCTCTCAGCCTTAATGATTAATACTCAGCCCCAAAAGTTACATATTTGATGGAGTGCTTCAATTCTTTTTATTCATATGAAACAGACAAAGGTAAATTCCCGATATTTCTCAAACAGTAAACAAATTTCTGCTTCTACCTTGTATGACAGTTTATCTTAGAACAACATCTTCCTTGTAACTGATGGTAGGACCTGTATGAGAATACACTGCACTATCTGACATTTCTTGGTGGTGTATCATCACCACCTGTCTGGGCTAAACAAAATCTGCACACCGATATGCATCTATAATAGATGGGCTACACTGGGGAATGGATGCATTATGCAGGTTTTTGTTTTTTGTTTTTTTTGTTTTTACTTCACAGCATTGGCAAAGGACCAAACAACAAATCAATTGTCTTCTCCCCATAACTCTGAATCAGGTCATAATCATTATTATCTATAGAAATCAGTTACAGTCACATGGTGACAGTCAAGACACATTGTTACTTGAGGTAGTAGTCTCCACTACTCTACAACCCTTATACGGAGGAGAGCAACTTTGTCTTTTCTAGGGATAAAATTGATATCCCTGGCTGTTTACATGTGTGTGCACTGAGTCAAAAGTCTATGAAACTGTTACAGATTGTACCAATTTGGGTTTTCAGTCAAACAGGATGTTTGTGACGCTGCCACACAATAGGATTTCTGGAAGTACTTCATTTCTCCCACAGTGAAATCCCATGGAGCCCAGGGGTGACTCACCGGTTTCAGGATCCACTTTTGCTTGCTGTTGCCATCCTCCCACGCCCTCTTCAGGAGCTTGAGGTCAAAGGGCAAGACAAACGTCTGGGGGAAGAAACTGTACTCCTTCTTGCCGTGATGGAGCTGCATGCGGTAAAGGTTTCGCCACAGTCGGTCCTTCCGGCCAATCTGGAAGGAACCCGGGACGTGATTGACCTTCTGGTAGTCCCTGATAGCCTTGAAGCCAGCTGCCTTCATGTGTTTGCCCCAGTAACCCAGCCACTCATTCCCCTCTGGTAAAGGAGAGAGAACAGGTACAGTATGACTTGAAGAGAAATAGTTAGGAAGATACATTGTGTATGACAAACAGATACCCATTTATACAAACATGGTCATTATCCAGAATTTCCAGCAAAGTTCACTCTACAACAAACCTACATGGGGATGAGAGGTCTGTGCTAACACCATATAATATGTATGTCATCCTTGAAAGGACTGTTGTGTGGAGAAAGAAGACCCTAGACAGATGAGAGCGAAGAAGGGAAGCGACATGTGAACATGGTGTTACTGAATTCTCTCTTCTCCATTTACATCACCATGCAAACTTGCAAACAATGCAAAATCTATAAAAAAAGGAATGAAACAATTGAAAGCCTACCCCTGGAGAAATATTCATATGACTGAAACAACAAAGAAGAAAGATATGGCCACAAATAAATAGCACAAACAAATACCCTTTTCTAAATTCTAAAATGAGCATAAAAACATAAATTGATAGAAACTGATCTGAAAATGGAATGGGTACTTCAAAAGTGCTGAAAAAAGTGAGAGAAATTGTTGCAATGATAGAATGCATTCCACCTGTCCATCCCACTGAGCATCCATGAGTACATTTGGTGATACAGTTATTTCATCTACTGATTAGGTTTTTTTTTTTTTCCTTTTTCCTGATTGCATTCACATCATCTACTGCATGTAATCACAAGAAACTTACTCTTGGTTGCCCTGAATCCTGACCGAGCGATGCAGTTCTTGACAACATGAGGTGTGATAGGACTCATCCTCCACTTCAGCAGTTTCCTTAGTTCCCATGGCAACGGCATCACTGTAACATCATGAAAAGAGAAGCCATGTGATAAATAGGAAGAGATATGGTAAAAAGATAATGACAGCAATTAACAATAAGAACTGCTGGTCATGTCTGCTCTGACCTTAGTAGCATTAAATATCAGAGCATTGATGAATACTAAAGACTTTACAGGATTTTGTGGTTGAGACAAGTGAAAGTAATCTGCTAACAGTAAAATATTCAAATGAATGAATTCCTTAAGTTGTTTTCAATGCAAATGATTGACAAATTGCCATACATTGATATAAATAGGCATTGATTATTCAGTGATATAGAAGTAGTCATGATAGAAACCTAAGGGCATACATCGCATACATACATGTACTTAGGCTGAATTCAAACCAATGGTTGTACAGGTGTCAAATTTATGTCAATGTAGGGTAATTTTGTCAATCAGCTGCAAAAAAACCCAACCAACTTGATGAAATAATTCATTAGTTTAAATATCCCATCAATACTCAGTACCCATTGCATGTACAGAGATTAGAACCAACACCGGCTGAAGGGTGAAAGCTCAGTGGTCTAGTGGATAAGAAGCCTGTCTGGTAATCAGAGGATTGTTGGTTCGAATCCAGGCTGAGTATGTATGCCCATAATTTTTTTTTTTTTTAAATCATGGCTACTAGTAAAACACTGAATTATCGGCGCTCATTTAGGTCATGCTGGGCAATCTGTCAATCAGTTGAAATTGAAACATTACAACAGTTTCAAAATTAATTTACCTTTCTGGCCTTCTGCAACAAAGTTAATGGTTGGTGGCACATTGCTGAAGAGACTACCAGACAAGGGGGGCTGGGCCTCATCGGTACCTAATGTTAGAACCTCAAGGACACGGGAACTGCTGCTCTTTGACCCCAAGATGGACGAATCCATCCCATTGGTCTTCTTCAACATATCCTCAATGGTCAGGGAATGGCTGCCACTTTTGCTGCTCCCCTTGAGGGACGACATACTGTATGTAGAGTATGTGTCTGAATCATCTGTTTGATGGAACAGCAAATTACAAGATATCAACAATAAGGTAACTTGGTAAAGTGAACTGTAAGTGTAAATGTTCAAAATTTGTCACAAAACCTGTCTACATGCAGCCAAAATGACAAAAAGAGCACATAAAGTCCTCCAGTGTCAAGACAAGAAACGGCTGAAGGTGTCAAATTAACAATGATAACTGTACCCACATAACATATTTCTAAAAACAACAACAACAACAACAAACTGATTATCATAACTAGTACTAACTGGAATAGTTAAAGAAATCAGTGAAATACTTCGTGGAATATAATGAAATAAGAAAAACCTTTGAAGTATTCTAGCTCACTTCTCTCATGGAACAGTACCATCAAAGCAACAACCAGTAAAAGAGAAGCCACTCACTGATAACTTGGTGAACAAAAATGAAGACATACAGTGTACATCAGACTTTAGGCCAATCTAAGTAACATGCAAATGTGGAATTTTATGGTGGCAACGTAAGATCCCTGAAAAGTGTAGGCACGCTAGATGTAAGAAAATAAACGGAAAGATGTTAACTCCGCAAATGCCATGGGTCGTCAGCAGCACACCAGGGATCACCAGTGTTTCGGCCATTTAAGTGCTGTACACCTCCCCCTGGCTGGCCGGTGCTGCGTTGGGATCCCCTTGACAGCACCCCCATGGCATTATACAGTGTACATCAGACTTTAGGCCAATCTAAGTAACATGCAAATGTGGAATTTTATGGTGGCAACGTAAGATCCCTGAAAAGTGTAGGCACGCTAGATGTAAGAAAATAAACGGAAAGATGTTAACTCCGCAAATGCCATGGGTCGTCAGCAGCACACCAGGGATCACCAGTGTTTCGGCCATTTAAGTGCTGTACACCTCCCCCTGGCTGGCCGGTGCTGCGTTGGGATCCCCTTGACAGCACCCCCATGGCATTATACAGTGTACATCAGACTTTAGGCCAATCTAAGTAACATGCAAATGTGGAATTTTAAGGTGGCAACATAAGATTCCTGAAAAGTGTAGGGGCAAGTCCAAGATAAGGTCCCCTCAGAAGGCAAAATTTCATCTTTGCTCAATATTGACATGTTTGGTATCATTATGAAGCTTATGAGTTGAAGTTTTGATTTCCACAGAGGAAAAAATGACATTATGTAAATTTATGCAAATTTCAAGGGCTTCATTCGCATAAATGTGAAACACAGCGTTACGTATGGGACATTTATAAAAATTCATATTAATTCAAAGGAAAGCAAATTATATTTGATTAATACGTGGACATAAGAAGTTCATAAAATAGTTTAACTTGGTATGAAAATTTAGGGATTATGTAAATGATTATGCAAATTAGCTCGTGTCCTATCATGAGATGTCCCATACGTAACAAATTGAGGTCATTTTTTTAGGTTTTTTCTGAAATTGTTAAGGTTATTTTAATGCCCTTTTGGAAAGTTCTAATTTATTGTTTAGAGAAATTAAATACCATAGAAAAAAGAAAAAACAGTAAGAGAAATATTTTTTATTAGGCATTGAAATAAAAATGTTACGTATGGGACAAATGCGTTACGTATGGGACATCCTCATACATATTGCATGTGAATGCATGTAGCTAGCTGGGAAGGTTTCTCAGTACACAAATGGTCAATCATCCTGAAGAAAGCATCCCAACATTGTAGCTACTTTTTGAGTTATAGACACTTTAAACAATACATGTACTTGACTGAACAATTTTCAGAAAGGGGGAGGGGAAAATGGCAAAATACACAATGAAAAATCAGCATTAAAGGGATGGTATAGTTTTTTGTAGAAATGGGGATTCAGTTTTCAACATTTAATGAGATGATTGGAAACCAATTATATGAATTACTAAAGAGCATACAATCCTAAGACTAGAGGAATTCAAAGTTTTTGTGATGGAGATCCAATTTGAAATGGTTGTGATATATATTTAAAAAAAATATAAAGTAAAATGATTAAAGTGATACACAAATTGTCCTTATTCAGTTTTCAATAGTAGCCACGGCAAAATTCATGGGTAAACATACTGAGGTGTGACTCGAATCAATGACCTGACTGCTAGACAGACATCATATATCTACTCGATCACTGGGGTTCCACGCAGCAGGTATTGCTCATTTATTAAAATTAATATTTCTTGTGTCAAGTTGTTTTTTATTGAAACTAAATGGCAAAGTGCCCTTCATCAATGGAAGTAAACACTTTAAACTACTCAATTTTTCAGTAGTAACTATCCTGATAAAAACTGGGCATACATACTCAGGTTGGTCATAAAAATATAGAATATGATTAGATATGATTATGATGGTAAATATTTGGGGAATATTGTTCCCTTGTCAATCTGGATCAGTATTTGAGTAATTTCAACTGATTCCATTTCAATAATTATGCAAAAATTTGTTTATGGGTATTTTGCAAAATTATTTTGCTCAGGTTGGTCATAGAAAGATAAAGATATGATTGAATATGATTATGATGGTGAATATTTGGGGAATATTGTTTCCTTGACAATCTGGATCAGTATTTGAGTAGTTTCAACTGATTTTACTTCAATAATTATGCAAAGTACCCATAAACATGGTTCTTCACACACTAAATGAATGGGGGACAAACTGTCCCATACGTAACTGTCCCATATGTAACACGTCATGTCTGTCTTTGATTAGAACCTGTAATTAGAGCTTTTTGCCTAATGACATGAAACTTACCTGTGATAATCTTGAGTGTTGTGACTTTCATCACAGTGAGTTACAAGTTGTAGAATGAAATACTTTCAGAGAGTTTTGAGGTTGAAAAAAATGTTCAAAATAACAAAATTTTTCTGGTCCCATACGTAACGGCACATATTTTCTCTTCTAGAATTTAATTGTCAAGGTCATTTTTCTCAATTTTTTACATGATTATACTTCTCCTAGATATCACTCACCATGATGAAGTTCAATATGATCAAAGGCCATTAACACTATTTTTCAGGTCATAAAAGTCTCTGAATGTCCCATACGTAACGCGCGTGTTATCTTGGACTTGCCCGTAGGCATGCTAGATTTTTATACACTAACACCCGTACAGTCGCATCTGTCTTGGTTAGGATGTGTATGTATCTGCTGTATTCATATGGCAATCTTAAGTCCAGACATTTTTCCTTTGTGAGGTACACTCTCCTCTCTCAAACAGTACAACAACTGTTGTCATAGCAACCAACACAAGGCATCTCTTACCATCATCCATCCCGTCTTCATCCAGACCATCAATTCCATCATCCTCTTCGAAGTCATCATAGGACGCCCCGTCTCCAGGCATGCGCTCACTAGTGTCAAACATGTTTGGAAGCAAAAGGTAAATATGGAATTCAAACAAACTTCAGAATTACGGTCTACATTTCCATGAACAATGAATTACAGAACATGCATAGACAAAATTAACTCTGAAAATTTGTATGGACTGAAAAAATAAAAAGGCATGTTTGTTTTCTATGCACATCTTCTGGTGCCAAAACCTGATTTCATTAGAGCAAAGAAATGTCCCAGTTCTATCAGACACTGGAAAGAAAAGCCATACATATGGAACAACACAAGTGGAAGAGATGCACATACTTGTATGTAGCTCCACAGAAGTCACACTCGGATAGTCCTACAGTTGTACAATACCGTTAATGGGACTGCTTATATCCATCAAAAAAAAAGAAAAAAGAATCATCACAAATGTCCAGTATCCTTTATATACGCCATTTACAGGATTTTTCTAAAATGCACATCCTTGGTTGTTTGATCTGACATTAACTTCCTTCGTTTCTGGCCCATGAGAGGTGGTAAGCTGTGGATGAAGGCCCTGCATACGAGCCTTGTCACAACATACTCTAGCAGACAACTAAAATACACTTGTATGTACTTTGAAATGATCAAACAGGACCTTTAAAATCATTTTCCTACAGCCAAAATGTCACTTTTTTGTTCGTTTTGGGAAGCGAAGGTCACAATATGTTTCCATTCTACAGTGTACAAACCTCATGAGAGGGTCAAAGCTGTCTTCCTCTGTCTCATCCATATCACACCATTCCTCTCCATCTTCAGACAAGCTGTCTTTCCTCTCACTACCCCAACTCTTTCTACTCAGCTGGCTTCTAGTTCTGGTGGGTGTAAGGTCATCATCTCGCTTCTTGCTGGGGCTCTGGGTGGCAGGGGGCTGGGGGAGGTGTCTTGCCTGGCCTACACTGGGGTACTTGTAGTCACTGCTCTTCTGATTGGATGAGGACAAGCTCCGATTGTAGCTTGGTGATTGAGCCTTCTTGAGTCCACTAGAGGGTCGCCCAACTCCATTGGCTCTTGCCCTGGAACCTAGAGGTGGCTTGCCATGGAGTGGGGATGATTTGACACTGTTGTTTAGACTACCATGACGAGTCCTGACAAAAGGTGACGACACATTGCCATTTCTTCCTCTTGCGCTTTCTGGTCGTCGGCTTTCGGGGTCGCTGTAAGAGCCATTACTGAGTGCTTTGTTACTTGCTGTCACTTTGTTGTTCTGCTGTTTGATTCTACTGCTCCTAACTATGGAATCATTGTCAATTCCTGGAATATTTCTTGTGCGCAGCGTAGGCCTTTCAGCTTGCTGTCGAAGGGGCAGAGGCTTCAAGTTCCCCGACAGAGCAAGATTCTCCAGGCCACGCTGCAAAGTTGTTCGTATTTCTTCAATTTGGCTTGCAGTTGCCATAGCAACTAGTTAGTCTTTGTTCTTGGGGCTGTAGTCAGCATCATGTATTAGATATGTTGATTTGTTCTGCGGCTACATTAATCCTGCTCTTCTTATTTCTTTTATGCATCTGTGTGATCTGAAAAGGAGAAAGAGAAAAAAAGACTTCTCAATGACTGAACTGGATAAGAAATGTCAGTTTTTCTTTTTTACGACAAGCTTTAGTTTTGTCTCAATTACAAAAAAAAAAAAATGCAATGTAATAGACTGTATAAGTTACAAACTGGACAGCTGTATTGTAAGATGAAATAACATACACTGTACCAGCTAATAACAAATCCTAAAGGCATCCAGCACATCCAGCACATGCAAGTAAATGCTATGCACAGAAATCTCCTCCCATGTGAGTGCAAGCTCGCTCTAAAAATCCCACTGCTTGTATGGCTTGCGTGCTGTCTGCACTGGATGCCACAGAATGCTTGCACAAAGGGCGACTAAAGGCTGGTGGTCAGCGGCATTCAAAAAGAAAGTGGACCCATAATACCTATAAAGTTATTACTAGTTTGCTGACAAATTCGAGTTCTCACCTACTCCATCAGTGTGATCTATATTAATATATATTTTAATTCTAATTTGGAATAGATATCAGAGGTTATAGTCTACAAGATGTACAGTTGCACAAGATCAAGTTATGACAGAAAGATCACATTTTATTCAGAGGGGTGAAGGTTCAGGTGTGAGTTTCTTCAACTTTGTCTCCCTCTAATTTTTAGAGGGAGACAAAGTTGAAGAAACTCACACCTGAAGATCAGGTTAGTTCTGATTTTAGTTAATGTACATTGTAGGGTCTACAATGTATGTTTCCCTTTACAAATATGTGTAAAATGATGTCTGACTTCAGTTTCATGCCCGGCTGATTTGTGCATGGAGAGGTGAGACTGAGATTATAAAAGCACAAAAAATTTCGAGTTGGATCATCCCTGCATTCAGCGACCTCAGTGGCGCTTGTTATTCGAGGGTCGTTGCACATCCCTTGATTAAAACTTGATAACGATTTTGTCAAACAAACAGACAATTTTTTTTCTTCTTTTCATTAGGCCAAGTAAAAAAAGAAACCAGTTTCTCGTCCTCGCGCGCATCGATTTTGGCCGCCGCATCGATTTTTTTACTATTTACTATTTTCAAAATGGCGCTGAAAATACCAAGAAGTTCATAATTCTCGTCCCAGCCCGCTCCCCGCCCGCATCGAATTTCAGTTGCCGCATTGACATTTTGATATTTACTATTTGTTCGGCCGCCAATCGTGATTTCTCATTGCTAAATACGCCTTGCGTCCTCTACTTAGTACAGCTGTAGCTTATGTAGTGCGTATGTAATATAACGCATGCATTTCACACTGCGAGCTCGGCAAGAAGCTTCGAACTGTAGTTGGATGGGCGCGCGGCGGGCCTGAACTCGTTGATGAAACGCCCCCCTGGGCTGGCTGTGTGATGTATATGTACAGCGCACTCGGTACGTCGTGAACGCGATAGCGGCAACATTTTTTTCGAACAATCGCTGATATTCCACGCATATTTCGCGCATTGTTCGTATTTTTCCCCGTTTCTCATATTTTAAGCGGATGAATTGTACTGTGCAAATGCTTGTGAGGATTGTATCGAGTTTGTATGTATACATTTTCATGTCATTGTGACTATGTGCATGTGTGTGCAGTGTCGGAAGGTACGGTGCCAGTGCAGTGGCTGGCTGTGCCGGTGTAGCGGCAGATAGCGTTCCGCGGCGTTTTTTGTTCTAAAACAGTATCCGCCGGCAGATCGTGTCCTAACACTGGCGGATACTGTTCTGAAGCGCAGGTATCGTTAATATCGTTGCTTCTCACTGTGGTTTCTTCTTTTCGCTGTTTCTGCCAATGCGCCCCTGCTTGTTCGCTGCTTCCATTTCGAGTTTCACGTACAATACCTCTATATTTGCTGCTTCCGCCCCTCGCTGCTGCTGTTTCGCTGCCTCCACTTACACTCCAGACCGGTATTCCGTGGTTGATGTGGAGCAGCTAGCTCTGGTCCGCACGTATCTTTTTTTTTTCGTAGCCATGCGAGAAATTATCTTATAAATATTCATTACGCGAGCAGGAAAAGCCTCGATTTTCGTCGAATACGTCTAGTTCTGCGCCGTATCCCTGTGTGTGTGTGTGTGTGTGTGTGTGTACGCGTGTACAAATCATTTGGCACTGTAGCTGTCTGCACCAACCGCGATCTGTTTTCTGGAAGTAAGAGTTCTCTTCCGCGGTTTGGGCAATGATGATTGTACCTCCATGGTAGAGCGATGGAGCTTCATACACGTGATACTGATATACGGGTGTGAAGTATAAGGCTATGAAGATATTGCTAAATTTGAAAATTTTCACTGACACGTTTAATAGAGGATTATAAATGTACTCGGGGGGGGGGGATTTCATCAACGAGTTCGTCGGAGTTTTCACCGACAAATTTGCTATCAGCCAATCAGACGCAAGGATTTCATTAGCTTTTAACAGTTGTCAGTGTAAATCCTTGCGTCTGATTGGCTGATAGCAAATTTGTCGGTGAAAACCTCCGACGAACTCGTTGATGAAACGCCCTCCAGATGTAAATGACAGGATATTGGCTCAGAATTGTGAAAGGTCAGGAGGGCAACACATTTTATTGATTTATCGTGGTTTTATTTTTGATATGCACAAAGATCAAAATATGTAGTTCACGTCAAAATGATGGATGAGTTACATATGCCTTAATACTATAGGGAAAGCAGCTTTGAATTTTCTTTTAAAGGATACATTAGATGAGAACAAGATTGGCATGCAGCAACATGTTCAAATCGTCTTTGTTCGAATTATAAGATGATTTGTATTGACAAGATTCTGTTAGTGTCCCATGTATTTTTGCCTTTCATTTTTGTTTTTCTTTATTTTGGTCCTACGTTGCATCCGTGCTCCAGGCTTTACACCGTTCAGAATTTGGGATCTACGTGTAGGTTCCATCATATTTCTTATAGCGTTATACGTCATAGAACCAAACGCACAATGATTGACCGCTATGTTTTACATGCTTACAATAATTTACTGTGCATCAAAGCCCGATTTTATGATTCACTATGTTTTTATTAGTGATGTACATTTCTTCATTGAGAAATATGAAAATAAATTGAATTGAATTGAATTGAATTGAATTAATTAAAAATTACTTGGCATTTGAGACGTAATTCCAGTTTTTAAGTCATACTGATCGATGCAACTATACAATGTGTAAAATTCAAATGCACGTCTAATAGGTTACCCTTCACTAACAATCGATTTCTGGAGTTTAGTGAATGAAGATTTAATGAAGAGTAGAGTAGAGTTCCATTATTCATTTGTGTGCTCTTTCTTTACTAGAAAAAGACAGTCGCTGTACATTATACCAACAGAATATTTCATCTAACCTTCTAGCTATTATTGCTACTATTGGTAGCAATACAGTAGCCACTTGGAACCTAATCCGCGCAGCGCGGAACTCTTTTGACAGTCCCTGACGAAGATCACGTGCACGCGGCAGGTTAAGCAACGCTATTACAACGTAGTAGCCTGTACGTACAAAATCCGCCGCTGTACAGTATCTGCCGTCACTAATCGCGGCAGATTTCAGCCCATGTCGGAACGATAACTGCCGATTGAAACGATAACTGCCGGCGGATACTGTTTTAGAACAAAAAACGCCGCGGAACGCTATCTGCCGCTATACCGGCCGCGTATGCGTGTCTGTAGCTGTCAGGGTCCCATCCAAAGTAGTAGAGATAAAGATACGAAGGCGCGCGATAACAATGGACACAAAATGGCTACCCTACATGGCGATACAAAAGATAGCTAAGTACAAACTCAGTACACCTAGGAACATCATTCATTTCCAAAGGTAGTGGTATTTTTGTTATCCTAAAAAGATTTAAAAATTATAATCGTAGCTTTTTATCGATTCGTGTCTTATTAGTTAAGCGTCTTTGGTCCTATCCCCCTGGTCTGTCAGCTATCTGCACGCACGCATGAACACATTCGAATGTGTAGAGGCCCAAACACTGCTCTGTACAAACGTTGCATCTGACAGCGATATACTAGTTTGTATTCTATTTTGAAGAGAATATGAATGCGCTTTTCCAGCAAATGTAGAATCATAAATGGGTGTATCTACAAAATGAATAACTTTTCCACGGATTCTGGTTTGTCTTGTATTTCTGCGGGATACTTTTCTTTACAATGTAAATTCATAGACACGGCCGTGAGTCGTAGGCCTATCACCTGAAGTGTGATTGAATCATTCATCATCCAAATGATGAGTGATTATCAAATGTCTTTTTAGAACATGAAGAAACATCTTTAAATGTTTAATGCTATAATGCCATATCAGTATCATTTTGACATCCATGTATCGGCCAGTTTCCGGTTGAATGTGCTACAATTGTACTGTGAAGAGATGCAGATAGGCTTACAGCGCAGCTGTGTGGACACAAAAAGTCACAAACACCAATGATAAATAAAGCAGTCTTTTGAATATCATGGAATTTATTTCAGTCGTAAATTTGTTGATAGAGTGTTTTATACCTGTTTCAATTATGATAGCACAATACATCAGAATTGCAAGTACACTGGTATCAGAAATGCCATTACAACACTAAATACCAGTATTAAGATGATCATTTTCCCTTGACATCTGTAGTGGAAAGGAAAAGCAAATGTATTTCTGCATGCATGAAGTTTCATTTCAAGTATGGTACATATTTATATCTATTTTTTTGAAAATGCACAGAGTGCTGGCAAGACATACACTTGGGACCTGGTCTCTCATAACACAGCTACCGCATACCAGAGTGATATTTCATTTCATAAATTGGATATAGAAAATAGTAAAGCCCTCTCTCGTTACCTTTCTCAAAATTACCGGACGAGAAACACTTTCATTTTGACAATCCTTGAAAAAATAGTAAGATATCAAATAGCAAGGACCTCCCTCATCGCCTTGCTCAAAAAACCCGGACGAGAAACTACTTTCTTTTTTTACTTGGCCTTATGGAGAGTGGACATGTGTGTATAGTAACAAAAAAAAAAAAATGACAGTACAAATACGCGACATTTTATATGTGAGATATGAGATGGATGAGAAGTAAATAAAGAGGAGGCCTCATCATGTCATGGAGTATCCTGGGCCGCCGAGGCCTAATTAGCCCTTATGCCTTAGGTGGACCTCAGACGGAGAGCACTTGCACTCCGTCTCCAGAGTCCAGGGCAGGGCCCACATAGCTAGACTAGAGCCTGAGAGGGGTGGGTGCTCATCAAGAGGGGAGTGTTTACCATTATCAAATTAGAATTTTATGTCTTTTGAGCAGGAGCCCCCTTCAAGAGCAGATTTCCCGGACTGACATGGACTCATGGAGTAGGAAACTCATTGATAAACAAGAACCTTAGTTTCTCTACATCTAACAGTTAGTTCTAACGTTAACTGTTAGACTTTAGTAGGCATCACGTAACTGTCTATCGTTCGAAGTTCGAAGTAGACACTAACTTGGAACTTAGCCCCGGAGACCCGCCGCTCTGCGGCGGGGTCCTGGCGGCTACCCCGCAGTTTCGTTCAAGTGAGAATTACGAACAACTCCCTATTGCCACATATACGGCAACTTCACAAATAAACCATGGCTAAATGTCCATCATAAACACAGTGACAATATACAATGAAATATACACTACCCCAGTGCCTTGGTCCTTCTCACCAATTTATCTGGAAACTGCATAATTTTCCACATTGTTTAGGAGTAGGCGGTCTGCCCTAGTGGAGAGCTTTGCTGCTATTTTGAACGTGTATATCCATCAGTACGCATCTACGCATGCGTAAACAATGACGTCAACGTTACGGACGCAAAAGGATATGAATAATGCATCATCGCACGGTGAATATGCATCATGTAGCGAGTAAATACAGCTGTCATAAATGCACTGCACTGAATGCATTGTGTGCGCATGTGCAAGTGATTGTGAGTTTTAGTGAGCATCGGTGAGCTGAAGATATTTCAGTTCGGGAAACCCACTCACAAGGGGGGCCCCTCCTTATAAGTAACCCGTCCCCCTTATAAGTAACCCCGTCCCCCTTATAAGTAACCCCCGGGGCACCCCTTATAAGGAGTCTCCACGCTTTTTTGCAATGCACCGCGAAAATGAAAGGACTGCGGCAATTCGCTTGAATATGTCCATAAAGCTTCACAAGTTTCCTAGTTACTCACGAAATTTGAGCAAAATCGGTTTGAGGCATCATATCTAAAATCATGGATTTAAATGCGATGTCAAACGACCCATGCGAATGCTGAAATGCGAGCGATTACTGGCGTGAGTGTCGCCAGGCGCGGCGGCGCGGCAATGCTTAGTGCAGACGTGGCGACTGAGTCTCAGTCGCCACGTCTGCACTCAAGCATTGCCGCCCCGCCGCGCCTGGCGACACTCACGCCAGTAATCGCTCGCATTTCAGCATTCGCATGGGTCGTTTGACATCGCATTTAAATCCATGATTTTAGATATGATGCCTCAAACCGATTTTGCTCAAATTTCGTGAGTAACTAGGAAACTTGTGAAGCTTTATGGACATAATCAAACGAATTGCCGCAGTCCTTTCATTTTCGCGTTGCATTGCAAAAAAGCGTGGAGACTCCTTATAAGGGGTGCCCCGGGGGTTACTTATAAGGGGGACGGGGTTACTTATAAGGGGGACGGGTAGCCCCGGAGACCCGCCGCTCTGCGGCGGGGTCCTGGCGGCTACCCCGCAGTTTCGTTCAAGTGAGAATCACGAACAACTCCCTATTGCCACATATACGGCAACTTCACATATAAACCATGGCTAAATGTCCATCATAAACACAGTGACGATATAAAATGAGATATACACTACCCCATTGCCTTGGTCCTTCTCACCAATTTATCTGGAAACTGAATAATTTTCCACATTTTTTAGGAGTAGGTGGTCTGCCCTAGTGGAGAGCTTTGCTGCTATTTTGAACGTGTATATCCATCAGTACGCATCTACGCATGCGTAAACAATGACGTCAACGTTACGGACGCAAAAGGATATGAATAATGCATCATCGCACGGTGAATATGCATCATGTAGCGAGTAATACAGCTGTCAATGCACTGCACTGAATGCATTGTGTGCGCATGTGCAAGTGATTGCGAGTTTTAGTGAGCATCGGTGAGCTGAAGATATTTGCCTTATAAGACAGCATTTTCTGCATCATAAGCAATGAAATGCATCAAACAGTCGCCGATGTGAATCATTTAGGTTTAGTCCACCCATGTAAGTATTCCCAGTAGTTTTTGTTGAAAAATTAAGGAAATACAGCGCCGGAACGGCACCCGATTGGTACAACATTAAAATATCGAGGCCAAAACGGCGCAGCCCCAACACTGGGGGCTGTACGTTGTACGTTGGGGCTGCTGGTCGCAGTTAGGGGACGGGTTACTTATAAGGAGGGGCCCCCCTTGTGAGTGGGTTTCCCGAACTGATTTGCCTTATAAGACAGCATTTTCTGCATCATAAGCAATGAAATGCATCAAACAGTCGCCGATGTGAATCATTTAGGTTTAGTCGACCCATGTAAGTATTCCCAGTAGTTTTTGTTGACAAATTAAGGAAATACAGCGCCGGAACGGCACCCGTTTGGTACAACATTAAAATATCGATGCCAAAACGGCGCAGCCCCAACACTGTACATTGTACGTTGGGGCTGCTGGTCGCAGTTACTTGGAACTTAGCTCACCACGAATGCTCGGAGTCGGAGTCGGATGATGACAAGATGATGGGATTGGGCGATCAAAACGGAGACGTCCCGAGTCCGAGTCCTGGGTCTTGCAGCAGCTAGACCTGCTATTTCTGCCCACCAACTGTAGACAAGATTGAGTCATCATGTTCCCTTCAACCCTGTAAATTCAGAAGAAAGGCTTTAACATTGCAGAGAAGGAGCACGTAGGTAGCCGGTAGGGAAGCGGAGCCGAACCTCCTACGTACAGGTAGGCCGTAGGCCTATTACAGCACAGACACGCACAGTCAAGACAGTATTTAGCAGGGCTAGCCGGGCTTAGATGATGGTTGGTGAGAGGATGCAAATATTGCGTGGTCGCAATCAAGACGGGACGGAAACAAAAACACTACTCGTATCCTTTCCTTTCACACCGTCATTGAACGATGTTGCGCATGATGAAAGCTGTAACAGTTCTGTTCAGCCCTGGGTACAAGAAAATTAACATTTTGACCACTAGTACACTACAATTTAGTGGGATTTGTATAAATTCAGGAACATCCGTTCAGGACGTCGCCTTACACACAGCGAGAGCTGTACTGCCAACGCTTAGCAACAAATAGACTTGTACCCAGTACATTAGAAAGCACAGGGTAGCAGCCGCGCATAGAATTTCAGTACATCGATACAAAACACCTGGATACACAGTCTATTGAAACCGGTGCGACTTGACCTTTCACACGGTTTACTACAAAACATGTACACATGCGCGGAATTCAAAATGTCTGTTTACCTTCTGTAGCTGTGTATGCACCCAACTAACTGCAATTCAATGATATTTCTGCCATAAGATACAGGTTTCTCTTCCTGTAGTCAATGATATACGTAATTCATTGATTAGGAATGTATGCTGCATATCGCCGTTATTTCACTATTTTCAGCAAGTGTCGTAACAGTGTCGAAGCTGAAACAATTGAATTTATTGAAAGGTAAAATTGGTAGGACTCCAAACGTTAGTCAGAAGGAAGTGCCATCATCATCGCCGCACCGCTCCGCACCGGCAATCATGTTCGACCCTGCCGCTCCCGCTGCTGGGGCTCCGGCCCCTCCCGCCTCCTTGCCTGTCCGCAACTGCAACTGTGGCTCTGGGCCAAATACAGATGAAGGAGGTATTACTCCTTGCGGAGAGGCATCATCTTGGGAAAGGTAAACCTTGAGACTTAATTCATATTAATTTACATTATTTATTATCTCTGCTGTCTTTTGTTGTAGGCCCTACGGTTCTTAAATCGATGTTGTGTAAATTTAGATCTCTAGTATTGTTTTAACAATTTAGATTTTAGTGGTTTCTACGTGTAAAAAAAAAGAAGGCTAAGACTAAGTCAAGTGTATTTGCTGACTGCTGTGTATTGTGTTAAGAACATCTGTCACAGACTATTTCAGTCCGGGAAACCCGCTAATGAGGACCGCTCCCGCGTACGAGGACTGCCCCGCCTCATGAGGACCGCCCCCACGCCTCATGAGGACCGCCCCCATGCCTCATGAGGCCCGGGGGGGGGGGGGGGGGGGGGGGGGAACGCCTCATGAGGCCCCCTATTCACTTCTATTCATCTCACATCTGACGTATAAATTAAAGGACAAGTTCACCTTTATAAACATAAGGATTGAGAGAATGTAGCAATATTAGTAGAACACATCATTGAAAGTTTGAGGAAAATCAGACAATCCGTTCAAAAGTTATGAATTTTTAAAATTTTTGTGCAGCAGCCGCTGGATGAGAAGACTACTGCAGTGTATGAATAACTTGCGTACAACAATATAAGGAAAATATAAAGAGAATTTCACAAAATTCCATCTTTTGAAAAAAGTACACATTCCCCTGACTCGTTACCAACAAATGTTATGGGCAATATTATTCCCCCTGCCTTTAGAAAGAGGCAAGTCAAGAGCTCTTTTATCATGCGAAAAAAGTGAAAATATGTTGAATTTTCTTTTACATTTTCTTTATACTGTTGTACGCATATGACTCACAAGCTGTAGTAGTCTCCTCATCCAGCGGTTCCAACACAAACATTTTAAAAATTCATAACTTTTGCATCGATTATCCAATTTTCCTCAAACTTTCACTGATGTGTTCTACTAATATTGTTGCATTCTCTCAATCCTTATGTTTATGAAGGTGAACTTGTCCTTTAAACACACATGTTTTAATGGGCGCTCTGCATTGGTTGATTAAAACTTGATTTCTGAAAAAAAAACCAGATAGGATTTTTTCTTCTTTTCATCATGGATAGTGGACATGTGTGTGTAACAAAAAATCACCGTGCAAAGTTGCGACAATTTATACGTCAGATGTGAGATGAATAGAAGTGAATAGGGGGCCTCATGAGGTGTTCCCCCCGGGCCTCATGAGGCATGGGGGCGGTCCTCATGAGGCGTGGGGGCGGTCCTCATGAGGCGGGGCAGTCCTCGTACGCGGGAGCGGTCCTCATGAGCGGGTTTCCCGGACTGATTTAGACGGTAGTTAACTAGTGTTTTGATTTGAAGATTGTGCATGTGCTGACCTCAGTTCAAGAACATGATTAATAATAATATGGGTTCAATAGGCCTACCAGGTACAGTGTACAGGAATACAGGTAACCCTGCCCTGCCCTGGGGTGCTGTAATCAGTTAAACATACATGTGTCAGGGTCGCCGATGCAGTTGATTAAACGCAAGGAGTTATTATGTTTGTGATTTGAAATGCTTGCATGTTCTTAAACTGTGACTAGCCTGAATGTGAAACACTCCCACAGTAAACCCCGGGGCGCTCCTTGTACACGTTCGCGTTCGGAGTTTGGGGTGTGTTTTGCAGTTATCCCACAGTATAACTGTATGAAGGTGCACCTGGGGTTACATAGTTTGTTAGTTCATTGTTCCAAATCTGTCATGACAACATGTGTGCAACTTTTCATGGTTTCCCAGGCTGCTTTGAACTTTGGATGTCTCTAAATTTCCTGATTATAATCCTTGACCTGGTTATAAATTCTTTTACACATAGAATGTACTTTATATGGAGCATTTATTAGATATTTTTGCTCATTATTGATGCTGAAATTGAACTTATCATCATAATTCATATTTTTCCTATTTTCTATTCCAATCTCTCAGACTCCTGAGCCTCAGCAATGATGAGGAAGAAATCTTCTTTGGTGCTCAGACTGACAGGGAGAAGCTGAAGGCCAAGAAACTGAGGAGAAAAACAGAGGTATTCAGACCAGGATTCAGACAAACATCAGCTGAAGAGAACGAAGAGAAAAACGCAGTGACAGCTGAGGAGGATGCTATATCTTGTGTGGAATCAAAACTAGATTTTGATGGAAGCAGTAGTGCAGAGAAGGTGTATGAACATTTCAATGGGCAGATGAATACTTTCAGTGAAAATATTGGAAACACTGATTGTTCCCCAAAGAAAAATGGCTTGATGCCTGCAATCGATGTGACTTCACCAGTGGTAAGTGTGATTGCAACACTCCCACAAACCAGCTCAGACAATGGTGTGACATTGTTTAGTGCAGTCGAGGACATAGATGGACATTCTGTATTGAGTGAAGAATCGAGGGAAGATGACATCAATGCCACTTCACGTCATTATGGGCTGCAAAGTAATGGGAAAGAATATGCTGACTGTTGCCAAGCAATGTCTGGTTCACCACCGAACAATTCAAAGGAGGAATCATCACTTGCAATGGCTGTGGAGGAATTTGGTCAAGTTGGGACTAAAGTGGCAACAATGAAGACAGAAAATGAAGACAGATCGCCCCCTAAGCAGCAGTCCTCATCTTTTACCTCTGTAAAGAGCTCTTTAGATGCTGTCATCTATTCCAGTCCTTTACAGGTAAACTTTGAGGTGCAGGAAATACAAGCACAGCAGCCGGTTCATCACGGTCATCCTCAGATTCCTCTTTCTCATTCTGCAGCAAAGGAAAAAGTCACATCAACAGCAGTCAATGCTGAATCATCCTGGAATAAGACGAGGCCACACCCATTTTCAGAACAGCAAACATTCAGCGCATTTACTCCCCTCTCAACCCAGAACCATCCAGAGGGTGTCGGCAGCTCCCATGAAGAAAGTGAGGGTGAGATCAACCACCCTCCTCATCACAGCAATCCCTTCGTAGTCTCGTCTCCTGAAACAACAATCTCACGTTGCCTTGCTGATGGCAAATACTCTTCTACTCTAACTGAGCAGCCAAAGATTTTAGACATTTCACAGAAAGAAAACATCAATCAAGGACCCCAAGCGTCATTGCTGAGTTCAGCTGCACCGCCCTTCGAAAGGCCAATGACCTTATCATCAAAAGTCTTGCAGGTGTCCACTCAACAGCAGCTGAGTGTGTCGCCCTCTGTAGTCAGGCAGCAGCTAATAGAGAAGAAGCGTGCTCTGCTCGCCCAGCTGAGAGCACAGAAGCAAGAACTGAAGGATCGCATCAAGAAAGATAATGAAAAGGTTTGTGCTTAGATTTTGTTCTTAGCAAGAAGTTTGCATCAGATACATAATCCAACTTATCTTCCTTTGAAAATGACTGACATCATGTTAGGCACCTTTTTAGAGCGTTAGCATTAGTGAAAATAAGTTTTATGAGCTAAACCGTTTGTGCGTCATTCCCTCATAAACCATGTTTAATACATTGGCAAAGTGTACATTGTTTGTTTTTTTCGCTATGATATCATTCATACATATATTTTGTATTATATTCAAGGAATTGTCCTCCCAAATTGTTTAAACATTGAATTTGTCAATGTATCACCTCGTATTATGTATTTCCTTTAACTTAGGCATATAATTTACCATTTGCAGATGAAACAAAATCCCAGCATTAGTGCTTTAAGATAGTTCTTAAATGTGAGTTAGGGATAGAAACAACCACTGTAAAAATTTGGATCGGTTAAATATCAATTGTTAAATAGATGTATGTACAAAATGTGAACAATAGTTCTAATAAAAATGTTTCCAGACTAAACCATCTACAATTACGGTTAATTGAGAAAAATACAGATACAACATTTGAACAATCTCCTTTAAATATTTTAGGCTTTATTTCAAAAATTTTATATGATAGGATGTTTTGTGGCACAAGAGACCTACACATATGCATTAAATGTCATATCTTGACAATTTTTTAAATCACTGTTCCCAACGGTAAACAGGATCTTTAATTGATGAGAATAAATGAATGTTTGATTAATTATGATATATATTATATACTTGATTCTCAAAGTTTAGGAGAAAATTTATTCACAGGACATCTGCACACTGTTTGCATGCTGGAAGTATTAACATGTATATGTCCAAACAGGGAAATGATACAATGCTTGCATTTAGTTGATGCAGAATGAAAAGACAATATGGCTGCACTGTCAATACATGTGCATGTATATTTTTGGCCTACATTGTAGAGGTACCGGTACTGTACTTCACTCATTTGAACTTCAAGTCTGATTTGATCTACTGCATATACATACAGTATGGTCATGGAATTTTGTGATGTGTAACACGTGTTATTCTTGGCTGTTTCAGTGTTTTAGCATGAAGCTGGAGAATGCAAAGGCCTTACACAGCAACATGTCTAGAGGTAGCACACCATCCTTGGTGCGACTCCCTGCCCGAGGCTGCAGTGGGCTGGCTGCTCTCACACTGGTAAGTTCTTCACTGACTGGGGGTACTCAGACTATACCCTACCTTCCTAGAATTCCAGCTACACATACATATGTGTAGCAGACATGAACATTGGTATGACAAGTCATTTCAAATGTTAGATAGAAATGATTGGCAGTCTCGGCTCACTATAAACTTTGACTTCTACACATTTATGTGCATAAAAAGTTTTTTTTCTTATAGCTTATTCATTGAGAAATCAATGAAACACTATCATCCATTTGTGCACTTTCCATAAACACAGCTTTCAAAGTTGACAAAGGTCATGTTTTTCATGAATAAGCATTGCTCAGTTACACCTTATTGCCTCATATTTCCAAGAACAGTAACATACAATTTAACTGTTTAAATATTATCTTAAAAGTAACTTTTAAGATGATGCTATTATTAGCATCTAGTGATAGAATTTGGACAAGTGAATTTAAACAGTGTAGTGCTCACTTATTTAATATTAAAATGCAACATACATTTCTGCACATTTCATCTGATAGGATTTTGAGACTGTGATGAGAATAAATGGGTACTTTTCATATTCATGTCAGAGTAAGATGGTATCTCTGTCATGTGTGTTTTATTTTTATCTTCCATTTAGACAGAGCATGAGTTGGAGCTGGTGACCAAACTTCACACCATCACAAATGGCCAGCATGCTGCCACTGAGCAGAATTGGTCTCCCCATCACTTAGTGACACGCAAAACGGGTAACAACCTTTGTCTTCTTGAAGGCATAATTTACCATAAATTGCAGATGAAACAAAAACCCAGCATTAGTACTTCAAAATAGTTCTAATATGTGAGGTAGAGATAAAAACAACCAATGTAAAAATTTGAACCAGTATAATCGATGCTAAGTATTGTTAGAATAGAAATATACAAAATATGAACAATAGTTATAATAAAAATGTTTCCAGACTAAACTGTCTACAGTAATGATTTAATGAGAAAAATAGTGATATCTCCTTATATTTTAGGTTTTATTGTAAACATTTTATATGGTAGGATGTTTTGTAATACAGCTGATCTGCACATAAAATGCATCAAAAGTAATATCTTGAACATTTTTAGAATCACTGCTCCCAAAGATAAACAGGACCTTTAACAGTTGAAGTGTTCATACTGGAAATATGGCTTCTATTTCAGCAGATTCAAGCGCAAACTTGCTCCAAGTGGAAACTGGCTTAGCTATTTTGTGACATTAAAAAAAACTACATTTTTCTTGAAATAGCAGTACATGTAGAGAGTTACTATGTTGAATAGTGTGGGTGAGACACAGTGTGGGTGAGACACAGGGTACCATCAGAGCTTGTCAAGAGAGCCGAGAATCACACTGTATCTATGGATTAAAGTCTAATGCATTCATATTAAACAGATCATTACAAACTTCATGGCATTGTAATACTTTGGGCTTTGCACTGTGCCACAATTTTAATGTTCCAAGTAAGTGAAACTTTCCAACTGTTTCAGCCAATCGTTAGCATTATTTCATCACAGTAGAAAGGTATTCACAAGTAATCTCTTGCGGAAATATTCAATGATTAGACTAATTAATGTAAAGATTTTCTCAGTGGTAGGATAAGATATGTATTCATGTCTGAATCTTTTCCCCATTTCAGGTGGTTCCAGACTTCACTGGCATGAGGACCTGGTCCTAGCAGTAGAGAACCTGTCTAGTCCTAGCAGACCAAGAGGAATAGCCAGACCGATTCTCTCCAAGGTAAGTTTCCTGCTTGACCACCTAACCACATTCTGATGGTTACTCAATGTGTGGTTCCACACTGTGCTTGGCTCAGGCTGATTATGATGAATAACAGATGAACAGACTGGAAGGATTTTCATCAAATTCTCTCATACGATAAAAATCATTAAATTGTAAACATCTATACCCCATCCACTGACATTTTCTGTGGTCATACTTAAACGCTATAAGGTCTCATGCTGAAATGCTGTGACCTTAATTTTTTTTCCATTTCACATCATGTGCACATTATTTTGGAAACCCCATCTGTGATGATCGGGGGTACAATTACAGAAATTATACAAATTGTACATGTTTTTGACCATCGTTTACAAAAAAAAAAGTGGCTGTAGTACCTGATTGGACACTGAAACATTACCTTGAGTTTGATCAAAATCTGCTCATAAGTGTCTGAGATGGGGGGTCTGGAAGTTTCAAAATAGCCTTGGCTATACAGGGTTAAATCACTAAAATAACTGAGAACCGCAAGTCCAGCAGATGTTGTAAAGATTCATGGTATGTGTGTCAATTGTTCTGCGTGGTAGGGGAAATGTCAATGCACCTAAAATGGAGAGTTTGGCATGGAAATTCAGTTTCAAAAGCAACCATTAAATGAAATATTGTGGACTTGACTCATTAATTACCGGTGCATTTTTTTCTTTCAAAGAAAATGGAATAATTTGCTTCAAGAACCTGTCCTTATAGTTTCTTCTGTGCATGAGATGTTGTGACACAAGTTAATGAACTAGGGAAATTCAGTTAGGGTTTCATGTTTCAATAGGTACTATGCACAATGCCTGCAGCCACACACACACACACACACACACACACACACACACACACACACACACACAAGAGTCTTAAAGGACAAGTTCACCCTCATAAACATAAGGATTGAGAGAATGCAACAATATTAGTAGAACACATCAGTGAAAGTTTGAGGAAAATTGGACAATCGATGCAAAAGTTATGAATTTTTAAAGTTTTTGTGTTGGAACCGCTGGATGAGGAGACTACTACAGCTTGTGAGTCATATGCGTACAACAGTATAAAGAAAATGTAAAAGAAAATTCAACATATTTTCACTTTTTTCGCATAATAAAAGAGCACTTGACTTGACTCTTTCTAAAGGCAGGGGGAATAATATTACCCATAACATTTGTCGGTAACGAGTCACGGGAATGTGTACTTTTTTCAAAAGATGGAATTTTGTGAAATTCTCTTTATATTTTCCTTATATTGTTGTACGCATGTGACATCCAAGTTATTCATACACTGCAGTAGTCTTCTCATCCAGCGGTTACTGCACAAAAACTTCGAAAATTCATAACTTTTTAACGGATTGTCTGATTTTCCTCAAACTTTCACTGATGTGGTCTACTAATATTGCTGCATTCTCTCAATCCTTATGTTTATGTAGGTGAACTTGTCCTTTAAAGTGAAGTTTCTGTGACTGTCTCACTTGTATGCAGCAAGCATGGCATGTGTTCATGTGATGTGAATATCAGAAGGTCCTGTACTTTAGATTAAAAAAAAAATAAATAATTGCACATGTTCATTTCAACTATGTGTTTGGTTTGGTGTTACAGCAGAGACACAATCAGAGTGGACGGGAAGCCGTACAGCCTGGCCTACAGTCTGGTGGAAAGCCTGGCCTTCAGTCTGGTGGAAAGCCAAGGGCAAAGCAGCAGCTGTTGTTCCGATGAACATGACCAATGAAATACTGTACATTGTACTTCCAGGCTTGTCATGTCTATCAACCTAGGCTGAAAAGGGGTTTCCTGTGCGACCTTGCTTACACACTGTGTATAGTTGTGCTTTGGAGACAATAGATTGAGTTAGTGGCTGCCCATCAACAAAGGATCATGTAGGTTAAAGAACTCATGATATTTTTGTACCATGAGATCAGTTGCTTTGTCACTGAAAGACCTAAATGTGAGCTTCTGTTTCCCAACTATGTTGTAGCAAAAAAAAACAGACAAAAAGGCCCGAATTCACGAAGGTAGTACAAATGAAACCATGGTTTACACCATGGACAAAAACCATGGAGCGCCAAGTGTCACATGGAATATTTCTTTACGAAATCAGTCATTTCGTCGATGAAATGATTATTTTGTAACGAAATGACAATATTTTGTAACTAAATGAACATTTCGTCCATGAAATGATAATTTCGTCAACGAAATGGTCATTTTGATGACGAAATGACTGATTTCGTAAAGAAATATTCCATGTGACACTTGGCGCTCCATGGTTTTTGTCCATGGTTTAAACCATGGTTTCATTTGTACCACATTCGTGAATTCGGGCCAAAGTGTCAAGGATGAGTCCGTTTTAGTCACTGCTCTCATTACAATGCTCAATCCAGTAATTACATGTACGTATACAACCTGTATTCGCCCAATCATGGTTTGAAAACTGACATTTCTTATGCTGTTTTATGTAATATGCTTTAAAGCTTTTTGTTTTTCATATGCAAATTATATTGTGCTTGAATTCCTCTTGATAACATGTTAGGAAAGTATGGCACATCATAATCATAGAGTCTGTGATAGTAGAATTATGTAAAAAGTGAAAGAAACTTGACTTGATAAATAATCACTGCCTTTTGAACAATGAAAATCATGTGCTTGCTGTATTGCTCTAAGAATTGGTTCCACTCATTAAAATCAGTTGTTTTTTCTGTTTTTTTTTCTTCATTTTCTTATTTTTTTTTCCTAACTCACAAAATCACAAATGGACATGAACCCCAAGATGTCACACATGTCAACCTGACCAATAAGGGGCCCCCCAAAAAATATCATGTTACTTAATGATGCTGGTATGAGCACTTCATGTAAGCTTCACTGCTCACTTTAAAGGGGATGGCTAGTAACCGATCAGTGGGAATGCTGAGGGATGATTGTTCCAATCCTTGTGGGATTTATTTAAGAGTACATTATATGTATCTACTGTTGTGTGAAAATTGTTTGCTTCAGAACGGTCTCATATTCAAGAAATGTGCAGATTAATGCCCCGTCACTGACCAGGGACGCTTACCTGGAAACATTAAACTGCACATTACTTGAATACGAGACCATTCTGAAGCAAATAATTTTCACACAAGAATAGATATATAGTGTACTCTTAAATGAATCCCACAAGGATTGGAACAATCATCCTCCAGCATTCCCACTGATTCCCACTGATCAGTTACTAGCCATCCCCTTTAAATCTTGAATTTAATTTTACAATATTTTATTAGTGAATCATGTTTGACCTAATTTGCTAGTCATGTAATGAATTTCAATATCACATTTTTTAAAACCTAAGTGTATTTCTACATTTGCTTGGATTTCTCTTAACACTACAAGCCTTTCGTGTGAATATCATGTTTTTATTTTCTATGGGGATTGAGCATTTCAACACACAAGAAATAAGTTGAATGAAGAAAGCAATCAGTTGTCTCACGATGTGCAAACGTTGAGACAAACGATGTGCTCAACGTTTGCACATCGTGAGACAGTGATTACTTTCTTCATTCATTCTTCACCACGATGAACCTCTTCCAATCCAAAGAAATAAGTTTGACTAAATTTCCCCTCTTGGTAAATGAGAATTTAGGTTATCAGTGTGCTGTGCTGGGTGTGTGACTTTGACCAGTGTGAAACTAATGACTTTCCCTGACAATTGACCTATAAATGCAGTCACCTTGGAGGAAGACTAGTGCAACACATATTTTCTTTCCTTTAACAGATATGACATGCATGAACGCTTTCTGAATCTTTTGTCTTGAAGAACTGAAATCCGATCTCCTGAAGTTTGACAGCAGTAAACCAGGGACAGAGAGAATGTAGTCCTGAGTCGAAGCAAACATTGTAATCGTGACAGACGTACAATTAAGTTTAATAGCTTTGACTCAATGACACATTGTTTTCTCTTTACAAAAGAAAAATAACATTCTACGACCCCTGTGAGGTACTCTTCATCTTGTCAAAATTCGAATTATTACGACATATATTTTTATGTTTTAATCTGGTTTTAAATGAAGTGAACAAGAAAGAAGAGAACAGCTGTAATAAAACCGCTTTCCAGGCAAAAGAAAAGAGAACCAACTGTTCTCTGGTTTCCCTCAGAAAGGAGTACATGTACATTTTCAAGCTCGTAATTACCGTCAGTAAACGCTACCAGATGTAATCATACACTGTGCTGTACGCATTGCATAGAATGATGATTCCAATAAGGAATTTGTTTCATGTTCAGCCCGATTTGTGGTGTTTATAAAGGGTCTCTGTAAAATTTGCTCTCTCCGCTAGACTTGCTTGCTGTTTATACACGTATTGATTTTGTAAATACAGATGTACAGTCAATGATGCTGGCAGTATCGCATGAATGTTTGATTTTTGTCGTTTATTGTGCGTGTATTGCTGTACAATCCACTGTGACAACATACTATTATGAGCGCATCACTCTTATCATGATGTCTGAGATTTTTACAGGGACACATGTAATTGAAATTTTGTTATAACCGAACAAATAAACAATTTAAAAATCATAGAGCGGATAATGTTACGGCCCAAATTTTTACTTCCTTGTTACCTGAATTTCGTTATACATGTACATGTAATCGTGTTCGTTATAACGAGAGTGCACTGTGTGTTTAAATGAAGAAAATACGTGTACAGGTATCGTGTAGATTTGAGCGTCACATTGCCGTAGACAATTATCATGACAAATCTTTCAGTAGCAGCGCATTCCCCTTATAACGAACACGGTTAATAACAAAATTACGGTTACAACAAAGGACAAATTCAGGCCCCAACATTATCCACTCTACGTTTTTTTTTTTTTTTTGTTTTATTGTTGTTGTTCGTTTTTTTGTTTTTTTTTGGTCCGATTATAATGAAATTTCGATACAATTGTATTCGTAAAGGACTTTGTTATAACGGGCGTCCACTGTATATGTGGGTATACAAGGCCTACATGTATGCAGTATATTATATGGGCATGCATAGATTATAACTTCACACACACACAAGCGCGCACGCTCAAACACACACACAAATATATACAGTATATACACATGTATATATATATACACATGTATATATATACACACATTTTATATATATATATATATATATATATATATATATATATATATATTACATAAAGAGAGACAGGTAGTGGAGGAGATTTCATGGATTCTGCAAAAGTCAGTCATAGCCTACATGTAAAGTGAAAGGCCTACACTTAAATCTACCTGTCCTGAACGTCTATAAGGATCGGTTGGTCACTTCGTCATATCTCCATTGGACTTTAGCTCTTCTGCGCGCGCGCACACACACACATATATATAGTATACAATATATATGAGATTAAAACCTAAAATGGCATTAAAACGCTTTATCCTGGCGAGGAAATTAAGCGCATGTTTTAGAAACAAGACACCAAACAGGTTAGTCATCGCATTCTTCATCAGCGACCAGGATGCGATGTGATGTTAGATTAAAAATCCGTTTCTGAAGCAGAACATACACACAAGGGTATACGTCTGCTCCTGGTCGAGCAGACGTATACCCTTGTGTGTATATATACACACATACATGCATACTGTATATACTAGTAGGCATATACACACACATGTATATACTAGTAGGCATATACACACACAGTATATACAGTGTATTATAATATTATAATCATATGTATAGTATATATGTATGACGCGTATATACACTCCTATTAGTTTTGTTATTTTCTGCTGTCTCTGCCTCTATCATTGTTATTATTACTGTCTTGATCACTGTTGATCATCATTATTATTTTTGTATACAAAATCTATCTCATGTTCTGTATTTCGTCCGATTTATTTAATCCTCAGTCTTGATAAAGGGCAGG
Organism: Diadema antillarum; assembly: GCF_040938485.1. NCBI lineage: Eukaryota > Metazoa > Echinodermata > Echinoidea > Diadematoida > Diadematidae > Diadema > Diadema antillarum. Next base: position 1,011,807 of record NW_027271288.1, on the reverse strand, counting down.
GCCCGAAAGCTCGAGAGTTAAAATCAAATTGTGAGGATTCAAAAGCTACGTCTACTGCCTCTTCCTTACTCTCCTATACATATATGTATATATATTTATATATATATATATATATATATATATATATATATATTTTTTTTTTTTTTTTTTTGGGGGGGGGGGGGGGAGGGGGGGACAGTATTTCCAGAGACATGGAGAAGCTTTACAGTATAAAGGAGAATGGAAACTAATTTACATGCGTACAATATCATTGTATAATCATGTAAATGCAGGAATATTAGCTCAGTGCACTCCAGTTATAAAGAACACGATTATAACGAAATTCTCGTTAATACAAATTGAGGTCCTAAATTATCATTTATATCTCTATAGGGCCTACTTTACTGCTTGGCTAAAACGAAATTTTGATAGAAAGAAAGAGAACTTCGTTATAACGGGAATCGCGTGTAAGACGTAGTCTCAGAGAAGTTTGAGAAAAATCGGACAATCCGCTTTTCAGAAAAGAAAGTATGATTTTTTCTTTTCTTTTCCGGCACCGTCGTTGCTGGATACCATGCGACGACTACAAGAATACGTGATGTCACACTTGGACAACGCTACAAATCTAACATAGAAAATATTTTGAGATTTCCACAAATAATTTCATACGAAAAGCGTAAATTCCTTCCAATTCTTTATGACACAATTATGTAGAAGGTAATCCGTACGCTGTACAGGTATTCCGCTTGCCTTCTAAATGAGGTAAGCCAAGAGCTCATTCATTATATTTTTATATCCCCTGAAAACATTCCATTTTACTTTACATAGTCCTGTACTTGTCAACTACTACATCACGAGTGGCAGTGTAGTCTTCTTTTCCAGCGACGGCGATACCGGAACGTTAATATTTCAGAACGTTTGCATGAATTATCCTATTTTCTTCAAACTATACACTTGTACTAATGTGCAGTGTATTCTGCGAACATTTCTGCATTCACTCAATCCATATGCACGTATATACGGTACACTATATTTGGGTTTCATATTTCTAGCTGGCTGGTGACATTTGATACTGTAGTACGAAATGGGCATTTTTAGGGGTCTAATGTATGAAACGAGTGCTACAATAGACAATGTATTGCAATGCGGTGATAAACTGTATAGTCAAGTGGTCATACATTTGTCATGGTTGTTCGGCTTCTTTCAGCACTTGTATACACAATCATCTGCAAGAGCCAAGGCACAAAACAGGTAAGTGAGGCTAGATTAGACTGGGATGTTTTTATTGAAAACCGAAAGAAAATAAAGCATAAATTCAGACCATTTTACAGAATAGTTTCGAAAGATCAAACAAAATCTGATATACAAGTGTACTTGTTTTTCTTCGGATGTCGATAATTATGAAAGTACATAAACAAACCACCCATTACCCGACTGCGTAGTTTATATTTTAAAATTTGATGCAGAAAGAGTATTCTTCTAACATTAAGAATTATAAAGAAGATATCAGTGTAATTATGCCGTTGTTTTGAGATATTCATAACAGTGAACAACTTTTCACGTGGAAGAGAAGGATTTTTTTTTTTACAGTTCTTCAGTCTTTTGTCACGAAACTAAAATCTGGCCTTGTTGAATATCAGTACTGGCTGGGGCAAATAATTTTTTAAAAAGGGCCTCATTTTTGTCATAAAAGAACAACCCAACACCGATTCTACGTGTAAAATGTGGGATACAGGCATAAGACTACCAGACAATAAACTACACACAGCATGGATCTAAAAACCAACCATGGTCCGGAAATAAAACATTATGTATATCAAAGTTCATCTGGGTCTAGTGTCAGCTTCTGATTTTGAAAACTTTGTACAGCATTGAAAACAAATCACAGGCTAAAAGCTATTTTTTTCTACAGTTAAAAATATGCTACTTGGAAAGTTAAAAGCCTACATCTGCTATAAAGACCAAAGTACGCACAAGCCTTTAAATATAAAACGTTTTGAAATTTGCATAAAATCTATTTGCATTTCAACAAACGGCAAAAGGATTTGGACCAGGTAAAATTCCCCCATTTCCTTTATAGATATTACAAGAATGACTATGTTAGGCGTTTATACCCTCAACTAAAAACCATATACAAGTAATGTGAAAAATACCGGCAAGATAGTACGTATGGTATAAAGTACTTTTGTGGTACAATACATAATCATAGCGCAACACTTAAATAAAGTACGACGGCTAGGCAGGGGCAAAATACTTTCATGCTGTTTTTTTAACACCAATCAAGGAGGTTCTACTTTGTACACACGTTTCAATTTCCCCATTGCAAGTGTTTTGGGTAAAACAAGATAAAATCAGGCAAAGATGAGTGAACAACAGAATACAGATTGGAAAGCATGGAAACATATACTGTTCGTCACATCAAATCTGCTTTTCTTTCTTTTTTCCTTTTTTGGGGTTTTATTTACGTATTTTCCCCGCTCTTTCATCGAAAAATAGAAAAGGAGTAGAGACAGGAGTGAAAGTACAATTACTAAGCATGTTGCTCCTGCCTAATTGCTTATGGATACAATGTACAGATTTACATTACCAGTTACAATACATTACACAATGATTTGTCTTATTCACTTATGAATTTTCAATCTCCCCCTGTCTGTGTGTGTTGGCCATTGTGACGTCATTTGCCATGGACTCAGAATACTTCCCTTCACATTCATTCACGAACAGCTCCATTCGTCAGCCATGACCAGTCCGAAAATACGAGTTTACCTGTTTATATAAATAAACACTGAGAAAGTTGTTCATTTATATGGTGATTTTACATGTAAATGGTCAGTTGGATAAGAGAACACATTTGGCGGACTGCATCTCCAACATTTTAACGTTTGAAAAGAATATCTTTCTATGATATATGCGTCAAAAATGACAATAAACAGACTATGAGTACCCACGATCATAATTATATGCATTCTTGACGCATTGATAAAATTGCTGTGCAGAATGCCGACCAGTATAATCAAGATCTTCACAAAACTCATTTCACATGAATGTCATGTTAAGATGCAAACATCATACACGCCCAATAATAGTTTTGTAAACTGCAGTCTATTTTGTGCAAATGCAAACCCACACTTTGAAAGAAGAGTCTTATCAACCAAGGTTGCCGATTTGAAACTGAAGGAGAAAAGAAAATATGAATATTGTCGTAAAATATTGATTTTTTTTTATAGATAGGGTAATGAATTAAGGAGAAATATATAACAAGAGGTGAAACGTCAAAGCTTTTGATTTACATGACTCACGTGACATACTTGAAGTGAAATTGACACTTTCTGCGCATAAATCAAGTTCAGGATCACGTGGGCGCACATTCTTACAACAGCTATATTTCGGATATATATCTTCCTCTTTTGGCTCAGTACCTTACTGTGTGTACAAATTTGATGTAGTAAGATTAATGGAGAAACTTTAAAAGTGTAAATATGATTATTGTGTGATCAGATCTACAGCAGATGCGTCACTATGTGGTCTAATCGACTACATGATTTCAAGAGGTTTGCGGAAAAGACCCACGGTAAGCTTATTTCGCTTTGCAGTTCGCGTCGATACATGTAGTTTTAATGAAAAGAACCTAACAAGAGCAAGAAAAGAAAAAGAGATTTAGCTGCCCTACTTTGAAAAATTTTAGTTATCATGTAGATTCGACCATTCAATCGCTCTCCTTATTGCAATCAACATGTTTTACGCGCATGCGAAATACTGAGTTCGTTCACGTTTCGAGTATGTCATCCCTAAATAATTGATGGTGATGGTAGCATCTACGGAATCAAGAGCAACATAACATAAAGGGTTTATAGTAATTCCTTCAGTCAGATTTGTTATATTACCTGCGTGACCGTATGCTATGACATAGAGGCAGAGACTCCCGTCTTTACACGGCGAAGCCCCCTTGGGAGGAACTCGCCTCGTTGGTCTGGGGCAAAGTCTCCTCAGCCGCCGGAGATGAGTAGTCAAAGTCAGTCATAGTGTACTGGTTGTCTGCTCCTGGATTTTCACCACTGCCAGTTTCCCCGTAGTAGTACCAGTCGGGACCAGGACCCACGCCTGACCAGTCATCGACCTCCTGGTAGATGACAGGTTTGAATGGTTTCTTGGTGGTGGTCGGGGGCATTGTTGGTGGCACGAACACTTCGCAGCGGGCTCCCGAGTCGTCTACCGAACCAAGAAGTGAAACACGAGACATGAAACGACTGAAGTATAGTATATGCAGCTACAAAGCTCTTTAACTCCTTCCCGTGATTGCTAAATAAAGTTACATTTTTTTCTTTTTCTTTTTGCTTGTCAGCTGAAGAAACCCGGAAGTGGAATCAGAAAGTTGCGCTGAAGACCCCCCCTTTTTTTTTTTTTGTTGTTGTTGTTGTTGTGTTTTTTTTTGCTTGTTAGCTGATGAAACCCGGAAGTGGAACCAGAAATATAAACGTACCCCCCCCCCCCCCTTGAAAAAAAAAAAGCTGGTGACGGCCCTGAAACTGGAAAAAAAAATCACACGAGAACTGGTCTATTATGGCGCTCTAATTATGAATGAAAAAGGAAACACACACAAAATCAAAAAAAAAAAAAAAAATTACAAAGAAAAAAAAAATAACACATCTGACCAGCTGGAGTGGTTGCGTCAGCAAAATTGATGAGGAAGCCCTGGTAAGTGTTGACCTCGTTGGAATGGAACCTCATCCACACTGCATTGCGTCTGGAGAAAAATCGACCGGGAGGCGGTACACCGTAGCCGCTGTGGTTCCCCACGATGATATCCCCACCTTCCTGTAGACAGCCTTCTCCGATGCTGAGGTAGTCCAACATCCGGGCCTCTGTGGTGAACTCCAGGAAGTTGACTTCTATCCTGCGACCAGGCGCCCCGTTGATCTGGTAGTAGCAGTTTTGGTTGTCGAGGTAGTTGTAGGGAAAGTTTGGGGAACCGATGGTCAGCGACCCGTCCGTAGGGATAAACAAATATCCACCGCACTCTACAGTTGAACAACAGTAAGAGATTGTTCAGCAGCCACGTTTCAGAGTCCCGTCTCTTGCAAAGTACACACTGAGACAATAACCGGGAGTTTACAAATACTGTATCGTTTTATTTGATATGCATAAAACAGCACAACTAGAAACGAGGGATACAAATATATATTCTCGTTTAATTTGATACACCTGACAAAACAGTTTCAAATCAAGGGCAAGATCTAACAGAACTCATATAATATACAAATTAACGTATCATGTAATTTTGTCCGGGAACTTTGTTCATAACATGCGTATAATGTAGTGTTGTTTTAAGTGTGGATGTCTACAAATTTATTATAGGGTGGTGGATGGCGTGACTGAGAATCAGGCATCATAAAGTTTGTGACACAACGCAGAACAATTTTCTCACCATTATAGGGGAGTGCCTCTATGATAGCGGTCCAACCAGAAAATTCGTTGACGGAGTCGGTAACAAATCTCATCCAGATTTTGTTAGCCACGGTCCTGATCTCCTTGGGTTTGTTTCGCCCACTGTGAGTCAGGAAAATACTACTCTCCTCGTCTGGATCGGTGCCATTACCCATGAAGAGGATATCACGAGAGCCCTCTGTGTTGAACTCGGTGAAGAAAATGCGCACGCGGCCGCCGAATGGGATATCAACTTCCCAAAGACAGTCCAAGAACTTCCGGTACGGTCTACCGGGTGAGTTGATGACCAGCTTGGTGCTGAAACGTCCTCCCGTCACCTCTCCACCACAATCTGTTTCGAAAACAAAACAGATTCACAATATGTTTGTTTGTTACATAAGAAGAATACTCGGCACTTTCAGGATGGCTGTGCCACATCAACAGGTTTCATTTGTTTGTTTGATTAGTATTTTCACATGGTTACTAAATTCGTCTCAGCATTATACCACATCAAACTGGAGAGTAGCTATCAGCAGTCCCCTTTGACACATTCTTCTCAGATGTTATAGAACAGGCTTTGCCAGAAATCATCTACTTTCAATCTATCTCTTTAATAAAACTACTCTCCTTTCAGCAAAATATATTACATTATATTCTCTAGTGAGCCAGCATCAATGTCAGTAGCCGAAGAGTAAAGGCCCGGGAAAAATATTTTTGAATGAGATACTATAAGAACAAGAGACTCGCGGGTCTAGCGCTCACCTGAGTATCACAAGTTCAACTTTCACGCAGTCACTAATCTAAAGTAAACACAGCTCTACCAAAATTTGACCAGGCATTTTCAAGTAGAAGATGAACGTGTACAATTAGGGCCCAAATTGGGATCCCCCCTCATAGTATCAATTTTAGCTTTATCACTTCTGGTTCTAGAGAAGAACACTTAAGATTCCTTAATTTGGGGGGGGGGGGGGGGGGCAGGAGCATGGTGCCAATTTTAACAAATTGAGATCTTAACCCCCTAGGGTTGCTACCTGCCAAGTTTGGTGAACATTCATCATGAGGTTTTCAAGAAGAAGATTAAAATTTACAATTTAGGCCCTAATTTGGACCTCCCCACCCCTCCCCCCCCCCTACCCGTAAAAAAAAGGGGGGTGGGGCATGGTGCCCAATTTAACAAATTGAGATCCTAACCACCTAGGGATGCTACCTGCCAAGTTTGGTGAAAATCGGTTCTGGGGTTTCCAAGAAGAAGATGAAAATGAAAAAAAGTTTACGCACGACGCACGACGCACGACGGACGCCGGACGAAGAGTGATCGCAATAGCTCACTTGAGCCTTCGGCTCAGGTGAGCTAAAAATGATTGTGATGATGTGTTTGATGATAACTTGAGATGCTGATGTTAATTCGTTTCTCCTCACCCCATTCAAAATATTAAATTGCTTACTCGTGTCTGGCTCTCTCGTTGGCTTGGCCTCAGGAGTGTAGTTCGAAGCTAATATAGAAAGGGAGATAACACTTACAATATTAGCGTCACGGACCCAAATGTCGTACAGTGTAACAAACATTGACCATAAGTGAACGAGACACTGAGGTGAAAACACAATATATATATATATATATATATATATATATATATATATATATACAAAACAAACTACGAAAGTCATTACGCATGAGCGTGAAAAAGGACACGGTCACAATAGTACCATGTGGATTTAGAGAATATTGCTCCGCACTTTGTTTCTATATGATATGTACATAATAATCCTACTAAAGTGTTGGGCAGTGGCATGAGTGTGGGAGGTACAGAGCTCTTTTTACCGTGCCATACAACCCCTCCCTCGTTCAAACAGGACATTCTTTTTGGTTAACTTGGAGCATAGGCACAGATCACAATAAATTTCTATTGGCAGTGATAGGAATTCATTTTAAACGGTCTTGACGACCAAAACGTCGAAGTTGGCAAGGAGGTGGGGGGGGGGGGGATTACGGAGGTTTCTGACATATGGATTGTGAAGACCTCAGTTGAAATATATGGTTAAAATTTGAAATCGATTTGAACATAGACATCTCCTCACAAAGCCCGAATGATATCACCTTGTCAGAGAGAACAAAATAAAACAATTATTGAATTGAGAGAGAGAAATCAGAAGAGGTTTACAGAGAGAAAATAGAGAAGGATGAAGGGCCATAGAGTATGAGGAAGAGAAGAGGCGGAAAAAGATAACGACGAGTAAAAAGAAATACAGACACCTGAAGATGAAAACAAGAAAGAAAATGGAAGAAAACATTCAGAAAAAAGGCAAAGCAAGGTGCACGGAGTTTACTGTTAATAAGTAGACTCCAAACAACGTACAAATAATGGAAGTGTCTGAAATCTCCACTTTGAATCCACGATCGATGACCGATGCATCTGAGCGGAAGTAGATCCACGCCTCGTTCGTGGGCGAGTCAAAGCCGGCTGGATCGGGTAGGGTATTCCCACTGTGGCTCTGGATGACGTAATTGGAGCCATCGCGGGCAGGCGACGGCCCGATGCCAGCACTGACAGTGTCGTATTTTTTCTCCGTTGAGAACTCTTTGAAGACAACTGATACAAGCCTCTCTGGGTCACCCGTAAACTTCCAGATGCAGTTGAGGTTGATACGGTAGCCGAGGTCAGGAAAGAGTGGAGAGGCGACCACGATGGAACCATCTCGTGGAATCGCGATTTCACCTCCGCATCCTAAAAGGCACGTGACAAGAAACCGAAAGTGCTCGTTTAAACCAATGTATAGTATCATGCCAGATTTGTGTGGAAGGTGAAGTGACGCCTTCAATTGATTAGTGCGATGTTGTTGACGTCAGTTCCCCGATATTATTATGATATTATATAACATAACAAAAATATGCTGATGCTCTAATGATAGACCTTACTGTCATTTTCTGTTTGTGTCATGTCCAAAGCAAATTTACTCGAGACTTGTTATATCAAGGTCAACGTGAGACTTTACATATTATTCGCTTAACATTCGATTAACATGTGGTTGCTATTTATGTCACTGATACGTGAACATGTGGAAATTGTACTCTTTCTTATTTAAGGTTTATAATTTAGTTTTGGTTGAGACCTAATTTCAGGTTTCTTACATTTTTGGGTGAGATAATGACAAAACTCTTATGAAATATGAAAGAACATGTGATTCCATGAGGAATTCAACATTTATTTGATGAAAATTGGTTTTGAAATGGCTGAGATATCCAAAAAAAGAGCAATTCTAATAAAGTGTGGGACCCACACTTTATTACGATTGCTTTGTTTTACTTTGTTTTTGGATGTTTCAGTAATTCCAAACCCGATTTTCATCAAATAAATTTTGAATTCCTCCTAAAATGGTATGCTCTGTACTATATCATAAGTCTTTTCTTGGTATCTCGCAAAAAGTTAAAAGCCCAATTCTCATCTCCACCAAAACTGTACCGTCCCTTTAATTTTGATTATCCCATTACATTCTGTTCGTACGACATTACTATATTTATTAACAGCCAGCTCAAACATGAAATAGGAATGCACTGTAACACCAAAAGGTGAAAAGTTTGCCACTAAAACCTTTAGCATGAGAAAAGCTAACAGTACTCTTAGATTCACATAAAAATAGAAGTTTTTATCCTCTGAAATTATCGTTGCCTACTACCAGAAAAAAAAATCTCCCAGCTGTGTGGGCACTTGTCTACAACAAAGCGTGTCAAGGGAGCATGAGGTAAGGTTTCGCTCCACTTCCGTATTTTCACTGTTTCTGCTGCCTCAACATTACACGAGTTTTTTTTTTTCTTTTTATATTTTCACTTCGTCATATCGCCTTGGAACATTTTTTGGCTGATGATTCCTGTGGGAAAGCCAAACTGAGAGCTGAAAGGTGGGAAGGGTCTCTCTTTCACCTTCCTGCATGCTGAGAGGGAAGACGGGGAACACGCAATAATCTGAGCGACACATGAATGTTTGCTTGCCAATTTAACTCTGCTCATTGTGTTACAATATCACGATTCTACTCTTCACCATTGTAAGGCTGGTCTCTGACAACGGCCATGAATCCACGCCGAGTGTTGGCGGGGTCAGAGGTGAACCTGATCCAAGCTACGTTGTTTTCAACCAGCACCGCCTTGCTTGGTACGGAGCGACCCGTCAGTTTGGTCATGGCATCAGTACCGGGGTTACCACCCGAACCAATCTCAACGAAGTCCTAAGAAAGTTAGAATGGATTTACTTAGACAGGAATGTATACATAACTTGCTTTACCTTTACATGCACAATCGTTATGGTGGCTGGAATGTACAGCGATAGACAAAGGGATTGATAGGGATAGCTAAAAGAAAATAAAGGACACGGAAAATAATGTACATTAACAGAAACTTTAAGTGCAAGTGCTCAACAACATACTTTTGTTCATATCGTTTGTTCATCCAACACTTAACAATTTGATTTACACCAACTACAGAAGTTTGTTAACAAAAACAATTCAAAGAAGCAGGTTCTTGAGACAGCAGAATCTCCGAACTTCTCATTACGGTGAATGCTATAAATTGAATCCCGCGAACAAGGGAAAGGATGACCCCACCTGATTAGTCTCCAGTGTAAAGGTCTTAAATGAGATTCCAATGCGGCGTCCAGGGACGATCCGGATCACCCAGTCACACTGGAAGTAATTGCCATAGTTCTCCGGGTAATTGGGCGTGGTAATGGTCTCTTCGCCATCAATATCAAGCCTGATTCTACCCCCGCAACCTGTCAATAGCAGCCAAAGAACGATATAGGATATGTAGAAGTCATTTCACAACTCCAACATCTTTGTTAGTAGGACGTTGATCAGATTGGACTGCATGAAATGTCATTGTTTATACAGTGGACTCCCAATATAACGAAGTCCTTGGGACCGGCAGTTTTCTTTCGTTACATCGAAATTTCGTTATAACCGAAAAAACAAACAACAAAAATACATAGAGTGGATAACGTTGCGGCCTGACTTTTGACTTCGTTGTAATCGGAATTTTGTTATAACGGGAGTGCACTGTAGTCTGGTTTGGATGGTGAGTAAACAGAATAATCTTGACGGGAAAAAAAAATGTCCCTAACACTGGGCGGTGATAGTGAGCATTAACCTTCCACGGGATCAGCGGATATTATATCGAGATTACAGTCTGACCGTAACGTCTGTCTGTGTAACAGGCCCTGTGAACCCTTTAAATCACAAGGACGAGCCTTGACGACTCACGTGGAGTAGCTGGTGTTAGACGAACGTCATCTGAGGAATACGTGAAAACCTCTTGTTAGATGAAAATATTTAGCACTAAAATGACTCTTAAACCGAGTGCAAGGAAGTAATACTAAATCACGAGATGTTACCACGTAACTTAAGAATCGTAGCATAGCTTTCGCAGCATAATGATTTAAAATGGCTTCACGAAAGTTCAACAAGAGCATGATAATGTAATCATATCGCTGTAAGCCCCTATAGACCAAAATACATCTTTTCGAAAACAGCGAAAAAACCTGAAAAATTCTGAATAAGGGAAGCTTGTGTATGTATAACCTTTCATTACCCAGTTCATCTTCTTATGGATTCTGCAATCGAGATTGAAAGTGCTTCGCTACGTGCTTTCATAATCATCTGCTATAGCTACAGTACTGTATACTCACTGGTATTTTTTGCGTCGGGGAAGGGGCTCTTCGCAACATTCCCTGGATCTGAAAGAGCATGAGGAATTCAAGACAATCTGTCGAAACTTTTAGCATGATTAATATCTGCAATTATTAACGATTTTAAGGAGTCATTAATACTCAGTCGTCAAACATCCCTATAGCTATCGTCACTACTATTTTCGGATGATCACCTATACAGTCATCTTCATCATTTTTTTTCTCAAAATAATCACTTTCATCCAATCCTAAAATTCAGTAAAAAATATGAAATTGAGGAAATCTTGATAAAAGGAATGCTCTCCCATCTTCCATACGTCACAATTACCAGGAGTTCACACAATACAAGGTTGAATAAAGTTTCTTCTTTTTTTTTTTAGGAAACAAAAAGAAAACTCCTCCCAACAGGATTAGTTGGCAGGTGTGTGTATGTGTGTGTGTTTAACAATAATATTATACATTATTCATTAAAAAAACATGTTTTACAAGTAGGAAGTGTTCTCATTTCAATGAATGACATAATTGAGATGGTAACACTGAAATGGGATAAAATAATCCCTTGTTCCAAGTTTGGTCAATACAAGGTGTGTTGTTGGAGGCAGGGTTCCAATCCACAAAAAGCGAGCTTGAGAACAGGTCAGTGCACAGTGTATTTCTTTCTTTCTCATTATCTATTGGACGAAAATGGACCACGTGTTACCAAAGACGGAAGTGTCTGCGACGTGGATCTCAAACCCGGAGTAGTTGTCCCAGTCATCACTCTTGAATGAAATCCACAGCTGGTTGCCCTGGATACGGAAACTGGCTGGATCAGGTAGCTCAGGGCCACTATGCTTGTAGATCAGGTAACTTGACGGTTCTTCCTCGTTCTCCTTCGCGCCTGTAAGATAACCCAAAGATGGCATTATGGTACTATCGATTAAAAGAAAATCTCTATAACAGTCAGCAGCTTTTGAGAGCATACGCCTTGTCGGCGTGCATTGCATGGCAGCGCATCTTCATTTGAATACAGTTCAGTGACCCCAAACACTTTTACCCCTTTCTGCATAAATCAAGTGTTTTTCCATTTCGGTCCATTAAAGTATATTATTCTTCACTTCCTATGACATTAAATCATAAGCGGACATTCCTAGATAAGGTACAGGTGAAAAAATCATTACAGCCAAAGTTTGGATCCCACTTCCTTGAAACTCATCACATGTTCTTTGTATATAACAATGCAAACACGGCTAACATGGCGCTCAATGCAATCAAACGAAGAGGCTGCAGCACTCTGTGTAAGCTTGTGATTTTCATAACAGGTTTTCTTTCATCATGGCTTCTATAGTCCCTTCTGTAGTAACCCTGCCACGACCTAGCATCCACAAGGCAGTCGTGTAAGAAAGAAGCAGAAGGTTTCCTGGATCGGCTTCAGCAACTGCACCTATTGCATTGGACGCGATAAAGTTTAACACGGTAAATTAGTTGTTGTTGTTGTTGTTGTTGTTGTTGTTGTTTTAAAGAAAGAAGAGAAAGAGAGAAAAATTGGGGCCCTATACTTCAAATAATTTGCCCCCAAAATTAGTTATCTTTTTGTTTCTTCGTGAGTAGAGAAAGATGTTTGTTTCTCTAAGCGATCATGGTTTTACAATATTTACCCAACGAAATATTTGTGACTGTATACCTCGTCAGCATGATGTTTAAATTTAGCAAGGCTTTACCAAGGAGGTACCTCCATGGCTCTACATCTTGGTAAATTACCTACTCCCAGGCTGAAGAAGTCATAGTTGGGCTCCGTATCAAACTTCTTGAAGGAGACACTGAGGCTTCCTCCCTCGGACGTCTTCACCATCCAGTAGCAGAAGATATCGCTGGGGTACTGGCGGGGGTAGTTGGGAGACACAATACGAGCTGTCCTGTTACCACTCTGCTGGGAAAGGTCAATGTCCTCTCCACATCCTGGTCAAGGATAGAGTGGTTTGAAAGATTGGAACCGGTCACTATGAATACTGTGATAGTTTAGTGATGTCAGTTTCTGTCACTGTTGAATTGTTTCTACGGTTGTTTAATCTGCTTCTGTTATCAGGATTGCAGCGATGGTTTGGTTCGACAAATAGTTGTGCTTGTGAGTAGTTCAGTCATTATTACCACACACGTCTGCGTATTTTGCTTATGCTAGGATCTTTTTGATATGATCTTTGTTAATTCTTTCACTGACATATTATCAGTTTGAATGCTACATGTGATTCCTTGTGGTACTTTGTTAATCCTGAAGTGTGTATCTAATTCTAAATGACGACATGCTCTTTAGTAATCTCACAATCGCTGCAATTAATAAAGATTTGACCGGGGGAAACATTTTCACATTTTATAGTTGTCATGCAGTCTATAGTGTAGAATAGAATGGCTAGATTATATTATAGTACGGTATCATGTATTTAAGAGACATTAATGTACTTTTTAAGTAAAACTGACTGGCGATATTTTACTGCACTACAACCTTTAAATCAAACTGATAGAGACACTATTTATGAAGAAACGAAGATCAGAAAGGGTAAAAGTTAATTGCATACCGCATATAACTACATTTTTTTTTTCTACTGCAAACAACGCCTGCTACCACTTATAAATAAAGTGCACAATTTTCGTATGTACTTTCTCTTCAATTTGTTTAATTTTGTAACAATTGGTTAATGATGATAAAAGAAAAAAATTCACATTTTAGTCTTAGAGCCGTGAGGATTAAGAAAGTATCTAAATAGAAGTGGGGAGGGGGGGGGGGTGGACGTACTTCGTGGAATGTGCCTTTTGAGATCACACCATTCCCTGTTCTCATCTCCGTTACACAGGTCCTCGCGTTCAATCCGGTACTGCTGTACAGTTTGGTTGAGACACTCTCCGAGCTGTGGTAGACCGCAGTCCTGCACCTCGTCACAAACCTGGCTCCATTTGATACACTTGTCTTCCTCTGGACACTGCACGCCCTTTAACACGTCCTCGGGATCACAGGCTGTTAAAGGCATAATTTACCGTTTGCAGAAGAAACAAAAACCAAGCATTATCGCTTTAAAATAGTTCTAAAATGTGAGTTAGCTAGGGATAGAAACAACCCCTGTAAAAATTGGAATCTGTATAATCGATGTTCAGTTTTTTAAGTATACAAAATGTGAAAAATAGCTACAATAAAAGTGTTTCCAGAATAAACCGTCTACAGTTATATGGCAATAAAAAAAAATACTGATATCTCCTTATATTTAAGGCTTTATTGCAAAAAAAAAAGAGAAATATATATATGTAGGATGTTTTGTGATACAACAGACCTACACATATGCAACAAATGTGATATCTCGAACAATTTTTAAATCACAGCTCCCAAAGGTAAACAGGATCTTTAAAAATGTGCCAAGTCAGGTAAAGCCAAGTTTTTCATCAGGTGAAGCGCAGATAAAACGTAGACATCTCTATCTGACTTCTAGTGCTGCCGATTTATAAACAGTGTACGATTTCAAATGCCCACTCAAAAATCAGATCGGCCACAGCAATCTAACCTTCATTTCCATCCAAGCATACAAGCTTGCATGCTGAGCCCAAGTGTCATTTATTTTGCAGGTGATACGGACAAGACATAAGAGCTTTTATACATGTATGTAGATGAAGGGCATATCACTGAGAAAAACATGACAAGGTAGATTCACCTGCTTTGAGACAGTGTATCTACAGCACTGATTTCATTCTTCTTGCAAAAAAGAAATCATGGTTGCACATTAACACAACAGAAATTAGAACGTCAAGGGGTAAAAACATAAAGGCACATAGGATATTAACTGCACATTAACTACATTTAGCCTTCACATTAAGATACACTTGTATCTTGTCATCAATGATGGGTGTATTTCAGTGGGGGAAAAAGAGGAAAAGTAAATAAATCCAGCACTTATAGATGGAAAACGCCAACAATTCTTGTAGAAATTCAGAACAAAATAGGGCTACTCACGTGAAATTTGAATATCGTCCATACGCACTTTGAGTAATCTTAACTGCTGCTTTGTTTCCTTGTATGACGTCACCGATTGACGCTTCGTTCTCGATTTTGATTGGAAGATGTCATCATCTATCTTGTCCTGAGATTATAAAACGACAAAAAGGTGGAGCGAGAAATATTCAATGAGGGTTGCAAACACTCACACCAAGAAGAGTGAATATGAGGATAATTGTGTTACACCAATCTCTTTTGACGAAATGTAGGCTGCTCCTAATTCCGACGTCGGTGAGGTTAAAGGGGCTATAGGTGAGGATTCAGGTTTACCATAACGTTGGTTTTTTTGTGAGATAATGAGATAACTCTTATGAAATAGGAAAGAGCATGTAATTTCAAGAAGGATCCAACTTTTACTTGATGAATATTGGTCTTGAAATGGCTGAGATATCAAAAAAAAAAAGCGATCCTAATAAAATTGACAGGCCACGGCTTTTATTAGGATCTCTTTGATTTAATTTGTTTTAAAACATCTTAGTCATTTCAAAACCGATTTTCATCAAATAAACTTTTCATTCCCCTTAGAATTGTATGCTCTTTAACATTTCCTATAGAGTGGTTTCTAAATATCTCGCAAAACGTTACAAGCTGTATCCTCACCTCAACCAGTACTGTACAGTCCCTTTTAATGGCCTACATCCTCAAAGAGGAAATTCAGTCCAAATATAAGTTAGTCTGATTAAAAAACAAAACAAAAAAACGAGTACGAGTTCAAGGGTAAAAATTAGACTGTAATCGGATGAAAAACAAGGAAGTTGCGACATTTTGAATTTTTGCTAATTTCTGCAAAACAGTTCTTGTACAGTGGATATGAAATGTGCAAATGTGCGAGCCAACCATGTCATACCGTCACAGTTTTCCATTGATCGCGTACAAAAAGAAAATGACAAAAATTCAATGTTTTTGCCATTGAAGGTTGAAACACGATGTTATTCCTGGTTAAATTACTTCAGAATAGTGATCAAATACTAATAGATATACCAGGAATAGACCCTCGGGCATAATTGCGTTTGAATGAAGAACTGGAAATTTCAAAATTTTATGTACAAACTATATGGCCAGTTGTGAGGGGACGACATGCTCACTTTGCCATTTGCATTATATTCATATTGACTGTTCAAGAACTGTTTCCTGGACTCTTTCTTATGACTAACGTATATTTGGACTGGATTTCCCCTGTAATGGGTCTCCCCATTATATCAACCTGGAGCTAAGAGAGAATCCTGTTTTTCTCAATCTCAGCCGCGATTACGTTTAGCTTTGCATTTCTGCCCAAAGCAGTAATCACTTGTATTGTATGTCGTGTACTGAACCAGCATCGACAGATGTCGTAGCATATGTTGCAGTATGGAGCGGCATATTCTTAAAGGGGGAATTACGGAAGAGTTGAGACTTAATCTAAAAACAAGAGAACCGGGGGGTCTCGCGCTCACCCAAGTATCGCAAGTTTACCTTCCACGCAGTACATATAGTTTACAATTTAAGAAAAGAAGATTTGAAAAGATTCTTTAAGTTGGTTTATTTGTTTGCTTGTTTTTTGTCTATGTCCCCCACCCTACAGTTGGGGAATCGTACCCATTTGTGTGAATATTACTACCAAAGTGATAATACCTGCCAAGTTTTGTGAAAATTACAGTATGCATTCTAAACAAGAAGATGAAAATGTACAATTAAGGGCCATTTTTTTGAACCTCCGACCCCGGGCTCCAAGGGGGGGGGGGGGGGGGGGGGATGGGGCATCCTGGGCCTGCCATGAACAAATTTGAATCTACGGTCATCAATATATTTACTCATAGTATTGATTTTAGCTCTGTCACTTCTGGTTCTAGAAAAGAAGATTTTTAAAGATTCCTTAATGGCGGTGGGTCCCTTTGGGCCCCGGGAGGCATGGTGCCCATTTGAACAAATGGAGATCCTATACCCCTAGGGACGCTACCTGCTAAGTTTGGTGAAAATCTATCGTGGGGTTTTCAAGAAGATGGAAATATACAATTTAGGCCCCATTTGCCCCCCCCCCCCCCCCTCCCGGGCACCAAGAGGGGCACCCCTTGCTCTGCCCAAAACAAACCTAAAACTGCAGTCATCAATGTACTAAGTTGTAGTATTAACTTTGCGATATCACTTCTGGTTCTAGAGAAGGGTTTAAATTATATATTTTTCAATTTGGGGGGGGGGGGGGTCCTCTGGGGCCACTCTGGGGCCCCTAGGGGGAACATGGTGCCCACTTGAATAAATTGAGATCCTGTCACCCTAGAGATGCTACCTACCAAGATTGGTGAAAATCCATCCTGTTTTCAAGAAGAAGATGAAAATGTACAATTTAGGTACCACTTGGGCCTCCCCTGGGCCCCAAGGGGGCAGCCTGGATCTGCCATGAACAAACTTGAAACTACAGTCATCAATGTACTAGCTCAGAGTATCAACTTAGCTCTATCACTTCTGGTTCTGGGGAAGAAGATTTTTAAAGATTCCTTAATTTAGGGGGTTTGGGCCCCCTGCGCCCCCCTCCCCCTCCCAGGAGGGGCCTGGTGCCCATTTGAACAAATTGAGATCCAAACTCCCTAGGGATGCCACCTGCCAAGTTTGGTGAAAATCCATCATGGGGTTTCCAAGAAGATGAAAATCTAAAAAGTTTATGCACGACGCACGACGAACGCCGGACGAAGAACGATCGCAATAGCTCACTTGAGCTCAAGAGAGCTAAAAAGACTTGATAACATTTCATAAATGCAACATTGAAAATTTGATTAAAATCTTTAAAAAAAAATTAGGAAGTTATGAAGATCTGAAATTGCTTCTCTATATTTCTCAACACAGTTCTTGAACATTCAAAAATTATGATATAATGCAAACAGTGAGTTGAAGATGTCATCGTCTCACAACTTGTTTGTACATAAAATCATTAAAGTTCCCAATTTCGTTTCTATTCTTTTCTTTTGTTCAAACGTAGTTATGCTCCAGTCTCAGATCCTAATACATCTGACAGATGATTGTTTTCAGAAATAACATTATGTTGACAATCTTTGAGCAGAAAAATTGAATTTTGTCATTTCTTTTCAACACGATTAATGGAAAATTGTAAGGTGACGACATCATCAGTTCACTCATTTGCTTATTAATAGCAGCTATTTTGCAAAATAAGTGAATATTCAACATTTCATAACTTCCTCAGTTTTAATCCTATTTTCTGATCACATTTTCATTGTTGTGCTTCAAAAACTATCAATTTTCAGACTAACTCTTAACTCAACGGGAATTCCCCTTTGAATTGAATTTCCTTGTTAATGTCGAACGAAAAGAAAAACAAGATAACAATGCCAACTTTCGACGTAAATAAGCATCGATTATTCAGTATTTTAGTAGTATAGTCGCAAATAATACAAAGTTCAATGTAAACACTACATCAGAAGTACACTTGTTTGGCAGTCAAAGAACTAATAGATTTCTACTAGTAAAAATTGGGGGCCTCTAGGAGATAACATATGTTTATTTGTGAAACCGTGGATAAGACTGCATCTTCAGACGTGATTTGCTATGATCTAAAACGAAATACCTGCTTACATTTGTAATTTCCTCTATCCATCAGAATATGCTTCCAAATGGAGGAAGCTGTATTTTCTCACAAACAAACGAACTGGGCGGAAGAAGTTAACCTTGAAATATTCCTAGAAAATGATGGGCTAGACGATGAGGTATTCACGCTCCATTAGGAAGAGCGAAAGGTCACGACTAGGTAAACCCTTAGCTTGCACTTTCTGGGCCATCCTAGACCTTTCTCTCCACCGGGCGGGATGGCGGTCCCACGCGTGTCTCGACCATTCGCCCTTTATACCTGCTGATGTCAGGCGGTGCCATGCTCTCGCTGGAAGCCAAAGCAGATAGATTATTCTCTCGCGAGAAAATGGCGAAATTGCCAAAAGAAAAAAAAACTAGAAATGTCGCTATGGCGACTGGTATGCCTCCGCCATAATGCATGATTCTCCCAATAGGTGTACAGTACAATGTCTTCACAATGTGTGATGACAGTTTCACATAACTGGCAAAATACTGAAATGACAGGTTTGTCAGAAATATCTTGACTATTCACTTTCCTTGAACTAGGTTTGCTTTAATTGTCTAAGAGTGCAGACTGTATAATGAAGGCCTATTTGGGAAATTAAGGATTTTTACTTGACTTTTGACCGCTCCTTTTATAAGTTTATGCATTGAGTAATTTTCAAGGTATGAAGAAAAACTGCAAATAACAGCATAAAATAGATTTTTTTTTCACTTTAGCCTGGCCTTTGACCCTTAACCTTTGACCTTTGACATTCTGGCAGGAAATTTCCCGGGGAATCTCCATTAGGTAATACATGTATATAATATCATTAAGTTTTAAAAATAATCCTGCAAGCATTGCATAAATACTAGTATGAGGGAAATTGTGAAATTTTAAGAGTTGACCTTGACCCCTGACTATTGACCCATATGCGTATGTACCAAGTTCCATGAAGATACATTGAACCATTTGAAAGAAAAGTGAAATTGTAACATTTTCACCTGACCTTTGACCTTGTGACATGAAACTCTCTCTGGAGAATCTTAACGCAGTAGTACATGTCAACACTAAGTTTCAAATTCGAGAAAATACCTTCGGGCATTGCATAGATGTGGGGGAAATAGCAACATTTTTAGCATTTGACCTTGACCTTTTGAATTTTTGACCTCTTTCCAATTTCACTAATGAACTACTGAACTTATTGCCCCATCATACGTCATCCTTGGACCATGTTTGGTGAAATTTGCTTAATCCAGTTCTTATTCATCGCGTAAACAGATAAATTTTAGGATTTGACCTTGATCTTGGACCTTTGGCCTTAAGCCGATTTCACCCAATATCTAATCAGGTAATTGCCCATCATACTTCATACTTGGACCAAGTTTGGTAAAATTCAAGTCAATATTACTCAAGTTATCGCGTAAACGAATGCGGACGGACGTACGTACGGACGTACAGACGTACATACGTACAGACGTACATACGTACGGACGGACAACCCGAAAACATAATGACTCCGGCACCACTTCGTGGCGGAGGAATAAAAATAAATTTACAGTATGTATTCTTTGAAATCAAGTCACTGCCTAAATCTACTGTCGAGGTTCTGGTCACGTATCTGTTGTATTCTATCAACCGTGTTAACATCACATCAGGGCCTAATGCTCCCTCGTCGGTACCAGGTTCACCTAAAGGAGGAAATACAACTCGGAAACAGCCAATGATCATACAGATTTCTAGTGAGCTACAATGATCATACAGATTTCTAGTGAGCTACAAGAAAATCGCTGACTTTCCCACGAGGAAAGCAACCAGCCCGACAAATGAGTTGTGACAAATGACAAAGTGAAGAAGAAAAGGGAAGCCGTAGGGGAGTAATGGGCTCTCGGACGTCTGAAAGAGTTCACTCGGAGAGGACAAACCTCCACCAAGGCTAAAGTCACTAACGCCGTCATGTGCATGCATATTCTGGAACCGGATCAAGATCCGGCTCACCACCAGCGTCACAAACCAATTACCTGTTCCTTATACGACAACAAGCCTATTCATTATTATCCCTTTATAGTTTTTTTTTCCCCGCTGGTCACAGTCTCCTGATGACAGGCGAACAACAAGAAACAGACCGACACCGGCTAAATTAAGTATCATAACCTCCTTTATACATAGGAAACTATTGCAACTACGGTCCAGCTCATCTACCTCGCACAAGTCGAAAAATTGACGAAGTTGAAGAAAAAGTCTACCCCCTGATGGACATAAATATGTGTTAATTCTATAAGTTCACTAATTGTATTATGTAAATCGAAATTCGCGTGGGGCGACGGATTTTCTCTGGTCCTTTGAAATTCATGTTGACTGTTTCTTTATTGGCTCTAGGTAGATGTTCGTACCATGTGTCCCGAAGAGGGACAGCGAGATGATCTCCGGTTTGCTATGAAGAAATGTGTATAAAATATCCAGTATAAAAGATACTTTCTGTTTACCATGCTCTCAGTTTTATAGAGTCATAGATCAGCTAGTTCATGGTAGATTGGTTGGCTTTTTCCCTGTGTACGCAAGAACCGCCTTTCACCTCTTCAACTCTTTAACCAGGCGTTGTCCACATTGTATGTTGTCTACACCAGTTAACCAGGGAGGTGAGACATGAACCTCCCTGGGTGAACCAGTCTACCCTGGTATATATGGAAATGACCTTGATACACCGGACAGGCAAATCCATAAAATCTACCTGTGGTTGGAAAAAGCAAAAACATCTGGCCCTGCTTGAGGCCAGTTTCTGACAATTAACGTTACAAATGACTTGGGCGAAACGGGCGGAAAGTCTTTTTACCCTCCACAGGTCCTCACGAGTCACCCATGGCCCAATTGAAATCAAGTTTAATGGTCTATTAAAGCGCTATGACTTGAAATGTTCATGTTATTGCGATCTAAAATTTGTCATTCCGTAGTCTGATTTCCGTTTGCTATCATGTCGTTGTTTTCCATATTGGATATATCACACAAACTTCTAGCATTACTCGATCGTTGATGTGAATTTCTTCTTTTTTTAGCATGTTGCATAGAGGAATTTCGAGCAGGCGGTGCAGAAAAATAGACCAGCTATCAAACTGACAAAGCTCATTTACGTAATAATAAATATAATGGAATCTGCCTGTACCTGGTGAGGAGGTATTCACACGCAGATTTAACTCACTGTGAAGTATTTCACTTTTTATCATCACCTTTACTGCAATATGGTAGGAGTTGAACGCTTGGGAAATTGGCATCTCATTTCAAGAACACCGTACAGCTGGGTTATTTACACAGAAGTTTTGACTATTGAATAAAAAGATACAGACGCTGTTAATGTAGAGTGTAGAGTGATATATCAAACGCACTGCACTCTCCGGGACGATACAATCTGTCACTAAGCAGCACAAGGCCAAACAAAAACTGTAATACTGATGATGATGATGGTGATGATGATGGTGATGATGATGATAATGATCATCATAACACAGTTGTATAAATGATAAAACACGCCGTCAAATCAGGGAGGTGCCACCTCCCTGATTTCTATGGTGTGCACACACGAACGCCCCCCCCCCCCCCCCCCCCCCCGGGGTCGCGCTCCGGTCATTTGTTCAGGCATGGCAGTCTGTGTGATGGAGATTCAAGCTCTTCATTTGAAGCAAAGTGCCTTGTTTTCATTTGTTTGTTTATTTGTTTATTTGTTTGGTTGTCTGTTCTTTTCTTTGCTATGTGAAAAAGGTGGGAAATACAATCAATTTCCGCATGCATTTCCGACACAAAAACCGATAACTCCTAAACGTGGATGGGGCTTATCGTGGATCGGTCACCCCGGATAATTCATTATAGTGTAGGTGTACTTCCCGATGGACCGCGAACCCGGCACAGCAAAGGCCTTGATGAAGTCCGCTTACGCAGAGAAAGAACGAGTTTAAAACTCCATTGTAGCCAGAGATTAAAGGGTGTGTGCAGTTGTGGTTGAGTTGAGGATTTAGCTTTTAACGTTTTGTGAGATATTCAGAAACCACTCTATGAGATGCCAAAGAGCATGCAATTCTAAGGGGAATCACAAGTTTATTTGATGAAAATCGGTTTGGAAATGGCTGAGATATCCCAAAACAAGGTGAAAAAAGAGATCCTAATAAAAGGCGTGGCCTGTCGCCTTTTATTATCATCATCACTTTTTTGAATATCTCAGCCATTTGAAAACCAATTTTCATCAAATAAACGTTGAATTCTTCTTAAAGTTAGATGCTCTTTCATATTTCATAATATAAGAGGTTTCTCATTATCTCACTTTGGAATGTCCAAAACATGAATCCCCACCTCAACCAGTACTGCACAGTCCCTTTAAAATCTCCATAAAGTCTGACACTCATGTCAAGAGTACGTCACGAAGAGATCACTCAATTGTAACCGGAAGTGGTATGAAATCATTTTTTTTTTTCAAGGACTGTGATATGGCCGATGTCACAAATCAAGACTGACAAAAACATTTGATCAATTTTAAGTTATACGTTTCTTCTGTGTAGTATGCGTGAGGGGAAATACTAGCACAGGAGTGGGATGATAGAAAGGCAAATAGCAAGGAAAAGTACTATAGGCCTACATGCTATCATTGCTAATGACGTTTAATGACGAAGGATGCAGATTTTAATAACTTAATGGGCAGATGAACGTTGGTTCTGTCATCCTCGTTTATCATTCCCTCCCATGACACGCCTAGGATGTACTTCTACCCGAATCAATGGGCAAATCCCAACTAATAGCGATGCGATGGAAATAACATTTACAGTTGATCGGTCTCTCCAAAGTTCCTCACATAGCCATAGTGGATGTAACATGAAAGTTTGAAACGAACCCAGCAACTCCACTGATCTAACTTCAGACACTGAATAGAAGAGATAGCATCGACTATGGTCGGACCAAAACCATTCCCTCTACTAGTCTCAGCACATGACTGTCAGCACTCAGATGCATTGATGATAGGAAGAGCTAATACCCAGCTTAAATTGTCAAAGTTTTTTTTTGTGTGTGTGTGTGTGCGTGTGTCTTTGATTTTCCTGATTACATTGGCAATGGGGAAGACGCACAATGGTGTCAAATAAAAAAAAAAATGTGTAAAAAATCAAAACATACAAAAAGTGTTAAAAATCAGCAGCAGCCTCGTCTGCACACCGACCGCTCACCGTGAGCAGCTTGCATCAAGCTTTCTTTAAACAAAACTTTGGACATGTTTGCTGTTTTGTTTCTGTTTTCAAAAATTAGAGAAAGGTTTAGAGTTTCCAAAATGTTTCCTGACAAATTTCCCGAGCTTCACACGATCTTTCAGTCCTTGGAAATAAAAAGTGCGGGAAGGTCACTGATCACACAACGTATATTTCAGAAAGGTTCAAACGAAAACGTGAAACTATGCAATCACAGTGGTGTGCCGAAGCTTTCCCGCCGTGTGTAATATACCGCATGAGACAGCTCTTCGCTCAACAAGTCTCGGGAAGTACGTCTATAATTTAATATCCGAGAAACTAAGACATTTGTTTCAATGTTGATACTTTTAACTTATGTTGAATCAATAAGATTTTGTATGAGTCAAGAGTCATGTGACCGTGAAACTCTCAGGCATCATACAAGTATCTTAACATGTACAAACTTTCTCTCTCAGATGGCGGGGAAAGATGGCTCGTTCCTTCTATAAGAACACACGATTTGCCATGAACTTTCTCGACTTTATCATTCGACCTTTGACTTCAATCAAATGCTCACAGGGCGAAGAGAAAGAGTGCCAAGAACAGTGGCCTTACTTTTTCACCGAGCGGTCTCTTTACTGCCAGAGTTTTTTAACGATACCAGTTGAGCTTCGTCCAATAAACACACCAAGAGATTCCAGGAGGAGATGGAGCCCAGTCCCACGCACTCGAAGTACGTGACCATCCTTCACGTTGTGATGTAAGCTGACCTTGATAGATCTCAATCGACCGGGATGGATGGTCTTTGTCTTCATCTCTATCCTACTTCTACTAATGAAATAATGTGTTTCTTTCCTCCACACTGACTAACATTCACACGAACATTTCCATATCTTGTAATATGGCTGGAAATACTATTCACAGCCTAAAGCCACTATTCATCATTTAGTTTGCAGATGACCACCCACCCCAGACTAAGTGCTAGTTAGTGATAGTTAGAATGTTAGTCAGAATTATCAATGTTAAAGGCATTATTTATCATTTGCAGATGAAACAAAAACCCAGCTTTAGTGCTTCAAAATAGTTCTTAAATATGAGTCAGGAATAGAAACAACCAATGTAAAAATTTGAATCAGTATAATCAATGTTGAGTATCTTTAAAAACACAAAACGTGAACAATAGTTGTACTTGTTTCTTGACTAAACTGCCTACAGTTATGGTTTAATGAGAAAAATAATGATATCTCCTAACATTTAAGGCTTTCTCGCAAAATTTTTATATGGTAGGATAACTGACCTACACATACGCACCAAATGTGATATCTCGAAAAAACGTTTAAATCACGGTCCCCAATGAAAAACAGTACCTGTAAGTACTTTTTGAATAGAGACAATGTAAACAATAGTTTTATTCAAATAGTTTCTAGAATAAAACTTCTACAGTTATGGTTTATTGAGAAAATTAGTGATATCTCCTCATATATGCTGCTTTATTGCCAAATTTAGATGTTTTATGATACTACGTCAATGTAATGATTCCAACATTTTTTAATCACTGCTCCTTAATTTCAGTCAAATGAATCCTTGACCATTCATTAGTATTCGTTTTTCTCACTAGCTGTCAATTCATTAAATAGGAAATACATCCCCCAAATGAGTTTTTTTTTTAAAGATAGAGAAAGAGGAAATATTCCCTAGAAAACTATACAAAAATGAGAAAAATGGGAAAAGAAATAAGGAGGGTATGATATTTCGAAATTTCAAAAATTTTCGAGGAAAAAAAAAATTCTTGACCAGTCCTTATGAATATTCATATTAGGAATATGACGATGTCATGCTCTCACAATTTTTTATTCATATCATATAGGCCTATAGGTTTCCTACAGAAATGACAAAAATCTCATATTTCAGCTGTATAAATATAAAACCTGTCTTAAAATCTCCCAAAATAAAAAAGAACAAATGTTAACTCTGATATATCCTTCCTGTAATAATTTCCGTTATGCTATTTTATGTACATATCAGTAGTTTTCGTTTTGTCTTGTTTTGTTTTGTTTTGATTTGTTTTGTTCTTCTTTTTTTTGTATTGTGTCATAATTGTTGCTGTTTACTAGGGAGAAGCCTTGACAGGTCAATGGCCTTTGCTTCTTCCTCCACACCCTGTATTGCATATTATGATTGACATGTTGTCCTGTATTGTTCATTCTTTTTTTAACCAGTTGTGCAAGTTGTGGAAATAAATGAAATGAATTAATTAGAATATATCTTGGTGTGGGAATATGTTTTAGTTGTTTCAGCTGAAAAATATATATTTTTTAAGAATTCATAATCAGCATACAGGAAAAAATGTGAGGGAATGACATCATCAACACTCCCTTTTCAATATTCATGAGGACTAGTCAAGAAATGTTATCCGAAAAATGTAAAATAACAAGATATCATATCTTTCTCATTTCTAAACCATTTTTTTTTTTTTGGTGGTCATTTTTTAATCGTACTGTATATGGTAGAGAATGTTTTTCTCTTTCTTTGAAGTGTATTGATTTTTTAGGTATTTCATTTTCCTCCACACTGTACCTGACTGTAATTCATATCAAATACATTTTAAAGGGGATGGCTAGTTACTGATCAGTGGGAAACAGTGGGAATGCTGGGAGTTGATTGTTCCAATTCTTGTGGGATTCATTTAAGAGTACATTATCTATTGTTATGTGAAAATTATTTGCTTCAGAACGGTCTCGTATTCAAGTAATGTGCAGTTTAAGGGAATTACATACTTACAATGTTATGGCAGTAAATGACACTCGTAGTCTGCAGATGAAAAGGATACTTCTGAGTACAGCTATCTTTGACAAAATTTCGCCTTTCATTATTACAATCTTACTTCTCAAATAATACCATGAGAGCCTAACCAGTTGACGTTTCTATCTGCTTCTAACCAAGTGACCTTTGTCTGTGAGTATTCACCTTCAGTCTTCCTAAGTGTACCTTTAAACCTGTATGATTTTCTAATTTGAAGGATTGAATCCCACATATCCTTCACATCCGCTCTTCAAACTTTTTTGTTTTGTTTTGTTGTAGTTTTTTCTAAACCCGAGGCCCCTTTGGCACCTACATTTTTTTAAAGACCCAGTTACATTTAAAGATCGAACATAAATATTCTTCTTCTTTTTTTTTTGGGGGGGGGGGGGGAGGTGGGGGGGGGGGGTAGATCGCGGCCTACCTGCGAGAGCTTTGTGGCCCACTGGTTGAGAAGCACGGCTTCACACTACATCGTGATCCCGAGGTAAACATAGTGGGGTAATATATTCACAAGGTTTAACGAATGTCAAAATGTTTTGACCTAGAGGTCAATAATTGGATTTTCCACTACTTGTCAACGCGTTTCAACATCAACTCTACTGTATGTAAATACACAAACCTATGATATAATCATGGAGCTCTATGTATGTTTTCATTTTCAGTCAGCAGGGGATCCACTGGGGCAGAAAATAAGACGGAAATTTTAGTCTATCATCCAGTCGACTTTTCCTATATCAAACTAGGCGTATTTTACCATTTGCAGATTAAACAAAAACCCAGCATTAGTGCTTTAAAATAGTTATAAAATGTGAGTTCAAGGGATAGAAACAACCACTGTAAAATTTGAATAGGCAAAATCGATGTTACTTATTGTTAGATATACAAATAATGTGAACAAAAGTTATAATAAAAATGTTTTCAGACTAAACCGTCTACAGTTACGGTTTATTGAGAAAAATACAGATATCTCCTTATATTTTAGGCTTTATGGCGAAAATTACATATGACAGAATGTTTTGTGGTACAACAGACCTACACATAGGCCTATGCATTAAATGTCATATCCTGAAAATTTTTTAAATCACTACTCCCAAAGGTAAACAAGACCTTTGAAGTAAAGGTAAGTCAAACGAACAAGGCTTTCTCCGAGATACAAAATCATTGAATACCTAAAATTGCATCCGTTGTAAACTAAAAGAAAATGGATTATTCACGAACACAGAGTACAATATAGATGAGATGTCTTTTAGGCCCTACATGCACACAATCTTAGCTATCCTGTTAGAAAATGGAGGAACAAAAGGAATTATTTCCAGACTTGAACAGAGTCGCAAAGAATAATCTTTTCAAAAGGAAGTTTTGCTGCTCATGGAGATTGTTAAATTCGTGGGAGAATGGTATATGCATTGTATAATATATATTTAAATATATATATATATATATATAGTTGAGACAATGTAGATAACAGAAGATGTCGCATGAAACCGGCAGAGTTTCATGCGACATCTTCTGTTATCTACATTGTCTCAACTATAATTTCACTTAAGATGACAGAGGCGTGCGGTAGGAATATCAGCATCATCACACTATATATATATATATATATATATATACAGGCCTACATGCACGTACATAATGAGCAGCGGTCATTCACGAAACAATTTGATATTGATGACAGTAAATTTCATGACAGTAAATATGCAGGGATATGGACGAAAGACATGATTCGGCTTCCTTATTTTAGAGGAGGTAATTGAAAATAGTTTGTGATTAACTCACCATCATCTCATACTGAATTATGTAGGATATTGCTTAAACGCTGATGAGTTCGAAATTTTGATAATCACTTGACTGTATAAGCCTTAATTTCAAACCAGCTTTTGATAATTATGTATTTGAACATCAACCAATCATCTCCCAGTTTTCGCCTTATCATTTCAGTATGAGTATAGAAACTGTCACTCCGGGGAGGAAGATACTGAGCACCTCACTAAAGTGACCATAATAATGGTCTCGAGACGTTGCCATGGTACCATTAGAGACTCAGACACGACGAAAGAAATAGAATGCTCTGCGTGTGACCTTGATGGGATTTCATGAAAAAGAAAGAATAATATTTAGAGAACCATCCATCTTTCAGCGCACGACGTTGGATCTTGCCTGTGTAAATACGAAGGAAAACCAGCGAGATTTGTTTCCTGTGGTTTTCAATGTTATTACGGCTATCAAATCCCATAATTGCATTTACTCGTCTCCATGGATATTTGTGCCGACTCCGCCGTTGGCTTTGAGTACAAACCTGCTTTGAGCCAATTACTAGCTAGTACTCTTCAGCTCCTATTCTGTTTTTGTTCTTGTTTTGTTTTGTTTTGTGTTTTCTTTTGTGCTAGTCTCGTAACTTAAGAAGACGTACATGGGGGGGGGGGGGTTAATTTCTGCTGCTCTACAAAGAGGAAAAATATAGTTAATTCCTATTCCAAGATTCATAAACTCCCATACACACTTTGTTTTTCTAAAGAACAATGATCATCAAGAATAAATACAGAGGTCTATTGTCATTCAGTTCGTCAGCCCATCTTAACAATGTTATTCACTTCAATGTTGTTCAAGAGATGTTTGTGGGTGTGCAAGAAATCCCCTGTATATCATACAGGTATATGGGGCCTATCAATATATAACGTTATATAAATCGAGACATTTGTTTGTGGCCCGGGAGGATAAACGTGTAAGACAAAGTCGACCAAGTACTGACGAAGGAAATGGGCGTGCCCCAACTCCAGTCAAGGAGGCGGAGCTTCTGTCCATCTCCAAGATTGGTTGCAAGGAGACCACTGCAATCATAATCAGCTTCTCTACAATTCGAATCAAATACGAATTAATCGAGAATCTTGTTATTCTGTAGCTCCCATAGTCATACGCCGGCTTTGGTATAGGCCTATACCAAGGAGTGTTAGTGTCTGATAAATACTTGTATACTACGTAACAATTTATTTGAAATGAAACAAGACAAA
Organism: Diadema antillarum; assembly: GCF_040938485.1. Lineage (NCBI taxonomy): Eukaryota > Metazoa > Echinodermata > Echinoidea > Diadematoida > Diadematidae > Diadema > Diadema antillarum. The sequence goes on along the minus strand of NW_027271288.1, from coordinate 982,168 downwards.
GATGTCATAAATTACCGAGCGTGACAAAGGGATAGTACAGTAAAAACGACAGCATACATGAAACTCTTATTTCCGAGTAGGCGTACACGCTAATTTACCAACTAAAATAGATAACGTGCGAGTTTCTTTACTTTGTCTAGCTCTACAAATTAAATTTGCTAAGATCGCAACTGCTAATCTGTAAATTAACAAACATGTCGGAAAAAAGGAACTAGTGGGACTCGAGCCTGTCATTAACAAATTGAATTTGTAGAGGGAGACAAAGTGTAGAAACTCGCACCTGAACCTTCAACCCTCTGAATAATATTTTTCCTTCAAAAATAGATAAGAATCGAAGAAACTAAAGCAAAAATGTCATTAAATTGCCAATTAAACAAAACACGGGAAAAAAGGACGCGAAATATTCCACAAATTTCTGGAAACAGCGACAGCCTTCACTGTATATTCGTCTCGACGGTCAGGGAAACTTCACAGGGGTTTGGAACAATTAGGAGTGTATGATTACTATTAAACAATGCCTACATCAAGCATTTTTCTATAGCAGGCGGGAAGGTCCCTCCTATATTCAGGGAAAAGTATAAGGACATTTAAAAGGACGTTTATTGTTTCATGTCGCACGTTTTGCTCTTAGGCCTATTCTGTCACCAAGTCACAACTATAATTAGATGTCACGAAGGCAGTGACAATACACTATACAGTCATGCTTTGCAAATCGACCTCAATCTGAACATGTCTTATTGTTATTACAATGTTTACTGTATGTTAAAGCACTAGCATGAAAATAATGAGTTTATTTTTTCTTACAAGCACAACAGTGAGGATGCCGTGAAATCAATTAAAAATGTGAAAAGTTGTGAAATTGTAAAGTTTTCCTAATCTTCACAAAACAGTTCATTAAAAGTCAATGAAAATATACGAATAGTGAGTTGATGATATCATCGCTTCACAACTTGCCCTGTAGTTTATACATAAATCTAAAAAATAAAAGGAATTAATTTTGTTTCGGTTTGCTTTATATTGTTCCAACATAGTTGTGCCTAATATAGTACCTGTTTCAGACTAATAATTCTGTATGAGAAGCTATTAGTCAAGAATAACATTGTTTCAAACTTTTTTAGAAGATAATTGAATTTTCATCATTTTTCAAAGATAAATGGAAAGTTGTGAGCTGATCACCATCATTTAATATCATCAGCTAGCTAACTTGCATCAGGGAGGTGAGAGGTTCCCACCTCCCTGTTTGCATATATTCATATCAATATTGTTCGACAATCGTTCTGCAAAAATCAAGCAAATGTTAAACTTTCATAACCTCATAAATGTTATTTTAATCCAGTTTCAACGTGGTTTATTCTTTCTTTACAGACTAGCTATGAACTAGTCTAGGAATTTCACCTGCTAGCCCTAGGGAGACCCAAGATGATCCCCTGCCGAGCTACTCAACCTATTTGACATGAAATGCTCTTATACAAATCCACGATAATCTATATACAAGTTGTACTTCGATTTAAACAAATGTTGCTCATGTGTTATTCCGATGTCAAAATACTCCCTGAATGGCACAATATGAGATGAAGAGGTCAAGTATAAGATTAATGTGACTTACTTGGATATACGACTGATTTCCTACATCCATGTGTTTCACACAAGGTATACGTCAGGAGTGGATCCATAAATTTCGTGAAAGGGGGGGGGGGCGCAAAGCAGTTTATATTTTTGGTACAAGCAAAAAAAAAAAAAAAAAAGAGGCCCTAACAGGTATTTTCTCGTACCACTTCCAGGGTTACTCTGTTGACAAGGTAGTTTATCAAAAAACTAGAAATGTCTCTAAAGATGGCGACTGGTATGCCTCCACCATAATGCATGGTTCTCCTATTTATTATAATATCACAATGTTTCCACAACGTGTGATGACAATTTCAAATAACTGGCAAAACACTGAAATGACAGTATTGTCAAAAATGTGTTGAATGTTCACTTTCCTTGCACTAGGTTTGCTATATTGTCTACGAGTGCAGGTACATGTATTTGGGGATTTGAGGATTTTCACTTGACTTTTGACCCTTTTATAAGTTTGTGAATTGAGTAATTGCAAGGTATAAAGAATAAGTGTAATTTCAGAATAAAATATTTTTTTTCGCATTTCAGTATGGCCTCTGACCTTTAATCTTTGACATTTTGACCTTTGAACTTCTGGCAGGAAATTTTCCGGAGAATCTCCATTAGGTAATGCATGTATTATTAAGTTTCAAGAAAAATGCTGCAGGCATCAGTATAAATAAAAGGGGAAACAGTGAACCTTTGAAGAAATGACCTTGACCTTTGACCCTGACCTTTGATCCATGACCCCCAAATTCCCAAGGTAATCACTACCAGTCAGTAGGCCTACATGTATATTTACCAAGTCTCATTCTTGAAAATATTTTGAACCATTTGCATTAAATCGCAAGAATTGAAAAAAAAAATGATTTTTTTTTTCAACATTTTCACTTGACCTTTGGCCCTTATGACCTGAAACTCTCTTTGGAGAATCTTTATTTGGTGGTACGTGTATTTACAAAGTTTCAAGAAAATACCTTCGAGCATTACATATAGATCTATGGGGGGGAATAGTTCAATGTTGAGCATTTGACCTTGACCTTTTGACCTGTGATCTTCAGCATGTGCACCCAAAAGTTGCTAGGCACAATACATGCCAAGTTTCATTAGATTTAGGATGTCTCAAACGGTTTTGTAATTACGCTCCCACAAAATTGATTACGGAAGGAAGGACGGACGGACAAAACATAATGCCTCCGGCGACACTTCGTGGCGGAGGGATAAAAATAATTAACAATCCCGAAACATAATCACACACTCTCTCATAGTACACTGTACTTAAAGTAACAACGAAAAGTCCATTGTTTTTTATAACGCGTTTTCTAGCGTGTGGTTTCGCGGTTATAGTAGTTGCTAATTATGACCATACGTCGAAGGAAAGTAGTTTTTGACTTCCATTACTTTGTGAAGATTTCACCAAGACATCGCTGGTAGCTGTTTCATAATTAATCATAAAAATAGTGAAAGTGTGAAACCACTTGTCCTTATAACAACAGACTGATCTCCGATTATTACAAGGCGTCAATCAGCTCCAAGGGTATGAAATAATAGTTAATGATAGTGCACGTTTGCCTTGCTTGCACTGCAGACTCGATGAAATGGATGAACCGTGGTAAATCGTTTGCTTCATTTATAGCGGAATTGATCTCATTTAAGGGCAATTCCGGACAAGTTTTAAATAATCCTAAAAAATTATGTAAAGTAAATTAGCAAAAAAAATGATAAAGATTGAATACAAACTAGGGAAGTTATGAAACTAGTATTTCTTAACTGCACCAAAAAGTGCCAATTACAATGGGTGACTAGGGTAATTATGGCCCCCCTTTTCACATGTCCATTACTAGTAATACTACCATTATGAAAAGTTCATCTTATCTATAATACCGCAATCTATTTTATGTAAATGTAAACACACAGTTAATGTAATATGGTCCTATACCTTTAATATCAATACAAAAGAAAGTAAAAACCTGTAACTTCTCCTTTGCAAATTGCATATTAATTACCAATATGTTAACGTTAATTGTGGCGCCTTAATTTCCCCGTGGGTTGGAGTATTTGTGGCCCCCTTTCATAATCACAGTATAACTAAGATAATTCATGTAATGGAATTTCCCGTTTCCCGCTCTCTTTGCAGTTGTAAGCTTTTCATCCCCCCCCCTTTCCCTCTGAGGTACCCAAATGATACAAGCATAGCAGTCTTTTGAGTGGGTACCTCCACTTTTCTTTCGCAGAGTGTATATAGAGTGTATGTTTCTTTTTTCTTTTGTACTGATCATGTACACATGAACATGTTCTTATCCCTGTCTGGCTATGTATATTCTCAACGACTCGCATGTCAAATTTATCATATTGTTTCTTGTACATTCTGTTGAAACAAAGTGAAAATAAAGTTTGAATTTGAAATCGAATGATTTCCTATACAAAGCAAGCCTCATTTACCCATCTATTAAATTTAGAGTATAAAGTTCATCCAAGTTCAGCTTATTCGCATTTTGTCCTGACACACTGGACAAAGGAAGTAAATGGTCTAGATATGACAAATCAACAACCGATAATATAAAAGTCGCCTCCACAACATCTGACTGATTTACAAAATCAATGGCTCCAAAGGGTTTACGAGCTGCTTTCAGCCCCATGATCATTTTTTTTTCTCTCCTCATGCGCAAAGTGGAATTACGAACTGGTCTATATTGCCCTGCTCACAAGCTTACAGGATTGTTTTGCTGCAGCGTTCACACACTCGCCGTGATGCGAAATATCGCGATATTTCCCAAATCATCGCGATGATTCCAAAATAATCGCAAGATTTCTTGAGTTATGGGTTGGAATGCTAATCACGCTATATCTAGTGGGAGTGGAATTCTCGAGATCTGGATCGCGATGTAAATCTCGAAATTTGTATAGGCCTACCGCTAATTCGCGTTGGTGTGAATCCCAGATACTGTATGAGACTCACAATCCCGGGATCATTGTAGGGTCCTACATGAAAATGTTTACTATGGGACTGCAACCAAGGAGGTAGTCGGGTTCCTTATGTAATTTCGCCGGATTTTTTTGGAGAGTATCAAAATTATACATTTTTGGAAAGGTCTTTGCATAAGCAATCAGGAAAACAATGTTTCCATTTGCGCCGAAATCTATTTGGCAGCCATCTTGGATTTTTCCAAAATGGCCGCCGTAAAACATGTTTTCTTCAATAAATCGGCGTCTAAATAACCCAGAAATTTGATTTTGACAGCAAAACTATCATTTTCAAGGCCAAGAAATCCAATGGTAGCAAAATGGATAAGCTAAATTTAACAATAACCTCACATAACTGACATTTTCAATTTTATCAGTTGTTTTACAAGTGACCAGGCATAAACATTGCAATAAGTTAGTGTCCATGGCTATGGGACCTATATGCTCATCATAAGAGAAATGGATTTAATGTCTTAGGCATCTAAGAAGAATTCCAATGGCAGAGGAAACTGCATTGAAAAAAGAAGAATCAGATTCAACTCTGAACTTGCCTGACTGTAATTTCCTATTTAATTGCCTGTATTAAGTAATCAGATATAAATGTTCCACTACTCGAAATCGGTCGAGGCGTTTTAGGCTGTGCTAAAACTGCCCCCCCCCCAAATTCTTGGCCATCAGTAGCATCATTGCGAAGTAATTTGGCATGCATGACACCAGTAATCTACACGAATGTGTCATTAGATTTTTTGAAACAATAAATTTTCAGTCTTTGATTATTAATTAATTATGCAAATTAATCCCAAAAAATCATACTTAGTCTAATTAGATTATTGAGAGTCCACTTTTTGGTTCGTATATTTGTTGTAGCATATTCAACAATTGTACATCATAACAAATTTCTGAAAGTCATTTCATTTCAAATGTATTTTATTATCTTTTTATTTTCTTACATAATTTATATTTTCCTTTTGCGTTTTGTTTTTCTTTTTATTGCAAATTGACACTGACCATTTTTCTAAAGTAATAAGCATAAAATTAATAATCAAGGTGATTAATTGTATCGGGTTTTATAAGTTGTGTCTAACCAAAGAACAAGCATGATCCTCCTGACAGAATTGGTTTAATCTCTGAGGCAGCCAACTTTCTTTCCATCTCATCTCAATCATTGTCATCGTCAGTTTAATTTTTGGTCTGAATGCCCTCATTATTTTGACACTCGCTGTACAGAAACAGAATGGTTTAAAAATCTTTGCTGTAGATTCAACCATAAACTGACATGTTCTATTTCATTAACTGTTCTACAAGTAATCAGACTTAAATGTCCACTTTTGTAGTTAGTGTCCATTACAAACCAATATATACCCCTAATGACAAATATAGGTTTATTCTTTGAAGCAACGACTTTCTCCTCATTAATCATAATCTCCATTATTGCCACCCTTCAGTCCATACATTAATTGTGCTTGCTTGTTCTCGTCATTGTGACACTCAGTGCCGCACCAGCAAAGACATCGAGGGGAAACAAATAATAAGCTAGAATCAATCATAAACTCTCACCTGAATTACTGTTTTCCGATTCATTGATTATTGTACAAATCCTGCGTAAATGTTCCACCGAGGAGAAAACATGCTCTTCATGATAGAAATTGTTTAAATCTTAGAGGAAACCATTTTTTTACATCAAAAAGAAATCCAATGGTAAAAGCTGATAGCCATACTGCAGAGGATCAAACTGAGGATCCTGCAGAGCAATGCTGGTGGGTCCTTTCACTCTGGATTGGATATGGACTCTTAGGATAATGATGTCTCACAGCTCCAAGGGTGGGAGGTTGCTTGTCAATTTCTCCCCTATGCTTGCAGAAGAGATGCCATCACAGTTCCGAGATAGTCCTGATGTAGATGCATTTGGGTTAGTAAGCTGCACAGACAAGGCTTGTTATAGAGTAGCCAGCAATCCAATTTCAGTCCCGTCGTCCCCTGTGAAAAGCATCTACAGAGAACTGATTACATCTCTTCTGCCTTCATATAAACTTGCAGCCAGGTTGCTATTCTTATCATATTCCAGTGTTGTCAGCACCAGTGAACGCATAGAAGATTGGCCCTATGGCTCTCCAAGGTTCTATATCCATAGCTCAGAGGACATGAATATGGACGTGTTCGACAGGATGAGCTCGAAGTTTGCTATTAATAAACACCAGTGACTATTATTGCTATGACTTTCAGGACACTAACAGTGTGCAAGAATCTTCAGTTAATTGATTGAGGCACACTTAATCAGAAGAAGATGGGAAGAAGAAGAAGGAGGAGGAGGATATTCTGTGTCTGTAGAGAAGAAAACCTCTGCATTTAATGAGTTTCGCTGTGATGCTAAGACAGCATGGAAGATCAACAGTGTGTCTAATTTTTCATTATTCTTATCCTCGAAAATAAGTCTTTTGTTGCTCCTGGTATGCACTGAAGAAGAGATGATGACGTGTTTATGTGTTGTACTGTAGTACCCTAGAGTCTTGAAGCAAGATAGTTGGTCAGGTCATCCTTTGACTTGCTTTGTGAAAGAAATCCAGCTGCTCGTTCATCATCAATGCCAAGAGGCACCAATAGCGCATACTGTAGCATAGACAACATGAAGTTCTCCCAGTCATGGGACAACTGGGCATTTAAGGTTATGTCTGGTTGGTATGGCTCCTGCCTGTGTCAGTAGCTTGCTTTCAGACATGTTTGAATCGCTCAGCCTGGAATATTGATTGACGTTTCCTCTACTTCCATGAAGTTGCAACAATCAATCTGTAGTTCTTTCAGCTGGTAGCATTCTGAGAAGCCTTTACATCAGGTAACAATGTTGGTCTCCTCTCTTTGCAAGTTGTGGTCTTGACTTGACAAAATGTAGTATATCTACATGGTGTGGAGTGGTAGATAGACTCTAGGCAATGCCAATCGGTAAGGATGGTGCAACCGGTTCTCCAGTAAACTCTGCCTTCAGCATGTTCAGGCTGTTATACCATTAATCGTGCCATGGGTGGTTCCTTTCTCATCAGCAGTGTCCTCTGACAAGTCTGTGTAATCTATGTTGTGAAGAACGCACGGCACCCTTGAAGAATGGTGGTATATACAGACCATGGAACATTCAGGTGATTTGTACAAAACCATTGGCAAAGCGCTGTTCCAATTAACAGAATACAGCGATAAGACACAAGATCTACGCAGGTGTATGTAAATCCTATTTTCTGAGGAGATCCATCAGCATTGATGTTATTATCCCTCTTGTCACACCACACCCCCTTTGGTCTGTCCCATACACGGAAGAAAACTTTTACGCAGTGATTCCTACATAACACTTTAGCGACTTATATCACAAGTTGCCCCAACATCACCATAAATTGAGCTCAGTGCTACCTGCCTACAACATCTCATGGCATTCAAATCAAAGACAAATTTAACCGTAACTAGGCCGCGACGTTTCATGACTTTTTTCTTTCAAGTCTCCCGCATCTTTTGACACCAAATTTGCGATGCCCGGGCGCGTGGTTCCGAAGTTGCGAATAAATATGTATGTGCATGTCAGACCGAAAATTGCTCAAAAACGTGAATTTGTGTACAATTTCAATGCAAAATGTGCTTTCAGGCAAATTTCATAAAAGCATGATTATTTTGGGGTTTCATTGATTAAAATCAATTAATTACATGTTTTCTTGTTCGGAACAATGTCACGGACAAGTTTCATCGAAAAAACAACGAAAAACATAAAGTTGAAAAAACAAGGAAATACATAAGAAATTTAAAAAACAATAAAATACTTAAGAAATTTCTCCTGATGGCACATTTTTTTGTTTTATATTTGCTCAAGACACTAAAAAGCATATTTACACAAAAAATGTGCCCATTTTGAGCTTTATTTAGTAATTTATACCAAATTATCTGATTTCATGCACTGATATTATGTAATCTGTTCAAAATTAGTAAGTATTTGCAAAAAATGCTATAGGAAATGTCTCAACACACATGAAACTGGGATCATTGGAATCTCTGACCCTGAAAATGGTAGTTTAGCTGTCAAAATAAAAGCCCTATGTCACTTGGAAGTCGAGATATATTAACAAAAATATTGTTTATGGCGGCCATTTTGTAAAATCCAAGATGGCGGCCATAAAAAGTTCGGTGCAAATGGAAACATTGTTTTTCTGATTGCTTATACTATAACGATTCCAAAAATGTATAGTTTTCATACTCTCCACAAAAATCCGACGAAAGTTAAAATTGTAACATAAGGAACCCGACTAGTGAGACAAATGGTTCTCGCACCCTCCCTGCTGCAACTGATCGTTATCGTTATCGCCACAGTACCTGTCCTTGCATCATCTCATATTTCACAACCTCTTCAAAATGTTTTATGAAATGCGGCTGTAAATGAGGTTAAATATCAGTTTATGTAGGCCTAACTACTCATATCACATGCACTTTTAATTTGCTAAGAGTCGGAACTTCAAGAGTTCTTTGTCAAACACAAAGCCTGCTCAATTTCATGACCAACAAATGACATATGCGTCACACGTAACCACATCAGCTACACGGAGTCAGACTTGTCGACTAAGCGCTTTTGAAACAGGCTGGTCTACCAGATTCACAAACGTGTGCTCCCTTTGCAACCTCGCCAGTCACCAGACGTGGACCACAGCATCAGTTTCTCTCCCCCTCTCTCTCCCCGTACACACAGTTTGTTATCGTCCTACGCTCCCTGGGGAAGAGCAGGAGGACCCGGTTTCCACTGGCACACAGCACTAGAAACTTGTTGCTCTCAAAAAGTTTTCCCCTCGCGTCCACCAAGAACGGGGATAAATAATGGGAAAAGAATTCCATGTGTTAAAAGAAGGACTTCCTTGTATTCTTTCATAACTCGTGATATATTATGTAAAAAAGAAATAATAACTTGCAATCGGTAACTGACGTTATTCGCTGCATACAGTCTTACGCAACGTTTCGACCTTCAACAAGTTTACAAGTTTACAAGTTTATTTTATCGACGATCCTTCAGAGTATGACCTACTTCAAATTTCCGTCAAGCCATTCCGGGCCGGGGCAACCCACTTATTGAAATTAAATATTTAGGTGACCTATATGATAAGTGTATCGTGAAGAGTGTTTTGCACCCGACACATCGTTGAAAATCACTAATCGAATATCCCTGGTGATGGATAATCAGACCCACAAATTTACAAACAAATGTAATATAATCATCACTAATATAATCATCACGACTTAGTCACTGTTATGTTGCACATTAGAGAGTTCGAGACGTAGGAGAAGTTAAGGGGAAGGGTCAAGGGTCACTCGCAACAGTCCAGAAACCCACCAGTGAAAACGGGGCTACTCTCCTTTACGCCGCATCATCGTACCAAAAAAAAAAAAAAAAAATCATGCGGCAGCGGAGGTTGTCACGCCGCGTAAACATTTGGCTTCCATTTGAGACATCCAAGTACATCGTGCGACGTTCTAAGCATTTCCTCTCGACTATTGTATCGATACTTCAAGAATTATTAGCATCAAAGCTGACCAGCCTGCTGATGTTGCCACATGTCCATTGAACTCTGGTGAACTTTTCTCCTACACAGCGCGCCATCAAGTCCTGCATTTCGTTACTTTCATTTATTGCATGCTCTGACATTCAATATGCCTTAATATTAATCTTAAAGATTGCGAGTCACTTTCTTTTCTTCTATTCTCTTCTAGAAATTAATCTCTAATACGTCTACAGACAGACAAGTTAAATAATACCAATTCAGGTTGAACCATTGTTGTGAACTGACGAAATTATTCGGCATCTGATCTCATATACATCTCAAACTTCTCCCGCCCGACGAGTAAATATCATAAGAAAAATCGAATCTGTGAAGTCATGGCAGAGCGGTCACTTGCATCCAAGTGTGTTTGTTGGGTTTCTTTTATTTTTCATTTCACTCTCTCAGTAGAACCTTACACAACATACCTTGCTTTCTTCGAGCAAATAACTGCAAACGACGCAGTAGTCGTAGGTCATGAGGTAGATTTACAATGTCATCATTTTTAACGCAACACGGCCTTTCATTGTTTCGCTCAAATCTTTTGTCTACCAACGTTATACCACTAGCATGATAGCATGTTTAGTTTTTCCGCCCTGATAGCGGTATGTTGGAAAACATTGCAATATAGCAGAGAGTAATTTAGTTTCCAAAGGGTGAATTTATGAGTGAATTGAAGTGACATACCTCGACAGCATCTTCCATCAAATCGTTGTAGAACAGAGGTCTCGGTTTTGCTGTTACCAGCCCAAACCACAGGACGGGAAGGCAAAACAGTAATAAAGTCCTCATTTTGATCTTGCCACTCCCTGCTCCTCCACTCCTCAGGTGATCGTGTTAGGTATGGCAGGCTGCAGAATACCGTCACAATTCAATGGCGCCAAATTATCGCTCGGTGATCTCAAGACAAATCGTTGGATGGAGAGGGTGTGATGTGACATGCAACGTGTCAGAAAGCACTGGAGGTACGGTGGCCCAATCTTTCCGTGCGCTGTACTCACTAACACACCCAGGGGACACCTCGCTAAGTCTCGAACGAACCGACGATCGTTTCGACTCCCAAAAAGTCAGCAAAGAGGACGGTTGGAGTGAAAAGTTAGTACTTTAAACTCTCAACAGAGAACAGAGATCACTACACTCTCGTCCCCCTGGTCCTCTAATTGCTGAAAAATGGGGTCAGAAAATATCAAGGTTCGAGTGACGGAGGTAGCGAGAGGGGTCCGCTCTACAGCTGGGGAGAGACAGGATCGGAACCGTGTGAAGATAGACCTCCGACAAGCGGACAAACTTTACACGGAGACTGCACCACCTGTAGTGACACGCACATATCACACACGCACACACACATTCCGTATGAACAGGTTCACTTTGCTTCGTCGTTCATTTTTTTTTTTCCATCGGGTGGTAGACTAAGTTCAAGTCGGTACAGGTTGGGGAGGACTTTTATGTAAGATGTGAACGGCGTGGCAAGTGATCTTCATTCTTAATGAGTTTCATGTCTTCTTCCAAGGAAGAACAGTAGGTATAGTTAATCTCAACGTTTCCTTCAGCATGTGAAGTCACGTTGTCAGATCAGTTATGCTAAATAAGTACAGCTAGGACACTCGATATATCGAGTGGAAATACCTGCAGGTTTAAAGTTGTTGGATTCCTATTTTTACGTACACAAATCAACGCTGACTAAAGTTCGGAGGGTATTTGGATATGACTTGCTAAAGAACGAATGATGGATGTCTCTTCAACTCTGCTTCTATTTAGCAGGGAATGTACGTCTACATTGATTTCTTTTATTTCTGTCCTTTGTTTCTGTCTGTCTGTCTATCTTTCCTATATATTTATTTCTATTCTTTTCTTCATTTCTTTCTCTTGCTCCTCCCCCTCTCTCCCTGTTACATAAATACGGGGGGGGGGGGGATGTGCGAATTCTGTATATTCAACGATATAATCAGAGAGCAAAAAACAAATGAGGAGAATTTGACATTTGCAAAGAGCTCATTCTGCCCAACGCGGCCGAGGAAGCTTCTGTCTTTTTGATACTTAAGGGAGTCGGGGGAGGGTAGAATACTCGATATCAAGCACTTGAAATATTTTAAAACTTGAATAAGGATATTGCTTTGACATAAGATGTAACCAACAACAAAAAAAAAAAAATGGGTAAAACAAATCAGAGGACAGGTGTAGTGTTGACACAATGCTCTGTCAAGCCGGGGAAGGTCGAGTGCGCCCTCTACGGATTTCAAGTGAAGAAGGGATTGTTTATCATGCAACAGAAATTACGGTGCGATCGTGAACTTGAAGTACACCCAGATTGAGTCATTTCATGCTTTCAAGCTCGTCTCTAGACTTTCATAAGGATTGTCATGAACATTCGAAGAGGAAAACAACTTCTTTTTTTTTCAGCTTACTGACTGGATAAAATTCTAAGGGGGAATTCAATCCCAAAACATAGCATAGATCCAATGAACGTAGAAATATCAGAAGAACACACTCATGAAGTTTGAGGAAAATCGGACAATTTGTTCCTGCATTATTAGTTCATATTTCATAGTTTTGTTAAATTCATAGGTCGTCATCGCTGGATAAGAATACTACATCATTCCATGACGTCAGATTCTGAGAGGAGAGATAATTATAAAGATAAACAAGGGGGAAATCCACACAATTTCATTTTTGTTGATAAAAAGTACACAGTCCCTCAACTTGTTAAAGACATGATGCTATGCTCATTTAGATTTATTCTTTGCTGCAATTTGAATCCCTGACAACACCTATCGGTCAGCGATTGATCTACCATGAGCACAAAATCAATAGATTTACTATTCTACAGAAAACAGATAAATGAATTTTCATATGAGATGTTCAATTGAAACTAAACCATTTTCTTGACTTAATTGTTACAATCCTCTTTTTAACATTTTATTTTATTATTTACACTAACGTTTTTTTAAACTATATTCGTTACCTTTATTCATGTTTTATTTAGACGTCAAATCGAGATTTAAAATGAAATCTGCGTGGTAAAGTTGAATATTAAAGGACATATACACTAAATTAATTAGAAATATATCAAGAACTACAGCAGAATGGACGAAGGTTCGTAAGTTGAAAGATTAAATAAGAATATTTTGAACTATTATAGTTTTATAGTATGTTCTCAATGAATGATGGAACAACGCACATTGGGAGACTTAATGACGCCATCACTTCAACAGTCTCCCATTTTTTACTATCAAAACAAGCAAACAAATAAACAAATATAAATGGATGGGACACATGCTACTTGTTCTTATTGATTTATTGCCCCCCCCCCCAAAAAAAAACCCCAAAACCAAGCAAAGTAAAAAACATATTTGTGTTCAGCTAAAAATGGGTGACTTTTGACGTGATGAATCATCACACTTGTGTCGTTGTTCTGAATATCACAGTATCACGAAAACATTTGGAAGTTTCATATCAACAACTGCGCTATAAGGTCAGAATGTGATGAATCCTGTACTTACAACTAGTTGACATTTTTTTAAAATTTCACCCTGATTTTCAAACCCAACTTTTCCCCGTTGTTAAAGGAGAGTTGTACCATGTTAGTACGAAATTAATGATAACAATACTCATTACAAAACTTCTGTCGTTATATCATATTCCATCATAAATCTTACTTTTAAAAAAAAGACGATATAATTTGTTATTCGGTAGGGGCGTCGTTAGATACTTGAGGAAACACTTTCTGACTGTCAGTGTCATCCAGGATTTACTTTCGTAAAACCAAATTTTTAAATGTGATCGAAGAGAAGTCAATATTTAATCTAGGTGGAGAATTTGTGGGCACAAAGAATTATTTCTTCTATCCGGACAAGGCTCAAACTATTCTTAATTCAGTTTGAAAGTTTGTTTTTATTTCTTTTATCTACTCAGCCAAATACATTTGAACGTTCCCTTCCTGCATGTTAAATTCAAACACGCACATACCAGGATGGCCTCATTCAATAAAGGTTATCAGCATTGGGTGGAGAATATTGTATCAAATGAGCATGAAATGATACCAATACTCATTACAAAACCTGTTTTTCTATTTTATGAAATTCCGCTATAAATCTTACTTTAAAAAAGATGCTATAATTCATGAAACATTGGAGCCATCGTAGCGTACTGGAGGAAACACTTTCTGACTTTCAATGTCATCCACATTTAAAACCGAATTCTCAGGATGTGATCAAGGAGAAGTCAAATACATGTGTATTCAATCTAGGTGGAGATGGTTGACATAAAGAATTATTTCTTCTATCCAGACAAGGCTCAAAATTGTAAAAGGCTAAATCTTTTTGATTCAGTTTGAATGTTTGTTTTCATTTCATTTATTTACACAGCAAAACATATTTGAACGTTTGCTTCTTGTATGTTAAATTCCTCCACGCACAGATGAGGAGGGCTTCATTCAATGAACGTCACAAGGGCAACTTCAGACATTTAGGCAGGGAGATGGATAGAGTCCTTCTCTTCCTGGCCCCACCAAGGTCATGGAGTAGTCCCATCTCTCCCACACCGCATCCTTCCTCGTTTATGTCATCTCGTTTCTTTTTTACTCATAATCATATTTTCTCGATGTCGCAGGATACGGTAGAATTTCACATGATTAAAGCGTATGTCTGTTGATCTTCGTGACCGATATCGCTTAGTATTCTGCAACATTTCTCATGCATCGCTTAGGTTTGTGATTCTGTCTGTCCTTTCCGGTTTCCTTCCCTGATCTATCCCAATGTCAATTGATGCTGACTTTACACGTCGGCTGAATCATCATTACGTCATTGAAGGTCAGAAAAGGTCAACAAAACAACGTGATGGAATAGTCTCTGGAGTCTCCACGAGTCTCGTACTTGTGTTATGAGTAGGATTTTAGCCAGACGGGAAATAAAAATCCCTGCAGCTGTTCTTTTGTCGTTTTATTAGCGTTTCCCAAGAACTCAACGCGTCAAAATATAGTACAAATAACATTAACAGGTGACAGTTACTATAGTGCAATGCAGGTACACTGAATAAATGGTGAAAGTTTTTCCTGTTTTTTTCTTCTTCAGGAAATTGGAAAAGCATGAACTAAAACAAATCTCAAACCGACATTATAAATGAACAACATTAACAACATAGTGGTTATGCTTTGAAGATTGCGAATTTCCTCGATTCTAAAAGTGGGTCCTGATTGTGACCCACTTTTGCTCTCGATCATTTGTTTCTGCATGCGAAGACTGGGACGGGCGCCTGCATTATTCACACAAGCATCTCAAACGTATGAAATGTAAAATGCCAGCTGAAATTTGATTCGGAAATATGACATGGAACAAAGAGAAAAACACAATTCGACATTATCAAACTCAGGAAACGTCAAACATGTCTCTCGAATTTTCCAGCATAAAACCATGGTAAAGTCGAGGTAGTTTCCAACTTGCCAATTTTCTTTCCGGGTAAGTTTCTTCTTCTTCTTCATCATCTTCATCATCGTCTTCTTCTTCTTCTTCTTCTTCTCCTTCCTTTTTCTTTTTCTTTTTCGTTCTTTCTTCTTCTTCTTCTTGGTGTCCTCTCTTATGACTACAACTAATAGGCCTATATAGGCCTAATATACATGCAATATCATATGTACAATATGTTTATGTGTGTATGTGTGTATTGAATATGGCACTTCATGCCGATGAAGGTTTACAACCCGTGAAAATTTCATTTTTCTCCTATTTAACATTTACTTGGAATAACAAAAAGACGATTTCTTATACCACACCCCCATCTTAATTCTTCAAAAACGCACAATATTTTGTGATCATAATATATGATATGATCCCACGTTAGAATTTCATTTTCCTTCTTGTGAGTGTATGAAAAGTTTGGTCCATTAAACTCCTACTCTGCAAAATCTCACTTCGGTTCAATTAATTTCAGGGGTACAACTTCCCCTGCTGTCATTTGCTGAATATACTCTTGGATGGCATTTACCTCCAAGTTACATGTGGATCAAATCAATAAAGAAATACAAGTACTTGCCATGCACATTATTGATGTTTGAAGAAAGTCTCTCAATTCAATTCAATTTTTCAATTCAATTCAATTCAATTTATTTCACACACCATTCTCATGTGTCACAAACCCCTTGTGGGGACAAGTACATTGCTTAGTATAATTACAAAAAATTGAACAAGGTTGATATTTACATGGAATGTTGCGTGGGGGACCTTGAGAAAGCACAGCTTGTTAAACAAGGTCCCCTCAAAAAAGAAATATTACATGCAGATGAGTGGAAGTGATATACAGTGTGTTGCAAAATGAATGAAGGTCTGAGGTGGGAAACAAAAAACAAGAGGAGGGAGGAAGAGAGGAAAAGAAGTAAAAGACGGAGAGTAGTGACATACAGTTCAAATAGGTGTAAATACACACATTGGTCGTTAATTAAAAGTCATATTATCATCAATCAACGTAAGATGCAAGGAGATGTTTTTTTAAATCTTTGCTTGAATACAGATAAACTGGGGGCAGATTTAACATCAATTGGCAAATTGTTCCAAAGCTCAATCGATCGATCCATTCTAAAAGTTACGAACTTCAAAGTTTTTGTTGAACCCATGTTACATCTGGTCAGCTCTGGGTAAGAAGACGACAATAATTCGTTAGGTCACAGTGAGGTGACGACACAGAGAAGAAATAAAGAGAATTCAACCATTTTTCATTTTTCTTTCATAATGAAAGAGCACTTGACCTACTACTTATTTTTAAGGAAGTATAATCATTAAGCTGTGATTGATTTCATGTAAATATTTGTGATTAATTCCACAGAGTAAAGAAAAAGGACGAAGATTATCGAATTCATT
Source organism: Diadema antillarum (assembly GCF_040938485.1). NCBI lineage: Eukaryota > Metazoa > Echinodermata > Echinoidea > Diadematoida > Diadematidae > Diadema > Diadema antillarum. The sequence goes on along the minus strand of NW_027271288.1, from coordinate 965,208 downwards.
TTTCCTGAAGAAAACAATCTGCTAACTTCTTTGCAGTCATTGTATAAGTAGATTTTCAGGCAGTGCAAGAGCTTTCACAATGAAGTTCGTTTGTGGTAATTGTTTGTTGTGTCGAGCTCCATGTTTGCAGATAGGTCGAAGAATTCTCTGCACACGAACGTGAAGTCACACACATCACGCCCTCTTTGATGGAAAATGACGACATCAGATGACAGTGTATATTCCATGAATCGCAGTAACCGCACAGCTGTAGATTCCATTGCCCGGATGTATTACTTCTTCTCTTTCTTCTTCTTCTTCTTCTTCTTCTTCTTCTTCTTCTTCTTCTTCTTTTTCTTCTCAAAAAGAGAGAAAAAGGAGTTGATGAGAAGAAACGATACAAATGAGACAAAAATACATGTACAGGGACAGTGTACTAACTATGGGAGAAGCAGTGCTAATTGATTGCAGTGTCTTCATGCAATCATCTTAAGCAGTATTGCTATGTTTAAATGAGTAAGCCTACAAGTAAATAAAACAAAACAAAAAAACCCAACAACAATTGGAGATTATGGTTACTTCCCTCCTCGCTCACGAACTTACCGGTAGATCTAATTCAAATAAACAACAAATACAACAATTTAGTCGTACTTATCAAAGTTAATCCCCGCCTCCGGATCTATGGCTGGTTAAAATGCCATAATTTAAATTAAATTATTATTATATATATATATATATATATGTACGCCAATCGGAGGTGCGCGTTTGTCCTATCTTATACCGAACCGAATACAATATACATTGTATTGTATAACATATGACGGTTAGGATGAAACTTTTATTTTTCCCACAGTGCCTGATGTCTCGAAGCTCCAATGCAACACATGAATTGGTGCAGAGCATTTAAAGGGACATTCCAGACGATTTTCATAATTTCACATCATGGAGTACATAAATCAACAGCTCCATGTATAGATTTGTGGAATTTATCGTGGTTCTTGAGCAGAGAAACAATACTTTGAAAAACCTTAAACAAATTACACTGAACAAGGATAATGACATAGGAGGTTCACATATTTCAGAAATGTAGCAGTGTAATTCCATTACAATACCGCTTGCTTACGAGTTCACCTGTGTATAATCTATGCATGCCTTCTTCTTTTGTTCTGCTTCCTTGAGCCCCAACTCATGCATTCTTATGGTGACTCTGCCATGTCATCATCCTTGTTCATTGCAATTTGTTCTAAATTTTGAAAATATTCTTATTCTTCATTCCAGTTATCACAAATCCTGAAACTCTGTCCTCAGTATAACTAATTTATAGTTGTTCAAATGTAAAAATCTGAAAATCATCCGGAGGTCTCCTTTAACGTGTATTGATCTGGGTTCCCTTTGTGTGTATGCTAACAGACAGTTCTGTTTAGAAAGGCTTTTCAATTCGACCTCTTTCAAGCTCTGAAATATTGGCGAACGAAATTCTGCTATTGCTGACCGATCTGACATACTAATTATTATAAAAGTTGATTGGTTTGAGGGGGGGGGGGGGGTGTAAGAGAGACCATTCGAGAGGGACTTGATTCAAACACTAGGATGGTAAACTGAAACAGCGCCAACTATTGTCGTCGTCGAGTGAAGACTGACACAATAAACATCGAGCCGCAGGGATTTCGAAGTGGAATATGTGTCGACGCCAATCGGAGGTGCGCGTTTGTCCTATCTTATACCGAACCGAATACAATATACATTGTATATACAAACCACGGGAAATTTTGGACATTTAATGTTAGTCCTAGCATTTTAAAGAGACCTCCGCTGTTAGCCCTGACAGTCATGACTAACACCTCTGGGTAAGGTGGATCAACCAAAGCCCCATCACTTTGTCTTACCAAAGATGATAAAATAAAGCTGGGAAATGTATATAATTATAAATATTCACTTTGGACAGGCTATCTTCGTACAGAGTGTTCGATCGATGTCCGGATGGTAGAACATGTGATAATCACGTTTACTCAGAGTAGTAATAAAAGACTGATGAACCTTTAATCATCTTCTTGTGTAAACGTTATTATTATATGATATATAAAACCCTGAAAGCCTGTTAGAAAGTAATTACCACTCGAATTCTTTAAATCCCCCACTTTTTGATAATCGTGGGAATCATTATGAAGATTTTCCATTTATTTACAATATTTTTATGATATGAAGTGAATCAACTTAACAGATTAATGCAGGCTTCATAGCGATATGATAATAACCGAAACATTTTAACTTAGAACTCCAGACAGTGAATATGATAGAAATGCTTGAACCCATACATATAAACGCTGAGTATAAAAACAAGTAAGTGTTCGTGTGTGTATATTAGTGTGAAGTAAAATTAACAAGATACAGATAGGTAGAAAGAAAGAGAGCGAGACTGCCATGCCATGCCATGCCCACCCTATCCCTCCGTTTCATCTTGATCCCCTTTAAATCTCCCAAGCCACACCGCTCTAGAACTCGTCACATTTGCCAGATCCTCCTTGGAAACGATCCAAGAAAATAACGAGAACGGAAAGTAGGCGTTGCCAAGACATTATAACAAGCCATCTGTTGATCAGACAATCTCCGACACAGATCCTTGTGTCGCCAGGCGGTGTGTTGCTTGTACATCTTGAAGAAGACTATTTCATGACCTTCCCCAAGGGAAAGGTCATCTCCACGGTGACGTCTCTTCGATCACGTGGTTGGAGTACACATTTTTAGCAGCTGTGTTCATGTGATTTTAATAAAACGTGATAAAATCTCGAATTTAAGGTTTGACTCCTGGAGAGCCCAAGTCTGACTTTGTTCGCATTCCGCTGTTGCATGAAGAACCTGCCCACGATACCAAAGACCTACAGACTTTATTTACAGGTTCTTATTACCATGGACATAGCTCCATATGTTATCACCAAACACATCTTAGAAGAGTGTTTTGACAAGAGTTCTTGCGTGATTAAAACAAAATAAAAGGCGTAGCCACCTGGCCTCTTCTGACCGTCCGTCACTGCTATTCGAAAGGAGACTATTAGCTTGATTTGCAGTGTGCTCACTAAAGGTAACGACAGAGATTGATACGATTCCACTATCATCAAATAACTTCGTCTCCTCTTTATGGCTAGTTTCACCAGAACAACCCATAAGGTAATGTTAACTTTTAGAAGTGGTAAATGAAGCAATTATACAATCTTGTCTTGTAATATCTTGTCTCGTAAGACACGTTACTCTCGAATGCCTCGAAATTTGTTTTTCTCTTTCCTATGTTGAAGACGATTATGTCAGGACTGATCCTCACGATTGATAGCGCACATTTGACGTTGCAATGGATAGCAGAAATTACATTGCACACACTCGCATCATCTCGGAATAACTTGTGTAAAACATAGATACATGGCCATGTCACTGCCTATCAAGCCACCAACGCCTGCATAAAATACACCATATGGCTTTACCATATACTTACAAAGTGTTGGATTAAATTGAGCTCTACATAAATACACTTCACACAAATTAGCGAGGACTGTAAATGGTTCAAGTGGAATGCTAGCCAGCCTCTGGCTCCTGTATTTCCTGGATCCTATTTCTGGCTGCTTCGGCCCTACAGTATAGTCTCCTACATGTCAGTTATTTTTTTTTTCAGTACCAAGGTAATCAAACGACTGGTACGCAGTCTAAAATGTGCGAGGGGGGGGGGGGCATATGACTCCATCATGTTGCCTAAGGGTAATTTAATTGAAGATGTACCTGACCCTTCGGCCTTCTCAGTTTGGGCGCATATTAGAAGAAAATTGATTGGCGAGTGATATCAACTCCAACCATACGCCGAGTGTTCCGGTCTCCCTGTGGACAATTCAGTCAAGGTTATCGAGGCCAGAGGGTGGGGATAAGGGGGGGGGGGGGGGGGTGAGGGGTGAAGACTTCAGAGGTGAGGGAATGGGTTTATTTCGTGGTTTTCTTGAAGGAAGCGGAGGAAATTTCTATATTTATACCGTATCTGAAGACTTGCACGTTATTTGCGTACCTTTCAATAGAATACAACGTATATCGGAATATTATAGCAAGGGCCGTACCAAACACACAGTTGCACAGGAAGGTGGACAGCATTCTTTTCCATCTTCAGTGTTGAGAAGACAACATTGTCTCTCTCACATTCACATTCACATTGATATATAGCGCACTTTATCACTTTGTATCCGTTTTCTCTTTCACCGCATCGACCACTACAAACAAACACTACGGAGGCGTTTGAATGCCACAGAGAGCAAACTAATTCCTCGACTTTTAGATTTATTTTGTTTGTTTTGTTTTGTTTCAAGAAGGTGAGGTCCTTTAGCGACTTTTTGGGTCTGACAAGGTCTATCAAGAATATCGTCGAATTCTCACCTCCTTTTCGGACCCGAACAGGTTGAGAAGGAATTACATCTCGTCTTCTCGGTGATACAATAACCTTCTGCAGATCACCGCTCATCACTGTGACATCTACTTAGCAAGTCAGTCACACACACACACACACACACACACACACACACGCACACACGCACACACACACACGCACACACGCACACACGCACACACGCACACACGCACACACGCACACACGCACACACACACACGCACACACACACACGCACACACACACACACACGCACACACACACGTACCAGATAGGTGAAGAGGAGACCCCTAAGCTTCATGTCATGAATTTTCACATCCTGACATTGAATGCAACAAAGATTCAGAACATTTTATTCACTGGCTTGATTTTATTCGCGCAGTATGTTTTAAGTGAAAACAGGAATTGGTTACAGCATAAATCTACACATTTGAATATACATGTACCTTGTAACTAAAGAATCGTTTGGATACACTAAATAGTTATTGATATAAACAGGATATCAAAAAGTAAAAGGACATTAATGGCAAGATTATGATGACAAAGACTTTTGAGTCATACGAAGTGAAATCAAGAAATGTGAATACAAACTAATGTATGAGAGATTTTGAAATTCAGTCAATAATTTCACACATTAAAAGGTGAAGTCATCAAGTAACTATCTTTCCTGTGACGTCACGAGTCCCCAAGTTGATAACATGCGATAGTACAGTGATGTGGTCACTATTCCTCAACGTGACGTAATTGTATAATGATGCGGCAACTGTGTACCGTGATAGCACAGTGATGTGACGACTATTCCCTAATGTGCCGCGATAGTACAGTGACTGCGCCACTTTTCCACAGTGTGCCATGATGGCACAGATATACCGAGATAGTAGAGTTTGGCCACTATTCACCAGCGTGCCATGATAGTACGGTGATGTGGGTAGTATTCCCTAATGTGCCGCGAAGGTTCTGCCATGTGACCACTATAACCAAATGAAGGTGCGGTGATAGTACACAGAGAATTCACCACTGTTCACTTATAATGTGCTGTGATATACATTGTAGTACTGAGATGTGGCCACTGCATCGTATTCTCGAAAGTGCCGCGATAGTACCATGATGTTGCCAGTATTCCCTAAAGTGATAGTATGCGATAATATACAGCGATGCGGTCACTATCCCCTAATGTGCTGCGATAGTACAATGATGGGGCCACTATCCCCTATTCCCCAATGTACCGCGACAGTACAGCAATGTTGCCGCTATTCAACCCCAAGTCAAGTTAAAGGTAATTCGTCTTTAGATGAAGGAATGCAATAAAGAAAATAAAGATTAAAGAAAGCTTTTATGAAAAGCTTCATACTTGGTTAAGAGGAGTAACCGGCAAATCGATTAATATGCAAGGTCTAAGATTTGGGTGACATTTCCTACAAATGAACACTATTTACAACAAAAACTAGTTGGTTACATACACTGTACAATCCTTCGCTCGCAGACTGGTAACAAATCTTTTTCTCCCTAATCCAATGCCATGTTTGTTTGTTGTTGTTTTGTGAGAACTACCATTATGTAGATATAGAGTGAGAGAAAAATACTAACACTGCCATTAAAGGTCACGGGTAAAATGAACTAGAGAGAGAATTTGGTTCTTGATTTTTTTTTCTTTTTAATCTGAGCGCGTCTCTTCCATTGTGCTATCTCAAATAGCTGAATTAAACAAATTCAGTAATTGATTCCCAACATATCAAATCAGGAGACCGGTCTCCTGTTTGGATTCCACCGTTGTATTTAATGCGGTTGGAAAGGATAAAAAAGTAAACAGATGAGATAACTGCCGGTCGATAATAGTATCGAATAGTAATAGTATGCCAATGGTGTTAAGGCATACATGTACAACGCTGCGATTTTCCCTTCCATCTTTAACAAAGAGATGAGATGAATGCTATACCAGTGACACGACCATGACGACCTAGACACTATGTTCGCCTGGTTACACGTACTGGCTACTCTCGAGGCTAGAGTACAACGACGCGGAAGATGAGGAAGATGAAGACTCGCTAGGGATCTCCCACGGGTTGATAAACTTCTTGGTGGTTGTAGAGATAGTAGTGGTAGGTCGTCTGGTGGTAGTGGTTCGAAGGGTGGTGGTTGGTCGGCGGGTAGTGGTTGGGCGGCGGGTAGTAGTTGTACGGAGAGTGGTGGTCGGCCTTCGAGTGGTAGTTGTGCGAAGAGTTGTGGTTGGCCGGCGGGTTGTTGTTGTGCGCCTTGTCGTAGTAGTGTAGTCACCAGTTGGCGCCAACTTCATACCGGGAAACAAAATCGGTTTTGGGCGTGGCTTAGGGCGTGGTCGTTTGGTCGCGCGTGGTCGTTTGGTAGGTCGTGGACGAACTCGGAGGGTAGACGGGGCTTCCGTGGTAGGTGCCTCCGTAGTTGGGGGTTCAGTGGTGATGGGGGCTCTGGGGAAAGAAATAGACAAGAATAATGACATGCAATCCTTCAACATAATTATTTTCTCAGGTTACTTCTCGCAGTGTTAACCCATGAGGGTAAAAACAAAATCCCAAGTGATGATATTAGAGAGCTAATGATAAAAGGACTTTACTTTTCTTCATCGACAATCAGTGGTCGTACTTAGTTTCTTTCTACTTCAAATGCATTGCCAAGACACTCACGGGTGAAGAAGCTCGTCGAAGATGTCCACAATAAAGCCCCGATAGTTTCCGTACCGACTGCTGGTAAAGTGCATCCACACCTGGGGAGGAGACAAACACGACGATAAAAGATAATTGCTATACACTTACATCGTGGAGCTTAGAGCTCCATTCACATACTATCATCTCTCCCTGGCGAGGATACTGATTACAGCTGAGAAGAGGAAGGGAAGGAGCGAACCACTACGCGATGGGGTGCGATGTGATTCCTGCAAGGGAAAGCGGGCCTGTCTTAATACGGTTATTTTGAGTCAATGAAAAGTGTATAATGTAGCTGGACACAAACAGTATATGGTTAATGGGAAAGTAAAAGATGAAAGCGATTGGGTAAGATCGTGTGGATAAGCTCTCCGTCTCGAGCGTGCATATATCTATCTTAAATCTGACAGTATTTTCAGAATAATTACTGTTTCAACAATAGTGATATAACTTTAACCCTAACCAGGCCGGGCTTTTTTGGGTGTTCTGTGGCCGGGGAGGGGTTGATTCAACCCCCCCCCCCCCCTGAGATCTCGGCCATCGATCGCGCAATCGCCATGAAATTTGGTACGTGCATTGCCTGTGGCGTATTCTACCACGCTATACAAAAAGAAATGGAAATTTTCGTCATAATAATTAATTATGCTAATATATGCATAAAATCATACATTTTGCTCGAAATCAGAAATTAAAGCTCCTAGAATTTTCATTTTTGGTGAAAACATTCTTTGTAGCATTCCTAACAATGTACTTGAAAAAAAAATTTGGTATCAAAATAAATTTCTTATGTATTTTATTGTTTTATGAATTTCTTATGTATTTCCTTGTTTTTTCGATCTTTTGTTTTATCATTTTTTTTCCGCAAAATTTATGACAGAACTTATTTCAAGCATAATTATGCTAAAATTAATTAGTTTCAGCCTATAAAAGTGAAAATAATCATCTCTCTATGAATAAGAAGAGAAAACTCCATTTGCATAGACTTTATACACAAAATCACGTTTTTGAGCCATTTTTAGCCTGACAGGCATGTATAAAACGTCATGCAGCATCGTAACGGTATGCGCGATTTTCACGAAAATGGTGTCAAAAGATGCGCGAGACTTGAAAGTAAAAAGTCAGCGAACGGCGCGGTCAAAAAATTTCGCGCAGCGGAGTAGTCGCGAAAAATGTCGAGGGGGGGGGGGGTGATTCACCCCCCCCCCGGCCTTTTTAGGGTTAAAAGAAATAAATGAGATGAAATTTCGGGCATTGAGAGTGTTTCTTTAAATCACGTAGAGTGACTACATGAGTCGCTGCACCTACTTGTAAAACTTTACCTCAGGGAGAAAGTTTTCACAGGCAGTCGAAATCTATATACACTATAGGGGTAACTTTGGTAGCAGTATCTTTTTGTACTTACACGCAAAGTACTAGTGATATAATCACTTGAAAAATGGTGGGTGCCTAGAATTAGAAATTCATAGCTTGTTCTTTTATCAATTTCATGATGGTAATAATGGTTAGTTAAAGGAAATTGTGCTGATCTGAAAGGATATAACTTAGAATATTTAATAATTTTATACAATGTTCAATAATATCTTATATGATATAAAATACATCATGTAATTTGTAATATTCAAGAAGCCTGTGATATTATACAAATTAAGGTAAACAGAGATATCCAAAGAGTAACACAGCACGATGAATCAATATTAAATTGATTTTGATAAGCTATTTCCCTCAAGTCGTTTTCAGTAAGACTACACTACTTGGCAAGGTGAATTCTTTGAAAGATACATTACTGATATTCAGATTCGCGAGAATCTATATCTATAAAGTCATGGTCAGAAAGGTTTGCTTCAAAAGAGGAAGAGTAGCTAACATGGCTAAGATGGCAGCACATAGAAAGGATACAAATTACAAATAACATCCTATTCATTAAATCTCGCTTCCGTTAAGAGAATGTTAATGACGATCTCTTGATGGCACTAATATTTTTTTCCCTCATTACGGTATAAGTTTCAATAATGTTTGAGCATTCCGTTTTGACTATTTGGCTTGCATCATGCAACGTTCATACATGTCATAATTGCCAACATCATGTATAATTCATTTTACTTGTTTGCAGAAATGTAAGATGCCACACCAGAAAGAGGATTTCCGATGATTTTGCCGACAGTGGGAGACAATGACGAGTATGTGTTTGGAAATTCTTACAGGAGTTGCTTGCTGTCTAAACTTTTTTATCAATTATTCCTATTTTTGTGTCAATATCTCTTCCATTTATTTGAGCTTAGGGGATGATACAGTATTGGTGGACATGAGAATTGGGCTTTTAACTTTTCTTTTTGCGAGATACCAAGAAAACACGTATGAAATAGTACAGAGCATACCATTTAAAGAGAAATTCAAGGTTTATTTGATGAAAATCGGGTTTGGAATGGCTGGAACATTCAAAAACATAGTAAATTTAAGCAATCGTTACAAAAGGTGGGTCAAACAATTTATTAGGATCGCTCTGTTTTGGGTATCTCAGCCATTTCAAAACCAATTTTCATCAAATAAGCGTTAATTCCTCATGGAAGTACGTGCTCTTCCATATTTCATAAGAAGTTTCTCATTATCTCACTCCAAAATGTTATAAACCGGAAGTTAGGTCTCAACCAAAAATATACGCTCCCTTTAAAGTATACCAAAGAGTAAAAGTTAGAAGAGGTGGTTAACGACACTGGTCAGTAATGTGGTACATGTATATTATATTATAGAGGGCCAACACAGGACATTCATTATGCGGCACATCGAACAGTACGAGACTCGTTAATTGACAGACGCACAATTACTAGAAGGGTACAATTAGGACGACACACCGTTAATTCCACTGCACAAGAAAGACAAACCGACATGGATCAACAATAACCTCCACGAGAGCGATAATAACCTCATCTCCAGAACTCGTGAACTCGTGTGGATAGGGCAGGTGGCGTCCACTGTGCATTGTTATGACGGCTGTGGTGCGATTTTCGTCGGGCTCTGCCCCGTTGCCCATGCTGAGATAATCCTGCTTCCATTCCGTGGAAAATTCGCGGAAGCTGATCCAGAGGCGACGTCCTTCCTCGTTCTTGATAGCCCACTTGCAGTCCATGTTACTGTTGTAGGCTAGGTTTGGGTAGTTCTTACTCGCTATCGCGATCGAGCCATTGCTGGGAACGACGAACGACCCGCCACAATCTGTTTGATTTACAGAAGAGAAAATAGTATTACATTCTTTGCGAGTGAAATAGGAGTATCATTAGTATCAGAGTACACGTCTCGTACTCTGCGATCATCGTTGCCATTATTTCGTTCCTGAAGTCATGTGTATTCAAATTATTTTCACTTCGGATTTACGTAGAGTTAGGAGTCGTTCAAACATCTTTACATGGATTTGACTGTTGCTACTTTAATCGTGCATGTCAAATTAAAATCTGAAAAGGAAGTATGTGCGAAAATCATTAATTTCAAAGTAGACCTGCTTTAGCAAAAAAACAAAAAACGACTGCATGACTGACGACCACATGATTAAATATTGCCCCAGCTGTTCAGAACGAATATGCCGATGGCGTTTGAAAGGGAGAGAACAGCTGCCTTAGTATCTTCCTTCTCAATTGGCAGTACACGAGGAAGAAGGAAATACTCTAGAAATGTTTTCTTAGAAGTTGATACACCAAAGGAGTAAGCTTGGACCATTTTCACACCGAAGCATGGGTCGATATCAATGCACAGTTCAGACTCTTACCGTCTTTGAAACACCAAGGATCAACGTTTATGAAACAAAGGAAACTTCCAATGATCATATGGAAATGATATTGCAAGCAGTCGGGCTATTGCCTTTTCATACATCCGTATATACGAACCCGTTATAGGGACCTCTCTAAATTTGGTGACGAAGCCCTGTCTTGCAATAGACAGACTCGACTCAAACATGAGCCACACGTCTGATGCCGTAGAGACGTGTCGCAGCGCCCCGTAATCTCGCTGTAAACCAGTGTAGCGGTAGAACATGGGATAGCGTCTCACCGTGGGACCGTTCCCAAGACTGAGATAATCTTCGCCCTCCTCCAGATCGAAGAGGGTAAAACTGCGAAATGACACAAGATGACATAATAGGTTGATTCCATGGAAATTATCTATCATTTTAGGACAGAAGCGTTGTTTTTGTGTCCAAATTTGTCTTCCTATTGCTGAATGACGATGACACAGTAACCTATAATCAATATCCACTGATTAAAATGATCTGAAATCAAATCAAATCAAATACAAAACATCGATTTGAAATCACGATTGATAAATCAATAGCTGGATTTCGATGATTATAAGGAGAATCTCATGGCATCCAAAATCAAACCTCAGTGGTATATCATCAATGGAATAACATTGCTAAGACGATGAGGAAATCCACACATGTCGGTACGTTTCAAGACTAAAGGCATTTACCGAGTACGTTGTCTTTGCACATATAAGCCTACGAGTTCGCGACGACTTTGGAGTATCTAAGATGACAGCCACATCATACACTAGGTAAATCTTAAAGAACACCTATAGATGTCAATCAAAGTGACGGATATTAATACAAATCTCACTTTTTGTATTCGCACTAAAATTTCTTGAGGTAATGATATAAGAGACACATTTTCCACGCCTACCGTATCTCAATTCGGCGACCCTTTCTTGCCGATATAATCCACGTACAATGCACGTGGGTTTCGTAGAAGTCTGGGTAGCCTGGTGACGTCACAGTCAACTCTCCTTCTGGTGGGATTCCAATATGGCTGCCGCAATCTGGAGAAAGAATACAAATGGTGATTCTTGGAAGATAATTACTAGACTCAAAACTGACAGAGTCCACTGGGCGAGTTTGTTGTTATATAAAATTCATATTGTTACAGTCGTCGGTACGGACAACACTTAGATGTATGGTGTGTCCTCATAGAGTGTTGATGGCGTTAAGAATCATAATCATTATTATCATCATAATAATCATCATCATCATCATCATCATTGTTATTATTATCCTCATCGTTATCATCATTACGCACTCCAATATGTACCACCATCATCTAAAGCATGTCTGGCGGTTTGTCGTGTTCACTCATTTTATACATCAAACAATTAATTATCCCCCCCCCCCCCCCCCCGAAATCGAGAGATATATTAACATATAATGAATATATTATGTACAAGACTAAAGTCTAGTAAAGTTATTTGTGTGTGTGTGTGTGTGTGTACATGATCTAATAACGGAAACATCAAAATAGATACCCTTTCTACAAAGCTGGTGACTCAGAAAATGATTACGTGTCACAGATCTACCAAAAGACCTGCATATACTGCATAGAATATGTCCTATGGGGGAAAAGTGGTCATCTCCGACACGACGGTCGAAAAATTCTAGTTTGAGGGAAATGCGTTGGTGACGTTAGAGAGTAGTAAGTAGAGTTTTTTTTTGTTTTTTTTTTTTTATTCATAGGTAAGCACTTACCTGTGTTTGGACGGGTCCGCAATGGGTTCGAGCCTATGAAAATTTCAGCTGCAAATATGAAAGAAATGAGAGGGCAAATACACCAATATCATAAAGCACTTTACTGATGTTTAACCCTAAAAAGACTGGGGGGGGGCCTAAAAGGCCCCCCCCCCCCTCAACATTTCGCGCGATTACTCAGCAACACGCAATGCTCTCACCGCGATGCTCTATGACTTTTTTCTTTCGAGTTTCCCGCACATTTTGACACCAAATTTGTGACGCCCGGGGGTACGGTTCTGAAGTTACATAACTTTTTGTACATGCACGTGAATCCGAAAATGGCTCAAAAATGTGATTTTGTGTACAAAGTCAATGCAAATTGAGTTTTTTCACATGGTTCACATAAATATGCTTATTTTTACTCTCAATGGCTAAAATCAATTTGTTTTAGGAGTATTATGCTTCAAAAAGTGTCTGCCACAAATTTTGTTAAAAAAAACAACAAAAACAAAAGGTCGAAAAAACAAAGAAATACATAAGAAATTCATAAAACAATAAAATAAATAAGAAATTAATTTTGATACGGAATTTTTTTTCGAGTACATTTGCTAAGAATGCCACAAAGAATAATTAGACGAAAAATGAGCACTTTTGGAGCTTTATTTACTGATTTAGATCAAAGAGTCTGATTTCTTGCATAAATTAGCATAATTAATCAAAATAAAATAAAAGAAGACTATATTGTAAAATTTAAATATACGATCTTGTAGATTACATCGCACACTACCATTGTGCAAATTTCCGCGGCGATCGCGCGATCCACGGCCGAGATCTTATGGGGGGGCCCTTTAGGCCCCCCCCCCCCCCCCAGTCTTTTGAGCTACCAAAATAGCCCAGTCTTTTTAGGGTTAACGTAAACTTTGGTTCAAAATTGATTATTCCAACTGAATACTAGTAATACATTTCAACACACGCAACACACCACGCATCCCGTAACACGTTGATTTCACACTACAGATGACTAATTAAACAGTTATGGTTGATTGGATTGAGAACCCGGACATGGATATATACTGATGGCTGTAGAGCTAAGACATGCATTCAATCAGGCGCCGACTCCACGAAGTCGTTCATTAAATCTGTTTATTAGCCGAGCTATCGAAGCTCAAGTTTTATCACTCTTTTTTAACTTTTATGAGGTGACAGTTGACGATCTTTTTTTTCTTCCGACTTTTACCTCATCCTTCATCCGTATCGGGGCAATCACCCCCCCCCCCCCCCGATGGCAATTGCCCCCGGCTAAATACTGGTTAGTGATAAGGTTAGAGTACAGATTAGGGTTAGGGTTAGGTTTAGGGTTAGGGTTAGAGTTTCCTGAGTTAAGGTTAGGATTAGGTTCAGGATTAGGATTGGTATTAGGGTCAGGGGAAGGGTCCGGGGTAATTGCCCTAGACCCTCCCTCATCATCTCTCGCGCCACTCTTTCTCTATACCTGGTCTCATGTCGAAGTATTTAGGGTCGTCTGCGACTTCGATGACGAATCCCTTGTCCGTATCCCAATCGTCGGATCGAAAGGAAACCCAGATTTGATGAGGGTTGGGCATCCCACGAGTGGTTTTGAAAGGCGGCGGACTAGCGTGGCCTGACATTTTGTATAGTAACACAGTGTTCTCGTCATCCCTGATGAGCCCCTGGCCGATCGACAGGTAGTCGTAGTTGGTTTCGGTGTCGAATCGTAGGAACCTGATGTAGAGGTCTCGACTCGGGTCAGCGTGTGACACCGTCCAGAAACAGTAGCGATCCGTCAAATATGGATTCGGGAAAGTTGGAGACTTAATCCGAAACCTCTTTCGTTTCTTGTCTGGCTTGATGACGAAATCTTCGCCACACCCTGAGAAGAAGAACATGAAGAAGAAACAGTAAAACAATTTTGTTTTTAAATCTACGATATCTAATGTCTCTTATATAATGATCATTATATATAACTATATACATGATATACATGTATACTTCATGCATGCATAATGTTGATTGGCAAAGAAAGATGAGAGAATTTCAACAGTTATATGGGGGAAATCTGATTTGAAGTGTGTTTGCTTTAGTTCTTTTGCTTATTCACTTCACCCGCTGAAAATATAGATCATGAGATCGTTAACTTTTTGGAGAGGTTGGCTTGTGTAGAACATAGGAACGCAGGGTAAACGAATGCACGCTAAAGTGATAACGATCTCTCTGTTGGGGCGACCAAGGAGCTATTACACATAGCTCCTTGGAGCGATAGATAAAAATCGGGCTTTTCAATGTAGATGACATCAAGTAAAAGATAAAAGGCAAGCAAATGGACTTAAAATCACCAAAAAATGAAAGATACACAAATTACTGAGCAAACACATCTCTAAGCACAAATAAAATTCACAGTACGTACAAAGAGGGCAGTTGGCATGTCCTATACACGCAACACAACCAATGCCAAAATTATTTTTGCACCATCCAATCATCAATGGATTGATCTGACCCATTCCATGGAACGGTCATGTGACTGGAATCACGTGACATGTATAGTAGTGATACTGGAATCTCTATTCAGTACAAACAGTTCGCAGGGTTAGCGACGTTACCAGAGTTCATTCACTTCAATTGAGAACACAGGTGATCATTAACAGTTTCCGAACAATACAACACGATAGTGCTGCATGCTCATTAAAACTAGAAATATCGCTATGGCAACTGGTATGCGTCCGCTGTGTCGCATGATTCTCCCATTAGGTCCGATCAATCTTACCAATGTGAGACTGTTTTATATAGTTGGCAAATAATCACTGTCTGATCATGTTTAATCAAGTGCATAATTATACATTAAGTCAATTCCAGGGTTTTCATAGAGAGAACCTGACCTTTGACCCTTCACCTCGTGACCGAAAAGTTTACGAGAGAATCATTGTCAGGGGATACAATGTATAGGTGTACACATTTTCATGAAGATACTATGAGCCATTTTCGATACATAGAGCAAAATGAAAATAGAGAAATCTAGCATTCTTACTTAACCTTTGACCGCATGGCCGTTCCCTATGAAGAATTTTGTTCTGCCTAGACTGGTGGTACTTGTATACACTATGTTTCATGAGGATAGTTATTATCATGTACCTTTAAGCATTGCAGAGATATGGGGAAAATTGTAACATTTCAGAATTTGATCTAGAGCACCTGCGCCCACAAGTTGATAGGCTACTATAGTCCTACTCCCCTCAAACATTAAAGTCCCCTCATAATCAACAGTACTACTTATGCCAAGTTATGAGTGGATACCTCAAAAACACAAACTGTTCTCAAGTAACTTCGTCCACAAGTTCGATTACGGACGGAGGCATACAAAGTAAAAATAACTAAATTGGAGTGAATGTGGTAAGAGGATTATGTTTTTTTTTTCATACAAATATAAAAAAAAAGAATAATAGAACGGCTATGTGACATATTGACGGGCACAAGTTTTGAAGTCAGGCGCATTTGGAAAGTGTAGTTTCCTACTTGTTGCAAAGTGACAGATTGTGAAAAGACATGTATTGCACTGTCTGGAAAACTGTAAATAATTGTACAACCTGAAGAGCATAAAGCAATCATCAGCAGACATCGTGTGAGTTGTATAGGTGTATAGTATATTCAAAAGGAGAATTTTACAAGCAATCACGTGACTTACTGGAGGGAGCTTGTCGCTTCCAGTGACACCACTTCGGGTTTTCATCACCTACACAGAAGCGTTCGTCTGTCCTGCCGTACGAGTCAATGGTGCTATTGATGCACGCTTCCCGCGCTTCGGCGCCACATGTCTGACGTACAAAGCAACAGTAAGGTCATGTTATTCTCATTCGTATGCAACGAACACAAACTTGCTGACGGGTTAGTAACAAGAGCAAAGTGATACAATTACATGTCATAGTTGCGCTAATTGAATGCATGTATAGTCTCTATTTTCATCGAGTGAAATGCAAGCGACTTAGCCTGTATCACCAATCTATTGGTCTCCATAAAAAGTCAAACAATCTTCAAATGGTTAATTAGGAATGCATTTCATTGTATTTAAGACACTTTTCTGTCATTTTCCGCAACGTCTATTGTCCTCAAGATTATCATTATTATATTTCGTGACATAAAGTTTATGGGTTGATTTCGTGTAGGCATAATGTGCATTGCACTAGTTAGGTTCTGTTGCTGTTTTATGTACCCGACATTAGAAAACATTGCAGAATAGTACATCGTAGGAAAGAGAAAGGCTGTCAGTGGTGGTACGTAGTAACATATTTGTGGATTGCTAAGAACTACAGCTGCCCGATGAGATCGGCGCAAAGATATGACGATCCTCAGGATTTGGACGCGAGAAAATTATACAGGTTGCGCAGTGAGCTTTTTGAGATGTCATGTAGGACACATAAATTTTCAATAGTTGACAATGTGTGCTTTAGAAAGAAAAATATTAGTACAGCATCAGAAGTCACAACCTGTAATGCTGAGAATATTCAGCCTTTTGCAGCTATAATAATTATAGTTTAATTATCCACGGCACCCTCTTCAATTTTTCCGCTGATCTATCACAGGGTTTCTATCATTATCATGCATTATACCTTCTAGAGCTTTCCCAATCCCTGGTTTAAGGCGATAGTAATCTGCTGCTACGCCTACAAACGTTTCTCAGTTTTATTCGTGAGGGTACACTTATAATAATTACACAAGACGGTTCCCTTCACTTGATGGACATCTATCATATTGATATTGTCTATCAAGGTCTAAGTTCATTATGTCAAACAGTCAGAATGTTGCTTTCTATACAAATGTATTACACTTGAAGGAATGACAGAGAACGGAAGGTCGGGCTAGTCACCTGAGTGCCGTCACACAGCTGATCCCACATGACACACAGCGATTCCTCGGGACATTGGATTCCCTTGAACGGATCTCTCTCACAAACTGCAAAAAACAAATAAACAAGACAACACTGAGGAAATGGGTCGGAGGTTAGGGATTATATACATGGGTCGGTCAACAATCTATAGACTCCGAGAGACAAGGATCAATGGTAAAATTCAACGTGCACACTTTGCTACAGGTTAGATCTGCGAAGTTGATTGTAGAACACCTGGAGCTTCAATAAGCGCCTTGGTTAAAGAGAGATCATTCCAGGATATGAAAGGGAAAAATCTACTTTCTACTACTAGGCTTTCCTTTGAGAGTGTGTATACCGTATATAAGATGATTTATTTTGGTTAGGAAACATTATCCATAATATGGATTGCATGTTTGAAAGGAGGCCCCGCCTCAAGTACGATAATCATTCTCTTGGTCACGTTAAAGAGAGATTCTGCATCAGTTGACAGGTAAATAAAACTCCAAAAGCATAACAATGACAATTTGCAAAATCGGATAAAAATTAAAAAAGCCATAAAATTGTGAATTGACTGCATTAAAAAAAATAGTTCTGGAACAGTCAATATAAATAATTATGCAAATGAGTTGGTTAACGATGCCTTCTAGTGTTGATGTCTGATGATGTACTCTTTCTTTTGGTTGTTATAAACAATGTAAAAGACCGTAACTAACCGTAAAATGACAGTAACCCCGAGGTTCAGGTGATATACACCTGTTATTCAGCTCTCAGTTTTCTCTTCCCTAACAATTACTGACGTATCAGCTTGGTGCGGTCAGTCCTTTAATTCTTTGACCTCGAACAATTTCTACTGCTTTCGGACTGTCCGAAACGTGTAATGCCTAGACCCAAGTGGTCACTTTCCTTTCGTTTCTCTTCCCATGCCTCATCAGAGCCCATATGTTTCGCCCACCTGCACATGTAATGGTGCAGTGGCCTTTAGTTTACAAGCATTTATACGATGTTACCAAACTGCTACATACAGTATGCCTATATAATATGATGCGCATTCACACATCTCTCATGATGTCCATCAAATCATTTCAAAATGACCACGTCCTACTAGTATATCAATGTTGCTCTAACCTGATGACTCTCTCGAAATGTATATAATTATTTACAGGAGGACCAGGGAGGTGGTAAGAGACTCCCACCTCCCTGATATGATTTGTTGTATAATGTGAAGAAAGAAAACTTGTTGATTGACTTACAATAAAGGTCATTGTTATTGAGGTGCTGCCTCAGAGTAGAAATCAGGTATTTTGTGTACTTCCAGCCATACCCTATAGGTTCAGGCTCGGGGTTTCTCTCTCTCTTGTGACGGCCTGTTCGAGTTATGTCGTCTGTCTAAAGAAAACAACAAAGATGAAAGGAACGATAATTAATCAAAAAGTAATAAACTCTCAAGACCATCAGAATAGAGCTCAAATTCAAAAGACTCACTCGTGATGTTAGGAGAAGCCGGCCACAACAAGATTTATATAGGGCCTACACTGATGGGGAATTATCTGAGTAATTATTTGCATTTCATTCGTTTTTCTTTCTTCATCTTTTCTTTGTACAATTCAGCATAATAAAAATGATAATGACATGAAGATGATGATGATAATAATAATAGTAATAATAATGGTACTACTACTACTACTACAACTACTTCTACTAATGAAGATAATAATGATAATAATAACAAAAATAATGATAATAATGATACAAAAACAACACACATGTATGCACAGATGAAAATTGATAAGATATTCCGAGTCCCCACAAGATCCTTAATGAATTCACTTAAAGGAAAAACCAATTTTCGCCTCATCAGGCCTACTTGAATACAAATAGAGAATAGGCTGATCATTATCTCTATCAATGCAACACTATCATTCTGTAATCTTTACTTTGCTAATGAAGCGTGATGAAATCAATACAAATGAGTGGAAATACATTTAGTACCAGCTTGTTGCTAGGCTATGTATTGTACATGAACTGCTGACAGCGGGAAAAAACCCAAACTATTAATATATCCAGTCGAGTGCAAAGCGAGAAGCCAGCTAAAATTGGCACGATTTCTCAAAAAAAAAAAATCCCATGTTTATCCCAATTTCATCTCTCTCCCGTCTCAGACTCAACCCACTTATCATAGTTTACATTATGGACTGTTCGTATCAGATAAATATACAAACACATACCTATATTAAATTTTAGAAATGGCACGTACACCTGTACGTACAATATCAAATGCATCATATCACGACAAGAGCATTAGGCATCATATGTGTATGTGCGTGTATGTCTGTCTATTAAACATGTATGTCTGTCTATTAAACAACATCAGTGGAGCCAATATGAAATAGATATGCGTGAAATAACATTAACGCTTTGGCACAGTTATGATAAATAACTGAGGTCAATTCAGTAACTGAGCATTACACAAGCTATTGCAGGAAGAAACTCAACATTTCAGATACATTTTTAAACATGACGTTCATCACACAGGGCAAGAAAGTTTTTTTCCCCTCTAATCTCACCCATCCCTTATCTTTTTTTGTTATCTTCCACTCTGAGCGTAACTTACGTAAGCTTGTCAGTCAAGCGTTGAGGGTCAGCAAAATACACCAAATAAGCACAAATTTACCGCACAGAGAAGCATGCATGAAATTCGTCTCTAGACGTGTTTCTGTTCTAGCAATAGCATGAAATATTGTTTAGATCACATAGTTCTCCTCTCAAATGTAACTCTACTGGCACACCATATATCATTCAGGTGGATTTTATCACCAGAATAATGTAACACCGACAGAAGTATTTTTCAAATTCGTATAAAAATGAATACGTTATTTTATCTCTGTATAAATCAATCGTTTTCGTCAAACAGGCCTACACGTAAAGTGGATGAGTCACTATAATTTGTCTAACAACTTTTGTAGTACAAGAATGTTTTTTTTTGTCTGTCATTTAGCAATGTCGAATTCTCTCCCCTTGAGTTGTCGTTGCTAAGTTACAAGACTTCAATATTAATTATTTGAAGAAGGTCACATCTTATTCTCATTGATTAGTTTAAGAAGGTCACATCTCATCATCACTGATGGGATATCAAACAAGGATCTTCATTATTACGTGAAGAATAAAAAATGAAAGTTGAAGGGAAGACTTGATTGGATGAGGTGATGGCGTCTGTCACCCAGCGCAGCAGAAGGGGGGGGGGGGGGGGGGGGGGGGGGTAATGAATTCCTTTTGACAGGTTGAAAATTCTTAGAGATACAGTTTACCTTTGGGAGCAGTGATTTTAAAAATGTTTAAATATCACATTTAATGCATACGTGTAGGTCAGTTGTATCACAAAACATCCTACCATGTAAAAATTTGCAATAAAACCTAAAATATAAGGTGATATCACTATTTTTCTCAATAAACCATAGCTGTAGACGGTTTAGTCTAGAAACATTTTTATTGTATCATTGTTCATATTTTGTACATTAACAATACTTAACATTAATTATACTGATTCAAATTTTTAAAACGGTTGTTTCTATCCCTAACTCACATTTAAGAACTATTTTGAAGCCGTAAAGCTGGGTTTTTGTTTCATCTGCAAATGGTAATTATGCCTTTAAATTACTATCATAGAATTATTCTTTCCTGCAGCATGAGTTTTGCCATTCCCCTCATCTCACCAGGCCCCTCATCATCTCACCAGGCCCCTCATCTCACCAGGCCCCTCATCTCACCAGGCCCCTCATCTCACCAGGCCCCTCATCATCTCACCAGGCCCCCTCATCTCACCAGGCCCCTCATCTCACCAGGCCCCTCATCTCATCAGGCCCCTCTTCACCATTTCAACATTTCATAGAGAATGAATGAACTTAAAAATCTACAAATATGCCTAAACACATATGTATGAAGAGAGTCAGAGAGAGAGAGAGAGAGATAGGTGTGGGGGTTGGGAGAGAATGGTAAAAAGTAAAATCGGTCGTGAAATAAGAAAGTAATAGGGAGTGTTACAGGTGTTTTATTAACAGTTTTACATCTAACCAACGTTTATATTTTAATAAGAACTTTGTATTTGATCATTCAATTGTTTCATCTCTTGATCTCTCACACTTCGGTGTAATGAAATA
Organism: Diadema antillarum; assembly: GCF_040938485.1. Lineage (NCBI taxonomy): Eukaryota > Metazoa > Echinodermata > Echinoidea > Diadematoida > Diadematidae > Diadema > Diadema antillarum. The sequence continues at coordinate 943,622 of NW_027271288.1, read as the reverse complement.
TATAGGCCTACAAAGTAATTACAAATCATACTATTTTTTTTTCAAACACGAATTCAAATGAAAGATTTTTGTGCAAATAATTTCAAGACTAGAGGGCATTGACATCATAACCAGGTCTATACTAGTACGTCATTATGACCGTGACATGTAACACTTTTTTTTTCCTATAAAAAATGATTTGTAAACATAGGCCTTTACATTGTAGGTGAAATGTGTGTCAATATTTTTGATAAAATTTCTACCTATCTGGTCATTTGGTTTTCACTGATGGATTCTTTTTTATTATTTCTGCATTTACTGATTCAACATGACTACTTGAGTAGATTGTCGATGACATCAACCACTGTCATTTGATTTTGACTAACTGCTATAGTGCGATATAAACGCGACTGTTAATGTTGTTATAAATCATATTTTGTCTGAGTTAATGGTACTTTCACTTTCCCTTTCGCTTCACTCTTCGAGTGAAATTGAACACTTCGTGGAATCTCCTCACCGTGACACGATGCGAGCTCGAGATGGGATAAATACCTTGCGGTTTTGAAGGTATTTCGCAGAGTCAGATAAACTTTGGTATCGAGACGATGATGATCTTGACTTATTGTAACTTGCGGGTGACAAATAAATTCGTGAGGACGCGCGGATTGTGTTATAAATGGCGAATGATAATGCCATATCACGAAATGAGGGACAAAATGTTATGACATGCATACTTTACATACATGGACAGGCAGGACATGATTGTGTGTGTCGTCATACTCTGATTGCTGCCATTTCAAAGAAGCTCATTGACAAATAACTCTCTCTCTCGAGAGAGAGAGACAGGAAACATTCATGATTTATGATAAACCTGAACCATTCAAGGCAGCATCGATGTCTACTCAAAAAGGGACTGACAGTAGAACACATAACACAACCTTCCAGGTCTTGGTGACAGTCAAGTGTGATCTTTAACATGTGTTTTCGATAGTTGTGGATTAAAACGCTGACAGTATGAAATTGCCGTTCAAGGCCAAAACAATCCCGAATCCCCAGACGATGGGATCACTAAGCTAATAACAATCTCAGTCGGAGCCACATCCTCGCTGGCTGGTCTGACACTATTGTCCGATTAATGTTACTTTTCGTCTCCCTATCAACCAGACCCGTTTCCACGCCCGTTCGACTCGTCACCACATACCATCACCGTCTTTCCATACTGCAGATGGTATTTAAGGGTTGAAATCAGCTTAAAAACAGTGATGTCGTTCAAAATGAAAAGCAAAAGAAGTAGAAAAAAAAATACTATCTTACCTCTTCATAGGGTTTAGGTAGGGCCACGTGAAAAACTCCGAGCATTAGTAAACTGAGAGCGTATGAATTCTTCATTCTCAGCACAGCTTTCCGCAGTTCTCACTCACAAAATAATGATGATATTCTGCCGTCTTTCCTCTTGCCTTGCCTGTGTCTTCTAGCCTGGCTGATAACGGCCTTTTGCTTCAACGATGAACAGATCGCAGAGAGGGGATGACCAGACGAAAAACTGGTAGATGTTTCTCCGAACTCTGTATCAACCTTTCCCCCCTCAACGCCCTTGAAAAGGCCTGAAAGGGAACTCGTGGCGACGGCTGAATTAGTGACTGTATGTAACGTGTCTTATTTTTTCTGCTCCGGAAGAGTGAAAGAAAACAGATGGGGTTTGGTTCTTTCCTTGTTTCACCTCAGCCGCTGATCTGCCGCACCATCACAGTCTGCGACCCATTTGTAAGTGAACTCAATGCTCAAGCCTTTGGAGCTGAATGTATTGGTAGTTTCTATCGACCTGTAGAAAGATCCTGGGCGATCAGAGGTATTTAGCTCATTAGGCTGGTCTCCAAAGCAAAACTCAGATGTCTCTTCTCTCTACAGGTGGTTCAGCATAGACTGCGAGTTGTCTTTTTGACGCTGGCAGGAGGAAAGCATTGATAGCGTCACCCGATTTATTGCAAACGGTGACAAATGGTAGCAAATTAACAAGAATAAAAAAACAGGTCTCTACCCAAACGCGACTTTTTTCTCGTGCGGAAGGAAACACTGCGAGGAGAAGTCGGCAGATCAAGCTCCATGTGACTGTGCTCTCTCTTATCACTTACGATCTTAGCTTCCGTAGTCTCTTTCCTGTAAATTGTCTATCAAAATTTACCAAATTAACTACAGGGGTTAGCCACTCTATCTGATCAATGAGTAAAACATTGTACGCTACCAGTTTATTTCCCAGAAAGTGATTGTTTACTCGAAAGCAAACAATGCGCAGAAATGTAACCAACTGGCAAGACTATTAAGTCGACGTCATTGTGACGTCACCAAAACCGAGTGACATCTTGAGGGAGGTTGGAAGTTTCTGGCAACGGAGGGAGCGTCCGGCCGGCGAGATTTCTTTTGTTGTGAGAAATCGAAGTCGTTTGGAATCATCCCGAAACATTGAATCGTCATAATAATGGAATTCTAATGCTTAATCGCAGTCACTTCCAATTTCCTCTTTGCAACCACCTCAGAAGGCCGTCTGGTCACGAGTATCAGTACTGCACCACTTGTTTCACTGCGACAGAAGAGAAAAGAAGAATACCTCCTGTGGTTTTGGAGAAATTGGATCCATGGAAAGAGGAAATTTGTAATACTTGAAGGGATTGATAGAGACAGATGAAAATCAGAACACAGTTATGATTGGTCTTATCAAACTGTCTAGGATTCTAAATAAAACAACACATCATGCTCTGAATACACAGCATCTTGCAGCACTAACACAACGCCACCAAATGTGACAAAGATTAATGATCACCCCCTCAAACACTAGAGTCAGATACAAATTATGACAAATGTGATGAATGAAATAGGCGCAAGCTAACTAAGGCTTCTTGGGCATCAACAAGACGTACATTGTATAATCAATAGCATAAAAAACATGCAGCAACAAAATGATAAACTATTTGAAATGAAAGAAAGAATAACTCGATTCAATGTCACGCATCTTAATCATTGAATTGAATGGAATTAAAAAATGAATTGAATCATAACATAATTATATTTAGGTTAATCATATAACTTCATTCATATTCACACATAGGCCCAATATTTTCATATACTTATATATAAATATAGATATATTTTCCCGAGCAAAAACGGGCTTATTTTAGTGAAAGTGTGCCCGGGTATTTTGTGTATGAATGTTTGGCTGCTTGTCTGTATGAAGATGGGAAGAAGTCTATAATGTATACCTTGCTGAGGACAAAGTTATGATTGTTCAATAGGCCTATAGGCCTTATATTCTTTACACTTAGGAGTTCTGTGGGATGTAACATAAGGTAAAAGATTAAATCAGTTATTAAAACGGGGGAACTGAGCAATGATTTGGAGACAAGTGATGGGACACCGGCGTTGTGAGGTCATCATACCCGCCAATCTCATCTCACTCTCCGTAATTAATGTTACCATGGAAATGCAGCTGTGTTAGATAACTCCATGTGACATGTGACTGTGAAAGCGATATGATTGTACTTGGACAACTGGCGACCGAAGCTTTTAAGTTACTTCTCCTACTCACTCTATGTATGAATTTAACAAAAGATTGCACTCGCTGTCTACTTTAATGTTTTAATGTGGTCTTTAAATAGTTGCTTGCTTCCAATGAATTGATGAAAAAGAAATAATGTTTTTCGTGTATTTCCTGCAGTCTCGTCTGTTTCCTTTTTTCACTACGTCTGTCTTTTTTTAAAAAGAACATCTGTTAAGTATGCACTCCTTTTCTTTTCACCATTATATTATGATAGAAGCTACTTGTATAACTGAATCGTTGCGGAATTTGTGTATACTTTTTTTCACCACAGGAAAACTGTAAATTGTAAGTATGAATATGTGCATGCATGTAGGTGTCTAGGTATATAGCGATGTCGAGCTGATCTGGCGAGACTATAGTATCGGGAGGTTTTTATCATCTCCTCCTCTTCCATTCTTCTCCCCCTCTCTCTCTCCCTCTCTCTAACCCTTATTCTACGAGCATCATGTTGGACCCTCTTGTTTTTCTTCATTGTAATGTTATTTGTTATTGGTTGCCAAACAGTCAAGCTTTGTGCTTATTCTAAATTGGCAATCGTTCTGTATGCAAATTATTAAGATGTTACTCATGAATGTAATTATATTACAGATGCATTGTATAATTGACGAAAAAGATGATAATTGTTGAAAGTATACTACCATTATTTTGTACTTTGTTTAATGAAATTGCAGAAAGTTGAAGTATTTGAAAATAAAATGGCATACAGAGAATAAATCAGATCAAAATCAAAATCAAATCAAATCAAATGTAATAGAACGGATAAAGTGATGGTAATATGTGCGTATTGAAAAGAAATTATTAGCAATTTAACATTGAATGTAATATGAATGATGGAATGAATTAAAAAAAAATTGCAGAAAGAAATCAAGCGATGATAGGGCTTTCCAGGAAAGTGAAAGAGAGAGGGTCGGGATCTTGTGTGAAATGGTTCTCAGAATGGATTGGTCACGAGGTTGAACCACCTTCCCCTCCCCCTCCCCTCCTCCCCCCCTCCCCGCCATCTCAGGAGATTTTCATACCACTAGCACTACACACCTGATAACAATAAATCTCACGGCGTCAAAGCTAGTTACTCGTCATATCAATGTAATCTCTGCTGAGGACCTCTTGACCGGAAGTCTAGAAATCCAGCCCAGGCTAGGCTGTCTCATACTCGTTATGTCATTATTGGTAGTGGCAGTAATTTAAGTTAACCTCAGTGGAAATGCGGGAAGAAACATAAAACATGTTGAGATTAGGAGGTCCTTCTCCACCACTTTACTCATAATCATATCGTAGTCAGAAGTTTTAGATTAGTTTCTTTCTTCTTCTTTTTCTGTTAGCAAGAGAGATGCTCATAATGAAGCAAGAATTTAATATAAAAATCAATCGTGCACTTCTGATTCCGTGTTATAAAGGGAACGTATAGTTTTGATTGAGACATAACTTCAGGTTTCCAATATTTTTTGGCGAGATGATGAGAAATCTCTCATGAAATATGAAAGAGCAGGTAATTCAAAGAGGGTTGAAACATTTATTTGATGAAAATGGGTTTTAAAATGGAGATATCCAAAATAGAGCATTCCTAATAAATAAGCGGAACCCAAGTTTTATGAGGATCGCTTTATTGTTTCACATTGTTTTTGGATGTCTCAACAATTCCAAAACCGATTTTCATCTAATAAACTTTGAATTCCTCTTAAAATGGTATGTATTATTTCATAAGTGGCTTCTTGGGAACAAAAAGTTAAGAGCCCAATTCTAAACCCCGCCAATACTATACAATCCCTTTAAAGTAGATTCTCATCATCACGACAGAGAGTCATAGGTTTCATCATGGAGCTACAAACGAAAGGAGAGGGCACTCCATAAACTCTTTTGACCCGATGCGTGGCACCGCCTGTCCGAGGATTATCGAATTAGGGCAAGCTTGGCTGCGCGAACGCTCGTAAAATCTGTCATCGCCGCTAAACGGCGCATTGCATTGTGGGGTATCGGGTAGCGTCTGCTCTTCAAAATGGCGGTCAGTGCGCAATGTTTCGCCACTTCCAAAACATTGCCATTGGAAAAAGAAGATGATGATTGCGATGACGAACTAGTCTTGAAGCCAGAAGAATGGGAGGCCGACGAAAGCAGGCAAATATGTGTATGCGGCTGTCCATCGACAGAGGATATCATTCCCTGCAACGGCCCAGAATGCCCGATTATGTGGTATCATCGACAGTGCGTTGCAAATGCACCACCACCACCACCGGCAGGAGGCCTACCACCACAACAGGCAGTCACAAGCACCAGCGCCAGCGGTAGCGGCATGACTACTACAACTCGTTTCGTTTGCGAATTTTGCGAGCGGCTGAGTGCCCGTGCTGGCCCACTTGCTGTTGGTGATTCCAAAAGTGAGATTTCAGTTAAAATTGTCCTTTCCGTACCACTTTATACAACTGAAATGTCAACTGTAACACATGCACACATCTACCAGTGCCACTACCAGGCAGGGTCAGGGACTCTGGAATGTTAACACACGTTATTCATAATCATAATTCTAGAATAGTAATCTTAAATTTAGGGTCTAGACTTTGTTACCAGTAATCTACATCATGTACTATAGACATTCAATGGTTAGTAGCGTAGACACTGGCACTGGATCAGTGATGATGATGCCATTCCCCATCATGAAACTTCATACATGGTGATCTACGGTACATTAATTACCGGTGTGTCCAATCACAGATTTTTTTTTTAAATTATTATTATTGTTTGAGTCTTACTCTTGCCATAACAAATGTCAAATCTTATCTTAACAAATGGAGCTGCAGCAAAGTGTAACGTAGCTACAAAATGTACAGTGTAGCTACCTACCATGACCAGGTAGTCCTGTCGCAGTGTTTGTTTTGAACTGTTAATGTGTTTGCTGTAGTATTTTCCTCCAGTATTTTCTTATTAAAATGCCTTTATGTGGTATGCGTGAATACCACTTCAAAGCTAGGGACAAGTGGCACGCACGAGATAAGTTTAACCAGCAGGACAAGAGGAAGTGTTGAGTAATTAAGCATGACTTCATTATATGTAAATTGTCATTTCATTAGCAGTTTAACCCACTGCTACACAAGTATTCCAATCCTCTGTGGGTTGTCATGGTAATTGCATTGACTTTGGTGTGTTGAATAACTTCTTATCAAACAAAAAATGATGCTACCATTTATTGCAAACTGTGTGTTTTCTTTTTAGACATATTACATGATTTTTCCATCCTTTTGTCCAACCTGCCTGCTCTCCTACTTTAGGTACCTCGTCATCCAAACGCCCGATGGCATCCAAATCCAAATCCTCGAGCGTAGCATCAGTTAGTGATGCTTCTGGTGAAAAGAGGGGGTCGCACATTTCTAAAGCAAGTAAGTCTCTGTCAACATCTCGGAATAAGTCTGTTAAATCATACAATCATACATGAAGTTTTAAGTGCATTCACTCATGCACCATAATGTGGATGAGTCTTCTCCATGTAAAGTCCCTAAAAGTTTTAAAAATAAATATTTATCGGTATTAAAAGTCTCAGGGACTCAGCATCAAGACCTATATTTTTTGTACTAAATTTGGTATGTATCATGGTGTCTCAGTACTGGTATTTATGAGCTGAATACTAAGCATGTAGAGCCACATTTGTTGTGTTCTTTTGCAGAGAAATATGAAATTTCAGCAGAGCAGAAAACGAAGTATAATTTTTATTTTTACCCTCATGTTTGTATTGATATTTTTAATTTTTTTTTCAGTAAGCTTTTAATTACCAATCTCAGTAATTTGTTATTACTTTTACAGGTTACCGAGATGGGAGCAGTGATTCTTAAAAATGTTTGAGTTGTTACATTTAATACATGTGTCTGTCAGGTGTATCACATAGTATCTTCCATATATTTAGTTCAAAAATTTTCAATTCAGTCTAGAATTTAAGGAGATACATGTATCTCCATTTTTCTTCCTGAGCCATAAATGCAGGTAGTTTACATTAGCTGTTTCTAACCAAAACTCACATTTTAGGGCTGCCTCGAGTCACTTCAGCTGGGGTTTTGTTGCATGTGCAAATGGTAAATAATGCCTTTGAGTGTACATGTACATAAATCACAGAAGGAATTGATACCTATTATTTTCCTCAGGAGTCTCGACATTTGTTTTGTCCCCAATTTTCTTTTAGTCTTTGGAACACCCAGGAAGAGTGAAGAAGAAATCCTATCTCAAGCCCACATTATGGGGAAGAATGCCGTCAGTCAGATCATCAGTGACGGCTTTTATGAGGACACAAAGCTGGGACGAGAGGTGCAGCAGCTCGCCAAAGAAGTAAATGTCGAGTCCAAGGACTTTGAGGAGGGAATGACAGCCATTGTCAGGGATCTCTTGGAGATTGTAGCTTCAGCGCAGAACAAAAGTGTTGGACCAGTTGCAAATACTCACATTTTAACTACTTATCACAAATTTAGGACCAAAACTCAAATCAATGACCTCTTCGCTAAAATAGCTCATGGCAGGGATTTCTGTATTTCATACTTTCAGCAGTATGTATTGCGTTCACTGTTGAGGAACATTCTCATAGTGTACCGAGGAGACACCGATGAAAGTGATATCATACCAGAACTTTCAGAACATGATGAGCAGGTACTCCGGTATGTTGCTGGATATGTACCACATGCCCTGTTCAAGAAGTACAGCAAGATGAAGTCACCAGAGAGTGAGCACATTGCAGCAGTCTTGCAGCAGTGGAGGACAGAGGAGGATGAGTATACCGAGGCCGAATCATTCCTTCAGTATTCATCAGTCTGGCTTACCATCCAGAACAGGGGAGGACTTTTCGTTGTTTCAGACAAAGTCTACTTGCTCTTTCATGCTATTGAAGGTGTCACACGCAAACACTTAGATGTCAGCAGCATGCAGGGTGCACTGAAGACATGTATCACAGAGAATATCTATGGTAGTGAGTCTGTTCAAAGAAGATGGACCGGCATGGATTTAGACCTTTCCAGCAGGGAAGCTGATGCTTTGTTTCAGACCATAGTGAACTACTGGGTCAAGATCAGGGTCAGTGCATATGTCAGGACATATATGAATATCAGGAGGAGGAAGGCAGGGAAGGCCAGACTTGGAAAGAAGGCACTGAGGAAAGAACTGCAGAAAAACCGGAAAGAAATAAGTTCAGGCAAATGATTTTTGGTTTTTACATGTACACTGATTGTTTTGGTGGTTTTTGATCACAGATTTTTTTCAAGTGATATTTTCTTCTTTTTTTTCCTGTCTGACACACAGATCATCATCCGGTACTTTGTAGTTATAAAGTATGGTCTGAAACAAAGCATCATTATCCAGATTTAAATGTGTGGCGTCAATCTCATTTGTTGTGTACAGTTCACTTGGTGTTGGCTGGGTGACTTCTGATATGTGAACACATGTCTAAGTAATTCTTTGCATCATGAAACATGTCTCGACTCTATTTTGATGATTACTTTAAGTTGTTATTCAAGTCAATAAACACAATAATATGCCTTGCTGCTTGAGGAATAAAAAGAGTAGCGTCAGCATTATTCGCACTGGTTTTTACTAGATGATATTCAAATGAAGAAAGGCTCAAAAAAATAAATGGAGGCTCACCATTATTTCATGCTTCTTACCATGGAGCTACATTTGTAACTCCATGTTCTTACAAATGCTTACTTTTTTGTGTGTAATCATTGATCACATTTTTTTTTCTTTATCAGGATTTCTATTTTTTGTGATGTCAATCTCATCAGTTTTATTAGTGCATACCTAGTGACTACTGGAATTTTTTTTTTTTTTTTTTTTTGGTACACCACCAATTCTTTGTAGCAGGAAACATATCTTGAGGAAATATTCATCAATACCAGATTAGCATGATTACTTCGTTTTGCATGAACAAGAGCTTGTTTGTTAGTGAGCCAACTAAAAATAAGTACAATGTAGCATCTGTGTTATCTACATTTACAGATTGTATAATGTTTTGTAAAACTTTTGTTTTACCACATGTTTTTGAACTTGTGTCAGATAGGTTCTGCCTACATGTACAACATTTTACCCCCCCCCCCCCATAAAAAACAGGCCATGACACACTTTGTGTAGTACATGTACAGTGGTATACAAATCAAAATCCATATTTATTGTACTTCCTTATGCCTTTGTCAGCTTTATTGGCACAAAGAAACTGGATTTTACCATAGAGCATGGACCTGCATTGCACATACTGTAGCTCCATGCATGAAGCTATTTTCCATACAGAAATACAATGTACGGTACATGTGCACTTAAATTTCCGTACATGGTGTGTGTCCTGTACACATTGTACATGTACATAAAATACTACTGATAATGTAAGTGTTTGGTGTGAGCTCCATGGTATTTACTAGAGGTACACATCATTTACACAACATAGTCAAGATAAACAACAAATGATGTGTGAATAGCTTATAGACGATGCAGAAAATTATCTCTTTGTGAACAGATAAGTTTATGGAGCTTTCTTTTTTTTTCTATTATTAATCAGTAGAGTTCACTGATTTAAGGAAAGAGAGGATGTTCCAATTCTTGAATGCAGTTGTAGGAAATGAGCTATCCCCAGCCTTGCTACGGTTTTGTGGAATGACAAGCAGAAAAGGGTCTTGTGATAAGCAGAGATTAGGACAAGATGTTTTAAGAGGAAAAAAAAGGCTATCTCTGACCATGGAGCTACAAATGAATGCTTGCTTCATGCTCTGATCAAGCACTGGCATCTGATTATGGATGGAAAGCTTTAAAAACCAAGAGACATTTGAAACTGAATGGAAGTCACAACTCCCTGAGTAAATTCACTTGAGGTTGTTACTTCATCGAACTGTATGCATCCTATCATTCCACTCATCCCGTGTAATTTCTACAGTAGATGAGTTTTTGATTTACTTGATTATTTCAGTGGAAGTAAGTTGCATTTCCACTACAGTATATTGAACACAGTTATAACTATGTACCAGTAAATTACGATTACAATGAGGCCCCAACATTATCTACTCTGTGTTTTTTTGTTGTTTACATGTTCAATTATTTATAACGAAATTTTGATACATGTACAGTCGAAAAAAAAATTGCCGGTCCTGAGGACTTTCTTATAACAGAGTCCACCGTAGTTATTTCTTCTATTCTGTATTAAGTTTCAACTGTACAGTACATGTACAACATGTACATTAAAATATTCTCTCTTTTTTTTTTACTTAGTATGACCAAACACTCCTACAGTCATATATTCATGTACACACACATAATACATTAAAAAAAAAGTCAGAAGTACAATGTTTGAATTCAATACTGCAAAACTTCCACTTGCAAAACAGTCATAAAGTGTACACCGAACTGTATAGACATCACCCATGTACAGCATGTCTATGCAATAGCTACCAGTCTGATTGTGATACAGTACATCTCTTTCATGTTTAAAACAAAGTACAGTACATTGTACTGCCACAGCATATCTTTTACCTGACACTGAATTAAAAATATGTCAAAATCTTATCATCAGCCATGATGCATCTAAGAAAAGATTTCATCATACATCTAAATGGGCTAACAATGTTTTTTGGTTTTTTTTTCGTTTTGGTTTGGTTTTTCTGTTTTGGTCTGAAATAAACACAGCTGTCCAAGTAAGAACTGCAATTCTGTTCTAATTTTGCACTCCTTATGTACTTGTTCATAATATATACAAGTGTATACATATGCCCATATTCATGTATACATATATACATGTATACATGTGTATATAAATAGATATACAGACACACTGTATATAAAATGTAATGGAAACAGTTCACATAAGCCCATTAGATATTAGAATGAGGACGGTAGGCCTCTAAAATCTTTTGTTCATATGCTTCAGAGTACAGTATATATAGCAGGTTGTATCATGGAAACGGTGTGTGTTAACGTGAAAAATATTCCAGAAAAGTTTATTTTTAGTACCAGATAAGTTGTTACATTTTGTTTCAGTCACAGAACAAAACAAAACTAAGCAAGCTACATTGTCATAACTAATTGCAGTAGCTCCATGATTAAATCAATGAAAAAGCTTTGTACATAAAATATTTACTTACGTTGTAAGTCCCCGAATGAGGTTCAGCTGAATTTGGTTGCTTAAATATTTACTTACGTTGTTAGTCCCCGACTGAGGTTCAGCTGAATTTGGTTGCTTATTATCCAAAGCCTTCATATTGGCTTTGACTCCGATACAAGAAAGAAAGTCTACTTTTGGCATGGAGTAGTTCTCAATTTTTCTCAATGTGTACGACTGAAGCTTTTTCTTTAGCATACAGTTGTACAAGTATACTCAATATCATAGCGAACATTAAATCCCCTCATGAGCTACCTTAGCTCTGTGTTTAGTATGACAATCTCCACAAACATACACTTTTCAGAATTAGATGTGCAAGATACACATTCATACATGTACAATGCAGGCCGTACACTTTTATGATACACAACATTTCAGAATAGCCTTGCAGTCAAGGGCACCGTTGTTACTGTAACTCCATCCTTATACGTGTACATGTACCATAGAGCTGCCATGTTAACACTAAAGAATGTTTAGTGATTTTCAAATGGACAGGGAACAGTATGTGAAACACATGGACAGAATAAGTGAAAATGATTTACATGCACAGTATTACTCAAGAGATTTCTCAGTGCACATGCCCCATCACATCACATTTGATCACCAGACAAATTCTTCCCATAAGAATCATATGCCTGTGAATGAGTTCTGCTCTTGACAAAATTTGATGTCAGTTATGGCACTTAATGATACAAGCACATACAGCATCCCAATCCAGATCATCTGAACAGTTTTTTCCGTGGGAGTGGCCTATCATCTACAGTAGCTGATCCACCGGCACTTGAAGACTGGACATTCGATCTCTTTGAAGCTCTGATGCATGCGCCAGCTACTTGCAGTGTCTGCATATTGCTGCCAAACTGGCTGACACTGGGATTGTCGTGTCTTCCTCCAATGCCTCGCTGCTTCGAGAAGTACTCCTCCAACGGGTCTTGAGAAAACTTTTCGCTCAAGATGTACTGTACTCCAGGCTCAGTTAGCATCTGCTTGGCTAGTGTCACGAATGACCTCACTGCAGTCCAAAAAAAGCAAAATGTAATGCACAAACAAAATAGAAAGCATGATTGGATCACAATTTGTATAACAAGGCCATACTTGTAATAGCTTTATCAATTAAACATTTTATATTGTAATCAATGTGAAAGTCCTTTGCCAGTTTCTGTAAGAAAACATCACAGATAATGCTACCCAATTAGAACACTTAGTGATGTAGGTATGAATACACCAATCCTAGCTCATACAGTGAGAAAAATCACTAGCGCCATTTCACTCTTCTGTTAGCATGGTACTTTTTTCTTTATTTTTTTTTCTTTTGCACAATCTTGTTCCTGGTACATGCAGCAATTAAAAAAAAAAATAGGAATAACACAAGGAAAACATTGAGATTGATTTATATATTGATATAACTTTTTTTTCTTATGCACAACGTTTTTCCAGATTCATGCAGCAAAAAAAAAAAAAGCAGAATAGCAATAACACATGGAAAACATTTTTCAATTGATTTATCTCCGGATCTTTCACTACGACACCTACTGTACAAGTAAATGATGCCAAAGCTTTAAACAAGACTGTGAAAATCTTATTAAATATATTCATTTACTCAATACAGGTGCCATCCCATCCCTTAGACTCCCCCTTTTCTCAAATAAAAGATACATACTGACATGGAAAGGAAACAAAATCTTTGCTTCTCTTGTAATATGGACAATTACTGCAAGCTGAGAAGAAAGAAAAGAAAATGCTTCCAATACCTGTCAGTTGAAGTCCATGCAAGGTTTGTTTGCTCAAGCACAGTTTCTCTTTTTCACTTGCTGAAAGAGGTGTCAGCTGTCCTTCAGAGTGCCACTCCTCGAGGAATGAAAGGAAGTCTTCCTCCAGCCACTGTGGGTACAGGTGTATATCAAAAAGGAGAAAATTAACTTGTCATATCGCTTATGGGTTGTCACACATTAATTTCTCCTCATTTCGATAACACAATGCATAAGGTTAGTCACAAACAGTTACAGAGTGTCTACATGTACAATGAACAGAAATTTGAATTCTTGCATGGCATGTCATGTACACTAACATCAGTAAATCCAAAGAGCTATTAGCTCCACAGTAAATCAAATATGTTTGTTGTATTTTCATGTTAGATGCAAAACAAGGTTTTGTTTTTCCTCATTCCTGAGATAAATGTCACTACATCCAAGCCAGACACAACACATACAACTTCTAAATAGACAAGAAATTACAAGAAATGCATGATTTTTTTAAGGTAATATGATTTTGATAGCTGAATTGATTTAATAACACCTACTAGGTAGGATTAAAAAAAAAAAACTTCACTTTTATTTATGATTATGTGATTTGTAACCAAATGGTGTGATGAACCTACAGTGAATCTCCAATCTGTCTCATCTCTGTATGGCTCCATAGCAGGCTTCTTCTTTCGCTTGCCGCAGGTGACATTGGAAACATTGAGCATGTCGAAGAAAGCATCAATGTACTCAATGAACAGGATGGTGCTTGCTGTGTCTTTGCGTCCCTGGACCTTCAGAGCATTCGCGACTGTAGTGCTCAATACCTGACATAAATATGAAAGGAAAGACATACAATGTATATTATATACTTAAAGGAAAAGGGTGGCTAAGTTATCCTTCAGAGTGTCCTGTTTCTTATGTCTTGCTGTCTGGGTTGTTGCTGTATTACAGTGTACTAGTACTCCAATTATAATGAACACAGTTATAACAATTCAGTTACATCAAAATAAATATTCTGGTCCAAACATTATCAGCTCTATATTCTTTACTGTTAATTTCTTTGGTTATAATGAAATTTTTATATATATGTACACAAAAGAAAACTCTTGGTCCCGAGGAGTTCATTAGACAATACAAATGTTGTTCAAAAAACCCTTACTCAGTATACTGACATTAATCATGGAACTCCAACCATTTACACTTATGCAATCCCCAGTACACTGTCCTTAACTAACAAAATTAATAATGATGATACACTATAATTAAAACAATAATAAAATACATCTATGCAAGATCACATAATGAATGGACACTTCAAATTTAATATTGCCTTCTCTCTGAATCACAAAACACAGGCAGGGAAAGCAATCACATAATTAACGTAAGGATTTCACAAAAGAAGAACAGTCGGGGACTGGCTAGGGACATGTAGAACAAAGAAAAAGAGGGGGAGGGTGGAAAGTCATAGCCAAGGAGCTCAACAGATAAAAAGAGAGCGGCAACCAAATGAAAGTGAGAGTCAATCAACAAAAGCAAGTTACCAAACATAAAAGTACACACATAGGGCATAATACACGATCATTTTACTCTATTGGCTCACCACTATTGGATAAGAAGTTTTCAGCAGCTTTTTTTTATTTTTTATTTTAAGCTACACATAATTTCAATGATGCATGCAATCAATGTAATGTCTCAGCATCATCTCCTGAAAAATTACATATTTTTGTATATATATGTATCCCTTTTGAGCTATAAATGTCTAGCTCTATGTCATGTACAGTACATGGTATTACAAATATGTTCAGTGCATTTTTTAAATGTACATGTCCTCTGAAAACTTGTATACAATATATACAATGTAACAATGTACCTGAGCTGCCAATTTGACCTTCATGCGGTGTGCTGGGGTCAGGTGGATGTGGTCCTCTGTGAGACGATGTAGCATCCTCAGCCCTGTTGTGTTCTCCATGTCCCATTCATACACATCAACTATGTGCTTCCATGAAATGGAGAGTCCTCGGAACTGAAAGAACAAAACACATTTCTTGTGTGTATTTTTGCTTTTTTTAAAAACAAACTGAACATACGTATGTGCAGCACTCGACTTGTTCTTGACACAGAAATGGAGGAACATGTACAATAATAGAGTCGTATGATATCACCAAACCCAAATTTCTGGATGCTGTCCATTGCTTAGTAAGATAATGATGATAATAAAGTTATAATTACATTTAAAAAATCCTTTTCCCTTCCCTCTTTATAAATAAGCTGACAAGCAGAAATGCAGAAATGCAGAAAGTGAATAAAGAAGAAACATCAAGTTTACATTAGTCAAATGTTTTTGGAATTAAAAAACATAACAACTCAGATGATTGTTATTTTTTATTTATTTATTTTTTTTCTTGGGGGTTGGGGAGTTGGCAGTGTTTTATTGCTGTTCCACACCTTTTCCAAGCTAAGGGAGAAAATTGTGTACATAAATCTTCTAAATGGGTAAGCACAAAATATATATTTATATATCTATATAAATTCTTACCATGAGGTTTCTCGTCTTGTTGTGAAATCCTGAGTTCTCGATGTTGTTGCGGCATGTTTTCAGGAGATGTGGTACGTCGCTGAACAGGAATATTCTCTTCTTTGTCGTCGGGTGGATAAATGAGCAATCCCCATCTTGTGACTTCAGCATGTTGTAAAATGTTCGATTTGGCGTAGCTCCATCTGCAACAAGGGCCCGCACATTAAACCCCTGCAGTTCTAGGAGTTCCACAGCTTCTAGGACAATGTTGTAGAGCTGATCACTCGTCACTCCCTGTGTCGAAAAGAATGCAACAGCAGCATGATATGATGCACAGATGCCACGCACCATCAATGTGAGGACATGACTGGCAAGATACGGTGAGGCCTTGTCATCTTGGCAGCTCCTGGTGTATCTCTCCAGTTCATCATTCATATCACCAAGGCTGGTAAACCCAATGATCTGTCCAGTAGAGTGAGAGTACACGAGACCCTCACTTATTCTCATCTCATCGAATGAAAGGGTGATGTTCTTCTGGTAGTCCTGCAGGGTATCGATCTTGACGTCATCACAAACTCTACGCAACAATTCTCTGTTGAAACCTGGTTCACTTGTTGTGAACTTAGTGTACTGCTTCAAAGTTCTCTTGTGCGGCAGCACAAGAACTCCTGATGACTGCAGGAGGTCATATGCTGCTGGGGACTTTGCCTCCAGAGCAATGCAGAGCCTCAGAATGGACGGATGCCATCGCATGGCTTGCGGGTGAGTGTTCACTCTTTTCACCTGTTCGTCCCACAACACACGCATCGGGGTGTCCGCTGGAAAGTGGCTATGTACCTCCGACGTTTCCTTCTGCAAAATTTGCGAAAACGCATCACTGTCCTCACTGACAATTGTCCTTGACTCAGTGTCAAACATACTTTCAATCCTTTCTTCCAGCTTGGATAGAAGCTTCTTCAATCCCTTTTGTTTGTCTCTACTTCTGGAGAGTTTTTTGGATAGTCGCTCTTTGTTCATGTAGCGATAGTTCGATTTTGGGGCAGGGGATGAATCAATTTGTATCCTGTGCTGTAGCTTTGCCAGGTCCGAACGATAAATCCTACACTGTCCACAACGTCCAGGTTGGCTTGTCAGCAGGCTGCATGACACATGTCGTACTGTTTCAGATGCTGACATGGTGTGAACGATAACTGGCCTATTTGCCAACATCTCTGCAGGGATGCGGAAATCCGGATTTCCAGGACATACGTGCAGTGATTTGAAGTCCTTCAACAAATTCCTAAAACTTTCTATTGTTAGTCCGGCTGTCATGTTCGGGAAGACAGTAGAGGTATCTACTGATTTAGAGTAGACCTTCACTTCCAGCTCGCCTGTCTTATTTACAATCAAACATTTCTGTGTGTCTCCATTGGCATCAAGCATGATGACAAACAGCTTCTCATCTGTACCATCTCTGGATACGATGGATGTGATGAATCCTGTGGACTTTGCCTCGCTCTCATATTCTTTCAGGAAGGATTCCCTGGAGCTTTCAGCCTGTTTTGTTGTAGCTTCTGATGGCACAAACTGGTGAACATTGATGGGTAGCGTGGTGGCCTTGTTCTTGTTCTTCCTTCCCTGCCATCTTGCCAATTTCCGTTCGCATGGTAAGCACACTGATGGTGGATGATACCTACAATCATCCTGCTGAATGTCTATTTGCAAGGCCCTAAAAATTACACCCTTCAGCTCCTCCTTGTTCTTGCTTCTGCCCATAAACTCCTCACCACACAGTCTGCATATTTTTTGCCCTGCTGTGGAGGCTTCAGCATGTTCCGACATGTTGTAGACTGAAATGAAGGTAAAAATAAAGGTAAAAATGAGTGAAGAAATTTTAAAACAATAATGGATACAAAAACAAACAACAACATTTATGCAAGTAAACTTGACTCAGTAAAATGGAATAAGGATCTATTTACTATAATGCATAAAAAAGAAGGTATTTAATCTACTTGCACTTTTAATGAAAAGAAAAAAATGTCACAGTATCATTTAATAATAACGGCTCTCAATTTGATAACTTGATCTGGAATCATATGATAAAAAAATAATGTTCAATGGTTTTCACTCGTCACGAAATTGGGGAATCCTGAAGAGTGATATAAATCTCAACAAAGAAGATCGACTGTTCAAGAGATACAGTAGTAGGAGTGTAGAGCTACAATGTACATGTGCGTTATCATGCATAGCCCATGACAATGGTAACAGACATAACTTCTGAAATGCTAGTTTTGACAATTAATTTTTCCTCATCTAATTACTATCACAGTATAACATGATCAATGTATCACCGAATCCATCCTTGAAGTGTACTACCGGTATATACCCTCCTGTTAAATACTTTTTTTTTAATGTCATTGTGTGCCAATGTCATAGGGATGAGATGCATAACATAATAATTAGAAGTAGAACCACTTTGTGAATGTGAAATGTCTTACTGCCCATCCCTCTGAAAAATAAATAACTAAAAAGGTAAAGGACTAGCATAGAAGTCTGATAAAATGGAGCTCATTTGATGATGATCGACATTACATCACGCCAGCTCACACACACCCCCTCCTTCTTCTTTGACTGATTCATTGGTCTTGTTATATTTTGGAATCCTATTAATATTATTCATCTATACAAACATTAACACTCATAACTCCATCCAGCAAGCAGCATGGAGCTCTACCATCCATGCCTCTTCTTTTCAAGCTTCAATCATGGAGCTAAATTGTAAACGTCTGCGTCTACAATCACTGGTACAATCCCCCATACAAATGTATTTAATTATACACCGTCCGTAGTACACTACTACACTGTCACTCTCGTACTCAATAAACCAGTCGAACTCAAGTGTGTATCAGACTCAAATCTAACTTGTTACACCTCATAAGCAACATTTCTGAAGGACACATTAATGCTACATAACATGCTGATATATTATGAATGATTAAAGAGTTGTAACAGCAATGTCAGCGACATAATATCCATTCAAAGATGTTTCGATACGAAAATAGTGATCGGAGCGAGAATGCGGGGTCCTCGTTACGAGAAGTCTGAGCGGGCGCAACCCGCTCCGATTCTCGCAAGACTCCGAGAAAACTCTGGATTTTCACGTGCTTTTGCAAGAGCATTGAGCAAGTGCACGCAAGTGCACGCAGACAAGCTATACACCAAACGATCGAGTAACCTCCCCTCTTTTGAGACAAAATATACTCATTCACCGAAAATCACCGATATTGTTGGTATAAAGCATGGAAGAGAACATGTCATGTAACCATAAAACGGAAAAGAGAACACTGTAACTTACTTATTTCATATCCAAAATCGATGATCTTGATACCGTTGTAAAGCTCACGACGTTCGCAGCACGATCGAAAACACACAGCTCGCCTATCTACAATGCATTACCAGTAGGGACAGCCATATATTGTACATGTCGTATTTGGTTGTTCCGTCGAATAGCGATTTTAGATAGCGAATGTCGATAGACTGCCTATTTTGACGGTGCCACGGATGGTTCTTCAAAGGGCACGATTTACGAGCGGACTGACCTCGTTACGTAAGAATTTATTTGCTCTTTCCTGGCGGTGTGGTGTTTGACTTCGGCAAGAGGTCAAGCTTTGACAAGGTGCCTTGGGGCACATTTTATTGAGTGCCCTCTCCTTTCGTTTGTAGCTCCATGTAATAACTTACTGTGTCTCATTTGGATCGCGACTTTATTTTAAGATCGCTGACAAAGAATGCGAATAATAACCCGTTTAATTGTTGTTTTGTTTCTTTAAGAATACGATTGTGGGCATGATGGAGCGTCACTGTAATAAGCACGAGTTATTTGAGAAAAAAATGAACAAAAAACCTTCAGAGTGTAAAGAGCAAAATGTTATTGAATTTATTTATTGAAGCTGTGTTCATTTAATATATAGCCTGATTTATTACCGATTCATTGGTATTCTGTATGTAACTTTGCCCATTTTCAACGAATTTACAAGGCTTTTGTGAAAGTGAGACACGCCTAAACACCTACAAGCACGCACGCACACACATAATATATATATATATATATATATATATATATATATACTCAGCAAAAAAAAGTAAACACTTTTTCAGGCTCATATTTCTCGTATAATATCTGGCTAAATATTGATTTTATATATATATATATATATCATGTTTAGGTAATTTAATTGGTTATTAACCTGGTAGGTCATTGAAAAGGTAACCTTTAAAAGAAAACTTACGCATGAGTGAACACATGCGTTTTTGTCTTCCAAGGCACAAAAGTAAAAATTGCAAGAATGGACAAGTTTTCACTATGCATATGTGCTCTTCCATATAACAAGGAGAACAAAAGACAAATTGAACACAGTAAGAAACACAAATTAATTTGCAAAATCACCCACTGCTATCTAAAATGTCTTTGAAGTCCCCAAAGATAAAGAAAAGCAAAAGAGGAGAAAATGAATCTTCTGTCAAATCCAAATTCAAATGGCCTTAGAGAAGAGGCAAAACTATATAACAAAAATGATGGAAATTTGAAATGTTATTTCAAGTTACATTTCAAATCCCATTTGTTTCTTGAATTCGTGTCATGAATTCTAAAATTCCTGAATTAAAAGAAATACAGAAATTATTTCCATTTTATCACCTTTGCGGCTTTCTCCGTATGTCAATTTAATTTGAATTGACAATAAAACACACTTATTTTCCCCCTTTAGTTTACCACTTTGGCTTTGTTTGAGGATATGAGGAGAAACAAAGCAACAAAAGATTATTTTTGCTATTCATTCATATCTCTCATTGAGTAAAGCTGATCTTTTGCTATGACCGCTATCGTGAAAGGCAGTTGCATATGAATGACAAAATGTCAATTTTCTGCAAATTTTAATTCTGTGCCTTGAAAGACAAAAAGGAATGTGTTTACTCATTCGTAAAATTTACCTTTCTACTAACCTACTGGGTTGATATCCAATTAAATAATCTTTAATGGCACAAAGATTTTTACCAAAATCTTCGGCGAAACATATGTAAAGGAAAAAGTGTTTACTCTCTTTTTTTTTTTCTCTTTTTTTTTTTTGCTGATGTAGGTGGGTTTTTTTAACTACTCAAGATGTTACTAGTACTCAATACTTCAAAATTCATTAATTTACGTATTTAGTCGTCTATACACAACACATTAAGACAGAGGAATTGTAATCTCTTGTATCCATATATAAACTATTTTGAAAATCAGTAGTATTGGTACCAAAATCAAAAAGCGGTTAGATATATGGCTTGGTATATATACATGTATACATAATCCAACATCACCCCGCATTTTTCCCAACCGTACCAGCAAAGTTAATGTACAATTAAAAATGCCGTGATATTGGGGAATTATCATTTAGCTAGGTCTCAGTGATACCAACAATTTTAGTTTGAATGGACATTAAAGAGAGGAAAGGCATTAAATTACGACATATCGTCGGCTGAGAAGCAAAAGGACGTTATCGCAATTTCGGGGTGCATGGAGTTATTAGTATCATGCTGAATAACTTGATTTCCTTCAAATTGTGTTGCAAATTTTAAATCATTTTCATTTTCAGCAAATTAGTACAATGTTGTAGAGCTTGAGTTCCTCTAAATTATGCTATCAATTCTTAATCATTTTCATTTTCAGTAAAATGTCAACAATCAAAACCACAAAAGCACTAATTTACCCTATATTTGGAACACCCTGTCTAAAAATCTTCCCACTTTTGATTAAGTAAACTTTTTTATTCATGAAAATTTATTGTTTAGTTTTTAATTATGCTCAAATCTTTGAATGCGATAGCGCCCTTCTGGCTCTCGGCTGACAATAAGCTTCTCATTTGCACATGAGTACAAGGTGGATATTCACTCGATTCGTCAGTGGGATGTTCATTCTTAACAGAATTGTTAAACTCCGCTAGTGTTCAATTCGATTGAGATGAATAATAGCTAATTTCAGATTGAAGTGGTTATAAGAATTCGTTAAGAGGATCAAAATCGATATCATGAGACATTCAAGGCATCTAAGCTTATACGACATTACACACATATTATGACATAGAGCAAAAGTTTACAGATCCGTAATCAAGTAGATAGATACAAACCAAAATTTACAAGAAAAGAGTAATATCATACAGTATGTGCCAAAGGTAAAATTTATGACGGTTGGAAATTTGTCCTGTTTCCAAGGTGATCAGCTAAAAGTGAGGTGATATTGTGTCATAATTTTGAGTGCACAATATCAAGGTAAAATGAAGATTCATTGTTTCAGCACACAAAGAGAAATATCACAACTTGGTCAGACCTTCTTTATGGTGGATTTCTCTGCGCATTGTCTTTCCGTCTGCTGTTCTGATTGCGACAATGATTGTGCCATCTTGCGACCAAGCGGAGACCAGTATTAGAGACAGCTTTGCTGTTTCGTGTTCGTGTTTTGCTGGCAAGAATGCATCGCTAACTGATGGAGGAGAGATCGACTGGAGTCGATCAAATCTTCATAGATGATGCTCAGACTGGTGCCTTCGAGCTTCTTCCTGTTCATGAGCAAATTATGATGCCATCTTCACAATTATCGCTCGCGGACTGGATGCGACAGGTGGGTGGAGATCGACGTTGAAAGTGATGACTGCGATCGATATCATCCCGTCCATAAGTCCACTCCGAGGTTCTGGTTCGTGATCTGACAGACAACGTTATCTTTACTCTAACTTGTCAGCTTCGGAAACTACAAAGAAAAAAACATGCGCAAAAAGACAGTGCCTGCTCCTTATAGTTGTTTTGCAATCAGGTGGCTATCCTTTTCACAATTGGAATTGAATGTTGAAGATCTCGCTCTGACGAAAATTCTTCCACTTTCATGTATAGATATCTATGCCGTATCTGCATGAATTCAGTGACAAGTCACAAATAAGAGTGTTCGCACACACCCACACAAACACACCCCACCTACACACACACACACACACACACACACACGCAAACATGGATACATAATATGTACGTATCAGGGCCGACACAATGGGAGGGGGGTGGTGGGGCTCTCCCTACCCCCACTTTATTTTTGCATAATTTTTAGAAATACATATAGGGCCCAACCATTTACCCCTTTTTTACCCCGTGGATATTCAAGTATAGACAGCGTACACCTCCGTGTAAAAGACTGTTCTCCGTGTCCTTCCTTGAATTCCGTATTAGCTCCGTTTGGGTTTTGATGTTATCCGCGTTGCCATCTTGTCTGTCCGTGTAGATACCCAGTTGAACACCTGTCCATCGAAAGGAAATTGTGATGCCGCACTCGCGGGATCACCATGGATTACGATCGGGGATGATTCGTGATGCTATCCGTGAATGGCAAGTGTAAAAGGCTGAAAGTAGCTTAATCGTGCACCTACAACTCCAACAACAAGCTCAGGAGCCGCGGTATCTCTTACATTCTTTTCATTTCATTTCATTTTTTATTTCATTTCCGGCCAAAGCATATGATATGACAATTTCATATAAACACATTAAGTACAATGTAACTATTGCATTTCCACATGAAATTTAGATACACGTCATTTGTTTACATGAATCAATAAACATACTAGTTGAAAAAATACATGGGCAAAATGAGACTGAATCATAAGAAAGAAAAGGTCGGAAATGGAGGGGACTGCTAAAAAGCCAAGCTTGTAGAATGCAGTCCCCTCGTGAGTCGTGAAAATTATAGTAATAATGCAAAAAGACAATTTGACATAGTCCTCGGGAAACAGAAAATAAAACGAGTACGCACACAAAACGCCACATTGCCACGTTGCCACATTCTCGGGGAAATACCACAACTAAGGAGAACAATGTCGACAGTTCATCAGCCGATTCAATAGGGATCTGATGCGTATTTAAATCATATACATGCTTCATTCTATTTGCATGTTGAATATAAAGTAAATTAATACCATCCTATGATCAGGGGCGGATCCAGAATTTCCGTAAAGGGGGATGGGGGTGGCGCAAAGCAGTTTATATTTCTGGTGTCACTTTCGGGTTTAATCACATGGCAAGCAAAAAAAAAAAAGACAAGTATTTTTCTCGTGCCACTTCAATGAATAAGTAAATAAATACATTGATTAATTGATTAATTAATTAATTAAGTAAATTAATAAAAATAAAAGGCTTAAAGGGGCATTCTAGACAATTTTCATAATTTCACATCATCAACAGCTCCATGTATAGATTTTGTGGAATTTATTGTGGTTCTTGAGCAGAGGAACAATACTTTGAAAAACCTTAAACAAATTACACTGAACAAGGATGATGACATAGGAGGTTCACATATTTCAGAAATGTAGCAGTGTAATTCCATTACGATACCACTTGCTTGCGAGTTCACCTGTGTATAATCTATATGCATGCCTTCTTCTTTTGTTCTGCTTCCTTGAGCCCCAAGTCACGCATTCTTATGGTGACCCTGCCATGTCATCATCCTTGTTCATGGCAATTTGTTATAAATTTCGAAAATATTCTTATGCTTTATCCTGATTATCATAAAGTCTGAAACTCTGTCCTCATTATAACTAATTTGTAGTTGTTCAAATGTAAAAATCTGAAAATCATCCGGAGGTCTCCTTTAAGCGCAATTTTCTGGTGCCACTACAACTGGCTGACAAGAATGGCTTCATAAAAAAAAGGAAAAAATATCAAAGGGGACGCACGGGCTCCCTTTCATTTTTGTTTCTTTTTATTTCTCTTATTCAAAAAAAAAAAAGGAAAACGAAATTAAAGGAGGCGCGCGCCCGGTGCGCCCCTCCTGGATCCGCCTCTGACCATTTTACGTGGACTCACTACAGACATGGACTATAACAATGGAGGTCTTTCATTCATCTCATCATCACCGCTGCCACCTGATTGTGTGCATCTTAATGAGAACATTCGGATGTTTGGACAATAATGATTATGTAATCGTGCCTTGTCGCTGACAAAAGTACCGTTTCCCTCATTTCGGTCTTATTTGGCTGAATTATGAGGTGCCTTTTCAGACTTACCTCTCTTTGAGTAAACACTAATGACGGCGAGCAGCAAACCTGAAAACACTACAAAATTGGTAATTACTAAAGTAATGTATAGTATGTAATGTATGTAATGTATTAATGTATTAATGTAGGCCTATACCTAAGATATACGTACGTGTCATCTACGGTTACTGTCTATGTTTACTCAGGAACAATGTGTTAAAAATTTGAAAAATTGATTAGACCTCACAATCAACCTGCCAAAATATTTTCTTTCTCTTTTAAAATACGTGCATTTCACCAATGAAATAGCTCGGGCGATGATTTCCCTAATAGACACTACAATGTCACATGCCTTTTTCTTGATTTACGAGCGTTATTATCTTCTGCTCATGTAGTTTTAAAATTTCTCAAAGATCTTGTTTTTATCCAGCCTGGCTGTCGGCGGTGAAAATGAGATGAAAGCAGGAAATCATGTTTTAAGATGTTTTTGTGTGTGTGTGTGTGTGTGTGTGTGTGTGTGTGTGTGTGACACTTTTGACAAAAACAGGTGCATGAATCAACGTGCGATAAACACCCTCGTGTAGTAGGTCCTTGGTATTATTTACCTGTTAGTCCTTCCCGACAGCCAGAATGGTTGCGAAAATTTACAATTATGCAAAAAAGGCGACAACTAACAACAGGAAGTGAGCATACTCAAGTAATCTGTGCAAGAGGAGCTCTGTCGACTTGGAGTTTATTTCTCGAGTCGTCAGGAAAAAATAATGCACTATAATTATGTCAAGATACGTTACAAAACTACCCTACTATTTTTTTTTTTTTTATCAAGATCACTAGTGACGGCGTTATCACTTAATAAATGGTACTTCTTCTGAATTTCCAAGGCAAGTCGGTATACCACAAAGAGCATGGCCTTTATCTCGTCATCACTCACACTATACTCCATCGTTTCTCAGCGTGAGTTTCCAGCGGCATAAGGTCATAAGTTGACAAGAGCATGTACAGAACCTCGAACAAGGTTACCTGTCATCTTACATGCAGGGAGCTCCAAGTGGTCCTTACTTTTAAGGCTACCGTTTCTTCGAGGATATAACAGAAAGCATATGGTCAAAGAAAAAAAGCAAGATTGTTGTTAGGTTGTTTTCATTTTGTTTGCTTGTTCGGATGATTTGTTTGTTTTGTGTGTGTTTGTCTTTGCGTTTGTGTGTTTTTCATTAAAGTAAAGGAGAACTCTTCCGGTTAAAGGAAATGAAAAATGTTAGCAAGAAGAAGAAATATCATATCTCACTTTGAAATGGTGAAGAAAGATAATTCACAATTTGGTTGACAGCATGTTGATGGTTGGTTTGTGGGTTTCTTTTTCTTTTCGTACAGTATATGGCACCATGTACAGTGTATTGCACCATCATGGTTTACATTAAATATGAGGACATCTTCTTTAAAATAAATCAACATTTTTCTATCATCATCAATTCCCCTATACTGATAATAAACTATCCTCATTGCACCTCACAATATTGCATCATCACCATTACCACTAGTAGGTAGCTACGCGCATGCGCAGAAGCAAGATGAAGTCCCGCACTTAGCTTATACCATATTTACTATTATATCTATGTTTTCTAGCGGGGGTATAGTGGGGTAGGAAGGACTTGTATATATCTTATTCCCCCCTTTTTATTGTTTTTTTTCTATTTCCTGCTGACGTTTCTCACCTGACGGTGTGGATCACATGCAGCTCACGCACACGGCAGAACTCGACATTCGCATTTTTCTAGCAACTGAATCATTTGCTGCTGTCGGAAGAGTACGCAAGATCGTATCATTTCCGTCGTTCTTCAGTCATTTTCTGCGAAGATTCTGGTTGGCAGAATGTACCTTGTGCACATATATAAGTCTGCTTTCTTCAGCATAGTTTAACCTAGCCCGACACAAATATGTATTTTCAAAGTTAGAAATATTGTCCAGTATACAAGTAAAATACTAGCTGAAAGCGGTGCAGTCGTGGCTACGCAAAGACATTGAGCATTGATTCTGTAACGGTCCAAACGTACGCTCACTGCAGTGTAAGTTTGAATTTCATTGTAATCTGAAGAAAAAGAAACTCGAACGAAACTCAGAAAAAAAGTGGAAATGCTGTGAATTCGCGGTTGAGTATTTGATGTCCTTGTATTTATTAGATATATTTATCTGCAGGCTGTGTTAATGTTCGATTAGGCAAAGTCAATTAAGTGAATCATTCTCAATTAAAATTTCGCTATATATCATGATCTTGATATTGATTGAAACAGCATGCAGTGTGGAGAAATGAATGAGATTTGATCGAGGAATACGCTTCCATCGGCTATTGCAGCACACTACTGTGACGTGCTCCGCCCAAAAGAAACATGCGGCATAATACATCGTTCACTTAAGCGACAGTCACAATTTACACGCGTGAAGGCAGATAGTGATAACTGAGTAAATTGTCGATTTCTTGTTCAGGTTTGGGATCAACTGAATTGTCAAACAGAAGAAAATTGACGGTGCTTAGCCTCTGGTGAATATTAATCACAATCTAGGCAAGATTGCCAAGCCAACGTATTTCACAGTGTCTACACAAGTAACTCTGTGATCACAACATCTGACAAGACTTTGTTCAAACTACCTGTAGCTTAACGCTCCCGGCCGTCGGCGTGTGACAGTGAAAGCAGATAATCTGGTGCGTTTTTAGCCTCACCCGCCATGGCGGCGTACACGTTTTATATCGTCCTGCGTTTCGTCACCCTCGCCATCGGCGTCATCATCAACGGTCTCACCCTCGTCCTCATCCTGCACAACGAAAAGTTGCGTGACCAGCGAAACGTCTTCACCTTCAACCTGGCACTGGCAGACTTCACGGCGGCGACGTGCGAGATATTCATTGCCACTTTGGTGAGAAGAAACAGCAAAATACAATTGAAGCATGCTTGAATGTAAATTCATGTTAATAATTATAGATTATTGATTACATGATATGCACGCCAGAGGCTTCATTAGCCCATGAGCAATCAGTACTAGTATCACGAACATAATAAATGTCACTTGTAGAGTTGAGCATTATTTGGAAATGTTGGTAAAACAATTTGTTTATTCACTAATTATAATTTGTGTAGGCAAATTATATATTTAAATCGGTACACTAGTATACAGATATAATATACATAAGTACTAGTATGCACTAATCAGGCGCGCCGGAAGCAGTTTTGGATTGGGGGGGCAAACATTGGAGGGGGCTCAAGATTAGACCATGCATATGTTACACAATATACACATACACACACACACACACACACACACACACACACACGCACACACATCTATTATATATATATATATATATATATATATATATACATATATATATATTTATATATACATATATATATATATATATATATATATATATATATATGTAAAGTGGCGTACGGTGGGTCGAAACATGGGGGGAACCATAAAGTAATTTTAGACGGTCTGTATGCTTACAAGTGCGTGTGTGCGTGAGCCGCTGGGACTACAATACATTACGGAATGTGATACATTCAACAACACAGTCATTGAGGAACATTGTAAGTTTTCCTTACATGGATTATGGAATGACGGTGTGAAACAATCGACAAATTATATACTGTCAGCAACATAAGGTGAATGGCATAACAATAAAATGCGAGCGAGCGAAGCGAGCGAGCTTGAAAATTTTGATATTCTACAGTTCCAAAACTGGAGTTTTAATTGTAGCTATATATTTCGCTTTGGAAATAAGTGGGGGCGCATCGGGCGCAACTGCTGGCAATTATTGGCAGCAACATTAGGAGAATGGCATAACGATTCAATGCGAGCGAGCGAAGCAAGCAAGCTTGAAAATTTTGACATTCTACAGTCCCAAAACTGGGGTTTCTAGCTATATCTGTCACTTTGGAAATTAATGGGGCGGCGCATCGGGCGCAACTGCTGGCAATTACTGGCAGCAACATTAGGAGAATGGCATAACGATTCAATGCGAGCGAGCAAAGCGAGCGAGCTTGAGAATTTTGACATTTTACAGTTCAAAAACTCCCGTTTGTAGTTGAATATCTTTCGCTTTGGAAATTAAGGGGGGCATCGGGCGCAACTGCTGGCAATTACTGGCAGCAACGTTAGGAGAGTGGCATAACGATTCAATGCGAG
The DNA here is from genome assembly GCF_040938485.1 of Diadema antillarum. NCBI lineage: Eukaryota > Metazoa > Echinodermata > Echinoidea > Diadematoida > Diadematidae > Diadema > Diadema antillarum. The sequence goes on along the minus strand of NW_027271288.1, from coordinate 914,476 downwards.
CGAGCGAAGCGAGCGAGCTTGAAAATTTTGACATGTTACAGTCCCAAAACTCCCGTTTGTAACTATACCTTTTGCTTTGGAAATTAAGGGGGGGGGGTATCGGGCGCAACTGCTGGCAATTACTGGCAGCAACATTAGGAGAGTGGCATAACGATTCAATGCGAGCGAGCGAAGCGAGCGAGCTTGAAAATTTTGACATTTTACAGTCCAAAAACTCCCGTTTGTAGCTATATTTATCTTTCGCTTTGGAAATTGAGGGGTGGGGGCATAGGGCGCAACTACTAGCAATTACTCTCAGCAACATTATGAGAATGGCATAACGATTCAATGAGAGCGAGCGAAGCGAGCGAGCTTGAAAATGTTGACATTCTAGAGTCCAACAACTGCCGTTGTAGCTATGTTTTTCGCTTTAGAATTTATGGGGGAGGCGCACCGGGCTCAACTGCTGGATGCGAGCGAGCGAAGCGAGCGAGCTTGAAAATGTTGACATTCTAGAGTCCAACAACTGCCGTTGTAGCTATGTTTTTCGCTTTAGAATTTATGGGGGAGGCGCACCGGGCTCAACTGCTGGATGCGAGCGAGCGAAGCGAGCGAGCTTGAAAATTTTGACATTTTACAGTCCAAAAGCTGCCGTTTGTAGCCATATTTTTTCCCTTTTATTCATATTTTTTATACATATTTATTTTATTTTCTTTGTTTATTCATTTATTTTTATTATTATTATTTTTTTTTTTTTTGGGGGGGGGGGCTTTTTGGGGGGGCAAAAATGCGTTTTGCCCCCCCCACTTTTTGGATTGGGGGGGCGGCCGCCCCCCCTGCCCCCCCCACTTCCGGCGCCTATGGCACTAATCATATTTAATGAAATATATTCAAACTTTGGTAGATTTTGTTCCCGTCTGTTTTGCTTATATTCAAAATACGTGTACAGCAAACATGTATTTCATTGATTGGTTTTATATCCCTTATACCTGGTTCCATTTATATTGTAGTTAATCTGATGAAGATATGAAATTTATTTTGGCTGTGAGCGACAAACGTGGGGAGACGAGGTCGTGTTTTAAATGTCACCTTACCGGCATCCAAATGAAATATGCAGGATACAGATAACATTCCACAACTGTAGAATTACAGAAATATTGGCACGAATCATAAGCACTATATAGCTTGCTGTTCAATGTCTCATTATAATATTTGACGTAACATAGTATTATTGGGAATAGCATATGGATTTATTAGGCGAATACTTATATATATATATATATATATATATATATATATATATATAAAATATGTACATATAATTATATTCTATGGTATATATGTATATATATATATATATATATATATATATATATTTCATACATGGCGAAAACTTTGAGCAAAGAAATGTATTATTTAAATTTGAATTTATTTATCATTACAATTGTTGCTGGTCAGTTTTTCCTTCCTTGTTTCAAAATATATTTCATACATGTATACATACATAGGCCTACATATATATATACATATATATATATATATATATATATATATATATAATTTACTTTGCGATTCATGTGTGACATATTGTGGGAGCCTTTGAATGTTCTTTGCAGAAAATATAGAGTCATATTTTTTAGTGTTGTTCATCATTATCATCATCATCGTCACCATCATATGTTTTGTATATGATGCGTATATATCCATCTTCAGATAGACGGATATAATATCCGATGTTCTTGTGCAAAGGAAAGCAGCAAAGTTAAATCACTTGTCCTTAATTCCTTTCATTTCCATGGAAAATATTGAGAGACGAGTTGCAAAATCAGGAAGAAAACGCTTCAGGACTGAAAGAGACTTCATAGTGTTATGCTATGAATCTACGAATATAGTCCTAAACCTCACACTGAATCAGTGTCTTTTATAGAAGCATTCAAAATATGCAGTGACCTTTCGGAAAGTGACGGAGTGAAGTATCCAATAAAACATGCCTGAACAGCCTTTACTTTAATGTACATGCACTTTCATTATTATGGCACTCACACATAATGCACACAATACGCGCAGAGAGACACTGTGACCACTATTTTGTATTTTGAGTTAATGTCACAAAGAAAACGGTGTCAAGGGCTACGCGGCAGAGGATCACTAGGTCGCATTTAACGTCACGAGTCCTACATCTTGAATGTAAGAGGAGAACACAAGGAGGAAAGGGGGAAGATGGTATTCAATTCTATAAATCCGTCATTCATTAGTTCAATGCGTATACTGCTTAATTATTGGTCTTCACTTTTCTGATAGCGTATTTTCTTTTAATTCATAATGGTATTAGTATTTCTCCTCTTTTGCCTGTTGTACCTTTCGTAATTTCTCAGGCAAGTCCATTAACGATGCAGGATAGCACTCAAGTGATTTGGCAATAATCTATTTGTTTGTGTTTGTGTGTGTATATGTCTCTCTGTGTGTGAATATGTGATGGTGTGGCTGTGTGTCTAATTCTGATAAGAAATGACTTCTTCAATGAAAAAAAAAAATCACTTTCAGACAAAGAAGGATGCGTCTACTTTTTTCCCTAGCTCCGTGGCATTCTTGCACTTGCATTTTCTGTTTGTTTGTTTGTTTGTTTATTTGTTTGTTTGTTTGTTTGTTTGATACGTATGCCTGCTTGGATAAAGATATACATTCCGTCATCCCAGTATCTTGATACTTTGTTTTCTGCAATCATGAGGTATTGCATCATAGACCCACTCATAAATATTTAATAAATACCAGATTCGAAAGAGATTATATTAAGTTCAGTTGAGGTGAATATTCACTTTGGCACAACCTCTGATTCTGGCAGAGAAAAATTTGTCCTTGACAGAATGGTGCTTTTAAGTTCAGTGTTATTTCTTTCTTTTTTGTTGTTGTTGCTTTCACTAACCGCATGCACCATGCACTTAGAAGTAAATGGGTTGAGTTTGATCAGAAGTTTGTGGTCAGCCTCACGACACTTAAACGTGACAAAGCCTGCCTGGGTTTGTTTTTTTTTTTTTACCCACGATTCAAGCTCTTTTAAACCCAGAGGTAAATAACATTGTTACTTGGAGAAGAATGGGTAATATTGAATGTAAAGGATGAGAGCATTGCATTAAATACAATTTAACGCTAAAGATTGATTTTTCCCCAGTAACAAACTGAATTTATGATTAACTTGGAACTTTGGAAGTTGGTCCTATACAGTCAAATCTGTCTGTAGCGGGATATATGTATCATGCATTGTCATCATACTCATTGGGAGTGAGTATTACAGTAATATTTACATGACAATTAACATTAAAGAATTGTGTCTGCCATCTGTTATAGCAACCAGTTTCCTAGTCCCGTTAACTATTAAATAGGGTTGTGCAAATACACAAGTACACACAAGCGGACATTTTGTAGTAAATTATCTTCTTCTTTTTTCTATCAAACTTATTTGGCGCACTTCTGCAACTGCTATATCGGGATGCAAGAGGCTCTCGGTATATAGCATGCCAGACCTATATTCAATAATGTAAGTTTCGAAACAGGGTGTCCAGAGATATTATGGGATTAGAGATGGAGTTTGGTATAACATCTGTGTTAAAAGTGAAGTATGGAAGAAGCACTTTAGACTTTGCTCTTCTGATAATGAAGAAAATATGTTGTTCTACCAGAATAAACTCCTTTCACCTTAGCATGCCCGAGACATTTTTCACTGATTAAACGTGACACTCTTGTTAACTTGATGATTATCAGAATTATGTACCCCAAAAAAGTGTAAGACTCTTTTAGATATTTTCTAGCCATTTTCAAAGAACTGATTAAAGAAAATGGCAAAGGGATGTCAGAGAGATGTCGTCTCTGTCTCTCTCTTTCTTTTGATTATTTGAAATTTTCTTTCGTTTTTGTTGTCTGTTCTACCGTGTTTCTCAATCTTATATTTCACATAACAAGCCAAGTAAGTGAGCTTAGGGCAAAAAAAAAAAAAATGAAAATCTCGTAGATTTGAGGTCTTGATAAATAGAAAGAGAGAAAAGAATTTAAAAAAAATGCTAAAGCCAGAAGCAGGTTCTTTGAAAAGATTTTTTGTTAGATCATACGGAAAATTGTATTAAAGCCTAGGGCAATTATCCCTAGACCTTGATGTGCATCGTCACCATAGATGACATCAGAGATACATCTTCTTTTTTGTCCCCCAGATTTAAACACAATGATTTTGCAGCTCTTCGCATTACCAGTGTTCCAAGTAATATGAAACATGGACACCAAATCGTATTTAAGGGGGAGCTCTTGATTTTGTTCTTTTGTCCGTTATAACTAGGTCACCCCATTTTCTGGCCTCAGAAAGGTTCCATATAGTGCATGAATAGTCGGTTTCACACGCAATAGAAATATTCTTTCCAAAGAATATACTAGACATTTGCTTTACTTGATCTCTATACAAAATGTGAAAGCAAAGAGTATCACAAGTTTTTAAACCGTAAACATGGACTAATATCATATACGTGCGCGGCGTCTCACGTTGAGTGTAAACAAGGAAGAAGTATAAGGTTTCAGACGAATAATGATAAACTTTGCCATCCTTAATCTTCAAGCTTTCAGCCTACTGCCTTCTTCAGGATCTATCAAGAGAACATAGATTTACAACAATAGTCTAAATAGCAGGATGCGCCATAATATTAGTCAATATCATGCAGTGCAATCATATATGATTTTTGAAAACATTGAGATGATGTCATACATTGTATATTCATAATAATACTCCTAAAATAATAGTTTTGCACACAGCAATATAATACACCATCACCTATGTATTATGATTCACTTTTGACCGTGAACACCATTATTTTGTGTTTTGTTACTGACTAAGGGCATATTTTTCATTGTAATTAAAAAAAATGCTATATGATTTTTTCAATATCTATTGAAATAGGTATGTCTGCTGCATGCTCGGATTGCATGATGAAAAAAAAAGGACTGTGATGATGCCGCGTTATTATTTTAACACTTCTGTCAACAGTGGTCAACAGATCGTAAGTCTGTATATCGAACAGAAGCTCGTGAGTATTGCTATGATACAAGGCGAGCCAGATCAGCACAAAAAAAATTATTCCCCAGGTAGCTTCACACATAACCATTATCCTACTTATATTACCTATATACCTGATCCAAAACTGAACGTAATTCAGAAGTTTATAGGATACGTTCCACTTACTATAATCATTTTATTTGTCAGCATTCGATGTGTTGACTTCTATAACATTACATCGGAAAAATATAATCATAAATAAGGTGCAGAGTATGTTCACTGTAACGTGGAAGCATGATACAGGATATTTGAATTTATTTTTTAGGATGCACAACATATTCTGATTACAAGGTGACGTACGAGTATATTTTGTGTTGAAGTATCACATTAATTTGTGTATTTCGGAGGATTTATTACGGACAATATCGTTTCAATATTTCCCAGAATTATAATTATAGTACTGTATAATATCACATTTATATTGTAGCACATTATGTCATGTAGGCTATCATTGTATTAAAGATTATGGGCATAATATTAAAGATTAAACATTTCAGAGCAACGTCCGTTTGAAACTTACATTGTATATGATTTCCCCCACATATCATATTAATTAAATGTATATACTAGTATCAGGGCTGGCGGAATCGGGGGGGGGGGGGAGGGCTGCTCCCCCCCCCCCCCCAACTTGACTTTAAGAGACCGATAAAGGATTTTTTTTTCGTTAAATTGTATCACATGATTATTGCACCTTGTCTTCACTTATGTAGTCAGTTTTGGGGGGTCATCCCACGAGACCGACACCTACGAGTCATACAGCCCACGAGTTCGACATTGATAACAGGTCCATGAGTAATACAGCTCTCGAGTCATACAGCCCATGAGTTCGACAGATAATACGGACTTAATGTGTCGGTCTCGTGGGCCTTGTTAGCTTAGTGTCGAACTCATGGGCTGTATGACTCGTGAGCTGTATATCTCGTGGGCTATATGACTCATGGGTGTCGGTCTCGTGACGTGCACCCAGTTTTTGTCCTGTTTCTTATCTAAGTATCAAGTTATGTATTCATTTTTTTTTGGGGGGGGGGGGGGGGGTGTTCGAAAAAAGAAAAAATCAAACAGTTAACCAAACTGATTTGAAGGTGAAAGAGTTGTCAATCCCAACAACGAAGGCCTTGAGAGTCACATAATTATGCAGTCATGATGTTAACCCTCCAACACCCTGTGATAACGTTTATACAAAGTTGATATCTTCACAAGATTTCCTCATTTTAGTGATAAAAAGAATTGATTATGCTATTTTCCTGACACTTTCCACTAGGAATATCGGAAAATAAGACCTTGTGTGTCTTTAAGAAAGTGTGAATAAAAACAAAAACAATATCAGAATGTCGGGGGGGGGGACGTTAAAATTCCGATTTCGTTTGGCTACATAGATATGGTACAAGTAGTTTGTTTGCCTGTTTGTTTCCATATTTCATGCATAGCATGATACCAATCATACTGTATGATGACAACCTTGCCAGTACTTAGAGCTTATTTCTACAATATTGATTGAAGGAGACTGTCTCAGCATGCGTACGTACAAAAGAGCTTATTAATCTATACAGCTATTCACGTCTGACGACACTCGTCGAAATAATCCATCAGGCTTAGCTTGACGGATGGCCGCGGGAAAGATGAGGTCGATGGGTGCGGATAACATCAAAGTGACCCCTCTCCTTCACATCCCCCCCCCCCTCCACACACACACACACAAACAATCTCTCTCCTTCTTCCTTGCTTTCTTTTCTCTTTTCTTCTTCAACATTTCTCTATGCTTCTGTTTTCTCTCTTTCACATAATACAGTCGCAGAAAAAAAAACAATCAAATTTTCATTAACTCAGGAAGATTCACTTGAATGGCTTTTATCGTTCATTAGGCTAACACTTTCATCCATTCAACCCTGCGACACTGGCTGGCATACAAAACAAATACAAATAAGCAAATCTCTCCCTCTCTCTCTCTCTCTCTCTCTTCGTAAAGGAACGGAAAAGAATGAAAGATGGAAATAAAATAGTTTATACATTCTCTTTCGTGAACTTATCCAATCCCCAATACTTTCTTCTGTTGCTTTATATTCCTTCATCCGTTTCTTCCCTCTCGTCGCTGTCGTTTGTTCCGGGTGCAGACACCTACGAATCATACAATCCACGAGTCATAGGCCCATGAGTTCGACACTAAGCAAACAAGGCCCACGAGACCGACATACGAAAGCCCTGTGTTGTATCTGTCGAAATTGTGGGCTGTTTTTTGCCTAGTGTTAAACACTTCTGATGAGGTATATTCTAGATTTTTTCTTTTCTTTTTTTAGCAGAAGTTATCAACGGCGTGATCTGCTTTCGAATGGTCACATGAGATCACCTGCCAGTAATTCACAGATCGTATGGACTCTAGGGCAGAACGTTGGCATTGTGTATTCAATAAATTTTCTTATTTTAAAAGTCCATAGAAATGACACATCAATAACGATTAAGGAGATTTGCAGAATTTTGTTTGGAGCAAGTGGTATCAATCATCAGTCCCTCTTTCTCTCCCTTCCTCCCTCCCTCTACCTCTAACCGTCCCACCCTTCCCCCATAGCATTTTACCGTGCGTTCATCACGTTAAAAATTTAAGCTAGTTATCTAGCGCATAGTTTGAATTCAGCTTTGATTATGTCCGTGGTGGAAAAGAAAAACACCCAATATAATATGACAGGCAGTGGGGGTTGTAATGAGCAGGGAAGATATACATGTACAAAGAGAGAGGGAACACACACGTCATGTGTATATACCATATAAATGATGTGCAATTTGATATTTAACCCATCCGTTGAGAAAGACAGATGTCCATGATATGCATACTAGTTTATTGCCAATAATTATCGCAGGTAGCTCTTCCTCCTAATTAGAACCCTCCAATTCTCCATAAAACTAGCTTACAGCATTGATTTTTATTCCAGTCACACAGTTTTACCCCCATTATTGGCAACCTGCATGCACACAACATCTGTAGAGTCTCAGATAGTCTAGTCCTGGGACTGAGTGAGTTAATTCGAGTATCTAGTTGTATGTTTTTGTATTGTATCCGGTGTCAGCTTAGGTTTCGTCTGAATACGCGGCAAAGTGAATATTTCCATTCGAGGGTCACTCCACGCAAGAGAGAATATTATAAGTATTGTGACTGTCGAAGCGTATTTTTTTTAATATAATTTTTGTTCACTTCAACGTTTTGCTGCCATAGCAACGACTTACACGTAGTTCTACATAACAGAGAAGGAAGTAAAAGAACAAACAACAAGGATACCACGCAAATGTAGAGCAGGGCAGGAGGAAGGCCACCCTTCAGTCTAATCTGACACACTTTTCAAGTTTTTTGAAGGCTCGAGACAAACTGCATGAAGCGCGCGAAGGAACAAATCCAAGCCCGGATGTATTATTGTCACACTTGCGCACGAAAGGATGCGAGTGTTAATAAATAGTAAAACGAATAAGGCTTACAAAATAATATGTCCTTTCTTGGCCTCACTCCCTCTCCTTCATGTTATCCCACCTTCCTGCTTCTCCAAGTCGCTCCCTCAGACTCTCTCATACTCCATCGCTTTCTCTGCCCCCCCCCCCTCTCTCTCTCTGTGAGCAAATGGTAACGCCACGATATCATTTTTTCAAAGAATTGCAGTACCAAGAGCAACGATGGTTAAAAATAGCATTACAACATAATACTTCTTAGGAGGGTGTGGTAAAGTTTTGAGAGATATTTATCTGCAAGGAAGCGGGAAAATAGGATATATGCATAGTCATTCGCAATCTACATCGTCAGCCTACTTTGAAAATAGCTGTTACTCTGAGCAGGTGTTTAAAAAGACGTTAGGAGCACAATATTCATGATATGCAGGCATATACCTGCCAAAAAGACCAGGTCAGTACTAAAAATTCTACGGATTCATTTGATTATGGGATTATTGGCCGCTATCAACATAATAGTCTGTAGATTATGAGAAGGTCTGCAGCGTAAATGCACGTGAGATCGTCCTCGTGCATGCCAACGACCTTTAATCAATAACAAACGCATAACCTATGCTAACACGCTCACAGACAAGGTAGGGGGCCAACGCGTTTAGTTTGTCGCACTTGTTAATAGTCCATGGATTTGATTCAAACCGTCCTATGTACTTCATTCAGCAACCTTCGGGTGTGAAATTTGTTACATTGTATGCCGGCCTACTTTTTTATTCAAATACGTAGCCTTCGTCCAAGTACCTTTCCCTTTAATAATTGCAAGCGAGCAGAGAGTAATTTGGAGATCCTTTAGGTTACCTTGCATTACCGAATTTCTCTACGAGCGTACAGCAAAAATCACAACAAAAGAGAAGAGCTTTGCTCAAAGATCTCGTGCATGATACATTAAATTGAGACTGAAGGCCGATGAGCAAAAGTAGCAACCCCATTGGTCGAGGTGACTGATTGTATTATTCAGTAGGACGGAGCTACTTTTCTTTTTTTCAGGCTTGTTAATAGTAATCACATTCCCAAGCCTAAAAATGTGCTCGGCGTTGGCTCGCTTTGCTCAAGGGTATCAGTGCCACCGGCGTGAGGGTCCCCGCAAAAGACTAGCAGGTGCCACGTTCTTGCTCTTCATTTCAAACTATTGAATAAAAGCAGGCTTTCATTGCTATCATTATGATATAGGACCATTATTCATTATAGTGATCTCCGAGCGTACACAAAGCCCTTGCAAAGTCTGCATTTGAAAATTAAAGGTGATGTTATTCATGTTTTTTATAATAATCAAAGGTGGGAAACCACCTTTTGTTAGAATCGCTTTGTTTTACTTTGTTTTTAGCAAATTCAAAACCGATTTTCATCAAATGAACTTTGACTTCATTTTAGAATATATTGTACGTTCTTTAACATTACGTAAAGTGGTTTCTAAGTATCTTGCAAACAGTTAAAGGCTGAATCTTCACCTCATCCAATACTAGATGCAATCCCTTTAGAAACATAAAATGTATATGAACGTGGCCTCGTCATATTATGAAAAACGTCAATAACAGTTTTTTTACGTCGTGAATACTAGTATGCCGATCGTATTCATTATGAGTCCTTGTGAGAACCAAACATAGAGAGGCGACACGCGCATAACCCTCACAAGTCCACTACTGCTCAATGTCAATAAATATCTCACGAAGAATGGCTTCCTCAAACAATGAGGGGGTTAATGCATCGCTCTTCCGATACCAAACAGCTTCATGCACTGTTCCTGAATATCGCGTATTCGTTGAAGACACACAAAGATAAGTGAAATTGAGTTTGTATACATAGATATTGTGTTTGTGCGTGGTTTGAGGTAAAGTGATAGACGGAAGAATAATTATGTGCCTTTGATGAAATACGCGGGGTTTCAAAGTTTTATTTTCCGAAGTAAATGAATTGTTGTTCAAATGAACTGTTGATACAATTCATGTACCACACGCTGAAAAAGATATATCTCCTTTCTTTATAAAATTTATCACCACATCAGTTTAATAGTGTGTTTGTCTTTGATGAAGGTAGGGCTTCGGTGGAAATTTTTACATGTATATATGTCTGCTTGTTCCGTGAGAAATTGAATCATTTCTATATCATCTATAAAAAGTCAAATACGATTGTAAAGTCTATAGACAAGCAAAGACAGTGATCATATAGATCTTGAAGAGAAAATGAGAGGTTGTGACCCTTTACATGTTGATTTTTGCTTACCTTCGAATTCCCCTCTCACGACTGGTGAGAGCACAATGAAATTAGACAATTAGATACACGTTTCGAATTGAAGAGTTAATTGAATCATCACACCTAGGTATGGGAATGGTTTGTGCGTGGACACCGGTAACGAGAAATTTTGGGACAGGAAGACAAGTTAAACTATAATAAATATGAAAAGGGAAAACCAAGGTCGGAAAAGATCAAATGAAATTGCGGGTCCTAGTGAGAACACTGTATACACGGTATAGTTGAGGTATGACATCAATATGATTTACAATTAAATTGACTTCGTTCAAACACACACAAACAATGGATGACCTAAAAGGAGAAAAAAATGGAGACAGGAGTTGTTCAAACATTATACAAATTGGAAATTACGTTTACCTCTCTTATAATTATTAAAAAAAAACAAGAGATATATTCTTCTGCGAAAATAGGGCACTCGTATTATACGAATTCCTTTGACAGAAATTAAAGTGTAACTTTCTCCAAATAAAAAAAAATATAAACTCAAGGTGAATTACGTTTCATTTGTTTGCTCTTCCGCGTTGTCAAGCTTAATTTGACATCTCCAGAGGAAAGGGGGAAAAAAGGAAACAACTGACATTGAAGTGTCCACAGTTTGAAAAGAAATATATTGAATTGATGGAATAATTATTCTTCTCTTCTACTCGCACTAACCGTCGCTGCTCATTTTATCTTCTCCCTTCATTATTTCTATTCCATCTCACTAATTTCTTCCCTTTCGCACACTTAACAGTAGCGGGTCATTTTATTGATCGAAAACTAAATCCAGTATTTTTTTCTTTTGTCTTTCTGTTGGCCTGTTCAGTTGTGCAAACTGCTGTCCAAAGGAGCCAGTTAGTTACAAAAATCAAAGTATATGTAGTTAGAGAGTGAATAAAACAACACAATATGTACGCATATAATGTAAACAAAACACATTTATCAGAATATCAATACCATGATGAGATGCTGGCAGAAACCGAGATATTCACGCGCACCCAAGAGTTAATGCAGAAATGTTAAAAGAGGACGTAATGCGAAAGAAACCCTCCGGCACTCATGCATTAAATGCACACAGACGTTCACATTTCTGGAGTCATCCAGCGAATTCGACGCTCACGAGTCATACGGCCCACGAACTAGACGTTAAAAAAGTTGCACGAGTCATAGAAGCACAGTAGTCATTTAGCCGATACGAGCTAGACACCAATTAGGGCTCTGTTATGTAAAACAGGCTCAATACATTAGCTAGACACTAAGCATGCTAAGTAAAACAGGTCCCTGAGCTTGGCACATTATGGGCAAATAAGACTCATGAGGTGGACACCAGGCAATTAAGGCCCACTAGCTCGACACTATATGCAGTGATGTACAGTAGAGCTCGTTTGCCTCTTTTACATATCAATGTCGAGCTCGTGGGCATTGTTTGCCTGGTGTCTAGTTCATGGGCCTTATTTACCTAGTGTCTTGTAGCTCGTGGACCGTAGGCCTATAGTTAGTACTGTATAGGCCAATTTTAGTGTATAGCTCTTTGGCTGTATTACTCGTGAGTCATAACTCGTGGACTGTATGACTTGATGGGCAGTTCGGCTCGCGGGCTGTGTGACTCGTGGGCTGTGTGACTCGTGGGTTCATGTCGAGCTCGTCTATAGTGCATCCACATTTCTTCCTCTTAAAAATCAAGAGAAATTAAATTGTAAACATTTGCAATATTCATGGAAAGTATGGAGAGATATGCTATTCTGATCATTCAAAATAGCGCTTGAACAAGATAGCAAGAATGTCAGTAAACGTGCGTAATCTATTTTGTAATAATAATTGTATTTTGTCCGAGGAAGGGGTAGGCCTATTTGCTGGGGACACTCCATGAAATATTGTGTTCTATAGTATACATATAATACACAACATTGAGGTCATTAGTAAGAATTACCCGCATCACAAGGTACCTGTAAAGTGGAACAGTCTAATTTGATTGTCTACCACGCCCGCAGGTGATAGCCTAGGTCGTTTTGACTGTTTCGAAGATACGACACATGAATGATTATACAGTGTGTATCGAAAAAAAAAATGTAATACAATTTTGGAGGGCTGCCATTTCATACTTGTCAGCTATGGAGAGCACTAGTTGTGAGGAAATAAGAACTCTTCCTCTTTCCATTGATACCTATGTTGACAAATGTTATGCAAGACTGAGCACATGAACCTTAAAGACAACAACGACAACTTGCCAAGTGTGAGTGTCACATGTCATGAAGGAACAACGAATGTCTCACTGAGTGGATGAGATCTGTCAATGGCCCTGTTTCATAAAGCTATTCGTAAAGTTACGAACGACTTACGAACGACTGGTGATCAGTTCTGATGTGCTATACTTATCAGTATTTCAATAATTCAGCACAAGAACTGATCATTAGTCATTCGTAAGTCGTTCGTAACTTTACGAACAGCTTTATGAAACACCCCAATGAAAGTGACCAAATAAACAGGCCAGCCTTTACGAATGCAGGTTTGCCTTTATTGTTTCCAGGGTTTCTTCTAACATTTTATCGTCCATAATCTTTAACATGGCCACCTGTCCGATAACGTGGTCAATCCTAAAAGGCCAACCCACACAGTCCATTTTTCTCTGTTCGCATTATTCAACACGTAGCTCGTAGCGAGCGACAAACCGTGTCTTGAATAGGGCCTATGAAGAGAGAAAATGGATAATGGGTTAGCCTTTGTGGGAATGACCAAGTTGGCCATGTTGAAGGTGTGATGGACCCTAAACACAAGCCTGCAGTCATGCAGGCTGGCCTGTCAATTTTACCACTTTCATTTAGATCCCATCCATTCCATGAGACATTCATTGTTCCTTCATGTGACACTCAAACTTGGAAAAAGTGCAATATGTCATTATTGTGCTCAGTCATGCATGACATCTGTCAACATAATTAGGCACCAATGAAAAGAGGAAGAGTTCTTCTTTACTCACAACAAACGGTGTGCTCTCCGTAGCTGACAAACGGTAGCCCTCCAAAGTTGGATTACCATTTGATACGCTCTGTACAGATACAGCCGGAACAAAATCGTGTGTATTATTTGTTTTATAAAATGATGAAGCAGATTCCTGTCGTCGAAAGATTATTTCAAAATGTAGGCGATTTAGATTTCGCGGCAGCCATTTTCGCGAGTAAGCAACACGATGATATCACGGCCAGTGAACATGATGAAAATCGCGACGTGAAAGTGATAATGACCGATCATTACACTTATGACCCGACATAAGCAAATCAATGATTTTATAATTCAGGTTATGTTTGTTTTCCAGTAGTTCCATAGATACTTAATCGTTTTGTAATTTATATGCAAGAACACAATATAGATATTTCATGCTCTTTTCCACTTGTGGCTATTTTGGCTCTTTTGGAAAAGGAATGGCCTCAGTTTCTAGTGGTGTGCAACATGATGACGTGTTTGCAGCGGTGTTGATGAAATTGGGGATCTTGGGCGTTTCGTTCTTTTTGGGCCACCCTGTATATATGTTTGAAGGGATTTGATGTATTTATTTAACCTTATAATAGGGAATATTAGAGGGTTTATTTAGTTATGTTATGTTTGATATTATTGGTTGTTATGCTAACTGAGACTCATGTTAGTTATTTGGGTGTGTGTGTGTGTGTGTGAGTGTGTGTGTTATTGTGAATTTTCTGATATAAGTTTTGTTTGTAGTATTATGCTATATTTTTTTGTACATTTAAAATTGGGAGCTGAGAAGGGTTGAAGTAATTTGATTTATATAGGGTTATAAAGAATTGATATATTGTATATGTATTGTGTAATAGATTTGTAGGGTGTTGCTTGTTTTCATTGTGCTTATCATACACGTAATTATGTAATTGTGATGTAAACTATGTGAACTGTTACGATCATTTTGTTGCAATGTAATGCCAGTGGAAGCCAAATTTCTATGTCTGACATAGACCAATAAAGAATTAATGAATGAATGAATGAATTTTGGTGTGGTCAAAAATAGTATTGAGATTTAAAATAATCTTTTTATTCCTACGACGCTCTCAGTACGCTTCATTCCCGCTTTAGTTACGCTTTTTCCGCTTTAGCTACGCTGTTCCTACTCCTTCCCAGACTCAATTAATCACGTCTTCCGTTCTCGCCGCTCTAAAAGGGGACGCAGCCGATACGCTGGAAAAATCGCAACCAAAATGTCTGCCAGAAGATCAAAGAGATCGAGAGGCAAAACTGTTGATGAGGAGGAGGACATTGTTGCTGCACCTGTTGAGGCAGAATATGAAGAAAGAGCTCAAATTTTCGAAGAAGAGACGAAGAAAACGAAGAGAAGAAAGCAGCGAAGCAGCTACACAAAGGGCGAAGAAAGAGAGACTGCACGTGATGCTAAAAGAAGAGGAAGAAGAGGACATCGTAGAATTATGAAGAATATGAAATCATCTACTTACTGGAGGAAGACGGACTATAAAAGCTCGGACATCAAGAAAAAGCCTTGGAAAGATCAACAAGTCTTTAACAATGCATTGCTGCAAAAGAATCGTGAGTTGAGGAGCCTCTTCGAGGTCCACAGTATATTTCTTTGGTTCTGCATGCTAATAAGTTGACTGACTATAAGGATCGACAGTCGAATCGGGGTACATTGGGGCACATCGGGCACTTTTCAGCTCTCTGGATGGGGTAACAGCGTGATAAGATCGTATAGATCGTTCAAAGCGTAAATACAGCGTGCATCGATCGGATAACATCGGCAACATCGCACTGACAGCGTAGCTGCATCGTTCTAAAGCGTAACTGCAGCGGCAGGGATTGCAATTGTCTCATTCCCGATCATCGTAGTAAAAGCGTAGCAAGCACGTGATAGTCGTTACTTCAGCGTTCTTAGAGCGTTCTAACATCGTACTGTGTCCAGATCTGAATTCTGAAATGTTAATTCTGGTAGAACATTGATTTCTTTTTCAATTGATATTTCGAAAAAAAGAAATCCTGAACTTTATCCCAACAGAATGCTATTTTGGTTCTTCTAATTAATTGCCTATTAGTGATCCCTTTGTCGTGTAAATGTCAAATAATTTTTGTTTTATAGCCATGTATTCCTTTGTGTATGTGTGTGTGTGAGGGGGGGGGGTTACGCACGAACATAAAAGGGGCATGCCTAGTATTGCCCATTTATATTTTCCACTTGGAGAATCCACGTAATGCTTTAATATACAATTATTAGCGTCCATCTCCTGTTTTTGAAGTTATTACACGACTTGAAGGGGGTATGAAAACATGAAAGAATGCCAGAAGGATCAAAACAGGAAGAAAGAAAGAAAATAAATGAGTAAAACCAGAAGGCGTGCCGTCGCGACAAAAGGGATCATTATGTCTATATATGCTTGAGGTGTTTCAAAGTTTGTTTGAGACGGTATAATTAAGACATGCCTACAATCTCTCCTGGCAATGGCCAAGGGCGTATACGATGATCTGCTTCACTTGAGGATGAACACACCGGATTCTCGTGAAAGCCGCGTGTTGCCATGACAACTTCCCGAATCCTGAGTGTCTCAATTCAGCAGAGAAGACAAGAATTCCCCCAGTCTAAAAGACTACTCAGTATCACGTTCTTAAAATAGAAACACAAACACACACACACACATACACACACACACACACTCATACAAACACATACAGCCTCGTACTTTCGTTCTAAGATCATTAAAAAACAAAATTATCTCTCTATCTCTCTTTTTATCTATACCTTTAAAGGCCTACGTATATCTTTCTACCTATTAGTTTGATTGAGGATCTACCTGCTTGAGCTGTCTCTCTCCCTCTCTCTATCTGAATTATAAGCTTTCATGTTTGACTTTTAAAGTAACATTATTTGCACTTGCAGCTACTGATTCGTCTGCTGGAGCAGTACAATCAATTTTTCTTCTCTTTTGTGTGTGTGTGTGTTTTTAGGCAGAAAACAATAATATTCTATTGACTCTGAAATATGAAATGTGGATGTCTATTTTTAGCTCCAACCTTCGCGGACAATATGCACTAGGCCTGCCAATATCATTTTTTCCTTTTTTTTTTCTTCAGCTCTGATTCTGCACTCAAATTTCTGCAATTATTTTAAAACATGTGCCAATTAGACACGAGATCACCACAATTTTTTTCTCCAAGACCCTAATCTTATATACCTCCCCGCCCCCTCCCATCATTAGAGCCTTCACTACGCTCGAGTACTCTTTTCTGGGGAAATCCTTTTGCACTCAATTTGAATGAAAAACAATGAGGAGGTATTACTACATTCTGTCATACTCTACTCATCAATTAGAGAAAGCACCACTCTTCTTAATATGTCATGCATATTCCACACGCGCATTCGCATCAAGCCCGCTTAGAAGACATCCACAAGTGCTTTTTAGCAAGAGCTCAGATAATGGCACAGGTTAAAAGGATTAGCGTGTGCCAGGGAGTGTGGGTTGAACCTTGCCCGGGGCTTTTAATCCGTAGACACGATGTTATTGTATTACTCGCTTTTTTTCTAAACGAAATGAATATTATATGGATATCCATGGTGTTGCTGGGATCACTCTTTTTCAGTTCTTTTTATTTATAATATGTGTATGTTTAAAATAACGAGTACGTAAGTAATTACAATAACGATGCTGCTGTTTGCTATGGTACGGCTTCAAATCAAATGATAATTAGCTACTATATTATCATACTTCTATGATGCCAAATATAGTCACTTCCACCAAATGTTCAAATTCATTTTACGAACGAGAAGAGCCTTGGACATTAATCTTGACCCTCGAGACCCGTTCATGTTTGTTTGTTTGTTTGTTTGTTGTTTTTTGTTTGTTTGTTTGTTTGTTTGATTACTTTTGTGTCTACGGATGGTCGGTTTAAATCCATGGCGATGTAATGCACTAATCTCCTGCCTTTCGCTCATATCCTTCTGCCCATCCTGCAGCCGTACAAACCCGTGGTCATCGCACTGAAGCTGATCTTTCACTGCGCCCTGCTCGTCTCCGTGCTCAGCGTCCTCGCCGTGGCTTGCTTCCGCTTCATCGCCATCTCCGTCGACCCGTTCGGCCACCGCATGATCCTCACCACTCGACGATGCATCGCCGGTAGCGCCCTAATGTGGTTGCTCCTGGTCGGTCCGCTCATGATCATAAAGTATACCACCGACTCCTACAGCACCGTTCTCCTACTCATCAACCCGATCATCATGTTCTCCAGCCTGGCCATCACCGCCATGTGTTACGTCATGACGTATCGTGATATCTCGTCGGCAGGTTCTGGCGAGGCCGGTATTGGCGGCACCGACCAGCTTAAGGGCCGCCAAAGGGAGAACAGGAAGGTACAGGCCTACATGTTCGTTAGTTTCTTCTTTTTTATCTCGAAAAAAGAAGACAGTCAGGTTCAGTTTATGACGATAGAATGTCATTTTTATTGTGTGCTAGTATCGTGTGAGTAAGTGTGTGTGTGTGTGTGTTTGTTTGTCTGTTTTGTTTCGCTTGTTTTTTTGGAAAAAGACAGAGTTTGAAAAAAAAAGACAATAGTACATGACGGCAAATTCATTCGTCTTGTTTTTCAAAGTCAAATGACAAAATGAGGGTACACCAGGTAGAATCCTGTAGTCTCTCTGTTCTCCGTATATATAACACTTGATCTGAAGCCACCTTGATTATAACTAAAACCCTGATGCCTAATTACTCAGTTAACATCAATACAGAATGTAGGTTTTTGTTTCCATTAGTTGGCAAAATCTTGAAATTACTAATTCATAGGCCTACCTACTTCTTCAGAAAACAATGATTATGAAATTACATGACCATGAATCGATCCATTGTCGTACCGTCCCCATTATCTTTCGTAATCACTGGTAATGGATCTGTCATCTGCATTACTACACGGCGTTGTTAATCTCTGGTTAAGGTTTTGGGTGTACGATACCTGCCATGCACCGAAGTTTCACAATGTTCCGTTCTAAAAACACTCATACGATTGTACGTATCATTTGAGGATTAACGGCTTCAGTAGACATTTAAAGAGTGACGAATAGACTCATTTTATATGAAGTCCACTCCTATTTTCTGAATAGGAATTCTTAGAGGAAAGGTTTCGAGAAGAGTTGATCGCAAAATATGTTTGTAAAAGAGAATATTCTTTCTGTGAATGAATAAATTCCGATTTGCCACTCCCGTAATACACACACAAATTCTCCTGTCTCCTTGTCATCACTTCCAAGGTCCTTCGTACCTTTGTTGTCATCACTCTGACAAGCTGCGTGTGCTGGATCGTGCACTGTTTCCACGACATCCTCCAGATCTACTCCATCTGGTACGACAACATCGACGCCGTCAGCAACATCCTCGTCGCCGTCAACTTCGTCCTCGATCCCGTCATCTACTGGTGGCGGCTGGACGAGTTCCGCGCCGTCCTCGTCAAGGCCGTACGTCGCACTGGCATCGGACGTCGGATCCGAAAATTGCGGGGCCGTGTCGGGGACTCTAGCAGCGGTAGCAGCGTCACTGACTCGGGGAAGGTGTTCAGCGTCTCCGAGAAATACAATACTGTGATGTCATCAGCCCTGGAAGTCTCAGACGCTTGATTTTGAAAGAAAAAAGAAAAAAGATTTTTTTTTTCAACCACGTAGATATGTGTGGCCCATTTCCACAATAATGTCTGAAAAACTTTGCTGAGTATTGACTTTCGGATTTAAATATACTCATCAGTTTCTACAGATTTTGATTTTCCACAAATTGATAACAAATGGAAGTAATTTGGTAAGAAAGCAGGCCCACCAATAAAAAGATGGGCTCTTGATACCGGATGCGGTAGAAAATCACTAAAGGTATATGTCATCTTCGCATTTTGAGACTTTGAAATTCGGAGTGGGGGTATAGCTTGGATAATATTTCAAATTAAGATGATAATTGTAAACAAACCTTGGTTTCTTTATCCGCTGTATAGATAAACGATTAAAAGATGTTACTAAAGTATTCATGAGAAGTGCATATGCTAATTCAATTTCAGTGAGTGAATTCTAAATGAATGCCCTTGGCTTAATTCTATTCAAAGTCAGTGGCGGATCCAGAGGGGGACGCAACCGGCGCACGCCCCCCCCCCCCCCTTTATTTTTCGTTAAAAACAAAAGAAATAGAAAGTAAAAATGAAATGAAACCCGGAAGTGGCACCAGAAATATAACTGGCGCCCCCCCCCCCCCCCTTACAGAATTCCTGGATCCGCCCCTGAAAGTCATCATGTCTTAGCAATGACGATGATGGGGGGGGGTTAATTGTTCAATCTTATCGCAAGATCATCACAGTCGATGAATAATAGATAAAGTGGATGTCAATCTACGCCAATCGGGTGTACATCACGAGACCGACACCCACGAGTCATACAGCTCACAAGTCGTACAGCCCATGAGTTATACAGCTCAGGAGTCATACAGCCCATTAGTTCGACACTATAAGCTATGCCAAGGCCCACGAGACCGACACATTAAACCCCGTGTTGTATCTGTCGAACTCGTGGGCTGTTTTTATCTAAGGTGTCGAACTCATGGGCTTTATTTGCCTAGTGTCGAACTCATGGGCTGTACGACTCTTGAGCTGTATGGCTCATGGACCTTTCTTTCAGTGTCGAACTCGTGGCCTGTATGACTCGTGGGTGTCGGTCTAATGGGATGACCCCCGCCAATTGCTGTTTGTCCTGTCCTAAATTTCTTATTGTTTTCTATCCTATACGTTTTTTCCTATTTAAATGTTATTTCCTGTTATTTATCATGTTACTATTTCAATGTGAATGCATGTTATGTACATGGGTAGCGGTACGTTTTAAGGTATGTGTGTGTGTGTGTGGGGGGGGGGGGGGGGGGGGAAGGGCTCCGGCCACGGAGGTTAGGGGTGTGCTCGTGGCTGGTTTGGTCAAGGATAGATAACGTTTCACGAGTGATAGTGGTGGCAACAAGACACCTTTGTAAATGAGAAGAGGCGAGGTCGTAATTGTCTTTATGACATTTCCATAAATTATCCATATAGGTTTGTAAAGGAAAATATCTTACAAACGTGTTTTGGGGCCACAATTCAGGAACTCAACCCATCCCCACCCCTTCCCTTAAAAAGTCACCGTCGTTTGCAAGGTTGTTACAAGTCTATATATACGATAACTAGTTTTATGTAAACGGACCGATTACCTTTTCCTTTGTAATACTACATTCGATTATTTTTTCAATCATAATTCAAATTAAAACATAATACACGACTGCAGATGTTTTTTGAAGATGCATGTTAGTTAAGGTCACTCTGAGATCTGTACTGCGATTATATCATAACCTCCATTTGATCCAATTATAATGATCCTAATACAGTATCAGTATTTTGTGAATATGAATCAAAACCTCAACCATATTCTGTTCGTCTAATATCTGGCCTACTCGATATGCAAATACCAATTTGATTGTGGAATAATCATAGCACTTAAATGCCTGTTTTCTCTGTGGGATTATAAGATATGAACAATAGCAATGGTATTGCAAAGTATACCATGAGCCCGTTTATTATTCCCCCGTGGACAACTATTCCAGGAAAATATATATCACCCTTCCTATCCACAGGAGAGAAAAATTCATAGAGAAAAACACATGAATGGGAGACTTAAAGGAAATCCTCCTTAGTAGATTTGTCTCCAGGATACACGCTTTCAAAGATAACGAGATATCAAACAGAAATAAGAGGTTGTGTGACGAGCGTACGGATTATTATCGAAGGGGGAAAAAAGATATGGATAAACTCCTAGATACGAAGGTGACCTAGCGCTATAGGCCGCTCGCAGTGAAGTGAAATATTCATTGCAGATAACAAATGACAATCTCGTATGATGCTGATGTGAGATCCCTCAAAATACTATCAGAAAACAGGATTCTTCAGGAAATGACGGATTTGACAGTCATTGAAAGCTACAGCTTTCGTAGTGACGTGCGTCATTTGTATTTATGATTGCCTGTTATTGGTCCTTTGTTAAGATTCAAATGTTTATTGCAAAGGAAACTTAAAAAAGATCTGTCACCAAAAGGTTACAAGTTTGTAGTAAATCCCCTCAATATGTGAATTTGTATGTATAGAGTTTGCTTTTAATTTGTGAGGGAAACGCATATAATGCTTAAGGTGTCAGGAAATCGATGCAAGAACCTTGACGTTCGTGCCCCCCCCCCTCCCCAACAAAAAGCATGGTGAACGTAATTATTGCTGATGTGTTTGATTGAGTTTTTTGATTGAGTTTTTTGATTGATTGCTTATACTTTAATTTGCTTTATCTATAGAAGGCAGTGAATACTGCGACCAGCGACCAGGTGTAAATCCCTCCGAAGGACTATACATTTAGAGAAAAATGAGGATAATTTAACTTGTCGCCTGAGGATTCGAACCAGAAACCCTAAGATGGACTACCACTTGAGCTACAACCCCTCTCCCAGTACTGCATTCGGTAGTCCCAATTGCGATACTTATTGCATTTTGCTCTCCAAGACTTGCTTGGGCTAGATTTTGCTCACACGGGGGTTACCATGGTTGCTGGAAAATTGCGTCAAATATAATTTGGTAATCGTTGATTGGTTTCCCCGTCCCTGCCTATCACTACACCCCTCCCCCAGCCCCCCCCCCCCCCATCCCCACCCTATCTCTCACTGCTATCACGATGTCATGCACACCCCCTCCAATATTCCAGAATCACCTCTCCCTTGCGCCGAAGTGGTTTGGTTACTTTCTCACTACTTGATATCATTAACTCCGATTTGTTAAACTCCAAATTAAGACTCCACCCCCAACCACTCTTCACGGCCATTCTCTATGATTACACGTCACATCGGTACTAACCGCATCTTACTGATTTCCCAAAAAGAAATGCCCAGAGGGCATTATTAGATTGATGCAGTCATAGGTACTTTTTTTTTTAATCTGAGATTCCGCTGAGCCGTCTTCAATCATTTTTCGCAAGTCACCTGTTGTTGCCAGTGGAAATCCCAACAGAGTAATCATAAGAGAAACAAAAGCAGAAAATAATATAAAAACAATAACAATGATAATAATGATAATAATAATAATGATAATTACAATTATAATAGTGCTAATAATATAATGATAATAATAATAACAATAATATGAATAATAATAGTAATAATAACAATAATAATTCGCACTTCATGGATGACGGGTATATTGTATATCGCATCAGAAAACACTACTTTGGCACACACTTTAGTGCGCGCATGCAAACCTCAAATACGCGCTGCCTGAACTCCCAAGTTCATTGACCCTACCTGCCAAAATATCAAAAATCCTTCATAAATTCCCCCAAAATTCTCGGATCACTACCAAAAGTTAATCGGTTGTTACTTGTGTCATTCTCAACCTTTCCTGCAAGTTTCATTCCAATCTGTTTACTACTTTTGAGTTATTTTGCACACGGACAAACTAAATAGCAAACGAACAAACGAACAAACAAACCAACGGTAACAAAAACATAACCCCCTCCCTTGGCGGAGGTAATAATAATAATAATAATAATAATAATAATAATAATAATAACAATAATAATTATAATAAATTCGCACTTCACGGATGACGGGTATGATATTATTGTATATCGCATCAGAAAACAAAGTGGGTTGACTTTGATACACTCTGTTCATACGTCACAGTTTCAATCCATTTATTCTTTTTCACTTTTTTGTTGTTTGGCTACTGGCGTTTGATAGCGCAACAGCCGCCTATCATATACTGTAAACATTCCAGGTGTTTAAGTAGCAATCTTGACAATAGTTATCATAAAACGGGGCTCAAAGCCATAATTGATTCGCACGTATACATTTGGTGTATGATGTGTTTATAGTACATCTTAGTTTTAAAATGTATTTTTGTACTTTCGTTATAATGTACATGAGATAGAGCTGTCAATCATGACAGAGTATTTTGTGACTTCATTTTACGTGTAAACAATGCATGTACATATACACGTGGCTATATACATGAATGTAGTCATGTAATAATCATCGTTTACATATCTGTTTAACTGTGCTGTATCAATCAACTTCGTGTCCCGTTGTTTCTCAGAGTTCAAACTGTGTGGTTTGTATGGTGAAATTTTGTGCATGATCACGCAGTACAAGTTTATCAACAATAATATTGTGTTTTAATGCTGGAAGTGAATGACCGAAGAATCAAAATGAAATGTTGTAATTATTAATTTGCGTCAATTAGAAGTGTACAAGTTATCTTTATAATACACAAGTGTATTGCCTCGGTTACTATAGTACGTGATCACATATGCCTATACACGTCAGTCACAGGATTGGAAGTTCTTTTGTGCAGCACTCTTTTATCATCTGATCATAGTTTTACACACATTAGGCTCACACACACACACACACACACACGCACTCACTATCTCTCAACCCTTCCCCCCTCTCTCTCCCTCTCTTTCTCTTCCATTCTCTCTTTCTTTATGTATCTAGTCTCTCCACCTCTTTCCTATAGAATACTCGTACATAACTCTCTCGTGCATCTCATATGCTAATACTCACAAATAATTATACAATATGCATATTGTTTGAAGATGTATTTCGCTGTGTTCGAATTGATCCGTGAAGTCGGTGTTAATAGAACACATCTGACTTTGAGCATACCTCATGTTCAAAAACTTCTCTTCGAAATTATTTTTGGTATTAGCTATCACGCTTGATTATATACAACAGCGGACAGCAGCACGGTCTTGTTGACACTCACAACACGCATCTGTGAATGACACAGAAATGTTTGAATTAAAGTTCAATTAATTATGCTCTGTTGTTTGTTAATTCATTTTGCAGCTATCGTTGCTTCACCAAATGGTATTTCCCTTTGGTGCTCATTCAGTATAAGTGCCCCCTCTCCAGAACATAACTGGTTATCATAAGCAAGATTGGACTCCCTGCAGTGTTTTTGTGCAATTCTAATTCATGTTCAAGTTGACATATCAAAATGAACCTAAAAGAAATGTTTGAAATTTATTCACAATCGGAAATGTTATAACAAAGCCATGGAATTCAAAGTTCTGCATTTTTCCGGGTTTTTTTTTCTTCTAAATCCAACAAGCATTGATCACAACCACATAATTATGCAAATTAGAATACGTCATGACTTCATCGCCTCACAATTAACTCTCTGACTTTGGTGTATATAAAGACACAATTCAAGCATTTATCAAAATCGGGTTTTGGTTTTTGTCTCAAGCAACTAAACGTTTGTTTTGTTTTTTGTTTTTTTCATTGTTGGGTTATACGGCACAGCTATATTGGTGGGAAAGATTCAAATACTTACCTTGCATGATGTCATGTCAACATGAACAAATAGGCCTAGATTTGTGTGGAGGTTGATGGAAAACTAATCAGGTAATGACGTCATCACTTCATCCAATTTGCATATTTGATTGATATTGATACCAGTGTTTCGTAAAAAGATGTACAACTAATGCAATCACTGTTTTATTTATGTCCGGTTCTAATCAGGTTTATTGGTTCGATTTAGCTTTCTCTTCTACAGCCAGCTTTAACGTATTACAGCGGGAAATGCACTTAACATGAATTATATACGATTATATCTTACAGGGAAGGATAACTTTGTAAACGTGGTCATGTCCGGCCGCAAAAAAAAAAAAAAAAAAAGTGTTTTATCTTGTATCGCCATGTCTGCGTGTTTGTTGGAAGAATAGACAAGAGGTGAGGATGGCCCACTTAGATATCCTTAATTTTATTTTAAAGAGGTTGAATAATTTGCCCCCCCCCCCCACACCACCAAAAAAATCAACATATAAACCACAGTGACACTAATGAAGTCTTAAAAGCTGATAAAGACTAAGTTAAAACAAAGAAGAAGAGACATATCAAAACATGATTTTTTTTTCTGTTGGCTATATACGGAAATAACCCCCCCCCCCAAAAAAAAGAAAACGCACACACAGACACACGCATATGTATATATATATATATATATATATATATATATATATATATATGTAACGGAATTATGAAAATACGCATGATCTCAATAGAATACACCTCTCATTCCTTGCAATCATTTCACATTTTACACATAAGATAACAATTGCAATGTGATGCTCAAGTGCAGTTTTTTCGATTTTCTTACATCTTTTGAATCCTTGCAAGTTTTTGATGAATATAGTCGTCCACTGTGACGAAGTGCTTGCTCTATAAATTCATTTAAGTCATATGATACTGTTTTGCGTTAAAAAAAAAGAGATATCAGGATATTTGTATTCAGTTTCACTTTGTCCGAACAATAATAAACGAGATTTCAGAGGAAAATCTGTGAGTGTTCTTTTCTCTGGAGCAAAGGATTTTAAAACAATTGAAAGAGAGAAGAAGAGAGAGAGAACTGATAGAGAAAGACGGAGGAAGAGGGAGAAAGAGAGAAATTAGCGGATGTGTTTGTGTGTGCGTTCATTACAATGGCATAAACAGACATATAGTATCACATATACAAAGTGTGTGTGTGTGTGTGTGTGTGTGTGTGTGTGTGTGGATGGATATGGATGGTGGTGTGTTTAAGGGAGTGAATTTGTTGTGTATCTGTGTCTTGATTGAATGCATGTTTTTATTACAACAAATTCATTCATTTCATTTTATTTCATTTCCAACAAAAACATAAAGTGCAATATGACATTGGTTAACAACTCGCTTTTTACAATAATACAAAACATAGTTTAAGGAAATGCATAGGCCAACTGTAACTAAGTCTTATCAAGGAAAAACGGAAATGGAGCGAGCTGCTAAAAAGCAGTCCCCTCATAAGCAGTAAATAATAGTGATGGGCAAACGAAACGATAAGACAAATGCGTTCGCTCACCTATGTTATATACCAGTATTTTTTTTTTTCGTATAACATGACATTTTCCTAGGGCAATAATGACCCAGGGGCGTCGATCGGGGGGTTGATATGCCCCCCGATGTGAACATTTTTCTCTCTTTATTGATTGAAAATTGTCCAAATGTTTCACCCAAAGTGTGCACATCGTTGAATTTCAGTTTTGAAAATGAAAATGACACCAGCGCGGGAGGATGATATCCCCTCCCACACCCTCCCCCTCTTTCATATAGTGTTTAGTACTCTCTTCAGATAGACATGATATAATTCAAATTATCAAAATGCCAATTTCCCATAGGCCTAAGTGGCATTTGAAGAACCTCACATTTTCGATGCTTTTCATATCTTTCAAGAAATTTATAGAGGATTGTCCTTAAGTGTCAGATCTATTCACGATCCGTGTATAGTGAGTACAAAAAAAAAGGCCTTTTTAAGCAATCAAAAAGCTTGTACGATAATTGCCCCTCCTATATAGTGATAACTAATGAATGCAAAGTGGTTAGACCCACGCTTTAACAAAAGATTCAAGAACGCTATAAAAGAGCAGTTGATAGGAGTGTAATGAAAATCCAATGTACTCACGTCATCTGAACGCGGGATCAATCACAAAACCCTCATGATTTCATAAATAAAAAAAAGTCAAGTGTATATCTTTCATTATTCAGTCATCCATTCTAAAAAGGGCCTGAAAAGATTATATTCTTGACGTTGTTTTTCTTTTCTTTTTGTATCATAATGTTTGGGGATTTTTGTTTTGTTTTTGCTTTTTTGTCTTTTTAGAGAGAGGAAGATCGATTGAGTTATTCATCTACGTGAGTAGTTATATACGATAATGAAAACTCGAGCAAAGTGAATCAATCACGCACAGATCTAGCACGCAGGGCATCATTTTCCCAAGCTACACAAATGACATCGTTCAGGTCCATCAAAGAAATATGATAATGGTTTCGATTCGCATCAAGCTTGCATGCATCCCATCACTCTGCCGGTGGCATGTTGAGTGTCCGTGTCCACGAAACACTTTGTTTAAGGAGGGGGGGGGGGGAATGGGGGAGGGGGGACCTGCAGGCCGGCCAAAGGCTGTGGACACTGTGGAGTGGAAACCAAGAAAGAACTTTATTTAACCCGCCCCATACTAAATTCTGAAATCCCCATAGACTTAATACACAGGCCACCAGGTTCCCGTATGGAGCAGGTTAATAGCTTTTGTTTTTTAATCGCAGTTTTCGTTTCTTTTATTCTATAAGCTATTGCTGTAATAACGTGTTGTTCTTTCATTTACTTTTTTCTCTTTTTTCCAAAGACAAGGGAGGTCTTCCGAGACCTTTGGCAGCCTACATAGTTTTTATGGTGCACAAATCTCTACCCGAGAGCTCAGTGATGTGAGGATCGATGTTGATGGGTTTACGGTTCCATTGGTAGGCCTATTATTCCTCCCACAATTATCATTTTGTTTGGAGAGTAATTGTAATCAGGATTTAAAAACAACAACAAAACAACAACAGCCATCATCACCACTACCACTAGCAGTTGTCAAGGGTGAAATCGGCGCTATAATTATGTAATAGGCCTAGTTTATACATTAGACATTTCCCAAGCTGAAATGTTGAGCTGAAATGTTGAGTGGACATTACATGATACAGGTACAAAAAAAAAAATATACGTTGGCGTGTATATATATATATATATATATATATATATATATATATATATGCTTTGAAGCACAACATTTGATTCACCTTCGTGTTAGATACTGCACATCTGTTATCACTATACCCAGTCGAAACATGTCGCAAAAAACATTGTTTTTGTTTTTGCTTTTAATTTTTGATTTAGCAAGCTAAATGAAGATGCTTCATAAAATAGCCAGAGTTAATTCCAGGGAACACAAGGACATGAAAAAAAGAAAGAAAATATAACATCGGTAGGTCTACATAAGGAGACTATTTGTATTATGATGGGCGCTGTGCAGTACTCGTGAATCATTGGTAAAATATATGTTTTTATTTCCGATGTGGATGTCGAAAATATGTATGATAGCTCCATGTGTTTTCCTTGATTTAGAGGAATTTTTATGGCATTGCAATGTATTTTACCCTTCGGGCTACGATTTTGCAGGTTTTTCCTAAAGAAACAATTCTAGCAATGATAATAGTGAATTCTCTACGCCTGCCTTGTTCATTACCGTACTTTATCTTTCTTTTTTTTCTTCTTTTTTTTTCTTTTTTTTTTTTTACTCACGGCCACCATACACCCGATCGTGTATATTTCCCACAATGCACTTCCCTCCCAAACTTCCTTTGCAATAAGACTCTCCGTGACTAGGGTATGAGAGAAATGAAAATATGCTGTAAATCACTTAAAATCGTGGTTTAAAAGTAGGGATCACGAAAGCTAAGATCCAAAAACAGTAAATCTGAAACAATATACAACTATTTAGGTACTTACGACAAACTGTAAATTGTGCACAATGTCATTTTTTCCTATGAGAATGTTATGCGTATACACCGGTTGATACCTAGTATCTTTGATGCCGCTGTGCTGTAACCTAAGTGTGTGGACGTACGTGCGTGCTCTCATTCATCAGCATCGAAATCACTAAAAGATGTCAGTCGATGAAGTCTCTGCATATAATAAAAGACCTTCTACATTACAGTCACTCACAGTTACATTTCCAAAGAGTAGTAGTCCTCGTCCAAGATTAATGGTTTTAAGCTACATAGACCTATAGTTCAATGTTTTAATTTGCTTTAAATTTAACTGCGTACCCCGTCGCTTGATCGCTTGATCTGCAAGTGCAAGTCAAGTGCTGCTCGCTTGTGTATGACTGAATAATACTAACGCAACGTTAGATCTACACGTGTAACGGTTAGTGTTGGAACTCTAACGTCACAACTAGGCTAGTACGGTATGGAAACAACCACACGCTGTAACTTTTAGGGCCAAATCTATGTATTGTCAAGGAGCTTTGCGTGTATGAAACCTGCTCTGTGACATGTAAGCGTAGCCATTTCGTCACACTTATCGACATGCAAATCGCAATGACTAAGTTAGACTCTAGCCTATAGGCCTATTTAAAGGTCTACGACTACGTTAGAACTATGTTTAATCCTAGTTCATTCACAAGCGATTGAAATGACCTCATTTATCATTCCTTATAATACTTTACTTAGACAGCTTTATTTTCCGGCAATGCCTCCCCCCTGGCTTCACCCTCCCTCCCATCATTCTCATTGACCACATCGACCTTGTTTGTATTTTTTGATAAGATGGATTTAAAGTTACCTGTACACTAGACAGAAAGATCCGTCTGTCCGTAGGACTCTTTTATACTTTGCCATTAACGCTGTCCACCGTAGACAGACGGAACTTGTATCAGTACCCATTGCTGTGTGGATGTTCTTAACCACTGTCTTTATGGAAAATTGGGTGAGGTACCTCACCCTTCTCGATTGCGTCTAATTCATGGCCCTCGGTCGGCAAATTTAAGCTTGTATAATGAAATTAGCTTTTTAAGAATACATTAAACTCACCAGATTAATGAATAATCCAACATTTTAGTAGAATTTACAACGTAAAACACAGCCTGTCGCGTCGTGACATTCAAACTGCAGAAACATACACTATGAATATATTAGCCAATCACATGCGAGGTAGTTTCTACGTGTTTGTTTTACTAAAACAAGTACCATAGTTATGGGTAAACTCGGCCTAGCGGGTAAAGTCGGCCGCCGGAGCGCACAGTACAATTTTATGTACTGTGCGCGCTGGCGGCCGACTTTACCCGCTAGGCCGAGTTTACCCATAACTACGGTACCTCGCATGTGATTGGGTTACAGATTCAAAATGGCGACTTACTGCTTGCGAACGGCGATGTTGCGATATCGATAAAATTTCTGCGTTATAACCGAGTTTATGTGAGTATTTCGATTGCACAATGTGAGAAATTTATCCCAAATATTGTTGCATAATGTGTCATGTCATGTCAAACTTGTTTGAATGTAAAAAAGCTGTCTGAAATTTGGTTTATCGTAACGTTTGATCTGTGCGCGACTGCTCCACACAGGAGCCGCAATCATTGACTTCGGTCTGTATATGGAGGGGATCCATGAAGCCAGACGTAGTCTCCGCGGAACATTCCCCGACGGACAGATACAGACCGATCTTTCGGTCAACCCGTACACCTGACTTGGGAACTTGCGATTAAATTAGCATTATTTTATTAGAGGATCAGTTGTATTCAGACATTAATACTACAGAGACTAGTATTATTAGTAAATTAGGGGTCTATGTCAAACTCCGGCTGCTACATTTGTAGCAAGCGCAGCCCTCTGTCCCTGCACACCATGTATGACAGAAACGTGCCTTTTAATAAAGAGCGTGAACAGTGCCAAAAGTACATAGACCCTAGGTGTAAAAGTATGCACAGGGTAATGGTAGTGCTATCATCAAGATGCTTGGATTATGGGCGACTTGCTTAAATAGTAATAACTCTTAGGGTCAGTGATCTATAAATCATAAATGATTGATTTCAAATCCATATCTAAATCATAAATGATTGATTTCAAATCCATCTTCTCAAACCAAACTGATATTGATGAGAATAGATTCTAGATTGAAAACCATCGTAAGAATATTTAATATCAACTAGAAATTGTAGAATGGAATGTAAGGAAAATGAAGCTATTTGTTCGTGATGGCAGTGTGTGAGTCTGTGAATCTAGGCTGCTGTACATTTCGTATTGATGTGGTTGTAACCAGGTATTCTAAAACACACTCTCTTGTAGCTGTAACTAGATCTGGAGTCTAGTAGTATTATTCATGTATCCAGCCACTTGAATGTTAGTCTTAGGCCATGGATGCAACCACGTGATGCAACTGTGAATGAATGGTAAAAGTACATGTGTGTGGGTGTATACTATAAATAGCCTACATGTCGTGTGACATCTGTATACACTACCATTCACACAGCTCTTCTGTGTAAATTACCATTACCTGCCTCTTCTCTGGCTTTTTGAACTTCTAGATCTAATCATACAACCAAGGAGGTGTTACATGTAGATAAGGAGAGACAACTCCTGCTCTCCTTTGAACTTGAAGTCATGCGCGGCACTGCCGAGAAGTTATGTGCTTAACTACAGGTGGAAATCACGTGCTTTGACAAAAGAGAGCATCAATAATCGGAACTAGCGCTCTCACATCTAGAAATACTAGCCCCTACTGCATTTCGCTCTCTCTCTTTCAGTGTGTTGGCATCAGTGAATTGTGTACCTTGAATTGGAGCAGCGAATCAAAATGCGATGAAAAACTGACAATTTTAACAGCAAATAGTTTAAAAGCACGCTGGTGCTCGCTTTAGCGGAGTACTTTATTTGAAAGATCAAAATATCCCACATTAAAGGATAGAAAACTAACATGCGGAAATTTGCGCATTATAGAAAAATATTAGGTTTTTAAGATGGCCTAATTTTCACTTCATTTCAATTTGCGCATTATGAAGAAACTAGAAATAACATGTTTATAATTTTGAATTCTTTCCTAAACTACTCTTAATCAATTCGAGTATTTCATTTAAAATTTTACGGGGAAATAAAGCTTGTAATTCAACGAAAGACGAAATGCGTTCTTCGTCTCCGAACTTCGCCTTGCAACTAGAGCGGTGCAGAGCATGACTCTAAAGTGTATGGTGGAATGCTAGATATCCCATTGTAACGCTTTGAACCAAAACATGTTTTTCCATGAATTACGAAGAGTTGTCTCTCCTTTTCTAACACCTACCTGATACAACTTAAAACTTAGCTCTTTGATTTTGCTAGTGAGTCAGATGTGCACAAATTTCACACATGAACTTGCTCTACTGTGGACAGGAAATGATGTGGCATGCAGAGTATTGAAAAGCTTTATCCATGTTTTGAAAGTCAGTTGTTCAGTCTACAACTCAGTTTTCAGGTAATGTACTAAAATTGTCCTGTCTATTTTTCTCTCCTTCTACCTCAGAAACAGCCATGGGGAAGTTCATGAAGTCGGGCCGTGTGGTCCTCGTCCTCTCCGGGCGCTATGCTGGACGCAAGGCAGTCATTGTAAAAGTGAGTACACCCCCATATGGCAGCATTTGTACATTCCCCATGGAAGATGTGTATAAACTGAAGAACTTGTTTCCACCATCAAAGTGAGAAAAGTGGCCATGTGAGTGATAATGGGTGAAAATCATTTTCTGAGTGATCTCAGGGCAGTACTAAATTACTATATTTTCTCTCACCTTCCCAAATAGAATCTTGGTCTGTTTGGAAGATGCTCCATTCATGTGCTTATAACAGGCGAATGACCCTTTAGTTTACTTGCTAAGTAATGAATTTAGATTGTCCTTGGCATGCAGGCAAGTGGTACATAGCACCATGGATAAAAAATAAGATGCACAAAGTGTGCATTACAAAACCACACACTTTTACATATGGTCAGCAGGCATCAGTGCTGATGAAGTATTAAAGCATGTAAACATTGCTTACCAGCAAATGGGCAATGAGAGTTTTTCTTTTGCTGACTGTATGCATTGCCATGCGTAATGGATGAAGCTTTTTTGCTCAGTGCTACATATGTAAAGGATAAATCATTGCTATCCTCTAGAGTGTCTCGAGTTTCCATATTTATTTATTTTTTCATAAAAGTATGTAGAGCTGTTTTATACAATTTTGTTGGATTCTAGTTTAACATTGCTTACCGTACAGCTGTATAGCTGTTAGAATGCGTTTGTGTTGGCACTAATTATGGCATACTTTTGCCCTTTGTCAAGTCTGATGTAAGTGGTCGATGATTATGCAGCTGAAAGGTTTTTTTTTTTGGTGACAATTTTCTTCCCTTGTGGCAGAATCACGATGACGGCAGCTCCGACAGGCCGTACAGCCATGCCCTGGTGGCTGGCATCGACCGCTACCCACGCAAAGTGACCAAGGGTATGAGCAAGAAGAAGGTCAAGAGGAGGTCACGCATCAAGACCTTCATCAAGCTGTTCAACTACAACCATCTCATGCCGACCAGGTAATCAGTCTTTGTAAAATGTGAGGAAGAGAAGAACACTAGAGTTCGTCCCATGGTTTCTCAATTCTGCACACTCCTTGATATAAACATGGATTGCGGCAAGTAGTGGTACTTGGCAGACGAAAACCAACATTATCCGGCCAGTTTGCAACAGTTTCCAAAGCTGAAAGCTAGTTCTGTATTAAAAGGAAGTATACTTTGCAGTGGGTTCTTTATACAGAGTTGAGTGATCTTCAGTCACAAAATGAACAACTTGTTAAAATATTGCCTTCTTTAACACAGGTAGGTTGTTTGCATACGGTTTTGTAATACTGGTAGTTGTAAGGTGGGAAATTGCTTCTGCTTCTTCTTTAGGGTAATTCTTATTTCTCAGTCAAATTCAGTTACAAAGTTCTGTAAATCATGCTTTGTGAAATTATACTTGTAAAAATATGTGACATGTTTTGGCTTGTTTGTTTGTTTGTTTGTTTGTTTTTTTTTTGGGGGGGGGATTGTCTGTATCACGGGCAAGTTAGATGAACAGGGATGCCAGTTTTCCGGCAATAGCCGGAATTCTGGCTTTTTCATAATTATTTTGGTGTCCAATTTCCGGCTTCGTGATATTATTTCCGTCTGTGTGGGAAAGCCGGAAAACCCGAGAAAGAAACAAAGAAAGAAACAGAAAGAAAGAAAGAAAAACGAAAAAATATGATCATCTAAACTTACGGGACATTCACTTTCACGATTTCCGTAGTATGTTTCGCATATACTTGGGCATGAGAATATCACAAAACGACTGTCATGCAAAACTAGCGCGATGTTGCTGCTGCTAGCTGGGACATGCAACACGTGCGATGATAGCGATCGAACAGTGTGTGGTGTTTCTATGCGATGTACGGTGCGGTCGCGGTGCATGAATCATACTGCGCTCTCGCTATAGCTACAGCGCTGAGACGGTGTGGTGAGTCGATTGAGTCAGCTGAACGAAGCAAAACTACGGATTTTACGGCACCAGGACTTCTTTATTTTTGCTACAAATTCTTTTTTTTCTAAAATACGACCACATTACAGTGGAAACTCGATATAACGAGATGGTCGGGACCGAGTCATTTTCCTCGTTATAGCCGATATCTCGTTATATCAGTAGGCATAAAAGAAGGCATAAAATAAAGACATTAATTTGCACATGTGGGACTACCCATCATATTTCAATCAATACTGATAACTTGATATTGTGTGTGAGGGAATTACTCACCTTTATGGGTAAGAAGATGTTTTTCGCCAAGGAAATCCAATATCAAGAATGTGTTTCTTATTAATTGTAGATGTTTGAATTTGTAAATTTATATAGCTTGCGATAGTATCAAGATCGTCTGTGGATTGGTCACATACATGTATGTGGTTATCGTATGGGTGTGTGTTGTGTGGAAAGCTTGAATATGGTCTGCACAATGCTGTGTGTGTATGTGACACATTCTGTATGTACATTATGACTGCGTGTGTGTGAAGACGGGGAATTCCCTAAGTAGAAGGCCAGTCACAGCATCAGATTGCCTCACACCTGCTAAACGTCATGATGATGTCATGTATACATATGGCCGTCCCACCACATTTTCTGCATGTATCAGTGTGCGTGCACACACACACTTCACACGTACAACATGCAGTGCTAGCTGGAGTGCACTGAAGAAAATGATTGTGTGTACAAGACAGTTTTTGGCGCATCAAGCTTTACAATCTCGGAAGATGATAGCACAGGCGAAGTAAAGCTTTACCGAAGGCATTTTGCTTTACCTCGCTATAGCAGGTTTGATTTACTATGTTTTTCTTTGTTTGGAAGTCACAAAATTTATCTCGTTATAGCAGTTATTTCGTTATAGCCGATCTCACTATAAGAGTAGCATTTTACATAGACTTGTGTGGAAGGAAATTTGGGACCGAGAAAATTTCCTCGTTATAACCGATATCTCGTTATAGCAGTGTTCGTTATACCGAGTTTCCCCTGTATTGTCTGGAAAGCGTTATACCAGCACGTGCGATCGCGATCGAACAACGTGTGGTGTTTCTAGGCGATGTACTATATGTGCGGTGCATGGATCATGCTGCGCTCTCGCTATAGCTACAGCGCTGAGAGAGTATGGTGAGTCGATCGAGTCAGCTGAACGAAGCAAAACTGCGGAGTTTACGGCACTAGGACTTCTTTATTTTTGCTACAAACTCATTTTTCTGGATTAGATTTGAGGGAAGAAGAGCCCTTAGAAATGCTCAGATTGCACCAGAGAGCATCTAAGAACCCCAGAGCTTCCAGGGCCCTTGAACGGGCCCTGGACCCCGGCCAAAGGGACTTCGCACTCGTGATGTGCGCTTCGCTTACATCAATTTCGTTCACAAAAAAAAAAAATTCCGGCCCAAGAGAATTTGCCACTGGCATCCCTGAGATGAAGCAGACTGGGGGTCTGCAGAGGCCGTGACTGAATACTCTCCTGCAGGTTGTAGAGAAAATGATGTCTGTGAACATAGCATCATCACATGGCATCGCTGAGTGAGATGTATGCAGGGATGCCAACCTTGTAAACAGCATTGCAGCCTTCTGAGAGCTGAAAAGCCATATTTTTGGGTGGAAAAACAGTATTTGATACCTTTCCTGCAGACGATGTGTGCAGTGTAGTAAAAAAAATTTGGAAAACCAGTATTTGCCAAAAAAGGTGCAGTATTTTTGGCAAAATAGAAGTACAAAATACTTCAAAATGATAGCAGTTGATATCTCTGTGTATGCCACTGGAAGTTTGAAATTGGACATGCAGTGATGTTGTACAAGTGAACCTTGTTATAAAAAGGACTAGAAAACCATAACAATTATTATAAAGCAAGATATTTTTGCTCCTTGAAATTTTCGTAAATTGTCACTGGCATTCAATACATATAGTGTAGACAAGAACTTTTGCGCGTAGTTTATTCTTGTAATCTTGGCTCTCGCAAAATTAGCAAAATTGAAATGCACATGAACATTCCTCATTTTACAGTACCTTGTAATGTGGGGTCGCTTACTAAATGAGGATGCCGAAAACGGAGAAAAATTACAGTAGGGACCTGCAGAATCGCCTTCTGACCTCTTGATAACAAAGTTCAGCTGTACTGACAGACAGTACTAAGAACTTTGTGCCTTTAACATGTCGGTGACAGTGCTCTTGCTTCTTTATGTACATTGTATGTGGTGTTGTGAGTCACTGATTTTCTGATCCATTGCTCGGCCAGGTACTCTGTTGATGTGGTCATTGACAAGCAGGTGGTCAACAAGGAATCTTTCAAGGATCCCACCCTCAAGCGCAAGGCAAAGAGGGAAGTCAAGACCAAGTTCATCGAGAGGTAAAACTTTATCAGATGTTTGTTTCTGTGTCTCTTTCTTTCCAAATAAATTGTGAGTGCTGGAATAATCTTGCAGAAAATATCAACAGAATTCAAACTTGGATCAATAGGAGGAATATTGTGATGATATTAAAGTCAGCTAGTATTGAAATGGGCACCTTAACACAAACACAGGCATTGACACATGCAGAGAAAGAATAATTGGCAATGTTGGTATGCTGTCACATGCATGTGAAGTTGCTTAAACTGTAACAGTCATGACGCAGTGCACTCCCATTATAACCAACACAGTTACAGTTGTATAACAAAATTCTTAGTACATGTATGTACAACAAAGTAAAAGTTCAGCTCCTAGAGTTATCATCCATTGTATCTTTATATATTTTACTGTTTTGCTATAACAAAATTTTGATTAAAAAAAAAAAAACTGCGGCAGTTCCTGAGAATTTTGCAGTTGCAATGTATGCTCGTCTTTAACTCAATTCAGCACTTATTGCATGATTATTTCTCTCTGTCGTTTCTCCCGGCACTCCTTGTCAAGACTGAATAATTCAGTTTGATATGAATTGAGAATGTGCTGTTTGATATGAATGATTCAGGCATGACATGCTGCACAGGGGAAACTGTGTGTAGCGAGAAGATCAGTAACGAAAAAAATTCTCTCAAATGCATCACTGTAAAAGTGGTTTCTTTCACGTACAGATACTTTCGCAATTTCCATCAGTGCAGACTTTTTCGCATGTGTTTAAATTCGCAGTCGGCAAAATCTATGAATCACAGTTGGCAAAAACGTTTATTTTGCAGATGAAAACCCAAACTATAATCCAATTATTCTTTTATTTATTAAATAGAAATTAAAATTAAATGCAGGCTTACCTGAAATCCAGTCTCTTGAGTACTTTATAACATGCTTGTACCTACATTGCGCGGTATCGCTGTGTGTGTGTTGACCATCAATACACTCAATGCACGGAATCTTTGTGTGTGCATGTGAGCAGTAGCGTTGTAACAAGCAACGAGTTCAAAACATTTCCTTGCGTGGTTATTTCGCGTGACTTCTCAAAAAATTTTCGCGTGATGTTAAATTCGCGGTTCAACCTCAAAGCGCGAAAAGCGCGAAAATAAAACCACCGTGAAAGAAACCACTTTTACAGTAAACAAACCATACACGATACCAGGTGAGTCATTGTGCTGTAATGATGAAATCGTTTATGTTGCTCACAACAAAATTTTGTTTCATTCAGATCTTGTGCTGCCCCCCCCCCTTAATCTCTTGAACTGTAATCCGTATGTCATCATTGCAATAGAACTCTCATACGCACAGTCACATTCACAATATGAGATCAACTCTTCTATAGATTTGAAGAAAAAAAAACACAACAAAAGGCATGAAAAAATAAGACTTTTCCCTGTACTACAAAGGCTTGCTTTTTAGTGCTAACATGCTTGGAGTTTTCTAACTTTTTACTACGGATGTAATTGCTGTCTCATCACATAGTTTCATATTTTGATATGTACTGTATTTGTTTTCTGTCTGTTTGTTCTGTGTGTGTAACATTTATGCAGGTACAAGACTGGCAAGAACAAGTGGTTTTTCCAGAAGCTGAGGTTCTAAGAACTGGACCAGTGACTGCCCCCATTCTTACCCCCAGAGAGACTCTGTACATTTGTGAAGGACTAGTGATCGCACCCACACATCCCAAAAACATGCGTTTTACCATGGCCTGCAATAAAAAGTGAAATCTGGTACTGATATTACCAACCCAAATTCAGGTGTTCCTGTGTTGCTTTGTACCGGGGTGCAGTGTTATTTCCTGGGAGTGGACAGTGTGGAATGTTGATTTGAGATGTCTGAAAGGTCAAATTGTGACCATTAGTGTTCTCATCTTGTCTTACATTGGTGCAGTAGACCTAACCCGACCCCCCCCCCCCCCCCGAAGAAAATAATTACAAAAAAAAAAAAAGATTATTGTGTCCTGTTGGAGAAGAAGATACCTCAAAGAAGTTACATGTATTTATCTTCCTTAATTTGTAGAGCCTTAATATCTATAGATTCATTGGTGTCTTATGATAAATGGATATAAGTGCATATGCAATGTACTTGAATAAATTGTTTAAAAAAGCTCTGTTTCTGGCCCCATGCACACAAAACCTGCAACTTGAATATTTGAGGTGTTCTTATGTTTCAGAAATTAGATGAGTAAAAGCACAAAGTTAAGTTCCAGGATTGGGTTTTCTTTTAACTTCTAAGAAAATGTCTTCCAATAGTGAATGTCATAAAGAGTAATTACAAAAAAATAGAAAAAAAAAGAAGAAAGAGGAACGAAAAACAAAGCCCAAGTGATACAACCACTACACTGTAATGCCTGAACTAAGTACGTACACCATTGCTGGAACAATATCTGTGGTGTGCGAAATTGTTTTTAAGGTGACAACTAGATGGTACTCCAGACAATGTGTTATACATTGTATCTGCATATAGGGATTGATCAGTCCTGGCTGCAGGTGATGACAGTTTTAACCACTCGTGGTTTTGACAGCTTGGAAGTACATTGTATGTACAGTATATGAACTGTAGAAGATGTGAATGGATGTTTGGTGGTGTGAGTCTTGCCTCCTGGATGAAAGAGAGCGAAGGGAGAGGGAACTCAGAGAGAGAAAAGAGGGGAAATAAGTACACTGTACACCTGTACTGTAAAAATGGATATTTTCGCACAAGTAATTTTTTTGCATTCTGCAGAGTGAGATGAATTTCGCATGTTTGTAATTCGGCAGAATCAAGATATTACATAGTGGTGATGTATAGCAGGTAAAAATACTTGCATCCTTTTATTTTCGCGCTACCTTTGTCGCACGACTTGGTGGCGGAATCAAAACATTACATAGTGGTGATATATAGCAGGCAAAAATATTTGCATGCTTTTATTTTCACGCTACCTTTGTTGCGCGACTTGGTGGCACAGAACGTGTGAAAATTTCCACTTTTAAAGTTCATGTGTTGTAATATGTAATGGAACAAGTAGAAAGTGGCAGGCTAATGGACAGGTGAAAGTTATGGGTTAAGATCCTTTCTATGGTAGCCTTGTGAATGTGTAATGTGTGTGTGTGTGTGTGTGTGTGTGTGTGTGTGCGCGCGCGCATGTTGGACATGAAATCATTGACTACAAGAAAGCATTGTATGTAGGGTGTACAGTGTAAGACATACGTACTGTATCTCTTTCATTGCTCTTCAGAATCTCCCTGATTTGATGGGTGAATATTGGCACCCCTGATACAAAGACAAGGGGGGGGGGGGGGGGGGGTTATAAAACAAAAACAAAAAAATCTGAATTTGGAAGCGTGGGGGTAGGCCTACCAATTACTTACTGTTTGTTTGTGGGTTGTTTTTTTTCGTCACATGAGTAGCCACAATCACACCCCAAATAAGGCAAGGAATAGTCTCACTACATCTCAATTCTCCCATCGATTGCTGCATAAAGATACTCGTGGCATAAAAACGTTATTTCTGTAATTTCAGTGAACCATACCTACCCCTTCCCCTCTCCCCCCCCCCCCTTTTTTTTTCTTTGCTGATTTGTAACAACCATGTCACACAAAAAAGGGTAGTAAATAGCAAGAAATCTTTTAAATCCAAGGAAAAGATTGGGGACGTGTGAGGTCATGACATCATCCCAGTAACTATTTATGACTCCCATCGATGTCACTGTGCTGGAAAAACGTAAAATCTGTATGGAGTTTCATGACTACCTCACAAACAAAATACGGTGTACATGTATGTCGGTCAACTGGAACATGATGTAACTTTCTGCGTCGGATAGTAAAAAAAAAAAAAGTGAGGACGTGTGGGGGCGCTCTTCACTTCTCCAGCACAGTGCCGTACAATCATGGCACTGTTGCAACAATTATTGTTTTATTTCGGAGGAACCTCTGCCACGCACAACAGACACACACACACACATATAGAAAGTGTGGTTGTGTCCTACTGGGGACTCTACGTGGAAACATAATAATGACTGCCTAGACACCAACATTTACCTGCCATTAGTATACTGTTCACCATAGCTACTCTGTTGCTAGTGTCGTGACAACGCACAACTTTATTTTCGCAGAAGGTAACATTTTGAAAGCCTTGCCAAGTTTTACCGATATGGAGGCTTCCTCACTTAGGCCGATGTAAACTTGTTCTTTGGAATAGTAGTAAACAGACTTCTTTGTGTCATTTACTTTAAGTGTGCCAAAAGACCGGGAAAGTAGGGGCATATTAAACGTGGACATACTGCGTGAAAATGCGATGCCACACCTCATGTTGGATTTGACAAGAAATGAGCAAATATCCGGTTTTATGAAGAGTTATAGTTGATTATGATTATAGTTGATTTCTAAGGTAAGTCTGTGGCAGCCTGTGTGGTAAGGAAATTTATAATCGACTATATCTTTTGATAAAACGGGGCCCAAGTATTCATCAAAATTGGACCTGAAGTAAGAAGATTTCGAAATTTCAAAGTTTTTACACATTGACATTCACAGTAACCACATAACATGCAAATTAGATGAAGCGGTGATGTCATGGCTCTATACAACGGTTTTATTGAAGGACTAGCAAATTTTCACCTTTTTTTTTGCTGGGGGGGGGGAGAGGAATGTATCCTCCTAAGTTTTGTTGAGTTGGAATATTAAAAAAAAAAAAAAAATATGACATTTCATTATTAAGTGCTGTATTTATTCTATTTTTGTGCCCAAATCGGAGAGTTGTGAATTGATGATATTTCTACCTAATCAATTTGCATAACATGCAAATTCATACGGCATCACTTTTCATATGAATTGTAAATGTTACTAACGTAACTACTAGGTGTTAGATGAAAACTTGAGAAACTAAATTTGCGTGAAATACATTAGATTTCTATTCCCATTACCTGAATCTTGAAACTTTTTAGTTTTAATAGTGACATACATACATGTATTTCAAGTACCATCAACGGAAACTTGAAACTTTGATTGTTTATTATAGTTTGTTAATTGTCGCTTTGTCGTTTTAGTAACGTCAACCTGAGCATTGCATGGGTTTTTCTATGCAAGGATGCAAAATCGCTTTGCATTTCTTGTGTAATTGAAGGAGAGAGGGGTTTTTAGGCAGTGGTAGGCCTATACCGTCAATGAAAGTTTATGCCTCGTCTGTTGGAATAGTCACTAAAACCATAGAGCTACAACACAGTAGCTCTGTCTAGATAAAACTATGCACAATTAGGAACTACGAACAATGTGGACCTACTATAGAGTGAGTGAATGAATGAATGAATGAATGAATGAATGAATGAATGAATGAATGAATGAATGAATGAATGAATGAATGAATGCATTGATGCATGAATGAACGAATGAATGAATGATTAATTAATTAATGAAGGAAGGAAGGAATGAACGGATGGATGGATTAATGACTGACAGTCGAACTAAGGAATGAAGGAAGGTGAAGCAAAGATAGTAAAGATCAAAAGTAGTCTTCAGACCAACCAGCATAAGGAAAACTGTAAGTATGAATAACGTTACAGGAAAGAATAATGAAAATAATATTGTTTAATCTGTCAAACGGTGGGCTTGCATTATGTCGTTCTGTTTCGTGTTGTCTGCACGTGATTCCTCGATCGACACCAGCTCCGAGATTGACGTCGTCGCAACACCGCCGCACGCAGGATCCAGCCAGATATAATGACGGATCGGGGGGGGGGGGGGGGGGGGGGGGGCACCGGACGCGCGCCCCCTTTAATTTTTCTTAAAACAAAAGGATAAAAAGAAAAGAAAATGAAAGGGGGCATCTGCGCCCAACCCGTTTAATTTTCGATTTATTTTATTTTATCTTTATTTTATTTTTATTTTTTTTCTCAGCTGATTAAACCCGGAAGTGGCACCGGAAATATCTTTTTTGCCCCCGCCCCCCACCCCGTTTTCCTGGATCCGCCCCTGGGATACACGCGCGCAAATGATGCTCGCAGCGTGCTTGTCAGCGTTCTATCATCGAACGTCGATTCGTGACTGATCCTCACTCCAAAGTTGGGATGGGGCTAAACTTGGCGTGAATCTCACTTGGTGCGGTGGTAGAGCGTAGCGGCTCGTTGACGCTGATTCCGGAAGTTCTTTCCGTGTCGTGTTCAGGAGGAATTCTCACCACTTCTTCCAAATAGTTACTACATCGAAAGTGCGCAATTCCATATTATACACGGATATTAATGTACGTGGAAACAAACAAATAGGAACTTGTGTTACTCTTTCACATTGGACTTGACGGATTATCGTCAGTTTTTTTTTTCTTCTTCTTCTTTTTCTGTATTTTTCTTTTCTAAGCGTCTCGCGATTATCGCTGGAGTAGAAATATTGGGTCGGGTGAGATTTTTGCCAACACACATGTGTCTGTCTCTCACGGCAATTTGAACGTGTCACTGGAGTCCACGGCTATCAACGAAACTGAGTTGGTTTCAGCTTCATTTGATCACGCAATATGCGAGTATGCAATGGGTCAAAGAACAGGGTCAAGTTTCCGCTTCCATTCGCTTACACGTGCACGATGTTTTGGAGCGTGAAAAGAGAAAAGCAACAACCTCCAACCTTCGCCTTATTCGTTGAAGGACTCCGTAGCAGCCCACTTTCGTATTCGTGTCCTTGGTGCACGCTATATCAAGGGGCATGATTAATCATCCCATATACTTTTTGCTCGTTCGTAAGCTGTAGCTCATCTCGCGGTACAGCTTTGATATGAGTCGTCTGCGCGTGGATGTGATCAATATAAAGACACGATACATCATACCAAGGAGGTGGAAGCATTAACAATAAAGGTCACCTGTTTATTACTGAAGAAGGTTTTCTAGTATTAGTAGTAGTACCTCCTTGGTTGGACGTGCTCTCTCGAAGTTGTTTCCAGTCGCACGTTCACTGCATTATGCCACGGATATACTTCACTGTCGTTGTCTCCGGAACAGCCTGGTTCTCCCTCGCGTTCCTCCTCTTCCTCATTCACCACGAGAGCAGGGATGTTTTGCGCACCGTGCAGCAGGGAATCGTTGCCGACGTGCCCGTGAATGCCGGGCAGGTCCACGATGGTGGAGGTGGTGGTGGTGGAGGGCATCATCATTTTCACGCTCATCCATCGGAGGGCAACGGGAGGAGGAACGTCCATTCTAGGGAGGAGAAGGAGCTGGACCCGATTTTGGGCCAGATTGACAAGGATATTCCCCGCTTTGGTCCCGGTGAAGGAGGGCAGCCGGTGTTGTTGTCCGGAGAGGCCCTGGGGCGGGCGAAACTCACCCGACACTTGCACAATTACAATCTCGTCGTGAGCGATAAGATTTCAGTGGAGCGGAGCGTGCTGGATACCAGAAATCAAAGGTGTGGATGTATAAACAATTGATATATAATGTATGTAGTATGTTCTCTACCACTAAAAGAAGTTTGAGTGAGTGGATATGGTGTATAATCGACGACCATCTGGATGCATGTATGGTGGTCATCGATATACATCATGATGATGGTGTTGACGATGATGTCGTGGTCATTGAATGCATCATCGCACAATGCGTGAGACTTGGTAGCTCTGTCAAGTCTCGAGTAATC
Organism: Diadema antillarum; assembly: GCF_040938485.1. Classification (NCBI taxonomy): domain Eukaryota; kingdom Metazoa; phylum Echinodermata; class Echinoidea; order Diadematoida; family Diadematidae; genus Diadema; species Diadema antillarum. The sequence goes on along the minus strand of NW_027271288.1, from coordinate 869,793 downwards.
GATAATGTACAGTGTACCATGTATTATATCATAATACATGTACCTGGTACAAACAATGGATTCTGATGGCAATGTGCTGACGATGACGATAATCATAATGGAGGGAAGTAAGGACATCAATGATGGTGCTGCTGCTGCTGATGATGATGATATGATGATGATGATGATGATATGATGACGATGATGACGATGATGATGAAAGTGTCATAACGATGACGTATGCTATATCGTGTGTGAAGTCTGACCCTAGACAATGATTTCTGGCCCTAAGAATTCTGGCCTGACGTCAGTAATGACAACGACAATGATGAAGGTATGTGTTAATGATGATAAGTATAATAGGAAGGTGCGTCAAAGGTGATATTACAGGGATGATATAGTGTTGGTTGAGATGGAGCTGCAGGTTTCCAACTTTTTTGTGAGATAATGAGAAACCTTATGAAAACTAAACAGCAACATTCAATTCTAAGAGGTATTTGAAGTTTATTTGATGAAAATTGGTTTTGAAATGGCCGAGATATCCGGAAACAAAGATGTTCTAATAAATGATGGGACCCACCTTTTATTAGTTCTAACCGCTTTGTTTTACTTTTATCTTTGCCATTTCAAAGCCGATTTTCGTCATATGAACTTTGCATTCCTCCTATATGCTGTTCCATATATTTCATAAGAGGTTTCTAATTATCTCACAAGAAGTCAAAATGTAAATTCCCCACCCTCAACCAACTGCACTGAACTGAAGTGGACCAAAACAATACAATCCTTTTAACAATGATGATAATAATTGCAGCGGCTACAGATTAAAGAACAAACATTTTGGCGGTGAAATTTGAGATAATGACTGCGAATGTAATACTGACGGCGAATGTGATACTGAAGGCGAAGACTGCTATGGTTGGGATAACATGTCGACGCAGGTGATGATGATAATACCTCAAACAGGGTGATGTGTTAATTGTTGATATCATTTCTATAGGGTCATAGAATAATGACAGTGGTTTCTGTGGTTAAAGATATTCCGTTCATCGTCAATTATTAGTCACCGTTGCATTTCTTCTGACTGCGATATTGAATCACTACGCCCTTTGTTGCAGGATGTCAAAATGTGGCGCCTCTTGTAACTGAATTACGTTGCCATAAAAAAAAGAATCACCCGAAGACTGAATACTTAAATGCATAATATCATTTAATGAATATAACATCATGAAACAGAAGGAACGAATAAATGAAAGTTTAAGCAGAACAGACAGATACAAAGGAATTAGAATGTGACGTGCTGGGGGTATCATTGCGTTACAGTACAATTCTTCTGATAGGGAGTAAGAAAGACCTGGGATATGAAATGGAATGTATAATGTTGTAAGTTTGAATTAAAGAAAAAAAATCTGCCATTGCTTTGAGTTTTGCTTTGATTTTCACATCACCCGAGAGAGAAAGGAGCAGATGTGCCTCATTAATTTATCAGAAATACGAACTCACAATCAATGACTTCAAATGTTGAGTTTCCCGGTTCAAATTCACTGGCTTTGCCCATAGGCGAGTAATCAACATGTCATTTGACGCATTATTGCTATGATATTTTACGGTGTTTTGGGGTGTGTTTTTTGTTTTTAGTTTCTTCGTAAAATAACTCCAAACTCAACTTATGAAGAAGGCATCTAATTTTTACAGACACAAAAAATTATATGGCTTGAGACGGCATTGGTACGTGGCCAAGAAGTATATTTCAGTGTGTCTATAATATGCAGTCACACGCGTATATAGAACACCACATCAGATGAACTGTATAGAGGTATTCAAACGGTATCCAATTTTCTCATAGGCCTGTACAGTATACTCCAGTAGCTGATTCGCAGACTTCCGGTGTTCAGGTACCCGCAGGTATCCCTCCCCCACCTTCAAGTGCTGTACTCTCTAAAAAAAAAATCGAGTGAAAATATTCACTCTTGAAGGAGTGAAAATATTCACTCTTTAAAGGGGTCCTGAAATCCAAAATGCATGTTGATTTGTGTTGATTTATGATACCCTCAACATCACTTATGCGGTAAAACAAATATCTAGAAACATTCCATATATTTTTAACGTTTTTTTCTTTTATTTTTCTTTAGATTACTTGGGAACGCCCACAAAAAATCCTTCCATCCTAATCAATATTGATATTCTTGAGATGACATCATCTGTCAATCATTGCTGAAGTACTGAAATGTTTAACAAAAGACAATGGAATGCACCTTCCTCTCGACTCAGCATAACTTGCATGATTCTGTCATATTAATGTGACTAACAAAAGACATGGCGAGGGAACATGCAAGTTATGCTGAGTCGAGGGGAAGGTGCATTCCAATGTCTTTTGTTAAACATTTCAGTACTTTACCAATGATTGACAGATGAGGTCATCTCAAGAATATTAATATTGATTAGTTTGGAAGGATTTTTTTGTGGGCGTTCCCAAGTAATCTGAAGAAAAATAAAAGAAAAAAATCGTTAAAAATATACGGAATGTTTCTAGATATTCGTTTCACGACAAAAGTGATGTTGAGGGTATCATCAATCAACACAAATCAACATGCATTTGGATTTCAGGGCCCCTTTAAGGAGTGAATACAAAAAAGAGTGAATTTAGAGTGAAATTGGAGTGAAAATAATGATCATTTTCACTCGTTTTAGAGTGACCTCAAGGATCACTCCAGAATATTCGAGTGATCCCTGAGGTCACTCCAAAATGAGTGAAAATGAACATTTTCACTCAAAATTCACTCTAATTTCACTCTAATTTCACTCTTTTTTGTATTCACTCCTTCAAGAGTGAATATTTTCACTCAATTTTTTTAAGAGAGTATCTTAGGGTAGGCCTATATAAGCAGGTATAGGTGGGACCCACCTCCCTGGTAGAAGCTTGAATTTGCGAGTATCTGTTCGCATATTTCGTCCTGCTTCCATCAAAGTTTAGTAGAAAGGATGGCAATGGAAGTCTTGATAACACCCACGTGGACCTGTCATGAAGCAACTCCCCTTTCAACGATGCCTATGATAGCTATAATAATAACGCTTGATTTCAGACGATAACGACGAATTTAGGTACATTGAACCTCTCTCTGACCTTCAGACTAACGGAAGTGTATATTGTGGCGAAACAATAATATAAATACGCCTACTAAATCCTTATCGTTTCCGAGACTTACAGAGAATCCTGCCATTGCTATAATTATGCTCTCGTTTACCATATATACAGGAAATATATAATAGGTTAAGCAAGAACGTATGGTATTTATGATACGAAGCACGTAGTTGACGTTCTTATACACTCCTTACTTTCCGAATTTTATACTCTCTATACCTTACTTTGAGCACTATAGGAACATGCTCACAACTCTTATAATCAAATAGCGTTGGATTATTCATGTGTGAGTAGCTCGAACGTCGTCTGTCATCTTCATCCACTCAGGTTTTTGTTTGTTTGTTTTATTTTGTTTTCCACCTTAATGATGCGACACGCTCAAAAACCACTCTAGACACTCAGTCGTTTCAGTGTCCAATGAGTCGGCTAATTGTTAAGTTGAGTGAGTCTGAGACACAACAGTTGCCATCGTTCGCTGGCACCCAATCACATAGTTGCCATGGTAACCTGGAAGTGGTTTATTGAGGTGAAGTTCGTGCCAACCACTCAACAAGGTCGGCATGGTTGATGGGACTCGCACGCCCGGATGAAGGTCCTACCCTAGACTATCTGCCATGGTGACATCCAAAAATGGCTCCCTACATCATTACAGGAGTTTTTGTATACCTATTAGGCCCTGATATATGTACCTATAATATGAACGGGAGCAGCGAAATGCACTCTGGGCAGATTATGGACAAATCGAGTTTTAATTACAGAATAGATAATTGTGTTGGAAAAAATATTGTCACTTCATTTTGATTCATGAGAGAACAGAAGATAGGAATAGAATTAATGCGTGACGGATCTTTCACCCAGCTGCAAAATCTGTTCATCCGAATTATATAGCGAAGAGTCCCTTTTATTTTCTGTAACAATCTTTGAGTTATCGCGGCGTTTTTCCCCGAAATTTCAAATTCATTTGACAGTCACTTTGATACCCCCTCCCCCAACGCTTAAGTATACTTCCACATCTTATACAGTGTGTCTACGCTTGTTTTTCTATATACTGGTATTCTCTATAATTCCATAATATCATTTTCTCCTATATTATATATTTGAAGCTGTATTGAGTGTATTACCCTCTCACTTCCATACTCCACACTTGTTAGTGTATTTAGTGTAAGTCATGTTATTCAGGAAATGATGAAATGAAATGTAAATACAAATGTCCTGTGTCAGCTTTACGATTACGCCTGAAAGAAGTACTACTGAACAGTCGTACTTATCGTGTCGGCGTAAAAACTCACACTTATTGTTTGATTTAACATTTTGCGGAGAAACCTCAACGTGTTTTAAATGTGAAATTTTACCTTCGAAGTATACGTGAGCGAAGAGATGAAGGAGGGTGGGGGGGGGGGATGCAACCTCAAATGTATTGTCTGCCAACTGGATTAACATCATGATCATGTTATCGGAAATAGACCGGCAAGCAATAATGTCATCCAGGCTGCTCTTCGCCTTCCGTTTTATATATTAAACGACCTTTCTAAATAAGTCTGAAACTTGCATGGTGTATAATAATGATTGGAAAAGGTGCTTTCCGCCCACGCCTGCATCCTGTCAATGCTCACTGTTGTTGGATTTTTCTATTTCTGGAGCCCGCAAGCCTTTCGGTGATTTTATCACATTTCTGTAATTCGGAGATGTTGTTAAATCGTAAATTAAGCCGGATGAGAAGCCAAGGTTTTTGAATTCTGGGAGAGTTTTCGGCGTTTTCTTACTTCTTGTATACCTAGCCAATGCACCAAGTAAGCGTCAGATACAACTGTTGTGGATACGTATATGAAGTGATCACGGCCTTCAGACCAGAAATCGAATGATTTTAAATTGTCTCCTTTATAAGTGAATTGTGAATGTTAGCTTCGATGAATGTATATACATTGGAGACACAGCAAAAAAAAAAAAAAAAAAAAACCAACAAAACAACAACAACAACAGAAGACTGAATGCAATACCAGGTATATTGATGAGATTGGTTAATCATAGACAACAACAACAACAACAACAACAACAACAACAACAACAACAACAAAACTGTTAGTAAGACTAGTCCTGGAAAAAAAAAAGATCGCGATAAGATCGATTTAGGTAGGACTGATCTTGGAGATAGTTATATGCTGTAAGTGATGTTTGTGATGAATTGCGATGCCCAGGTGTTAAAATCAAGGAATGATAATAACTTGTCCTTCTTTCCCGCTTCGATTCTCCATCCCTCTCTGTCTGTCTGTCTGTCTGTCTGTCTGTCTGTCTGTCTGTCCCCACATCCACCTTCTCCAAACTATATAGATGCCAGGACATCACGTACAAGTTCTCCAACTTGCCCAGCGCTACCGTGATCATCGCGTTCCACAACGAGGCCTGGTCGACGCTCATGAGAACCGTGCACAGCGTGATCAATCGCACTCCCCGGGACGTCCTCAAGGAGGTGATACTGGTTAACGACGCCAGCGATGACGGTAAGACATCGTTGAGGACTTCGTTGTAAGCAGCGTTAAATAGGATGAGACTACAAATCTATATACCATAAATTATAAAATTATCCAGTGGCGGATCCGGGGGGGGGGGGGGGCGCAACCGGCGCACGCCCCCCCCCTTTAATTTTCGTAAAAAACAAAGAAAAGAGAAAGAAAAAAAATGAAATGAAACCCGGAAGTGGCACCAGAAATATTAGTCACGCCCCCCGTTCCAGAATTCCTGGATCCGCCCCTGTTATCGTTGTCTGACCAAAACGTAGCACTTTGCAGTGATATGTCTCTACAGCCTCTATGGCTAATTGCTTGTGATATTCTAGGGGTTCCTCATCTAACATTATAGTTTCATCTATATACCTTTATTGTTTCATTATGACTGAAATCATTAATGTCACGCAAAATGAAATATGCATGTAGATAGATGTCTGAAAAAAAAGAACTTCTAGTAACCAAAGTAACAGTAAAACAGTACACAATCGGAAGATGCAAACAACAATGAAGAATGAGTTTAAATCTGGACACGAAAAGAGCAAAAACAGACCTGAGCAAACATAGAATGATAGAAAGATTTTACGAGAGTCCCACTGCCCCTGCTTCAAATTCCTCTGTGGCGTAAACAACGGCTACATTTCAAAGTGAATGTATTCAAAGAAGGAAAGTATATGACCTGTTTATGAAAAGATATTTGTGCTTATATGCGGTGATTTTTGTAGATGTTTTGTGATTTTGATTTTTTTTCTTGTGACTGTCTCAAACTATAACCTCTGTATACATGCTCATAATGCTTGACAACGGTTGATTTTAAAGTATATATGTATATATATATATATGTGTGTGTGTGTGTGTGTGTATGTGTATATATATGAAATCAATGTACATGATATCATTTGTGCGATCCATATACCAACGTATCATGAAGATTCGCAAACTAGTATGTTTCCATGATAATAACATTCTTGCATATATCGTCTATATAATAATTGTATCAGGGAGGTGAATTTTCCACCTCCCTGGTTGTATCACCTTTTCCACTGTTTCACGTGTATCGGTTCACTCCCGATACTGAAAGTATTCAATCAAGTTGAAATGAGCGGACTTCACGCTTTGACTAACTACTGCTTCACTGGTCCGCGGATGGGAGTTTGAATTCAGTATCCATCAAGTGATGTGTTTCTTTCATTCGTGTTATCTTCATATTGCACATGTCTAGACCTATATATTCTTATACTTATAGTATTTCATTATGACATTCCTTAAGATTAAGTTCACTGGTCTGCAAATGTATTCAGCCCAAAAGTTTGAGCTCCATATGCACGCGCAGCTGCCGAAGGAATTTGCAAGGTGAAGAGTTCAAAAAATTCCTTGGCAAAACACTTCCTGGCTCTGCATCCGTATCCGTTCTATGCATTATTACTGTACATTGATATTGATATTGTGTGACTTGTCTTAGGAGTCCAGTATTGCCCATCGTTGCACTTGAGGGCAATGGAAGTTCTGTAGGACTCCTAGATGATTTCTGGAGCCACAGTGACTGTAGCCTTATTTTTTATTAAACCAGGGACACAAATCTTTATATCCTCTCAGTATACGTTTGACTCACTTTGGCAGATAACCAATCTTTTGCATGTCATCAGTTTTTGGCATGATGATGCTTAGAATGTTGCGTTTTGAAAGGATGTTGAGAAAAAGTTGTATCATAATGCATGGTGGGGCATGTGATCCACCAAATGGAACATGCTCCGTGTGTGAGCGCGTGTGTGTATGTGTGTTCGTGTGTGTGTGTGTGTGTGTGTGTGTGTGTGTGTGTGTGTGTGTGTGTGTGTGTGTGTGTGTGTGTGTGTGTGTGTGTGTGTGTTTATAAACATTACTTATTGATATCTTACACTGCTTCTTAAAGTAATGAATGAAGTTGATTCGCTTGAAGTTGATTCAATTTTCAGTCAACTTATAATTTGTGCTTAATACATTGTCTTCATAGAAATCCCGAACAATATGCTTTTCATGACGGTGATAGTTCCTCTCCACGTGAGTTTGATTGAGTCATGAAATATAATTGAAATAGATATGAAGTTGATTTAATCAAGAACATGTATACAAAGAATTCAGACAATAATGATATGGGCAAACAATGAGCGATTATGTAAATGAAAATCAGCATGGAACATGTCATGGAAAGGAAATGCAATGGTCTACTGTACTTTGTATCTAGGGCCTAAATGTTTTATTGACATTGTTTGTCTCATTCATTTTTTTTTTCACAGAAATCCTATTTTACCAAAATTTACGTCTATTCGCATATACAGAACAGCGGAGATGACTTGGGAAGATATTAAAGGAATCATGCATAAAAGCAAAAATGAGACAAGAGTAGTAAGTGGACACGGAGGGAGATTGGGGTCATGTTTTGCATGTGGCAAACATGAGAGTCATGTGTTTTTACTGAGCTTGTCTAGAATGCATTCATGGAAACAAAAGGAACCTCCAGACAGAGACATCCGAGAGAGAGAGATGATATAGAGGGAGAGAGCGGGAGAAGAAGATATACATTCGTGAGTCTGGAGGTCATGGATGATTACATTCATGTGTCTTCCAGGCTAGAGAAGAGGGCTATGATAATCAATTGACAAGCCGATGTGGCAGAGAGTGAGATGGAGAGAGGGAGAGAAGGTGGAATTACGGCAAATTTAAGCGCCAAATTGAATTCGTACCATCCAGCCGGGCTTCCGCTGGGAGAAACATTTACGTCGGATTGGACGTTAACCCTTTTGCCCTAAGAATCAGAGGGGCACGCCCTCTGGAGAATCCCCCTGCTGGTTTTGTCGCGGTCTGTTTTCTCCTCTCTTGCTCTCTATCTATCTATCTATCTATCTATCTATCTATCTATCTATCTATCTATCTATCTATCTATCTATCTATCTATCTATCTATCTATCTATCTATCAATCTGATATCCAGCTATATATCTATATGATATTATCTACCTATCCAGCTATTTTTCTGTCCAACTATCTTTCTATAGGCCTATATCTATCTATCCAGCTATCTACTGTCTATCTCCCTCTCTGTTTTCATCTCTATCTTCGTCTTTGATTTTCGTGTTTTATTTCTTCTCTTTCCCTCTTTCTCTATCGATTTTAGATCTATTTGTGTACCTAGTAATATATGAGTATAATCGCATGTACTCTTCAGTCTATTTATAGTTCTGTTTGTCCTTCTATATCTGTTTATAGGCCCTACCTGTTATCAAATTGTCTGTCTGTCTGTCTATGTATAATCTTTCTACTTAAATCTGTCTGTTTTTACCTATCCATCTGTCTATATCTATCGGCCTATCTTTCACTGTTTATGTCTATCAATGCTATCTGTCTATCTATCTATCTATCTATCTATCTATCTATCTCTCTATCTATCTATCTATCTATCTATCTCTCTATCTATTTAACTACTGGTTTCATCAAGACATCTTTTCTGTCCCTCGGGCTCCTTCTGATGATCTATCCAGACTTGTTTGTCGTTATCACTCGATACCCTTTTGCCTCTTTCCCTTGGCCTCTATCAGGTCTCTACGTTCCCTCATCATTTCACTTTATAATAATACATTTCTCTCAGTCCTCTTCTCACGCACTCCTCTTTCTTTTCTTGGTATATAGTTGTCCTTGTACTTTTCTGTTGTGTGTTTGGGACGTTTTATTTTGAGAGCGATGTGTTTGTCCTCGCTTGTTCGTCAGTAAGGGAGAGGGTAGCCGAGGGAGGTGGAGTTACACTTCGTGAGTATTTTGATGGCTGAAAGTTGAATTGAGGGACAGCGGAAGTGTAACCTTAATTATAAGATTCATTAATCTTTTTTTGATTAGTGATCAGACATTACGTCGTATATAGGTAGTGGTTTGTGTATGTGCATCCCTAACCTTCAAGCTTTATCTTCAGAAGAGGTTGGATATCCGTTTTTGGTGCCTGTAATCCTCTTCTCATTTCTGCAGCCATGTTTTGTAGAGTGATGTATACGATCCAATGTAACATTACTGATGGGCAGAAAGGTAGAGAAAGTAGTCAACCCTGATTCCATGACAATTATGCAATTAACATTTTCCGGTGATGATCCCGGTATGACGTCTAAATTTCCGGAGGGGCGTCGAGTTTCTTAGTGTTGTTTGGAAATCATAATCCGCTTATAATGATGAATATTACCTGTTATTTCAATAGCTGACATGTACGACGCGAAATTGCTCAGCCCCACGCCTTCTACCTCTCCCGGTAGATTTCATTGAAAAGACAAAAGAGATAATTTGCTTCATACTATAAGTAAACGGAAAAATATCCTAGAAAGCAACGAGTCCAATGAATGCTGGTCAGGTGATCAACAACTATTTGCAGAGCATTGAAGGGGGCAATTTAGCCGAAATGTTCCTGAATGTTTCCTTGAGATGCAATCGGTAATGTCAGACTTTTCCGCAAATTCATACAAATTAATACAGTCTGAATGTCAAGAAGTCATACATAGTCCCTTGGTGATCTTTAAATAGACGCACTATAACACTCACGCGACTATGACGACGCTTGCAATAAGTGTTCCCAGTCCAATTTAAGACTAATTGATTGTTACCATTTTTCTACATTTTTTTACAGCAAAAACGATGCAATGTGTGAGTGTATAATGGGCATCGCGGCACTCAAAAAGGGTGTTTAGATAATTATTTACATCAATATATTATGTAACCGATTACTTTCAATTCAAACTTTATTTTTAGTTTTTTTTTTCTAACAGAATATACAAAGTAATATGTGAGGAATATGATCCATACGAATGGTTTGTTAAAGGATGGTATAGTTTTGGTTGAGATGGGATTTAAGTTTTGAGGTTTTTTTTTTCGAGTAGAAACCACTTTGATATTAAAAGACATTATAATTAAGAGGGATTGAAAGTTTATTTGATGGAAATCGTTTTTGAAATGGCTGAAATGCCCCAAAACAAAGTAAAATAAAACGGTCTTAATAAAAGATGAAACCCACTTTTTATTGTTGCATCTTTGTTTCTGGATAACTCAGCCATTTCAAAACCGATTTTTCATCAAATAAACTTTTAATTCCTCTTAGAATTGTGTGCACCTTCATATTTTCATATACAAATATAAGTGGTTTCTATAATAATTGTTATCTTGGAATCCCATCTCAACCAACACTATACCATTCCTTTAATGCCCTTGAGGGAAGTCATATAAGTCCCAAGGAGACTTCGAGCGACTTATGATCTCCCCGATAAAATATCTGACGGAGAGTTAAACCCAAATATAGACGTGAATATAGAGTGAATGCAGCAATAATAGAACCCATCAGCGAAGTTTCAGGAAAATCTGACTATGCCCGTTTAAAAGTGTGGTGACATCATGTATGGACAAAGATATACAAAAATATTCAGAAGATTCATCATATTTTCACTTTTTTTTTCAATTTCAATTTGTCAGCTTGTTGGGCAGAAAAAAAAACACTACCACATAGTGCATGAAACTACTATAGGGTTATTGGATGTTAAATAGGTTATCAATCTCATATTACCATGATGTACATTTATCATTCAGTTGGGTTTTTTTTTTTTTTTTTAGAGCAGTGTGACAGAATGAACAAAAAAGTATTTACTATAAAAATCACGAGGTGTTGTATCCCCCACACTTCATCATGAATAACTAACGTGTGCAAGCGTGAACCAGGGAGGTGGGAAAAGCTTTCTGTATGTTGAGTGCATTTATCCAGTTTCCCATCCCACAGAACTTATCTGCATGGCTAGCGGATGATGCAAAGGTCAAGAAGTCATGAAAGTCAAGAACCTCACGTACTGACGTGGAGCTCGATGTGATCAAGGGGACAAGGAGGTAGGCCTACTGGGCGAGCTCGCTTCGTACCGAACCTCCTTGGTGTGATAACCATCCCCTTCGGTGTTACCATGACAACGACTGACGCCTCCATGGGAATGGGTGTATGGTACTTAACCTTCGCACGCCCCAGCCCCCCTGCTACTCCACTGACAGAAAGGTGTTAGCTTTGTCATCATCCCAGCATCCTTGTCAAGCGTACAGAGTTTGAATTAAAGTGATTAGCATAATATTGCGTGTTTCTTCACAGCAAGAGGGGTACATCCAGGGAAATAGTACCACCGTTGGACACATGTGGTCTTACAAAATTGATAGGTACGGTTATGGTTATTAATAGGATTTGTGAGGGATCCTCATCCCTCCTTCTTTTCCCAACCCGAAAGACAGAGAAAGAGTGAGACCGGGAGAAAGAATGAGGGTGGGGGGGGGGGGGGGGGGGGGAGAAGGGGGGGGGGGGGGAGAATCTATTTAACCCGGCTTAAAACATGTCTATCAGTGATGCGATTTACAGGGGGATAGCTTTGTGGACGTGGCGGACTTATCGTTTCCGACAGGAATGAAAAATGATTACTGGAGACTCTTTAGCTGGGATTAATTTGTTCGTTATCAACATTTGCCAGATATCGAAGAATGTTCTTACATTTGCTTTGATTTTATCACGTCATGTTTAGAGAGGAACATAAACTAGAAAAGGGAAAAAAGGAGAAAAAAGAGAGTTTTAAAGAGTCAGATTCTTGCCATGCTACGTGCATGATGCTTTAAAGGGCTGTGCATAAAGGTCGTTTGGTTTTTAGTTTGTTTCCAACATTATCAGGAAATAGCAATGATCCTGCATCTTGAGTCATTTGATGTGTTTAGTCTTTATTCTCAACTGCACGTGCAGGTGTAGTACTACACTTTAAGGGATGGCATAGTGAACATAAACCACTGTATGAAATGTTAAAGAGCATACAATTCTGAGAGGAATTCAAGCTTTGTTTATTTTGACGAAAATCGGTTCTGAGGTATCTAGAAACTAAGTAAAACAAAGCAATCCTTATAGAAGTTGGGTCCCAACTTTTGTTAGGATCGCCTTGTTTGGGATATCTCAGCCATTTCAAAACCAATTTTTTATCAAATAAGCTTCGAAAAACCTCAAGAATTATATGATCTTTCATATTTCATACCTCAAAAAAAAAATCATCATCACAAAGTGTTGGAAACCTGAAGCCCTATCGCAACCAAAACTTTATCATCCTTGGAGAATGTAATTATATGGCCAAGATGGCTTGAAGACGCATAGAAGAATTAAGATTATTGTTATCTATTATCAGTCCATACATTGTTGATTTTTTTTTTTCAATGACAGCCGATAATAGGTATAAGCATACACGTCATCACAAAACACATTAGTCATAACGCAACATTGATACCTCAATCATTCGCTCTTTTCAGAGGACACCGTGGCTAACCATTTGGAAATAACAAAGGATATTTTGATATTTGGCAATTTTTTTTCTGTGTTTTCCCCTTCAACCTTTGATCTACAACGGCTGCCTTTGACATGTTCTGATATTAGGCCGATGTGTTCTCATTTTTTTTAAATACTTATGTCACCTTTTTGTAAATTCAGAAGAAATTAATCAAGATATCGAAAAGACAAGCGCAGAAACACACACCTAAGCATTTTTAACAATGCGATAGCCCTATTGGAAAAAACACCAAGTTTTGCCGATTGAGTTGTTATATCGATTTTATAATGTATGACGAAACCCTACATGGCAAATTGAAGTTTTACCAAATTTGCAGGCTTTGTCAAGATATGTTTTGACCAAAATAGTGTCATGCTTGCTAGCCAATCCAGCTGCACGGTTATATAAACGAAGAAAATTTTGTATGATAAATCATGTCACATAAGCGATCATCTCAATTCATGTTTGATGCAGTTCCGCCATAATTTCATGTTCACATCCACGTTATCATCAGAGACGCAGGCAACACGTAAATAGGACTATGCAGCTATGGCCGAAATCTTTCTCAACAGAAGCAGTCTCAAACAACGCATGTATTACATAATCATCTCAGGACAACTTGAAAATGATACACAGTCGCGAATGGTATCATGACAACGCTTCTGTTTCAAAATCCTTGGACGAGCTGCATAGATGTGACCTTTTATGACGTCACTTCGCACAAACCCCATCTGACTGGGAATCGAGTTTCACTGCAATGATTTGCCTAGTCAGCGGATTGCGTGTTGTGCTCCACACGCTCGGCCGATTCAGGGAGGTGAAGTTCATTTCCTAGCCGCCTTTCAAGGCTTAACAAACTAAGTTTGAATGTCCCATCGGGTTTATTTTCTCTTATTTTTGTTGTTTTCTTTTGTTGGTCTGTTAGTTGCTGTTGTTGATTGTAATAAGCTAATTGTGAACCGCAGTGCCAGTGAGATCCCGGTGTGCGGAAACGGAAGCGGAAGCCTTATGCAAAGGTTGATTACGTATAGCCGTTGTTTCTATCAATAAAGTCATCATGACTTTTATTTTGTTTTTGTGCGTTATCAATGTGTTTGAGTGTGTGTGTGTGTGTGTGTGTGTGTGTGTGTGTTGTAGATGAAATGACGCGCGTACATTAAACCAACACAATTAAAACTCAGCGTTGATACACATCTAAGATATATAGCATGTGATGCAGTTTCATGCCTCATTGTGCCCAAGGAGGCAAGGCTCCCTCCCCCCCCCCCCCCCACCAAATAAAAGAGAGAAAATCATGTGATGTTTATTTTTCATCTTGCTGACTTGGAAAAGTATATTCCACTCTGAGTGTTCTATACGTGACAAAAGAGAACATTAAATTACTGGCGCGTTGAAGGGTACGTTTCCCTAAACATATCTGAATTGCAGAGTTATGAATGAAACACTAAGTGGGTGTCTTGAGATATCAGAGCAACCATTCTGTAAATAACACTATAATAATGATAATACCTTCTTCATTATCCAGGGTATATGTCAGAGTTGCCACCGCTCTATACCAGGAGGTCTGTCATTATTATTATTGTTATTATTATTATTATTATTGTTATTATTATTTTTTTCATTATTATTATTATTATTATTGCTATTATTGTTATTGTTATTATTATTATTATTATTATTATTATTATTATTATTATTATTGTTATTATTGTTGTTGTTATTATTATTATTATTATTATTATTATTATTATTATTATTATTATCATTATTATAATCATTATTATTATTATCATCCTATAGCGTTGCCATGCAAGTACTCATTTGTACACCTGGGTTTGAGAAGGACGTGGTGGTTAAAACTCCTTGTCCAAGGACGTAAGCTCTGGGCGGGAATCGAACTCGAGTCCTCCAATTGATAATCAAGAGTCTTATCCACTATGCCATACAGAGTGCCCGTACACATTCTGAAGTTATGTATCATTAAAGTTTTAGTTAATTTCACGGGTCGTCCTCTCAACCTTTATAGGTAAAGCACAAGGCCTATACAATATATAGCTCTCGATATTCGAATTTTCAGAAATAAGACGATGCAAAGAAAACGCAACAGGAATTTCAGGCCCCAAAAAAGTATTATATTCTTATACGACATCGACTAATTTCATGACATAGTCATGTCAGTAACATATCAAGGAAATAGGTGTACATGTATATGCGTCTCTTATCTGAGAAAATGAAGATTTGTGAAATTCACTAAATTTCTAGTTGCCCTTTACCCTTTAGAGCAAGCTTGCATGTGATGAGGATTTTTTAAATTTTTTATTATTTTTTGGTCAAATGCAAGGCAGAACGGCAATGACGGTTTCATGCTCTACCAAGAAGCCTATTGATACATACTGTATATGCAAAGCTCTGAACAGATGACCGGTTTTTCCCAGGTCAAAATTTGTAAAGCCTCATACAGTTGGAGTGAATCGTTCGCTGTCATTGTCGTATATCATGATCGTTATCTGTGTAAACAGAGTATACTCTATCATCATGTGTGTAAGATTATAAATACTTTAATTTTTATTGGAAATATGGTTGTTGTCACAAGTTATTAGGAACTAATTCCGGTCATCTTCAGACAAGCATGTGAAAGAGAGGAACAATTAATTTCTACGCGGTTTTTTTCAGTGGTAGTCTGAGCAGTGATGACGGGTCGGTTGCGGCTGAGTTCAGCGGAGGAGGTTTCCCTGGTCACTGGAGAGTAATCCGCCACGAATTGTTTCGTCTCATCAATCATAACGCAGTCTGTTCCCTTAGGCAAGCTGAATCATCAACCATAGATTATCTTATGATTAAGCCCTATGCTTAGTCATATCTTAACGATATATAAATCTATGATAAATTCATGGTACCACCGAGGATGTATTATTTTGGCGAGCTCGCCTTGTACCTCCTTAGTATACCACGAGGCAGGTGCTTGGAAGATCTCATCTCTATCTCCATGGTAACATGTATATACCCGCACTGTCTGGGGTGGCATGAGACTGACTAATTTTTGATACACTCCGCGTATGATTGATTGCTAGGAAATCCACAGATCTGTACGGAAGATGCAAAGAATCCAAGATAATACGTCTTTTGCGGAAAGATTCATTCACGACACGCAGGAGGAACACCAATGGCTGACTTTAAAGGGATGGTATACTGTTAACTTTTTGTGAGATAATTAGGAAAAACTTGAGATACTAAAGAACATACAATACTTCGAGAAATTCAACGTTTATTTCATGAAAATCGGCTTTGAAATGGCCGAGATACCCCAATACGAGGTGAAACAAAATGGTCCTAACAAAAGGTGAAAACAAAATGGTCCTAACAAAAGGTGGGTCCCACCTTTTATTGGGATTTTTTCTTGATATCTCAACCATTTAAAAACCAATTTAGATGAAATAAACTTTGAATTCCTCTTGGCATTAATTGCATGCTCTTTATATTATTTCATAAGAGGTTTCACATTATCACACAAAAAAGGTTGGAAACCTGAAGCCCCATCTAAACCGAAACCATTTTTTAGTTTCTTTTGTAGTGTGACTGAGGTATAATATAACTATGGTAGTTTTTGATAGCCCAGTGAGTTTTCAAATCAGGCTTGGGTGTCTGAAATATATGGGAGACGAATATTCAAGTGTCGATATGAAAGGAAACATCCACAGAATCTGTTTTATCCCTTGAAGCCGCAAGATAATCCGCGATGTCTCCACGCTTTCAAATCCCCGTCTTTACTCGTGCAGCCATCAGATCGTTCCCACCTCCCTGGATCGAGTTACGTGTCATGAATCATGCATAAACCTCTTTAGTAAAGCAACCGGGTAATGACAAATCACATGATTGCAGGCTGTAATAAATTTCTGCTTTCTACATATTAATTGCTAACCAATCATCTCGTTCAACAAAACAAGCTTAGGAGTTATTTCCATGTAGATCCGACTGTCGTGATCTAGCTTTGTATATATCAGCTTGCATCCGATACTGACAATGTGTGTTTGACTGAATAATGCTACAACGCTGCATATTGATCAATGAAATCCAGAAAGAAAGTTACTTAACTTGTTCAGTTCATCACGAGAACGCCTTAAGCGAAACCACACGGATTATGAAAAGGTGACATTTTTTTAATTCATATTTTAGATATAGATTATTTTACACAGATATTGATCGGGGTGCGGCTCTCCCGTACCCCCCCCCCCCCCTCCACCTTTTCTATAGGTCCATGGTGAGAGGAAGGTCCTGTTTGGCATTATGAGCTGGAAAATAAACTCGGTTGGTCGGCTCTATAGCGATAACATGTGCAAGTGAGGTATGCATGGTGGGAAGCAAACGAACAGCTGTTACTCTGTTTTTTTTTTGAAGACCGTATATCTCGAGCAGGTGACGAGTGGACCCGCGTTCCCATACACGAGGACACGACATGCATGGGGAGCGGATAAATGCCGCTATGTTTGTCATAAAAAGAGCTTGAAGAATTCCCGCAGACCACAGCCACGCGACGTGCTCTGGAGCTTCTCTTTCTTTCTTTATGTCCAGACCAGGCCATGGTTTCCAAGGCAACGGGTCACTCGGTCAGTCTGATCGCAGGTCAAGGGACCATTGGACTCCAACTAGATGGCCACAAAATTCATGGCTACTGAGAAATACCTTTTTCCCCCTTTCCCTTGGTGCAGACAAATTTATGATCAACAAAAGAAAAAGTTACGTTGACAAAAAAAAATCCGTGCGGTGATCGTGAAAAAGAAAAAAATGGTTTTAGCAAAAAATGCAGGCATAAACCAGAAAGTGGGGTTGATGACGGTGGCACATGCAGCTGTGTGTTATCCTTTCTAGATTTCATTTTGACCGCAGCATTCAATAGTCTCATTACAATATGATGGCATTTACTCTTCGAACGTCTTCAGTGTCAGCATCATTACCTCGATCGTTGCTATAGGCAGGGAGGTGAGACCCCCTCTCACCTCCCTGCTATAGGTAACAATTCAGATGACCAAGTCGGTGACACGACATTTGCTCCTGCGACAATTGCTCCGGTCTTATTTTCTCTAAGGACTTACGGTTAGGGTTAGGGCTGTGATAGGGTTTTAGGTTTAGTTTGATGTGAGAATTAGGATTAGGGTTAGGGTTATGTTTATGGGTTGAATTTACGTTTGGCTTAGCATGCAGATATATCATGGGAGTAATTGTCGCAGGAGCAAATGTCATGGAACCGTTGAAGTCACTTTCGCGCCGGACAGGATTTGAAATCAAGCCCCCTGTTTCGTTTATGATTCTTGAGCCTATAAGCCACTATGCCATAATGCTTCCACAATCGGTCGTGAATCTCCAATTGTTTGTTCGTTTGTTTGTCTTGTTTATTCTCATTTCCGAATCATATCCTAAACTGAGACGATTCCTCAATCAATGAACTTTCGCCTGCCAATGTTCATTCCGAGTGGATCTACTAACGTCGGGAACTTCCATACTTCTGTCCATGTTCAGAGTGTAGCCTATACGGCTGCACAGTCTTATTTTGCTTTCACTTATTTATTTATGTATTCATTTAGTCTTGTTTTCACTGGGTATTTCTATTCTATTTTGTTGTGTGTGTATGTATGAGTGTGTGTGTGTGTGTGTGTTCGTGTTAGTTTTACATGGTCGATGGCAACGCTTATTGGATCTTGTGCAGTTCAATATCACATAGATGTTACTGTACTTCCAAGTAAATGAAAGCCCTCGAAACCTATTGTGGCAGGTGCGTAAATACAGCCTCCGGCACTTTTTACGAGTCTTTAAATCACAGCCAAGTTTACTCTTAAAACAAGATCAAGTTTTCCCCTCTTTTTCTTTTCTTTGACACCGGCATAACAAAGTATACTTCACCTCCATCCAGACAAGGTGCTGGGGTGCCACCTCCCTGCACCCGAATAGAACTGATATTAAACTATAACGAAAAGAATTTACGGGAAGGAACCTACTGCGGTGGGTTATTGAACTTCGTATGCGTATAAATCTTGGGTGTACAATTTTCCCGCATCGGCACTTTTCTGGGCAAGAGACTTCGGCGAGAAATAAAGCAATACCGTCAATCCTTCTGTTCGATGTTATCGTGTAGTGGAACCATGGCGCTAGCCCCACTTTGAGAGCAGGGAGGTGGGAAGAGACCACCTCCCTGATGAGAGTGTTAAATATTGTTCAACGTTTGTAAAACATCTGTAACAATGCTCAGCGTCCTATATTACTATGTCATAATGAACAATGAGTGATCATGTCCTGTCGTATATCATATTTGTCACAAACTGTATTTGTAAATAAGTAATTTATAAGTCTCATGAGTGGTTCACAATATACAAACTTTGCTTTTTAGTGGACCTCTCTATTCTTTTTTTTTTCAACTGAAGCATGACTTTGTATTATTTTTTTTTGCCAGTATGCGCTCTTATGTTTATCGATATCATTTATTCATTGCAAAGGCAAATGTTTTTGTTTATGATGTAATACCTGATTTATCTTGTGTTATGTTTTGTTGGAAAAAAGAAGAATGAAAATAAATGAATTGAATTGAAATGTTTAAACATTCAAGTACGAAAAGTTGGTGTGTCAATCCATTTACTCTGTATAGGAAATTGCATTATCTTGGAGACAAAGCGTGTGCAAAACTGAGTTTAGCACTTTTATCGTCTAAAGTGTGTGTGTGTGGGGGGGGGGGGTTTCTTGCGTGTTCACTTGTTTTATTGCACATACGATTTCCCAAATGACAGGGTACTTGGGCAAGTACAAGACAGCATTGAAAACGGGTTTAAAATGCTTAAATGACAATTATTCATACATTATAATGGTAAGACATTGAGATGTGATAATGGGCTACCTGTGAAATATTCTTATCAATGGTTGAAAACGCTAACAAGCGAAGTGAGACGAAAATTTCCTTTTCTTTATCGTAATCGTCGGTCGTTTTTCCCTGCTGGTTAACTGAAATCATGCAGGACATCTATTCAGTGATATAGATAATAAACAATACTCACGATTTTTTTTCTTGTATCATTCATTTTTTAAGCAGAGGAAATGGATGGCCTTTGATGAAAGATTACTAGCAAAGCAAAGTCTAAACTAACTTACCAATCAGACAAGCATAAGTATTATTAAATTTCGTTTCTTATATCTTACCCCCCAACCCTTCCCCCAACCCTCATTCTTCTAATTTCCAAATGCGCAGACGAGCTCCAGAAGAAACTGCGCAACATTCCACCTCTCGTCAGGTCGAAAGTAAGACTGATCCATTCGAAGCAGCGAGAAGGGGTGACCAGGGCAAACCTGAGAGGGGCTAAAGAAGCCAGAGGCGAGGTGCTCGTGTTTCTAGAATCACACTGTGAAGTCAACACCCATTGGTGAGTGGAGTGATCCCAATCCCTCCTTCTTGTTGTTGTTGTTGTTGTTGTTGTTTTGTTTTTTTGTTGTTGTTGTTGTTGTATAATCAACCTTTCTATTTGATTACATTTGAGTGCCAAGTGACATAGAAATCCCCAAAGCATTAATTGCACACAATGTCTAAGGTCCGTGGCACAGAAAAGGTAAAAGTCAGTTTAGCCATAAAGTGGAAATTCACTTGAGATGACCCATTCTCACTGTGAAAAAAAAAAGGAAGCAACTGCCATCCGGCATATAGGTGAATGGAATATTGCAGTACTGTAGTATTTGTTTTAGTCACGAAACTAGTTTCAACTGTCTATCCTAGGGTTCTTTCACCCCAACCCACTAACCCTTTAATATCAACACAACGGAATAACAATGGCAACAAAAATGGAGGGAGATACTCAACAAGTGCGTTCTCTTCGAACATCGAGTTTACCAACCTTTAAATAGCAAAAACCGCGCGTATAATTAAGTTATAAAAACTCAATTCTCAAACGAAAACAACAACAAAAACAAACAAACAAAACAAATCAAAACTAAAGTACCCACTCACAAACAAAGCTGGATGAACGTCACTCTCACTTGACAAAGTAAAATTCTCTTTTGCATACAACTAATTGTTGAGGCAAGCAAAGACGAACTTGTGCGTTCCATATGCACTGGATAATGGCGCATACGTTCATAGGGTACCTGCGTGAATTTTACCATGTGAATGGGACTCTTGAGATACAATCGCTGTAGTTTTCCAAAATGTTATTGCAGTTTTTCAGTTGCAAAATTGTTGGTCCTAGTGTTATTTTCCGGACTATCCCTATCTTGTCAAATCCACTTTTATGATGTCTTCTATCATAATCAATACATTTGTCAAACATAACCCACACCAGAACCCACGCACATAAATACACACATGCGAGCTGTTTACATTGCTCCACAAACCTGCCCTTAGCTGCTCTGCCTTGCATAAACAGGAAATTCAATGCGGTCTCTAAATTTACAGTTACTCCAAAAGGTTGGAAATATCCCAAGTCATACTGCCTGGTTTAGGAAAAGCTTTAAAGTATAGTTTCTGCTTAGTCTTTAAGAGGACGCTTCCCTCAATTATAATTACATGAGTAGGTGAATTCAGGGAAAACATAAAGAGCAGTGAAGTACACTTAGTAAAAGTTTGAAGAAAGTCTGACGATCCGTTTAAAAGTCATGAATTTTTGAAGTCTGTGTTAAGCCGCCCTTTTCCAGATAGTAACTATACAACACTTTTGATATTACAGTAAAGTAGAACTACGAGGAAAGAATGAAAGGAGTTTCATTATTTCTAAATGAAAGTATTTTTTTTATATATAAGCAAAAGCAAATATTATTCCCCTATGTCCTCTTGAGAAGCTATAGGCCGAGTGCTCTTTCTATTTCCTATGGAAACATTTTTGATTTGATTTATTGGTTTCTGTATCATCATTGTACATATACACATTCCTGTACAAACATAAATATGATAATATATATAAGTATTTTCTTGTTCATTGCCTGTGTACAATGTACAGCAAAAGTACAACAAAACATACTACAATGAATAATACAGAGGGGCTACAGCATAAGCGTAGCTTGATTTGCGTGCAGCCCCCGTAGCATAATGGGTCCTATAAGTTTTGGGAGACTTCCCCTTTAAGATTTCAGTTGCTTAGACTACCTGAAGGCAGCAAGGATTAAGTAAAATAACGGGGGGAAAAGAATAATCCCACGGAAGGAAATTATCACTGTTTTCTTAGCCGCCATGACAAGTAGATACAGTTTGGGAATAATGTATCTGGAGGCGCGTGCAGGGGTGACTGTTTATGTATGTTTGTAATAGTTGATAGCTCTCTTCAAAACAAAGTAGCCCTATTTAAAGGGAGGGCATTCCACAAAATGTATGATGAGAATATGCATGTCAGTGGTAGTTGTACGAGCACAAATCAACTCGTTTTGTCCACTGGTTAATCACTGTTTCTTCCTTTCTATCCGGACCATCACTTTATCTTTTTATATGTCATAATCATAGCAACTGCTATCGTTAGTTATGTTATAAAGAGCGCTAAAGATATGGAATGAAAGAAATGTTCTATGTTTGTATGTATGTATAATATTATACATAAACACACACATAGAACATTTCTTTCTACATAAAAATGTAGATGTATGTACGCATGCATATTTGTGTATGTAATGTATGCATGCATGTATGTACGTATACAGGCATAATAAATTGACAGAGAAATACATGTATGATTTATGATTTCATATAATTATGAATATCAATTTGTGTGTGTGTGTGTGTGTGTCTATATGTGTGAACAGTAAGTTAGCGATTGACTAGTAATAAATCAATCGCTAACTTACTGTTCACACACAATATTATTGATATATCGGTAAAAAAATGATTATACCTGAGTACCTATAACCTAAGGTTACGTAAAGAAAGAGAGAGAGAGGTGGGGGGGGGGGGTAATTAGGAGGATAACTTTGGACCAAGTCAAGGAATGGACAAGGACGAGTGACGGAGGCAGAGGTTTTGACAGAAGGATGGGATGTTGAGAAGGGGGGTGGGGGTATTGAGGACGGGTGGGAGGGGCAGCCCGCCATCATGACAGTAATCGACAACGAACGTGATCAAGTCTGCAACCATTTAAATACCGGTAGAGCTATTTTCATTCTCACGTCATGCTTATTCAGCTCCTGTGGTTGAGCGCCATTCCCTGTCTGCTTTTGTATGCTCTCGGTTTGACCATCCCTTCCGACATGAGACACGCCCTCTCTCGTCTCATTTTGACGCCGATCATGTTGCTGCGTAATCAGGGATTCAAAACACGTCCATCCTATTTTTATCTACATGCACTCTGAATTTAGATGACAATGTGTGTAACACCATAACGGGAAACAGGATTACGAAAGGTGTAGATTGTTGATCTTATACGGTGGTTAACCATACTACAAATCGTTCTCTCCTGACACTGATTCATGTCTTCCAGAGTCATCATAGGATATAAGATAATCAATTTCATAATAATATATGTTTCTCGAAGAATCATTCTGTATCCGGTGTGCAATTCCCACGTGATTTTACATACAGAAGGGAACGTGGACGTTTTGCTTTTGAGATTGTGTTTCCTATTGTATATGAAATAGTAAGGCTGAAATTATTTCTTTGTGTCCTTCCGATTAGAGGGACTTCTTCCTTGTGGATGGTCCTCGGTGATACAAACATTTCCGGAAAATTTGCGCCTGGATGGAGCAATACTATCGCATAAACATTAGTGCTGTATCGATCTTCTTTCTGTGTAGCCTGAATACGTCACTCTCCTATTGTCTCGCCAAAATGACTATATTAAATATTATACTGTTCTCCCTGGCTGCCACGCAGTAGTAAAGAGCACCCAGAAATTCGTCAATAAGTTCGATCACTGCCTTATCATGGTTATTGTAATTTTTAGGTGATAATTTAGTGGAGTTCATCCCACTGTCCCGAAAACCTGTAGATGAGTCTCGTGGGATCCCGTAGGGAACAGGTTACCGGAAAGCACATGCCACAGCTTTTGTCGGGTCAAGCGACGATTACAGCAGCCGAAAGTGTGCTAACTTATTATTCCAAACAAGCAAGCAAACAAACCAAACAAACCATGTAACTGTTTTTAGCTGAGGCTGTTTTGTGTCAAATCGTGTTTGTTAAATTGTTAGTGTTTCTGTTTTTCATCCAAGCTGTTAACTGGAGTCTTTTTCGACTTTGACACGATGTCCAGGTTGGAGCCCATGCTCGATCTCATCCACCAGGGCCCGACCACGGTGGTGTCGCCGATCGTCGACCCCATCGATGCCGACACGTTTGCATACAGGGCAGCCCCGCTGGCCCGCCACTCCTTTCGGTGGAACCTGGAACCACGCTCAGTACCCCTCAGTAAGATTGAGATCGCAGAGAGACTTAACCCTTTGGAACCCGTCAGGTAATTGTAAAACCTCTTATTCTTCTTCTTATTCTCCTTCTTCTTCTTCTTCTTCTCCTTCTCTATTTTCCCCTCTTTTATAACATCATGATGAGCCCCCGAAATACACACGCACACACTCAAACACAATCCGATGAGCGAAAATCATTATAAATTTACTTTATCCCATATCTGTCAAAGAAATGTGTATGAAACATAAGATAAAAATTTCTGTTACTTAAAGACATGCAAATGTACGGTCATGCTGACCTTACGATTACCATTTCATATACATGTACTGCGGATTTTCCCCCATTTTTTTTTCTTCAGAGTCCATCGGGGAAGGTGTTTAATGGTAACTTATTGAAATAAAATCCATATTACGCATGCATCTTGAATTGTATTCTTGGATAGATGTATGGTAGATAGATACAGTATAATAACGTTGGAAGAAAGAGCAATTATTATCCCCTTCGTTTGTCGTTGAGGGAGCTATTCAAGATGTTGTGAAGGAGTTCTTTGAAGCAGAGTCACAAGGATAATGAGTGGTTTAACGAAGGAGCTTCAAGGTTTAGCTCTGCAGGATTTATACCGAAAATAGCACAGACCAATCCGCATCCCTGCGCGTCGGCGGTTTGAAAACACGTACCTGGTAAATCGCGTGTATCAGTCTCTAATTCCTCTATAAATACTTGATGTAAAGCAGAACAACAACTTCCGACTTCGTCGCGACGAAAAACAAAATCAGTATACCTTGTATATAGATCATCAGCGGTGAAAAGCACGTAGTCAGGATTACTATTGGCTCTTAGCACGTTTATATCCCAAATGCATACTTCACAACACTCTTATCAAGCACATTGTTTTTCAGCCGGAAAACATTAACTCAAGGCAAAATATGTTTTGAGTGATTAATGTAAAAATGTAATAATTCATAAAGAAATCAACGATGAACTCCTCAGCTTTGTTTCATTTATCCAGATAATGGTAATGATGATAAATACAAGGACAATGATGATGATAACAATGATGGTGATTATGATGATGGTGATAATAATAATGATAATATGATAATGATAATAATAATAATAATAATAATAATAATAATAATAATAATAATAATAATAATGATAATAAAATAACCACTATCATCATGATCATTATCATCGTGAACATCTTTTAACAATATTGCTATGATTATCTCTATCATTAATATTACACTCATTTTTATTAGTAAAAGGAGTAGTGTTAGGGCACTGATAATCTGTGATCTTCAAACGGAGGCCTCGAGTTCGAATCCTGCCAAGTGCGTACGTCCTTACACCAGGGCCCCATTTCATAAAAGTTGATATGATAGCAACTCTTGCCGGAATGGCAACTTCCCATGGCAACAGCCAATAAGGAAGCTCGATTCTTGTCATTACCATGACAATTGCCATTCCAGCAAGAGTTGCTATCATATCAACTTTTTATGAAATGGGGCCCAGATGTTTCAAGCTGTCCCTCTCAACCCAGGTGTGAATTATGAATACCAGACAATGCCGACCTAATGTCGGGCCCCTCTGGTAGAGAATTATTGGAAACACTAAGAGAGGCCTCCCTAGATGGATAAGGCTGCATTTTCATTGTTATTTTATAGTAGTATTATAAGCACGTAAGATGCATACGATTCTGACAGGTTCAAGATACAGTGTATGAGAGTAGACTGTGTCCTTCATCAGCTTCAAAATATTGTCAACGCTGCCAAATCTGCTTTCTGATTCACTTGTTACCAGGTCACCGCTACTGAGCGGAGGGATATTTGCCGTCGCTAAATCATTCTACGACCGTGTTGGCGGACTTGATGGAGGTTTGACTGGGTTTAGTGAAGCTGGTTTCGACTTCTCCTTTAAGGTAGGCGCAAAAAGTGGCATATACTTTGTTTATATGTCCTCTTTTTAACAAACTATACTTTCGTTGGCTTGCTTCATCTCTGATTATTTTCTTATTCACAGAAATCTTACAGAGTTCATAAAAAAAGAATAGCAATGTGACACGTATACTTTTGACTAAATATACATGCATTGTACATAATTTATGAGAATACTACAAAAAGGTTGTGAAATACATAAAACTGTATACACTCATAATATTCAGACTTCCTCATTGGCATTTTGCCCTTTTAAACTTCATGAAGTCCGTAAGTCTTTCTGCTGTAAAATGCATACAGGGATGTTGTGAATTGATGATTTATACTTAAAGGAAGGCTTACTTAAAGGAAGGCTAACTTAATGGTGAATCAGAGAGTGTGTGCACGTTCCATTGAACTGGTCATTTTTACAAATAGAAAATCTAAGCATCTTTCAACTTTGAAGACATATTCGTAGCACCGATTGTTGATAGTTCTAGCGATTCACAGTGGTTTCTTGACTGTGGCGTCACTTTATGTTTTTGCCTATTTTTTGACGAATTATTTTTTGAATTGCTTTTTTGTGAATATCTGGCACACACACACACACCCACCATCACTCGTAGGCCTGGATGTGCGGTGGATCGGTATACGTCGTGCCGTGTAGTAGAGTGGGACGCATAAGCCTTCTGGCCCCACCCACTTCCGTCGCGGGAGCCGACACCTCATCACGTGACCATGATTCAATAAGAATCGCGGAGAGTTGGATGGACACATATCTGGAAGAATTTTACAGTACTGTACCCGGAGCGAAAGTGAGTATGTTCAAGAAATTACTTTTTGTGATGATGAATCTTTATCTTTTATATCATTTCTATTTTCTTTGTCTCCTTCTCTTGCTCTTCCTTTGTGTCTCCTTTCCTTCATTCTTTCTATTTTTCTTTCCTGAAATTTGATTTGAATTGATTTGATTTGATTGTGATTTTATTTCAGAATTTCTTTTTCATCCATAAATGAAATACAAAGTCAATTGAACGAACTAACTGAGCACAGTATAATTTGAATCTGACAGTTAGTCAGATAGTCGCCTGCTCGATAGTCGCCTGCATGAAATGCTCGGTAACGCTGCTGTTAAAGTTGCAATAAAATTGTACTTAAGAATGTCGCAAACTCATATCATTATAGAGGTGAAAAAATGTAAAAACGTGTGAAAACTCAGTCTTCAAATTAAAAACATGATTACTAACCCTAGATAATAATAAATAATGATGATAATAAAGAAACAATCAATGAAATCAAATCATTGGATTTTTCAGTGACTCCATGTTAGATTTGCAGGGTCTTCTTGAATCTGCTGGAGGCTGCCTGGAAAGTTTGTACAGGTCCTCATAAGAAAATATTAAAACTTTTAGGATTTGGGAAATTATTTTTTGAATTATGGTCCTGTTTGCGCTTGGAACTGCCCCGATTTGATTTGCAATGTTATCTTGCTACATTATTTAGTTCTTCGCTGTCCATTTTATTGCTAACAGGATAGGTATTTTGGAGATATATCGGATATTACGAAGCGGAAAGAGAAACTGGATTGTCACAACTTCGCCTGGTATCTGAACCACGTGGCCCCGTCGCTGCTGGCAACGTCACTCAGAACCAAGCGGGCTTGGGGTCAGGTAAATGGTTCACCAATGAGTAATGCTCGTTCGAGTCCAGTTCCGTCTCTCGTCTCTTCCCCCCCCCCCCCCCCCCCCCCCCCCCACAAAGGAGGGCGCAGTTGCTTCTTGTCTATTATCCTTGACTTGGAAGAGATATGTCATTATATTCTCTTGACATAAAATATCCTGTATTATTTTAGATAATTTATGCATGATTGAAGTTATGTTTAATATGTAGCCAGCGTCCTACACTGAAACCCAAATTTCGATGTAAAAGATTGTCATTTTAATCCAGTAAGACGGGATGATTGCTGGGGATTTCAACCTGCCGGACCAGAATGATTCTTGTTAGTCACATGTTATGCTTGTTTAAGTTCTTCTCATTAAATTTCAGAATTGAAATGTTACATGTGTTTGGTTTCGTTTTTCAATTACCTTCCTGAATGATTTTTTGTTTTCCTTCTTTGACGAAATGCAGATCCAGAATCGTGAGGCACGATTGTGTCTCACGGCGCCCTCTGGAGGGGAAGGAAAGAAAGTCATGCTGGATAACTGTCACAGCAATGCCAACTCTCAGGTAATAGTATAATTCAATGAGATCGTCACGCCATGGACACTTACAGTGACTCCCGGTGGTGGCTGTGCAAAATATTTCTGTATACTTCACCACTTGACACTCTGCAACAGCCAGTGTATTATCATAATAGGTTATTATCATCTTATGGAGGAAAATGCATAGGGCCTATGCTTGTCTAAAATCGGGAGTACAAAGTATTCTTGTCAGAAGTAAAATATGAATGGTGTCTCGATATTCTTAAAACAAAGAAACCGAAATACAGCTGCTCACCTATTTCTGTAGAGGATAGATTGTTTGATTATACCACATGTACATGGATGTATGTGGCATGATAATGCTTGATTCATACGGAAATTTGAGTGGCGTTTGAATTTTTTTTTAAATACATGTACAATTTCTTAACACCGATATGAACCATTAAAATTAGTTTGTATGAAAATGAAACAGCACGTATGAGCTTAGACAAAGAAAATAATGTTCGTCCGATGTTTCCGTGAATGTAATATGGTTGGTGTGTGTTGATATCAAATCATGAAAATTGAGGACCTTGAAAGTATCCCTAAATTTAATGTGTAAAGTATACTTATTCAGCTTCAGATTCAATTTCAATATCAATTCTATCTTTTATGTACATTAATGGTATGTTTTATGTAGGTCCTATAATATAGACAATATAATATTGTATAAATATTTGCCTTGAAATCGTACTTTTAAAGCTTGTCAGCCTTTTAGCTGTAGATTTGGATGTCTTTTTCAATCAAGAAATAGAATAACATTGACTTGAAAGAGAGATGGTAAAATATTAGACAAGAAGAATCTCTATATCAGCCATATCAAACCCATCTCTCTCCCCCACAGATGCTGTTGATGACCAAGGACTACGAAATTCGATTTGAAGAGCTGTGTCTGGATTTGTCAGACTATAGATTCGGTCAGCACGTGACCATCGAGGAGTGCCACGGTATGGGAGGAAGCCAGGCCTGGATACACTCAAAGGTACCGGATGATAATAGCTTAAAGGGAAGATTCACTCATTTAAGTCAATGTTTAAAAGCTGACACCCGTTTACAGACTGAAACGGCAAACATGCACACCATACAAGAGCGCAAGCAAAAACAAACAAACAAACAAGCAAACAAAGATATTGAAAACAATTTATAGAATACGGTAAAAATTATCCCTGTATGTGCCACGTTCATTTCTCGTCCACAGGGTATATGTGTGTGTGGAATTTGTGCACATTTGACTTATTGGCATAGAATGGGTTACATGTTGACGATGCCGTTGAACTACAACTCCCCAATGTTAGAATACGATATAATGATTTTTTTTTATTGGTCTACTCCTACCCGTCAAAAGTCATTGTTGTAAGTGCAATATCTTGATAGCGAAGACAAACATTGTTCATTTGATTGAAGTATGTTATCTATGAAAGAGAGATATTTTGTGAAATGTTGATGAAAAGGCAAAGGCAAGACTGGCACCTTAATGTCTTGCGTTATATGACCGTAACCAATATTGTGCTGTGTCGTGAAATCTTATATCAAACCTCGAAGTGCCACATCTTCCTCATTTTCTGTCCGATATTACCGATATTATTTTTACCGATCTGGTGTCATCTGTTTGCATCAAAGGCAGCGTGCAGTTAGAGAAAAATCGCGCTTTAATCTTCGCGATAAGCATGATGAGACATGAGGCAGGGGGAAGCAGTAATGAGTAACACAACTCTCTGTCGTGGAAGGAAATGCGTGGGAAAACATTGCTAATGGACATTCGAAACACATTTAAAAGTATCTGAAGAGTAGATGGCAATTTATACAGGGAAATAGATCGAAATACGCCGCGTATAGGTTAATCCTATCCATGTATAGTTCGGATAGGTGGAAGAAGGATAAGTAATCGCTAAATGAAATAAGTATTTTATGTGCATGTAAATAGGAAAGAATATTACATGACAGTTAAAGATCAGCTGTCGAGATACAACCTTCCCTTTTGATTACTTGTTACTGAAAATATGCAATTTTTTAAAGCAATAATTCAAACATGGAATTCAAAGGTTATTCAAATTGGCAGGCATATTCATAAAATGCCCTGAAACAATGAACTTCTCGGGGTGATATTCTCTAGATGCATAACAAAAATCAAATTACGGATATTCTAGTTTGCATTTTGTGTTAAAAAGATTATGTCCATTAACTGCTTACAGAATATGATTATAATGGTCATTGGCAGGTATTTTGTGTTCGTGCGCATTGTCCGTTTCAATTTTATCATTTCTATCCTTCAAATTTCTTTTTTTTTTCTTTCTTTAAAATTGTGCAGCCTGGACACATACAGCATCGGGAAAGCGAACTTTGTCTCGACATATCGGCGGGCCGAACCTACAAGGCGCAGATGGTGACCAACGAATGCAGCGAGCGCAGCGCACAGAACTGGGAATTCAGTCACTATAGCAAAACAGCAGCAAAACACTGACGTATCTTATCCCGAAACTCGAAATTATGTGGGAGACTTCTGCAAGGGAAAGCAATGACATGAAATTTATCTCCTCATCCACAGACTCAGAAACTCCAACTCTCCCGTTTTCGACGGGAGATCTCCCGCCGAAATCCCGTTTTTGCAAAATCTCCCGTTCTCCCGCTTGAGATTTAATTTCTCCCGCCCTGGCTCTGTGTCTCCCGCTTGAAATGAATTCTTACTTAATATCATTTTATGTTGAAAAAATAAGCCGTAGATAAAACGAGAGAGCATGCTAGAACCCAGAGCAAGGAACTTCGCGCACATCAGATTGGAGTCTCCCGTTTGATAGGGGTTTCAGGCGGGAGAATCTCCCGATCAGAAGGTGCTTGGGGTTGGAGTCTCTGCAGACTGCTTGAAGAAACCACTACAGGACTTCAAAGAGGAGATAACGCCAGTTGGATACATTGAGGGCATCGTCATTTCCTTTTATCATTATCTCTAAAGACACTGTTTTTGCAGGTCTACATTTTTATGGATGAAGAAGTACTATCAATTTGCGATGTATAGGAAGCTCGTAACCATTGACTGTCACGTTCACTCTGGACGATATTTACGTGATTGCGGTGGAACGGTCTTCCGCTTTCGCTTTTATACTCTCACGCCCCTCCATGCACCGTATATGAAGAACGCGTTACCATGGTAACCAAGAGATTTGACTACAAACGAGAAAGCATAGTAGAAATCACGACTACACTGTGTCTACCCTTGTTGGAACGTGGTCCCAGCATGGTCACACTGTAGAATAACTTTACGCGAAGTTGATGGGCAGAGAGCCAATATGGAGTGTGCATACAGCTAGGTATTTGATTATAAACAAGTAATCCATCTCCTTATAGAGAAAAAGAGAGAGAGAAAAAAAATGAGTTGTGATGTCTGGGGATGGCGTGACATAAAGAGGACTTTCGAAAGTAAAACAAAGATGCATTGTCCTTAATGGACAAACGAACATAGATCAGTTGCACACCTCCTTTTTATTTTATTGTTCTTTTTATGGTCGACAGACGAGCCGCTCCTGTCTATAGCTGTAAGTGCAATTCTTCGATATCAATTAGCTTGTGAAGGTACATTGTTTTCAGTTTTGAAGTATACATGGGCGTTAAAATGGAGGGGGTAACATGAGCGAGTATAAATACTTGTCGATTGATTGTAGCTAGGAGTATCAGTACGATATAAAGGTTTCTCATCACACTAGTCTTGTATACTAGTATTCATCAATCATCATGTTGATGAAATAATATCAAGGCCTAGACATATTTTTAAAACGCTGCGAAATATCTCCATCTCTTACTAAGACGATCGGGGGGGGGGGGGCATTTCATGAAGCGTTTTGTCAGATATTTCGTCTGACAAACTGTTCAAAGCTACAGAAATCCTTGCATGTGATTGGCTGAGAGCAAATTTGACGGACAAAATGCATCATGAAATGCCCCCCTGGGAGAGGTCGTAAGTAAGCTAAGAAACTAAATCAAATTAATATCAATAATTTCTCATTTGCTGTTACTTTAATACCACCAGTACAAAGAAACGTTTGATATTCTACACGGTAGTTGATATCAAGAACATTACTGTTGTTCGATGAAAATGAAGGAAGACGAGTGTGTGTGTGTTGGGGGGGGGGGGGGGGGTGGTCGCGATGCAAAGCATGCATCTACCAAAGCATGCATCTACCTTTAAGCTCGCACAACCATGACAGCAGACAATTATTTTGCCACAATTGTCATTACATTAACTATCATGGTCTCAACACTCTGATATTCTTTTACTATTGTACCTATACATACGACATGACATTGTGATCTGTGATTCTCAGAGAAGTTCAAGGAAACTTGCTTTGACATTATAATAATTCTTTCTGCACGACGCATTCTTTGATAGTTGTATCTTAACGTCGAAATACAAGAAACTTCGCATGAATAGAAATTCTCGGGAATGAAGAAAGTGCTTCAACTTGCGAAAATCGAGGGTTTTTTTTCCGACTTTCACAATTTTCACCCCCTCCCCCCTCCATCTACGTGTATTATGATTGTATGGGTATTAATGGATGTTTAAGTGTTTGAGATATTATTAAAAAGACATTGCATGGACACACACTGCACTAATGTATTGTATAGAAAGCAATTCAAGAGCTAACCCAAGTTAGGTCGTTTATAAATTATTGATGTGTGTTCACGTGCGTGTTCAGGACGTTTCAATCGCAGATTATTGTGGGTTTGCTAGCCAATGCTCAGTTCAGACAGCGGGGCGATACACAACAGACCGGTCAATATAATTCACTGGCAATCACCATAGCTATGTGAACAGTTTACTTTGTTGTTTTCATGATTTTTGAAAAAAAAAATGTGTTTGCAGACACTTGTCCAGAGAAGTATACCGAATGTTCTCCGATTATTACTTTGCTACAACGTTATCGTGAATATCACTCATTTTACATCGTGGCGCACGAGTTGCGTGCACGCCTCACACAAAATATTGTCATGGGAGCGTCAACTTCACACACAATCGCACGTTGCATAAGTTGGACTTTTTGGCCCGAATTCACGAAGGTGGTACAAAAGAAACCATGGTTTAAACCATGGACAAAAACCATGGAGCGCCAAGTGTCGCATGGAATATGTCGTTACGAAATTAGTCATTTCGTCGACAAAATGACCGTTTCGTTAACGAAATTATTTTTTCGTCGACGAAATGTTCATTTAGTTACAAAATGTTATCATTTCTATACAAAATAATCATTTTCATAGAAGAACTGACTGATTTCGTAACGAAATATTCCATGCCACACGTGACACTCCATGGTTTTTGTCCATGGTTTAAACCATGGTTTCATTTGTACCACCTTCGTGAATTCGGGCTATTAAGTTGGACTTATAGCGCTGGTCAATGTTAGCGCATACACCAAGATCGAATAAAATGTTAAATGCTTCATTGTGGTTGCTTTCTATCACTTAGAGGATAAATTCAGGAAATAATTTTGTCCGAAATTAAGAGCTGATTTTCCAGCTTGTTGATACAATAATGTTCAATGCATGAACATGGACAAGTGCATAGATTTTGTTGTTGTTGTTGTGGTTTGATTGTCGAAAGCTTTTATGGAGGACCAACCTTCACACTGTTGCTCGGAAGTGTGTTGGGAAGAAAACCTAAGGAATATTACATTAACAAACTGAGTATGATGCAACAAGATGAGCGGTGCCTTTTTCATGGTGTCATTCATTCATTTATTCGTTCATTTTCTTCTTCTTCTTTCTTCGTCTTCTTCTTCTTCTCCTCCTCCTCCACCTCCTCCTCCTCCTTTCTTCTTTTTAAAGAATGTCTGTTTGGAAATTCGGCAGCTTCCGATTGCTTACTGTGAATCTGACGCTTCACATAATTATGTTTGTTCGAATTTGTCTTTGTACGTGCTTGCGAACAGAATTAGTGTGCGTTACTTTTATGGATGTTTATTTAGATATTCGAGGCAAAGAATAAACGTTGGCCTTCAACTTTTCATCCAATGCTCTTTAATGTGTCCCTTATGTGGCTGTAAAACATGTTCATTTATTCGCTACTGACTGAGAATGTATAGGTTTAACGACTTAAAGCATATGACAGTATCGAGTGTCGTCTACGATGAATGAAGTTATGCCATTATCATAGACCTACATCCAAGATCGATTCAGACGATTACTGACAAGCCAATGGTGTATCCGGTATATCTACAGGATTCGGAGTTTCGCTGATGATACATGTATTTCATCGTGTACATGTACATTGTATTACGAATTTATACATGTTGGCACGATCCTAATCGGAATGAATAACTATCGAATCATTGGACGGAGACAACCATAACCCAGGTATCCACTAAACTTGGTCTTTCGCAAAGGAAGAAATGTGGATATGTTTAATAAACGGTAGAGAGACGGAGAGAGAAAAAGAGGAAAGTGAGGGAGATTAACAGTGAGGGAGACGGGGAGGGGAACAGAATGCTTCATGTAATGCAAACATGTCTCTAAACTTTAGGTTTATCAGTCAACCCACGTGATCTCACGCGTAAATGTGAAGGAAAACGTACAAGACAGTGATTGGTGGATGACTGAGAAGCTAGGCCTAAATTATGCAGGAACAAAAACAGCCGATTCCAGTTGGGGAAACTGGCAATCAATTTTTCCCGCCAATCTTAATGCACTTTTGGCCTATAAATTATACTTTCATTTGACTTAATTTGAGGCAAATAACATATAATTTATCGCCGAAAAGTGCATTACCAGTTTGTTTTTTCCTTGTTTGTATACATGCATACATGCATACATACATAACACCCGTACACACAAAGGTCTATCATCTATAGTCCCTGTGGAAGTAATCATCCCTGTGGTTGTAATTACAACTGTATCTCCGCAAAATATTTTCAAAAAATGAAGGTCAACCATAATATCTTACCATTGCACCACAGTCGAAAGATAGACACTAAATACGGAAGTCTTGAGATTTTCTTCTGCTTCATTTTATTTTGAATTATTTGTTATACCGTAATATCACTGAACATGAAATTATCGATAATATAATTCTATGCACACAAGATCGCTCTCTGATTAAAACTTACTTTATTGCCATACACATCTTGCAGTGGAAACTCTGCATTAGAGCAGTCTGTGAGACAAGGAAATTTTGTTTATTATGTACGTATCGGGTACTCTGTTTCATAAATAACCACAAAAGGTAAGTGACTGGCTTCAGTCTATATCTGTTAACAAGACTGCGCGAGTATACGGTACTCGCTGCTTTAGAAGTTAAACTTTCGACATACACGAAGGAACTGTGTCACATGAGGTATAAGACTCACATTGAAACTCTGAACCACCACAAAATAACCTGTGTCAGCACAGGCCAGACTTGTTACAATATCACGAACATCATACTTTCTGTTTCATTTTAAGATAAACATGTTTCCTCTTTAATGGGGCAACTTGAGTTTCCACGCATATTATAATTAAAAAGGCAAAAACCATGGCTTGCCAGTGGTAGGATAGCAAGCTCATGATTACATTGTGTATGTAACAATTTCAAGTTATGCCACCGGATTAAACTACAAACCTCCTCCATTTGGCCTTGACAGTACATTGAATTTATCCCTTTACACAAACTAGAATTCAATTACAACTTGTGTAGTGAAACTCCTGCAGACTCGTTTAAGTAGAACTACATACATTGTATTGGACATTGGGTACTTGTTGTATGCCATCAGTATATGTCCCCAAGTGCAGTACCTATCATGTCACTAGAAATGATATCAGAAAGTTTTCAAAAAGACGATATTTGGTGCATGAAATGACACTTGTATTGATGCCACAGCTTGATGTAACACAGAAATCAAGTGCCTTGAATGACATAACATATCATTGATATCTTCAGTAAGTATTGTATTTAAAATGGTTGCAAAAATGAAGCATGTCTTACTTAACATAAACATTCTAATGCATTTTTCATAATTTGTGATGTTTACATGATGATTACTGAACAGGAAATGTTTCTTATCTCATGTGGTTAGAAAGTATCCCGCTTTAATGAAGGTAATTACTCAACACTGAAAAACCAATCCATTGTTTAAATACACGTAAGGAATGAAAATGAAATAAAGCAATACATAAAGGAGATCATTTCAAGTCCTTTTCTTTTCCCCCGGACAAAGTCCTTTTCCCTGTGTGGATGCTCAGAATGATGAATCATAATACTGAGGCAAAATCAAACATGCAAAAACCCTGAAAACATTTGTTCTCACAGACTATGTCACATATCAACGAAAACCATGACCATTACTAACAACTTCAAAGTAATAATCTTACCCCATTTAGACACAAACACCATTTCCTCCTACAGGTATGGCATGCATGCCATCATTTCCTCCTTTCCTTCCTTCCTTTCTTTCTTTCTTTCTTTTTCTTTTTTTGCAATTGTTTACCTGAACTTTACAAGTTCATTTCTGCAGGTAACGGCTCACACCACATCGCCGCAAGTTTTAAATCACCCAAATCACAGTGATACAGAAAATATAGCAGCTCCTGATGTCTTGCACTCATATGGCATCAAACTGTATATAATCTGGCCAATTTAAAACTGGGTATGCCTTATGCCTCATTAGCTTCACCTCAGTTTTTGTTTCCGCCCCCCCCCCCCCCCCCAAAAAAAAAAAACACAAAACAAAACTAGAAATGTCGCTATGGCGACTGGTATGCCTCCGCCATAATGCATGATTCTCCTAATAGGTCTATAGTACATGTGGACAATGTGTGATTACATTTTCACAAAATTGGCAAAATATTAAAATGACATGTTTGTCACAAATGTATTGAATGTTTAACTTCCTTGACCTATGTTTAATTGGAAGAATAGGAGAGCATGTATTTGGGGATTTAAGAACTTTAACTTGACTTTGACCATTTCATAAGTTTATGCACTGAGTAATTTTCAAGGTATGGAGAAAAAGCGCAATTTCTGTATTGAACAGTAAATTGTTATCATTTTCATCTGGCCTTTGATTTATAAGAGAAGCACTGTCAGGCAGAACATACATAAATTCAGCATGTACTAAGTTTCAAGATAACTTGAGCCACTTCCGAGATATGGAGAAAAAAGTAAGTTCAGCACTTTCACTTGATCTTTGACCTTTTGACCTTTGACCTTCTTGGCAAAAAAAAAAAATCCCAGAGAATCTCTATTGGGTTAGACATGCATACATCAAGTTTTAAAAAAAAATATCCTGCTGGCATTGCATAAATATAAGGAAAATAGTAAGATTTTGAATTATTGCCCTTGACCTTTGACCCCTGACCTTTGACCCCATGAACCCTAAATTCCCTAGATAACCACTGCCAGTCAGTAGATGCATATACACTATGTTCCATGAAGATACCTTGAACAATTTCCAAGATACAGAGAAAAAAGTGACATTTTAACATTTTACTTGACCTTTTGACCTTTGACCTTTTGACCTCATGACCCCAAACTTTCACCAGAGAATCTTAATTGGGTAGTACATGTATACACTAAGTTTCAAGAAAATATTTTCAGGCATTACATAGATATGGGGGAAATAGTAAAATTTTAAGCATTTGACCTTGACCTTTTGACCTTTGACCTTGAGCATGTGCACCCAAAAGTTGATAGGCACAACTTCACCCCCTAATACACATACATGCCAAGTTTCATTAGGATACCTCAAAAGGTTTTGGTAGTTACCCTGTCCACAAAATTCATTACGGACGGACGGACGGACGGACGGACAACCCGAAAACATAATGCCTCCGGCACCACTTCGTGGCGGAGGCATAAAAACAAACAAAAACATACATATCAAAGCAGGGAGGAGGGTTCAAATTCTCTTGATCTTGTAAAAGACACATACAATGTACACTGTACATGCCAATGGCTAGCCTTGATCCCTTTTTAATACATATACGAACTCTTCAAAAGGTGTATGGAAACTATAGAGAGAGAGAGAGTGCAGCATACAATGTACCACCAAGCAAATATCTCCTGAGAGAAGCACAAAACACATCAAGAATTTTCCACTATTACAATTTGATATGTACATTTGCTTTAAGTAAGATTTGGCAAAATACAAGCCTATAAAGAGGCTCAAATATAATGCATGCTTTGTAGTTTTGCAGCTGTATCCATGACGAGACCTGTTTGAGGGCATGATATTAACACGTTAACTCACTAAGCAAGATCATCAAACACAATTAAACAGATGATTACATACTCAGCATATGTACAAATCTTCTGTTAAAAAGGAGATAGATTTTTTGTTTTCTTTACAAAAGTTCCACTATTTTCATTAAAATCGGATAAAACTCTGTAGGTATATATCATATACAATTAATGAACAATAGAAGACACTTAGGCAATTGATAGATAGTACAGTATTTCGATGCTCAGTGGGACCTAAATCTGGGAATTTTTATGTATTTTGTAGAGAGAGAGAGAAAAAAAAAACAAGAAAAGAAAACTGTCTGATTATATGAACCTTTCATCACTTTAGTATATTAAACTACATGTAGATATTTAATCACATATGAACATTTACTCTCTTGCATTGATTGTGTCATGATAAAAGAAAAAAAAAAACGAACTTGTGAAATTACCTGCGCCTTCATTGTATCATGGTGATACAGTATTATCTGATATTGGCATGTAAGAATAACACATGAGGCACATTTCAGAGTAACAATGCCACTATAGTGCACTGTCATACAAAAATGCACTGCAGTAAACTATGTACACTCAACAGCTACATTGTACCTCTACTAACAATGTATACTCTCCATTATATACCAAGCATCAGAGCAGCATCGATATACATTGTACCGCAGGCTGGGGATGGGACTTAAAGCACATAGAATGTGAATGGAAACACTGCGAAATGCATCTCAACAACTTTGGCAAGCACATGCGCAGCTTCCCTCAGTTTTCTGTTTTTTGATACCGAATACTCCCCCCTTCACGCGCTGCTCATTTCCCATTCTGGAAGCCACAGAAACGTGAAGCAAGTTTCTTGATTTGAGATGCTCTTGTGAGAGTGCTAGTCAATCATGTTCCATTTCTGGCTAGTTGCTGCTGGGCTGTGCTTCATTTTACACCAATTCGAAATGAACTGCTGGACTATCATGTCTAAAAGCAGTACCTAATCACGTGCACCCATTTACAGAGTAAATATCTTCTCCGGCTGGAACGCTTGCAAGGATATACCAAGTAAGAGAGACGGCTCCTGATATACAAAGAGAAAAACTCATTTAAAAAAAAAAAGAAAAAGAAAATTGATTGTCTGCGCATCTAATCTCCCACAAAATATTCTCTGCATTTAAGACCAAGCATGTCATAGACTGTCATGTAAAACTTGGACAATAGCAATAAACTGCACAGACAGAGAGTGTGTGCAGCTTACAGTGTACCTCCACAGGGAAGTAGACAATAAAATTTAGAAGTAACTGCTCACAACATGTTCATGTCAAATGACACGCACAATGCTTCCTTTAACATGCCATGGGAAAATGTCTGTTGTGAAAAGGGGCCCTTCTTACTGTGGAGAAAAGGTCTTTGACCACTACTTATTTGAACTTCTTATCATAGTAGCAGGCACTTATCAATGGTGCTTCTTACAAGAGCTATGTTTTGTTTTGGGGTTGTAGTTTTTTTTTTCCTTTCCTTTTTGATATGACACAGCAGATATTGTAACCATGTGGCCGAGTCCATACTGACATAGGGGGAGGCAGGATATCAGACATGGGCTGCAAAATTTTGCCATAAAAGGGAGAAATTACAAACCCAGTATGTCAAGAAAGGTCAACAGCTTAACATCAGTCAATCAGCTCGCAACACTACTGCTTCTACCATGGTTAGTTGCTATCTAATTATGTGCATGTTTGCACTGACAGCTTACAAAAAGGTGCACTTCCTACACCCCATTTTTTTGCATGACTTGAGTCACCATGAATTTCCATGTCATGGAGGGAGGGTACCGTTTTTAGATGCCACATTCTTCAAAACACAATCACAATATACAATTGTACAGCTACAATTGTACAACATGTTAGAACTCTGGCTTTCTAAAATGGTTAACGTCAGTGAGGTATGAAGCTTTTAACAGACCAGTAACTTAACAACGCATAGCCAATCTGACATTCAAGAGGTAAGATTCAGTTGAGAAGACAAAGACAGCATAAATTTCAGACATTGATTTGTAACACTATAATCACATTCATGAAATCAACTTGAAGTAGGTGATGCCTTGAACAATTGGACAAAGACCCAGGAAATTCCAGAAATAAGTGTATTTACCACAGATATTCGCTGACAGTGCTACACTATTTAAACTTGGCGTAATGTTCCAGTTTCACACCAGTTTTCTTGTACACACCATTGTGACAGCTGGAGGGCTTGAAGACAGTTGGTAACACACTTTGTATCACTACACAATTGGATATTGCAGCATAGACAACTATTGCAGTTGCCAAATCGATATGGGTACAATTAACCATTGCATGATACCAATTTGTAGCTCACCTTTGAATCGCCATATCCCTAAATCACCCCCCCCCCCCCGAAAAAAAGTAAATGAATACATTTGTAAAAAATAGTTCAACTGTCAAGAGGATTCCAAGCACAAAGCGCAAACAAAGCTCGTACGATCAGATTCTTGCATTTGTGTTTACATTTTCCAAGAGAGCTAAGTGCAGCATGTCCAAGAGTACAAAAGAGATGACTGCATGATACAATGTATACAACTGAGGACATTTAGTGGGAGGTGACCTTGCTAATTGATGTGTATCACACTACAGCAACAGAGATAGGCACACAAGGGGGGGGGGGGGGATGTAGAGGGAGAAAAAGAAAAACCTGATGACATGCTGTCACATGGTTTAGTTATCTGTCCGGATGGGAGATGGTTACGCTGGAAGTAAATACTCAGTATCTGCTACAGAGCGCACCATTCCAAAGTCCAGCACGTGAGCACGGGGTCCACACACAAATCATTCCTCCTCAAACTTGTGCACATGGACACAAATCAACCTTTGCCATAGTTCTGCTATACATTACTATTTCTGAGATTGGGTATATAAGACACTTACACTGTGGTGAGTCAACTCATTTTTGAAAAAAAAAAGGAATAAAAAACATGTTCAACTTTGCTGACTTGAACCCCTTTCAGACTAGTAATTTGAGGGAGCACTCGGAAGATTCAATCACATGAGGAACAGCCGTGAACAAATTCCTTTCAAACAAGCTAATGAGCTCCCACTAGAATTTCACTCTCACCCACTCTTCTGCAGTAGAAGTAGATGTTATGGTGCACGCGCTCAAAAGCGTTGTTGGTACGCTGACCTTCCCCCTTTTTATCTGAAAGTTTACCCATGATGCCTTTCACACCAAAGCATCACCTGGGAGTTCCCAGGGACACTTGGGAGTTTACCACTGATGGTTCAAGGGTAGAATTTCTGAAAAGTCAGCCGACATTTTACCCAGTTTTTCACCTGCAAGACTCTCCTTGATTCACCTGGGTGCAACTGGGTAAAATTTGCTAAGCGTGCAAAAGGTATTAGCTGTATGCTGGAATTCAAAAGGATAACAAAACACTCAGGCACACAAATGTTTTGAAAATATGAAACTGTGCTCATGTACAAATACCTATCATCAAGAAAAGCAAGTGATCTCATACAATACATGCATCTATCTGACAGCAAATCAAATCTTCTGAAACACAGAACTTCTGTGACCTCACTTTCATTTTTAGTCAGTGTTCCATATTTTTCCTTCACATTTGAAACCTGTTCTATTAGAATTGTGTGTGCTCAAACTGTTTGCCCATTCAGTTCTAATGAGAAACTGTCCATCCTCAAACCACAAACTGGGTCTACAATCCCCCCATGGCACAATAATGATTTTGTCTTTTTAATCATTGATATTATGGGATGCTCTTATAAAACACTGATACACTTCATTCTAATTTTCTGCTGGCTAAGGGCACTGAAAGGAAAATGTATGGGAATTTCCCTCCAGATTCTGTACGGTAAGGTCACCCTGGAGAAGGTACAGATTAGTCCTGGAACAGGGTGCACTTTCTGTTGGCTACTTACAGCTGCAGATAAACGGTACCAAACAACAATTTAGCATGAAATGCCAAGTCTTTAATATGTTTGTCAACAAGAGCAGGAATTCAATGCACTCTACTTTTAAGAGGTAAACACAAAGGATAATCCCTAAAATTCCAGGAGGTCACTCTCTTACATATTCTGGGCCGACACATTTTCTCTGTTTGCTACAGAAGAGATGCTGAAAAGAATTCCCTCCACGGTTCAGTAGGGTATGGTAAAACAGGAAAGGTATGCATTAGTCGTGGAACAGAGCACGTATTCTGCTATTTATAGTACACATAATTGGTACACAAAACAGCAATTAACCTGGAATTGCCAGGTCTGTCAACTCAAGCAGGAGCTTTATCTGATTTAAAAGCGTACATACAGGGTAATCCCTAATACCAAGGAAGATTACTGTACTAAGCAGTGGCATTAAATAAAACAAACAAACAAAAACAAAACACTTTTCCATGGGTGACTTACATACACTAAATGCTTTCTAAATCCATTAATATCCTTACAGTGTGGTAATGGCATGCCAAACACATTGTAATGCCCCACAGGCCATTCCACTGACTGTAGTCATCTCAAATTGCTAGCTAAATGCTTGATCATGTACGCTTGTACATATTGTACATAAATGTACTGTGAGGGTTATGAATCTTGACATCACAAGCTGCAGACACGTGTTACTGCACGCAGGACCTGTCAGGCAACTTGTAGATGAGTCACATTCTTTCATCTCTGCGCAGCTGGCTAGAGTCTCTGAACAAATGTCACCGAGGGGGGCACTGGAAGATCATAAATATCACACTGTCTGGGCTGCTGACTCAACAAATTGTCCTTGACACTTACCCTTGCCTTGGCTATACTGAAGGGCTGTTTTGGATCCCCATTCCAATTAAGTACAAAACAGCATACAATGTCAGCAGTACAGTGGAGAACCTTCCCTTTGTCACGCCACAGTCCGCAGGAAGAATCACTTTAAGCAGCTCTGCGTGTGGAATTCAGCACATGAAATACACTGCCTATCAGTCGGTCCAAGCTTGCAGATCATGATGTCTTTCTTTTTTATAATGAAAAGGTCCATCGCATAGACAACGCTTGGGATTAGGCGGTCACTGCAGAATCCCCCTACATGAAGGCAGGGGGGATAGGCTATGCAAGCAACATGCCAGCCTGAGAAAATATTGCAACAATCCTCTTAAGTTTGACGCCTGCGCAATAAGAATGGAGCTATTCTTAAATGTAGCACTTCTGGCAACCAAGACATACAGTTTGTTGGAGTTGATTCCATGTCTTCCAAAAAAAAAAGTGACAATTAAAGAAGCAGCTCACAATCACTGTTGCAGTTTGCGGCAGTGGATGGCGTCGGGGTCATTCTCGCTCATTCTCTCCATCTCTCGACCCAAACTTTAGCCTCTTGTTATCGTTCACACGAGTCTTTCTGAAAGTCAATTTGATGCTTTCAACAAGGAAT
Source organism: Diadema antillarum (assembly GCF_040938485.1). Taxonomy (NCBI): domain Eukaryota; kingdom Metazoa; phylum Echinodermata; class Echinoidea; order Diadematoida; family Diadematidae; genus Diadema; species Diadema antillarum. The sequence continues at coordinate 825,737 of NW_027271288.1, read as the reverse complement.
GAGCCAAAAAGGGCTTCGTCTCACTTGAAGCAGTCAATGTCTCCAGCAGTACGCTCTCTTGATGCAACTCCACTGTCAAGTTCATATCATGTGCTCTTTGTCGAAATTGCGGTCAACCTGACGAGACATAAAAGAACAAGATAATGCGAGTCATCCTCCAAGCACAAATGTCATCATCACAATCAATATTCAGATTGGCTGAGTAATAAATTCTTTCATCAGAATAATAAATACACTAACACTGATCCTACTGCAAAAGATTACCTTTTTCTCGTTCAGCGATTAAACAGCAATTTGTCATCTCTCATAGACAATCATATATGCATTTAACACATACATTTAAACTAAAAAGGACGATTATCTCATCTATAGACAGAATTTTGCTATGAATAACAAATCTACCATCTACTTCTCAGGGAAGAAACTCAATCAAACCCTGATTTCAAAATATCATAACAGTCTCGATGCAGTGAAGTAAGGGTGATTGCTGAAACAGTCCCATCTTTGCAAATATTTCACTCCCCTGTGTTCATATTTGTAGAGCTATGGGGTTGACATGTATGGAATAAAGATCAAAAGGGAATCAAGTTGATTAATGGGATTGTCAAGCAATACAAGTCCTGCCTAAATCTTGAGTAACTTACCAGGGCAAGCTGTCTTCCTATGTTGCCGATCGTAACGCCACCCGAGAAGAACACGCATGGAAGCCACGATCGGACGTACAAAAAGTCAGGCTCAGTGTATCTGTCGAAGAGAAAGGAGAAGATATGAAGAGTCGTTTCAAAGTGCACATCATGTATACTTGAGTGACCATTTTGTACAGTTCTTAGAATCGTTCTATCACTATCATCTAAACTACACTCTATAAATCATGTTCTCAGCACTGTTTCACTATCATTAAACTGCAATCTATAAATCATATTCTTTGCATTGTTCGATCACTATCATCTGACTGCAGGTAATAAGTCATGTTTAGTTCCTTTAACAGCACATTGCAGCACGATGTGGTACAGAGTACACAGAAAAGCATCTTTGCTTTAAAGACGTAAAACTACTAACCATCTTTGACCACTTTCAAACAGCAAAAATTATGTCTCAATTTTTATTCATGCACCTTTCCAAATACTCACAGGTGACATTCAGCAATGGAGAATATTTACTCATCTAATACCATTGCCCCCTGATATGAACAAGGATGCCAACCTCGTAAATGCCACTGCAGTATTCTGAGGGATGAAAAGGTGTATATATTTTTGCACTACATTTTTGTGCAAATACAGCATCTTTACGTTTCCTGCAATAGACATCCATAGTGATACAATTTTGGAAAAGCAAAATTTCCCGTGAAACCTATAGGATTTTTGGCAAAAGTACATGACATTGCACACAAGTAACAGTTGGCATCTCTGCTCTTTGCACACGGTGCCAATGGTATTTATAGACAGTCCCCACTGGGGGTAATGGGGTACCCATTTTATAACGAGACATCTCTGTTCTACATGCACTTAACTTTACGTACCTGTAAACACCCTTGTAGACAAGTAGTTGAGTGACGATGGTGGCTAAAAATGCAATGGTGAGGGCAAGTCCGAATCCACTCCTTGACCGGTCAAAGAGCCACCACAGGCCAAGGGACATTGCTGCCAGGGTCAGCGAAAACTGAAGGTTGTTTGCAAACTCAATTTTCTGCATATGCAAGAAAGCACACCAGTCAAGGAATACAAAGGACAAAGTGCCACTTAAACTTTAATACTTCAATACGATTCCAGCCAGAATTAGGATGACAGATTGCTGTACAATATCTATCTGCTCCAGAATTTCAAGAGAATCTGAAAAGTAGTGTGTGCAGAACGACAAATCTGACAATGAAATGGGAAATAAGTGACATACTTTGAATACTCTTTGCAATGCAAATACAAACAAATTCATACAGTAAACTATAACATCATATAATCATAGACTAATCTCAGCCTTTCCTTTAATAGCCTATCACTTACATAACTGTATGAATGCATCTCTTTGATGTATCATTGATTATTTTAGAGAGGATAAAATGATGAATTGAAAAGCAATACCGGTACTGTAAACCCTTAAGGACAAGCTGATTTTGCTGTCTTAGTAGCCCATATTTCCCAAAGACATCTGCCCGGTCACTTAGGCCTCTCTTCAATGGGATAAGATACATGATTTCACTCATAAATGTCTCAGTTCTCCTCCTCCCAAAGGCAGAAAAGAGAAAATAATGAGGTGGGGAAATGGAGAGTATACATTATAGTTCAGGTCCATCACAATAATCGAAAATACGAAGCCTGCATTGACAAGAAAGGATACAGCACATGCATGGTTGATTCCGACAAAGACAGCAAGACACCTCATGACGTGTGACCATTCCCTCTTGTAGTAGGGAGTCTCTCCAAGCTTATTATCTATACAGGGGTACAGGAGGCCAACCAGAACTGCAAAATGAAGATGGAAACACAATTTGTGGTACATGTACATAAGGTCATGACAAAGGTATTCTGGTCAGACAAGCAACATAGGCTGAGAATTGCTCTTGTCATATAAAATACATTCATGTACTTTGCACAATTGTAAACTAATTCAGAAACAAAACATGTACTGCGCTAAGTACCATGAAATAACTGTCATTGGTTATCTGATTCTGATATTATACATTTAAAGGCAAGATGTCCACCTGTTTGTGTTTTATATAATTCCAATGTTATCTTTCACTTCTCGTAAGGATTGCTTCATTCAGAAACTTGGGCGATAGGTACGACTGTTTTAATGTTTGAGATATCTTTCTGAGAAGTAAACACCTTCACTGACAAGAACGATAATTTGCATGTGTGTAAATACAAGTGCATTGTGCATCTATACAAGGGAAGAAAAAAGAAAAATCCAGTGACGGTAAGCCTTGACCAGACTAACCTGCTGCCGACCCACAGAATGGTGCAACCCACCACGCTGACGATGAAATGCTGTTTAGTGTTTCAGGTGGAAACAGGGTCACGTTGTTTTGGACTTGGAGGAGGTTGAGCACCAGCGCCATGACGATGCCGATGATAAACAGCACGACACCTCTTCTGCAAAGACTCCGACACAACTGGAAGAGCAAAGAGGTTCACATAGAATTAATTTGACTGTTTAAAGACATTTCATTCTCATGTTGTCTACAAACAGAGCAGCATACAGGTATTGGCATACAGAAGGAGCATTATTACTGTAGTATACTGATACAATGGCAGGAACACTAGAAATTTGTACATGTACACTAAAGCATGATTCACAAATACAATGAAAGAGATTGAACAAAACACATCCATTCTGATGTCTACTATGAGCATGAGAACACAAACACCGAACAGTAAAACAATATACTGGTTGTTTTTCAGTACATGTCTGCATAAAATGCAATATTTGCATGTGATGCGGTGCAACTGCTAAATGTAATGGCAAAGTGGGATGTCGAATTAGTTCAGGTTTCACAAAATAGGTTTCTGAGAATCAACTGCAAATGAAAAAGAAAATGTCATGCCATTGCAGACCTTTTCTCAGTGGCAACAGTTTTGAGAAAAAAAAAATATTGGCAAAGGTGCTGAGGATACTCCAGGATTGAGGATGATACAGGGATAAGGACAGTAAGGGGCTACTAAACAAAGTGAGGAAAGGGCTTTGGTCTTTGGCTACGAATACCATTCATGCACTTACATATGTGTATTTTCTTTGCTCTGATAACCAGGCACATGTAATCTCATTGCACATGTCTCTAAAACCTGCATTCTTCAAATTAAGGATTACAAAACACAGGCCTACCATTCTGTAAATCATACCTACAAACTGACAGAAAAAGAATGAATTACTGTTATCGAGGCCCAGATGAATTTATACATCCAAAACAATTAGCCTTCCTGATCAGACATTACACTTTTATCACCACTCTTTGCCTTTGCTTTGATTGTTCTCTGTATAGGGTTGTACAGTTGTCAATGTGCTTTCGTTTTTTATTATACCCTTTATTGCATGCTACTTTACGAAAGTATAAAATAAAGAACTTCTAACTTGAAAAGAAATGGAGAGCGCTACAGGCTGGTGACTAACCTTGACCTTTTGTCTGTCCAGTAAGACTGCCATCGTGTGGCTGAATGAGGTGACACCTTTGCTCTCCTTAGCATGCTGACTCTGATCTGCGCTGGAAACTTGTGAGTGTGAAGCCATGGTTGATCGCATTGTCGAAAACACCCAAGCTTTTTAATGTGTCTCTCATTCAGTTGTCTTGTCTTCAATGCCTTGGAGCTTGCACCCAAAGAAGGATGATGAAATGAAAATGTTGCCTCTGTGTCTTCCTCTCTCGGTAAGATCACTTCAAAGTTTGCCTGTTTTCCTGATATCTCAGCACATTTTTGCCAGATGGGGCAGACAGTTCCTCCCTGGAGGTTCAGAGGTCATAAGGTAGAGTGAGAGGAAACTGCCTTGAAGAAACTCCTTCCTTTGAGGTCACTCAATGTCGACTGACTGGTGAATTTTCACAGGATAGGAAGCTACAGTTCAGTAGACTTCCGATTGCAGAATGAATCTGAAAGAGAGGAGAGACGAAAACATGTGGGAACGTCATCAATGTAAATAATGATCTGGGGTCTTCAAGGTGCTTCCGTCACACTGGCAGGTTACATTAGGGGCAAGTCCAAGATAAGGTCCCCTCAGAAGGCAAAATTTCATCTTTGCTCAATATTGACATATTTGGTGTCATTTTGAAGCTTATGAGTTGAAGTTTTGATTTCCATGGAGGAAAAAATGATATTATGTAAATTTATGCAAATTTCAAGGGCTTCATTTGCATAAATGTAAAACACAGCGTTACGTATGGGACATTTATAAAAATTCATATTTATTCAAAGGAAAGCAAATGATATTTGATTAATATGTGGACATAAGAAGTTCATCAAGTAGTTTAACTTGGTATGAAAATTTAGGGATTATGCAAATGATTATGCAAATTACCTCGTGTCCAATCATGAGATGTCCCATACGTAACAAAATGAGGTCATTTTTTTAGGTTTTTTCTGAAATTGCTAAGGTTATTTGAATGCCCTTTTGGAAAGTTCTAATTTATTGTTTAAAGAAACTAAATACCATAGAAAAAAGAAAAAACAGTAAAAGAAATATTTTTTATTAGGCATTGAAATAATGTTACGTATGGGAAAAATGCGTTACGTATGGGACGTCATCATATATATTGCATGTGAATGCATGTAGCTAGCTGGGAAGGTCTCTCAGTAAACAAAACGTCAATCATCCTGAAGAAAGCATCCCAACTTTGTAGCTACTTTTTGAGTTATAGACACTTGAAACAATACATGCACTTGACTGAACAATTTTCAGAAAGGGGGAGGGGAAGATGGCAAAATACACAATGAAAATCAGCATTAAAGGGATGGTATAGTTTTTGTAGAAATGGGGATTCAGTTTTCAACATTTTATGAGATGACTGGAAACCAATAATATGAATTACTAAAGAGCATACAATTCTAAGACTAGAAGAATTCAAAGTTAATTTGATGGAGATCCAATTTGAAATGGTTGCGATATCAACAAAAAAAAAAGTAAAATGATTTTTTTTTTTAAATTACAAGTGATACACAAATTGTCCTTATTCAGTTTTCAATAGTAGCCACAACAAAATTCATGGGTATATGTAACATACTAAGGTGTGACTCAAATCAATGACCTGACTGCTAGACAGACATCATACATCTACTCGATTACTGGAATTCCACACAGCAGGTATTGCTTAAGATCTACAGTATTTAAATTAATATTTCTTGTGTCAAGTTGTTTTTTATTGAAACTAAATGGCAAACTGCCCTTCATCAATGGAAGTAAACACTTTAAACTATTCAATTTTTTAGTAGTAACTATCCTGATAAAAATAGGGCATCTGTGTACATACTCAGGTTGGTCATAAAAAATACAGAATATGATTGAATGTGATTATGATGGTAAATATTTGGGGCATATTGTTTCCTTGACAATCTGGATCAGTATTTGAGTAATTTCAAGTGATTCCACCTCAATAATTATGCAAAAATTTGTTTATGGGTATTTTGCAAAATTATTTCGCAAAATACCCATAAACATGGTTCTCCACACACTAAACGAATGGGGGACAAAGGGCATGCATACTCAGGTTGGTCATAAAAATATGGAAATTTAATTGAATATGACTATGATGGTGAATATTTGGGGAATATTGTTTCCTTGACAATCTGGATCAGTATTGAGTAGTTTCAACTGATTTTATTTCAATAATTATGCAAAATACCTATAAACATGGTTCTCCACACACTAAATGAATGGGGGACAAAGTGTCCCATACGTAACTGTCCCATACGAAACGCGTCATGTCTGTCTTTAATTAGAACCTGTAATTAGAGCTTTTTGCCTAATGACATGAAACTTACCTGTGATAATCTTGAGTGTCGTGACTTTCATCACAGTGAGTTACAAGTTGTAAAATGAAATACTTTCAGAGAGTTTTGAGGTTGAAAAAAATGTTCAAAAAAACAAAATTTTTCTGGTCCCATACGTAACGGCACATATTTTCTATTCTAGAATATAATTGTGAAGGTCATTTTTCTCAATTTTTTACATGATTATACTTCTCCTAGATATCAATTACCATGATAAAGTTCAATATGATCAAAGGCCATTAACACTATTTTTCAGGTCATAAAAGTCTCTGAATGTCCCATACGTAACGCGCGTGTTATCTTGGACTTGCCCTTAGAGGGTCACCATCATATACACACATTACATGTAGAAAGGGAAATTCAGGCATGTATAAATGCCTAACAACTACATTTTTGGTGCAAGATCACTATCAAGCAAATACTCGGAGTGAAAAGGATATATATTTATCAGAGTGCAGCACACTCCCACACGCTATCATGAAGGTTTTTCAACTTCCTTCCTTTCAAGTTATAGACATAATTTATCTTGAATGTACAGCAGCACACATGCACTGCAGCCCTCTTTTTGCTCCAATGTTGCATACACATGCAGATGTTATGAAAGACAAAAGGGAAAAGAATTGATCATGCGAGTGGCACATTTAACGCCATGAGTTTCGCGTAACTATGTACTCTTCAACAGATAGATATATCATATGAGATATAAAATATAAAATGTAGAAAGTACAAACAACAAACATGTACTGTGCAACCTCTACTGATGTTTTTGTTTTTGGGCCATTCTCAGATTAAGTGTTCAATTCCATGTGAGTAAAACCGAAAAATCAACCACAAAGTAATACATTCAAAGATGTGTTTTCGGAAACTTCAAAACCGGTCAAATACGAAACAAAAAGTGGAACATTCTAAATGATGGCCATTCATTGAGTAAAAATGAATTGAAATAGAGCATCATATATGATTTTTGATCACCAATCAGATACGTTACCGCAAATTTACATGTTGTAATGGACTCCTAACTCTGAATTAAATCTATTGTTTTGATCCAATTTCTGTTCAGGAAAGGACATTCTGTCCCCCCTAAAGATATTGGGGTTTTTTAAGAGGTAAAGATGTTGTCATCCCTTGCTAATTGGTAGAAATTATTTCTGTGTGGTAGGTTGAAATATGCTTTTTGCTGAAATGAAATATAACCTTAAGATTCACTTTGTATTTTTAGCAAATTTCGCTTACAAATAAAGTTTCGAATCCCACAAATCATGCAAAGGGAACGATCCGATCAGGAATTTCCACAGGAAACAAATATGAATTGCTTTCCTGGGGAAATAATTATTGAAAAACATCGAATCACCTTTGGTAACGTATCTGGTAAAATATAAGTAATAATTTTAGTTGTGTATGAATTAATAAATATCACCTGCTTAATTATTTACCTCATGAATTGATGTAAAAATGAATGATGTAAGCCCAAATTAACCATTTTAAACATTGTACGTAATATTTAAACTATGAAATGCAGTGGAAAAGAGCCCTAAATGTGAAAGCTGAGTTCTTCATTCACAGAATATTCTCATCTTACGTCTGAATGTATTTATCCATCTGACCATAAATATTCATTAAGTTTTGATGGATAATGCAAACAAGGTTTAAAAAATATATTTTTGCAGGCACTTAGAAGGAAGTAGGTACAGTCTCTATGAACTCGATATGCTAAACAGTTGTTTGACCTATGGTAACGTATTTGGCTCATCCCTTTTAATGAAAATGAATAAATAATTGTTCAACTTATCAATGAATCTTGAGTAGTTCTTCATATGTTGAAAAACACTAGAATAAATATGCAACAGAACACTGAAACTTTTCTCGGAAGCGTTTCATAAACTACTTTTTACTCTTTCAAAGTTTGGTAACGTATCTGGCGTACCGTAAATGAATCTGTCGGTGAAGTTACGGAGCAATTTCTACTGAATATTCTTCATTTGAACATAACTTTAATTTTTTATGGAAGCGTCATTCTATGCAGAATTGTTTTATGAACACTTTGTTTTACATAACATTATTTGTTACCGTGGGTGCCCTGAATTATACGTAACGTATCTGCTAAATCTTAAAAGCAAAAAACTGATATGCTGAATCTTAGCTTCGTCTTGTAAAATAAACGTTCAAAGTTGTTGCATAGAATATGAAAGTGGCTAGGTTTTATAGATTAGAACTTTGGAGTTTATTAGCACACAACGATTTGTTTGTAAAAACATTTACAATTTCTTTTCAGCATTTTGATTATGTGGTAACGTATCTGTCGGAAAACTTGGCATTAAGTTGTGAGACACTGACGTAGAAAGAAAAATCATGTGGAAGTGTTGCTCTTTTTCACCTCTCTGTCCTTTTGGTGAAAGAATATAATCCTGAGGTCCAACAAAACGAAGCATGTAATGTGTAGGGATGAATTTTGACCAGATTTGATCCCCAGAAAGCACAAGACCAATGAGCAAAATTCGGTCACGTATCTGGGGTAACGTATCTGTGGTAACGTATATGGTCGATCATATTATTATGAGAGCGATATCTACCAAATATTTCTCACTTGTACTAAACTTTAATGTTGAATCGATGCGTCATTCCGAGGAGTAATGTATAATATACCATTTGTCTGACATTGCAATATCTGTCGCAGTGGGTGGCGTGAAAAGTATGTAACGTATCTGTCCAAATAAAAGTGTAGAAAACCGATATTTCAAACATTGTACCGTATTCTCAATAAAGAGCTGTTGCACAAAAAATCTAAGTACTTGCAATGTATGAAGTATATCCTCAGGGTTTCATATACACAGGGGCATTGCATAGTCTTGTTATTTTCTCAATGCTGTAACACTAAAGAAACTGGTAACGTATCTGGCGGTGAACTTGGCGACAGGTTTCAAAAGGCTATAAAAAAAGAAGTCAATAAAAATTTTGGAACTTTTTGAGTACTGTGACTAGCACATATGATATGCTCATCGTCCATGAAAATGATATTTGGAAAGTGTGTTTGTGGACGGAGAGGAGCAATAAAACATATTTCTGAAATAGCCGGCGACACTGCGTTTTGGGGGTCTTAACGAAGTTTAACAGCAAAATTTTATACAAAAAGGCAGACAACCGCATTTGATCGTGTTTATTTTTAACAAATAAAGTCCTCGTGATATATTATAAACATTTAAATAGTATCTAATAGGTTTCAGGGAACAGCAAACTGTCATGGAATGTCGGCGACACCAAAATTCCGTATTTGAACGCTTTTACTGAGAATGGGCCTTTTGTGTTTTTCTTTCTCTTTTTGGCAATACATGTAATGTACGTGCATCTCATTATGTCAGGTGGGCCCTGGATCCATCAAGGCCTTGTAACATGTACAGCTTTGGAATTAATCATTTATGAGAGCAAGATCACACCCACAGTTGTACATTATTCTGATTGGTCAATGCAGCATACCAATCAATTGCTTTCAGAGCTTCCATTGTTAACAGTCAACTGCTTTGTTTGTCTGTTGGGGTCGCCCTCCAAGACAAGAGCAGTGGCTCATGAAGGTGGGCTCCTGTGTTGCGTTCTCCCCTCTATAAACCTTGTGATTGTTGCATAGTACCAAGGAGGTACTAGGCAAGGTGGCACCTCCTTGATAGTACCATAATTGTGATGCTTAACATTAATTACATGTTTATGAACAAGTTACATTGGTACAAGTGAGAATGGAGACCTGTTAGACAAAGTTAAGCAGAGCAAAGAGCCACAAACCAATTTCCACATCTTCACCACCTCTTGAGTATTGGGAAAGACTGAAAAGTCCTGGGTTTGGAGATGCTTGCATACAGGAGACAATGAGTGAAGGTTCTTTTTTTTTTTTTTTTTTTTTTTTTTTTTTACTAAGTACAGCTGCTCCAGAACCAGAAGATGCAGGATGAATTTTGTGACAAAATCCACATTTTCATACATACAATTACAAATGTGACCATGGTGACAACAGAATTCTTTCTACGGTCAAAGTTGCAACAACTGGTATGTCTCTTACCAGACATAGCAGTTGAGCATCTAGTGTTCACAAGTCTATTATTCAAAGATACCCTTGCTGAACTTTCTCTAACAGTAGCAACATTTTCATTTGGGCACCTGTTAAGGCACAGCCACAATTAGTAAAATTTACGATAATATGCCTACAGACACAGTTGTATGCCACGGTGGTCTTAGACAGAAAGATCCGTCTGTCCGGAGGACTCTTTTATATTTTTGCCATTAACGCTGTCCTCCGTAGACAGACGGAAGGTATCAGTACCCATTGCTGTGTGGATGTTCTTAACCACTGTCTCTATGGAAAATTGGGTGAGGTACCTCACCCTTCTCGATTGCGTCTAATTCACGGCCCTAGGTCGGCAAATTTAAGCTTTTATGGTGAAATTAGCGTTTTAAGAATACATTACACTCACCAGATTAATGAATAATCCAACATTTTAGTAGAATTTTCAAAGTAAAACACAGCCTGTCGCGTCGTCACATTCAAACTGCAGAAACATACACTATGAATCTCTTAGCCAATCACATGCGAGGTAGTTTCTACGTGTCTGTTTTACTTAAACACGTACCTCGCATGTGATTGGCTTACAGATTCAAAATGGCAACTTACTGCTCGCGAACGGCGATGTTGCGATATCGATAAAATTTCTGTGTTATAACCAAGTTTATGTGAGTATTTCGATTGCACAATGTGAGAAATTTATCCCAAATATTGCTGCATAATGTGTCATGTCATGTCAAACTTGTTTGAATGTAAAAAAGCTGTCTGAAATTTGGTTTATCGTAACGTTTGATCTGTGCGCGACTGCTCCACACAGGAGCCGCAATCATTGACTTCGGTCTGTATACGGAGGGGATCCGTGAAGCTAGACGTAGTCTCCGCGGAACATTCCCCGACGGACAGATACAGACCGATCTTTCGGTCAACGGTGGTCTGTACTCAGATGAATGAAAAAGAAGATCTACAAAACTGCATCTTTAATACAGGACCCTCAGGCTCAGGAGGTTCACACAAACATCAATTGCTAACTGTAATTGCTAACTGTAATTGCTAACTTTATACTTGGTGTGTAGGCTGACATTAAGGGAGGTCTATGCCCCCACTTTTTATAGTAACCCTTAAGAATGAAATGTCTGGCATTCTGTCTGTGTCTGTGCTGTGCCTGTGAGTCTTATCTAATCTATGTATTGAATAAAATAATGATTGATTTGGCCCACATTTGAATTGGAGGTTTCTTGTAAAGGTTACACCAACGGACTCGACCAGTGCAGTGTTGCCTTAATTTTATTAAAAATCAGTCAGATTCAGAGGATCACCAATCATTGAACGTTGATGAGGCTTGATCCAAGAAGTTGATGAATTTGTCCGTCGATGGCACATACTGGTAGCATGTCACAGGGCAGAATTCTGTGTAAATTTACACAAACATTTGTACTCTGCCTCTGGCCGTACCGTGTCAATCTGACTTGACTGAGGAAAATCTAACTTTAGGTCTTTACGTAGAAGTCTAGACGACTTCACAACCCGATCCCGAACACAGCGCACGTTTAATAGCGTTAACAGCAATGTCAGCATGTCAATTGGCGAAGTAGAAAAATAGACCAACAATACAGATGTACCACTTAGGTATCCAGTCCAGTTAAGTACATACACGTACTCTGTACTGAGTAGAAAAGAACTAGAAAGAAGACTGGAAAATAGGCCAGTTGTCATCGAGCAGTAACAACAATAAAATGACGAGATCTAACCACTAACCAGGAACCCACTTACCGAATACCGCAACAGAACTGACACGCTGAGAGAACGAACACATTGCAACATTTTTGCCCGATTTCTTAGAGACCATAATATCGGAAATTACTGGCGCTCTAGCGCAAAATCATTACTCATATCTATTCTTTCGTTAATCTCACCTTAATATATATCCAGGCGAAAGAGTGGCAAAGAAGCAGTCCACAAAACACCTCACAAAGCACAAGAAGATTGCCTCTTGTCGTAGTAGCTCGCCTCGTTGCTCGCTAAAGAAAACAGATGCAGACCATCTAGCTACGGTGTAGCTACACTGCTCTACATAGTCATTCATACGCTAAAATGATGCCTCGGCAACTGGCGGCGCTCGCTGGGGAAACTGCGGTGGTTGTACATGAAGAACCAGTGCGGAGGTCACGACCGGTCCGAGGTTTTTTTTTTCAGCGAGAACCGTATCAGCTGATATGTTGATGTGGCGCGATCGCGCGATGTGCTTTTTATCATGCAAATTTATACGAGCGTGTGTCGATCAGCAACCAATCAGAGCCGTTGCCTGACCAGCCGATTCCGTTTTCCTTTTTCACGTTAGAACTGAAGTAATGAATAATGCATTAATCGTGACCCATTTCATTTTCTGTTTCTGTGGGTGTGTAGGATAGGACCCAGTCTTATAACCAGCAAACCCTTGTTGTTGTTGACTTTAGCTCTTTAATTTGATAACATATTGCGGAAAAAGGAGTGAAAAAAGTAGTGTATACTTTTTCAAACTATAGATAAAACATCCCAATAGCCATAAGAGATAATATCATGAAGAATGATGCTATTGAAGTCTAATATTGTCAGCAATGTATTAATATGGTCTGTATTTAAAGACAACAACGCTGAAATGAGGGACGGCGGTCTAACCTCGTACCACGTAACTACAGGGCAGGTGTAACCTTTGCCACTGTTTTCATTGTACAGCAAAAGCACATGCGTTTTGTTGATTTAGGTGAGAATAAACAGAAGACCAATGGCGTTATGTCCATAGGGTCCATGTAGGTGTGCATGCCAAGTAATTTAACACTGAATGTGGTGGTTAAATCACATTTATTACGCAGTGGAAAGACGATAAAATATGACAATTCCAGATGATGGTAGAAATCTAGAATGATATACATGTTGTACTATAAATCGGGAATTTCACGATTTCACGCCAGTATACATCATTATATATGGGCTGCAGCAAATTTATCTCCACGTACTAAATCAATCTGATATCTTTCACTGTCTTATGTTGTGCAATCAAAATATCTGACAGAAGTGTCCTCCTGGGCCAAGAAAAGGCGTCATTTGTGAAAATCAAATGCTGGTACATTGTATTATTTTGCTCTCTCTCCCTCTCCCTCCCCCCCCCCCCCACCTCTCTCTCTCTCTCTCTCTTTCTCTCCTATTTACTCATATATATACATTGTGTATATATAAATATATATTATATATATGTATATATATATATATATATATATATATATATATATATATATACACACACACACAAATATGAAGAGTTTGTTCGCAAAAACCGATAAGTCCATTTTTTAAGATTTTGAAGTTCGGTCTCTGTCATAAAGTACAAAATAATACTTTTTAAATGATATATTAGTCACTACGTATAAAGGTACATTTTTGAAATTATGGTCAAAAGAAGTAAACATTTTCTTATTATTCTCTTTAATTTTCTTGACCTTTAATCACAAATATCTCCATTTGCAAAAATGGACTTATCGGTTTTTGCAAACAAACTCTCTCTCTCTCTCTCTCTCTCTCTCTCTCTCTCTCTCTCTATATATATATATATATATATATATATATATATATATACATACATAATTTGGGAAATCAAAGGGGGCGCACGCATCCTCCGCCATTTTTTCTTTTTATTTCGTTTGTTTTAACCATGGAGCTACAAACGAAAGGAGAGGGCACTCAATAAAATGTGCCCCAAGGCACCTTGTCAAAGCTTGACCTCTTGCCGAAGTCAAACACCACACCGCCAGGAAAGAGCAAATAAATTCTTACGTAACGAGGTCAGTCCGCTCGTAAATCGTGCCCTTTGAAGAACCATCCGTGGCACCGTCAAAATAGGCAGTCTATCGACATTCGCTATCTAAAATCGCTATTCGACGGAACAACCAAATACGACATGTACAATATATGGCTGTCCCTACTGGTAATGCATTGTAGATAGGCGAGCTGTGTGTTTTCGATCGTGCTGCGAACGTCGTGAGCTTTACAACGGTATCAAGATCATCGATTTTGGATATGAAATAAGTAAGTTACAGTGTTCTCTTTTCCGTTTTATGGTTACATGACATGTTCTCTTCCATGCTTTATACCAACAATATCGGTGATTTTCGGTGAATGAGTATATTTTGTCTCAAAAGAGGGGAGGTTACTCGATCGTTTGGTGTATAGCTTGTCTGCGTGCACTTGCGTGCACTTGCTCAATGCTCTTGCAAAAGCACGTGAAAATCCAGAGTTTTCTCGGAGTCTTGCGAGAATCGGAGCGGGTTGCGCCCGCTCAGACTTCTCGTAACGAGGACCCCGCATTCTCGCTCCGATCACTATTTTCGTATCGAAACATCTTTGAATGGATATTATGTCGCTGACATTGCTGTTACAACTCTTTAATCATTCATAATATATCAGCATGTTATGTAGCATTAATGTGTCCTTCAGAAATGTTGCTTATGAGGTGTAACAAGTTAGATTTGAGTCTGATACACACTTGAGTTCGACTGGTTTATTGAGTACGAGAGTGACAGTGTAGTAGTGTACTACGGACGGTGTATAATTAAATACATTTGTATGGGGGATTGTACCAGTGATTGTAGACGCAGACGTTTACAATTTAGCTCCATGATTGAAGCTTGAAAAGAAGAGGCATGGATGGTAGAGCTCCATGCTGCTTGCTGGATGGAGTTATGAGTGTTAATGTTTGTATAGATGAATAATATTAATAGGATTCCAAAATATAACAAGACCAATGAATCAGTCAAAGAAGAAGGAGGGGGTGTGTGTGAGCTGGCGTGATGTAATGTCGATCATCATCAAATGAGCTCCATTTTATCAGACTTCTATGCTAGTCCTTTACCTTTTTAGTTATTTATTTTTCAGAGGGATGGGCAGTAAGACATTTCACATTCACAAAGTGGTTCTACTTCTAATTATTATGTTATGCATCTCATCCCTATGACATTGGCACACAATGACATTAAAAAAAAAGTATTTAACAGGAGGGTATATACCGGTAGTACACTTCAAGGATGGATTCGGTGATACATTGATCATGTTATACTGTGATAGTAATTAGATGAGGAAAAATTAATTGTCAAAACTAGCATTTCAGAAGTTATGTCTGTTACCATTGTCATGGGCTATGCATGATAACGCACATGTACATTGTAGCTCTACACTCCTACTACTGTATCTCTTGAACAGTCGATCTTCTTTGTTGAGATTTATATCACTCTTCAGGATTCCCCAATTTCGTGACGAGTGAAAACCATTGAACATTATTTTTTTATCATATGATTCCAGATCAAGTTATCAAATTGAGAGCCGTTATTATTAAATGATACTGTGACATTTTTTTCTTTTCATTAAAAGTGCAAGTAGATTAAATACCTTCTTTTTTATGCATTATAGTAAATAGATCCTTATTCCATTTTACTGAGTCAAGTTTACTTGCATAAATGTTGTTGTTTGTTTTTGTATCCATTATTGTTTTAAAATTTCTTCACTCATTTTTACCTTTATTTTTACCTTCATTTCAGTCTACAACATGTCGGAACATGCTGAAGCCTCCACAGCAGGGCAAAAAATATGCAGACTGTGTGGTGAGGAGTTTATGGGCAGAAGCAAGAACAAGGAGGAGCTGAAGGGTGTAATTTTTAGGGCCTTGCAAATAGACATTCAGCAGGATGATTGTAGGTATCATCCACCATCAGTGTGCTTACCATGCGAACGGAAATTGGCAAGATGGCAGGGAAGGAAGAACAAGAACAAGGCCACCACGCTACCCATCAATGTTCACCAGTTTGTGCCATCAGAAGCTACAACAAAACAGGCTGAAAGCTCCAGGGAATCCTTCCTGAAAGAATATGAGAGCGAGGCAAAGTCCACAGGATTCATCACATCCATCGTATCCAGAGATGGTACAGATGAGAAGCTGTTTGTCATCATGCTTGATGCCAATGGAGACACACAGAAATGTTTGATTGTAAATAAGACAGGCGAGCTGGAAGTGAAGGTCTACTCTAAATCAGTAGATACCTCTACTGTCTTCCCGAACATGACAGCCGGACTAACAATAGAAAGTTTTAGGAATTTGTTGAAGGACTTCAAATCACTGCACGTATGTCCTGGAAATCCGGATTTCCGCATCCCTGCAGAGATGTTGGCAAATAGGCCAGTTATCGTTCACACCATGTCAGCATCTGAAACAGTACGACATGTGTCATGCAGCCTGCTGACAAGCCAACCTGGACGTTGTGGACAGTGTAGGATTTATCGTTCGGACCTGGCAAAGCTACAGCACAGGATACAAATTGATTCATCCCCTGCCCCAAAATCGAACTATCGCTACATGAACAAAGAGCGACTATCCAAAAAACTCTCCAGAAGTAGAGACAAACAAAAGGGATTGAAGAAGCTTCTATCCAAGCTGGAAGAAAGGATTGAAAGTATGTTTGACACTGAGTCAAGGACAATTGTCAGTGAGGACAGTGATGCGTTTTCGCAAATTTTGCAGAAGGAAACGTCGGAGGTACATAGCCACTTTCCAGCGGACACCCCGATGCGTGTGTTGTGGGACGAACAGGTGAAAAGAGTGAACACTCACCCGCAAGCCATGCGATGGCATCCGTCCATTCTGAGGCTCTGCATTGCTCTGGAGGCAAAGTCCCCAGCAGCATATGACCTCCTGCAGTCATCAGGAGTTCTTGTGCTGCCGCACAAGAGAACTTTGAAGCAGTACACTAAGTTCACAACAAGTGAACCAGGTTTCAACAGAGAATTGTTGCGTAGAGTTTGTGATGACGTCAAGATCGATACCCTGCAGGACTACCAGAAGAACATCACCCTTTCATTCGATGAGATGAGAATAAGTGAGGGTCTCGTGTACTCTCACTCTACTGGACAGATCATTGGGTTTACCAGCCTTGGTGATATGAATGATGAACTGGAGAGATACACCAGGAGCTGCCAAGATGACAAGGCCTCACCGTATCTTGCCAGTCATGTCCTCACATTGATGGTGCGTGGCATCTGTGCATCATATCATGCTGCTGTTGCATTCTTTTCGACACAGGGAGTGACGAGTGATCAGCTCTACAACATTGTCCTAGAAGCTGTGGAACTCCTAGAACTGCAGGGGTTTAATGTGCGGGCCCTTGTTGCAGATGGAGCTACGCCAAATCGAACATTTTACAACATGCTGAAGTCACAAGATGGGGATTGCTCATTTATCCACCCGACGACAAAGAAGAGAATATTCCTGTTCAGCGACGTACCACATCTCCTGAAAACATGCCGCAACAACATCGAGAACTCAGGATTTCACAACAAGACGAGAAACCTCATGGTAAGAATTTATATAGATATATAAATATATATTTTGTGCTTACCCATTTAGAAGATTTATGTACACAATTTTCTCCCTTAGCTTGGAAAAGGTGTGGAACAGCAATAAAACACTGCCAACTCCCCAACCCCCAAGAAAAAAAATAAATAAATAAAAAATAACAATCATCTGAGTTGTTATGTTTTTTAATTCCAAAAACATTTGACTAATGTAAACTTGATGTTTCTTCTTTATTCACTTTCTGCATTTCTGCATTTCTGCTTGTCAGCTTATTTATAAAGAGGGAAGGGAAAAGGATTTTTTAAATGTAATTATAACTTTATTATCATCATTATCTTACTAAGCAATGGACAGCATCCAGAAATTTGGGTTTGGTGATATCATACGACTCTATTATTGTACATGTTCCTCCATTTCTGTGTCAAGAACAAGTCGAGTGCTGCACATACGTATGTTCAGTTTGTTTTTAAAAAAAGCAAAAATACACACAAGAAATGTGTTTTGTTCTTTCAGTTCCGAGGACTCTCCATTTCATGGAAGCACATAGTTGATGTGTATGAATGGGACATGGAGAACACAACAGGGCTGAGGATGCTACATCGTCTCACAGAGGACCACATCCACCTGACCCCAGCACACCGCATGAAGGTCAAATTGGCAGCTCAGGTACATTGTTACATTGTATATATTGTATACAAGTTTTCAGAGGACATGTACATTTAAAAAATGCACTGAACATATTTGTAATACCATGTACTGTACATGACATAGAGCTAGACATTTATAGCTCAAAAGGGATACATATATATACAAAAATATGTAATTTTTCAGGAGATGATGCTGAGACATTACATTGATTGCATGCATCATTGAAATTATGTGTAGCTTAAAATAAAAAATAAAAAAAAGCTGCTGAAAACTTCTTATCCAATAGTGGTGAGCCAATAGAGTAAAATGATCGTGTATTATGCCCTATGTGTGTACTTTTATGTTTGGTAACTTGCTTTTGTTGATTGACTCTCACTTTCATTTGGTTGCCGCTCTCTTTTTATCTGTTGAGCTCCTTGGCTATGACTTTCCACCCTCCCCCTCTTTTTCTTTGTTCTACATGTCCCTAGCCAGTCCCCGACTGTTCTTCTTTTGTGAAATCCTTACGTTAATTATGTGATTGCTTTCCCTGCCTGTGTTTTGTGATTCAGAGAGAAGGCAATATTAAATTTGAAGTGTCCATTCATTATGTGATCTTGCATAGATGTATTTTATTATTGTTTTAATTATAGTGTATCATCATTATTAATTTTGTTAGTTAAGGACAGTGTACTGGGGATTGCATAAGTGTAAATGGTTGGAGTTCCATGATTAATGTCAGTATACTGAGTAAGGGTTTTTTGAACAACATTTGTATTGTCTAATGAACTCCTCGGGACCAAGAGTTTTCTTTTGTGTACATATATATAAAAATTTCATTATAACCAAAGAAATTAACAGTAAAGAATATAGAGCTGATAATGTTTGGACCAGAATATTTATTTTGATGTAACTGAATTGTTATAACTGTGTTCATTATAATTGGAGTACTAGTACACTGTAATACAGCAACAACCCAGACAGCAAGACATAAGAAACAGGACACTCTGAAGGATAACTTAGCCACCCTTTTCCTTTAAGTATATAATATACATTGTATGTCTTTCCTTTCATATTTATGTCAGGTATTGAGCACTACAGTCGCGAATGCTCTGAAGGTCCAGGGACGCAAAGACACAGCAAGCACCATCCTGTTCATTGAGTACATTGATGCTTTCTTCGACATGCTCAATGTTTCCAATGTCACCTGCGGCAAGCGAAAGAAGAAGCCTGCTATGGAGCCATACAGAGATGAGACAGATTGGAGATTCACTGTAGGTTCATCACACCATTTGGTTACAAATCACATAATCATAAATAAAAGTGAAGTTTTTTTTTTTTAATCCTACCTAGTAGGTGT
Source organism: Diadema antillarum (assembly GCF_040938485.1). Classification (NCBI taxonomy): domain Eukaryota; kingdom Metazoa; phylum Echinodermata; class Echinoidea; order Diadematoida; family Diadematidae; genus Diadema; species Diadema antillarum. Next base: position 805,863 of record NW_027271288.1, on the reverse strand, counting down.
TATTAAATCAATTCAGCTATCAAAATCATATTACCTTAAAAAAATCATGCATTTCTTGTAATTTCTTGTCTATTTAGAAGTTGTATGTGTTGTGTCTGGCTTGGATGTAGTGACATTTATCTCAGGAATGAGGAAAAACAAAACCTTGTTTTGCATCTAACATGAAAATACAACAAACATATTTGATTTACTGTGGAGCTAATAGCTCTTTGGATTTACTGATGTTAGTGTACATGACATGCCATGCAAGAATTCAAATTTCTGTTCATTGTACATGTAGACACTCTGTAACTGTTTGTGACTAACCTTATGCATTGTGTTATCGAAATGAGGAGAAATTAATGTGTGACAACCCATAAGCGATATGACAAGTTAATTTTCTCCTTTTTGATATACACCTGTACCCACAGTGGCTGGAGGAAGACTTCCTTTCATTCCTCGAGGAGTGGCACTCTGAAGGACAGCTGACACCTCTTTCAGCAAGTGAAAAAGAGAAACTGTGCTTGAGCAAACAAACCTTGCATGGACTTCAACTGACAGGTATTGGAAGCATTTTCTTTTCTTTCTTCTCAGCTTGCAGTAATTGTCCATATTACAAGAGAAGCAAAGATTTTGTTTCCTTTCCATGTCAGTATGTATCTTTTATTTGAGAAAAGGGGGAGTCTAAGGGATGGGATGGCACCTGTATTGAGTAAATGAATATATTTAATAAGATTTTCACAGTCTTGTTTAAAGCTTTGGCATCATTTACTTGTACAGTAGGTGTCGTAGTGAAAGATCCGGAGATAAATCAATTGAAAAATGTTTTCCATGTGTTATTGCTATTCTGCTTTTTTTTTTTTTGCTGCATGAATCTGGAAAAACGTTGTGCATAAGAAAAAAAAGTTATATCAATATATAAATCAATCTCAATGTTTTCCTTGTGTTATTCCTATTTTTTTTTTTAATTGCTGCATGTACCAGGAACAAGATTGTGCAAAAGAAAAAAAAATAAAGAAAAAAGTACCATGCTAACAGAAGAGTGAAATGGCGCTAGTGATTTTTCTCACTGTATGAGCTAGGATTGGTGTATTCATACCTACATCACTAAGTGTTCTAATTGGGTAGCATTATCTGTGATGTTTTCTTACAGAAACTGGCAAAGGACTTTCACATTGATTACAATATAAAATGTTTAATTGATAAAGCTATTACAAGTATGGCCTTGTTATACAAATTGTGATCCAATCATGCTTTCTATTTTGTTTGTGCATTACATTTTGCTTTTTTTGGACTGCAGTGAGGTCATTCGTGACACTAGCCAAGCAGATGCTAACTGAGCCTGGAGTACAGTACATCTTGAGCGAAAAGTTTTCTCAAGACCCGTTGGAGGAGTACTTCTCGAAGCAGCGAGGCATTGGAGGAAGACACGACAATCCCAGTGTCAGCCAGTTTGGCAGCAATATGCAGACACTGCAAGTAGCTGGCGCATGCATCAGAGCTTCAAAGAGATCGAATGTCCAGTCTTCAAGTGCCGGTGGATCAGCTACTGTAGATGATAGGCCACTCCCACGGAAAAAACTGTTCAGATGATCTGGATTGGGATGCTGTATGTGCTTGTATCATTAAGTGCCATAACTGACATCAAATTTTGTCAAGAGCAGAACTCATTCACAGGCATATGATTCTTATGGGAAGAATTTGTCTGGTGATCAAATGTGATGTGATGGGGCATGTGCACTGAGAAATCTCTTGAGTAATACTGTGCATGTAAATCATTTTCACTTATTCTGTCCATGTGTTTCACATACTGTTCCCTGTCCATTTGAAAATCACTAAACATTCTTTAGTGTTAACATGGCAGCTCTATGGTACATGTACACGTATAAGGATGGAGTTACAGTAACAACGGTGCCCTTGACTGCAAGGCTATTCTGAAATGTTGTGTATCATAAAAGTGTACGGCCTGCATTGTACATGTATGAATGTGTATCTTGCACATCTAATTCTGAAAAGTGTATGTTTGTGGAGATTGTCATACTAAACACAGAGCTAAGGTAGCTCATGAGGGGATTTAATGTTCGCTATGATATTGAGTATACTTGTACAACTGTATGCTAAAGAAAAAGCTTCAGTCGTACACATTGAGAAAAATTGAGAACTACTCCATGCCAAAAGTAGACTTTCTTTCTTGTATCGGAGTCAAAGCCAATATGAAGGCTTTGGATAATAAGCAACCAAATTCAGCTGAACCTCAGTCGGGGACTAACAACGTAAGTAAATATTTAAGCAACCAAATTCAGCTGAACCTCATTCGGGGACTTACAACGTAAGTAAATATTTTATGTACAAAGCTTTTTCATTGATTTAATCATGGAGCTACTGCAATTAGTTATGACAATGTAGCTTGCTTAGTTTTGTTTTGTTCTGTGACTGAAACAAAATGTAACAACTTATCTGGTACTAAAAATAAACTTTTCTGGAATATTTTTCACGTTAACACACACCGTTTCCATGATACAACCTGCTATATATACTGTACTCTGAAGCATATGAACAAAAGATTTTAGAGGCCTACCGTCCTCATTCTAATATCTAATGGGCTTATGTGAACTGTTTCCATTACATTTTATATACAGTGTGTCTGTATATCTATTTATATACACATGTATACATGTATATATGTATACATGAATATGGGCATATGTATACACTTGTATATATTATGAACAAGTACATAAGGAGTGCAAAATTAGAACAGAATTGCAGTTCTTACTTGGACAGCTGTGTTTATTTCAGACCAAAACAGAAAAACCAAACCAAAACGAAAAAAAAACCAAAAAACATTGTTAGCCCATTTAGATGTATGATGAAATCTTTTCTTAGATGCATCATGGCTGATGATAAGATTTTGACATATTTTTAATTCAGTGTCAGGTAAAAGATATGCTGTGGCAGTACAATGTACTGTACTTTGTTTTAAACATGAAAGAGATGTACTGTATCACAATCAGACTGGTAGCTATTGCATAGACATGCTGTACATGGGTGATGTCTATACAGTTCGGTGTACACTTTATGACTGTTTTGCAAGTGGAAGTTTTGCAGTATTGAATTCAAACATTGTACTTCTGACTTTTTTTTTAATGTATTATGTGTGTGTACATGAATATATGACTGTAGGAGTGTTTGGTCATACTAAGTAAAAAAAAAAGAGAGAATATTTTAATGTACATGTTGTACATGTACTGTACAGTTGAAACTTAATACAGAATAGAAGAAATAACTACGGTGGACTCTGTTATAAGAAAGTCCTCAGGACCGGCAATTTTTTTTTCGACTGTACATGTATCAAAATTTCGTTATAAATAATTGAACATGTAAACAACAAAAAAACACAGAGTAGATAATGTTGGGGCCTCATTGTAATCGTAATTTACTGGTACATAGTTATAACTGTGTTCAATATACTGTAGTGGAAATGCAACTTACTTCCACTGAAATAATCAAGTAAATCAAAAACTCATCTACTGTAGAAATTACACGGGATGAGTGGAATGATAGGATGCATACAGTTCGATGAAGTAACAACCTCAAGTGAATTTACTCAGGGAGTTGTGACTTCCATTCAGTTTCAAATGTCTCTTGGTTTTTAAAGCTTTCCATCCATAATCAGATGCCAGTGCTTGATCAGAGCATGAAGCAAGCATTCATTTGTAGCTCCATGGTCAGAGATAGCCTTTTTTTTCCTCTTAAAACATCTTGTCCTAATCTCTGCTTATCACAAGACCCTTTTCTGCTTGTCATTCCACAAAACCGTAGCAAGGCTGGGGATAGCTCATTTCCTACAACTGCATTCAAGAATTGGAACATCCTCTCTTTCCTTAAATCAGTGAACTCTACTGATTAATAATAGAAAAAAAAAGAAAGCTCCATAAACTTATCTGTTCACAAAGAGATAATTTTCTGCATCGTCTATAAGCTATTCACACATCATTTGTTGTTTATCTTGACTATGTTGTGTAAATGATGTGTACCTCTAGTAAATACCATGGAGCTCACACCAAACACTTACATTATCAGTAGTATTTTATGTACATGTACAATGTGTACAGGACACACACCATGTACGGAAATTTAAGTGCACATGTACCGTACATTGTATTTCTGTATGGAAAATAGCTTCATGCATGGAGCTACAGTATGTGCAATGCAGGTCCATGCTCTATGGTAAAATCCAGTTTCTTTGTGCCAATAAAGCTGACAAAGGCATAAGGAAGTACAATAAATATGGATTTTGATTTGTATACCACTGTACATGTACTACACAAAGTGTGTCATGGCCTGTTTTTTATGGGGGGGGGGGGGTAAAATGTTGTACATGTAGGCAGAACCTATCTGACACAAGTTCAAAAACATGTGGTAAAACAAAAGTTTTACAAAACATTATACAATCTGTAAATGTAGATAACACAGATGCTACATTGTACTTATTTTTAGTTGGCTCACTAACAAACAAGCTCTTGTTCATGCAAAACGAAGTAATCATGCTAATCTGGTATTGATGAATATTTCCTCAAGATATGTTTCCTGCTACAAAGAATTGGTGGTGTACCAAAAAAAAAAAAAAAAAAAATTCCAGTAGTCACTAGGTATGCACTAATAAAACTGATGAGATTGACATCACAAAAAATAGAAATCCTGATAAAGAAAAAAAAATGTGATCAATGATTACACACAAAAAAGTAAGCATTTGTAAGAACATGGAGTTACAAATGTAGCTCCATGGTAAGAAGCATGAAATAATGGTGAGCCTCCATTTATTTTTTTGAGCCTTTCTTCATTTGAATATCATCTAGTAAAAACCAGTGCGAATAATGCTGACGCTACTCTTTTTATTCCTCAAGCAGCAAGGCATATTATTGTGTTTATTGACTTGAATAACAACTTAAAGTAATCATCAAAATAGAGTCGAGACATGTTTCATGATGCAAAGAATTACTTAGACATGTGTTCACATATCAGAAGTCACCCAGCCAACACCAAGTGAACTGTACACAACAAATGAGATTGACGCCACACATTTAAATCTGGATAATGATGCTTTGTTTCAGACCATACTTTATAACTACAAAGTACCGGATGATGATCTGTGTGTCAGACAGGAAAAAAAAGAAGAAAATATCACTTGAAAAAAATCTGTGATCAAAAACCACCAAAACAATCAGTGTACATGTAAAAACCAAAAATCATTTGCCTGAACTTATTTCTTTCCGGTTTTTCTGCAGTTCTTTCCTCAGTGCCTTCTTTCCAAGTCTGGCCTTCCCTGCCTTCCTCCTCCTGATATTCATATATGTCCTGACATATGCACTGACCCTGATCTTGACCCAGTAGTTCACTATGGTCTGAAACAAAGCATCAGCTTCCCTGCTGGAAAGGTCTAAATCCATGCCGGTCCATCTTCTTTGAACAGACTCACTACCATAGATATTCTCTGTGATACATGTCTTCAGTGCACCCTGCATGCTGCTGACATCTAAGTGTTTGCGTGTGACACCTTCAATAGCATGAAAGAGCAAGTAGACTTTGTCTGAAACAACGAAAAGTCCTCCCCTGTTCTGGATGGTAAGCCAGACTGATGAATACTGAAGGAATGATTCGGCCTCGGTATACTCATCCTCCTCTGTCCTCCACTGCTGCAAGACTGCTGCAATGTGCTCACTCTCTGGTGACTTCATCTTGCTGTACTTCTTGAACAGGGCATGTGGTACATATCCAGCAACATACCGGAGTACCTGCTCATCATGTTCTGAAAGTTCTGGTATGATATCACTTTCATCGGTGTCTCCTCGGTACACTATGAGAATGTTCCTCAACAGTGAACGCAATACATACTGCTGAAAGTATGAAATACAGAAATCCCTGCCATGAGCTATTTTAGCGAAGAGGTCATTGATTTGAGTTTTGGTCCTAAATTTGTGATAAGTAGTTAAAATGTGAGTATTTGCAACTGGTCCAACACTTTTGTTCTGCGCTGAAGCTACAATCTCCAAGAGATCCCTGACAATGGCTGTCATTCCCTCCTCAAAGTCCTTGGACTCGACATTTACTTCTTTGGCGAGCTGCTGCACCTCTCGTCCCAGCTTTGTGTCCTCATAAAAGCCGTCACTGATGATCTGACTGACGGCATTCTTCCCCATAATGTGGGCTTGAGATAGGATTTCTTCTTCACTCTTCCTGGGTGTTCCAAAGACTAAAAGAAAATTGGGGACAAAACAAATGTCGAGACTCCTGAGGAAAATAATAGGTATCAATTCCTTCTGTGATTTATGTACATGTACACTCAAAGGCATTATTTACCATTTGCACATGCAACAAAACCCCAGCTGAAGTGACTCGAGGCAGCCCTAAAATGTGAGTTTTGGTTAGAAACAGCTAATGTAAACTACCTGCATTTATGGCTCAGGAAGAAAAATGGAGATACATGTATCTCCTTAAATTCTAGACTGAATTGAAAATTTTTGAACTAAATATATGGAAGATACTATGTGATACACCTGACAGACACATGTATTAAATGTAACAACTCAAACATTTTTAAGAATCACTGCTCCCATCTCGGTAACCTGTAAAAGTAATAACAAATTACTGAGATTGGTAATTAAAAGCTTACTGAAAAAAAAATTAAAAATATCAATACAAACATGAGGGTAAAAATAAAAATTATACTTCGTTTTCTGCTCTGCTGAAATTTCATATTTCTCTGCAAAAGAACACAACAAATGTGGCTCTACATGCTTAGTATTCAGCTCATAAATACCAGTACTGAGACACCATGATACATACCAAATTTAGTACAAAAAATATAGGTCTTGATGCTGAGTCCCTGAGACTTTTAATACCGATAAATATTTATTTTTAAAACTTTTAGGGACTTTACATGGAGAAGACTCATCCACATTATGGTGCATGAGTGAATGCACTTAAAACTTCATGTATGATTGTATGATTTAACAGACTTATTCCGAGATGTTGACAGAGACTTACTTGCTTTAGAAATGTGCGACCCCCTCTTTTCACCAGAAGCATCACTAACTGATGCTACGCTCGAGGATTTGGATTTGGATGCCATCGGGCGTTTGGATGACGAGGTACCTAAAGTAGGAGAGCAGGCAGGTTGGACAAAAGGATGGAAAAATCATGTAATATGTCTAAAAAGAAAACACACAGTTTGCAATAAATGGTAGCATCATTTTTTGTTTGATAAGAAGTTATTCAACACACCAAAGTCAATGCAATTACCATGACAACCCACAGAGGATTGGAATACTTGTGTAGCAGTGGGTTAAACTGCTAATGAAATGACAATTTACATATAATGAAGTCATGCTTAATTACTCAACACTTCCTCTTGTCCTGCTGGTTAAACTTATCTCGTGCGTGCCACTTGTCCCTAGCTTTGAAGTGGTATTCACGCATACCACATAAAGGCATTTTAATAAGAAAATACTGGAGGAAAATACTACAGCAAACACATTAACAGTTCAAAACAAACACTGCGACAGGACTACCTGGTCATGGTAGGTAGCTACACTGTACATTTTGTAGCTACGTTACACTTTGCTGCAGCTCCATTTGTTAAGATAAGATTTGACATTTGTTATGGCAAGAGTAAGACTCAAACAATAATAATAATTTAAAAAAAAAATCTGTGATTGGACACACCGGTAATTAATGTACCGTAGATCACCATGTATGAAGTTTCATGATGGGGAATGGCATCATCATCACTGATCCAGTGCCAGTGTCTACGCTACTAACCATTGAATGTCTATAGTACATGATGTAGATTACTGGTAACAAAGTCTAGACCCTAAATTTAAGATTACTATTCTAGAATTATGATTATGAATAACGTGTGTTAACATTCCAGAGTCCCTGACCCTGCCTGGTAGTGGCACTGGTAGATGTGTGCATGTGTTACAGTTGACATTTCAGTTGTATAAAGTGGTACGGAAAGGACAATTTTAACTGAAATCTCACTTTTGGAATCACCAACAGCAAGTGGGCCAGCACGGGCACTCAGCCGCTCGCAAAATTCGCAAACGAAACGAGTTGTAGTAGTCATGCCGCTACCGCTGGCGCTGGTGCTTGTGACTGCCTGTTGTGGTGGTAGGCCTCCTGCCGGTGGTGGTGGTGGTGCATTTGCAACGCACTGTCGATGATACCACATAATCGGGCATTCTGGGCCGTTGCAGGGAATGATATCCTCTGTCGATGGACAGCCGCATACACATATTTGCCTGCTTTCGTCGGCCTCCCATTCTTCTGGCTTCAAGACTAGTTCGTCATCGCAATCATCATCTTCTTTTTCCAATGGCAATGTTTTGGAAGTGGCGAAACATTGCGCACTGACCGCCATTTTGAAGAGCAGACGCTACCCGATACCCCACAATGCAATGCGCCGTTTAGCGGCGATGACAGATTTTACGAGCGTTCGCGCAGCCAAGCTTGCCCTAATTCGATAATCCTCGGACAGGCGGTGCCACGCATCGGGTCAAAAGAGTTTATGGAGTGCCCTCTCCTTTCGTTTGTAGCTCCATGGTTATTATAAGCATCTTTGATAAAATCATAGGTAAGATAAGACTTATCTTTTCAAGAATAACTGAGAAATACCCCTGTTGTTGCAATTGCAATTCGTTTATTGAAGGTGTCGTAAATGATTACGCTTCAACATTATATACACATTTCTGAACCATACACACAGGCACTTTTTGTATTCGATGCAAAATAAAAATCGAGATATGATGATGATCTAAGTGCAAACAACATAGTCATACATATCATCTGAAGAATACCTCATAAATTTGCCATTTTCGATATGACACTGTCGATTCAGTATGAATTGCCAAGGAAGTCGTTTTCTATACAGAAGAGGAATACCGAACTGACTTTACATTCAATCAATTAGAATTAGAATAAAACAAACAAGGATCAGAGACGACTGAGATTTCAGAGCAGGTACATAATGCACCTGCTTCAGTACCTTATTCCAATATTTCAAAGTGATCCCCGTGCCCCCCCCCCCCCATGATCTACTTCTGTTAAAAATAGACAAAATGCAGCACTTGTGTCGTTGGTTTAATACTGACGCACTAATTATCATATCGGCCACAGTTAACTAAAGAAAGAAAGGAAATAGATCCTCGTTATCAAATTTGATGCCAGGTTTCTTGAAAGTTCTCTGCTGGATCAATTTGTAGATTATGATGATTAATACGATGATTACTCTTATCATGAATAATTTAATCTACAGCTGTATGGGAATACTTTTATTAAAAAAAATAATGTAATCATCAACATTTACGTACACCCCTATCTTCTTATTTTCATAGATGAAAGCCTCTTTTGTGGTCATGGTTGCAGCATTCTTTTTTTTTATAGATCAGATAATACTCAGGAAGCGACACTTTTACACGTCTTCAAACTGGAACATAGTATATGATTAAAAAAAATACTTTACAATCAGTACAGATACATAGAATATTCACTGAGATCATATACAATCAATATTCATCAAGATTTTCAATATGTACATAAACAAACAGAACCCTGTTGCATCACCAACACTACGGCCTTAAAGGTATTAAATATATATATTTTATATACATAATAGGCGAAATCGGCACGCACGTTGTCCATCATGTAATCTCTAAGAATGAATCATTATTTTCTTTAAACATGGTTGTTTTCTCTTAATCACGTGCTAATTATGCTAATTTATGCATGTTTTCTGCATCAGATTTTAAGCTTGTTAATCCCTACATAAACCTTGAAATATGCTAGTTTTTAACTAAATATTTCTTGCAGTTTCACTATTGAATCAAGGCAAAAAAGAAAATGCGATATCAAAACTGATTTATAAAGAACCTTGTAGATGTAGATGCCGTAGCTCTCCTTTCTCTCCCAACGCCTCTTCATTGTTTTATTTCTTATCTAATTGTATTTGACTTTGTTTTTTATTTCTTTCTGTATTCCTTCGATTTTTAAGTTTGCCACCTATTTCTCTTTTATTTTTGTTTTTCTTTGTTTCTCTTTATCTAGAATTGTTTGTGATAACCAAAAAGGATGTTATCTGAGAAAAAAAAAACAGGGAAAAAACATTGATCTTACACTTCTTGCAAAACCCATACATTGTACACAAAAAATGTTATTTGAAACTGCTATTTCCGTGACACTGGGTTACAAAAAAAAATGTGCTTATCTCGGCAAGCGTAAACCTTATTTTCGCAAATAGTGTCTCAAAATGTACGCAAGATGTGAAAGAAATAAGTCATGAAATTTAAGCGAAAAAAAAATCCGCGTTGAAAATCATCGCGAAAAATGTTGGGGGGGTTGTTGTAGCCCCCCCCCCCCCCCTTTGGCTAGATAGTTAAACTTGTATAGCCATAAAATAATGAATAGATAGAAACAAAGGTTAGAAAATACCGTTTGTAAATAACAGTCTTCAAGAGATAAACAATGGACTCTTGAATCTTCGAATTGACATTATTGATTGATATCAATCAAGTTTCTTTTTCTTCAGGTGGGGGAGAAAGAAAGAGGACAGTCGTTACTCGTATTTGAATGTTAACCCACTCCCGTTGAGTCGAACTTGCAATTCCCTGTCAAATTGTTCACTCTGTGCCACAGTAAAGCAGTTCTTCCAATCACCGATATGCCCTGTTATGCAGAATGAGAGAGGAAAGATCCAAACCAAACCAGAAACAAAAATTATGAAAGATTACTACGCTTCGATTGTTTCTTTATGCGCGCAATCGTACACTTTTCATTTCTTGATTAGTAATCTCAATATTTGTTGATTTAAGACTTTTCTCGTTTGTTTGATATGGTTTATTCTGCATTCGATCACATACAAAACGAATACAAATTTCAGACTCAAAAACAAGGAGCAATATTACATTACACAAAATTTGTAAGTAAACATAAGCAATAATATTTGTTATTTGATTTGTTGAAAACAAAGAAAATCATAAGACTCTATGACATACTTTTAATCATAACTTCAAGAATATCTCTCGCTATGTCAGGTATCGCCGAAAAGGTTTTATTTATACTATACTATTATTTATTATTTACTATCTGATTGACTTTACTTAAAAATTTTCAAAAATGGCTCCTCACCCTGTTTGCTCAAACTCTTTGTTATCATATTGAAATGATTAACCTTGATTAAAGAGTTACATACCAAATGAGTGTGTGTGTGTGTGTGTGTGTGTGTGTGTGTGTAAGAGAGAGAGAGAGAGTGAGAGAGAAGAGTTTGTATAGGAATTTGATTTATGTTGGCAATGGGAACGGTCGGTCTGATAGGGGAAAAATATTTTTTGAAAATTAGAAATTGGAGGAAGGCTGAAATTGCTTACCACTTGATATAATCACATAAGTTGTGAGAACATAATGACAAAGGTTTAAAAGTATTTCAAAAAATGACCTCAGGATTATTTTCTCCTGCTTTTAATTGCATGACCTCGTATTCCCTCCTTACTTGCGGTTTACTGGTATGTAGGTATTTTCTCGCTACGTATTCAGAACATCTCGAAGTGGGATTGACGTGCTATATACTATATATATGTGACCTTGCACCTCAAAACAAACAAAAAAGTCGCCAGATATGAATTTTTAGTTAAGACCATATTCTGAAAGAGCAGACTTTAAGCTTTAAAATGATGTATAACCCATTTCAAATGGCCTCTCCTAACCTATCTAAATATTGGAAAGAAAGCACAAACTCAGGAAAAGTGTGAACTGAGAAAAGAGGCTCTGAGGTACAGTGTCCATACCGTTCTGGCTGTGCGATGAATGGGACAAAAAACAGGAAGTAAACCACCAGAGTAACAACAATGAAGGGATTATTAGATTAAACTGAAATTAGGCATGCCTCATTAACACATTCTGTCCATAATTATGCCAACTTTCAAAGCAGTAGCACTATGAAAAAGGGATTCTAAAGACACACCTAATCACACTATTCTACCAAAAATGTTCGAGATAAACTGCTAAAAAACACACTTTCCTGCCCGTTTTATGATACCAAATTTTAGCATAATGTAAAAGAAGACCCGCTCTTTCAGAAAATATGAAAAAGTCAAGTTCGGCTAGGTTGACCTATTTCACTTATTTTCAGTCCTCACGCAAAATCAGTGTGTGCGACTTTATGTTCGTTTTGAGGTGCACGGTCACAATTAGTATTACTACCCATTGTTCTGTTATTCCTGTTATTATTTCCGTTGTCCATGCGTCTACACCACTGTGCTTTAGAAAGTGGCTTGCTAGGTATTCCAAATTCAAAGTAATAACGAGTGAACTATCATTTCATTGTTAAACTCTAATCATCTTCCGGGTTGTAGTGCAGTGTGCTCCTACTACCTATACCACAGCAAAAGGTCTGTTGGTCACTAGTAGGATCACTTCCGACCTTTTGTTATGGCAAAAATACGGATCATTCCGTTTTACGAGCAAAAGGTCTGCTAGTATGAGGCTTTTTTTTTTCTTCTTACGAGCAAAAAGGTCTGGTAGTAGGATCACATCTTCTTACGAGCAAAAAAAAATATCTGCTAGATAGTAGAGTCATTTCTTCTTACGAGCAATAAGGTCTGGTAGTAGGATCATTTCTTCTTACTAGCAAAAAGGTCTGCTAGTAGAATCATTTCTTTTTATGAGCGAAAAAGTACAGAAGTCATGGTAGTATATAGGATCATTACTTCTTACAGATATTTATGCCGATTCATATACCGGGATCACCGGACAGGAGCGGGTACCATGAGTGTCCGAATGTATTGCTTTCTTTACCGAGGGTCGAGTCTTAACAATCATTCGCCAGAATGGCAAAGTTATGAGGAAATGTCTCTAAAGTTATCGAAGTCGTGTGATTGTAATTACCAGTCATCAAGTTTATACCATTGTGCAAATTCTGATTAATCTTTTCCTGGGAGGCTATACAGTCTGAATAGCCGGTCATTAAAAAGATTTAAAAAAAATATATATATCGTAAAAAGGTGTGTTACTTTTTATCAATATGTTTACAATTTGAAATGAAAATGACTACCGTTGTTGGTAAGTCAGTAACTATTGTTAACGACTACCAGCCAGTGGCAGTCCTTATACGCAACGAACCAGCGCTTTACAACCATTTGAGGAAACGTCACTAGTAATCGCAGTCACGTGATTCAAGTTGCCAGTTATCAAAACTTTATATCAATTTTTATGCAATATGTAATCATTCTTTTCCCTGAGGTTATTAAAACTTAACAGCCGTTAATTGAAAAGACTGAACAGAGGGTCAAAAACCTATTGTTAAAGGGAGGCTAACATTTAACGATAGCTTTATTGTTTGGAATCTAAATTTCTGAAGTCATTACTCTTTAAAGTAGGTCATGGAGCTTTGACGGTATTCCAGGCCACTGTGACTACATAAGAGAATGAGATTTCCATCATTTTCTACTTACTTTAGTCCAGGTGACCCAAAACGATTTTGAACTCTGTTGAACTGTCACATGCGTGTTTTACCCACACCCCTATGACAAACAATATATGTTTCATATCTGTTTGTGGTAGAGTTTGCATGCTCACGTTCATTTGTTTCGTGGGTTTTATTTTATTTAATTTCTTAGTGATACAGTCACATGGCGTAAAGCAGTGGCGGATCGGGGGGGGGGTATCGGGCTCGCCAGTCTTTATTTTTGGTTAAAACAAAAGAAATAAAAAGAACAAAATTGAGGGAGCGTGCGCTCCCCCCCTTTAATTTTGCAAAGGCGCCTCCCCTTTACAGAATTTCTGGATCCACCCCTGTAAAGCACTTTGGATCTCTATAGTAATGACTCTTATATTCAACGAACCACATGTATTTTCCATTCACATGAAAATTTCCGCAATGGCCTTTTAGCAAATGATAGCTTTTCCTTAATAGGTGCCTCTTTCTCTTATCTGAGTGCATATTCGTTTGCTTAGATGTTGCATATAATATGAAAAATAAATGAGTGAAATCAAGTTAAGTATAGTATTGTTTGTACCGCGGTGATCAGGGAGAAGCTATGCTCAAGAAATTGCGGCTCTCGCGTAGTACAGAATACCCTATACCATGTCTTTCTTGATCAGAATGCTCTTAAATTTGTATCTGCTGGACTGATATAACAACCGTCTGAAATGTAAGAGTACTGAACACTGACGAGGCTGCCTTTTATTAAGACCGTTATTCTTTATGAATATTGCATCACCGTTGATGGTCAATCAAATGACCTAAATCATATCAAATATCAGCAGTAAACGGGAAGGAAACATAATAGTAATTATAGAAAATATCTGGGGGTTTTCCCCTCTTTGTTCTCATATATTATGATATATAATCTCTATATATGTACACGTACAATGATATATAATCTCTATATATGTACACGTACATGTTGATTGTCTATCATATGCCATAAATCCTAGTTATCAAAGTTCAGCAGTAAAAACCAAGGGAACATATAAATTAACTATTTATCTATATTTTTCTCTATGTATCATATAAGAATATGGTTATGGTTATGTTCATCATCTCCTATATGTTATAAATCATATAAAAATCAACAATAAACAGAAAGGACTCATATAAATTAACTACAGATTTATTATTTTTCCCGTGAATATACTTTATACACAGGCATATCAATACTCTCACCTTTCCGGTAGAAACTGAGAGTGCCGTAGGCTTTGCCGTAATGGTAGCCATCTTCCAACGTCTCTTCGAGACGAGTCATCTCCCTTTTCAGTCCGTCAATCGAGGTCTTTGAAACGATGTCGTCCAGCACGTCTCCGGGTACCGGGTGGTCGATGAAGTTGGCTACACTTGCCACGCACTCTCGCTGTTTCTGCGAAAACGAAATACTTTGATAGTGAGACGAATAGCTATACATGAATAAACAAACGAGTAAATAAAGTAAGGAGTAAATATGTGATAGCATTATAGCATATTATGTCATTATTCATTCCCCGTAGAAACGAAGCAATGCAAATGAAATTCATATTTTAACACACTAAAGATGATGCTTCAGCATTATTTTTGACTGGCCAGTGTTCACTAAAATACATAGTCTATAATTACTCGTCATAAATACTTTTAAAAAGTGCATATTATTTCTCTCTCCAAGTTGTTTTGCCTGTGTTTTTGTTCCCCTTTTCCTTTGTCTGAAGACATGAGCAGTACATCGCATCTGATAATACTCAAAGTTAAAATCGACAGGTTCAGAACTGATGATAAAACGCTTTCTTTGTTTAACAAGGTGTCTCATTGCAGTCGAATTTACTTAATCTTTGTCTAAGGGTTGCAGGAATCATTAAAAAAAGATACGCACCATTTTCATGTCTTCAAACTTCACGAACATGATGTTCTCTAAATGTTTGACTTTCCAGTATGATAATACATGCTTGTCCCACGCCCCGTAGCAGTCTGTACGAACAAAATACAATGAAAGATCAACAAATATATATAAATTATTATGTATCTTATATATATATATATCAACGTTGCAGAAAAAAAAGTTACAATGCAACTCAGAAGGCATTAGTTAAGGATGTATCTGTAAAAATAAATGAACATAAAAAAGAACGAAAGAAAACTACGGAGCACGACACAATGATATAGTCCATGGGCCAGGCCAGATATTGGTACCACCTGAGGTGGCAAAACCTTTTTGGTGTCATTTTGTTTGTCAAGCATAGATATGCTTATCAAGCTATGATAGCATTGAGTCCAAATGAGTAGCTTAGTCATAATAAATGAATTTTTAACCAATTCGGTATCGTTGTTATATTCCTATACTTCTGAATCGAGACTAAGCGCTATACAAAGAAGAGCACTGTCTTCTGTATGTTCACAGGTGTTCTGTTTTAAACGCGGTGCGTTTAGTATTTATTCAAGGCAGCGAAGGGAATATCCAAAAGGTTATGATGTCCACAGCGCTTAGTCTTTATTCAAGACGGCGAAGGGAATATCAAAAGCTTATGATACAGTGTATATCCCTTTATCTAAAAAAAAACACCTTAAAAAAAAGCAATTTCTCGTGAATTTTACCGTATTTTTCAATTACTTATCATTTTCCGATGAAAACGCTACGGTGAAAACACTTATACCACGCCAATGTCGCTTTATTTCAATATAACAATGAGAGATAATGCAAAAACAATGTACCGGTACACTACAATACATTATGATAAATAATATTGTAAATGAACAGAATGATTTCTGTTTGAAACTGATGTATTTGTTGAGAGGGTATATATAAAAACAGTATAGATAATCCCTTTTATTAAGAACTTTAGATATGATAACGGTACAATGGTCTAGATAAAGACTAAGCGCACCGCGTGACAGCTATGGACATCATAACCCTTTGGATATTTCCTTCGCTGCCTTGAATAAAGACCAAGAGCACCGCGTTTACAACAGAACACCTGTGGACATACAGAAGACGGTGCTCTTCTTTGTATAGCGGTTAGTTTCGATTCAGAAGTATAGGGATATAAAAACGAGACCAAATTGGTTAAAAAATCATTTATTATGACTAAGCTACTCATTTGGAAATGCTATAATAGCTTGATAAGCATATCTATACCCGACAAACAAAATGACACCAAAAAGGTTTTGCCACCTCAGGTGGTACCAATAACCCATTTTTCGTGTCTTGGCCCATGGACTAATAGAGTACTTCACTCTTTCTTCGATAGGCTAACTACACTTCAGGGGTATACATTTATATTCATATGTAACCATGATTACTTATGCTAACAAACCTGCCAACGAAACGATTTGCGAGAAATTGATACAATCACATGATATACATGTCAAAATGGTGTTTCATATGGCGTTTCCGTTCAACACCACAATCTTTTCTATTTTTATACGCACATACGTCATAAGAAAAATTTCGGGGAAAACGACGAGAATCAGGAAATCTATTATGAAATCACCGATAAGCGAGAAACAGAAAGAATTGCTACCAGGTGCCCTTACTTTCATCGGTGAACACGATGTTGAGAAGTTTTTCCCATGTGATGAATTCACTCTGCGGGGTATGACCGACAAACCGGTAGAGAGACGTCAGCACGTCTTTGGGATTCCTCGAACAGTATATTATCTGAGGATTGACAACAACGTGTGGCGAGACTGTCAGTTAGAATACATAAGTATATCCACAGAAGAAAAACAGCAACAACAAACATAAAGTCAAACAGTCGTATTAAAGTTGAAAGTTCAGTGACCAGTAACTCGGAAGATGAAACATTCATGGACTTGGTGTTTTTTGTTTGTTTGTTTGTTTGTTTGTTTGTGTTTTGTAATGTATTGTATACGTTTTTACCACAAGTGAAAAAAAAATACTGTTTGTGATCGTTGCAGCAATTTTGAGGTAAGTTGTACGTAGAGAGTGAATGTTACCTTTGCTTTGACCTCAAAGATTCCTGGCGGTAGGAGATGGAGCGGCAGATGGGAGGTTATTACTCTGGGGGAATCCATCTTCTCCAGTTCGCGATAGAACGGCCGGAGAGGGGTGGTATACTTGACCGTGTCCTTGCTGCACATGGCAGCTTCGAGGTGGTACTTCCTCGTTGTCCGTCGCACGTTCTCCCACACTCCGTCGGCTAGGAGGAGGCCCACTGTCTCTGCCATCCAGTGGGTACCTGGAACAGAAAAGCATGAAACTGTTTGCTTCCGAGAAATATTTGTGATGTAAATTCAACGCCAAGTGAGCTTATTTGCAGTGGACAGTGGATTGAA
Source organism: Diadema antillarum (assembly GCF_040938485.1). NCBI lineage: Eukaryota > Metazoa > Echinodermata > Echinoidea > Diadematoida > Diadematidae > Diadema > Diadema antillarum. The sequence continues at coordinate 788,072 of NW_027271288.1, read as the reverse complement.
ATTTTATCTCAGATTTATATGCAGCTGTATCCGTGTCCAAAACTCGACGTTCAGTTCTTTGGCTCAATTAACTTGTGAACATTTTGGAAGAAAGAAAGGTCTCTGTCTGATAATAATAATAATAATAATAATAACCATTATCATCATCATCATCATCATGTCTTATTCATCCAGGGTAGCCTCTTCAGTGTTTCGTCTGTTCTACCAGGGAATCCTGTCATGAAGATTACCCTATAACGTTTTTCCAGGTACCCTGTTATCAACCCTAGGTCGACAGGGACATTGTGGGTAAAAACATCTTATCCAAGGACGTGAGCACTGGGCAGGAATGAAACTCAGGTCCTCCGATTGGGAGTCGGGAGTCTTATCCGTTATGCAACAGCGCCCCTACTCCGAAAGTGTGTCCCATAACACATAATACGTGCTCTATAGGTAGCAGGTATCGAGTAAAAAATAATAATAATGATAAAAAAGATTTAAAAGAATACATTCATTAACCAAAAAAAAAAGTCAAAAAAAGGTGGAAGACAAAATTCAGCATACAAAAGAAGAGGCAGAAAAAAAAAAGAAATGTCAACAGACATATTCGAAGACTCTCTACCTATATCTTTATCGAAGAAGAATGTCATCGTCGACAGCACTCTAGACTGTCTTTGACACGATGTTTTGGCCGCAGTGTCCTTCCTTCCCCATGCATGGTGTATTAATGAATATACAGTTGAACCTCTCGTATCCGGACAAGTCGGGACCGGGGCTAATCCGGATAAGGGATTTGGCCGGATACGGGAGACTCAATACTTTCATACATACACATGAACTGATGTAGCCCATTGTAGTATTGTACCACATATAGTAATGTGTCTACTGCAACCTTTTCATTGTTACATTTGGGGATGTTTGGGAATGTTAAAATGTCTGAAGGTAAGCAATTTGGAAGGAAATTTGATGTAATGTATTATATGTTAATCATGTTGGAAGTAATATGTAATTCATGCGTGTTTGTGTAGGATATTATTTCTCGAGGAGTTGGGAATCCCCCTTTCCTCCCGAAATTATTAAAAAAAAAAGAAAATCACGGCGAGATTGCGTCCGTATAATAGAGAGATCCGGATAAAGGGAGGCCGGAGAGAGGTTCAACTGAACCTGACAATGATATGGTAGTAAAACAAGAGTATGACGAGGCCTTCTTTTATAAAGCAATGACAACTCTAAAGAGAAATGCATAAACGGTTAATGTCATAATAAGCACCGTTACTCTAAACACCTAAGATAAAAAACGTAGATGAGTGAATTGTTCGTTCTCAGTTATAGGACCAAAACTTTGGAATCAGCTACAAAAAAAGAGGAAGAATAAAAAAACAGCGACAACAACAAAGCAAGCAAAAAACACAACTAGTTATCATGATAATTGTAGATGATGTTAGTAATACTACACTGTGAGTATGGACATGTTTGCATGATTGTTGTTTCGATATGTACACGCATAGAGACTATTTTGTGGTACATGCATTCTGCGTTTTAAAGAACTATTATCACTATTATTATCATTATTATTATATCGTCAGGAGGAACATGACAATTTAGACTGGAGAAAGAGTACCATCACTTACTCTGAGCGAAACCTTTCTCACGATATAACTTTAACAAATGAAAATCTTACTGTCTTCTGTAAACGTACGGGCATATCTTCACTATGTCTTTATCATTATCATTATACAGGGAAAAGGAGAAACATTACAATAAACGAGACGTTGATCAAACAACTGAGGGGGGGGGGGGAACAGAACAGATGGTAACAAAAACTGGTGAATGGTGATAGATTGTTATCGAGTATGATCTTACCTGATTTCGGAGAGCTGACTATAATGATATCATCTTGATGAAACTCCATGGACTGGACTCCTTCGATGATCTCGGGCTTCACGAGAGGGGGGAACTTGATTCCCTTGTACCTGTTGTAGACATGTTTAGGTACCGACGTCGTCCCATTAGTCAACTTCTTGTCTTCCGCCATAATGTGTGCCATCTTTAAAGGTATAATCTACCTTTGGGATCGAGCAGTGATTAAAAAAAAAATGTTCGAGATATCACATTTGATGCATATCTGTCGGTCAGTTGTATCACAAAACATCCTCCCATGTAAAAATTTAGCAATAAAGCCTAAAATATCAGGAGATATCACTACTTTTCTCAATAAACTACAGCTGTAGACGGTTTAGTCTAGAAACATCTTAATTATGACTATTGTTCACATTTTGTATATTCAACCATACTTAACATTAATTTCAATTCGAATATTTACATTGGTTGTTTCTATCCCTAACTCACATTTTTGAACTATTTTGAAGCACTAATGCTGGGGTTTTGTTTCATCTGCAAAATGGTAAATTATGCCCTTAACCAATGACAAATCAATCAGCGGGAAAATCATATTCACATAGCAGCAATTAATATGCATCTTTCAATAACATATATTGTAACTATCCATGACATCTGAGCTTTAAAAGAAATAGATTTTAAAAAAAGAGAGACTTATCTCCTCCACGCTTGGTGAGTATGTTTAAACTTCACACTCTACCTATCTACAATTTCATTAATCCAGAGTACGCTTTTCCAGTCCCCCCTTATTAATTCTGTTGACTGGGCAACGTTTTGCTCATTCCACTCGGATGCTACACTTCGAGACTAGATTAAAAGAATACAAAAACAAAAACGAAATCAAACATAATCAATCAAGGAAAAGAAAAACAAATATATAAACGAACGGAAGAAAAAAAAACACAAACGAAGAAACAAGCAACACCAATATAGAAAATCTACTTGTCAATTACAGAAAACGGTAATCGCTTTTTCTGTGTTCGGAAGTCATATCTGATGAAATGAGGTTTAACCGGGTTTTTTTTTTCATTCACAGTTGTGAGTTATAAATCTGGTGATAATAACCAATCAATATTCTATGGTTGATTCATTTATACTAATTTCATTAGAATCAGCAAGTTGAATTGTAAGTCAGTGAGAATAACAGAAATGCTAAGTCACTGGTCATTTTTTTTATCATTTTGATGGAAACGGTAATGATGTATGAAGTATGTAATATACGTGTGCGTGCGTGTGTGTGTGTGTGTGTTTATGCATCTGATGGAAATGAGGTAAAATCTTGTTTGTGCCTTTACATATTTAATAAACTATTTATTCATTTTTTTCCTTTGCAATAGAAAGCTCACCATCACAATGATCACCTGAAAGTAGAAGGGATTAAATAAAAACCATAAGGCAGTTACTACCTTCTGGTGCTGAGCTGACTTATATTTTAGCTATACCGAGATCTTACCTTGTTAATTCCAGTGATGTAATGAAGCAAGTTTTCCAAGTTCTTCAAGAAGAGATTCTGTCAAGTGCGTATAGGCTTGTTGCGGTCTCCGCGTCCTCTCCGTGAAAAATCTTCTCTCGTGATGTCACGCGAGTAAATGAGAGATGGGTGAGGCGAATGCATTAAATATACCCGAACCCTGTTATTCCTGAACAAGCAATAGGGCAACATGATGTTGGTCATGAAGGATCTAACCAATCCTAGACGTTCTGAACTTGTTACTTTTTAATTGTTCAGTTTATATGTGTTTTATGTGAGTGTGTGTGTGTGCGCGCACGCTCGCGTGCGCATGTGTGTCTATTGATAGACATTTCTGAGCTGCATTTTCATGCCGGTGCCAGCAGTGTGTATGCGGTCACATGCCAAATCGCACAAACCACTGTCCTCTTCCACTTCACTTTGATGTTTCAACACTTAAACGTTAAGAAGACCGTATAGGCCTACAATACAGGCAGCCTATATTTTTACAATCAAATTATCGCATCATCCTTTCTCCCACAGTGTCGATTAAAATGGGGCAAAACTATACGAACATCTCTTCGGACTCTTCAGACTGAACTCACGTTAAACAGGTCTGGAAGAATAAGACTATCCCACGTACGAGGTACAATCTGACAACCTTTCCTACAAGTTCACTTTTGCGTTTTACTTGTAAAACTTGTACTTTTTACTTTTACTTGTTTCAGTTAATGTGCCGTATCGTAAAAATCATGTTCATTGTAAAGGGTATATTTGTCGTATTTCTTGGTTCAGGGTAAGGGAATATGAATAAAACATTTTTCATTTGATACACCTAGGCCTAGATGTACATGTAAGCATGCATGCATAAAATACTGTTACTTTTATGATTACCTACTTTCATTTCTATCGTTTCTTTGTCTTTCCGTTCTCTCCTTCCTTTCCCTTATCTTTCTCTTCCATCTTTTCCAGTGAACTCCTTCTATCGCTTACTTTCCTTTCTAATCTTTGTTTTGGTTTTCTGCAAGATGCAGGCCTCTTTTATGCTCGTACTCTATGTCTTTTCAAAATTCTTGGGAGTTTTATTAGGTGACAAGACACTTGCTTTCGCGACAATAATTGTTCCGGTCTATTAGTGTTGATAAGACTTATAGGGTTAGGGTTGTTAGGGGTTTTAGGATTTGATGTGAGGATTAGGATCAGGATTAGGGTTAGAATTACGTTTGTGAGTTGTGAGTTTGGTTTAGTGCGCAGATATGTCATAGGAAGAGTTGTTGCAGGAGCAAAATGTCATGGAATAAGTTTTATTATGTGTTATACTGACAACGCACTTATTTTCACGTCTTTCTAATCTCTTTTACGCTACTATGTTGTTTGTTTGTTTGTTTGGGTTTTGTTGTTGTTGGGTTTTTTTATGTGCACTACCGGTAATATTATTTTCTATAATTCTTTTCTATCCTTTATGTGTAAAGCTCTTATACATTATGCTTGACAAAAGAATATCAAATTGGATTGTGCCTATAAGATAAGTCGCATGAATGAAAATGAAAATAGTGCAGTTGTAGTTCAGCCAAGTAGAGAGCGTAGACAGATTTCCATTCCTTTACACTTTCATCCAAGGCCGTGGGCTAGAAATGTTCTTGCGCACTATCATACTCTTCCTTTACCTAAAATATCATACACGTGTATGTGTATACTATTACATTTACTGGATGATTACGCCCTTTTAGCAGGGCACAATTCCGGTGCACTGTTTCTGGCGTGTAGTGTTTATCCTGCATCGAGGCAATTCCTGAGAATTCCATGGGGCAATTATACAGCAGAAGAGAAGGTTGACATGGTGGGGACCGGGTGGGAAAAGAAAGCAATGGAGGAGGGGATAGTAGAAGGATAGCTCGTTGAATAAATCACGCAGAATAATCACTTTGTCAGTGGGAGTGAAAACCACTTTTGGTGGCTCGTCATATTTGGAGCAAACCAGACTACAACGTCATCCCTTGAACTTGCACCGCCATCAAGTTTAACTGACTGCCTGCCCTTGAGTTTTATAGGCAAGTATTCACTAAATGCATGTATCGGATTCATGGTCATCAACTTGTCTGTTCGCAATTAATGTACGAAGACACTTGTCGGGGACAATGCATGAAATTATGTACAGGTATTTTAGATTACTTGTCATTTTGCTAGCCTTATACAAGTCCCTGTCATTTGGAACGCTGCATCTGTAATATAATTGTCTTGCCCGACACAAATTGTCCTTGAATTAAAAAAAAAACCCACAAAAAACAAGCGTTGATATCGTTGAGTTTCAATTATTTATATGAATTATGCAGTTGAGCATTCCATATTATGAAGACGTTCTTGCAGAGGAAACGTCATGTCATGAACTCCCTGACGTAGACTAATAGTAAAATGAGGTAATTATCGTCCCCAGACAAGTAATTTCACCGTTCAAAAGAAGTGAGCACTTCACTTTCAGGCATTATGCGAATGACAAAAATAATTATGTAGCCTACTCGTTGATGGGGTACATTTTGAAATATTAAAACTATTAAAGCACTTCACCATGTGACACCATTGGACAGCACAGGAAAAATATTTTTTAGATCAATTGAGCAAAAAAAAAAAGAAAAAAAAAGAAAAAAAAGAAGAGATTCAACCAAAAAGAGATCCGTCTTTATGTACAAAGCAAGGATGCGTTGCGTCCTTTCAAAATCCCAGCTCTACAGCTTTCGAGAAAAGCACAGCACCACAACACTCATGCATGCTCTTGAATTTTATTGATAAAGAGTAGCACTCACTTTTTTTGATCGGTATCTTCCTTGACCTCTTCGAGGCCTTGGACACCATGAATTATACTTTTATTGCTTCAGTTTCTATTCAACTTCATTGCTCAACTTCTGTATACGCTGGAAGACCACGTTGAGTGGGTCGGGGTTATCTAACTAATCGTAACATGATGTTTCTTCAAACAGTCACAACTCTCTCTGATGCGTGCCACAGGGTAACCTATTAGACCCGCTGTTGTTTATTTGGGGTCATCCCACTAGACCGACACCCACGAGTCATACAGCCCACGAGTTCGACATTGAAAAAAGGTCCATGAGTCATACAGCTCACGAGTCATACAGCCCATGAGTTCGACACTAGGCAAATAAAGCCCACGAGTTCGACACTAGGCAAAAACAGCCCACGAGTTCGACAGATACGGTACAACATGTGTCGGTCTCGTGCACGGGCCTTGTTAGCTTAGTGTCGAACTAATGGGCTGTATGACTTGTGAGCTGTATGACTCGTGGGCTGTATGACTCGTGGGTGTCGGTCTCGTGACGTGCAACCGTTTATTTATGTCAGTTCATGCTTGTAAATCATCTGTTAAAGGTCCAGTTTACCTTTGGGAGCAGTGATTTTAAAAATGTTTAAGATATCACATTTGATGCATATGTGTAGGTCTGTTGTATCACAAAACATCCTACCATATAAAATTTTCGCAATAAAGCCTAAAATATAAGGAGATATCAGTATTTTCTCAGCAAACCGTAACTGTAGACGGTTTAATCTGGAAGCATTCTTATTTTAACTATTGTTCACATTTTGTGTATCTAACAATACTTAACATCGATCATACGGATTCATTTTTTTTTTTCTATCCCAAACTCACATTTTAGAACTATTTTGAAGTACTAATGCTGGGTTTTCGTTTCATCTGCGAATGGTAAATTATGCCTTTAAAATGTGCTATCATTCATACTCTCCCGCCTACGACTCAAATTGTTCTCTCTTGAAGACCAAAATACTCTTGTGCACACAATTAACATGACGTATTCAAGTCGATAAAAGTAAATAAAACCACTACGTATTATGCTTTTTAGTGACACATAACAGATTTGAGTATGAATATTCGTTTGGTGATACGTACTGTTGGAGAAAGTGTTTCACAAATAAATTTCTTGGAGTTACTGCAGATAACATACTTCCTTGGAATGTCGTATTGGTGACATTTGCAAAATTATTTCCCGAAAATTATTGTATATTCTCTTATACTCATTGTTTACATTGTGTTCGTCCCTGACTACCTCACCTCAAGTACGGAATTTTAGTGCGGGTGAAATACGCTTCCAGCATTATTGATTATGTTTTACTGCTGCAAAAGAGGGCAATACCATAACTTATAATTCCGTTCAATGTTCGCATTCAGCCTCTTTGGTTTTTTTTTTCCAAGATTCTGAAAATTGTGTTTTTTCAATAAGATTCTGAAAATCGAAGACGTGTCTCTATTTCAGTTAGGGCAATCAAAACAATAACTCTCTCCGGTCTATTTTTCTTTATTCTTTGCTTTCCCGTAAAGACATAGCAAAAATATCCAACCAGCTATACAACCAAAATAATTTTATTTACCTTTGCTAAGAACCATGCCAGCTCAGCAGACATTATGTATAGAGGTAAACGATTCTCTCCCCAAGAACGTACATCAAAAGTGCACCTTCATTGTCTTCGTTCGAGAATAGATTGAAATTATTCCTTTGAAGTCTTGTGATGCAACATAAATATGTAACTTTGTTTATCGAAGAATCAATTTCGTAAGCACGGCATTATTGTTTCTTCTCATGTTGCATCAGCTGAACATATCAAATGACATCCCGTATTGATTTTTACTGCCTATACGCCAAGTGCTTCAAAGAGCGGATTGTAATTTCCGTTTCCAGTAGTTCTCTGTGCCATGTTTGTATAGTCGTTTTATGCTGTCATGGATATATACTGTCCTGGGGGCATTTCACTATAAAAGCGTTCTGCCAGATATATATATATATATATATGTAAAATTATATATATTATGTTTTATTTTTTTTTATTTCTGACAAACTGTAACAAGCTATCGACATCCTTGCACCTGATCGGCTGAGAGAAAATTTGTCCAAAACGCTTTTTGGAAATGCCCCCGTTCTGTGTCATCGTCTCTGCAAGCTTTGATGTATGCTTCTTCTTTTTTCAACATGAATGTTCATTTCCTCGATTCTAATTTCTGTTTCTAACTTACGTTCTTGTATTCTTATCTTTTTATTCCTTTTGTTCCCTCCTCTCTCATTCTTCCCCAGCACTCCTTGCAGTTAGAGGCTTTTCACCTTTTATTTCACCTTTTTAACCACATTTTTCAAGCATAGCCCTTTGAGTGGGTACCTCCATTTTTGTGCCGAAAATATTAGCGTGTATGTTTTCTTTTATTGATCTTAGACAAATATACTGGTAGTTTTGTGTTTATCATTCAAGTGCACGTGGAATTTCAGTTGTATTACTTTGTATATTTTGTTTTAAAGAATAAAACTAGAACTATCAGTCAATGCAGTTAATACCCCCACCAAAAACTGAGAGCTGGCTCAACCAGCATTAATTTTGTATGATTTTGTATGTTTTTATTGAAAAAAAAAATCATTTTTAATTCATGAGAAATTCTACTATCACAACTATAGTTGTGATAGTAGATTTCTCATGAATGAATAATGAAGCATTCAAACCCTGGCCATTGTTCAGGACCATCGTCAGGGTGTTAACCACACACTCCCATACATACCCATTGACCCCAGTGCAAAGTGAAGTTTTGTACAGAGGGTTGAAAATAGAGCAAAATCTGGAACCTAACTGTGAAATTAATTATGGATTCATGAGACTGATTTATGCTTTCATATTTAAACCACCTCCACCAAAACTGTACACTATTCAGCTATCACTCATATCAATGACAGTGTTATCTAACATATCGTTTTTGAATTACTGAAGAATCAAAAGTGGGAAATGTTTTTTGTAATAGCTAGTACCTTTGATAGCGGTCACACTTGCCAAATTTAGGGTCAATTGCTCAAAAAATGAGAGAGTACTTTGATCCATAATATTTTGTAACATTTTTATGAAAATTGCCATGGCAACGCATTATGCGATCTTGACAAAAAAAAAAGGAGTTTAGTTCATTTGTCTATGATAGCGGTCACTTATGCCAGATTGGGGGTCAATTGTTAAAAAACTGAGGGAGCTAGGTCAATAAACATATTTCTGCAGGATTTGTAGAAAAACTGCTGTTAACGAAAAAGCCGTCTTGCACAACTACACATTACACTGATCGCATGTGCCAATCTTAAGCTGAATTGCTTTAAAATTGAGAGACAAATTCGATCCACAACATTTTTTGATTTTCACAAAAATTCGTCGCTGTCATGGCAACGCATTACGGGATACTGATGAAAAAGGTGTCTTGCACATCTACACGTGTACCTTTTATAGCGTTCACACATGCTAAATTTGATGTCAATTGCTCGAAAATTGAGAGAGCAGTTCGAGCCACAAATTTTGCAACCTACCGACAGACCGACTGCCTGCCCGTCCGCCCGACCAACTTCCCGCCCGACCGACTATCCGGCAACCCGACCTCAGAGCGATTCCTATAAACCCCCCCCCCCACCCCCCCCCCCCCCCCCCCCCCCACACACACACAGAGTATGTGTGGGTGGTGGTAATACAATGTATATATGTTTCAATTGAATATTGAAGTAATTTGATATTTTTGATGTCTATTGTTATTCTTAACTCTCCAAATTACTCAGGAAAAAACTTTTTTTTTCTCGAAATTCTAAATTTTTGCATTTCGATTACCACTTGTAAATTTAGCAAACACGATGTCTTGTGTATATTTTTGACATTTAATCAAAAAGTGGGAAATGCATACGTAAATTACAAATTAATATTCTCTCGCAAAAGTAAACTGAATTTTTCTTCTTCCTCTTTGTATCCAGATTCTCATTTCTTTGTTTCTATTATGTAATCTCTTTGTTTTTAAATCCTGTGTTTCATTGACTTGTTATGAAGAATAGTAAGATGTTTACAACAGCCCAAAATATCATGTTATCTGAGGACACACAGAAAAAAAAAAATTCTCCTGACACTTCCTCAAAAACCCACACACCATACACACAAAAATAAGCTATTTGACACCATCATTTTAGATTGGTCACAAATATGTGTTTATTCATTGAAAACCTTATTCCAAATAAGTTCCTAATTGTATAAGCACGAGATGTGAATAAACAATAGGCACATAATTTCTGCATGAGATCTTTTTGTGTAAAAAGTGATGCGTTTTGGGGATTAATTAGGGTACAAAATAGAAATCTGCAAGTTTGTTTAATTTTTCTTTTGAGAGCTGTAACCTAGGTTTCTCAACACATTAGTGAGAGTAATTTCAGTGCTGGGTGGTAGAAAGCTCAGTGGACAGGTGCACCATGTATTCTTTCTACGGTATATGTTTGGCCCTACAAAGGGCCTATCCAGTCCCGACATTTTGGCAAGCATGAACATTGAGAAAGGCAACAACATGCTTGCTGAAACGTCGGGACTGAGTATAGGCCCTTTTCAGGGCCAAACACATACCCTAGAAAGAAGACATGGTGCACCATTAAGCCTTCTACCACACGTAACGATCTACTGCCACGGAAGCCTTCAGAGATTTCAATTTTAGTGCTGTATGGAAGTAAATTTTGTTGCAACAATGAGCTCAGTGGTGCAGCAGCATCAAAACATTAGAGCTCTTCAAGCACACTACACCAGCGATCTCAGTCTCACACCCACAAAGCAGCACTGCATTATGCATTGTCAGCCCACCAAAGAAGTAAAATGAGAAATCATGGGACGAGTTCGTGGGCTGAAATGATCCCATTCTGAATTACTGTTCAAAGTTGTAATAGCATATGCGATAACTCCCTCCCTCCCCCCCCCCCCCGAAAACAAAACAAAAACAGATAAAAAGGAATTATAAATAAAGTATTTTTTGTGATTATTATAGCAATTATTAAAAAAAATAAAAAAATACCATAACATGGATAAGTTGGCAAAGGGGTCATTATAACCGACTGCTAAAATTTAGCTGCCATCATGGCAATGTGAACCTGTACATTTTTCAAACACAAGATGGCGCTACATAATGTCGTACCCTGAGAGCTAACAGCACCCAGGTATGGTTTGATATCACATTAACAATATTCGGAAAAAGAAAATCATCTGAAATACTCATTTGAAAGACTCAAGAATTGTTTTTGCGTTAGGTTTGTTTTTGTTCTTGAACGAGACATATGGCCAATGTTAATGATAATTGTACTAAAAGAGTATTCCTTGTACATCCTTTCGACAAGTTACTAGAACTTAATGTACAGCATACCGGTACTCAAAGAATGATAAAACTACATCATAAGATTTTGTGCAATATTCTTTAATGCTTAATTCAGTTTGTGGATGTATTATTTATTTTGTAATATGCAAGTATCATTATTCATCCTGAAACCAAAGGCACTTTTATTGTGAAGGACAAATCGCTACTGACTTGAGAATAAAGGGAAGCAGTTCCAAAGATTGAAAAAAAAAATCATTTTTTTTGCTGTCAAATGTACAACATAAATGTACATACCTCAACGGTGGCTGTGTTATTTCATTTCAGTAATAATGTGTTGGCTTACACTGTGCAGGTCATACAAAAAAAAAAAGAAAGAAAAAGAAGAATTTGGCACTATACTGATCTCTAACCTACCATAATTTTTGTTCACATTCTCTCAGTAATCACATGTGTTGAGAAAATTGACATTAACTGCATACTCTGAAATTGTATTTCAATAGTGAAGTGGCAATGTTTAAGTCATGATAAAAAGGGAAAAATTAGATGCAATAATTCAATGCCTCTTGCGAAGAGACTCTGCTTAGCTCAGCCTGCATGACTATATTACGGTGTCATACATTGCCAATGCTTGCACCCTCATAAACGTTAAAGGGACTGTACAGTACTGGTTGAGGTGAGGATTCAGGTTTATAACACTCGTAAGTGAGATAATGAGAAACCTCCTATGAAATATGAAAGAGTGTGTAATTTTAAGAAGGATTCAATGTTTATTTGATGAAAATGGGTGTAATGAAAGCTGATTTGATATTCATTTCAGTAATGTGATTTGTTTTAAGAAGCCTTAAAATGACCTAATTTGTCACAACAGAAATATCTCCTTGAGTCTGAGGATCAGACTACTGATAGATATATGTATATAGGCAAGGTGCACACAGTACAGGCTATATGTGGACCTTGAATCCTATTGACCTTGGTCTTTGGTGACAGCGCCATCTCTTGTGCAACTAAAGTGACTGATAAAGAGTCAGTACTGGAGATGGAGTTGTGGAGCAAATTCATCTTAAATCTTGAGCATCCTGACTTGGGTTGTTCTTAAAGGACAAGTTCACCTTCATAAACATAAGGATTGAGAAAATGCAACAATATTAGTAGAACACATCAGTGAAAGTTTGAGGAAAATTGGACAATCGATGCAAAAGTTGTGAATTTTTTAAATTTTTGTGTTGGAACCGCTGGATGAGGAGACTACTACAGCTTGTGAGTCATATGCGTACAACAGTATAAAGAAAATGTAAAAGAAAATTCAACATATTTTCACTTTTTTCGCATAATAAAAGAGCACTTGACTTGCCTCTTTCTAAAGGCAGGGGGAATAATATTACTCATAACATTTGTCGGTAACGAGTCAGGGGAATGTGTACTTTTTTCAAAAGATGGAATTTTGTGAAATTCTCTTTATATTTTCCTTATATTGTTGTACGCATTTGACATCTAAGTTATTCATACACTGCAGTAGTCTTCTCATCCAGCGGGTACTGCACAAAAACTTCAAAAATTCATAACTTTTGAACGGATTGTCTGATTTTCCTCAAACTTTCAATGATGTGTTCTACTAATATTGCTACATTCTCTCAATCCTTATGTTTATGAAGGTGAACTTGTCCTTTAAAAGGAGATGTTTGGAGGTAAAGAGGTCAGTTGAAACATTCATTCATGTTTGATTAAGAAATATGAAAGTATAAGCCAGATATAAGCAATTCTATTTTGATTTTGGCACATTGAAATTGCTTAGGTAATGCAGGTAATGTAGGTGAAAGTACATAGCCTATTATAGTAATGTACAGAATGTGCAATGTGTCAATGCATATAAGTTAAACCTGTTGAGAATGCTTCAATGTAACTGAGTATGTATGAAATGATAAAACATGATGCATTCATTAGCTAGAGGTTATGTGCTGGCATCCAGAGCATAAGCACAGGTTTGATTTAGACCCGAGTTGCACATTCCAATGATGAATAGCACTTCTCAGTGCTGTAGTACTGTACAGGATTATGCAAATTAAGTATGAATGTCATTCACATTCAGATCAGATAGGCCTTTGTTTACTGCAGTGAAAGACTTCAGCCAGTGTCATCATAGGCCATGCTTGAATGTGTTGGGATCTTCTATGTTATCAGACAAGGTAAATTTCAGGAAATGGAAGATGCTTGCTTAAAGCAAGCCTTTTATATGTCATCTGAGCTGAGCCTTAGATTTATGAGGTTGATTTATCAGAATAATTTGGCTATAAACTCAAAGCTGATAAGGACATGAAAGATTAATTATCCAAATATGTAATGCCTTGTACTTATGACTTTCCTGTCTGTTTGAACCTACAGTTTTCAAGGAGTTTGAGGAATTGAGGCATTTAAGAAACTTACCACAGAAAGTATGAAAGGAATTCTTGGGTTTAGCGAACACAGTTTGTACAGCTCTTGACAAGATGACGTCTTTACAGAAATTCTCATGGACACATAGTGTAATCAAACTCTACTGAGTCGCATAAAGGTTGATTGACTGTAACCATGAAATTATTGTCTGATGTCAAGATACTGCAACACCGTGGATTCAAACCTTCAAATAAGACAAATAACGAAACATCATCGAATCTCAAATTCCCGTCGAAGCCTTTGTTTTTATTCATGGTGCTCTTCAACTTTTCTGCAGTTACAATGGGTTTTCAAATGGCTGAGATATCCAAAAAAGTGAAAATAATAAAAGGTGACAGGCCACGCCTTTCATTAGGATCTCTTTGTTTCACCTTGTTTTTGGATATCTCAGCCATTCCAAAACCGATTTTCATCAAATAAACTTTTGATACCACTTAGAATTGCATGCCGTTTGACATCTCATAGAGTGGTTTCAGATTACCTCGCAAAACGTTAAATGCTAAATCCTCGCCTCAACCAGAACTGTACACACCCATTAAGGTCCTGGACTTTGGATCTTTGATAACAAGCTGAATTATTTTGCAGAAGTCATGATGAAAATCCGCAGAAAAGTGGGAGACAGAATCACTATAGTGCATGTACCACACGTATGTACAACTTGTGCATGTCTGCTGCACACTCTGCACCGCACCAAAGCAGTAACAAAATGCACAACACCAAAAATGTGACCTCCAAGTGTAGTGCATGGGTACTCAACCAGTTGAGGATGGGCTGATTTTGCTACAACATGTATTTTCCATAGACACATGCCCAAGTACGGTATACTTGGGCCTCGTCCTCAACAGGTTAAGATCACCTCATTAGTATTGCACCTAGCATACAGACCCAGTTATCAGAGTCAAAATGTTTAAATGTATATGGGATAGGGAGAACTGTTCCAGTAGAGCAATCATAGCCTATTAGCCTAAGGAAATATCATTTAAGATATTTGAAATCATCTTCCAGTTAACTTGATTCCATCCAGACTCTGAAATCCAAATAGACTTTGTGAACAACACATTGAGTGTCCATACACATTGGAATAATAAAGATAAAACAAGATATAATTCATGAAGTACTGACTGGTACACAACATACAGCTTCAAGGCACCACACTTGGCTTGGAGTATGAAGGAAAACCTCCCCACCAATGAAAGATCCTACTGACCCTGTGTCTGTAAAGCCTGTAGAAATATCTGCCTTCCAGGTTTACTGACTGTTAAACTATCCGCTACAGCTGTATTTCTATTTGCAATTAATGATGGGAAAATTTGTGATGTGTCATCATGATAGCCATATGTGACTGTGCACCACAAAATGAACAAAAAGTCGCACACAGTGATTTTGTGTGAGGACTGAAAATAGGTGAAATGGGTCAAACTGACCAATCTTGAGTTTTTTATATTTTCTGAAAGAGCAAGTCTTTTTCTATATCATATTAAAGTTTGGGATCATAAAACAAACAGGAACTTGTGTTTTCAGCAGTTTTCTTGAACACTTTTTAGTGGAATAGTGTGATTAATTGTTTCTCATAGAACCCTCTTCCCATTTCTCAAAAACCCTGTCCATACACTTCACTTTCAACTCCAATAACTTTAAAGAGAATGATGCAACTGCATTGAAAGTTGGAATTAATCATGTACAGAATGTGCTAATGAAGCATGCTCAATTTCAGCTTAATCTAATCATCCCTTCATTGTTGTTGTTCCAGTGGTCAACATCCTGCTTTTGTTCAATTCATCCCACAGCTAGCATAGCTTGGTAAAGATTAAGCGCTTGAATACACCCTGTACTTCAGAGCCTGTTTTCTCAGTTCACACTTTCCAGAGTGTGTCCTTTCTTTCCAATATTTAGACAGGTTAGGAGAGTCCATTTGGATTGAGTTATGCATCATTTTAAAGCTTAAAGTCTGCTCTTTCAGAAGCTACTCTTAACTAAAAATCCATGTCTGGCGACTTTTTGTTTGTTTTGTGGTGCAGGGTCACATATAATGTTGGGAAAATCTTCTTTTCTTTTTTTACAGATAATATGAATTTGTCAGATGCTAAGCTTCACATTGATATATAATTTCTCCTACTTCATCACAAGGAAAATATTTTTAAAAACAGAAGAAGAAAAATAGAAAACTGTGACAGTTATATTGCCAAAGTCGGCTTTACATGCACCTTTCTTCCTTTTAAGATCTCTGATTTTATTCGGGTAATGTGATGACGCACAACATTTAACGGAAAAAAAAACAAAAACAAATCTCTTGCTCTGACATAAGAGGAGCCACCGTGTGATGGAATGGTGTGGTCGTGCCACGTCCTGTGAAGACATGCTCACTGTCCACAAAAGGTCTACGATTCCTCCACAGCTGTGAAAGGGGTAAACAGAGGGGCAGCCACTTGTCGTCGGGTTCACTTGTAGGCGTTGGCCTTGTGCTTGGGAAGAAAATGGAAGTCGTCTGGTACTGGACCGAGAAACATCTCACTGTAAAGGGAGCAAGACAAAAAAATGGTAACATCAGAACCAATGGAGGCGCTCTTAATCATTCCTTCATGTCAATGATGATACCATACATCTTTTCTTCAGGATGATTTTTTTTTTTCATTTGTTTGTACAAGGGACATAAAATAATCTTGCTCGTGGTAGTGGTTTTGTTTGAAATCTGACTGAATATAAGCATGAGTGAACATTTTTTGGGTACACTGTACATGTATTTGTGATCTTGCATCACGAAGCTGTAAACAAAAGGTTGCCACATGAGATTCCCACACCAAACATGTTGTGAGGTTTTTATTTTCGTGAATTTTGCAAGCCACATGCTATTCACAAATCTAAAGACATGCAAAAACATTGACGCTGATCCTGACATGAATGTGATGTGCAGGCATACTTCTCCAATCAGTACTGTACTCAACGATCACAAATCTAACTACTCGCAAAATCGTTGGGAAATTCGGATTCCCCAAATATTAGACTTGCTAGATATAATATAGTGTATACATGTACAGTACATATACAATATAGTGTATACATGTACAGTACATATATAATATAGTGTATACATGTACAGTACATTATGGAAGAGTTTACAATCTCGAAGGCATTTTCAGTCTCAGTATGACCTATCATTGATCAACAAGAAATGTGTTTGCAACCAACTGTAGTGGCAAATAATCAAAACTCTCAAAATATTGCTTTTCAGAAAAGGGGCTTTGAATAGCTGAAAATGATCCCCAAATCTTGGGGGTTTTATACTCTCTTGTGAGGACATGAATGACAGGTTTGTTTGTTTGTTTGTGTGTTTGTTTGTTTGTTTGTTTGTTTTCCAGGAAGCCTCCGTCAGAATAACAGGGAATTCGTGGCTCTGCATACCTTATTTTGAGCCAGTCCGCGCAATTGGCACTTGTCATCAGCGTCTCGAGGTCGTCACGGCCCACAAAGTAGGGGGGCCTCTGGTTGATCCTCTGGGGTAGGGTCTCCAGGAGGCCAACTGGGATGTAGCGGTGGAGGAAGGACAACCACTCCAGCAGGAACCGTCTCGTCTTCCGGACACCCTTGAAGGACATAGAAGTGCATTTCATTTAATTTGTTTTCTTTTCTTTTCTTTGCATTTCTTCGAATATCTGTTATTCCACTCTAAATGAAATAATACGGAGTTGGTAAAACAAACGCCATCAAACAGAAACAACTGGAAAGTGACGACCTCTGCATAGGCCACAGTGCCACTCATGAGATGAGTGCAAAATATTATCAGTTTACAGAATAAATTGGTATGAGGATTCTTGCATTCACTAAAAAGTAAACATTCATGTCAGCATGACCATGACGTTATCTGTAAAATTACGCACAATATCGTGACTTATTATCATCAATGTTTAATAGTTCCATTATGACTGTCATGATTATGTTTTTGGCTGTGATGATAAGGCCTTTTATAACCGGTTGTGTTATCATTATTCCTTTTGCTATCATTATCAACATTACAAATTTATCATCACCCTAATTTTCATGATGAATGCGCTTTGATTTCAGGACGGTAGGCAAAGTTTAAAATCGTTCTGCACATGCGCAAAACTGAGTTTCTCTCCATCATGCTGGTTTTCAGGATAGCTTTGGGTGGAAATTGCATTCGGTCAGTAAACAGGATGGAGCGGCTAGCTGCTGTAAAGCACACATGCATGTGACAGCTTACACAGTACAGAGGCACAAACACCCCCGCCCCCAGAAATCAAAACAGCCAACAAATCAGGAGGGTGCAAGATGGGCATGGTGGGTTATCTCTCCATCCTGTATGCCCTTATGTCCCCAATTGAAAGCTCCTTGATTACTAATCATTTTATAGCAACCTGCTTTTATTTAACATTATCAGGATTAGCATTATCCTTGCAGTTGCTATCAGTATTATCATTGCCACTAAAATCAGGTGATCATTGAAATCATTTCATCTACATTTAATATGGAGTTTTCTTCTTTTCTTTTATAATGTACACGTATTCATTCTTTGACTTGATTTCAAGTCGTTGTGAATTTTAATGTATAGTTTGTTTGTACTCCGTTGTTTCAATCCAATAACAAATGATTATAAATGATTACACATATTCACATCAGATATTTGTTTAGCGATTATTTTCAATAATATCCTATCCTTGTGCTTCTCATGATTCTGCCATGATCATATTTGATACCATGCATTCTTGTTTGTTTGTCTGTTTTTATGCAAATTTGGTAAACCAATTATGAAAGCGGAAAGAAATGATGTGAAATGAAAATCATCTTCAGAATTAACTTGTTGCACTCTATTTCTCACCTCTGTGTCTGAGCCCCAGTGTGTCAGTCCCATGTTGACATAGTCCTGCAGGAGGTCTAGACGTTCCCGGGAAGAGATGTCCCAGTGTCTGCAAGAAAGCACCAAATAACAAGAGATTTAAATATCTATGGGCTAGGCAAAGATCTGCAACATGGTAGCCTCTGTAGAGCTGGCGTGGACAAAATATTCTTCATTCTTCATTCTCCATTCTTCAAACTCAAGGAGTGTCAACTTACTGCAAAGACAAACTAGATTTATCAAATTCAGTCTCTTAACTCATAATATTAGCAGCGCACGTAGTTCAGTTAGTTCTAGTAGCTTTAAAATTCTGCTTTATTTCCCTAACAGATACGTAACAATACAATACAATACAATATTAGTATTTCTATAGCGCTCTTACAAATAGTACATATGTATCACAGCGCTTCACAAATCCATCTTTCACTCGGGAGGTAGGAGAAAAGAAAGATAGGAAAAACAAAAAAAAAACAAAAAAACAAAAAAAAAACAACATGGGAACATGGGAAAGATGAGGGGAATGACATGTAATTTCGCATGACAAATATTTGACAAATACTAAAGCATGTGTAGTAACTTGGTGTTTTAATCCGTTGAAGATGAGTCCAGAGAATACTAGGGCAGGTGTCTATGGGACATGTGAGTTATAGCAAAATCAGTCTTTCCTCATTGGGTTAATGGAAAATTAAAGTACTATAGTCAATCTTGCACAAGCTGAAAATTGGCAAAGTCAAAATAAAAATGATATTCCAGATGGATACAAACATGCCAATTCTTCTGTGTTAGTAGAATTGAATGTACACGGTAAGTCAAAGGACTTTCTCCAGTCCCTCTGGATTTAACTTAGACAGTGTTAGCTGCATTTCCCTTTGTCATTAACAAAACTCTAACCCCCTGGGTACCACATTTTTACCTGTCCATAGCTTTGTGTGTGGAATTTGTGCACATTTGACTCATCGGCCCAGAATGGGTTGATATTCATTTCTTGTGATGAATACAATGGATTTAAGAGCCACACTGCTCTCCACCCTCCATCTCCACAACTCCTTCTCTTCTCCTTCCTTTCTCCCCTACCCCCTCTTTTTTCCTGTCTGATCCCCGTCCTCACCTCTGCTCTTTTATCTCAGTGAAGACCCAAGGTTTGATCAGGGCTCCCCTGGCAATCATGAGTCCCGACGAGCCACTCTGCTCCCTGAAGAAATTGGCATCCTCGTACGACAGAATGTCCCCATTTCCTGGCAAACAATTCATGACGAGAAAAAGCCATCAACATCTAATTCTGGACGTGTCAACACTCCACATTATGCATTTAGCTTTGAATAGCACCTAAAAAACTTTGTATATCGTCTGCAACTCTGAACTCTTCAATCTTTATACCTAGTTTTGACAGCCTGCGTACGTTAGCTCAAATGTATCCAGGCATACGTGTAGTGCAGACTGGATATATTCTAAATTTTGTGCAATGGTTAAACCTTCCCTGACAAAGCAGAACATTTCTTATTTACTGCTATCCAAAACATCATCTTTCTTGATACAAGATACCGGGTAGGAGTGTAAACTATCTACAGTCAGATACCATGGTCGGTCGTATTGAAATGGTCCTGGGGGTGTTTAATAAAGCTGCTCTTAAGGTTACAAACGACTTAAGAACCACTAGTGATCAGTTCTGATGTGCTATACTTATCAGAATTTCCACAATTCAGCACAAGAACTGATCACTAGTCGTTCTTAAGTCATTCGTAACTTTAAGAATAGCTTTATGAAACACCTCCTGAGGTTGGATAGTGCAACAATCTATTCCTGAGACTCAAACTGTCTCATTTGCGCCCCGCTCTGAGGTCATTCCCTCAAAACCTCCTGCTCTCCCGCACGAGTGTGAATTTCTCCCACTCTTACTGTATGCCTTCTACATCCTCCTGCTAAAGATCTAGCATTCTCCTGCTAAACATTACATTTGTCACATAGATGTGGAAAAAAAGATTATTTCGATTAGAGATAGCATGAGATGGTCCATAATTGCTGAATATACATAATATACACACAGTGAATAACTAATCATACCAATAAAGATTAAAAGTACAATTACACACACAAACAGTTTGTGTACAAACACACATGGGTATAACTAAAACTGCTCTCACCAATGAAAGGGTAAGGAGCGGCTGCTTCTGCACACTGCCTGAGATAACTCCAGTCGGCCTGCTTGGTGTAACGCTGCTCTCGTGTCCGGCCATGCACCTGAAGTGCAGTCAACAATGCAAAGTGTGATAATTTGGTGTGAGCCTGACAATCAAATGCTCTTGAGACATGTGAGACAAGTTTTCTTCTGAACAGTCACAAGACCTTTTTCTTTGGTTTCATTATGTTTTTGTTACTGTATGAACAGTTTCCATTGCCCTTATAAAGGAAAACAAAACAACACACACACATACACACAAACATGCATATTGATAACTTCCATCAAGGATATTTTGTATCATTGGATCCCAATATGTCAGCAAAGGATTAATACAGCAACACTGGCTGTTGCTCAAGACATAGTTCTACTCATGTATGTTAAAAAAAGAAAAAAAATCCCAAATTGAATTCTTGACTCTTCTAAAAATAAGTGCCTAAATGCTTTCTAGACTTAAATACATTGTACAAGATCTAGAAACTTCAACAAAAAAGTGCATAACAAAATTACCACTATAAGCCGATATTACATTAGAATACCAACTTGAAAGATAGATAATGGAATAGATCACTATGAAAGGCTTTATACATGTATGCATTCATGTTAATATTCTACCATTAAATGTAATCTGCCATGACAACTGGATAATTCCCATAAAAAAAAACAAAAACAAAAAACAAAACACCCACAAATAAGAAAAGTGCTCCTGGCGCAGTATTCTAAAATATGTTATGCGGCAATACAAGTAGACCATGGAGCAAACATACAAGCCGCGTACCGTGACAACTGAAGCGCCCCAGTTGAGAACTTGGGGAATAACCTTGTGGGCGATGAGTTTCCCTTCTTGGATGCCCGTCCTCATCTTGACGGTCAGTGGGATGTCCAGCACCTTCAGGCACAAAAAGTGGAAGCAAGGATAGTAAATTAAATGAATGTTGTCTGATGTAGAATATCAAGAAACCAAGCAATATCTCGTCTAGTTTTAAAGTTCTGATGGGATGAATTGAACTCTCAAATGTTGCAGCTTAATGCACTTCTCCAAATATGCACTTCACAGGAGTGTAGATGGCAAAGAATACGCTGTGGGAGGGTTTATTTTATGAATTTTGCAAGTCGATGATATTCAAATCAATAACACAATAAAATATTGTCTTTTGTAAAACAAAAAGCATTGTATACTGCCTCAAAGGGGTAATTGCTAACTTTTCTTATTAAAAAGGATGACAGTTGTATCATTGCCATTCTGTAAACTACAACTGCTCACAATATTGTTTTACAAGCCCTGATTCATGAAAACGGTACTGAATAAATTCCATGTTCTTGTGTGAAATATAACAGATTCCCAGGAAATTGGATACCCACAGAAAATATATCGTCGCTGGGGCAACAAGACATCTTATCTACAAAATGTCAAATGTTCAGGAGAGCCAAAAAACATGCCGGCCAAAGCACTGTGGCAATGGGATAGCCTTTCCTTTGACATGCTGTGGTGGCTTCATTTTTGTAGTAAGACAGTTGGGATTTGGACAGGACATCACTTAACCCATTATTTGACCATTAATCTGAAAAAGTCATTTTCACCAAAATTGCAGATACAAGGTCTTGTCACCCCAGCGACGACATGTCACAGGTTGCGCAAACTTAGACTGGAAAAAAGAGGGGAAAAGATCAAGGTATAATAACAAGAGAAATAACAAGGGAAAAAAATACTCATAACATTAACAAAATTCCATCTCTGCAAACCATGGAATCCCTCCAGTAAGAATTAAAAATACTTTAATAATTGAAAAACAGCTTACAATCTGTATCCTCAACTATTACAACTTTGTCAAGGTTTACCCAGGCTGGCTCTACCCAAGACTAGCAATGGAGTTCTTCACTATACAGTTTATGCTGTTTCAGTGGGACTGGGATAAATCAGTTCATCTGCTTTAAAGGGCCATTATCATGACAAAATTTCTGAGGCGCACTAATTCTTTCCACTTAAATGTGACTACACATCTATTGAACAAAACATAACCCTATATCACTGAAATAAGTTTTGACAAAACCTAATAACCCCTTACAGATTGATACACATCCCTTCCTCTCTCATTCCACAATTTATTTGTGGCAACCTTTCATGCTCTTTAATGATGTATCAGATTATAATTTTTTTTTCCTTTTCTTTTTTAATCCAGCATGATCAAAATGTTGCTCAACGGAACAATTGTTTCCAATGGGTGGAAGCAAGTTTTCATGTATGTTGAGCTACTTTGTCTGCATAGCAATTCGTCTACGTCCTACGGCACACATACGAAGGCAAAGTAGTCTGACTTTGCAAAAATATCAGTGTTTTTTTGCCATCTCCAGTCTCTCCTTTGCAGCTTATTCTAAAGGAATTGTGCAGTTTTGGTGTAGATGGGACTGCAGGTTTCCAACTTTGGTCTTAGTGTGTGTGTGTGTGTGAGATAATGAGAAACCTCTTATCAAATATGGAAGAACATGTAATTCTTAGAGGAATTCAGAATTTGATCTTCAAATGTCTGAGATATCCAACCAAAGCAATCGTGATAAATTGGGAAAGGCCATGACTTTTATTTGGATCCCTTTGTATTACCTTGTTTTTGGATGTCTCAGTCATTTCAAAAACCGATTTTCATCAGATAAACTTTCCCAAGCTATGGGGGTAAATCACTTACCGAACTCATTCCCCTCACAATCTCTTGAAATTTCCCCATGCGATTCATCAAGCCAGAGCCAGCTCCCTGTCAAAAGAATAAAAAAAAACCAAAAAACGATGCAAGCGAATCAAAAACAAGATAAACATGGCATCACATCGTTACAGAATTTGCTTAAACTTCTGCCACTACACTGCAGACAAATCTTTTGTGGCAATTGTCTAACGTGTCATTGGTGGCGCTCTCTCATGGTCATCATGAGCAATTTCATGAAAATACAGCACGAGTGAACATACTAACACCAAAAATAGTCCATCTTCTATGGCATTGAGACATTTAACATAATACAAAGATGAGTATTGCATCATAGAAAACATACCGTAAAACGAAAAATGTTTGCATTGCATGTATTTCCATGTTTTGTGAATTTCGTGAGAGCCAAGATTCGCAGAATTCAGATGCATTTAAAAGTTCCTGCCCACACTATAAGCATTGAATGCCAGTAGCAATTCACAAAAATTTCATGCCGCCAAAAAGGCAGTCGACTCCAATTCTCAAAAATCTTATGTCATGAATACATTGTTTTACAGTACAACATTCCAAGCACAAAGCCATACACTGATAAATTGATAAAATGAGAATTTTTAGATTACTACAAATGAGTCACTTGCATCCACAACCTCCTCAATACTTGCTGCCAGAGTTCATGTCAAACTAGATATATCGCTACGGCTACTGATATGCCTCCGCCATAATGCATGGTTCTCCTAATAGGTCTATAGTACAATGTCTTGACAATGTGTGATGACAGTTTCACACAATTGGCAAAATATTAAAATGACAGGTTTGACACAAATGTGCTGAATGTTCACTTTCCTAGAACTAGGTTCAATTGGATGAATGATTAAAATGTCAGAGTGCAGGTATTTGGGGAACTGACGATTTTTACTTGACATTTGACCCTTTTATAAGTTTATGCATTGAGTAATTTTCAAGGTATTGAGAAAAAGTATAATTTCAGTATTAAATGCGAAAATAGCATTATCTAAACCTGGCCTTTGACCTTTGACCTCACAGTTCCAAAGAGAATCACTGTTAGGTTGAACATGCATAAATATGTAAGTTTCATGATGATACCTTGAGTTACTTTCGAGATATGGAGGAAAAAGTGCAATTTAGCACTTTCACTTGACCTTTACCTTTTGACCTTTGACCTTTTGGCAAGAAACTTCCCCAAAAATATATATTGGGTAATACATGCCATACATCAAGTTAAAGAAAAAAAAAATTCAGGCATATTGCATTTTAAGGAAAGTAGTGATATTTTGAGGAGTTGATCTTGACCTTTGACCCCCTGACCTTTGACCCATGACCCCCAACTTCCCTAGATAATCACTGCCCATCGGTACAAGCACATATACTAAGTTCCATGAAGATACCTTGAACCATTTGCGAGATATGGAGAAAAACATGAAATTTCATTTTTTTTTCCACAAAATAACCTGTGACCTTTGACCTTTGACCCTGTGACCCTAAAATCCACACAAAGTATTATCCCCCAAGGATATACCCTCATACCAAGTTTGATGTAAAACCACCACACGGTTCTTGAGATATCGACAAAAACAAAACGGGATGGACGGACGACCCGAAAACATAATGCCTCCGGCCACTTCGTTGCGGAGGCATAATAAAATGTTGACAGATCCTTAAATAACTTTTGCTGTGACCAAGGGTGCAATCTCTCAGAAAACGTTTCTACTTTTATCTCTTTGTTAACATGCTTTACTGAGACAATTATTTTAACTCAGCTTAATTCAAATCATTTTCTTTCACCTTAATTCTTCTGTGAAGGGTTAGCTAAATGAAATACACTGACTGCTGGTCTGTACACAGATCTAATCTAAGGACTAAGATAGGCATCATCCACATCTGTCTGAAGGCCACATTTGTCAAGAGATGCAAATTTAAGATTTCTACCAGCCAGTCTCACCTTGTGGTAAACCAAGTCAATGGGACATCCGACATTGACGTCAATGAAGTCGATGTCGATGGTGTTGCTGAGGAGCTCTGCACATTTGGTCATCGTGTCTGGGTAGCCACCACAAAGCTGCATGGTGTTACAAAAACAAACAGTTACAAGAGAGATATCACAAAACAACCAGTCAGCCAACTCCTAAGGTTCAATCACCAAGACTGTGACTGGGATTTTGATGCGATTGAGAGCATAATGATTATCTTTGCATACAGTCTGACCTGCAAGAATTGGTCACCTGTGTTTGGCAGATGAATCATTGACCATTTGTGACCGTGCACCTCAAAACGAACATAAAGTCGCACACACTGATTTTGCGTGAGGACTGAAAATAAGTGAAAGGGGTCAACCTAGCTGAACTTGACTTTTTCATATTTTCTGAAAGAGCTGGTCTTCTTTTACATTATGGTCAAATTTGGTATCATAAAACGGGCAGGAAAGTGTGTTTTTTTAGCAGTTTATCTTGAACATTTTTGGTAGAATAGTGTGATTAGGTGTGTCTTTAGAATCCCTTTTTCATTTCTAAAAAACCTTGTCCACACTCTTCACTTTCAACTCTAATAACTTTTAAAAGGATAGTGCTACTGCTTTGAAAGTTGGCATCAATTATGGACAGAATGTGTTGATGAGGCATGCTCAATTTCATTTTAATTTGATAATTCCTTCATTGTTTTTACTCTGGTGGTTTACTTCCTGTTTTTTGTCCCATTCATCGCACAGCCAGCACGGTTTGGTAAAGATTAAGCGCTTGAATAGACACTGTACTTCAGAGCCTCTTTTCTCAGTTCACACTTTTCCTGAGTTTGTGCTTTCTTTCCAATATTTAGATAGGTTAGGAGAGTCCATTTGATTTGAGTTATACACCATTTTAAAGCTTTAAGTCTGCTCTTTCAGAATATGGTCTTAACTAAAAATTCATGTCTGGCGACTTTTTGTTTGTTTTGAGGTGCAGGGTCACATTTACATTTAAGAGGGTAAAAATACAAGGTAAGCACCCCTTGTGTCCACACACAATGAAGCAGTAAGGTATCTGTGCTACAGTAACATACTTTTATTGTCTCATTTGAAGCAAATGTAGAGTGCTTAAATTGTGGCATTGCACAGTACATAATACGCATGGCATTCACACTCAAAAGAATTTAAGAGGGATTAATTGCTAAAATGTATCATAATTGTACAATGTACTTCTACCTACAATTAGCACCTCTTGGAATATCTTTGATATGAGAATTGAAATGATTCAAAGCCAAATACCTGACCACCTGCTTCATACAGGCTTTGAACCACTTTGCTGAGAACCACTCTCCCTGTATGTTTGGGGTGGGGTGCATTAAGGGGAGAGGAAGGGGAGAAGGGAGGGAAATCATTAAAGGACAAGTCCACCTTCATGAACATGTGGATTGAGTGAATGCAGCAATATTAGTAGAACACATCAGTGAAAGTTGGGGGAATATCGGACAATCCATTCAAAAGTTATGAATTTCTATATATGCAGTCACTGCTGGATGAGAAGACCACTACAGTGTATGATGTCCCATGCATAGAACAAATAAAGAAAATGTAAAATGAATTTCACAAAATTATATATATATTTTTTAAAGTGCATGATTTCCTCGACTTGTCACTGACGTATGTTAAGGGCTATTTGGTCCCCCCTGCCTTCTGAAAGGGGCAAGTCAAGTGTTCTTTCACTATGCAAGAAAATTGAAAATATGTTGAATTTTCTCTGTTTTCCTATCGTTCTACACATGTGACATCACACGCTGTAGTAGTCTTCTCATCTAGCAGCGACTGAGCAGGAACTTCAAGATTGATAACTTTTGAAAAGATTTCCCAATTTTCCTCAAACTCTCACTGATGTGTTTTACTAATATTGCTGCATTCACTCAATCCACATGTTAGATGAAGGTGGACTTGTCCTTAAAGGAGCAGGATAGGGATGGGCGATTCACAGGGTAAGGGTACACCAGCAGGCACCCACCTGCACCCCAAAGACGTCCTCAGAAGGGTGCCTCTTCAGCAGGGCCCACTCAGAGGTCTGTCCCTGCAGTAGGTTGGTACACATCGCCATCTCGCCACATGTAATGTCAGCCCCAAGCTGCTTGCAGACTTTGCGAAATGGGAGATTGCCCACCTAAGATGAGAAAAAAAGGGAGGGAAGGAAGTTACATTTTTGTTTGTGGAGTCAGAGCTCTATGTACATGAATCATGTGCATTGCATGATTTCAATTTGGGATACTTTTGCGTGCAATAACAAAAACACAATAAATCAAACCTACCAGTAAAAAAACTCTTGGAAAGTTTAAGTCATCATTCTGTCCATTAGAAGCTTTGGGGGCATCAGAAGAGAATAATATACTTCTCTCTTGTACACAATGACAATAAGAGGGAAAATACGAACAACTAGAAAAGTACTCAGAGAGTGAAGACCTCTGCTAAGTCGCTTATTTTCACCCATACACACATATGTTCCTTGTGCCATTATCGACTTTCCCAGGTAAGCTTCATCCAAACCTGCTTGCAACTTTTTTAAATTATTTTGCAAACAGACAGACAAACAAACAAATGAACAAACAACAACAAAAATGCTGGCAAAAACATAAAGACAGCATTCATGCCAAACTACACGTTATCATTGTCTGCCAGGGATACATGGAGTAGATTTTCTCCAAAATTTCTGCAAATATGTTTCTACATAAAGTACTGCCACAGAGGCAGCATAATTTGACATCTTTATCCTAATTTGAAATCCCTTTTGACACATCACTCTCATTTTGAAGAGAGGTAGGTAAGCTCCACTAGGGGCCATGCTGAAATAAAAAACTTGCCAAATTGTGCTACAGTGGACTTCTGTTGTAAGGAAGTCCTTGGGGTTGGCAGTTTTTTTTTTCCCGTTATATTGAAATTCATTACAACCGAACAAATGAAAATACATAGAGTGGATAATGTTGCGGCCTGAATTTTTACTTTGTTGTAACTAGAATTTTGTTATATAACCGTGTTTGTTATAACGGGAGTGCACTGTACTAAAAAAAAAAAAAAAATCAATTAGATGAAAGAGCACAACTAATGGTTGTCCGACTCACTGTCGTAAGAGGAGCCAGCAGCAACTTATTCTCAACATCCAAGCTCTTCTTCTCACAAGGCCTCAGTTTGATGATGTCTGCGTCGGTTACGGCCCCTGCATGCCTTGCGGCATTCTCTGTAGCTATGGTGACCTTCCCAGCCAGGTCATTGGGTGTGCCGGCCTGGTTCAGGCTCCCATTCTTGCCACCTCTCAACTTCTGTTCATCGGGTTGGGCTGCTCTATCTGAAGTCATCGGTTTTGCATCCTCCGTGGTAGGAATGTTCGGACCCCTCTTGAAACTGTTCTCTGCCTTTTCCCCAATGTCGTTGCTATTGTTATTGCCCCTGTCTACCTGGATGACCTCATCTGAAGTAAGAGTCTGGCCACAACTTTGCCCTGTGACTGCATCGCTTGGCACGGTTACACCGTGTGTATCATTTGAATCATCTCCAAGTGAACTTGCCGCACCTCCTGTGGAGGCCAAGGATGTTGGGACACTCTGTGCAACCTCACTAATTGATGGAGAATCAAGTTTCCCTGCTACGGCACTCTGTTTATTTTCAGGAGCACAAACTGTACTGACATTATCACAGGAGTTGCCTCCACCTTTAGCATTTGAAGTATGATTCGAAGACTTACTCGTCTTCAGTGATTTCATGTACTGATCATACTTTTTGAAGTCATACTTCTTTTTCCTGAGTTGAATCTGAAGATTTCTTGAAAGCGCATTCAATACAATTTGCTTCCCACCCGTTTGCTTGACCTTTTCATCGTCGATAATGCTCTTGAACTCTGCGTCTATATGCGAGGAGCCAAATCGGCACAGGAGTCCAAATGGGCAGGCGCCAAACTGGTCGAAGATGAAGCAGCGCGGGCCCACATCGGGCAGTTTGTCATCCATCAGCTTCTTGATGTTATGACTGTACTTGCACTGCTCCCCGTACTGACACGTACCGCCGCGTAGCACATCAAGGCACGGGCGCTCACTGGGCAGCGTGTGTTTGTCACGGGGCCGGTGCTTGTTTTGACCTCTGACCCTTTGTTTCTTGGTTGGAGGCTCGTCACCAGATCCCTCACGGATACCTTTGGTCTTGCCATGATTGGCTTCTGTTGACCGCTGTTGGTTATTCCTTGCAAACTTTTCCTTTACTTTTGAGAAATCTATATAGCTATATAGCAAAATCAGAAGGGAAAAAAAAAAAACAATTCAACTAGAATTTAGTGATATACACGTGTATACTTTCATCATTATTTATAATGTGCATTCGGATTCTGTATGTCACGACCACATGTTTTGCATCATTGGCCTGTCTGCTCGAGGCCAGTATCATAAGCATATTCAATATTTGGAACAATTTACCTGAATGCATACACTGTAAAACAAGCAGACTTGATAGACAAATTTAAATCCATGTTAAAATTCAAAAACTTATTTGTTTATTGAGTAGTCTCATGTCTTACCATCTCTGAAGCTGTACCTATTTCTTCTTCCTTTCTTTCTTTCTTTCTTTTTCTTCCTTTTATATATTTTTTTTCTGTAGTACTTTTAGAGACATTTCATGTGATAATGCGCTATATAAATATTGTGAATTATTATCATTATAGTATGTGCTACAAAGCCTGGAAACTGCTCACAACATTTCATGATCAGCAATACAGCTTTGTTTCACATAGTACAGCATACTTTGATACACTTGTAAACATCCAGCAGCTAAATGATTCCATTTGCTCCATGGTAAAAAAACTAGATGTTATTCTTACAGATATTACATAATTTGAATTATTTTGTACGGCGATGTTTCATGGACTATCAAAACTACCGTCCTTGTTACAAATTGTACATATCCCACACCTGTGTATACATGTATGTGACCCTGCAAGTAGTTCAAAGCAATACTTATTTCATACACAATGCCAAACAATATGTGACCCGCTACAACAAAAGGATCCGAAAGTCGGAAGGGACAATTTTCTGAAAAGGACATGACATTATTCCCTTACTCTTCCACTTTAATTTCATGTATAACACCACTCATAAAAGTACTTGGTTGCGGAGATATCGATGATTTTATTACAACGTGTAGCACATGTTGAGTGGTATAGGAAATCAGCATTTTGAGAAAACCAGCTCAAAGTTTTCCTTCCGACGCTATCATGATCAAGGGGAGGCAAGAAAGTTGTCACCTTGTGACAACAGATGGTACATGCTCCTAGCAACCTCTGCGATGTTCATTCAAGCTTAGTGCCAGCGGTCTACGCACGACCAATAAGTAACCAGGATGCCACACACTGACCAATAAGATCACTCCCCCATTGCTAGGGGCGGAGCCTAACTGTGGAGCTAAATCCAAATCTTTGGACATGTTTCTGTTCCTTTGAAAGTCGGAAAATCATGGCCCAGAAAAACGCTAATTTCTTGCCTTTCCTTAGATGATTTTGCTTTAAATTTCGGCAGACTATAGATGATAAATCAGACTACAAAATTATGCCATACAAAAGAAAAATCCAGTTGTTTTGACCGATTTTGATGATCTCCCTTCAAACTCAATTTTCTCAGCTCAGCCGTCAGCGACTTTAGGATCCTTTTGTTATGGCAGGTCACATATGATAATAATAACAGAACAAGCCAAATTTATGAACTGACAATTTGGTCATTGTGAACTTCCCAATTTGAGTCACCTTCATAAGAATTATCCACAGTGTGAGAGTTACTATTACAACAGCAAATAGATTGGAAGTGTTAATGACATAAACATAGACATCTTTTCATTCGACTCAGTTCAACTCCTTTGTGCATGTGGTTGTGCCATACAACTTGCCAGAACGTTTGCCAGCATATTTTTTAGATTTCCTCTAAAATCTTGTCTACACTGTTGATCGAGCCCACTCAAGTGTAACGATGTTACAGCATTACATAAAGGCCATTGTGTTAGGTTAATTGGTTAGAAGGATTTGATCCCAATATACTGTCCCTTGATTTTGACTTTAGGACATTGTTGCTGATTGCAAAAGTTATGGTTAATTACGCACCATTCAA
Organism: Diadema antillarum; assembly: GCF_040938485.1. NCBI lineage: Eukaryota > Metazoa > Echinodermata > Echinoidea > Diadematoida > Diadematidae > Diadema > Diadema antillarum. The sequence continues at coordinate 756,335 of NW_027271288.1, read as the reverse complement.
TCAGGGAGGTTCTCTCTCACACCTAACTGATTCAACAAAGGAAAGAAAGAAATTCAATTGTACCACAATGTATAAGCAATGTTGAGACATGACCCTTCCCACAGAAAGATGTAAACCTTTACATCACTGATTATGCCATGGCGGACTAAAGACTTATAAATCTTACTCGACTTTGATCGGTGCACTTCCTGGTTGTGCCCTGACATAGGCCAGTAACTCGTCACGTGATGGAACCACCGGTGCAGGCGCAGGACTAGGACGAGACTCTGGACATGGTCTGTCTTCGTTTGTCTCTGCATGATCAGCCATATTCTTGGTTCTGGTGTTCAATGAGGCACAAACAAACTTTGCATTGCAATCAAATGATGAATTGATCAATACCCCCTGCATGTATTCCATTGAAGCATAAAAGGAACAATGGATCTATAGTGAAATAATCATCAGAATGAATTATTACACACTTAATTTCTGATTTTACTCTAAGTTTGTTACATTTCATGTATGGCAATAATATTGGAATACTGATAATTTGATTGTGATTACATTATTGCTGATCTTCTACATAAAAAGAAAATAACCATATTGGTAGGGAGCAAAGAGAAGTAAAGACAATAGCACTGCTACTACAGTGGTGGATCCGAGTATGGCACTAGTAGACAGAAAGATCAAAGACTTTAACGGCTAGTATAGTATTGGTTACTATGTGAAAATATAGCGTTTCACTTTTTGCAATGTGCTTAGAAACCACTTTTAGAAAATGTTAAAAAGCAAAAAATTCTTAGAGGAATTCAATATAGTATCTATTTGAATGAAAACATGTTTTGAAATGGCTAGGGTTATATCCAAACACAAGATAAAACAAGGCAACACTTAAATGGTGGGTCCCACCTTTTATTAGGATTGCTTTGATTTGGATATCTCAGCCATTTTAAGACCAATTGTTATCAAATAAACTTTGAATTCTTCTCAGAATTATATGCTCTTTCATATTTCATTTAAGAGGTTTCTCCGTATCTCAAGAAACCATCAATCAAAAAGCTTTGGAAACCTCAATCCCTATCTCAACTGAAACTGTTTCATCCCTTTGGATAAAGGAGCCAGAGTTTTTGATTTTAGGTAATTGCATACAGGCAATTAACCGCACCAGAGACCCCAACCCGTACAGCGCCCTGCTCCAGGGTCAGTCCGGGAAACCCGCTCATGAGGACCGCCCCCGCGTACGAGGATGGTCCCTCCTCATGAGGACCTCCCCCCTCCTCATGAGGCCCCCCGGGGAACGCCTCATGAGGCCCCCCCTTCACTTCTTATTCATCTCACATCTGACGTATAAATTGTCGCAACTTTGCACGGTGATTTTTTGTTACACACACATGTCCACTATCCATGATGAAAAGAAGAAAAAATCCTGTCTGTTTTTTTTTTTTTTAAATCGAGTTTTAATCACCCGATGCAGAGCGCCCATCAAAACACGGGCGCCAACGCGTTCGCACAATGCAAGACTGCCGCACCTAGCGGCCTGATCCGACTAAATATTTTCGATGCTTTTTTCTGCGGCTCTCACCTCTCCGCGCACGAATCAGCCTCGTGAAGCTGAAGTCTGACATCTTTTTACACAAATTCGTAACGAGAAAAATTAAATCAGTACTAACCTGATCTTGTCCATATATTCCAAATTACTATTCCACACTGATAGAGTAGGTGGGTAGATGACATACTCCAGTTTGTTAGCAAAATAATCACTTTGTAGGTATGACGAGTTCACTTTCTTCGTCAATTCCGCCCACGATTCCGCCGCCCGCTTACCGTTTGGGCGCTTTCTCTGGAATCATCCCGCGACGCGACGTACGTCGCATCACATCACGCATCCAGCACATACCAGTCTGGTACTTAGTATGTGCTGGATGCGTGATGTATGCGACGTACGTCGCGTCGCGGGATGATTCCAGAAAAAGCGCCCAAACGGCGGAATCGTGGGCGGAATTGACGAAGAAAGTGAACTCGTCATACCTACAAAGTGATTATTTTGCTAACAAACTGGAGTATGTCATCTACCCACCTACTCTATCAGTGTGGAATAGTAATTTGGAATATATGGACAAGATCAGGTTAGTACTGATTTAATTTTTCTCGTTATGAATTTGTGTAAAAAGATGTCAGACTTCAGCTTCACGAGGCTGATTCGTGCGCGGAGAGGTGAGAGCCGCAGAAAAAAGCATCGAAAATATTTAGTCGGATCAGGCCGCTAGGTGCGGCAGTCTTGCATTGTGCGAACGCGTTGGCGCCCGTGTTTTGATGGGCGCTCTGCATCGGGTGATTAAAACTCGATTTAAAAAAAAAAAAACAGACAGGATTTTTTCTTCTTTTTATCATGGATAGTGGACATGTGTGTGTAACAAAAAATCACCGTGCAAAGTTGCGACAATTTATACGTCAGATGTGAGATGAATAAGAAGTGAAGGGGGGGCCTCATGAGGCGTTCCCCGGGGGGCCTCATGAGGAGGGGGGAGGTCCTCATGAGGAGGGACCATCCTCGTACGCGGGGGCGGTCCTCATGAGCGGGTTTCCCGGACTGGGGTTAACATGCAATAATACATTGTATATGATCAACAATAAAATAAGATTAAGAAGAAAGTATCAATAGCAGTGCAGTACATGTACCTGCACACCCAGGGAACAATTTTCCTGGTATCGCATAGCAATTTGCTATGCATTTTGACACCACTGCTACACAAACTTTGGTGTAGCAGTTTTCTTACATAGCTCATAGAAGTGTACAGGATATCATTGAAAATATTTTTCATCAGCTGAAATTGCTAATCAAATTTGAGTTTGAAAATTATTGCCTGCCACCCTACTACTAGTGGCCAAACACTGTACAGTAACAGGGGCTGTTATACTAGTACTAGAGTATTTTAGTGATCTACTTCTAATAGGCTAGTGTGTGTGTATAGTAGTGGAACTAACAATATAAATTTATTACAGTTAGTTTGAACAGAAAAATACAATTGAATTTACACTAGATCTAGTCTATTTTCAGTTGACAGCTGTCAGTTACATAGACCAATACTCGATAGCACAAACAGTCGAGTCAACACTCAACATGACCAAAGTGACAGAATAATCTACTTGTTGATTGTGGTCGCTAATCAGGAATGGAAGAAGAAGAAGAACCATGACAACAGTAACAGGATCAGGGCTCCAGCCTGTCCAGGCCAGGAGGACCACATCTTTCATCTCATGAGCAAAAATCAACTTTTTTCCTACATTTACCACTTTGGTCGGTATGACTATGAAGCCTAAACTAAACTAAGGAAAGGAATATTATTTGATTAATAATTCATTAAAATACACCTTCTAATAGACGGGGATTACATGAGGGTACTGCAGGGGCGAATCCAGGAATTCTGTAAAGGGGGGGGGGGTGGGGGCCTGACTAATATTTCTGGTACCACTTCCAGGTTTCATTTCATTTGCATTCTTTTTATTTCTTTTGTTTTTAACGAAAAATAAAGGGGGGGGGGCGTGCACCGGCTGCGCCCCCCTCTGGATCCGCCACTGGTACTGTAGCCTTTAGGCTTTATCATAGTCTACTGTGTACTGCCATCAATGCAATGGCCAATGCCAATGCTAAAGGCAGAGACTCCAACCCCAAGCACCTTCTGATCTGGAGTCACTGCACTGTGCTGTGGAGATTCTCCCGCCTGAAACCCCTAGCATACAGGAGACTCCAACTTGATGTGCGCGAAACGCATATCACGAGTGCGAAGTTCCTTGCAGCCGGGGTCCAGGGCCCGCTTGGGCTCTGGAAGCTCTAATAATTAGGGTTAACTTGAGTGGTGAGTTGATGCTCTCTCGTGCTATCTAACTTAAGGCATATTTTTCAACATATAAAATAAGAGTTAAGACAAAAAAGTAAGAAATCATTTCAAGCGGGAGACACAGATGTCAGAGCCAAGGTGGAAGAAATTAAATCTCAAGCGGGAGAACGGGAGATTTTGCAAAAATGGGCTTTCGGCGGGAGATCTTCCGTCGAAAGCGGGAGAGTTGGAGTCTCTGCAAAGCTTATAAAGGCAATTCATGATCATATCATATGAAGTGATGCGCGCACATGCGACTCATACACACCATGCACCAGCAGCATACACGTGCAACAACAAACACGGAAAGCAGCATATGGGGCTGATCTGCATTCAGTCAATCGACATGGCACTACCCAAACGTTTGCGGACTTACACCTTCGCTCGTCCGTGGGGTTAACATAGACTTACCGCTTTAACTCTCCTCTCTTTTTTCCCCTGCTACGGTTTTTGGCTACTAAGGGCGTTGAGAAGTATTTCACGTAATGTTCTGCTATCCACAAGGGTGTAAGTGAGCAGTAGTGAAGAGCTAGCTTATAGGAGCTAGCTTACGTAACCGAGTGCAATAATAATGTGTTGCAAAGCAAGCTAGCTGGGCTTTTTGTGTGTACGTGTGTGATGTGCGCACCGGCGCCTCCCCCCCCCCCCTCCCCAATCACCACCACTGCATGCACCCCGACCCACCCTCCCCCTGCCCCTCCCCCCCCCCCCCCACCACCAGCGATATTTTTATTATCGTGTCATTCCCATGTTCAAGGTAATGTTCTTACTGAAGAGAAGAATCAAACAAGCGGCTACATTGGAAAAAAAAGTCTAATTGAAATGGTCAAGTCTGCCACGTTTTCTGAGAAAAAAAAAAAGGGAATATTGGTGGCAACTATAATACTCATGCAAATAATGTCATCATCTGACAAGTCCTTTCAACGGGTTAATATGTTTCACAGCCTTTCCTCCTGTTGTTCTGTTTAATTGCCTCACAATGACGTAATTTGATACGAAACGGGGAAAAATTCCTGTTGATTTTGGGTATCAACATGAACAGAGAAAATTTGGGAGCCTGTCACCGGCGGCAAATTTGTGAGGTGGCACCAGCTAGGCCACCACCATACTAATTACATACCGTAACCATTTCGTGAATTACATGCATATGAAACATCGTAGTGTGATTTTGATGAAAATTCAACTTCTGTGTTTGTCCAATATTTGACATTGCCTATTGTGTTTCGTGTGTTACATGCATATGCTAAACTAGTATGCATGTAATACGATATATGTTTATAAGTAATCTGATATATGCATATGATATAGGCATATATTTCTTGTATTACATGCATATGAAACATCGAAGTGTGATTTTGATGAAAATTCAACTTGTGTGTTTGTCCAATATTTGACATTGCATATTGTTACATAATACTACATACTAGCTACCGTATGATACGTTATGAATTCCATGTTTAAAAAGATCTCATTCGATCAACAGTGCAATGAATTTTTATGTCGATCTTGGTTTTTATTTCAAATCTTGCAAAAATGTCTTGGTATAACAATTTTGACTCGAACATGAAGATATATATACACACGCACAAATATATAGGACCTACATATATATATATATATATATATATGTATATATATGTTGATAAGGTAGTCCACGTGTTGGCAAGATAAAAAGATAAGTAACAAAACTGCAACGAAGTTCATGCTGTATCCACCAACGGTTTATTTCTTCACACAAATTTTCGAGCGTCTCGCCGCCCTTTCTCAAGTGTTGATCAACACTTGAAAAAGAAACGCTCGAAAATTTGTGTGAAGAAATAAACCGTTGGTGAAGACAACATGAACTTTGTTGCAGTTTATACACACACACACATATATATATATATATTATATATATATATATATATATATATATATATATATATATATTATATATATATATATATATATATATATATATATATATTGTACATAAGATATGTATATAATATGTATGGATTCAAAGAGAAGTAATTTTGTGTATGCAATCAATAAAGGCTTGAAACCCAATTTTGCAGTATTCAATCAGAAATTTAAAATGTGATAAGAAATAAGCCTTGGTGGTGGAAAAAAATGACCGATCGTGAATCGATGTGATGGTGAAACATCTAACAAAGAAAACAAACATTCACACAATTCCTCACATGTGTATACACACTGTCTTCACAAGACATTGCAAGAAGTCGCTGCATAATCACTTTTAACATGTTTATTTTTGGGTAAAACTTTCCTTCTTCGAAGATTAAATGTATCATACTTAGTTATAAAAAAAGAAAGGTTATATTCCTTTTTGTTTCTAATCTTATCTAACATAATTTCATCACATCAGCAAAAGTAAAGTCGCAAAAATGCTTTCATAAGAAATACTATAAACAGACTATGTTAATTCCTGCACATGAAAGAAGGGTTAGAACAAAGTAGCATTGCTATACAATAATAGGAACCTCTTCTTCTGATTTGTTATGTCAAACACCGTTCACTAAGCATAATATATTTTTAGTTCACGGAAACAAAACAAAAAGCAAAACAGAACATACATTTGATGATAGTAATGTTCCTTCTTCATTAGTCATGGTTATTACTACATTCAAAGTAATGGCATGCCATAAACCAAGCTTTTCGTGTGCTCTCGGCCAATCCGTAGCCCTTTATCATGTTTATCAAAACTGCAGAGGCTCTACACATAATACATACCAGGCTCTCCAGAGTCAGGGAATGTGTGTTTGGTGTTACTTGCAGACGGCTGTCATTACATTCCACACAGTCGATACTATATCATACCAAAGCAATAATATTAATGTCTCAAAAAGTTAAACGGCCGACATTCCGACATAAGCATGGAGAAAACCAGAACAAAAAAACAAAAACACCATCGGGCGCGCGTGGCAATTATAATTATATACAAGTAACAATAAATACATCGTCACTGTATACAAATAAATGGAATTAAAATTATGTTTCATGCGAATTGGCGGATGTGATAGATTGGTGAGAAGAGGAAAGTTATACGAAATCTATTCATGATGACGCACTCTTGCCAATTTATAGAGTATACGTTCCGCACAAGGCTTACGGTTATCATTAGTTCGAAATCAAGGTTCACTTGGCAATAGCAAACAAAGACTTCACTTTCGACATAATCTATTAATAGTTTTGAATTAGTAGTTCTTCACTTTGTTGACATCATGATCCATTAATCTTTGAAGGGCGTGGAGTGAAGTATTCTAGAGAAAAAATTCGGTTCATTGTTTACAAAAAAGTAAAAATTAGGACAATGTGACGTCATGCATTGCATGCCAATGTCATCCGATGAAATCTTTAATCAAAATCAAGCCTACCATCCATAGTAAGGGAATTGAATGCCCTCCCGTAAATTACACGTGCCTGATTTTAGCTCTTCAGGGCCTGCTGACAGCCTTACAGATAGAGATCTCACTTTAATTCTGAAATAGGACAATTCTAATTCTTATCGGATGAGACTGCAATCTCAAAATAGGTGTTCTCATGATCCGAACACTTCTCTGATAGAATGAGTCATCTAGTCATGAAAGTATGAAAATCAGTGCAGTTCTTTTATTTCCGGTGACGTATCCACTGGACATTCCAGCTTTATTTTCTGCGTTTTTGAAAGTACATGCATACAAAGTAGTAGATACCTTTCAAATTTGAATGCACTACCGATACATATCTGAATTGCCCTCCCTACGATGAATCCCAGCCTGTGAAATATCGTAATGTTAAGTTCCACAATTTTATACATGTAGTAAAAAAAAAAAAACCGACGTCGGTTCTAGCAAGTACAAAGTAGACGTTCATATTTATCAAACGGTATTGTCGTCTTCACCTGTTTTCACATCCTTACTTTCGTCATCGTGTGACATTTCTACGATCATGCAGAGCTATACAGATTCGTAGCACTGCACCTTGCTCTATCGGCATTTGCCCGAAAAATCTGTCTTGCATTTGAAGAAACTTTATAGGAACTGTAACATATCTACAATGACAATACACATTTCGGTTGTATTACCAGTAAGTTAGTGAAACCCTGCGAAATTCACGATATTGAATGGTGTTTTTGTGAGACGGGCCTTGCAAAAAGAAAAAAAAAATCAAATTCAATCTCTTTTTGATTGCTACTGTGTGTGTGTGTTTGTGTGTGTGTGTGTACCAAATCTTCTAAAGTAGGTGTTTTTTTTTTAGTTCAAGGATTTAGTTGTCTATCTTAGTACACACAAAAACATCGGTTGTTCTTTACAATAATATCGCCACAGCAATTTCACATGGTCCATCCCCTAATGATTCAAGTATTATGCATTCTATTATGGTGAATTCCATGTGCCTTTGTTGATCGCCAGAGCCCCGTAGAAACTGCTTTACACAGGTTGTTTGAAAGTAGCACCTAGCAGCTATTAGAATCGAACGAATGCCCACCAAAACAATAAGATAACACGAACAAGAGACACTGAATGAAGCACGTTTAGAATGACTGACGCAGTTTGATAGTTATCATCACACAATTTCACATGTAGGCCCTATCTATAAAATTATTATATGCGTCCAATGACTCATCGATTCAATATCCTAATTAGCATTATCATAAAGTCTTGCTTTGTCCATGTTCATACCAATGTCGCCCGATGATAATTGTGATGGCTTTAGGGTCGGAAAAGCAATGCCTTCCAGTAAATGATTTTTAGCTCTTTAAGACCTGCTATGCTTAAGATCGGGGACACAAGACTTAGTGGTTTGTTTTGTAGTGATCATAAAAAACCCAACAAAAAAAAAAACATCACTTGCGCCTTCATTTTCTGCGCTTATTAGAGTAAAAAATGTAGTAGACGACACCATTTCGATTTAAAAGTACCATTGAGAGATATCTGACTCGTCCTCATGTCATGCAGTGAAATATACTACAGGTCAATAATGAAACATTTGAAGACTGTGTATCAAACGTTGTGCTCGGACGTAATCAAGAATTAAACGTTCTTGTGGCGACATCTCGAAATTTTCTGCTGTCATGGTTTCGCAATCGCCAACTTCATGATCATCTTGCATTTCGATGATCAAAGCAACAGAAATTTGTAGCTCTTCACCCTGTTCCACGGGCTGAGTTAATTTTGCTTTGCAGTTGAGAATTGTAGCCCTACTTTCTGTTGAAATTGTATGAAATCCCCTATTACGCCGACCGAACGACCCGATTTTTCGTGATGATTCGTTACCATGAAGCATAGCAAAGTCACTATTCTTGAAGTATCTGGGTGTTTGTTCTCGTTGACAAATTACCATAGCAGTATAATATTTCTGTGTAGCAGAAGGCAACTTTGAACTTAACTTTATTTCGATCTGATCTTCCGACACTAGGTCTTTTGTGACAGACACTTCCATCTCGTTGTCCTTTCCTTGTTCGAAAATCTGTTTCTCCCCAACTACTTTCTTAACGCAAGGAGAAACACGAAAACACTTGTGCGAACCAATTGTGATATAAACATTCCTATCGTTGGTAATGTGGAATCCTCTAATCTGTTCTTCGGAGCCATCGCTGTTTGGTGGACGGATATACAGCCTTGGACCTGAAAACTCATCAGGTAGTTCTTCGTGCGAGCCTTCGCGGAAGAGTGCCTGCAGCTGCCACGCTTCGAAAGGTAAATCTGGAAGCTTTTCTGATGCCCTCGAGAATACAGCAGTAGCCGTCACCTTCTTCAGTTGCAGGGCATTCATGAACTGAAATCGGATGCACTTGATGATCTCGACAAAGATGTCGTCGTCCTCGCATTGGGTGAGCCATGGCTCAATCTTCTCAAAGAGGGCGTACTCGCTCTCGACGATCAAGTCGGTTCCGCTGTCCAGTATGACTAGCATCGTCGCTGCGTCGATGTCGAGCAGCTGCTGACCTGAAAGCAAGTTGAAATTTGTCTGAAGGGATTGATGGCACAGCTTCATGATGTCCGGCATGTTGAATTCTTGAGATGTCGGCAGAAGCGAAACCATCGTCACCACGTCACTGTTGTCGATGAGCTCATTACAGAGTCTATGAATTTCAGGGATCATATATTTATCGGCGAGTCGGATCAGCGACAAGACGTTGTGACTGGTCAGGGTGACTGTGGCAGTGTACAGGAACTTCAGAAAATCCTCGAAAACTTGTGCATCGGGGTATTCCTCTACCAGCACCTGTCGGATGACTTGTCCGGAAGCGTTGTCGCTACTTTCGTCACAGAGCTCATTGTTAGGTTGCCAGATGGGATCAGACAACATCGTTTTAAAGACGTCACTCCAGGCGCAGAGAACTAGACGATGCGCAAAGAAAGTGCGATCCCCTACGCAAAGAATCAAATCACTGTACTGTTTCTGGTCGTACAATGCTCCAAAAACAGTGTCTCCACCAGGATTCTCCTTTCGAGTTCCTTTCTGCAAATACTTGCGAGCAGCCTAAAAAATAAGTATAGAAATAAATTAAATGATTGACAATACCCGTTTTTCACTGTCTTTACCATCAGGCCCTACAGAGTAAAACACAAACAAGACTATTTAACTTTGGTAACGTACAATAAAATTAACACATGATTTGCAGATATATTTTGTTTGTTTTTGTGTTGTTTTGTTTTTGTATTTGTCTTTTTTTTTGCAAACCCATTTCTTAATAGAACTTGCATTGCCACTGTTTGTACGTATTTTGACTCCAATGCTTACCCGGGATGACACCTCAAGGCACTTTGTATCAAGTGACAAAGGCGCTTTATAGATATAAAGTATCAGTGTACCTTTTTCTCCCCCTAGACAAGGTTTACTTGAAGAGCACGAGACACATTTATCAAACCATAGTGCTTACATCGGTCAGAGTGTAGCATTCACAGGACATACGCTAATAACAGCCCTATTTTTTTTTTCAGGTTTATGGAGTCGTGGCCGGATTTAATGAGTTCGTTCCTTCCCTGTCTTCAATATTTCAAAAGCTGAACTTTTGATATGAAGTAAGGAAAACTGACAAGAAACATGCTTGAAAGAAGAATATGGAAATTATGTACAGATTAATATCTCATATGTATATTTGTAAAACTGGTACAATGTCTTTATTTATCAATTATTAATTACATGTATGCTTCTCTTACATGAGGAAGATGTACCTGAACCTCTTCAAGTTGTTTTTGGCGCTTATGGGGATCATCGTCGGCTTTCCTTCCTGTCTCATGTGCCCATCCCACGTCGTATGAATAGTAATCCCCATCACTGTACCCATAATCGTCATCGTCCTCATCGTAGGAGTCGTAATCGTAATACCGGTAGTCATCTGAATCGCTCATCTTGAAGTTCTTAGGTTGTGAAAAAAAAAGTCATGAGAGACTTTTGTAGAATTATTCAGATAAGTTGCAATTAGAATGATATTCAAATGTATACAGGGCGTATAACACAGTTACACTTTTGAAAAACTTGTCTAAATTACATTTCAAAATATTTGGAAGATTTTTTTCATATTTATGGATGCCCAATAGTCTTATCTATCAAGTGCAATCAACAAATCAAATTTTTGTTCACGCTTGGCTGAACACTGACGCTCTTTGTCCAGGGTGTGAAAAATGACTTGCGCCAAACTGAAAGAAGATGGAAAATTCAGCCAGCAGTCCAAATAAGTGCTCCCATTCAAACAAATTGCTCTTTTACTGGTGGTGGAAACAACAAGGGAAGAGAGCAGTGGCCATTTTGGATGAACAAAATACCAAAAACCTAAACAAAACAAAAAACCGGGGAATGGGGGAGGTGATATTTCCTATGCCTATGTCGATCTGCCACTTTAAACATGCAACAATTGTGACTGACTGATTGATTAAATGATTGATTAATTGATTGATTGATTGATTGATTGATTGATTGATTGATTGGATTGATTGTATTGATTGAATGATTGAAAGGTGATAATTTCCTATGTCGATCTGCCACTTAAAACATGATTGATTGATTGATTGATTGAATAAATGATTGCTTGATTGATTGATTAACTGAAAAGTGTAACTATTTTTGGATACGCCCTGTATGTATGATACAATGGTTTAGCAATATATACTCAATCTTCCTGTTGAAAAGCGAATTATTTTCAAAATTGCTCTTCTTGTGTATCATGTAGTTCATTCAACGGCACCCGAGTATCTCCAGAATTCTTTATATTGTTATAACCCTCCTCGCAGACTTCGATCCTCTACTTCCTTTTCATTTCAGATACCTAAGGTTAAGCATTCATGGGGAACTCGCTCTTTCTCCTACAGTGGACCAAAAGTATGGAAAGATATCCCTGTCACTGTTCGCCAGTCATCCTCTGTGGAATCATTTAAATCATCCTTAAAAACATATTTGTTTAATATGTTGTAGGAAATAAAACAAAAGTGAAGATGTCACATAATTCCTTTCTCTCTCCCTCTCTCTTCTTTCTTTCTTTCTTTCTTTCTTGCTTTATTTCTTTCTTCTCCGAACCTTAAGACTAAAAGCGCCGTGAGCATCTTTTGATGGACTGTCGCGCTATAAAAGTATACACTATAATTATTATTATTATCATTATCTCTACTTTCCCTTAGTGTCGTACACTGTAAAAAATGCGGCATGCGACATGTTTATGAACTAAACACAGTGTTAAAAATCTAAACACTTTGTTTAACATCTAAACACCCGGTGTGTATAGCACGTTTAAAGTATTGAGAGTTAAAGTGTTTAGCTTGGCGTGTTTAGTTGGAGTGTTTATTCTGGTCACGCTATGTTAATCTCAATATGTCCATATATACATGTAAAAGTGTTGGAAATGGTGTGTAAATTGCAATTTCTAGTTTCCTTTTATCACGAGAAAGTGGAAACTGTTACGACATCAAGATGCACTATGAAATAATTCATGTTTTAGGCCTTTCATGGAAATGCCTAATCAATAAGGAAAAATGATAATGTGGGGATATGCTAATTATGCAGAGACATCAGCAACGGAGGGGCGCCCCCATGTGGCAGGCACCTCTCTGCTTGCTGTTCACAGGTGAGTTGATGGAAATGAGAATGTTGCAAATTACACAAGAATTTCAGTGCTTAGATGTTATGGTGCTGTATTATCATTATTGGTAATTGTTATGAAGAGTTTCAGGGACCAAACAGGCATATTATGTGGAGTGAGAGTGTTTGTCATAATTTACATGAAGCCATTCCATTTGTCTCTGGTTGATGGTGATTTTGTTCAGTGGCACTGAATGCACGGTAACCTATGTATGTACGTACCTGTGTTAAGTCGGTCTACGGACGTGTGTTGTGTGTACGGGCGTATGTAGTTAATTGCGGCTGCCGTAGTCTTGTACGCACAATGTATTCGTAGTGCAGTAGTACAATGCAAGGGCTGCAGGCCTGCGTAGGTTTGTGTACGTGACCAATTACGGTATTGAACAGTGTATTATGTAGCGCTGTGTAACAGTATAGGGCGTTTAGCGTGATCTGTGTACTCTCGTATTACATGGTGCTGTGTAGTACGGGGCGCCTATAATAGTGTGAGAAGATACCTAGTTGATGGTTTTTGATGGAAGCTATTTACCTATTTTGGTAATGCATTTATGGTGATAGAGTTGAGGAGGATTGAAGTTTAACCAGGGAGATGTGTAGCGTAGGCACATTATAGGTACAATGTTGCAACATTTGTAACGTGTTTAAGGTGAAAGAGATGATAGGAATCAAAGTTGATCAGAAGAGATGTGCAGCGTAGTAAAGGCACAATGTTGTTCAATAAGGGTTGTACAGTAATTCAGCCGAGGTTTTAATTAATAGAGGGAACCTTTGTATTGCATTCCTTAATGACTCGTGATGGTTGTGTAGGTTGCAGTTATAGTGCTACAGCATAACTTTTGTAGTAGGAGGGTCTCGGTGTAAGAAGTGGTGTGAGTTAATTATTTCGGTTAATTATAGGCTACAATGAGTGGGTTAGAGGTGTGTGTACTTAGTGTCGATGGTAACATTTGAGTTATGTAGAGGCTATGGTAAAGAAGGAGTTTGATAGAGGTGTCCCAGATGAGACATTCTTTCTTTTAAGGATTCCAATTGTTTTAGATGTGCATAAATATAATAATTATTGGATTAAGCCAGGGTACATTTGGATATGGTACCATAATCATATGTCTGACGTATCATATACTTCTTATGTCATGTGATAATTCTCACAATACATTGCATGCAGTTCGATCCTTAATGTGGGAGATTTTGAAGGACTCAGTAGTAATGTTGGGACGTATTTTAATACTGCGCCTCTTTTATGGTACTGTATGCATATGTTTTTGAACAGTTGTGTCTAGTGAAATAACACAATGAGTTTTTAGGTTACATTCAGCTGTTGATGGCAGATGCTTCCATTAGTTATAAGATTATTGTTGATACCCCATTGTGGATTTTTATAGCTACAGAGACAAGAAAACACTTGGTATCTGTGTGTTATTATGAATGAGTTGTTTTGGTGTTAAACATGTGCGGATTTGATGATGTGCACATAGTGTTTCATGGGTTCTCCTAAAGTGCATTTTAGGAGCTGTAATTGTGTTATGACTATATTATGAGTCAATAAAAAAGACCTCTCTGCTTGCTGTTCACAGGACTCCTGTCGAGTGCTTGTCTTTATTGACTGCACGACCTCCCACCCGAACCCACGTGCCGTATAACCATGTCTCCTTCATAGACACACATACCCACACACACCGTCTTCACATCAATCCTGCCTTCTCCATCTCTCTCTCATCCGCCCCACTTTCGGCCCACCCCCCCTACAATAACCTAAAAATATGTAATACAATTGTTAAAAAAAATATATATTTTGGTTTCGCATGTACAGTCCTATATTTTAACTGCTAGAAAAAAAAAATGGGAATTGCCTTTGTTAATGATTTCGTTCATGGTTTAGGGTATTACCCAAATGTTTGTTGGTTAGGCCTAAACACTTCTACTGTCAGGGTAAACAGACGCGTTTACATTTAGAACGCCTCGTAAACACGTTCTAAACGCCGCACATGTTTAACATAAACACTGTGATACTCGTACTCTACAAGTCAGCAGCGCATGTGACGTGACGGCCGCGGCCACAACGCACGCAGTGGTGCCCTGTGCGTGCGCTTCTAGCGCACACTCGTGCTATGCATATTATTATGACCATAATCAGTGCACAATTGGCGGGAAAGGAGATGTGCGCGTACGTACCTGTACGGATGGATCTGTCTGATTGGCTGGCTGGTGCTGCCCTAGCAGCGTGATGTACTACTCAGTATGTGCGTAGGCCTACAGTACGTGCGCATTCGTTCTAGGCTTGGTACACACACTACACTGTACTTACGACTCGATCGACTGCACTGACTGTTGTATGTGGGTACTGCATTTAAAGCTAAAGGCCAAGGAGCGGATCTAGCTAAGATGGCGTCGAAGCGATAAAGTTCTAGCCTGGCCGGCCTGCATGAAAACGGTAAGTCTGCTAAGCCTGCTAAGTCGGTGAATAACAAGATTTATTGCAAAATTGCCCTCGTTTAATGTAAAACTGTAGTAGGCGTAGAAATAGGCTAGGCCCTTAAAGATTTTGCTCGTTTGTTTTAGTTTTCTATTTCTAAATCTAACGGTTAACGTTTATAGAACGGGGAACGCTCTAACTGTAACGTGTTAGTGTTGTTAACGTTACAATAGGCCTACACTCTACAGATAACCGGTACCGTAGTTATGGGTAAACTCGGCCTAGCGGGTAAACTCACTGTATCTTTTACGAAGTAATGAAGTATCTTTCATGTGAATGACGATGGGTTAGTGACTATATTTTGAGTGAAATTCAGTTTTATTCCCTGTAAATTCTTTATAACTCAACAGGTGGTGAAAATTGAATGTAAAGCCCGTTAGGATGTCTTGGAAAGGGATGCCGATGACACCAAAGTGGGTGACGATGATGCCCTGACGACTGTATAAATTCTGCAAGACATTACCTCTGCTGGCAGAGAACGAGGCATGCTGCAGTCAGCAGAGTAAATCAACTGGGGATAGTACATCACTGTATACTACCCATGTGGAAAGTGGAAATCAAGTAAGTACTCAAAATTGCAGTGCCAAATCAATGAATATTATGTACTTAAAGGGCATGTAAATGATTTTCTATAAAATGCAGATTTTAGATGCTTTAAGTTCTTCTGTTTTTTGTCTGTTTGTTGGTTTAGTTTTTGTTTTTGTTTTGTTTTTGTTTGTTTGTTGTTGTTTTTTTTTGTTTTTTTTTTGTTTTTTTTTGGGGGGGGGACCTACTCCCGACTCCCGAATCCATTCCATTACCTAAAATAAATATGGAAAATTGATTTATTGCAAATATTGTTGAAAGTGTAAATTACAGATGTGAAAATCTTCACCCAAGAGACAAAGGATACAGTAATGGTCGTAACTCTGCTTGATAATGATGATGAATAAGAAAGAAGCAACAACAACAAAAAGACTTGAACTATGTCCAGAAAATTCAGCAAAGTAAGTAAAAACTGACGCAAGACACTAAGTGCTAATGTGACGAAGGGATTCTGTCAATCCTTTTAATTTGAACTTGCTTATGGATTCAGTCAACTTCTTTGCTACCCATTCATTTTCAGAATCTATGGGAGCAGTTAAGTCCATTGTATTGCAAAGCCAACTGATTTGTTTTCCTTGTGTAATCATTTCTTTTTACCAGCACCAGTACGTCATGGAAGAATTGATCAGGGATCACGCCAAACCTGTCTGGATTAGAATGAAAGATGCATGCGCTTACTTCTATACAACCCGTCTAAAAGTGCAAACATCTGAGGATTACAAGGACATCGCAAGATATACTGATATACAGTATATCTATAGGCCTACATGCCATATGAAGGAAATGAACCATGGATAAAAATTTTGAATATTAACAATCTTTTTCCCGCTAGCCATGTGATGTCTCACATCGTCATGATGGACTACAGACCTATTAGGAGGCATCCCACCTGTTAGAGCAACCTTTCTATTGGTTTTTTTTTCTTCACTGACAGTGTGCATGTAAACCTGTATACTAGAATAAAGTAAATCATATGGGGGATGATAGGGTTTTGTATGCGATAGGGCTTCAGTTCTCCGTGTGTGTGTATGCGTGTGTGTATTACATAATGACGAACCTCTAAAGAAATATGAAGGTAGGGGGCCTATATAATTCGAAGAGGAATTCAATGCTTATTTGATGAAAATTGGTTTTGAAATGGCAGGGATATCCAAAACAAAGCGATTCTATTGTCCTCTGTGCTTACGATAATGGTCACCTTCATTCTTATTGCTCATAGATATGTGTAATTGTCTTTTTTAACAGCTGGTACGTAAAATTGTAATTTTATCTAATATGTAAAGACACTTGCTCGAAATCGTTTTGCACTATTAAGAAAAAACAGTTTTATTCACTTCATTTTATTCATCAACCAATGTCCTTGTAATTCACTGTTCAGATATTACTCAAGAACTTTGTTCGATTGGCTTTCTGTTATATTCTTGTGCAAAAAGGAATATAGAAATCAAAACAAATCAAATCAAAGTATCTGCCATTTCATTTTTTCCCTCAGGTGCTTCCTATACAATCAGCAGATATTGGACGCAATTAGGAAGTAGTTGTATTTGTTCGGAATTCTTTGCAATTTTCTTGTATACCTGATAGGAAATGCAGTATTCAGTAATTAATATTTTCTTTCTGAGATATTCTTGAAATCGGTCACATGGAGAGAGGTATTAGAAATGTAGAACAACATGTATGGAGAATAGGCAGGAGTCTTGCAACTGACTGACAAATTGACAAGGGAGGAGTCTTGCTGATCACATTGCGTGTTCATGACAGCCTTGCATACCCTCCCGCCTCCAGTTGCAATGCATTATTTTTTTTCTTTGTTCATATCCTCTTGTCTTTACCAAAAATTCTGCTGTGTCGAGATTGAAAGTAGCCCTCCATACCATGATTATGTGGAGTATGATGAGACTGATTAGACTCTAATAGACTATTCAAGTATACCCATTGAGTTTGACTTCTTTCTCCAAGGTTCTAGCAAGGTACAGTTGTAGAAGTTTTTTCTCACTCACCCCTTGAAATCCACTAACATTCTGTGATGGATCACAGTATGCTGTCATTGAACTATAGAGGGCCTCTGTCAATTTTGTTGGGGCACCTCTCCCATTACTTTATACAGGTGAGTGCGTCCGTTATGTGGAACTCCGTCATTTTTCATGAAATACCAGTTTATGGCACAATGTCATGCAGTATCCATTATGTCATATTATACATACATATTTCAGGTTTGGAAGTGTAATTGTTGGATTGTATAATGTTATTCTAAAGATGGATAATTTGGTGTTAGGAGTACGGTTTACACTTAGCTTGATGCAACACTTAGTATGTATAGTACGCACGTCTATGCCACAGTCGTAATGTGTGTGAATTAGTTTGCGGATATGTGTGTTGTGTATAGGCGCATTGGGTCACTGCGGTCGTAGGTTTGTACGTATGATATACTGCAGTATGCACAGACTGTAGGCCTAAGTGGGGTTGGAGTACACGGTCAATTCAAGATACGTTGGATAAGCGTAGTGAGTCAGTGTGCTATGAGTAAAGAAAGAATGCCTAACATAGTGTGATAGGAAGAATGGATGGTGTTTATTGACTATCGTTACTTAATTAATGCAATTATGTAATATGATCTTGGTAACGGGAAGAGTTTAGAGATAGAGTCAGAGATGTACAGTACAGTGCAGGTACAATGTTGTGGGTTTATAATGTAATACCACTGAAGTTGTAAGAGGGAATATTATTCCTATTGCTTACCCTAATAGAGTAAGATTCTGTATTGATAAGAGGGACTAGGGTATTTTGTAAATGTGTTGTCTAGCAAGAGATTTAAAGAAGTATTTACCTGAGTATCGATCATAATAGTTTTGACACACACAATGAAGGAGTTAAGAATACAGGTGTATTGCACTGCCGTTACCATCATTTAAGGTTTGTCAGGCTGAGACATTGTGTAGATTTGTATTTGTTTTTTATAGTTGCAGTGTACCCTGTGATCTGAAGTTGTAAGATCCGCAGTAGTTTGGTATAATGTAATTTTTCAGCATTATTATACCGCCATCCTACCTTGCTGACATTCCAGATTTGATGTAGTAGAACCTATATGGATCAGATGTGTGATTGTAATTGTTTTAAGCAATAGTTGATTTGACTGTGATGAAGTGACCTTTATATGTTAGGAATGGTTGGTTGAAGAGAGGATTTGTTTGTATGATATCGCGTGACTTATTAAAGAGCAAATGTGATCAAAGAAAGGTTATGTGAAAGTGCTAATAATAGATGCATTTACGTTTGGGCAAAACTGTTCAGCAATTTGGAATTACTGAAGAGAGAACTGCTGTCTCATGTGTTTTTATTATTATTGACATTCAAACAAAACAGCATAGTTTGAGTCGGATCTCTGTTGGATTCTAAAACAAAACAGGTATTATTCTTTTCACAAATAATGATGAATGAGATATGTTTTGTATATTTTATATGCAAGGACTGGTAGTCACAGATGTAAAAAGCCTTTATCCTACTACATGTATATGGGGTCTGACATTACACTAACAGAGTGGACATGACACTGGCTACTTTTGTCATGAAGTGTGGAGAATATGATTTTATTTCGTAGAGTGAGCCTTCTATGTGAATAGGCATTACAGTGTTGTAACATACAAAATGTATAAGTCTCAAAAAGCAGATATTGTTGCAACACATTTATATTGTATCAAATGGTTCCACAACATTTGTACCCAGCCATTTACAGTCTGTTTAATGCATTATAAATGGTTTTGAAAAGTTATGATTAGTGAAACAACAGAGAGAGAGAGAGTTAACTTTATGACACATACAACTGATGACGGCAGATGCTTTTACTAGTTATGCTACTATTATTGATACTCTCCTGTGGATTTACATGGCTTAAAGGATGATAACTCATTTGGTATCTGTGTGTTATTATATGACTGAGATGGTTTTGGTGTTAAACATGTACGGATTTCATGATATCGTACACTACAGTGTTTCGAGAGTTAGTGTGTTTCAAGTGCATTTCAAGGCATGTATTTGTGTTGGACAAAGATGTTTGTTTGTAATGATATTATCATTACATGTACAATCATATTAATAAAGACCTCTCCCATTACTTTATACAGGCAGATCCGTCTCCCACTCGGTCATCTTTCATGGTGCCTCGTGTTCGCCCCTTCCCCACTGGATTGCCATAAGAACCCCGCAACAGAACCAGTAGGGCGTACTCACACACCTAGCACCCCATCACACTTCTAGTAAATCATCCAGTTCAACACACATACACCCACACCCCGCAATAATCCCCCGAGAGGACCACCACCTCCCCCACTACAGCTACTTTTGGCGACGAGGATGGGATTCGAGACGGATCTTTGCATACCCATCCGTGTAGGATATCGATGGCGGTGTGCTACAGTAGGAACTGAGAGAGTTGGACACGCCTTATGTCTCGTGGTTGGCGCCATGAGTCTCTTGCTGTAGCAGGATGGATGTTGGATGTCTTCGTGGACCTGACTTCGAATGAGGGAGGAGACCAGACAGATGTAGCCTTCGTGTACAGCAGTGATTTAGCGACGGAATTGAATAGCAGCGGAGGAACATTGAACCAGTGGGACTACCGTTCTTCGGCGCTGTGACTGATGCTGGTATATGACGTAGACTGATAGCATCCTGCTAGCGGTGATGTGGCTACGTTTTGGTGACATCTATCTTATGGAACTTTGAGGATGTGTAGGAGTGAAGACTGAATTGCTACTAGAGAGTTCACGGACTCAACGCCATCAAAGAGCGGCCGATTGTCGCGAAGGACGGATTGACAGGGCATTAGTACAGACTGAAAAACTGTATTGGACAGGTGTGGACAGCATTAACCAAAGTTCCACACATGTCTGTAACTGATTGATATGACATGTTATACTGTACACGCATGAATGAGAAAGGTGTATTGTAGGGCTACAGTTATATATGCATGTCATTGCATGTTTATATGTGATGGTATTCATAACTTCTTGTCATGTCACAGTGATATTGCTGGTACCCATGCATGTGTGTATACTTAGGGGGATTGATTGATTGTGATAGTCAGTTAATACCATTCCCCTTGAGAGTATTGTAAGATCATTTTTTTGACAAGGGATGATTCAGTTGCAATTGTGACTGCAAGTTATTGGAGGTGGGCTAGGTTTTCCCATCAGTGTTCCCTTATTTTTTGTAAAGGAAAAGAAACGTTTTGATTGTTTCTTTCTTTGGAAAGAAGGCTAAACCTTTGTTGTTCATGTATAAGTAGCAAGTTATAATATTGTTGAAGATGTCTTACATTCAGATTGAAGATGCACCGGGGGATGTCTCTGAATATCCCTTGCAAAGTGAGGGACACCTGTTGTTGGAAGTTCTACAAGGTGTTCATCCTCAGGCTACTGGACTGGTTTTCACGGAGGAGGATGGTAGAAAGAGACGAGCCATGGCAGTGCAAGGGCAAATCCCACCCCCAGTTGGCGGCTGGAAAGACAAGGTTTACGTCCCTTTTGTTCCTGGTCACGCAGACGGTGATGCAACGAGCAAAGAGTTAGCAGACCTGAGAACGCAACTCCAGGAGCTGTCCGTCAGAAAGTCTTCCAAGTTTGTAATGGCCCCAGAACGGAAGATCCCGGTGTTCGAAGGAAGGGCGTCGGAGGTGGACGACTTCATCACCAGTATCAGAGCTGCCTTCTCGAGGTACGACATCTCCGAAGAAGAAAAAACTTCGTACCTCCTTGATTTTGTGCGAGGACTCCCCAAGGCTGAGGTCAAGGCCCTTATTAAGGACGAGAAGACTGCGGAGGAGATCCTCCAGTTTTTGCAAGACTCTTACTCGGGTGCCCAGAACCTTGGAGAGCTGCAGAGGTTATTCCTGCAAAGGAAACAGAGAAGGGGAGAGCCTCTACGAGACTATGCCATTGATTTGGAGAGACGGTTCAACAATCTCTGTCGCCGAGATGAAAAGCTGTATTCGGAGCCCAATGTCATTCTGGTTGAGCAGTTCATCGAGGGATTGGATGACCAGATCCTCCGGAATGCTTGCCGAGACCGTTACGAGGGAGATAGTACCATCAAGTTTCGAGACCTGAGAGAGTTCGCAATCCGGAGGTCCGGACGAGAGGAGTCGCGAATTACAGGTCATGACAGTGCAAGACAAGCGGCGTTACAGACCAAACAGCTTGGGCTCCAAACCCCTTCGTCTGAGATATTGGTGGCCCTCAAGAAGATGGGAGAGAACCTGGTGCAAGCAGTGCGTGAAGTTGTGCAACCTCTTCGTTCATTTCCCCCTGGTATTGGTGGTTCTCGTCCTTCCTACAAGTACCCAATGAGACAACCAAGAGGAGCCTGTTATGCGTGTGGGATGTATGGGCATTTTGCACGAGAGTGCCCTGAAAGGTGTCAGCAGGGGCCTTACCCTAGTCAGTACGCATATCAGCAATACCAACCACAGTTCCAGACTGGTGAGCGTTTTACTCAACCTGATCAACAGAGGTTCCAAGATCAGCGGGCGCAACAGCATCAGCATTGGTCTCATCCCGAAGGAGTGAATCAACCAAGCCCTACACGGAACCAGTATAATGCCAGATCAGGGAGGCCAGAACAGCAGGCGTCTAGTCCAGATCAGAGGGTCGCTCAGGACCAACAGAGGCCTCAGCCAGATCGGAGGAATGAAGGACCAATAAGGGCTGGAACCTCACGTGTTGATGCAAGTTCTGAGAATGTGGATACTGACTTCCTGGCCAAGACAGTCGGAGATTGTTATGCAGTTGAAGTCGAATTCGAGGGTGTTGAAGTATCCTGCTTGCTGGACCCAGGCTCTCAAGTTACAACGATCTGTGAGAGTTTCTACAGGGAACACCTTGAACCGCGTGGCATAGTGTTGAAGGAGATTCCTTCCCCATTCACCCTAGTCTCTGCTAATGGCAGTACCATCCCCTACGTCGGATGCTTTGAGACCAATATCAAGGTCCTGGGAGAGATAGTCCGGGAGAAGGTTGTCTTGGTCCTGGCTGATTCTGCTGAAAGAAGGGAACCTGACTCAGTCCAAGGGATTCTTGGTATGAATGTCCTACAGGAATGTTGGGAGAGGATTGAGCTACCAGGACAGGGATACCTTACGAGACTTAATCAGCCTACCTCGAAGCAAGCTTGGCAAAAGGTGATGAAGTTCATCAGCGCCAGATCCAAACTAGGTGATGAGGATGGCAGAGTTGGCAAGGCATGTCTGAGTGGAGGTGTTGTGATCTCAGCTCGACAGTCTGTGATCATTGAAGGCCAGATTCCAGTAGGCAATGGGTTTAAGTTTGATGCTGTTCTGGAGCCCGACCATGATGGCGCCATACCATGTGGAGTAATCGTTCCTCCCTGTTTCGTGGATGTACAGGATGGCAAGTTCTCCTTGGCAGTACACAATGAGGGTGAATCTGAAGTGGTTCTACCGGATACCACCAGACTTGGTCACTTATACCTTGGGGAGAGGTATTGTCAGGATCAGCCTGTGCAGGACGTCTCAGGAGCTGCTGGTGTTTGCAGGATATCAGCTGAGACAAAGGACGAGCATGACCTTTCTGTACCCGCTGATGTAGATTGTTCCGGTCTGGATGTGGAACAAGGGAACAAACTGAAGAAACTCCTCACAAAGCATCAGGAAGTATTCTCTACAACGGACGTTGAAACGGGATATACTGATGTAATTGCACACCAGATTGATACTGGGTCAGAAGTTAGGAGCCAGCAACTGTCAGACGAGGTAGTGAGAGAAGTTGGGAGAAAGGCAAGGTCACCATGTGGTATTGATCCAAGTAGGGAGGTTCGACATTACAGAACAGTGCCTGGTTACGTCAGGAGACATCAGAGCCGGTTGAAAACAGCCCGAGCCATTGCTGCCAGACAGGCAAGAGGAATCATAGCTGCTAGACAGGTTAAGCAGGCTAAGCGAGTGTTCGAGGCACCACTTGGATTGGGTCAGTACGTCCTTGTTCGGAAACAAGCATTCAAGGGCAGACATAAGATCCAAGATTGCTGGGAAGCGCAGCCCTATCTTGTGGTGAAGCAACCGTTTCCAGATCGTCCAGTGTATGTTGTAAGGAACAAGCTTGGAGAGAAAGTCTTGCACCGCACTCAGATGAAACTATGTCCTTGGCTTCCATCAGAGGATCCTAGTTCTGTTCATCATGAGTCTTCCAGTGTCTTGGACAGTGAAAGTTCTGAACCAGTGGCCACTGCAGCATATGTCTTGCGCTCACGTGGGAGACCGGATGGTGATGTCCCAATAGTTTCTAATGATGATGATCCAGATGTCGATGGAAATGATGAAGTGGAGGAAGAGAGCATGAATGGGATTGAAGATGATGAGATTGAAGAAAGGGATGAT
Source organism: Diadema antillarum (assembly GCF_040938485.1). Taxonomy (NCBI): domain Eukaryota; kingdom Metazoa; phylum Echinodermata; class Echinoidea; order Diadematoida; family Diadematidae; genus Diadema; species Diadema antillarum. The sequence continues at coordinate 731,971 of NW_027271288.1, read as the reverse complement.
GACACTGAAAACACTGATGCCAGGTCAAGCAGTCCTGCTAGTGAAGATGGCCAACTTCGTCGGTACCCTGAGAGACTTGGTCGGGGCCAACCACCTTCTAGGTTCAGGGATTATTACATGTTTTAGAGTAAACATTCCCTTTTTTATGTCATCAAGGGACGATGACATAGTTAAGTGGTGGGGGATGTGATGGATCACAGTATGCTGTCATTGAACTATAGAGGGCCTCTGTCAATTTTGTTGGGGCACCTCTCCCATTACTTTATACAGGTGAGTGCGTCCGTTATGTGGAACTCCGTCATTTTTCATGAAATACCAGTTTATGGCACAATGTCATGCAGTATCCATTATGTCATATTATACATACATATTTCAGGTTTGGAAGTGTAATTGTTGGATTGTATAATGTTATTCTAAAGATGGATAATTTGGTGTTAGGAGTACGGTTTACACTTAGCTTGATGCAACACTTAGTATGTATAGTACGCACGTCTATGCCACAGTCGTAATGTGTGTGAATTAGTTTGCGGATATGTGTGTTGTGTATAGGCGCATTGGGTCACTGCGGTCGTAGGTTTGTACGTATGATATACTGCAGTATGCACAGACTGTAGGCCTAAGTGGGGTTGGAGTACACGGTCAATTCAAGATACGTTGGATAAGCGTAGTGAGTCAGTGTGCTATGAGTAAAGAAAGAATGCCTAACATAGTGTGATAGGAAGAATGGATGGTGTTTATTGACTATCGTTACTTAATTAATGCAATTATGTAATATGATCTTGGTAACGGGAAGAGTTTAGAGATAGAGTCAGAGATGTACAGTACAGTGCAGGTACAATGTTGTGGGTTTATAATGTAATACCACTGAAGTTGTAAGAGGGAATATTATTCCTATTGCTTACCCTAATAGAGTAAGATTCTGTATTGATAAGAGGGACTAGGGTATTTTGTAAATGTGTTGTCTAGCAAGAGATTTAAAGAAGTATTTACCTGAGTATCGATCATAATAGTTTTGACACACACAATGAAGGAGTTAAGAATACAGGTGTATTGCACTGCCGTTACCATCATTTAAGGTTTGTCAGGCTGAGACATTGTGTAGATTTGTATTTGTTTTTTATAGTTGCAGTGTACCCTGTGATCTGAAGTTGTAAGATCCGCAGTAGTTTGGTATAATGTAATTTTTCAGCATTATTATACCGCCATCCTACCTTGCTGACATTCCAGATTTGATGTAGTAGAACCTATATGGATCAGATGTGTGATTGTAATTGTTTTAAGCAATAGTTGATTTGACTGTGATGAAGTGACCTTTATATGTTAGGAATGGTTGGTTGAAGAGAGGATTTGTTTGTATGATATCGCGTGACTTATTAAAGAGCAAATGTGATCAAAGAAAGGTTATGTGAAAGTGCTAATAATAGATGCATTTACGTTTGGGCAAAACTGTTCAGCAATTTGGAATTACTGAAGAGAGAACTGCTGTCTCATGTGTTTTTATTATTATTGACATTCAAACAAAACAGCATAGTTTGAGTCGGATCTCTGTTGGATTCTAAAACAAAACAGGTATTATTCTTTTCACAAATAATGATGAATGAGATATGTTTTGTATATTTTATATGCAAGGACTGGTAGTCACAGATGTAAAAAGCCTTTATCCTACTACATGTATATGGGGTCTGACATTACACTAACAGAGTGGACATGACACTGGCTACTTTTGTCATGAAGTGTGGAGAATATGATTTTATTTCGTAGAGTGAGCCTTCTATGTGAATAGGCATTACAGTGTTGTAACATACAAAATGTATAAGTCTCAAAAAGCAGATATTGTTGCAACACATTTATATTGTATCAAATGGTTCCACAACATTTGTACCCAGCCATTTACAGTCTGTTTAATGCATTATAAATGGTTTTGAAAAGTTATGATTAGTGAAACAACAGAGAGAGAGAGAGTTAACTTTATGACACATACAACTGATGACGGCAGATGCTTTTACTAGTTATGCTACTATTATTGATACTCTCCTGTGGATTTACATGGCTTAAAGGATGATAACTCATTTGGTATCTGTGTGTTATTATATGACTGAGATGGTTTTGGTGTTAAACATGTACGGATTTCATGATATCGTACACTACAGTGTTTCGAGAGTTAGTGTGTTTCAAGTGCATTTCAAGGCATGTATTTGTGTTGGACAAAGATGTTTGTTTGTAATGATATTATCATTACATGTACAATCATATTAATAAAGACCTCTCCCATTACTTTATACAGGCAGATCCGTCTCCCACTCGGTCATCTTTCATGGTGCCTCGTGTTCGCCCCTTCCCCACTGGATTGCCATAAGAACCCCGCAACAGAACCAGTAGGGCGTACTCACACACCTAGCACCCCATCACACTTCTAGTAAATCATCCAGTTCAACACACATACACCCACACCCCGCAATAATCCCCCGAGAGGACCACCACCTCCCCCACTACAATTCTAATATTTCTCTCAAAAAGTGAAAAATCCATACAGTACTGTTAGCCTACATGTACTTTCAGTGATCGTCGCAATGAAAAGAACAATATCATGTATGTATTTAAGTTCCATTATTGGTACTGATCAGGGAGTGCAGATGTTCACCACAGGCTAAATACAGTGAAAACATTTTTTTTTTTTTTTGGTCTCTTTATGATGGAGTGCATCATCTATACTCCCTGATCAGTACCAATACGACCATAGTGTTGTGCATGGTATAATTTGCCTTGAGCCTAATCTGGTTCGGGTACCCAAAGCACTTTGCCAATAATTGATGCAATCTTGGATTTGTTCACAGACTGCAGTTATGTTCCTGGAGGTGTTACATATATGTCAAGCTTCCGAAGCGTTGAGTTGCAATTCACAATCAACAAGTTTATTAGTTTGTTTTACAATACTAAGAATTAGTTCTGAATACAGTAGAAAGAAGGCAATTCTTGAAAGTAGGCCAAGAATTACATGTGACTGAAAAGTAACTGTTAAATGCAATATTTTTTTTCTCCAAAATGAGTTGTGTGCCATTTCCTGCATATACAAACTTTACTGTCTGTATAGGACAGAATTTCATTTATGTCTTCGTGTACAGGCCAGTGACTCCCAGGTATCTTGCATTTAACTCAGTATGGTGTCGTATAGCAAAACATGGCAACAGCTAAAGGGGAAATCCAGTCCAGATACAAGTTAGTCTGATAAGAAAGAGTAGAATTTAAGAGTTCATTGGTAAAATTTTGATCGAAATCGGATGTAAAATAAGGAAGTTATGACATTTTGAAGTTTCGCTAATTTTTGAGGAAACAGTTCTTGAATGGTTAATATGAATATGCAAATCGATGGCAACGTGGGCATGCCATTCCCTCACAACTTACTTAATTTAAAGTTCTTCATCCAAACGCAATTATTCCCGAGGCTCAAGTCCTGATATATCTAACTGATCACTTTCTGAAGTTATTCAACCAGTAATACCATAATGTTTCACATTTCATTAACATAAACATTGAATTTCATCATTTTTTTTGTACACGATCAATGGAAAATTGTGAGGTTATGACATGGTCAACTCACTCATTTGCATATAATATCCACTTTTAACTGCTTTGCAGAAATTAGCAAAACTTCAAAATTTTATAACTTCCTTATTATTCCGATTTCATTCAAATTTTTACTGTTAAACTTGTAAGATTTTACTCTTTTTTATCAGACTATCTTATTTATTGGACTCGATTTCCCCTTTAAAGGATTTTAACTTATTATTCATCAGATATTGCCCAAGCTTTGACTGATGTTTTGATAACTTACATTCAGAGAATTGCCTTTGACTCTTGTAGCCAAAATGTTTGTGAAAGCTAACCCACGTCTTCCCTAGTATTATGCCATGTAAGTGTGCTGATGATTTGGTACATCACTGGGTAAATTCTATATAATGTTATGCGTTTATCTCATTCCATTCAAAAGTGGAAACAATCCACTTTACATTAATAATTACATGGGAATTAACATGCATGATGAGTAACATGTCTCATTTAAACACGTAGAAATTAGCATGTATGAATGTATAATGTGTAAACATGTCTCATATAAACACGTGGAAATTACCATGTATGATGTGTAAACATGTCTCATATAAACACTCAGCATGTATAAGGTGTAAACATGTATCATATAAACACTGAGAAATTGCGATGTTTAATATGTAAACATGTAACATGTTTAGTGTATGCAATTTTGTGATCGATCTAAAAATCAGACATGTGTTCTGAGAATAAACACTCAAATGGCAAGTAAACATGTCGCAGTGTTTTTAATCTGTCACAGCGAATAAACATGTCGCAGTGTTTACATCGTAAACAGTGCGTCATGTTTATTTTTTGGTTCAGTGTTTAGATCTTAAACATTGTTGGTGATTATGTGACTGTGCGGTGTTTAGTATTTAAACACTGTGAGTGATTATGGTGTAAACGTTTGGTGTTTAGGCTGTAAACAGAGCAGGTGTTTAGTTTTTAAACATCAGAACCGTTTAAAACATAAACATGTGTGTGTGATAAACACCTAGGGTGTGCTGAAAATAAACACAACATGTGTTTAGTTCCTAAACATGTTTAATATATAAACGCGTCGCAGTGTTTTTAAACTGTCACAGAAAAGTGTTTAGTTAGGTGTTTAGAAACTAAACAAATTTTTTACAGTGTAGCCAGGATTTAATCTTTCGGGGGAGGGGGTGATGGAGGCTGCGAAGTAGCGAAGCGACCGCGCCCGAGCGAGCGGAGAAGGGGGAAGGAGGGTGTGGGTGCGGAGAAGGGGGAGAGAAGGGGTGTCCCCCTCCCACAATGAGAACTTTTTGCATTTCAATATGGTTAATGGAGCACTTTGGTGCATGTTTTGGCATGTTTTGGCATGTTTTTATCGACTTATCGACCCTGGTTTAAGTATGGTATCAGTATTTTGATGTAGATTATTTCAACAATAATATTCCTATACAAAGATATCATTTATTATTTGTTCTCGCTGAGAATATCATGAAATTCAACGTTCTGACGCACACTTTTGGTGCATGTGCATATCTGGAAATTTATCAATCAGGAAAGTGAAGTAAATCTGTGGAGGGAAACAAAGCAGGAGAAGGATATGGGAGCTTAGGGTTAAGGCCAGATCTTTACGTTAAAAATAGAACGACTTTATTTCACATAAATGAATTTCACGAAAATATTTTTTTTTCATACATAGTATGATGTTAACGTGTCTTACGTCAATATTCCTATATAAGTGTCGATCGTAATCGGATAAAATTGTTAGTCGTCATATAAACTTTTTTCTGAAGAAAGTATGGCAAATTAATATGAACAAAATCTTCCTTATTCATGACCACTATAGCGTTTATTTTTCATATTTTATTCAACCTCTAGGTTACGTCGTTTAGTATGACATGTATTGGCTCAAAAGTCACGTTTATTCTACTTTGTTATTGATCATGCTATTCCAAATTTTATGCTTTATCAATATTCGGGTTGAGAAACATTTCATATCACATGCAATTTCAACTAATATTATCTGGCCACAGTTAAATCCATTTCACCCAGCTTGTGTATGTGCCGGTTTGTTCAACTGGTTTCAAATGGAAGTTACTGAATCGCATCGTGGACCTTTTCATTCTTGTCAAAACCAAGGGAATAAACTGACAAGCTGTAAAATATACCATTTAATTCCACGTGAAACAAATGAAAGAAATATAAAGGCCCGCAATAATTGCGAAAGTATCTCTTATCGAATATTATGTACATATTATGTGACCCTGCATCACTAGAACAACAGGAAGTCGCCAGACATGGATTTTCAGTTAAGGGCAGATTCTGAAAGAGCAAACTCTAAGCTTTAAAATGTATAACTAAAAATGCATAATTCAATTCAAATGGACTCTCCAAGCCTATTGACCGATTCGGGTTCGTTGAGGGCAGCAGACATTTTACGGCACAGGGCGCAGCCATAGTGGGTGTATCGGTGTGTATCAGCCGACCCCCCCCCCCCCTGCTCTCCCCCACCCCCGGGCAACATGTTTATCACGCACTTGTAACAAAGGTTCGCGCACTAGCAAGCATTCGCGCACTCAGTACGAGACGCCCATTGGCTGAAGCAGTTTTTTATTCTGCGCGCGTGCTAATGTAGGGAGAGGGGTGGGGGAGTGCGGAGGGGGGAGGGGGTCGGATGATACACCCAGTATGGCGCTGCCCATGCCAAAAATACACATAGCGCGTCACAGAATCGGTCAATACGTAAATATTGGAAAGAAAACATGCACTCTGAAGTTTGTCAGATCAAACTGAAATTGAGCATGCTCTATTAACACATTACGTCTTTGATTAATGTCAACTTTCATAGCGGTAGATAGCATTATCCTTTCAAAAGTTAATTGTATTGAGTTGAAAGTGGAGAGCGTACAAAGGATTTTCAAGAAATAAAAAGGGGCCTCTGAGATATACCTGATCTCACTACTCTACAAAACAGGGTTGTAGGAAAACTGCTGAAAACACACTTGTCCATTCATTTTATGATTCCAGACTTAGCAATAATGTAGAAGAGGAATAGCTCTTTCAGAAAATATGAAAAACTCAAGATTTGCTTGGTTGACCTGTTTCACCTTTTTGAGTCCTCATGCACGTAAAATCAGATGGTGGACTTTTTGTTGGTTTTGTGGTGCATGGTCACATGATAATACTGCTTCTGTGAATATTGCAAATACGTTATATAATTTATAATATTGTTGAAAGCACTGGCCTCGACTAGCCTGCATGCTGTTGCCGATTCTTTTTTTAAAAACCAACACTGTTCTTCTAACCGGCAAATTAACCAGTTGATTCCACTTTAAAATCATAGTATAAGCTAGAATACTAAAACATGCCAGGTTACACAGCTGAAATAATCTCGGGCCTCCGAAACAGAAAAGGAAAAGAAATATTTTTTTTTCTTTATTAACATTCAATAAACAAAACACCGGATGGCGGAGGGTATCTTCATATTGATAATGGTGAAGCAGCGGGAGATTCATTTGTTTTAGCCCTCCATGGACTATTTTGTTAGGTCTAATTATCAGAGTTATCAGATTATCATAGATTTCCAGAGTGACTGTATGTTTCCTTTTTTTTCTAGCCAAAACATATTTTATCCGTTTTAAAGCCAATGAAAGAGACAGGCTTGGTTCCAGCCCCTCCCCCCCCCCCCCTCCCAGCTGCCCCGCGGCCTTTCATTGTATTCCCAGTGATAATCGCTGTTTTAGGATTTTCTACACTAAGTCTAAAAAGACAAACATTGCAAATGTGTTAAATCAGAGGTACAGCTGTATCAACAGAATTGTTATTTTCAGAATAGCATTATCACGCGTATAGGCTAGACTGTTCAGTGTTGTTGTTTAATCATGACTTTATTCAAGTTCAAGTAAGTGTGAGAATAACAAATATACAATCTAATCAGTCATTAAAAGTGAGAAACTTGCAATATACTGTACATTAATAGGAGCATCAGACGGGATGCACTATACGGTAAAGACACACTGAAAGTTGTCGGATGTATAGTACGTAGAATCAAAGGCCAGCTTTTTGTCATGAGGCGATAATTTGACGATGTAATCAATAATTCCTCACTTACCAACTCAGTCGCTTTGAATCCAGGTTACAGACTCACTGATATCATTGACTTTGAATCAGTGAGAAAATGAGAACCAGCAATACATGAATATCCCGATTTAGAATAATCAGGGCGTCTGTATGCAAAAGAAACGATACTGCGGTTCTTGTACTGTATACTGCAATGAAGTTGGTGTGATATGAACTCAAAAATGGAGGGCTCCTTCACATTTTTAACCTTCCCTACATTGTTTTAACTGGGGAATCCCACTACGATGACAGCGAACCAAAGTCAACTGCATTGCTTTCGCAGGCATTTGTATATGTATTTGAAAGTGTGTGTATGTGGGAGGAGGGGAGGTGCGTGTGTGTGTGTGGGGGGGGTGTTGCTGTTCACACAACCCCATAAACTAGTTCGGATGTCCCCCCCCCCCCCCGCCTCCTCCATTAACTCCTTGTCTATCCTCAAATCTATTTTGTTTTGTTTGGGGGTTTTTTTCTGCTTGTTTTTTTTTTACTGTTCCATGTTCTAGTACGTTTCACAAATAAACCAGAAGGAGATTGACCACAAGAGATTGAAAGTGTGAATTGTCGAATACAAAAAAAAAAAAAAATGTATTTTGGTTAATTTCAAGTCAGATACGGATGATTCTGGTGCAAAAATTCAAAAAGATCGAGATCAATAGATGATGTAAAATGACTACTACATTTCATTCAAAATTGCGCTTAGTAGATTCGAATTTTTTCAATGATATGAAAGACTCAAATAAGTATGATAACCAGCTAGGGTTACAGATATCTATTTTGAATTCTATGATTAATGTTTTCCTGAAATAAAGGCAAGAAAAAAAAGAGAAGAATATTAACACAAGGAAAACTTCTCGCAATAATGATGTTTTTAAATAATTAAAATGTCAACCTCATTGCCAAGCGCCATGGCCTCAGCCCACAAACGATCCTTCTGGTCCTCGTTTTTGTAAAGTTCATGTCCTTCGGGTCGCAAATTGCATCCGAGTGGGGCTTCCGCTCCGCTGTCCTATCAAAATATTGCCTGTTTAATACCCTCTTTTGTAACCGGTATGGATGATGAAATGACATCTCATAAAAGATAACGCAAGCGTAATTCTAGAACAATAATGTGGAGTGCCCATGAGCTACACATAAGACTAGGCCTATGTGGAGCCACAATGGCGGAGCGTGGCATTTCACGAGGCGCAAAACTAAATGTTGATCAACGAGATTTTTCCCTCCAACCTCTTTTTTTTTCGTTTTCTCTCTTTTGCTTTTAACGGAAAATAAAGGGGGCGTGCGCCGGCTGCCCCCCCCCCCCCCCCCTCTGGATCTGCCACTGCATGCATTACAGACTTTTTTAGCCATTTCGTTTGCTACTCAGACTTCCGCAGGCGTTTGAAGATCCATAAGCTGCGCTGAATGAAGACGGTACCAATACTTATTAGGTATAGACGTTTGCCGGACGTATTTCACTCCCGTTCATGGCCAAAACTGTTGAATTTCCGGCCGTCTGACACCTTCTTACGTAGATATTTAAGACGAAGGCAGACGGAATCGTTAAACGGCAGTATAGGACGGGGCTTTGATATTGAAATATATATCACTATGGAGAATAAAGGTATTACTGGTTTTAATACTTAAGACTTATATTCAAATCCTAAATTGTCAAGCTATTCAACATGAATGCGACATATTTCTATATTTCTATAGTATACAGTGTACAAAAGAGCACTTGCCTCACCTCTTTGAAAATTCAGGACAAAATAATACGTCTGTAACAAATCGATGAATGTGTCCTCTTTATTAAGAAACAATAACTTTGAGGAATTCTCTTTGTCTTGTATTTTTATTATTGCCTAACATTTGGACGTCAAGAATTGTTGAGGTTTTCTTAACCAGCAGTGACTTCATATGGGTGTGACTTCAAATGGATTTTTGGAGCTATTCTGTACTTATCGTATAATTGTTGATGATCCGGAAATTAATCGAATGTAATAGCCAAGCTACTTTTGTCCTTGTCTAATGTCGGCTCAAATTTTTGTGTATGTATGTTTTTGCTGTCGTCTCGGAAGCCCGCAGAGACACTGGATTTATTCTTGTTATTGTGTTTTGTGTGTTCTATGTCTTTTTCTGTCGATGCTTCTCAGAGTTCTTACTAACCTTATTCTGCCCTTTCTCGATTCACGTTCTACGTCTCTTCAGCGATCTTCTGCTTATCATGGTTTTGACGTCACCCATGTTCGTAGATTACTCCAGCGTCTTGCCACATTCTGGAGACTGGGTATTTTTCTGTATCGTCCACTTATTCACGACATCCTAGTTTTGTTGACAACGCAGACTTTTAAAAATTTGTCTCGTATTTGTAATTACGGCTAATTTTCTGAATGCTCCATTTCATTCCGTATCGAACGATGACTTTTTTGAATTGTTTAGGAACACAAGCTTAGATTCTGACCCAGTTAGTGGGTTAACCAGTACACGAACCACCCCTTACGATGATTGTGTTACCGATAGCCTGAATACAGCTGCAAATGAATTGCCTCATGATTTTAGTAATGATTTCACTCAAAATATGTTGTGCAATTATATTACAGTGAATCAATGCAAAGATATGATTCATAATTTTTCTGAGGACACGTTTTCTTTGTTGCATTTAAATATAAGGTGTTTGAATAAACATTTTGATGATTTAAAATTTTTATTAGAATCTGATGCAAGCCAGTCGCTATCCGTTATCGGATTAAGTGAGACATGGTTAGCTTCCAATGCAGAAAATTATTTCGCAATTGAGAGTTATAATTTGTTTTTAACAATAGGTCTGATAAGAGTGGAGGGGGGCGTTGCATTGTACACATCACGTTCCAGTGATACTATTGTTCATGAAGATATGTCTAGAATGGACAATGTTGTTGAATCTTTGTTAATAGAAATTCTTATCCCAGGATGTAGAAATCTTATGGTAGGCATTATATACAGACCTCCAAATTCAAACGCCAATGATTTTTTTAACTTACTTTTCAGATCTGGATAATTCACACGTTTTCCGAAATAAGGATTGCTTTTTACTCGGCGATTTCAATATTGATTTGCTGAAGTCTGAACATGATAATATCTCTAGTGATTTTCTTCACACACTTCTGTCCTCGTCCTTTCTTCCGCTTATTTCTAAACCCACATGTGTTACAGATCGCTCTGCCACCCTCATTGACAACTTGTTATGTAATATTCTACCCCTCCCCGATTCTTTTATAATTCTTTCAGATATGACTGATCATTTTCCAATAATGACTTGTTTTACTCTTAAAACACCAGCTAATATTAAACCTATTTCACCTCTTTTGTTTAGACGTAGAGTTTCACCTGAAAAGTTAGTTAGTTTTGATGTGGCTCTCAAGAATGCTGACTGGTCAGGAGTATTTGGCAGCGATGATGTTAATGTATCTTTTTATAATTTTATGGAAACTTTTAATCATCATTTAGATGATGTAATTCCAAAACAAAGAAATAGAAGAGACTAAAAAAGACACCTAGATTCAATTAATAGGAAAAATCGTTTGTATTATAAGTACAAATTGGAAAAAACTGAGCGATCGAAGAATAGATATACATCATATAAAAATACTTTGACAATGATTTTACGTTCTGAAAAGAAAATATATTATTCTAAGCAATTATCGAGATATAAGTTTGATATGAAAAAATATTTGGAAAGTTCTAAAACAGGCCATGAATGTTCCGAGTAAAAACTCTGACATTGATAAAATCAAATTGAAAGATAAATTGATTAATGATCCTCTTCATATTGCAAATATTTTTAATTCTTATTTTTCAAAAATAGGCGAAAATTATGCTCAAACATTCCTGCAACAGAGTCTCATTTTACTAAATTTTTAGGTCAGCGTAATTCTGATTCCATATTTTTCATACCAACTAACAGATTTGAAATTATTGATATAGTTTCCTCTTTTGAAAATAAACGAAGTTCTGGTTCTTTCTTTTTTAGGTAGGGGAAATTTAAGGATATGAGGATGTAATGTGTTGCACAATATTTATTAAATTTTGAGTTTAATATATATCAGTATACAGTATATTAAGATATATACAGATTTGATACTGCAAATTTGATTTTGATGTTGGTATTGTATGATTATCATGTGTTTATTTGTATGTATGTGTTCATAAAGGGCCTCCAAGAACAACAGTGTTTAACTCACTGATAGAGCCACCCTGTGAAAATAAAACATATATAAATTAATAAAATAGGTAATCTTATACTTGAGGGTGTTATTCCTAGATTGTTTTTAATTTGTCTATTTTAATGGTGTGTTCCCTGATAAAATGAAATTAGCTAAAGTAATCCCAATATTTAAGACAGGCGATAAGTTTGAAGTCAGCAATTATAGCCAAATTTAATTATTATCGTCATTGTCTAAGGTCTTAGAAAAACTTATTTACAAGAGAATTATCAATTTTTTGAAGGTACATGACCTTTTTTACGAATTCTCAGTTTGGTTTTCGTGAGAAACATAGTACTACGCCTGCTCTTTTGCATTTTGTCGATAACCATTCTCATTTAGTTAGTATTTTCTTGGACTTCTCCATGGCCTTCGACACTATCAATCATGATAGTTTACTTTATAAGTTATCGCATTACGGAATACGTGGGAAGGCCTTGGAGTGGTTCAAGAGTTATTTAGTTGATAGAAAACAATTTGTTACAAATAAAAACAATGATTCCGTTGTCAGAGAAGTTAGATGTGGCGTACCACAGGGAAGTCTTTTAGGGCCGTTATTGTTCATTATTTATATCAATGATTTTTGTCGCGTATCCGACGACCTCTCTTTTATTCATTTTGCAGATGACACTAATGTATTTTTTGCCCATAATGATATTGATTTTCTCGTTCATAAGATCAACATTGAATTGAAAAAAGTGACAAACTGGGTCAGGGCCAATAGGCTATTACTCAATGCTCAAAAAACGAAATATATGCTTTTTAGTAATACTGTTGATAGTTTAAGTACAAATATAGTATTAGATGACTCTCATCTACAAAGAGTCTCACATATCAACTTTTGGGGTGTCATTCTGCATGACAAACTTTCCTGGAAATCACATGTTGATAATGTTTGCAATATAATTTCACGTAATATAGGCATTGTAAATAGATTGAAATGTCATATTCCACAAAAATCATTACTTATGCTATATTCGTCGTTAATATTGCCTCATCTTAATTGTGGAATATTAGTTTGGGGCAACGCGCATCAGAATTTATTAGAGAGAGTGTTTCTTTTACAAAAGAAAGCTTTCCGTGTTATCTGTTATTCCCCGTATGTTCTCATACAAATATGTTGTTTGCCTCCAACAAGCTCTTAAAAAATAAAGATTTGATTTTGTTTAATTTAGGGCAATTTATGTACAAGTATTGGAATAACTTGCTTCGGTCTATTTTGATTCTATGTTCCTAAAAAATCAATCATTTCATGAATATCCCAATAGGCGTTCCAATGAATTTCATTTACCTCTTTTAAGAACGATTTTTGCTAAAAACACACTTATTTATGTAGGCCCAAATTACTGGAATTCTTTGAATGATCACACAAAAAACGCTTCATCCATATATTCTTTCAAGAGGAGACTGAAGTCTTATTTTATTGCAATCGTATGACTCTATACAATACTGAATTAACCATTTGGCCTTTTTTCTTACATACTCACTTTGTCCCCTCTTCGAAGAATTAATGGTATTTTTTCCTGGATGTTCGCAATGTTGTCATCTATGCCATTTTGCCCATACGTCTTGAAGTTGACTTTCCGTATGTTACTCTTGTTCATACGTCCCTCTATTTTCTATTTTCTTGTCTTTTTTTCAGGCGTCAAAATATTACTTTTTCCCCACAACTATCTTTTGTTTCTCTTGGCATGCTTCTGCCGAAGATCGCTGTTTCTGTTTCTGTTTCTGTTGTTCTGTTTCTGTTTCCGTTGTGCATTCTTGTCTGCTATTTTGTCTTCAGTTTGTCAGTCTTGTCCATCCCGTTTTGTCCTGTACAACCTTTTCTTCAGTAGTTGTCTTGTTCTCTAGTCCTGTTTCATGTTTGTTCGCGTCTATGAAAGTGTATATTATGTGGTAATCTAATTTTCAGTGGGCTTCCAGACTTCTTTCACTTTGTTATTCTTTGTATCTACGATGATTCAATTTATCTTTCCATCGATGTTCTTTTTCAGAGGGGCCCACATACTACAAGCTCTGTCTTTTTAGTGGGTCCCTCCATTTTTCGCACTTTAAGCAACGGTATACATGTACTTCACTTTGATCATTTCTGTTTTCTTTTTTACTATACAATGTATGATTACTATAGGTCCTCAATTGTTGTATAGTCTTTTCATATCACCATGTTCTATTTACCTTATTCTCTGTTATCAAAAGAAGTGAAACATGTTTGTCGGAAAATGAAATAAACTTTGAATTGAATTGAATTGAATTGAATTGAATTGAATTTGACCAAAATAAAAAAAAAATCGTTACATTTTAAGGGATTATCGATCTTTCCCAAACTTCTCTAAATGTACACCATACATCTTTCTAATCAATGTCTAATCTATGTTAACTTGAGGTAAATTTCCCTTGATACTTTTTTAATACTTTTCTTCTCTGACCAGATATTAATTTCCTCAGGTTGTCACTTCGTGGCAACACTTGAAGAATAGCTTCAGTTATAGATTCGCTAATATCTTTGGACACCTTTTACAGTAATAAGTTGTTTCAAGCTGTTTAATCGGACAGCCAGCTATTGCATCACTTTGTGCACTTAACGATAAAACGACACGAACAAGAAAGAGAGGTTGAGATGATATACCATGGCTGACGCATTTCATATTAGTTAACATCACTCACAAGTATATAATAAGCTTGTATAAAACCAGACGATGCAATATCATAAAGTGTGTTACAATGTGATCTCATGAACTACTATTCAAAATATGGGTTTGATTTCAAGGTTTACACTAGAAAAGGAAAGTTTTTTTAACTTTTTACATTTTATTAAAATCATAAAGAATCACACATTTTGCAGATGATATGCATGATCAAAATAACAAAGTCACCGAACATAAAAAGAGAAGTTAGCAGAGAAAAAAATAAATAAAAAAGTGAGATCAAACAAAAGCAGAAGATTAAGTTACAAATCAGAGATTGTTCAAGATTAGCCCTGTAAGTGTATTAGGACCATAGGAACGAGAGATTAGGTGACAGTAAATCAGCGGTAAGGCAAATTCCTCGAAGGGGTAACAAAATAAGCCAACAGGAATTTTTCGATCCTATAGAATCATAAGATTGCAATAGAGAGAACTTCAATTCCCTTTTAAAAGAGGGGGCATTTTTAAAGAATTCCAATAGGTTGGGTACTTTATGTGCTCTTGGCAAGAATCGTTCGTAAAGTGTAAAATTAAATTCATTGCAACGTCGAGTGAGATGTTCATGGAATGATTTTTTTTTTCCTTAGGAACATAGAATCGAAGAAGGACGGAAGTGAGCTGTTGTTGTACATACTTATAAATTAACCTTTATAGATAAAAACAACTTTAAAAAAAATAAAAGCTGTTTAGATGTTGATTTGCTATGCTATCCAAAACACCAATCAATGAACGAACATATGAATTTCTGGTTTACCTAATCAAAAAACAAACAAACAAACAACAACTACAACAACAACTAACTGTATATTTCCACAAGTACTTTCTTTCCTCATTGATTATTATAGTATACATTCAAAGTCTTTCATTATAGTGCACACGACCTCGCTGACTGTGTGCTTCGCCGTAACTTTATCGAAACTA
Source organism: Diadema antillarum (assembly GCF_040938485.1). Classification (NCBI taxonomy): domain Eukaryota; kingdom Metazoa; phylum Echinodermata; class Echinoidea; order Diadematoida; family Diadematidae; genus Diadema; species Diadema antillarum. The sequence goes on along the minus strand of NW_027271288.1, from coordinate 716,472 downwards.
TGAGAGGCTATGAGGCTCCTCCAAAGTCCGGGAATGTCTTTTCGTTGCAACATGTAGATGGCTGTCATATCATCCAACACAGACAAGACGGGTAAAGACGGAAGCAATTTTGGCAATGGCTAAAACATGACCGAAAGATCGAAAATGTGAGAGGCATATCATGGAGTTTGATGAAAGCACCGTCCGGTGCGCGTGCATTCACTTTAAAAATACTAGGATATGACAAGTTCAGTGTATGCATATAGCGTTAGATACAATGTCATTGTCCGATTCTATTCGATGATTATTTTTTCTTAAAAACTAAATTACATTGCCAAATCAGAAGATCATAAAAAGGCACATTATATACAAACTTATAAATTTCCATGACTTTCCCGTGGCATGCAATTCTGCATTTTCCCAGACTTTTCAGGCCTGGAAGAATATTTCCGAAATTCCATAGGAACCCTGTCTCATGATCCAAGCTCTGGGGATCCGAGGCACCACTGTGTCAGATGCAATCATAGGCAGTCGTGTAGCATATAGAAATCATTACAGTTTTTTTATTTATAGTGACCTATAGTTAGGCCTATCGGTAAAACAAAATCACTAGCAACCTTCATTCTGCACAAAATGTAGAACATATCTTTCCGATTTGAATCCACTATAAAAACTGTTACATTTTCGAATCGCCTTCCTATGACATGCTATAATGAACCATGCTGTGATACGTCACAGCGTAAAATTTTGAAACTTCGTAGTTAAAACAAAAATGTCACGACATCGCTTCAAGTCCAAAGTATACTCTCAAGTTCAGACATTTTGTTTTTTAGGTCTCTGTTGCCACGCTACCTCTTGTTTTCGTCAGCGTGGTGTTCTTTTATGATCAAAGCAACATGGATTCTTACCACCAATTGACCACTACATCATGTTCTTTCGGTTCAGAAATTTGTAATTGAAGTTGAAAATCCCAGTGCTCCCTTGAGCATTTTTGAAATCTATAAACCTACAATACACATTTCAGTTCGAATTTTCAGTGTTCGAAAGTTTAAGTAAGTCATTGCAACTCGGAGAAATGCGCAATATCGGTGTTTTTACTTTTTTTTTCGTGAGGTACGAAAAATTTCAAGTTCATAATATCTTTTCGAATTTGTTTGGTGTACCATATATTCTCAATGAGGCGAATTAGTCCAAGGATTTGGTTGCCTTTCTCAGCACATCTAAAAGTATCCGGTGTTCTATATTAACATATAGGAATTTCACATGGTCCGCCCTGTAATTATTAAAGTATCATGTATCTCTGTCATAGCTGTGTGAATTCCGTGTGTCTTTGTTGATCGCCAGAGCCCCGTAGAAACAAACGCTCAATTGGAGAAGCCTGCCTCAATATTTTGCTACGTTGAATCAGCACAAAGAATGGTTGAAGATAAACTTACGTAATCATTTGATTGTTGTGATCACGCCTAATGTATACATTCATATCATAATAATTGTACAAGCTGTCAAATTATGGTATTTTTATGACGTCTTCTGGAAAATATGACGATGCCGAAACGAGAAATTTAAATCACATGTTATACACGTAATGTGTCTTCTTCGATTAAAATACGGCGCGAGGTTTCGTAGCTTTTTCCCGAATCCTTTCTTCTCTGACATTGTACATAGTTTTACAAGATATCACTTGGCATTCACTCTAAAAAACTCCGGGTCTGAACTGACCCGGAACTGGGTCCGCTGGGGTCACACACCGTTCCGGGTCAGAAATGACAAGGAATGGGGTCAGATATGACCCCATCCAGAGTCATGAATTGGGTCAGGGTAACCCCATTTTGTGTCTTCATGACCAAATTCCAAGTCATTTTGGGCCCGAAACGGTGTGTGACCCCAACGGACCCAGTTCCAGGTCAGTTCTCACCCGGAATTTTTTAGAGTGTTGGCACTGACATTGTACATAGTTTCACAAGATATCACTTGGCACCAACAATTGAAGAAAATGGCTTCAGTTACAAAGTCGCTAACAAGAATTCCTATAACAATCATTTCATTTTGGAATTAATATCTAGTAGCTACAAAATCGAACAACGATTGCCCATTAAAGCAGTAACATAATACGAACAAGAGAGAGAGTGAATGAAGTAGCCTATACATTTAGTATGGTTGACGCACTTCTCTGTAGTTTACACCAGGTATAGCTTTGTATCTAATGACTCGTCGATCCACTATCTTAATTAGGCTAATCATGAATTCTTGCTTTGTCCATGTTCATGCCATGCAATGTCACCCTACGATGTAAAGGTTTGAGTTTATTATAGGCAAGGTAATGTCTTCCAGTAAAATAATCTTACCTCTTTATATAAGCCCTGTTACTAATCTGGGAAATATTCGTTTTATAGTGATCATTAAAAAACAAAATAAAACCCAATCAAACAAACAATCAAAACGTGAATCTTACAATCAACCAAATTGTCACGGTAGGGGTAAAATTTCCCTCTGGTCCACTGCCATGACCGCTGCGGCATAGATTTATCCATGGGCACGTAGAAACTGTTGCAGTTAGTTCATTTACAGTGATGATCATTTGCGACTTTATTTTCTGCGCTTTATAGAGTAGAAAATGTAGTAAACATCGGTAGATGATACGATTTCGATTTAACAGTACCACTAAGAGATATCTGACACGTCCTCATGTCGTACGGTGAAACGCACTTACTGTTAAAAATCAAACATTTGAAGACGAAGTAGATGTTGGGTCAGTATGTAATCACGGTAACGAAAAAGTAAACGTTCTTGTGGCGACATCTCGGAGTTTTCTGTTGTCAAAGTTTTGCTGTCGGCTTCTTCATGATCTTCTTGCATTTCGATGATTAAAGCTACACAGATTTGTAGCTCTTTACCCTGTTCCACGGGCTGAGTTAATTTTGCTTTGCAGTTGAGAATTGTAGGCCTAGTTTCTGTTGAAATTGTGTGAAATCCCCTACGTCGACCGACCGACCCAATTTTTCGTGACGATTCTGTGTCTTGAAGCGTGGCAAAGTCACTATTCTTGAAGTATCTGGGTGTTTGTTTTCGTTGAGAAATTACGATAGCAGTATGGTATTTCTGTGTAGCAGAAGGCAACTTTGAACTTAACTTTATTTCGATCTGATCTTCTGACACTGGGTCTTTTGTCACAAGCACTCCCATCTCGATGTCCTTTCCTTGTTCGAAAATCTGCTTCTCTCCAAGTACTTTCGTAATGCAAGGAGAAACACGAAGAAACTTCTGCGAACCAACTGTGACATTAAAGTTCCTGTCGTTGGTCATGAGGGATCCCCCAATCTGGTCTTCTGAGTCATATCTGTTTGGTGGACGGAGATAAAGCCTTGGACCTGAAAACTCATCAGGTAGTTCTCCGTGAGAGCCTTCGCGAAAGAGTGTCTGTATCTGCCACACTTTTAAAGGTAAATCTTGAAGCTTTTCGGTGGCCCTCGAGAATATAGCAGTGACCGTCACCTTCTTCAACTGCAGGGCATTCATGAACGGAAAGCGGATACACTTGATGATCTCGACAAAGATGTCGTCGTCTTCGCATTGGGTGAGCCACGGCTCAATCTTCTCAAAGAGGGCATACTCGCTCTCGACGACCAAGTCGAGTCCACTGTCCAGTATGACTAGCATCGTCGCTGCGTCGATGTCGAGCAGCTGCTGACCTGAAAGCAAGTTGAAATTTGTTAGAAAGGATTGGTGGCACAGCTTCACGATGTCTGGCATGTTGAATTCTTGAGCTGTCGGCAGAAGCGAAAGCATCATCACTACGTCACTGTTGTCGATGAATTCATTACAGAGCCCATGAAGTTCAGGGATCATATATTTATCGGCGAGTCGGATCAGCGACAAGACGTTTTCAGTGGTGAGGGCCACGGCGGCTGTGTAGAGGAACTTCAGAAAATCCTCGAAAACTAGTGCGTCGGGGTCTTCCTCTACCAGCTCCTGTCGGATGACTTGTCCAGAAGCGTTGTCGCTACGTTCGTCACAAAGCTTATTGTTAGGTTGCCAGGTGGGGTCAGACAACATAGTTTTAAAGACATCACTCCAGGCGCAGAGAACTAGACGATGTGCAAAGAACGTGCGATTCCCCACGCTAAGAATCAGATCACTGTACTGTTCCTGGTCGTACAATGCTCTGAAAGCAGTGTCTCCACCAGGATTCTCCTTTCGAGTTCCTTCCTGCAAATACTTGCGAGCAGCCTAAAAAAGGATAGAAATAGATTAACTGATTGACAATACCTGTTTTTCACTGTCTTTACCATAAGGCCCTACAGAGTAAAACACAAAACAAGACTATTTAACTTCGGTAACGTACAATTAATTTAACGCATGATTTTCAGATACATACAAACCCATGTACTGATAAAACTTTGTCACTATACGTACTTTGACTCCAATGCTGACCCGGGATAACACCTCAAAGCACCAATGGAAGAGGCGCTGTATAGATAGCAACTAACAGTGTACCTTTTTTTCTCTGGTCGAGTTTTACTTGGAAAGCAGAAGACACATTCATTAAAACGTACTGCTCACATCGGATTAGAGTTCAACATTCGCAGGACATACGCTAATAACAGTCCTGAAACATTTTGTTAGATTTATGGAGTCTTGGCCGGGATAAATGGGTTCGTTCCTCCCCTATCTTTGATATTCAAAAAGTTGAACTTTTGAGATAAAGTAAAGAAAAAATGCTAAAGAAGAAGCATTGTGCTTGAAATAAGGATATGGACTTTATGTACAGATTCACATCTAAGAGTTTACATGCAAAACCGGTAAAGCGCCATTTTAAAACATTTTGAACATGTTAATGTAAGTCTATCATCAGAATGAAATAAAACCTTTTCAGTGTTTCCTAACTTGTTGCATAAAAAAAATTCAATATTTTCATATAATTTTCCTCTGTTTCTTTTAAGCAGCTTTAATTGCAAATTATCTCAAAGGGAGTTAACTCGTTCATATAACTAGTACCATGTCTTTATCTTGAAAACTCTACGGTTCTTCTCGTTTTCATCCCTATCTGTACGATATTGAAGCTTTGTGCCAATACAGTGCACTCCTGTTATAACGGACAACGTTATAACGAAATTCCAGTTAAACGAAGTGCTGAGTAAAAATTCAGACCGCAGCTTCATCCACTCTATGTATTTTTAATATTTGTTCGGTTATAACGAAATTTCGATATAACGAAAGAACTTCAATATAACGGGAGTCTACTGTATGCTTCTATCACGTGAAAAAGATGTACCTGAACCTCTTCACGTTGTTTTTGGCGCACATGGAAATCATCGTCGGCTTTCCTTCCTGTCTCATGTGCCCATCCCACGCTGAATGAATAGTTATCCCCATCACTGTACCTATAATAGTCATCGTCGTAATCGTTGTAGTTGTATTCGTAGTCGTAGTCGTCGAAATACGGGGAATCATCTGAATCGCTCATCTTGTAGTTCTTAGTCTGTGAAAAAAAGTTATGTGCGACTTTTGTAGAATATTAAGATAAGTTGCAATCAGAATGATATTCAAATGTTTATATGAGTAACACAATGGTTTAGCAATATATACTCTATCTCTACTTTCTCTTGGTGTCGTAGCCAGGATTTAATCTTGGGTTGGGGGAAGGGGGTGGGGGGGGGGGGGTGGAAGGCTACGTAGGAGCGAAGCGACCGAGCCCGAGCGAGCGGAGCAAGGGGGAATGAAGTGTGTGGGAGGGGGTGTCCCCCTCCCACAATAAGAACTTTTTGCATTTCGATATGGATATAAACTCCATAATAATTGTTATGGATATAAACTCCAAATTTTATTGTCCAAGAATGGAAATTCATTTTGCCCAATTGATCGTGGGCCCGGCAGCCACTGAGCAGCGCCAGATCGACGTTGCTCTAACCTTTTCAACTGTTGAACGGCAAACAAGGTAGCAGCAACTCCCATCTTTTAACGTCTTTTGGTATGACGCGGCCGGGGTTTGAACCCACGACCTCCCGATTGTGAGGGCAGCCGCTCTACCACTGAGCCAACACATCGGTACACGATATGGTTAATGGTGCACTTTGGTGCATGTTTTGCCATGTTTTCATCGACTTGTCGACCCTGGTTCAAGTAAGGTAGCAGTATTTTGATGTATATCATTGTAACAATAATATCCCTATACAAAGATAAAATTTGAATAATCTCACTAAGAATATCATGAACACTGTCTGCTCAGCTATCAAACAGAAAAGGCATGAACACGAGTTTCCAGCGGTGGCGACTTCATTTAAACAGGGGGCATGGAATGCAAAAGAATTAATCCCTCACAAAATATATATGTATATATATATCACCCGAAGAAGCCTCGAGTGTTTTTTGTTTTTTTTTTTTTTTTTTGGGGGGGGGGGACCAAAAAAAAAAGGTTTGGGTAAGAAACTTCAAAAACTTCAAGTAATTCTGGATACTGAATAGATACGCTTAATTTTCCGACTGTTTTCTAAGCCAATTTCTAATGCAGGGAGGAACAGTTTATGAGAGACCGAAAAAAAGGAAAAGATTCATTCATGGACACAATATCAACTTTGTATGGTTATCATAATGCATGACATTCCTCCAGCGTGCGTTTTTTTCTTCTTTCCGAAGGCCGTGTCACACCTTTCCGGGCAAGTCTTGCGTGCGACTTATGAAGAACATTTTACCACCCGGAGGTCCCCGCTGATGACCCGCGCATGACAGTACCTAGCACGTATCTCACTCGTAGTCGCTCGGAGGTGCACTTCACATCTTTTTACCCGCAACCATGTTAAGGCCCTGTCACACCTTACCGGGCATGCTACGCGGGCTTGTTGTGTGTGGGGACTTTCCAGCATACCGGACAATTTCTGAGGACGGACGAGGATTTGGGCGAGTCAGAGCATGTGTCTTACTTGGTGGACGCGTTCTACTTAAATTGTACTTGCGGGTATACTGTGTGACCTGTGTACCAGTCGCGTGGGTGCTGACAACTCAGTGAAGGAATTCCTCTAAAGGAATGGCAGAAATCCCACAGAATGTCATTATCTTGGCTGCATACGGGGACTGCGACGTACCTGCATGGGAGTTGTCTGCGAGGTGCTGCCGCTAAGTGCCTCCTACTGGCGTTCTGAGTGGACCTCTCCGGGCATCCCCACGACTTACACGGCCTAGGTTTTCTCGCCTAGTTTCATCAGATTTGCATGTGAATTAATGAGGGGGCGCTCAAATTCAAGCTATTTTCGTCAACGCTCTGCTCTCACGATTTATTCTCATTATTTGATTATTCAAATTTGTTTCATGTCATTCCATTTAGATTCTATTTCGTTCAATTTAGAAAGCCATAATAATAGCTGTAATGATGATGCACACTTTTGGATGAATATTCGGAAAATTGTCATTCCCCAAAGTGTAATAAGTCTATAGAGGGGAATGAGTGATGGGAGGGTCGGGGATACCCCTTCCACATTAGGGGGCTTTTGAATGTTTTAGAATTGAAATTCAACGATCTGATCGAAGCACAATTTTGGTGCATGTGCATATCTGGAAATTTATCAGTCAGAGAAGTGAAGTAAATCTGTTGAGGGAAACAATGCAGGAGAAGGAGGGTGTTGTTCGTTATTCCGAAGGTTCGCTATTCCGAAGTTCGTTATTCCGAAGGGTCGTTAATCCGAAACACACAAATTCCCTATACCTATAGAGGTTCGTTAATCCGAAAATGAAAAAGGGTGCGTTAATCCGAACATTTGTGGCGTTATTCCGAAGGTTCGTTATTCCGAAAATTCGTTGATCCGAAAATGAAATTCGGAACAATGAACCTTCGGAATAACGAATCTTCGGAATATAGAGCCTTCGGAATAACGAACCTTCGGAATAACAAGCTGTAACCGGACAAGGGTGTGGAAACTTAGGGGTATAAGGCCAGATTTTGACATTAATAGGACGACTTTATTTCGCATACATTTTCCCCTTGTTCTTATGTCCTCAACATGAAGTGAATATCACAAAAATATTTCTCTTCATAATAGTATGATTGTCACAATGAAAGTGACAATTTTGAAATCCACACTGCTCTGTTTTGCTTATCTTTAAGAAATTGATAAGATAAGTATGTCAAACACAGGTTTATTGGATTGCAACTAGGAGTAAACACCTGTATTGTGTATGAGTAGTGCCATTGATGGTGAACATGCTTAAGTGCCATTGATGGTGAAACTAATTAACATGATAATGATTGAAACCTGTATGTCGTTGTAGTGAAGTACACACTACACAGTATAGAGACTTTGTAATGCAGGTGTGTTGAGAACTGGTTTTGGCTGGTTTGAAGTTGGCCATTTGGTTGTACCTTGGTAGAGGGGTGTATTAGAAAGGGGCAGACACACCCTAGCTGCCATGTAGAGTGGACAGAGTTCTCTAGAGCCGTCACACGGTACAGTCTACTTTGCAACATGCAGTAATTTGTCTGAGATTTTAATTCAAGCAGCTGTAAACTACTGAGTTGAGGAAGGCTGCTAACCTGCCAGCAGAGTTGGAGCTGGTTTTGCAGTTTGTAAGCTGTATTCGAGCAAAGTTTGGTCACCATCGATGGCACTAAGGACGGAACAGAAGTTTCCGTGTCGCACTACGGACTGGACTGGAGTTTGGGTGATGCACTTAAGCTTGGACTCCATGGCCTTGAGTCTCCATGTTGCTGAGACAACGTGCATGTGAGGTCAGACGAGTTATCGCGATAGCCACCTCGCGTTGGTAGTGAGAGTCGCGTGGTTACATCGTCAGTTAGCGAGACTAGTGGACACGTCCATAGACTTACAGAGGCCGGATCATGGTGATGTATACATTCGATACACATTCGCATTTGAGAGCAGAAGGAGTTGCAAAAGTCTGACAAACTTTCAAAGACTAGTAGTGAGATGAGATACACTCAAATACACTGAGATATATTCGATTTGTACCTATTGAGACCCAGGTTGTTGTGAAATTTTCAGGTGGTTTATAAGTATGAAATACCAAATTTCACAGATGTAAATTGGTCATTATTGAGTTGAATCATACTGAATTAGTATGCATAATGCATTCAGGTCAAGTCTGTTTCAGGTAAATCAATGGAGAATGTGGCTTTAAAGTGTGATGATTGGGTTTAAGACCTAAATGAGATTATGAGGTAAGATGTGGCAGTGATTCTGAGCCAGAATTAGCAAATTTTCAGGACAAGTCAATTCAGGACTGTCAATTGAGTTGTGGTAGCCCTGTTGGGTGGGCACGATATAGGTAGTGGACGTGAAGAGATAGAGTTTTAGATGTCAGGTGAGATTAGGACCTGGACATTTTGGTAAATTTGGATTGACTCAGAATCAGATAGGTCGCACAGAGTCAAGTCAGCTCAGGACTTGCTGTGGACCAGAGTTAAAGCCAAACTTATTTGTTTAACAGAAACAGCATTGCATATGACCTGTATACTTGAGATGGAATTTAAGCAAAGGGGAAGTTAATTTGTGAATTGAGTTTGAATTTCTTTAAGTGAGGATAATTGAGGTTAGGTCAGTGACCTCTGAGTGGAATGGTTTGAGGTCAAGACAGTGTCAACTGATGTGTTTATATTCTAAGGGGTTGATGCAGTTTTAAACAGTAAAAGTGAGATTTTGATATTGACTCTTACATTGGGTCAATTTTTGGAATTTAGAGATTTGAACGGACGATTTTGTTATAGAAATGGATTGACTGGTCAAATAATCTTTTGTATGTGAAATGAATTTTATTGGAAATAAACCTTGAGAGGTAACTGTACATGGCATGTGTGAAGTTATCCTTATTTGAGTAAACCCACGTGACAATGATGTTAACGTGTCTTACGTCAATATTCCTGACGTAGGCGTTGATCGTAAGCAGGTTAAGTTGTTAGTCGTCATATAAACTTTTCTGATGAAAGTATGGCGAATTTATATGAAAAATGTTCTTCCTTATCCATGACTACTATGGCGTTAAATTTTCATAAAATTGTTCAACCTGTAGCTTACGTCGTTTAACCAAAATATGACATGTATAGGCTGAAATATTCAAGTCACTTTTACTCCAGTTCAATACTGATTATGCTTCTCCAAATCGTATGTTACTTCAATATTCGGGTTGAGAAACATTTGATACCACTTGGAATTTTAACTGGTATTAACTGGTCACAGTTGAATCCATTTCACCCAGCTAGTGTATGTGCCGGTTTGTTCAACTGGTGTCAAATGGAAGTTACTGAATCGCATTGTGGACCACTTCATTCTGGTTGAAACCAATGGAATAAACAAGCTGTAAAATACACCATTTAGTTCCATGTGAAACAAACGAAATAGATATAAAGACCAGCAATATGTACATATTTATTATGTGACCCTGTATCACGAAACCAACAGAGAGTCGCCAGACATGGATATTCTGAAGGGCAGATTCTGAAAGAGCAAACTCTAAGCTTTAAAATGTACCAGGGTATGATAAAAAAAAAATGTATAATTCAATTCAAATGGAATCTCCAAACCTACGTAAATATTGGAACGAAAGCACACACTCTGAAAAAACTGTGAACTGAAAAACTAGGTTCTAAGTATAAGGTCTACTCAAGCGTTTAATCTTTGTCAAACCGTGTATTAACACATTCCGTCTTTGATTAATGCCAACTTTCATACTTGCGGTATAGATAGCTTTATCCTTTCAAAAATTACTCGTATTGAATTGGAAGTGAAGAGTGTGCAAGGGATTGTCAAGAAATAGAAAGGGGCCTCTGAGACATACCTGATCTCACTACTCTACAAAACAAGGTTATAGGAAAACTGCTGAAAACACATTTTTCCATTCATTTCATGATTCCAAACTTAGGAATAATATAGAAGAAGAGTAACTCTTTCAGAAAATATGAAACTCAAGACTGACTTGGTTGACCTATTTCACCCTTTTTGAGTCCTCACTGAAAATCAAACGGTGCGACTTGTTGTTGGTTTTGTGATGCATGGTCACATGATAATACTGCTTCTGTTAATATTGCAAATAGCCTGCGCACTATACACATATATAATATATATATATATATATATATATATACATTTTAAACCAACAAAGTTCTTTTAACTTTACCACTTTAAAATCATGGTATAAGTAAAATAAAATGCCAGGTAAGCAATTGAAATAATCTTGGCCTCTAAAAACAAATAGAGAAATAGATATAAAGTCAATATACAAAATACTGGGTGGCGGAGGGGATCTACAGTAACCACAGGGTGGTGAAGCAGCGGGAGATTCATTTGTTATTATGTATTAGTATTGTTACTATGCAACATGTGAACAACCTAGCTATAATAAAACCATTTTTAGAATAAACCATCTACTGCAGTTATGGTTAATATGAGAAAAATAGTGTTATATCCTTATTTTTTTTTAGGATTTATTTTGAAATTTCTATAATATGGTAGGATATCTTGTGATGTAACTGAACTACGCATATGCATCAGAATAATAATGTGATAACTCAAACATTTCTTTTTTACTTTAATCACTGTTCAATGGTAAATATCTTTATGAATATTCCCTGTGATAATCGCTGTTAGGATTTTCCTATACACTGAGCCTAAAAGGACAAACATTCCAAACATGTTAAATCAGAGGTACAGCTGTATCAATAGAATTGTTCTTTACAGTAGCGTCATCACACGTAGTCTACACCTTTCAGTGTTAATCTAATTGGTGACTGAAAGGGAGAAAATCGCAATACACGGGATCATCAAACGGCATGCACTAGACCCTATACGATAAAGGCACGCTAAAAGTTGTCGGATGCATACTATATTACAGCGTGTAGATTCAAATGCCAGATATTTGTCAAGAGGCGATAATTTGACGATCATGTAATCAATAATACATGTATCTCACTTACCAACTCTGTTGCTTTGAATCTTTATAGACTGGATGATATCATTAACTTTGAATCAGTGAGAAAACGAGAACCAGCAACACGTGAATATCCCGATTTTTTATCAGGGCGTCTGCACGCAAAGACGATCACAATACTGCAGTTCATGTGTAAGTAGGCCTACATTACAATGGCGTCGAAGTGTGATATGGAAGCGATAATGGAGCTCGGAGGGCGTCTTCGCATTTCTCTGTCTGCGGCTCCCCGTCTAGTGGGGAATTCCCATAGACCTGTATAAATATAGCTCTATGGGAATTCCACAACAACCAAAGCCAAACTGCAATACAAAGTCGATTTGCATGCATGTGTATGGATAACATTGATTGTGTGTGGGTGCGTGTGTGGGAGGGTTGCTGTACGACACAACCGTAAACTTGTTCGACCACATCCCCTCCCCCATCTAAGTTTCCCTTCTATCAAGACATCTATTTTGTTTTTGTTTGCTTGTTTGTTTGTTTTTTTGCTTGTTTTTTATTGATCCATGTTCCACGTTTTACAAATAAACCATAAACATATCAATAGATTACAAGAGATAACAAAAGTGAGAATTGTCGAATACAACAAATAAAAAAAATATATCTTGGTTAATTGCAATGCAGATATATACGGATCATATTCTGATGTAGGATTCAAACAGAGATAGATGATGGAAAATATTACACTAAGTTGATAAGAAATTTTTAAATGATATACGAAACAAGTAAATAAAAAATACAGTAGGCTTAAAGATATCTATTCTGAATTGTATAATGAATGTTTACCAGAAATTAACATGATAAAAGTAAAAAATAGAGAAAAATACTGACTCATGGCATACCTAAAACTTCTCAAAATTACGACATTAATTATTTTTTTTTAAGTGATTAAAATTTCACCCTCACCGCCAAGCTCCATGGCCTCTCGGCCCACAGACAATCCTTCTTGTCCTTAAATTGTTCTTAAAGTTCTTGTCCTTCTGGTCACTGAGGACGGTATCCGAGTCTGAAGGTTGTTCCCTGCATGGGAGAAGGATTTGGACGGTTCTGGGCTTACCTGGCTGGGGCTTCAGCTCCATTGCTCTTAATCTTGCCTGTCAAAGTACTCTTTTTTTTCCGCCGACATGCATGCAATAAATATGTGTCATCCAAAGTAACATACATGTAATCTTAGAACAATCGATGTTTTTTTTGTGTGTGATATTTCTGTTTTTATTGAAAACTATAACATCTGCCATGAAACAAAGTAAATATCATACCTGTAAAAGTATAATGCTCAATGGAGCATAAATGAACACACAACCAAGACAATACAATACAATACAATATAATACAATACAATACAATACAACACAACACAACGAAAATGTCTCCCTGCATATGCAGTGGAGTCCCACCATAACAAGAGCCATGGAAATAAATTACGTTTTATAAAATAATAATTACATGTATTGAAATCACATAACAGGGAAAAGCATTCACAATAATTTGAGATAATGGTCGGGTTCCACTTTTGAAAAAAAAAAAAGAATCAAATACAGATTTGTCGACTAAGGTAAGCTCCCCACCAATCTTTCTAACATAGTAACAAGGGCAAATGCCCCATCATTCACTCCAAAAATACTAAAACGACTCTGCCTATAGGTGAGGCTCAACTGCATATTATCCATGTCTGTACAAAATCAGAATAAAGTAACATTCCTTTACTGATTAATCACTCTGGTACATAAACGTAGGAAGAAGAAGAATCAAACTATTATATAAATGAAAGTGTCCATTCTTTTAAATGAGGGCCCAATTTACCCCTTTTCTTACTTATTTTATATTCATTTTTTTTGTTTCAAAGGATAGAAAATTTGAATCTACCTACTGAAATTTGCAACTAGAACAATCTATGTTGAGCGTCGATGAGCTACGACTGTTGTGATGAGGCGAAGGGCGGAGCTTGGCATATCTCTATATAGGCGCAAACTGAATGTTGATACACGTATTGCAGACGTTTTTCAGCCGTTTCGTTCGTTACACCTAAGTAGACGTCTATTTAGTCGTTAAAAATATATGTTTTTTAATCTATACCGTTCGTGGCCCAAAATGTTGAATTTCCCGCCGTCTAACACCGTTTGCAGTAAATATTTCGTTTTCAAAACTGTGTGTCTGTGTGTGTGTGTGGGGGGGGGGGGGAGACCCACTTCCGGGTTTCATTTCATCAGCTAAGAAGCAAAAAAAAAAAAGCCTCCCCCCCCCCCCTCCCATTCCACCGGCTCTGTAACAATGACTGCCCACTCCAGTGATAAGACAACATGAACAACAAAGAGTCATTGAGATAACGTCTCATTAGTTAACATCACATGCTCGTATTATTATGCATCAAACGCCTCAACGATTCAATAACATGACTATAGACTTATAGTAATTAGTCAAGCCTGGCAAATTAGGTGATTCTTTCAAGCCGAAATTGAAGGCAATGGCTATGTAATGCTTGAGATTTAAATTTTAAATTTGACTTGTAATCTTAACCAGGATTCGAGGCCGGTATCTTCCGGAAAAGATGCTGCAGGTCGTGTCGCCTACACGCTATATTGCACAAAACCTCAGATCCTTAAATCGAAGCCTAATTTTCAAGTTCAGCCACCTTTGTACAAGTAATTCCGACATTTAAACAAACAGCATTGGGAAGCTTGCCTTTTACCCAACGTGTCGGTTACCACATATCAAAGCCTGGGAGGTATTCGTTGGAAGAATAAGTGAGCCACTGTTCAGTGAACACAGTCATGTCAATTAGCATTTGGACGAAAAATGACTGCCATGGACATTACATGTAAAATAGTTAACTTCAAATGATTTTTTTTTTCACAGTGACGACGTTACATGAAAAAGAAAAACCATATTTTTTCTAATTTGATAGGGAACTAGAATTGGCCCACAACACATGAGATAACCTCAAATAAATTTGAAATTTCATGACGACATATGTAACCATATTGGGGTTATTTTCCATCTTAACAAGATATAACGGATTTCAGATATGCATTTTTTTTTCACATTACCACTTTTACACTGAATATCGCTATTAAATGAATAAATGAATAAATAAGTGCATTCAATTCAAAAGAAGTCCTAAATCTAGTTAGTTTGGGGCCGTGTACATGTATGTCTGTCTTTTTTATCTGACTTTGAATATATTGGGATCTATAATGAAGTTTATTCATTTTGCAATATAGAGGTCTATCTGTTCATTGAAAAATTTGAACTCAAGCTTCACGAAAAGGAATAAACAGGCACATGTCCCTCGGATAGGACATAAAATAGAGGTCCCATGCATGTGTGAGAGAGTCACAACTCATGCACGTAAAAGATCCCACTTCATTTATTCATTGCAGAGAGCAGTGTGTTTAACCCGTTGAAGTGGTCCCACCTTACATCCAACTGGACCCCATGGAAGACCAGCTATTGCAGCTGAATATGGGCTATCCAGCCATCTTCTTTGATGGAAAATGAAACAAACAAACAGACACACACACACACACACACACACAAACATTAGGCACTGTATAGGCCTACAGACGAACATGATACGGAAGGTTGGTTGACACCTTCGTAAAAAAACAACAACAACAATTTCGACTATATTGAAACTGATAACATGAACATTAAGCACGTATTGTTTGTTGTTTATTGCTATCTTTTGGTTAACTTTTGCGGGACTATGTGAGATCATTGTGTGTCAGTTTGTTCCTAAATTGATGCATTGTCATTATTTGGTTCGTGTTTGGGCTTTGTCAACATGCAGATTCATCAAGAAATATGATTAGATTATCGTTGTGTTGTTTGGATGCCCTGCTGATTGGACCTTGCAATTAAAAAAATTATTGAGAATAAAAACAAAGAAAACATGAACAGAGAATAATGCAGAACTTTTAAACAATCATAATTACGCTATACAAGCCTTCGTTGGTTGTGTATACCTTTTCTCCTTTCTAAAAAAAAAAAGTCTACTCCATTTTCCAAGTTAAATTGATTGCACGAAGTACGAACTTGATCGCCTGAAAATAAAATTTTCAATTTTAAAAACAAGCTCGTTGGGACTATCACATGACTATCGCATAAATTTGAATGCACGAGTAGGGAATACAATGCTCGCATTTGGAAATTGAACCCCCCACGCGTGAATTTGATTTGACGAAAACGAAATAGAATTCCCAAAAGTGAAATGGATTGAATATGAAATGAACATTTTCGCGTGCGTGCGCTGTGTGTGTTTGTATACACATAAATGAATTTGAATGGCAAAAGTATGAAATTGACCGGGAAAACCTATGATATGATACTCGATAGGAGCCTGACAAAACGCCGTGAGGACGGTGTCTGATAGCTTTTACGCAAGAGAAGGAAAATTAATGCCTACAAGTATTCATTAAGTACACATGAACGATACTAACTCCGTAGAGATTGCTTACAATGTGGAATACACTGATACACGTCTTATATTCGACGGAATTGTCACCGCAGGGAGTCAGAAATGTCACTTTGGTCCATGAAATATTATACGACTAATGAGCTATGTTTTAACACTCCTTACCCAGACAACGTCAGGACAACGTTCGGAGAACAAAATTCATCGCCTCGGGCAATAACCCCCCACCCCCCTAAAAAAAAAAATAAAACGAAAAATAAAGTTGATGTGATCTAAGCACCTTGCACCGCAGAAATATGCTAACTGTGGATAGCTACGAAAAATATTTGATGCACTGATGTATTAAAACAAATAAAGAAAGAAATCAATTGGAACTTGGAAGTAAAATACACTCAGAAAAAGAGTAAACACTTTTTATAGTTTTTATTTCTCATATAATTTTTGGCTAGATGTTATTGTATTATATACCATATAAAAGGATATTTAAATGGCTATCAACTTGGTACGTCAATAAAAAGGGAAACTTTCCGCATGAATGAACACCTTTGTTTTTCTCTTCTAAGGCACGAAAGTGAAAATTGCAAAAATGAACAAGTTGTCATTCATGCGTAAATGCTCTTCCGTGTAACAATAAGTCAGAACAAACGACAAATTTAACGCAATAAGAAACATGAATTCAGTTGCAATTATACCTATGATGCTTATATATGTGAAGTCCAAAAAATCAACAGAAGCTAAAAATAATTGAGGAAAACGAAAATTTTCTGTCAAATCTAAATTCAATTGAAATGAGAAGAATCAATATTAACGAAAATGAAAGGATTTTGAATTGATTTCTCATATTAGGAAAATTGTAAACTACATGTGGTTGTTTAATTTGTCTAATAGATTCTAAAATTAGTATATATTAAATAAACTGAGTAATTATTATCGGTTAATTTCATCATGTTTTTGCCCTTACTCCATATGTCATTTGAAGTTTGAGTAGTATAGAAAATTCTTATTTCCCCCTTAAATTCCCCACTTTGATTTTGTTTAGGGTTGTAAAGAGATAAAGGGAACGAAAACTTATTTTTGCTATTTCATTCATGTTTCTCATTGTGTTAAATTGGTCCTTTATTATGATCGTTATCTTAAAGGGCATTTTCAAATGTAAGATTATATGTCAATTTTTGCAAGTTTTACTTTTGTGCCTTGGAGGACAAAACGAATGTGTTCACTCATGTCAAAAGTTTCGCTTTATATTGAGGTACTAAGTTTATAGCCAATTAGATTACCTTTAATATGGTATATAACACATGGATTTTGATCGAAATCTTCTATGAAAATTATGAACTCGAAAAAGTGTTTACTTTTTTTTTTGCTGAGTGTACATTTATATTAAATGATACCGTGTCGATTCTACTAAGAGATATCTGACGTACCCTCCCAAAAAGGATTCATGCTGGGAAACAACGTAACGTAAAGTTCAACAACTTACCAGTTCGTTGAATTTATCTCGACGTCGGCCCTAGTCATCAAAAGAGCTATTCGTTTCTAACATATCGCCGCTTTCTGATGTCACCACGCTCTCGCTTTCGTCGTTTTCTGATGTCCTCAAGCTTTCACTTTCGTCGTTTTCTATTGTTACGCTTTTCCTTTCATCGTCTTTCTGCTCTTCATTGATCAAAGCTACTTGAATTTCTAGCACTGCATCTTGTTCGATCGTTCGACTTGATTTTGTGTTGACTTTGAGAATATTTTAGAATGCCTAGATCCAGACCAACCTTTGAAGGCACTGGCCTTAAAGTATTTGGGTTTCTGGTTAGGCAGGCCAATTCCCATGACAGTATAACATGTCTGTGTAGGAAACGACCACTCTACATATCTTACGTTTATTTTGATTTGATCTTGTGACACTTTTGTCAGAAGCGCATGAAGCATAATTTGGTCATGTCCTTGCAATTGGCTAAAGATTTGTTTCCCTCCGGCTACCGTCTTAATCCAGGGTGAAACATCAAAGAACTTCTCTGAGCAAGATTTGACGATAACATTCGTCTCGTTGGTCCTGTGGGATCCCCTAATCTTGTCTTCGGAGCTATCGCTGTTTGGTTGACGGAGATACAGCCTTGGACCAGGAAACTCATCAGGTATGTCTCCGTAAGAGCATTCGCGGAAGAGTGCCTGCAGCTGCCACGCTTCGAAAGGTAGATCTGGAAGGTTTTCTGATGCCCTCGAGAATACAGCAGTAGCAGTCACCTTCAGCAACTGCAGCGCATTCATGAACGGAAAGCGGATACACTTAATGATCTTGACAAAGACGTCGTCTTCTCTCTATCGGGTGAGCCAAGGCTCGATCTTCTCAAACAGGACGTACTCACTCTCTACGACCAAGTAGGGTCCGCTGTCCATTACGACTAGCATGGTCTCTGGGTCAATGTCAAGCACCTGCTGACCTGAAAGCAAGTTGAAATTTGTCAGAAGGCATTGTTGACAGAACTTGATGACGTTTGACACGTTGAATGCTCGGGCCTTCGGCAAAAGTGAAAGTATCGCCACCACGTGACTTGAAATATTATTAATGAATTCATGACAAAGCCTGTGAAGTTCATGCATAATATATTTATCTGCCAGTCGGACTGGTGAAAAGACGTTGTCGCTGGTAAGGGCCACGGTGGCTGTGTACAGGAACTTCAGAAAATCCCCGAAAACTAGTGCGTCTGGTTCTTCCTCTACAAGTGCCTGTCGGATGACGTGCCAAGAAGCATTGTCGCTACGTTCGTCACAAAGCTCATTGTGGGGTTGGCAGGCGGGATCAGACATCGTTTTAAAGACATCACTCCAGGTGCAGAGAACTAGACGATGTGCGAAGAAAGTGTGATCCCCTACGCTGAGAATCAGATCACTATACTGTTCCTGTTTGCATAATGCTCCAAAAAGAGTGTCTCCACCAAGATTTCCCCTTCGAGTACCTTCCTGCAGATACTTGCGAGCAGCCTATATAAAAGTACAATAACAAAGTACAGGTGGGTGAATTTTCCTAGTGTAGTACTTGGATAATGTGTCTTTGATTTTAGCCGATATACGTGTTCACTACCTTTCGAAGAGATTAAACAAATAGGCCTAAACGACAAAATTGAGTAAAATTATCAAAATAAATTATCATCTTCTTCTTTGATGGGCTGCTTATCGAACACGACTAATCAATAGCCTATACATTTTAATTTCCAACGCAAGTTTACTTCTCTTGCATTCTTGCAGACTATTACCAAAGAAGAAAATAACAAACATGATTTGGGGGGGGGGGGCATGGTGTCTTTTTGTATATTCTGTAACGCTGCCAATAGGCCTCATACCTCTAAAGTTTGTACAAAAGTTGGCCATGAGTTTCAAAAATAAGATAAAAATGTGCAAACATGGCCCTGCACGCGAATATGGCTGCGGCTCCAAGGGGGTCTGAATACGCCATAAACAAACTTAAAAGTGCTCTCACTAATGTACATTGTATTTACTGAGAGCACTAAAAGATTACAATATGTATGTATGTATATATATATATATATATATACATATTCTCTATTTACTCTCTAATTCGGGGGCCCAAGTGAAGCATGATGCCCAAATATTTCCAAATATATTATCTCCCAACCAATAATACCTGCCACGATTGATAAAACTTTGACCATGCGTTTTTAATCAGACGATGAAAATGTGAAAATTGGTCCCACATCCTCACAAGGGCCAAGAGGGGGCACCGCCAGATCCGCCAAGAAAACACTTTAAACTGCAGTCACGAATGTACCTACTCAAAGCTCTAACTGACATGACTGAGCTCCATCAATGGTGATTCTCCAGATTTGTCATGGGCCCCTAGGGTCCCTCAGTGGGCCAAAGTGACCTTTTGTGTAAATATCTATTCAATTATCCTCGTGATAGCTCCTGAAAAATTTGGAGAAAATTTGACAATTCTCACGAATAGATGAAAATGTAAAAATTAGGCCCAAAGCAATTGGTCCCCTCGTACTCAAGGTGGCACCCAGGAAATGTCATGAAGAAACGTTAAATCACAGTCACCAATGTACTTACTCGAAGCACTTACTTAGCTCCAACACCTAGAAAGGATTTCAACAAGGTTCCCCAATATTGCGTCTTCGAGGCAATCGTGCCCCCCTTGACGAATTGAAATCCTCTTACTCTGAGGGAAGTTAGGGCCGTTAACGACCGCCCCGTCACTGTACAGGCATGCTAACCAGGAAACATTGAACTGCACATTACTTGAATATGAGACCATTCTGAAGCAAATAATTTTCACACAATAATAGATATATAATGTACTCTTAAATGAATCTCACAAGGATTGGAACAGTCACCCCAGCATTCCCACTGATCAGTTTAATAATAGCAATCCCCTTCAATGTGGAATGAAATGTATACGTTTCAATTCTTTTGCTTCTAACTTGTTCATAGGCATAGTAGCCTACAAGGTAAACTCGCATCTGGTCATAATAGTAGGCCTATCTGTCAGTTTCTACATAGGCATATCATGGTTTTGTGTTGTACAATTCTTCTTCTTCTTCTGCATGCAGTCATGGCACTTTGAGAGACGGGCCCTCAAGGGCCAATCATTATTTACAGATAGTGAACAATACATTGTGCAGTAATATGTACATGTGAAGTGCTGCTAAAAATGTTCGGCATGACAGGATGCTAGATGAGGGCTTCCCTCAATGCCTTGTTAAAGACATCGAGTGATGGGAACATTGCAGGATCCTTCTTCAGGTTGTTCCATTCTCTGCAGGTGCTGGGAAAGAAGGATGAAGAGAAAACTTGTGAGCTGGAGTGTGGGATCCAGAATCGGCTAGCATGGCCTCTGGTATTTGACGTCAGTGGTGTGAGATGGTCCTTTCAATCAATATCAACTAGGTTGAATAGTATCTTGTAGAGCATTGCTAGCCGACTGTGCCGACGTCTGCTCTGTAGTGTAGGCCAATGAAGATCATTTAGCATGGTGCTGACACTTGATTGGCGGTCATAGTTGTTCATGACATATCTCGCAATATTTCGCTGGACCTGCTCAACTTTCTTGATGTTTTGTTGTGTGTGTGGATCCCATGCTACTGCTGCATATTCTACTGTGGGTCTTATGTAGGTCTTGTACGTTGCTTCTTTGATCTTACGGGGACACCGTCTGAAATTACGCTGAAGAAAAGATCGAGTTGAGTTAGCTCTCTTGGAAATCATGTCGACATGGTTGTTGAAGTTAAGGTTGCTATTGATGTGAACCCCAAGAAATCTGGCGCAGATGCAGCTTCTGCAAGACCTAATCCATGAATGTTAGGGTAGAAGTGACTGGCTTGCGTTTCTTTGTCACACGCAATACTTGAGACTTTGCGCATGTTCCATGTGCGCTCCCAGGCCTGCAAGTTATCAAGATCGTCTTGGAGTAGTCTCGCATCACGGGGAGATGATATCCTCTTGTACAGAGCACAGTCATCTGCGAAGAGCCGGGTTGTGGAGATTTTAACACAGTCCGGAAGATCATTTATGACGGCTAAGAAGAGTAAGGGCCCGAGGACACTCCCTTGTGGCACACCAGATGCCACAAGCACCTCTTTGCTGACTTCACCTTCAACCTGGACCTGCCGTGTGCGATCTCTGTGGAAGTCTTCAACCAACGGCAGAGTACACCCTCTCACGTACTCCATAGTGTTCGAGCTTGTGGAGGAGCAGTCTGTGGGACACCGTATCAAATGCCTTTGCGAAGTCCAGTAGGATGAGATCAGTCTGTCCTTTGTCCTCTATTCCTCTTGCTAGATCATTGATGGTCAAGACCAGCTGAGTGTCACATGATCGTCTTTTCCAGAAACCGTGCTGAGCATCGCATAGGATTTCGTGGACTGTGAGATGTTCATGATGGCGCTATGGATGACATGCTCACACAGTTTAGATAGGATGGCAGTTAGGAAGATAGGCCGGTGGTTGGCTGGAGATGACCTGCTTCCCTTTTTGAAAACTGGAACAATCAACGCCTTCTTCCATATGCTGATGGCACAGTTCCTTGGTCAAGGGAGGCCTCAAACAGAAGTGTAAATGCTGGTGGAATATTTTCTGCAATTTCTCTAAGAAGTCTGGCAGGGATACCACCTGGCCCTGTCGCCTTGTGCGGATTCAGATTCTTGAGTAGCTTGATAATCCCCTTGTTGTTGATGGTGATACGGTCCATTGGTGGGTGAGGGGAACGTCCATGGTCAGGTAGGTTAGGAGTGTCGTCAACAGTGAAAACGGACGCGAACTGATTATTCATAATATCAGCCTTCCCATTGGGATCACTGTACAACAAGTTACCATCCATCAAGGGGGACACACCAGTTTGGTCGCAGCGCTTTGCTTTGATGATGGCACCAAGTCTCCGGCCACTAACGCCCGGCTCACTACAGACAATATCACTGATGTATTGGTTGCAGGCCTGGCGGCAAGTAGTTTGGGCTTCCCTCCTCAGTCTGCGATATATCCTCCATTCCCTATCTCTGTTGGTCTTTTTTGCTTTCTTGTACGATCTTGCTTTCCTCTGACAAATCCTTTAGGTCAGTGTGTTGTACCAGGGCTGGTTGAATCTGGATGAGCTGGGCTTAGAAGGAACATCCTCGGTAAGGGTCTTCTTTAAGAACTGCTCAATCTCGGTGGCCGGAGTTTCTACTGGGCTAGCTGTTAGAATGGCAGGAAACAAAGTTGTTGTTAGTGTTACTCTGTATCGCTTCAAAGTCGGCTCTCTTCCACAATATTTTGTGGAGTACTGGCTTCTTTCTTCCAGCCCTGATGTTCCAGTCAGCGTGAATGACATCGTGGTCCACTCAGGCCTGGCAAACCTTCACAGCGGTTAAGGAAGGATGGACGGTTGGCACGGATGACATCCACTATCTTACCATTAGGAAAGTCAACGATCTGCTCTAAACCAGTACGAGCAAGCATCTGGAGAAAGGACTCACTTGGTCAGTAGGCCAGTCGACATCAGGGAGGTTGACATCTCCTGCAATCCACACTGGCGTGCCTGGACGAGTACTACAGATATTCTCTATATGATTTGCAAGGGTTGTCATGTAGGCCTATTTACGGCTGCTTACTTCTTGGTGGGCGGTAGAAGGCACCAACGATGACAGGTTGCCTGCCACATAGAACTTTGGCTGCAACAAGTTCAGACTCAGAATCAGTCTCTGGTTGCTGGCTTCTACGACTTGATTTGATGCCAAGGAGTACACCCCCATATAGCCATCTTTACGATCCTTTCTGTAAACTGCATAGCCTGTTGGAAAGATGGATGTCAGGTTTAAGCCATGTTTCACAACCAAATATGATGTCAGGTTTTGTAGCCTCTAGGAGGCTCCAGAAAACGTCATGCTTCCCATATATACTCCGAAAATTAATTGTGAGAGTACGAAAATTTGATGCCGACTTCCTAACTGTGGAACGTTTGGTTGGTGATGAGTGTGCAGGAGGAGATCCTGACATAGAATCAGTGTCTAGGCTTGATGTCAAGTCAGGATTGCTCAGACTACCGGGACAGCTAATATCAGTTCTGTCACTTGAGGAACCAAAGAGACTTGTTGAAGAGTTAGCGAGACCACACTTTGCACATTCCCATGGTAAGTCTGATCTAACTGCAAGACTGGAAAAGGTCTCATCTTACATGTTGATACAATCTGCATGGAACCATGTATTGCAATCATCACACAGGATGCTTGCTTTCGCTCCCCTGTAATCTGTACAAGCTTTCTGGCATTCGCTACAAGGGTAGGCATATTTAGGTAACCTGGGACCTGGATTTCTTTCAACATCTCCTGCGTATGATGACAAGAAGACCCAGAATGATGGGTAACTTACAGTTAAATGTAGACCTCTGGCATTGTACAGCCATCCTGGAAGAAGGACTTGGATGTAACAAGTTCATATATCATTCATCAATAATGTGTACACCGTAGGAGCAGTGGTGGTACATTATACACACAAGTAATCAGCTACACAATCCACACATGCTTGACATAATACACATTATATATATAGTGCATGAGGCTGAATGCACTATAACAATATATAAGCACCGACAAATTCTGAATTTGTCCCGAAGGCCAGTTATATTCAATGAGGCCGCAGGCCGAATTGAATATAACTGCCTGAGGGCAAATTCAGAATTTGGAGGTACTTGTATTGTTATAGTGCAAGAAGAAATCATGCACTATGTGTTATATAAAATAGTATACATACCCAGGTGAATTATAAAAATAGGTAGAAATAGGGAAGTCCAGATCACTTACCCATACCAGTTTCTTTCAAGCTGTGTAGACAAAATCCGGAAGTAACAGTAGAAACTCGTAACTATAACAGTCAACAGTTAACACGTAATTAACGCTCTGGAACACCGAACACAAGATCCAAACGTGAAATTCCATAATGGCATAGTTCTAGGCCTATAACATGAGACCATGCCCATCACATCGTCATTGAGTTTGTTCGTTTACTTCTGATAATAAATTTTGACTTTGCATCCATGAAAATGAAGTTGCTGGTGAGTACTTATGTTGGAACTGATGTTGATAGGAGAAGTGTGGGGTGACGCGAGTCCAGCCGTAACGTTAGGACTAGATGTAGGCCTAGATCTGCGAGCGACAGAGCTAACGTTAGTAGTAGTACTACTAGGACCAGGACTACATGCAGGAGTAGGACCAGGTCTAGGCGCAACCGGATTCAAGCACATACTTGTGGCAGGTGTTGTAGGCGTCGACTGGACCCGAGAAATGGTCAAACTCATTCGTCGCTTTTGCTCTTCCTCAACTCGAGAATAATGCTTTATGCTTGTCTCAGATTTGTGGCCGGAGATTGCCATTATATGGCGTGCTTCGAATCCAGCATTATCGAGTTTGTGAATTGAAGTTGCCCGAAGGCAGTAATCGACGACATTTTGTTCGCAAGAGTATTCACACCTACGGGAGAATTGTCGTACCATGGCTGGCCAGGCCTTGTGGTTGCTTCTGGTCGTTGCCACAATGCATCACAGTGTGGATGTAGGTGTGAGACATATTTCACGAAAGATTCAACGGGGCAGTCATCCCTATGGGTCTCATACATACGACCTTGTTGACTTTGTTCGTCATCAAGCCCTTCCCCACGGTGATTCTTGGTTTTCATGTCTCTAGCCAGATACACATACCTTTGATTCGAAGAGTCAGTTGTGACAGCAAAATCTCCCTTGTTCATGTTGCGGAGATTTTCTCTTCCCCTGTTGCAGAAATGCAACATTAGATCTAAGAAAACCTTATTCTGGAGACCCCTTGGTGTCGCAGGTGAGACGGCAGGTGAAGATTTGATTTTTGACATATCTTCGTCGGTGATAGGGTCCTTATGTCGTACGGATCCTTTCCCAGCCTCTTTCACTTTGTGTAGCACAGCTTTAAATATATCATTTGCACCTTTGAAGTCACCATCGCTACAAATGTTTACGTCAAGCGTTTGTTGAAAGTGTCGCTGAAGACCATAACGAAGTGTGATCAGAGAGCGCTTAGCGTATAGTTCCCCATTTCCCCTACGCACCTCCGCGTAAAATGTACGCAGAAAGCGGCACAAGTCTTGGGCTGACTTGCTTTCAACATCGGTCAGGCTGATTCTTTTTTCCAAGTAGTACGATTCCAAAATTCGAAGCGCGTATTTTATGACGTCTTTTGTTTTCTTTGCGTCCTTATTGTCTAAGATGTCGCTTAGATCAGTCTCTGTTAGAGTAGCGAACCTGTTGTTTTCAGCTTCCATGTTTAAATCTACCGCCGAACTAGTCGAGTCCCCCACATACATCCATTAGTACATGAGTTGCTGGCGGCGATGGATCAAACTTCGATAACGGTAGTATCGAAAAAAGGTATCGTGATTGTGGCGCAATCGCGTCGATAAGGTGTGGGATTCAGTACTCGATGATTGAAATGAGGGAGCAAAAACCGATATCAAATCGATAGTGGGTTATCGTTTGCAATCGTTATATTTTGCGTGCACTATAACTTTTGTCGTGCACTGCCGGCCTGTATCATAAGTATGTATGCTATTTTATATACATGTATAGTGCATGTAGAGATGTAGCATAGCTGTGTTGGTAGATGGCATGGAAGGAAGGAGGGTGGGACATATTCCTTGCAGAAAATACTGTGAAAAATCAGCATAATCGTGGCTTATAATCGTCTGTTGAGAATGAGAAGGGCGTTAAGTTTTCTTAAACACTATGGCCGTATTCTACTGTAGACCAAGGTTTAAACCCATTTTCAGAGACTCCAACCCCAAGCACCTTCTGATCTGGAGATTCTCCCGCCCGAAACCCCTAACAAACGGGAGACTCCAAGTTGATGTGTGCGAAGCGCGAAGTTCCTAGGGTTTTAGATGTTCTCTGGTGCTATCTAAGGCTTATTTTTTCAACATACGATAGCAATAAGTAAGAAATCCTTTCCACCGGGAGACACAGAGCCAGGGCGGGAGAAATCAAATCTCAAACGGGAGAACGGGAGATTTTGCGAAAATGGGCTTTCGGCGGGAGATCTCCCGTCGAAAACAGGAGGGTTGGAGTCTCTGCATTTTAGACTCACCTATGGTTTAGCTAGACCCGAGGTTTAATTTTGTATTCTGCTAGCGAGGTTTAGTTAAACCCAAGTCTATTTCGGGTTTAAATTAAACCCGAAATAGTCTTGGATCAAGCCACCATGGTGCCCTCTAAGGAAGAAGAAATTCTCCCTCTCTGAGTACTTTTCTCTCCGCAAATCCACTTAAATTCATTATTGGCAGTGTATGAGCCACATGAGCGTGAATTTCTTGGATTTTGAATAGTTTTTACGGGTATTTATGTCGAATAAGGGCATGCTGTATTTTTCCTTGCGACGACTCGTGAAGCACTGTACAATTGTACATTACTGTACAGTTTGTGTACGTGTGCGACGCACATCACAGGATACATGGTAAGCGTATGTAATAGCGTAGCGCTAATTTTATTCCTGGCCTGGCTAGCTAGCTTTGAATGCTCAGTACCAGCAGAGCCGCCGCGCCGGCCGGCGGCACGGTTGCTGTGTGCGCTGGATGGGACATGGCTTTTTATGTCGATTGAATCGTGAGTTCGGAGTGGATTGGCGATTGATCAAAACAGGACTTTGAGGTACGGTAGGAAATTAAATAAAAGCTTTTCTCTTAAGATTGTCAGTTTATAAAAATGGAAACCATTCTAAAATTTAGAAATAGATAGCATATCTAGGCCTATATCAACCCTGTCTCGATATACCTACCGTACCACACTAGAATTTCTAACCTCAAACTTTTAATAGATCTAACGTTAGTCCTAACGTTACAATAATGTACTCTAGCTATTCGAATAGGTTCTACTAACGTTAGTAGGACCCTACTCCTAGTTCTAACGTTAGTCCTACGATCTAGTCGTTTTAGGTTCTCGATCTAACAGTCAATATATCTATGCCAAATCGACCTCAGCCATCAGGCTCGTTACACTCTAGTCCTACATTGAGTTCTTGGTCTAGTCTTCAGGTTGTTTTCATCGTAAAGTCTAGACTAACTACAGGTAGTAGTATTTCTAACATATACATTGTAGATCTCGAGTCTCTTCTACGGTGTAAGTGTACAAGTACTAGATCTAGTACGTAGTAGGCGTATCTCGTGTGTACACGCGTGTGGCCGGCAAGCTAGCTGCTGTACGTATCCAGCCAGCCACTTCGTTTCGTGCTATTGGCATTGATCTGTGTGCTGGTTCCCTTACCAGTCATCGTTAGACTCGATTTAAACTCGAAATAAACCTCCTCCTGGGTAGGTTTAATTTAAACCCAATTTAGACTACAGCTGGACTTAGTAGAATACAAATTAAACCTGGGTTTAAACCTGGGTCTAAACTGGTGGTTTAAACCCAGGTTTAAACCCCAAAAACCCACTTTAGACCCAGGCGTGGGTTTAAACTCGGGTCTAAGTTTTTAGCAGAATACGGGCCTATAGGTTTAGTGACAACTTAACGTCCTTATCATTCTCAACAGACGCTTTGTCCTTGGTGCTTGGCAGTGAGAATCAAACATAATTTGCTGGCGGATATGAGACATAAACAAAGGCTGTTTTATTTCAGAGATTCAGAAGTATGACAATTACAGCAACACCATGTGCAGAACATGTGGAGTAGTCCTTCGGCCCTATAGATCAGTGATAAAGCATTGAAAAACATTGTCAAAAAATTCCCATTTAGAGCGAATTCCCCTTTAATTAAATACCTCGTTTTCGAACGTAATACAAATTCGCCTTAATGACCGTTTTGTATATTATAAATACGATATTAAATCCTTATGGTTGGGTTACTTTTTATTCTGCATTGCTTTTTCAGACTACACTCTAAGAAAGATATAGGTTCAACTGTGCACCTTTCAGACCACAAAGATTTATAGTTACATCCGTAAAGGTGCTCTATGTTGTGTCACACGAGGTCTTAAATGTGGAAATTTGAACCTATTTTTCTTGGGGTGTGGTAGACCTATCAGAGAGGACCACAACCTCTTCATGCGGTAATAAGTATATCTAATTAAAACGGTATTCTTCATATTTCAAATCTGCTGATTCGTGGTTTCTGGAACCTTTGCTTAATACGAAACAACACAATATACAGGGCGTATAAAAAAAGTTACACTTTTGAAAAAGATTGTCTAAATTACATTTCAAACTATCTGAAAGATTTTTTTTTCATATTTATGGATGCCCAATAGTCTCATCTATCAAGTGCAATCAACAAAACAAATTTGTGTTCACGCTTGGCTGAACACTGACGCTCTTTGTCCAGAGTGTGAAAAATGACTTGCGCCAAATTGAAAGGAGATGGAAAATTCAGCCAGCAGTCCAAATAAGTATTCTCATTCAAACAAATTGCTTTTTTTCTCACAGTTTTGATTATGTTATGATAGTTCAGGAATTTTCTGGCAATTTTCTGTCACGTTTTTAAATGATTCCATTGTGTTATAGAACGTTGATTAACAACATCAATATCTTTGAAGCACAGTTATCACAAATCATACACAGACATATCGAACCCACATGCCAGTCACTCAGTCAAGAAGAAAAGTCCGAAATTAATGCATCCTCAGATCATTCAAACAATATAATCAATCCAATCAATCAATCAATCAATCAATCAATCATTAATTCATTCACTCAATCAATCAATCATTTAATCAATCAATCAATCAATCAGTCAGTCAGTCACATTGTATGCATGTTTCATAAAGAGTGGCATATCGACATAGGGAATATCACCTCCTCTCTTTCCCCCGCCTCCGTGGCTTAAAGGCTGATCAATGTTTGAAGAACTTATTTATTTGTTAATTTATTCATCTGATCAGCCGATTGATCATATCAATGACTGAAAAGTTATTAATTGATTATCGGGTTCATTCGTTGAAATAACGATAAAGCTGACAAAAAATCTCAGACAATCATAACATAATCAAAGCTTTAAGCAAAAGAGCAATTTGTTCGAATGGTAGAACTTATTTGGACTGCTGGCTGAATTTTTCATCTTCTTTCACTAATTTGGCGCAGGACATAATGTATACAATGCAAAAGCTTCCGCGGTTCATACATGTTGCAAGAAGAGTCAATGTTCAAGGTGATACGTGGGCTTGATCTCGAAAGGGGGGGGGGTGGCTTGCTTTTTTTCTTTTACATGATCTTCTGACAGGAATCCAACGCGAAGGGAAATACTACCAGCGTTGTATACTGCAATTGTAAACAATAGCCGGGGATCCGGAGACTGCGCAGTGTGTATACTGCAAATAGTCACAGCTAGAAATTCATAATACTAGTAGTTGGGAGTGGGGAATTCCAGAGTCCAAATGAACTGTAAATGTTTCACAGCGTTGAGTGTGCTATCATACTCGATCATTTAGTTACCCGTTAAGCCATACTTCCTTACATTTAACTGGGCATGTTGGCGCAGGTGAAATTAGCGAAGGAATGAGGAGGACGGCTGCGATCACACAGAAAATTGTCATTTGGATCAGCCACCTGCTGAACAGTAGATGTTCCTGACCATCAAAGCTTGTCCGAGAGACTTGTTCGGCATAGCAGCAACAGCTACCGGTATTTCATCTAAATTTGAGTTAAGGTACCGAAGTACAGTATAGGCTACTACACTACAAGTTGAGTGGATTGCTCGCTACAAGGTATTGAGGACTTTGAGGAAAACATTGAACTTCGCAGACTCGGGATTACCGACATATTTTGTTAGCTTATTGTCCTCTGTTATAATTACCGGGCGTAAGTTGTAAACGGCCTATTCAGTGCATAATTTGCTTATAATATATGGAAACACATACTGAAGCAGCTCCTATATTGTGTACATAAATACTACCTACCCCTTAATGAAATCTCAAAAATGTTTTTGTTTCTTTTGATATATGTCAATTATTACTACTGCTGTAGAAATGAATATTATGTGCCTTGTTCTTTTTTTTAAAGATGATTATAGAGAGAAGTGCGATATTAAATAAAAAAACCAAGCAAAACTTTATGTTAGTAGACGTTCGTCTTTATATGCTGTGTGGATGTGGCTACATGGTACGTTATAATAATATGTGGTAAACTTTCCTTTTGTAATTTTGTTTGAAGAGCTATAGAAAAAAAAAACAAAATGGGTTGAAGTTTCTGACTGAGCGCAGAGAGAATATGCCAAATACACACAGATATTTTTAGTGAGAATAAAGTATTATGTTAGTGGCGATTACAGAATGTCGGCTGAGAAGAAACTGCTCATTACTGTATCAGTGTCGAACCGAAAGATTATCTGGCAACCTTTAAAATGTCTCGATCATATTCACTCTATTGCATGTCAACATGTGGCCCAACACTTTGGATGCATGCACATAGAAGGCATTTAACAATCTGAAACGATTAGAACAAGAAGTCTGATTAATATTTTCCCCAGTGTAGTTTCGTATTTCCGATTCTACAGGATCACCTTTATTATCCAATGAATCAAGGACGTTCTAACACACAGGTATTCCTGAAAGATGGCTCAGGAGGTATTGTACTCTTGCCAAGGGGCACTTTCTCAAAAGCTGAAGGTATATTTGAAGAATAGTGAATTATCAGACATTTCCGTCAAGGTCGGATCAAGACAGTATCCTGCTCATCGCCTGCTCGGTGCAGGAAGTAGAACCCTTGCGAAGATGATGAAGGAAAATCCTGGAAAAATCCTCCAGTTGAAAGCCGATGCCACGGAGGGTGAGATTGAGGTCTTTGAGCGGATGTTGAGCTACATGTACACTGGCGAAATTAAGTTTTCAGGAGAGAACATCCGATTGATGATTAGTTGGGCTGACCAACTAGCTCTGCAGGAATTGAGCAAAACAGCACAGGATTGGTTGTTTGAATCGTTGCATGGTGACAGTATGGTGGGAGTCATCAAGTGGCTGAGAGTATCTGATGAAGGTTGTTTCAATACTCTGAAGGACCGTTGCTTCCAAATCTTGGCTCACTACTTCGAATACATACCAGAGACCTCATGGCTAGGACTCTCAGCGGACGAGGTGCTGGTCATCATTGAGAGGAATGACCTTGTTGTGGCTGATGAAGAAACTGTCATCAAGAGGATAGATGCCTGGCTCTTGGGGCATGGACACATTGAAGGTATCAAGAAGTTATACTGGAAGATGGTGAAAAAGATCCGACTTCTGTGCCTTGGGGCTGCCGAGCTAGTCACTGTGAAGAAGACCTCACCACTGGTGCAATTTGTTGATAGAGAGTGCCCGCAATTGTTGTCAAAGGCATTTGAGTTCCGAGCACTCTCCCTCGAGTTAGACGACGATGAAGATAATATGACAGGACAGGAAGATTGCTTCCCATTGGATAAGGAGGATGCTCAGCCAAGACTATACCTTAATGCTGCACCATTTGGCCAGGACAGATACACTTATTCTACGGGAGGGACTCAGGACAAGTTATTTCAAACCCTCCCTGTAGAATCTCGCAAAGATGCGTGGTGTAGCGTCCAAATGAAGAACGGGTTATGGACGGACTCCTCCTTGAAGATGACAGCAAAGATGGAGTCCAAAAAGTCAGGCGATGTTGAGCTATGGCGTGTGAAATACGATTTCGCATTGCCCAATAATCGAGACGATGACGAGCTGCTTGTAGGAATCGGAACAGCCCAAACGAAATACTTTAGGTTCGCTATTGTGACCACGAATCACGATGCAGATGCTGAATTTTACCTGCCGGACAACCCAGTTGTGACTGTGTACCAGGGTTCCTTGCAAGAGGTGCCAAGCTCAGAGGAGGTGTCACATGGCCGCTTTAGAGAATCCCGTCATGTCATCACCATACGCACTCCACCTATATTTGCTGGGGAAAAGCCCGACAAAATTAAGGTAATGACTTGCATTTATGTATCAAATGAAGATGACACGCAGACCCTGAAGTGTGAGGATCAATTTAATGCACTGGACTAGCGATGGACACATACAATTGAGAAACATTTCCATAGATTTCTTACCTTGAATTTTCCATGCAGAGTTCCTTTTGTGAAACATTATCGGCTGCTCGTAAACAAACTCTTTGCAACTTTATTTGTAGCCAGTGAACACCATCATGCATGCAATCTTTTATGTTTGTTTGTTTTGACGCACAATGTGATTTTTTTTCCCCAATATGATTCTTCAAATGGTATTGCATTTCAAAAAAAAAAAATCACTGTAACATTTTCGCTGAAACTGTAAAAACTGTAAGACACCGTGGCAGGTTTTGTATGTTCGTGTGTTTTGCTTTTGTATGAGACATCGTGTCTGTTAGGGTAGGATGCAGGACTTGTAACTTGATCTCTGATAAACATGGTGTAGTCCTACGTGCTTTTAGTTTTAATCAAACAAATCTTGGCAGTATATTTTGTCCTCGCCCGGGCAAACAATCACGTTACGTCCTTCATTTCTTTACGGATACATGAAAGTTTTTGCTTGTTATTTTTTCCTTACCGGAAATGTTACTCAAGGAGGCAGAAGAGAAAGTGATGATAAAAGAATGACAGCAATCACTGGGAAATGTTGTGTACACAAGTCACTTTTGGTATGGTGGGGGAGGGTGTAGAGGGGGAAACGGTTGGTAGCCTCTTGAGATCCAGACTTAGGTGTATTCAGCACATACAGTGTATGAGTGGGACTGCACGAAGAGACATCTTTACAATTTTACCGTTACTTTACCATCTTCTAACAGTAGGTGCCGTTTACATTGTCCACATGGATACTAGAAGATGCCCCTGGCATAGGTACAGTATTTGCAAAAGGAAAAATATTCAAAACCCCGTACCAACTTTCTCACTCATGCAGATTCACATTGTACACTCTTTAAGCTTCACTGTATCTATATTGAGCTTTCTTATACCAGCTGCCTGAAATATATTTGACGGGAAAAAAGGGGGAAATTGAAACGAGGACTTCTGCCATGGTGATGTCAGTATTTAACCTCACGATTTTGGTTCCAATAACTTATCAAATCAGGTTTTGTGTCCAGTCACACCAAACGGAGTGCAAACAATATGAGAAGGGCTCGGGGAGTATGGGAAGATTTTTTTTCTGCATAATATCATACACTGTACCTATATAGATATGCCAAAAAAAAAAAGAGGAAAAAATCCCACTTCAAGGTGATCTGCACTCCATGTTGGCATCGTTACAGGAGTAATCTTGTACAAACTGGAAAGTAAATTTCAGTAAGATTTGACAAATAATGACAAGGATTATTGGATACTAAAATGTCACAGACTTAAGAGAGCGAGAGAGAGATTGGTCACACATTTACGTAACAGACTGTATACATAGCAGACTGTTATTCCGGTTTATCTAATTTAATCTAATACAACTTCATAAGTAATTCCTACTCAACCGACCCCCCCCCCCCATTATCAGCAAAACTCTATACTTTGATATGTCGAATTTACTTTCTGCATTTTGAATTTATTTTACAATTCAAACGTCAGTAGGCCTACCTACATATGAGTGGAAACTAACAGGGCACTCCTGATAGGGCGATGGCAGTATAGTTCATTTGACTTTCATGTACAATTTAGTAACCGAAAACACGGTACATTTGTCAAATCAGTGGAACGTTAGAGACACAGATCTGTGTGTTAGAGACCACCACCTGTAGCACCATGATGTAGAAAAGTTACCTTTCACTTTCCTGAATGGGGCAGACTCTTGACCGCAGTAGTCATAGAAAGTGTGTTCGAGAATCACTTTAGGATACAGAATCCTCGCTCTTTTCATTAGTATACAGTGGTATAGGTATATGACTTTCAACCACACCATGTATATAAGGCAGACATTTGACATGAATATAAGTTGAAGTATTGTTGAGTTTATTTGCAACTGTAAAATGGGGGATTACACACTCTGCAGTTATAACACTTTCTATAGCTTTCCATGAAAGTATCTGCAGAAGTAGTGACATTCAATCTAGGCATTGATTAACCAAAATACTCGTCACAATAGATTTACACCGTCTGTGCTTTCCTCTTAAACATGGAATAGTATACCAATTATCTCTGCGTGAAGTCAAGACTGATGATTCTTTTTTTACGATTTTTTTTACAAACTGGTGATATCCATTTTGATAACGCTTGAGTGCCGCAACGACAGTGTATGGGGTCTAGAATTTAGACAGTAAACATGGCAAATGACTTGTTATATGTTATTGTCTCTCCTGACTGTATTTTAGACATCATTTCCTGCAGTAAATATCATATCATACAATGTTTCATCAGAATTGGTATATACACTGTTGATGTTATAGTTGACTGATCAAATGCTTATAAAACACGACAATGGCATGTTACGTAATATTACAGAACATGACTGACCACAGAGTACGGAGGCATACTCGTCCACATGACAACGCAGCTTGCATATAGCTTGTAGTGCATTCACTTCACACAAGTAAGATATGTGATTCGTAGTTAAGCAATGTACACTTAGTGTCACAAACAATTTTGGCCATACAGCCAAACTGATGTCAGTTGAAAGTTCTGACGGTTAAATTTGATCTTCTAGTACTCTTACGAAGAAGTCTGTATTACAACCGTAAAGAATCGTCTTATGTGGAATAATGTACAATGTCTAAAGCAATAAAGTCCTTCTTGTTTCAAGCTATGCAGTGTTCTCAGTGCACTATTCATGACGTATCCTACGATTAAAGCATGCTAGCATACATAATATTGTGTCAACAGTGGCGGATCCAGATGGGGGCGCAAGCGGCGCACCCCCCCCTTTAATTTTTGTTAAAAACAAAGAAAATAAAAAGAAAAAAATGAAATAAAACCCGGAAGTGGCACCAAAAAATATTAGTCACGCCCCCTTTACAGAATTCCTGGATGCGCCCCTGATCAAGAATGATGTGCTCACCACACAAATGCCAGACTAAGGAGGTTGGGTATATAGGTCATTGGTAGAACACGTCAGCGAAATTTGAGGAAAATCGGACAATCGGTTCAAAAGTTATAAATTGTTCAAGTTTCGTTTGCTTAAAAGACTGCTATAATGCCCTGTCATCACTGTAGGACATCAATAAAACGAATACAAGGAAGTATTCACTCAAACTGTCACGTTACATGAAACGCACACGTTTAATTGACTTTTTACTGTCATTTATTGAGAGTAATATTACTTCATCTGCTTTCTGAAAGAGAGGATTATTGTGCTCTGTCATGCTAGATATATGAAAGTTAATGGTGATATTATGATACAGTAGGCCCTATGTCCTCCCCCCCCCCCCGCCAAAAAAAAAAAAACCAAAACATATAATCGGATTTTCGCATTGATCACTTTCAAAGTGATCAAACAATCTGAAACTATAACTTCTTATCCACATTTTGCAGAAAACCCCATTCAATTTGGTTAAGTGGTCACGGATAAATATGGATCATTGTAAAGCATGTCATGGGTCCGTTTCTTCCAAGTTCAAAACTTGGATGCTCTTGGAACTGGGAATACAATGTACAAAACTTGGAGGGAAGGGATTCCTGACATGCTCTACAAAGACCCTCATTTCTCTTTGACCACTGAAGCAAATTGGAGGAAGTTTTCTGTAAGATTTGGGTAATAAGTGAGTTTCATACCTTGAAATTGCATTTGAATCGATTCACTACCTTTAAAGTTATCGTTGCGGAGGTTCCCGTTGTATTCTTTTTGTAGGGGGGGGGGGAGGGACATAAAGTAGCGCCCATATATGTTGATATACATATATATATATATATATATATATATATACATATATATATATACATATATATATATATATATATATATACATATACATACATCTCAAACCTCTTTATATATACATGTAATTTGCATATCATGTCATATCATATCTCATATCAAGATGAAATAAAGGTGAAATTTGAAGTGTTTATGTATAGTTACTATGTATATCTATACCAGCTATCAAACCGTAACCAAAGTTTTATTTCAATCGGGTCTTCTGGAAAACCTGAATCCATTATCATAAGGAGATGGCAAAATGTGAAATGCAAATCATAGACGTACGTGATAGAAATACCGAACGTGGTATTTAGTTCATTTTATTTTTATTTCCCTTCTTTGACGTTTTCGTTTTTCAGGTTTCCACTGGGGGCCTACTTGGTACAAAAACTGGAAAATATGGCTTCGAATTATAAAATTGTTTTCATGGAAATCTATCACTGTATTTATCACATTTGAATTATTGTAGTTAGAGTCTAACTTAAGAACGATTGTCCATTCCAGCGATGTGAATGTGTTAACACGAACAAGGACGTTTATAAATAAGATAACGTCTTGCATGACTGGAGCATTTTGCACCTATAATTTTGGATCAAGCAACTCAACGATTCACCATCATAATTAGGATAATGTGATCTCATGCTTTACCCATGTCCATGACAATCATCCGACGATTTAACGGCTTATATGAGAAGGAAAGTTAATGCTCTCCATTAAATGACATGTTCATGAGTTAATTAGCTCTGCACTGGGACACAAAATGACCTGCTAATCAAAAAGAAATACACTCATGTCATAGAATCACTTGTGGTGGTTCTTTCATAGCGAGAAAAATACAATTCTTACACATACATTCTCTGGCATCTTTCTTGATATAGCCTTAAAACCATGCTCTGTATAAGTTGACCATGGCGAGAAACATAGAAAACTCTACATGTTGCTCATGTACCCTGATGCATGCATTGAGAAAAAAACAACGGTTATAGCTTATTTCTCTGTGCTTTTACTTTGAGAGTACATAATTTGATAGATGATACAGTTCCGATTTGATAGTAGTCTAATATTAGACTACAAAACATTTGACACGATCTACGTAGGATGAATCATATACTTAGAAACATTATAACGGAAGGTTCCATAATTTCATGGTCTATGAAATCATGTACTGACGTGATAACTGTAATTCTATGTCATGATTTTGCCGCCGTCACGTTTTTGCTTTTTAAAGATCAAAGCTACATCATGGATTCGTAGCTTTGCACCTTGTCTGATGGGCTGAGCAAATTTTGCCTTGCAGTTGAGAATTGCTGTGTAAGGGGATCTAACTTGTTTAGACCGACGATTTACAGACGACATTCTACGTCGTGATTCTGAGCCACTGGCCTTTAAGTATTTTGGTGTTTGCTTGGGCTGGCCAATTGCCATGGCTGCATGATATTTTTGTGAAACAAAAGGCAACTTTGACTTTAACTTTATTTCGATCTGATCCTCTGACACTTTTTTCACAGTCACGCGCAGCACTTTGTCTTTTCCTTTATGGAAAATCTGTTTCTCTCCACCTGCTTTCTTGATCCAAGGAGAAACATGAAGCCGCCTCTGCGAACCAACGGTGATGGCAACGCTTTCAAATCTGGCATCTTGCCGAATCTGGTCTTTGGAGCCATCGCTGTTTGGTGGACGGAGATACAGCCTTGGATCTGGGAACTCATCCGGTAGGTCTCCGTGCGAGCCTTCGCGGAAGAGTGTCTGTAGCTGCCATACTTCCAAAGGTAAATCGGGAAGCTTTTCTGAGGCCCTCAAAAATACAGCAGTGGTTGTCACCTTCAGCAACTGTGCGGCATTCATGAACGGAAAGCGGATGCACTTCAAGACTTCAACAAAGATGTTGTCGTCCTCGCACTGATTGAGCCACGGCTCAATCTTCTCAAAGAGGGCGTACTCGCTCTCGACGACCAAGTCGGGTCCACTGTCCAGTACGAGCAGCAACGTCGCTGCATCGATGTCGAGCAGCTGCTGACCTGAGAGAAAGTTGAAATTTGTTAGAAGGGATTGGTGGCACAGCTTGATGACGTTTGGCACGTTGAATGCTCGGGCCTTCGGCAAAAGCGAAAGCATCGTAACCGCATCACTTGAACTGATGTCGATGAACTCATTACAGAACCCATGAAGTTCAGGGATCATGTATTTGTCGGCAAGTCGGACCAGCGATAAGACGTTGTCAGTGGTCAGGGTTACCGTAGCAGTGTACAGGAACTTTAGAAAATCCTCGAAAACTAGTGCGTCGGTGTCTTCCTCTACCAGTTTCTGTCGGATGACTTGTCCAGAAGCGTTGTCGCTACGTTCGTCACAAAGCTCATCGTGGGGTTGCCAGGTGGGGTCAGATAACATCGTTTTAAAAACTTCACTCCAGGCACAGAGAACTAGACGATGAGCAAAGAACGTGCGATCCCCTACGCTAAGAATCAGATCGCTATACAGTTTCTGAT
Source organism: Diadema antillarum (assembly GCF_040938485.1). Taxonomy (NCBI): domain Eukaryota; kingdom Metazoa; phylum Echinodermata; class Echinoidea; order Diadematoida; family Diadematidae; genus Diadema; species Diadema antillarum. The sequence goes on along the minus strand of NW_027271288.1, from coordinate 677,383 downwards.
CGTATAGTGCTCCAAAGGCAGTGTCTCCATCACCCAGATTTCCTTTTCGCGTGCCTTCTTGCAAGTTCTTTCGAGTGTCCTATACAAGTACAACAATAAAGTACATAAATTTTCATCGTGTAGTGCAATGTACTTGGATAATGTGCCTTTGCTTTCTAGATGAAATGTTTTCACTTCCTTCTCGAAAAGATTAAACAGATTGGCCTAACTGGACAACAGGTGAAGTTATTAAAATGCCATGTTGTTTGATGGACTGCTTATTACACACGATTAATCAATAGCGCAGAGACGTTATGATTAGACAAGAGAGGGGGAGAGAGAGAGACAGGGGCAGTGGGTCTAGCACTCGGCTGAATATCGCAAGTTCACCTTTCGTGCATTCTTGCAGGCTATAAATTCCTCAGAAGAACATAAATTGGGGGGGGGGGGGCCTTCGGCGGGGGACAGGTGTATGGTGCCCGTTCGTAAACATTCTACCATACTGGCAATAACACCTGCCAAGTTTGAATAAAATGTTGATTATGTGTTTCAAAAAGAAGATCAAAATGTGCAAACAGGTTTTGAATTTGGTCCCAACCCCAAGCAATCTGCGAAGGGGGCATCTCCTTAAGATTTCCCATATACAAACCTGATAGCACTCTCGTAAATTCCAATGTACTTTATATGTTTAAGAGAATTCTGGTCTCACTTTTTTTTTCAATTCAATTCAATTTCAATTTATTTTCATGTTTCTCGATGAAAAAACAAATACATCAAATATTACAAAATTGAATAATACATGACATCCAGCCGGGAGGCATAACAGAATATTGCAAACATGATAAGAACATCATAGTCGATCTATGAAAGTTATAATCTGAGAATGAACGCTAAAGAACTATGATGGAACCAAGGAGGTTCTAGAGAATGGAGTCACAACTATCATATTTCCTTTGCTAGATGTTCGAAGCCGCCGCTCAAAAAAAATTTGAAGCATGTGCCAAACAGGATCTGCCGCGCAGATACGAAGACAACTGACTCGTGTCTCACTGCATAATTACTAGCCACTTTCAAAGGAAGATATGTCTTTGTGATGACAACTTTTCGCTATCCCTTCTTATAAAAGGTAGGTGGTACAGACACGAGGATGTGCGAATAGAAATTGAGCAAAAAATGCTGAAATAAAGATGAAAATTACTCGACTGGGCATACCCGGGCACTAATCTCATATATCTATCAATAAAGAATTATACTTGGAGATTACTCCATATTAGTTTCATTTGTGGAAATTATGCGGAAAAGTGATAAAACCAGCTTTCCAGGATGGTACAGTTTTAAACATTTTCACATGACACAGCTCTGATTTACACTTTTGCACAAATTTCTGGACGGAATTGACTTTTGTTTTACATGCTTTATCATTAAGTGAAATTTCATTTCGTTTAATAAATAAATAAATAAATAAGCAAAATATGGTCAACATTATGAAAACGTTCGAAATGAATCTTCAGATTGCTCAGCAAGACGGCGGCGTCGAACATCGATCATCAAAGGCACAAGTGCACCTGTGGAATTCTTTTGTACATCAATAGAAATCTGACAACTGTTTGAATGATTATAGCCACTTGGAACTCCATGTATAAAACCTCGTTGATGGAACCTACCTAGAAGCAAGCTCGTCGAGCGTAGGTCCCAGTCATTAAACTCTAATTTGGGAGACTTTGGGACCCCCAGGGGGGCCCCAAGTGGGGCATGATGCCAATTTAGAAATACAAATATAATATTCAAACATCCCAGCAACAACAACTGCCAAGTCTTGTAAAAATTTGACCACGTGTTCTTAATAAGAGGAAGAACATGTGAAAACTGGCCCATTATAGTCCCTACAAGGGCGCACAGGGGTCATTCCCGTATCCGCCATCTACACACTTGAAACTGCAATCACCACACATAGCAATAACTTAGCTCTTTTACTTCTGGTTCTAGAGATTGTGCTCATTTGTTTGAATATAAGACATTCCAGAAGATGAAAATCTGAAAATTGGGCCCCAATTTGGCCTTCGGGCCAACCCAGGATCTGCCATAAACAAAGTTTACAAGAAATTACAGTCACCAATGTACAAACTCAAAGCCCTAACTAAGCTCTAACACTTCTGGTTCTAGAGAAAAAGATTTTGAAATATTTCTTAATTTTGGGCTCACTGAACAAATCGAGATCCTATCGCCCTGGGGCTGAAACTTGCCAAGTTTTGGGGAAATTTGTAAAGAGGAAGAATGCGAAATTGTTTAATATTTAATTGCTCATAGCAATAGCTCTATCTCTCTTGTTTCTAAAGAAGTGTTTTTTTCTATGTTTGATTTGGTGGCTTTGGTGTCCTCTATCCCCCCCCCCCCCCGCCGGGGGGGGGGGGGGGGGATGGTGCTCGTTTGAATAATTTGAGATCCTACAACCCTAGGGATGCTACCTGCCAATTTTGGTGAAAATCTGTCATGGGGTTTTCAAGAAGAAGCTGAAAATGTAAAATGTTTGTACCTGAATGTCTTGACGTCGTTTCTTGTGTGTATGGGAATAAACTTCATCTCTTCTTTTTGTTAGAACTTCCAAATGTTCGTCTTGTGAATCACTTTCGGAGTAATCACTGTCGTACGTAGACCCGGAATCCTCATCGTAGTAGTAATTGCCGTCGCGATACGGGGAAGCATCTGAATCGCTGGACATCTTGCGTTTCCTTGTTTAAAAAAAAAAAGAAAATAAAAGGTTATATTTTATGCAGGATTTCTTTATTCATAAAGAACGGGAGTAAGGTACACTGCTAACCTTCGATGCTCAGAAGCATACGCGCGTATCAACTGTTGACCTCCTATCTCGCGTTGTCTTATGAAAATAAACAACTCTCATTATGTACCCGAAGTAGAGCAAACAACGCAAATCAATCAATCATGCAGATTGTTCGCCTGCATGAATTTGATTACCATATTGTTTACCAAGCAAATCATACATGCATTTGTACATAAAATGACATATCAGAGCCGTTGAAATAAAAATATAAACTTCCCAGCACTCTGTCTACCATGCTGAATGTGCAAATATGAAGCGACTGCATGCTTAACTACACTGCGAACTTGTATTTTGTTCACTGAATAAATGACATTCATCAGATTTGGACCCATCCAGATCCAATAATCAAGGCATAGGCGTGTGGATACATAATTTTGACCCCAGCAACAGTGTGTGCAATTACCATAATAATAATGTGTATACTCGAATATCACTGTCTTGTATCACGTCGGGGTCACCAAAGTAGGGACTAACATTATTGGGAAAGAGAAATGAAGTGAAATGAAATGAAAAAAAAAACAACTTTCACAATACGCTTAAAATGTAATATAAGTTCTTCTTCTGGCACTTCCTCTCGGCGATGCAGAAAACATCCAAAATACTAAACTACGAATATTATTACATAGGGAGTTACCACTTGCAGACAATAATCATCTCAGAAAAAGGTAAGCTTGAGTAATAAAGGATGAATAGTTGAAAATGACTTCTACAGGGTAATAGACCTATTACATATCAATATCCTACTAGAATTCAACATTTTCAAACATAAAGAAATTAATGTTGTATCCGAAGAGTCTGAAATGCTATTCCTGGACTTTCCCGAAATGTCGTGTTAACTCCACAGTTTCCGATCTGTTTATGATATGTGAGCTGCATGGTCAATGATCTATGAGAACACAGATCTCATTGCCATTGCGTAGATGGGGCACCGCAGTTACCACAACAGTTTCCACACAAGTTCATTAAAGGGATAGTACAGTATAGGTGGAGATGAAAATTGGGCTTTAGCTTTTTTTGCGAGATACCAAGAAAACACTTATGAAATAGTACAGAGCATACCATTTTAAGAGGAATTCAAAGTTTATTTGATAAAAATCAGGTTTGGAATAGCTGAAACATCCAAAAACAAAGTAAAACAAAACGATCGTAATAAAGTGTGGGTCCCACACTTTATTAGATCGCTCTGTTTTGGATATCTCTGCCATTTCAAAACCAACTTTCATCAAATAAACATTGAATCCCTCTTGGAATTACATGCTCTTTCATATTTCATAAGAGGTTTCTCAGTATCTCACCAGAATATGATAAAAACCTGAAGTTAAGGCTCAACCAAAACTATACAATCCCTTTAACGTCCTATATAATTAAAGTAATAAGTTGGAACAAAAACGTAATTGGTTGATGTTGAAAGAGCTCGACGCGATTATAAGTATTTTTAGCTATGTCAGAATGCTGGCATGCTTGACACTCCATGAAGTATTATTTGCAAAGTGACCTCACTCTGTGAAATGTAACAATTTCTAACAAAACAATTGTGACGTCACAAAGCAATTATGACATTGTGCATTGCTTCGTAGCTTCACTCTGTGAAACGAAATATTTTCGATCAAAACAATTTGTAATATCATAAAAGCATTTCTGACATCATGTGCTGCTTTTAAGAAGCAGAGTAGGGTCCCTTCACAACATCGCATCCGAGACGAGACTTCTCGAATCGCATTTCCCCCATTACCCATTTCCCCTTCTTTTGTTTAACCTTTTTGAACCAAAATACTAGTATATAACAAAATTATTACAGTTTGCATAATTTCGAGTTTCTCGTTAAAACTATAGGCCTCGGCACCTCTAAAAGAACTATTCGCTTCGGGACTGCGCCCCTCAGGAAATAATTCTTTTGGAGTCACCTCTTGCCCATAGTTTTAACCAGAAACTCCAAAGGCAAAGTATATTTAGTATACTGTATAGTTGCGCTTCATGGGCGCAGTGCGTATCTTTTATTAGGTTCGCTTTGTTTTATTTTGTTTTTGGATATCTCACTCATTGCAAAACCGATTTTCATCAAATAAACTTTGAATTCCTTTTCGAATTGCATGCTCTTTAACAGTTCATATCGTATTTCCTAAGTATCGTGCAGAAAGTTAAAAGCTGAATCCTTATCTCAACCAATATAAATTCCCTTTAACCTGGACTTAATACGAAACAACACAATATACGGTACATGGAGTAGGCACCCTCCTTCCACATACATGTAGTTTTCTTTAACCAATAGTCAGGTGTGAGCATCAAGTAGATGGTAACACTCACTGCATTGTTTGAAATATAGTGCGAACATTCCAAATGCCAAAAATTCTTGATAAAGTTTGGTATTTCAAGATTACAAGAAGTTTGCTTATTTTGTTCGTTTTATTCACACACGGGTTACAATACCTGCACTCAAATTAAGTACCTTAATTTGGGTCTAATCAGTTTAAGATACAAAAGAGAGGACAACGCAATACATGGGAACATATAAATCATGAAAATCATCCGAACCGCGAAAGGCACGTATTTTTGTCAGATATTGTGTACATTTTAGAAACGGTAAACGGCTACTTTCAGGTGATAGCATTACAGTTACTGGTTTGATGAGCGACTTATCACTTACCAACTGAGCTGCCTCGAATCCTTGTACACAATAACGATGAATCTCTGATTTAGAGGGTATTATAGGAACGCATGAACCAAAGATGAAAGTAACGAGGACATAATGTATCTATACGTACAATACAAAAGCTTCTGCGGTTCATGTACATGTATGTTGCAAGAATTGAAGAGTCAACGTTCAAGGTGATACATGGGCTCGATCTCGAAACGGGGGGGGGGGGGGTCGCTTTCTTTTTTCTTTTACAGTGTATACTGGCAAGAATCCCATGCCAACGGAAATTGGCCAGGGTATACTAGAAACAATTACCGGGTATCCGGAGACTGCGCAATACACGAGACTGCATGCATCGTCACAGTCGGAATTTCAACAGGTTGCATTATATGGGTACTGGGGAATTCCAGAGTCCTCATGAACTGTTTGTGTTTGACAGCGTGGGGAGTCTAATCATACTCGATCATTTAGTGTTCAACTTAGACTTATTTCCTTCCATTAAGCTGGCCATTGTGCACAGGTTGAATTAGCGAAGGAGCGAGGAAGAAGGCTACTATCACACTGAGAAATTTGATCCAGATCAGCCACTTGCTGAACAGCAGATGTTCCTGACCACCGAAGCTTGTCTGAGAGACTTGTTCGACATAGCAACAACAGCTACCCGTGTTGCAACAAAATTTGCTTGAAGGTAGGCCTACTACAGGTTGACCATATTGCCTGTTACAATACACTGAAGTACTTAGTTTGAGGAAAGCACGAAACTTTCCAAGCTTGGCATTACCTATTGTCAGTACATGGCCAGGGCCCCTCTTATATTTCTTTCTAATACTTTTATACTTTAATAGTGGTCGTAAAACGGCCTATTCTGTTTAATGGAAACGCGTGAATAAACGAAGCAGTTCCTAAATTGTATAGATAAATGCTACCTGGTCCCTTAATGACATCTCAAAAATGTTTTTGTCTCTTTTGCTATGCCATTAGTGACAGCTGTAGAAATATATATTTCGTGCCTTGTTCTTTTTTAAGAGATAATCATAGACAGAAGTGTAATCTAAAAACAATCAAACAATGTTAAGCGTTCGTCTTTACATGGAAATTTCTTTTTTTATACAGTTGTTGGCAAAGTGTTGAAGAAAAATAGCAAAATATGCCATATACCTGGTGGTGAGTAAAGTATAGATGTTCCAGCCCAATGTCATCAGATTTGCATTTGAATTAATGAGAAAGCGTTCCAATTCAAGCGATTTTCGTCAACGCTCTACTTCATTCAACTTAGAGAGAAGTTCATTCAATTCAACGACGCAAAGATGGCATTCAATTTCGCGCCAGCAGGATAGACGTTCAGTGTCGTCCCATGTATCAATCTTACTTTAATTTATATACACATACAACTTCGAACTATAATCTAATATTAGAATTCAATCAACATTAACAACCTCTATTTTAAATGATTTATTTATACATGTCTACTTCCCATTTTCAATGTTGAAAATTTAATTTTATAATTTCACTTTTATTTTAAAGTTTACTTAATCAGTTATTTTTTATTCATATTTTAAGTATTTCTCATCTTTCTTCCAATTTCAATTTATTCATTATCAATAATATGGATACAATACTTAAGGTATTGTCATGATTTATCTAAAAAAAAAAATCACGAGCAGCTGTCAAAGTTGTGCATTTGTGAGTTTTACTTCGTTTGACGGTTTGTCGTAGGAATGACAAATTTCAGTATAGTTAAAGGTTGATCCCATTTTACAGTACGTTAAGTTTAGATTATTAGCTCAAACAGATGAGTTACTACGAAGAACATGCAGTAACGAAAATCCTGCCCATATGCTGCAAATGCTTGCCTATTCGTGAATTTGAATTCTTTAAGGTTCATCATGGCAGTGCTGATGCGAATTTGAATACGTTCCTTGTGCAATTTTAATGTGAACGCGCATTTTAAACGTTTATGTGAGAAAATCATCAGATATAGAATGCTAATGAAATTAAAGGCCGTGTCACACCTTTCCGGGCAAGCCTTGCGTGCGACTTGCAAAGAAGAATTTTTACTACCCGGAGGTCCCCGGAATGAGCCGCACATGACAGTACCTACTACGTATCTCAGCCGTAGTCACCCGGTGGTGTGCACGCAAATCTATTTACCCGCAACCATGTTTAAGGCCGTGTCACACCTGTCCGGGCAAGCTACGCGGACTTGTGGCGAGGAGGTAGTTTCCAGCACGTAGAAGATTTTCAGCGGGCGAACAAGAATGCTTGCAATTTTCATTCATGCCTTGTCATACCGTACGGGGGAACTTCTGCGGCTTGACTTGGGGGGAAACAAATTTACTCCAAGGAGCTCTGCGCAGTTGGTCCGCACCTGACAGTATCTAGCGCGTAGTACTTCCCAGGCAATTCTCACGCAGGTACTTCGCAGTCCCGTATGCAGCCAAGATAATGAAATTCTGTGAGATTTCAGCCATTCCGGGCAAGATTTCAGCCCATTTCCGGGCAAGCTATGCATTCTGTTGCGTGTAGGGATTTTCCAGCATACCGGGATTTTCTGAGGGCGAACAAGGATTTGGACGAGTCAGTGCATGTGTCTTACTTGCTGGACGCGTTCTACTTAAATTTTACTTGCGTTATGTCAGTGACGAGGACAGAATGTCGGCTACGACGTAATTACTCATTGTGTCTCTCTTGAATTGAATTATTACTTGACAACCCTTCATATCTCTGGATCATATTCACTCCACTGCATGTCAACATGGGGCCTAACACTTTTGAGTACATGCAAATAGCATGCGTTTAAAATTCTGACACGGCCAGGAGAAGATCAGCCTCTTACCAATGAAGCAATGACATTTTACACACAGGTATTCCTGGAAGATGGCTATGGAGGTATTGTACTCTTGCCAAGAAGCACTTTCTCAAAAGCTCAATGTTTATCTAAAGAATAGCGAACTATCAGACATCTCTGTCAAAGTCGGATTAAGACAGTATCCCGCTCACCGCCTGGTCCTTGGTGCAGCAAGTGGAACCCTTGCAAAGATGATGGAGGAGAATCCTGGAAAAATTCTCCAGTTGAAAGCAGAAGCCACGGAGAGTGAGATTGAGGTCTTTGAGCGGATGTTGGGCTACATGTACACTGGCGAGATTACGTTTTCAGGAGAGAACATCCGATTGATGATTGGTTGGGCTGACCAGCTAGCTATGCAGGAATTGAGCAAAATAGCGCAGGATTGGTTGTTGGAGTCCTTTCATGGTGACAGTATGGTGGGCGTCATCAAGTGGCTGAGGGAATCTGATGAAGGGTGTTTCAAGACTATGAAGGATCGATGCATCCAAACCTTGGCTCATTACTTTGAATACATACCAGAGACCTCATGGCTAGGACTCTCAGCGGACGAGGTTCTGGCCATCATAGAGAGGAATGACCTTGTTGTGGCTAATGAAGAAACATATTGAAAACTTTCGGTCATCTGCGAAGCAGCGCTTCCGCGCGAACGCTACAACACGTAAAACGGGTCAAAAATCGACGCATTTTCCCACAAAATCTGCCATAACTTTTAAACTATTTAAGAAGCAAACTTGGGGCGCCCGGATTCTGAATGTAGACACTTTAGGGATTATTTATGTGTATATATCATTATTGTAACATTTGTAGTCGTGACGCAAATTTGATCAGAAAAGTACCTTTTAAGTAGATTTGTCTATGGCGAACAGTCCAAATTTGACGAATTTGAGCATATTTTGCCGTCTTGCAATTCTTCCACACGGGATATCTCGAGAACGGAAAGTCGCACGAACTTGGGGCGCACGGTTTTAGAAAGTAGAGATTCTGCCCATTTTTGTTATATAAGAATCTTGTTCATTGGTTGAGCAGTCCTGACGCAAATAAGCAGTAAAGCTAGACTACCCAGTCACAATTGCTGTCATAGGGAACGTGTACAATCCACACAGAGCTATCACGTGACGAGACTACCAACGAAAATTTGAGCCGTTGACCTTCACTGTCTGCCGTCGTCAGTAGTGTGAATTCCTGTGATTTCAAGCTTTTGTTTCTCGCCAAATATCATTTTCAATGCAATATCAAGATACGGTGGTATGTGAGACATTATATAGATACGTAGCAGCCTTATGAGCAACATAACTGCTAAGTTTGGGAGCAAAAACAACCAAATATATTTCACATTCCTTCTCATTTTTCGATGATGGCTCTAGTCGGACTGGTGCATTTTCTTCGGAGGTGGTAATAATGTAAGTAGTTGCAACGGTCGCTTGCCACCTGCTGTCTGCAATCGGGTGCTTATATACACGTGTTGTGCACAGGTAATCAACTGAAATAATGTTGTAAAGGAATGATAAGGTCCTAGATTATATCTCAACTGTAGATTTTACCCGATTTCTGCTGCCTACACACAACACACTACGCGTGAAATTATGTGAACATGATGTCCCTCCACGCACGGTGCTGCAGGCCACCCCCATTAACGTGTCGACTAGCCACTCGCCCCACACGCACTCACTTTCTCCAGCGTCTGCTACGTCGGATTTTCTGCGTGAATTAGGGCGAAAGTTTTCAATATGCTGTCATCAAGAAGGTGGATGTCTGGCTCCTGGGACATGAACACGGTGAAGGCATCAAGGAGTTGTACGGGAAGATGGCCAGTAGGATACGACTTCCATGGGTGGGAACTGCCAATCTTGTCTCTCTGACGAAGACTTCACCACTAGTCCAATTTGTTAACAGAGAGTGCCCCCATCTGCTGTCGAAGGCATATAAGGCCCGCGCTCTTTGCTCCGAGATGGACTATGATGAGAATCCAACAGGACAGGGAGACTGCTTCCCACTGGGCAAGGAGGATGCTCAACCAAGACCATACCTCAATGCTATCACATTTAAACAGGAAAGACATAGTCATCCCTCCAGAGGATCTAAAGACAAGAAATTTCAAACTCTTCCCGTAGAATCTCACACAGATGTACCGTGTAGCATCCAGATGAAGAATGGGTCATGGACAGACACCTACTTGGAGATGACTGTTAAGCTGGAGTCCCAAAAGTCAGGTGATGTTGAGGCATGGCATGCGAAGTACAATATCATATTGTGCGACAGTGTGGACGTTGAGGACGTGTACGGGTACTATAATGAACCCTGCAGAGCAAGAATACAACACAAGGGAAAATACTACAGGATAGCCATTGTGACGACAAGTAGCGACAAAGATGCTGAATTTTACCTACCGGACAACCCAGTTGTGACCGTGTGCCAGGGTTCCTTCCAGGATGTGTCACACTTGGAGGAAGTGTCAAATCGCCGCTATCGAGAATCCCATCATGTCATCACTATACGCACTCCACCCATCTTTGCTGGGAAGGAGCCCACCAGAATCAAGGCAATGAGTTTTATTTACATAACGAATAAAGATGATGACATACATGAAGATCTATCTACAGTTAAAGTGACATGATGGGATGGGATGGGAATGAGTTTAATGAAGTTCAAGAATAGCGCCACCCTGTGCCAGACTTTATTATGACGTGTCGCTCGCGTTTGTGGTTTTCGCCACTTCTGGCAGAGACATATGAGCGGTATGTATGTAGATATGAAGCTAGCTAGCAACGATCAGGCAAGTTTGTGTGATGCACACGTTACAATGATCAAATCCAAATTTTCTATGCAAAGTTCTTTTTTTTTTTAGTGTGTGTGTGGAAAAATGTTGGATGCACTCCAACAAATAGGCCCTGCTTTGCAACCTTAGTTACCCATCAAAGACGATCCTACATTGAAAATGCACCTGTACACTACTTTTTAATCAGAAAAAAGAAAAGAAAAGGCAAGTTTGCCTTAATTCCTCAAATGGCATTGTATATAAAGAAACTGTATCTTGTCGGCTAAAGTCAATTTTACTTTTTCTCTTGAATCATAAAAGTGTGAGAGACAGTGTTACAGCTTTGGCATGTTTCTTTTGTTGTTGTGATGTCTGTTAGGATGTATCATTTGTGATGATCCGCAGAGTCTTGGTGTACTGCTAGTTTTAATATAGTAAGTCCTAGCATTCTTTCCTCATCTGAAAAAAAAAATGTTAACCATGTAAATTTCTTTATGGTGACTTGAGAGTTTATCTTTTTTGGTGGTTGTTTTGTACTCTGCTGGACATGCCACTAAAAGAAACAGAATAGAAATCAATAAAAAAGGAACGATCGACTACTACCACTGGAAAATATTGTGTGTATGGGTTGCCCATAGGTGGGCCGTGGATGGGGAGGTGTGGAGGAAAAAATATCAACAAAGAACAGTAGGTAGCACCTTGGTTTGCAGGCTGATGTGGTACATACAGGCATTCAGTACATGCAGCTTATGAGTGGGACTGAATAGGTACATTTACCATTTTACCATTTACTTTTTCTTTTATTTACCATTTCTATGTAAGAGGAGGTGGCTTTTATGTCAGGGCTACGGTTGTACACAATGCCCCAAGTATTACAGTAAACATACTGTAGAAGAGAAAAAAAAAGATTTGAAAACACGATAACAACGTTCCTTTCGGAACTGTACATAAGAGTGTGAGCTGCGCTATACATGTAATTATCTTTCTGTATAGGCACTACCTTTGCAGCTACCTGAAACATTTCTGGCAGAAAAGACAACGAAAATTAAAGCGTGGACATCTGCTATTGTTATTGAAGTATTTTATCAAATCAAATCAGATTCTACCCTTTCATATACTAACTAATTTCCACTCCTTACCACAACTATAACTACTCTATACTTTCTTATGTAAAATATACTTTCTTCATTTTAAATTTCTTTCATAATTTAAATCTAAGTTCACGTGTGAGTGGAAACGAACTGGACATTCTTAAGGCGATAGCACATTTGTTCATCTCAGTTTCGTGTAATTGATAAGATGGTTTGGTGAGAACATGTGAAACGTTTGTGACCGTCTTCTCTTTACCCGAATTTCAATGAAACTTTCAATGATTTGTTTGTTAGAGATTATCGTACATGTAGTTTCATGAAATATCAAAGTTATCCTGAACGTAAAGTTGAACTTTACTTTCAGTTTCCTCAAAACAGACTGATGACTGCAGTGGTCTAGTAAAAGTACCCGTATGTTCCAGAAATGGCTTTAGGATACCTATCCATAGCTCTCTATGGATTCTCTTTGATACAGTACGTGGACTTCGTGACCGGCGGTTTTCTTTTGTGATATCGAAATTTCATTATAACCGAACAAACAAACAAACAATAAAGAACACAGAGTGGATATTTTTGCAGCCTGAAGTTTTGCTTCATTGTAACCGGAATTTTGTTACAACGGTGTTCGTTATGTTAAACGGGAGTGCACTGCAGTAGAAATGTATAAGACATGAAACCAAACCATGTATGAAATGTAAAACCATGAAATTTGACGCGAATGGAAGGTGCAGCACTATTGAGTGTATTTGCAAATGTAAAATGGGAATTACCCATTCTGCAGGTTATGATATAGGTTTTCCCGGCCAATTTCGCACTTTTGTCAGTCCATTTGATAAAAGGTTCATTCAATTTAGCGAAAATCCTCGTCGCTGCACATTCTGTCATTCAAAATTGCAAGTTGGTCGTTCAATTTAGCATTTCGATCAATGAAATTTGCACATGTGCCTTTCGAATTCATAAAACGAGCATTCAAATTGGCACGTGCTCTTCAGTCATTCAAATTCGCCAACACTGGCCGAAAGGGGTATTTCAGTCATTAAATTTCGCGTATGGGCAGTCAAATTCCTAACATGTTCATTCGAATTAACGTCATGTTATCCCTTTTTTGATAGGGTGATAACATTTAAACGCGTATTTCTATATTACTTTTTGTTTCATCCACACACTGTTAAGCAGTAAAAGTATCATATTTTTTACCATATATAACTCGAGTTTGTTGTTCTGTAACCCCCCTTTTCTTTCATTCATGATTGTCATTTTAGGCCTACATGTACCAATGCTACAGATTAACTTCATCTTCTTACAGTCATGACAGCACAAGTTAGATACAGACGTATTTCTCAAGAAGACAGAAAAAGAATTATAGGAACATTCGTTTTTGATGATCATAACCTTGACTTCCTAGAACTGGCCGACACACTCGGAATAAAGTGCTCAACAGCCAGATAAGTTGTGGCCACATGATGCACTATATCTTCGGACTGGAAGAATCACTAAGCACATTGAAAAAAAAAACTGTTGCCAAAATCTCTAAAATAAGTACGAAAGTATGAAATGTAATGACGCTTGCAAAACAATAACTATGTTGACCAAAAAAAAAAATCAAGACAGAACCAAAGCATAAATATGCGTGCTAAATTGACTGCAAAAGATGTTAAATTGGATGCCCAAAAATGAATTTGAATGAACGAGTGCGGCATGTCCGTGATCACGTGACTATGTCATTCTAAATTGAATGAACGAATAACGAAATGGTGCTTGTTTCACGAATTTCAATTGAAAAAGTGTTAATTAGAATGAGGCTAAAGGTAATTTGAATGCTCCAAAATGAATTTGAATGAAGAGATCATAAAATTGAACTACCGAACATGTCATCTACGCTAAATTTTGCTAAATTGAATGCAGCAATTAGGAATTGGACTGACAAAGGTGCGAAATTGGCCGGGAAAACCTATATTTATTTACAGACACCATGTATACCTGCAATTGAATGCTGTGGCTATAAAGGATTTAGAATTTTGACATGTCAATTAGTAAATCACATGTTATGGAACAATAGTTGATGTCATTAATTGATTAGCTAATTATTTTTGTACAGCAAAACACCCATGCGGTGGTGTTCGATTACACTTAGCACATTACGCTGTTGTCGTTGACTGCACAATCAAAATGCTAATGAAAACATGGCGATGGTATGTAGTAGAAAAACTAAATAATTTGGCTGCTGATACAGCAGTTTGCATGCAGAGGCTAGCTTGTGCTTATTGATATTCTCTATAGGGATGGTGTCACAAACTGCAGTGCATTCACTTTATAAAAGCACACTAATACATGGATGTGATTTCAAATGAAAAAACAAGCTCTGTGCTTGGTGACACAAAAATAGTATTTAGATCAATCTGCTTCCAGTTGAACCGCTGCAATTTCATCCAAATTCTACCTTTGCCATTCCATTTAAGTGAAGTTGAATTGTACAAGCATAATTTATGCACGTAGAAATCTATTAAGTTTTATTTGGACTAATGTACACTGCTGATATTCCAAGAGTCCAAAGCAATAAAGTCCTTCTGTTTTCAAGTTGTGCAATGTTCCCTGTGCATTATTCATAGCGTCTTTTACCTTTCATGCATGCGAGCATGTATCAGATATGATGTGCTCACAGCCTCGTTCAAAGGTTGGTGTTGGGAAGGTTTGAAAAGTAGGAAGAATTGTTTGCTGTTGTTGCTGCTCTTATTGTTTTTTAACTCGATATTCTGACTGATTTGAGCAAGAGGAGGTAATAATATAGTCACGTGATTTATACAATAAGTATTGCTTCCAAGTCACAATCCGGCCATCGCTCCTCTCAGGGGTATACACCTATACCTCTGACCTGTAGGAACTTGATTTCTTCTCCCAGCATGCCCTTCAGGATGAATGACCCTTGGTAGGAAATGCTGTGCCTGACGGATCAACGAATAGGTTTCTGGCATTTCAACAGAGATATCAACATAACATAACAGGACATAACATAACATATCATAACATAACATAATTTAGTGAAAATAGGCAATTCTGCCATTACCAACCCTAACCCCCTCCCCACTAACTAACACACACACACACACACACACACACACACACACACACACACTCACACACACACACACAAGGAAAAATAAAGGATCCATCTGGGTGGGACTATTTAATGTGTTTGTATCGTAGCCTGTCATAGTTTCGATGATAATTTCATTTTGGGAATGGCTAAAACATGGCCGAAAGTTCGACAATGATAGGCATATCATGGAGATCGAAGAAAGCACCGTCTGGTGTGCGTGCATTCACTTTAAAAATAATAGGATATGGCAAGTTAAGTGTATAAAACTATTTTATAAGTAACATTAAATACAATGTCAATGTAAAAAATAAATGCAATTGCTTTACGGAAGAAGTGTCTTCAGCGCTTTCCTTGGTGGATATGATAGATTGATGGATAGAGGAAGCTTATATATATATATATATATATATATATATATATATATATATATATGCTGTGCAAACACCAATCAATCGGGGTATATATATATATATATATATAATGTATATATTCATGATCTGACTGTTGCAAATGGATGCATTGCGAATATCAGCTCGACATCATAGATTACCAGCAAACAAAACCTTCACTTTCGACATCTACGATATACCAGGAAGAGTTTTTCGCTTCACTGACGTATTGACATCACAATTCATTAATCTTTAAAGGGCGTGTCGCGAAAGTACACATGTATTCCAGAAAGCATATTCTGTCCATCACAAAAAGTAGAATAATGTGACGTCATGAATTGAATGACGATGCCATCCGATAAAATTTTGTTTGTTTGTTTGTTTGGTTTATTTCTGCATTTTCTTTCTCCGAATACAATTGCAAATGAAAACAAAATGATACAGATACATACAAATCAATACAAAGAAAAATCATTTGCGTAACAACATTCAGTCTGAAGTGGCATAATCATGAATCAAAATAACATATTAAGGCATACTGTATCTATTAACAAAGGAGAAATCAATACAGGGGACCGTCATCGTAAGCAGAGCTTGACGTGGATGAGGCCCTATCTGAATATGTGATACCAATGTAATACAACACCATTATATGTACTCATAAAACTCTTAATCTTAATACACAAAACACATTTTGCTACAGAAAAAAAAAAAGAAAAGAAAAATAGTGACTTGGCGCTTTAAAACAAGAAAAAAAAGCACGCAGCACCATTGACTACTGCATGGTATAGTAGACAATAAAAGTGTAGGTATGTGCGAGTGACAGTGCGTCGTGTGTGCAGGTGACAGTGCAAGAGAGAATAAAAGCTGTAGCATGCCTATTTTGGGGGTAAGGTATACGCTTTTAATACTGAATGTATGCAATATCATTATCAAAGAAAGGAACAGGAGGGAATGAAAAAAAAATATTTAAAAAAACACTTTGCATCGATCAGGGCTTACTGAGATTTCAGAAAAAAAAAAGAAAGAAAAAGTACATTGATCAAAGACTACTAACTAGAAACATATTTCAATAATAAATACTTTTTTAAGTGAGCTTTAAAGGAAAAAAGTGAAGTACACTGCTTTAATTGATCAGGTAGGTTATTCCAGACATCGGGACCGTAATGTCTAATTGATTTCTGAGCTAAAACAGTTTTGGGGTTTACAAGGTGAAAATCTGAAATAAACGCTGCCTTCCAGTGATGGAAATTTAATGCCCCACTGTAAATTATTAACGCGCCTATCTTAGCTCTTAAGTCATATTAAGGCCTGCTCAAAGTCTTGGACACATACAGAATTACATGCTTAACATTAATCATGGAATTTAATATACTCGCCGCCTAAAACCAATTTGTTGATCTACTTTCAACCTTTATTTGTACTACAAATACAATACCGATTTGTACCACATGAGACTGCCATCACACTATAGGCGTTCTTATGATCTGACCACCACAACGACTACGATGACCCCTATACGTGTACTAGATTTAATGATGGACAGTGGCGTAACATTATGCATAACTGAAGTTTATTTATTCATAAAGTGACGGAACGTGAAAAAACCATGTCAAGTCTCCTTTCTGCGCCATATATCACGACGTCGGATTTAGCAAGTCAAAGTATCCTTTCATGTTCAGACATAAATATTTTCGTCGTTTTCTGTTATAACGCTTTTACTTTCATCATTGTGTCTCATCTCCATCATCGAATTACATGGATTCTTACTTTTGCACGTTGCTCTTTCGATTCAGGATTATTTCACTTTAAAGGGCTGGTAGAGTATTAGTGGAGATAAAGATTGAGCTTTTAACTTTTTGCGAGACACAAAGAAACCACTTATGCAATAGTACATAGGATATCATTTTAAGAGGAATTCAAAGGTTATTTGGTGAAAATCGGTTTAGGAATTGCTGAGACATTAAAAAACAAAATAAAACAAAACACTGGTAATAGAAGGTGGGTCCTACCTTTTATTAGGACCGCTTTGTTTTGAATATCTCAACTATTTCAAAACCAATTTTCGTCTGGAAACCTTTAAGAGGTTTCTCATCTCTCGCACACACACACACACACACAAAGATGTTAGAAACCTGATGTTAGTTCTCAATCAAAACTATACCAAACATTGACATATTTACATATTTATGTACCGAGAATTTTCATTTCAACTCGATTTTTCAAAAATCTGATCGAGTCAGTTTAACGACATACACGTTATTGGCGTATTTACGTTTTTTCGCCTTAGATACGAAAAATTCAAGTTCGATCTCTGTTCGAATTTGTTTAGT
Source organism: Diadema antillarum (assembly GCF_040938485.1). NCBI lineage: Eukaryota > Metazoa > Echinodermata > Echinoidea > Diadematoida > Diadematidae > Diadema > Diadema antillarum. Next base: position 659,417 of record NW_027271288.1, on the reverse strand, counting down.
GAACCAAATCTTTTCAATGAAGTGGTTCAGTTCAAGGATTTAGTTGGCTTTCGTAGTACATATAAATGCATTATGTATATATGTATGCTACAGGAGTGTAGTAATATCGCCACAGCGATTTCACACGAACGGCCCTCTAATAAAGCGAGCATCATGCATCTCTATCATATGTGACCCTGCATCACAAAACGCAAAGAAAGTCGCCAGATATTAAATTTTAGTTAAGAGCATAATCTAAAAGAGCAGACCATAAGCTTTAAAATGATGTATAACTCAAATCAAATGGACTTTCTTAACCTATCTAAATACTGGAAAGAAAACACACACTCAGGAAAAGTGTGAACTGAGAAAAGAGGCTCTGAAGTGCAGTGTCTATGATATTCAAGCGCTAAATCTTTACCAAGCCGCGCTTGCTGTGCAACGAATGGGACAAAAAACAGGATGTAAACCACCAGAGTGACAACAATGAAGGGATTATCAGATTAAACTGACATTAGGCGTGCCTTATTAACGCATTCTGTTCATAATTGATGCTAACTTTCAAAGCAGTAGCATCATCTTTTCAAAAATTATTAAAGTTGAAAGTGAAGAGTGTGTACAAGGTTTTTAAGAAATGAAAAGGGGACTCTGAAAACACACCTAATCAAACTATTCTACCAAAAAAAATGTTCAAGATAAACTGCTAAAAAACATACTTTCCTGCCCGTTTTATGATCCCAAATTTTAGCATAGTGTAGAAGAAGACTTGCTCTTTCAGAAAATATGGAAAAGTCAAGATCGGTTACGTAGACCCATTTAATCTTTATTCAGTCCTCACAAAAAATCAGTGTGTGCGACTTTTTGTTCGTTTTGTGGTGCACGGTCACATATGGTGAATTCAGTGTGTCTTTCTGTTCGCCAGAGCCCCGAAGAAACAAACGCTCGATTGCAGACGCCCGCTCAAATAATAATTTTCTACAATCAGCACAAATGGTTACAGGTTAATTTACGTAACTATTTTATTGTTGTGACCACGTCAAATGCTTTATAATACATTTATATCATCACAATTATACCATGCAGCTGTCAAATAATGGCATTATCATGAAGTCTTCTCGAAAAACGATCATCCATAACGTATGAGAAGATGTCCACATGACATTGCATGAGACACAAAGTCACCGTTTCATGGACACCTTTTACAGTTACGATGTTACCAGTTCATGGACACTTTTTACATTTACAAAGTCACCGTTTCATGGACACTTTTTACAGTTACAAAGTCACCGTTTCATACACAATTTTTACAGTTACAAAGTCACCATTTCATGGACACTTTTTACAGTTACAAAGTCATCGTTTCATGAACAATTTTTACGGTTACAAAGTCTTCATTTCATGGACAATTTTTACAGTTTCAAAGTCACCGTTTCATGAACACCTTTTACAATTACAAAGTCATCATTTCATGGACGCTTTTTACAGTTATTAAGTTACCATTTCAAGGACAATTTTTACAGTTACAAAGTCACCATTTCATGGACACTTTTTACAGATGTACAGAGTTACCGTTTCATGACCACTTTTTGCAGTTACAGAGTTACAGTTTTATGAACACTTTTTACAGTTAATAATACACAGTCATCATTCCATGGACACTTTTTATGGTTACAAAGTTGCCATTTCATGGACAATTTTTACGGTTACAAAGTTGCCATTTCATGGACAATTTTTACAGTTACAAAGTCATCATTTCATGGTCACTTTTTACAGTTACAAAGTCACCATTTCATGGACACTTTTTACAGAACAAAGTCACCGTTTCATGGACGCTTTTTACAAGTATTTGAAACGATTGCCCGACCAGAGCAATACGATAAAACAAACTATATGAATGAAGTACGTTTAGCATGGCAAGAGCGCTTTAGTAGTTTACATCACATGTATCTATGTATCAAAATAAGATTTACACAATTTTTGTTTTTTACTACAGTGGGATACTTACGAGGGCTTGCTTTGTCCATGTTTATTACAATGTCACCTGTAGGAAAGCCTTCCGCTATAAACGATTTTAGCCCTGTTAGACCTGCTTATGATCTGGGACTCAAAATGATTCACTTCATATCTATCATTGTGAATCTGGAAACAAACTTGCGTCTTGCAATTAACCGGATTGTCACGGCGGGGCGGGGTACAAACTTCACATACATAGTTTTAGCCATGGACAGTTAACTGTAGCGCAGAAACCGTAGGAGCTCGTTCATTTATAGGAATGTATGGACAAATGATAATATCAATTCTATTTTCTGCGCTTTTTATAATAAAAGAGATATCTCAGGAGATATCTCTTTTTCGATTTTGTATAACACTGAGAGGTATAATATGACACGCGGTGCTATGAAACACTTAGTAACTTAGTGACGTAAAGTCCATGATTAAAAGTTCAATGATGAACATGAATATTGGTGCAGCATATAAAAAGAAAGTGAGGTAACCTTCAATATAATAATGTCAGCATCTCAGATTTTCTGTTGTCAAGGATATGCTGTATAGTCATACTTGTATCTTTCTGCATTTCGCTGATTAAAGCTACACAGACTTCTAGCGCGTCATCCTGCTCCACGGGCTGACTTAATTTCACCTTGCAGTTGAGAATTGTAGTGTCCCTTGAAATTTCTCGGATATATTTCCCGATTCTCTGTGGCGATTCTACGTCCTGAAGCGCGACAACGCTACTGACCTTGATATATCTGGGTGTTTGTTTTGGTTGAGAAATTGCGACAGCAGTATGGTATTTCTGTGTATAAGAAGGCAACTCTACAGTCAACTTTATTTCGATTTGATCTTGTGACACTTTTGACACAAGCACACGCAGGTATTGCTCATTTCCTAGATCAAAAGTATGCTTCTCTCCATCTACTTTCTTCATCCATGGAGAAATATAAAGATATCCCTTCGAACCAACCGTGATAGCAGCATTCCTCTTGGAACCATTACTGCGTAACGATTGATGGAGATACAACCTTGGACCTGAGAACTCATCTGGTAGGCCTCCGTACGAGAATTCGCGGAAGAGTGTCTGCAGCTGCCACACTTTTAAAGATAAATCTGGAATCTTTTCTGATGCCCTCGAGAATACAGCAGTGGTCGTCACCTTCTTCAACTGCAGGGCATTCATGAACGGAAAGCGGATACACTTGATGATCTCGACAAAGATGTCGTCGTTTTCGCATTGGGTGAGCCATGGCTCAATTTTCTCAAAGAGGGCGTACTCGCTCTCGACGACCAAGTCGATTCCACTGTCCAGTATGAGTAACATCGTCGCTGCGTCGAGGTCGAGCAGCTGCTGACCTGAAAGCAAGTTGAAATTTGTGAGAAAGGATTGGTGGCACAGCTTCACGATGTCTGGCATGTTGAATTCTTGAGCTGACGGCAGAAGTGAGAGCATCGTCACCACGTCACTGTTGTCTATGAAGTCACAACAGAGCCCATGAAGCTCAGGGATCATGTATTTATCGGCGAGTCGGATCAGCGATAAGACGTTGTGACTGCTCAAGGTAACCGTGGTAGTGTACAGGAACTTCAGAAAATCCTCGAAAACTAGTGCGTCGGGGTCTTCCTCTACCAGTGCCTGTCGGGTGACTTGTCCAGAAGCGTTGTCGCTACTTTCATCACAAAGCTCATTGTTAGGTTGCCAGGCCGGATCAGACAACATCGTTTTAAAGACGTCACTCCAGGCACAGAGAACTAGACGATGTGCAAAGAACGTGCGATTCCCTACGCTAAGAATCAGATCACTGTACTGTTCCTGGTGGTACAGTGCTCCAAAGGCAGTGTCTCCACCAGGATTCCCCTTGCGAGTTCCTTCCTGCAGGTACTTGCGAGCAGCCTAGAAAGTATAGATTATAACCTTGGTGATTTCTTTTTCTATTATTTAGTGTTTGATAAGATAGCATTTATCAAATGACATTACTCCTGATCACTAACTTTACCATGGCAGAGTAAAGCACATGACAAGACTAACGTACAATAACAATAATACATGTATGGAAGTTTTGCAGGTAGTGGGGCTGGGGTCCCCACTTTTTTTCTCACCATACATAAGAATACATAGAGTGTCACCACATGCCCCCCCCCCCCCCACACACACACATACATTCTTTTTTTTCACCCCGGAAGTGCGAAAGTGTCACTAGAAGAAAAAAAAATAGCTAGAAACCTTGAAACCCGTAAGTGGTTTTGTTTCGTTTTTGCTTTTGTTTTTGTTTTTGTTTTGCTTTTGCTTGTTAACTGATGAGACCCGGAAGTGGCACCACAAGTATAGGGAAGTGCACCCCCCCCCCCAACACACACATATACTTTAATAATTTTGAAAACGATGACGCCGGCCATGTACATATTCTCTATAATCCAGTGTTGCCTAGGAGATGATACCGCAGATGTTTGCATTCAGTGGAAAAGGCGCTTTATGTAGAGTGCGCATATATATAAAAAAAAGGTAATCCAACTTTGGAAGGCTACTATTTTATAATTGTCAGCTATGGAGAGCGCAATGTTGGTTGTGAGGAAAAGGGGAGGGCTCTTCTTCTTTCCATCGATACCTAATAATGTTGACAAACGTCATGCATGACTGAGCACATGAACTTAACAGACAACAATGACAAATTGCATTTTTTCCAAGTTTGCGTGTTATTGCGAAGGAACAATGCATGTCTCACTGCATGGATGAGATCTGTAAATGAAAGTGGTCAAATCATTAGGCCAGCCTGCACGACTGCAGTTGCGTGTTTTAAGGTTTCTTCTCACGTTTTATGGTTCATAACCTTCAACATGGCCACCATGTTGATAACTTGGTCCTTCCCATTAAGGCGAAACCATTATCTATCTTACTCTCTTCAAATTCAAGACACGGTTTGTCACTGGGAGCTATTATGTTTTGAATATGAACAGAGAAAAATGGACTGTGTGGGAGCGACCAAGATATCTGACAAAAGGCCATGTTAAAGGTTATGGACCATAAAATGTTAGGAGAAAACCTAATCTCAAACCCTAAAAACAAATTCTGAACACAAACCTGCATTTGTACAGGCTGGCCTATTTGGCAATTTTCATTGACAGATCTCAACCATGCAGTGAGACATGCATTGTTCCTCGCAAACACGCAAACTTATGCAATTTGTCATTGTTGTCTTTAAAGTTCATGTGCTCAGTCATGCATGACAATTGTCAACATTATAAGGTATCAATGGAAAGAGGAAGAGAACCCCTTTCCCTGCAACCAACATTGTGATCTTCATAGCTGACAATTAAGAAATGATAGCCCTCCAAATTTGGATTACCTTTTTTTATGCGCTCTGTACACAGCAACTCTTAGTGTACCTCTTTCTGAGGTCAAGTTTCTCTTGAAGAGCCAGAGGCATATTTATTGAACTGAACTGCTCCTATCGGATTTGAGTTTTACATGTAGTGAACATACGCTAGTAATTACAGTAAAACATTTTGTCAGACTTTTAGACTCTTGGCCGGGGATAATGGGCTCGTTGCTTCCCTGTCTTCAGTAGGGCCTATTTCAAGAGTAAACTTTTGTGATGAAATCAGAAAAAAAAAATGATAGAGAAAAGCATTATATGGATATAGACATTACAGTAATATAATGGCTTCATCATGGAAACTCTGCGATTCTTATCTTCATATCTGTCTAACTGTAGGTCCTATAATGTCACAATTTCTGTCAGTATGCTTCTATCTATTATGACCAAGATGTACCTGAACCTCTTCAAGTCGTTTTTGGCGCTCATGGAGATCAACTTCGGCATTCCTTCCTGTCTCATGTGCCCATCCCCCGCCGTATAAATATTCATCGTCATCACTGTACCCATAATTGTCATCGTCGTCATCGTAGTAAACGTAGTCCGGTTCGTAATCGTAGTACTCTTCGTCGTAGAAATATGTGGAATCGCTTAACATCCTGCAGTTCTTGAGCTGCGAAAAAGTGATGTGTTACGTTTTTATGAGAACATCAAAAATTCGATAAGATGTAACCAAATTAATGTTCATATTATGAGAGACAATACCACACCGCTATATATGCACGATATTGTATACTAATCTATTCTCTCTGTTCCCATTAGAGTAACAATGGAAGAATTTTGGACATTTATGGTAACAAGCTGATTTTCTTTCAGGATATGTCCAGAAATAAGTATGTGTATCACAGCGTATTATACAAAAGTCTTCATTAATCCTCCTCTGAGAGGGTGTTTTCCGCAATCCAAGGTGGCATGCACAATGGCCGCCGTTTCCTGTTTATTATCATGTAAGTAACCCCAAAACACACTTTCAATATCTGAATAATGTACATCTTGAAACACATAAAAATATGATCCAATAAAATGCTTATTCGCTGATTTCGGAACCACGCAGAGCTAATTAGAAACACTGAGCTCTTCCAACAACCGTTAATGTCCACCATTTCGCTTTCTCGTAAATTTACAATTAAGCACCCCACAGCAATACACGTGTAATTCTGAAGCACAATGAACCAAATCAAATACTTATTCACAGATTCTGAAACACACAGGTACCAATTAACACAATTATTGATCAGTCTCCCGAAATCGCGAATATCCTCCAAAATGGCCGCCATGTCACGTTTTTATCGCATCTTTGCAAGTACAGATGTAGGTCCTATACAGCCTCTATTAACACCCATGGTGTTAAATCTAACATCGATGTTTTTACAGTGTATAATACTTATTATGAAATTGGAATATTATTGAATAAGAGGAAATGTTTTGAACTGGTTTAAAAGTTATTTATCAAATCGCACATAATATACAGTTGTAAATAATACAAAATCGGAATTATGCCATGTGAATACAGGCGTTCTACAAGGTTCTGTACTAGGTCCTCTTCTCTTTTTGCTTTTTGTTAATGATTTGCTGTTTGTAGGCCCTAAATTGTATTCTATGCTATTTGCAGATGATACAAACCTATTTTTCTCAGGCCGGGATGTGCATGAAGTTAACAATATGATTGATTCAGAAATGCAGAAAGTGTATTCTTGGTTTACTGCAAATCGTTTGGTTATAAATATTGATAAAACATGTTGCATGGTATTTAAGACAAAGAATAAGGTAATAGATGAAGATGTTTTACAAATACATATAGGTAATGTCAAAATTAAGCAGGTCAATAGAGTAAAATTTCTTGGTGTTACAATTGATTATGGTTTAACATGGAAAGGCCATTTTGATGATATTTGTATCAAAATAAGTAGAATTGTTGGTGTCATAAATTATCTGAAACATATATTTCGTTTAAAAATTCTTTTGACCATGTAACATGCAATGATTTCCCCACATTTAACATATTGTGCAATAATATGGGGTCATAGTTCATTATATTTATTGAATCGAGTTTTAATGTTACAAAAGCGTGCAATAAGAATACTCTGTAATGTAAATCCGTTTGCACACACTGCAGTATTGTTTAAGAAATTGAAAATTTTGAAAATTGATCAAATTGTGCAATTACAAGTAGCTACATTTATGTTTTCATACTTCAAAGGTGTCTTACCTGTCACGTTCCGTAATTCGTTAACCCCAAATAGTGCAATCCATGCCTACAACACTAGATGTGCCAACGAGATATGTTTACCCTTTTACAGATATAAGCTCTCAAAGACTACGATAGATACACTGGAGCAAAATGCTGGAATGAGTTGCCAACTTTTATCAAAGAGAGTCCAACATAGTCATCTTTTAAACGTAAATACAAAATGGTTTTACTCCAAAGTGCCAATAGGCGTTTTCACATCAGCCCGATAAAAACCCAAGCTCGAGATATTTTTAAATGTAACAAGCCAGAAAAATAGCGCGCTATTTCGAAACATCGGGCTGATGTGAAAACGCCTATTGAGTAATTATTGTAACAATTTTGCCACTTTTCCCCCTTTTTTATTGTGATTTTCTCTGTTGTTTTTGTTCTTTAATGTATGTTTGGTGGAAATTGCGTCCTATTTATTGCTTGTAAGGGAATCGGCCTCGATAGGCTTCAAACGGCCTTTACTGATCCCTCACGTGCTATGTTTGTATATATTTTTCTCTTCTGTTTTATTGTGAATGTGATCTTTTCTTTTTAGCATGTGAAATAAATTCAAATTTGAATTTGAATTCCACACCCTCCCCAGCGAGTTCCTTTTCCATAAACATAGTTAAACACCTTTTTTTTTTGAAATCAAAGTGTGCAGAAGATCTGTCACCCAAATTTCTCAAAAATCTATTTACGAGATAATTTTCATTTGTATTCAAAGAATATTTCAGCTCCCCATTTACACTGGTATACAGTTGCGTCCATACCCACTCTCTCGAAACTATTATTTAGCCCAAAAATGATTCCCGCGATTTCTAAATTTTATAACTTGCTTATTGATAGAAAATTATTTATTGAAATCATGAAATATTCACCCAAGGGTTGCATCCGAAAGCTGATTTTCAATTCTGAAAATGCAAAATCTCCCTCCCTCTATGGTATCCCCTCCCATACTCTTCCCCGTGTTGGTCCCCTTCCATCGCTTTACGATACTAATCTAAAATTGGCAAATTTCCGAATATTTCGTCAAAAAGTGTTGTCTATATTTGTCACTCCAGTTTCATGTGGGAGGGGATATCCCCATTTCGTTAACTCTTCCTTGCTGGGTTTAATTTTATCGAATTAGTACACCTTTTTTGTCGGCAATCACCAAAATAATCCTTCAAATATGTGTATGCGACATATTTTCAGTTCAGTTCTACAAATTAATACAAAAGCTGGAGAGTCTGAGGGATTTTCCTTCCACCCTCTCCCACTGTTATGTAAGCCTTCCATCCGTGGGCTTGTGGGCTGTATGACTCGTGGGTGTCGGTCTCGTGACGTGCACCCCATCCTTCTCCCGCTTGGTCTCCCTCCATAGATCACAGACTTATTGTACAATTATGTAGTTCGTTGCCTACATTCCACTAATGGTGTGTGCCAGATCACCTCTCCATATATTTTCCGAATATCCCACAAAAACATCAGATCTTTCAAACTTTATAAATGCTAAAGCTCCGTCGAGTACAAAGAGGATACCCCATCTTTATCAGTGATAACGCACAGGAGGATCGAACAAGAGCTGAGATACCCCAATACTGAGATACAAAGGCTGAAATACAGCCTTATTAATCATGTACTAATTTATTTGTTCGAATTTGTGCGTAGGTTTTAGAGTGGGTATACCTGTGTGCGTGTTTGTTTTGACAATCATGAAAGAGTATTTTGCTTGATATGATTTCCTCTTCCATTTTATTGTCTGCAGTACCTTCCATTCAATTCTCTTGTCAGATTGCCTGCTTTATTTGCTCATTTTTTCCCTCTTCCTCTTTCAAGTGTATTCTAAATTGGATATAAAATCTGAAGTTGGAGCCCAGCCGTAGAAAGGCTGTCTTCTGCTGGCTCATCCATAATTACGTGTATTCTCTCATAGAATTCCATCTTTATTGTATTCTCTCTCTCTCTCTCTCTCTCTCTTTGGTATGCTATGTATTGTAATCTAACATATTGTTATGTTCTTACTTTTTCATGGGCGTAAAACCCGGGGGGATGGGGGATATATCCCCCCCCCCTCCCGAAATGGAGGAGGGGGTGGCCTGTACAATCATCCCCCCCCCCCCTGAAATCTAAAAAAAAAAAATGGAGGAAGCAGAAATGTGGTTGTATCAATTTTGGCACATTGCATGATGTCCGTACGCCCGCCTTCAGAGAGGTAACAGAGCTGAATAGTATTCTATCTATAAATAATAAATAATATCGACATATTAAAAGGTATCGTCCAGATGTTGACAACGTCAAATAGTATAGGTCTACATGTAACATGCTATGGCGCGAGCAACTCGGGGACCATCTGCAAATTATGTACAATTCAAACATACAAACAGACAATAACAAAAAACTATATTGCCGTATATTTGAACCCCCTCAATTTTCTGAATCATTCCTGAAACGATGATGACTCTGACGACTCAGTCGGGACACATCTGAGCATACACAGGGATGATCAGGGGCATTGATTCTATCTCGGGGGGGGGGGGGGGCAAAGGGGCATTTGCCCCATCCCTATACGGAAATGTTGGGGGGGGGGGCAGACAAATCATTAGTCCAAAAGAAATTCCCGAGATGAGGGCAAATTTCGAACTTCCCTTATATGGAAAATTGTCCAAATACCGCCAGAACTATGCACCAGTTCGTTGAATTGCAATCATAAACATGTCAACGCTCCACTACTGAGTCTCTTTCGTTCTAGACTTTGTACACTTATGAGTTTGATGTATTTCCTAATATTTTATCAAAGAGTGTGCAGCAGATCTTCCACTTACAAAATTCCCTCCAAATATTTCACCCAAAGATGGCTGATTTTCAATTCTGAAAATACAAAATCTCCCGCACGTGAGAGGGGGATAGGCCTACCCCCTTCCATACCCTCCCCGTTCAGTCCTTTCTACTTATAGATTGACAGATTTCCAAATATTTCATCTAAAGTGTGCACCAGGTCTGTTACTTCAGTTAAAAAAAAAATAATAAGTTCCGTGGGTGGGAGGAGATTTCTAGATACTTTTAATTAACGGAGGGTCCCCCCCCCCCAAAAAAAAAAAATATATATATATATATGTATATTATATATATATATATATATATATATATATATATTCTTCTGGGATTTAAATTTTCCCAGATCATAACTGTGTTTACGAGATATTTTCATTTGAATTTCTAAAAATGCAAAAAAACACCCTCGTATCAAGGGGCGTCGATCCAGGAGAACGGGGGCGCTGATGGGGGGGGGGGGATGGACAAACATATCATTCTGATCGCCAATGATTCCCGAAAGGAGGAACATTTCCTTGCGTTTTTGATAGAAAACTGTCCAAATATCTCATCCAAAGGTTGCACCAGATATAATATAGCAGAATTTCAATTCTGGAAATGCAAAAAAAGTGTCTCTAGTATCGGAGGGGGATACCCAAACCCCTCCCCCTTCAAAAAAAAACACACACACACACACACACACACACACACACACGCACACAAAAGATCCACCGCCGGTGGGCGTGGGAGGGGATGCTATCTTCTTTTAATCAACCCTTTCCCCGCTTGATTTCCCATTAAAAAACTGTAGTACCCTTTGGGGATTGACAGCTTTAGGAATTCCTTCAAAACTTTTCATTTGTATTTGTATAATAAGAATGCAAAAGCCCACTAGTATACAGGGACGTTGATCCTGGAGAACTGGGGGGGGGCAAACATGTCATTTTGTCCCTTAAAAATTCCCGAAATGAGTGAAATTTTCTTGCGTTTTGTCCAAATATTTTGTCCAAGGTGTGCACCAGATTGCTAAATTTCAATTCTGAAAATGCAAAATCTCTCTCGCGTGGGAGGGGAATACCCCCTCCCACCTTCTTCCCCATTCAGTCCTTTTCCTATAGACTTAGTACAGATTTAGAATTGACAGATTTCCAAATGCTTCATTAAGTGTGCATCAGATCTACATGTATTGTTTCAATTCTAATAATTTCTACCTCATTCTCTTTTAATCCACTCCAATCCCCCCCCCCCCCTCCCCCGACCGCTCAGTTCCTATCCATTAATATAAACTCTGCACTTTTGGGATTTTTGATAATTTTCTGAATATTCCACACCAAAAAAAAAGCACATCAGATCATTATAATAATATCTCAATCCTAAAAATGCAAAAGCTCCGTCTTGTGATGGGAGGGGCTACAACCTCCCACACCCTCCCCTATAAAATCTCAATTGGAAGTAGAATATGGGGCTTTCTCTACACTGGGGTAGCGACAGCCAAGGGGCGATGGGAGCATCCCCCCCCCCCTCGCCTATAAGATTTGGACCGGGGATTTGGAAGGCGGAAAAAAAATTGCGCGCATACGGTACTGTGTGCATGTACATGAAGCGGATCTCCCTTTCAACCTTTCATCAAGCAAGATCATAATTTTTTTCAATACACCTGTATTTCACTCATAGTATGCACCAGATCGTTGGATTTCAATTTAAAAAATGCAAAAAAAAAAAAATTCTCGTGCTTGGTTGGGGGGGGGGGGGGGTAACTCCTTCCCAAACCCTCCCCCTCTGTGCCCCTTTCCCTATGGACAATGGAATTGTTTGGTAGTCTCTGCGCGACCGCTGGCAGAGCATCGCGAAGCCAGACAACCGACGACCCTTTTTTTTTGTTGGTAAATTCGCGCATGGGAGCATGGAGCTACAAGCTCCATGATGGGAGAAATTCACAATACATTGGAATAAGCGAACGGGGCATGCAGTGCACTATACGGAACAGCCCTAACAAAAAAGTCCTGTGGTACTCCCTGTGGTACTTGTCGGTACCACACAATGTACCACACACTTGTAATGTTACCACAGGAACTGTGTGGTACTGTACCACAGGCTTGTAGGGTACTCCCTGTAGTACGTCAGTACCACACAATGTACCACATAAATAAATGTTACCACAGGAACTGTGTGGTACTGTTTTACAGGCTCATGTGGTACTCCCTGTGGTACTGGTTGGTACCACACAATGTACCACACAAATATATGTTAACACAGGAACTGTGTGGTACTGTGTCACAGGCTCGTGTGGTACTCTGGGATGTACGACAGGGCAGTACCATAAGACATTACCACAGGAAAGTACCACAGGACAGTACCACAAGACAGTATACACACAAATTGTCCTGTGGTATTTTGGGACGTATACCACACGACAGTACCACAGGACAGTACCACATGAATTGTCCTGTGGTATTTTGGGACGTACCACAGGAGAGTACAACAGGAAAGTACCACAGGACAGTACCACAGGACAGTACCACAGGAAAGTACCACAGGATAGTACCACAGGACAGTACCACAGGTATTGTCCTGTGGTATTTTGGGACATACTACAGGAGAGTACCACAGGACAGTACCACAGGATAGTACCACAGGACAGTACCTCACGACTTGTCCTGTGGTATTTTGGGACGTACCACAGGACAGTACCACAGGGCAGTACCACAGGGCAGTACCACAGAGCAGTACCACAGGACAGTACCACAGGAAAGTACCACAGGATAGTACCACAGGACAGTACCACACGACTTGTCCTGTGGTATTTTGGGACGTACCACAGGATAGTACCACAGGACAGTACCACACGACTTGTCCTGTGGTATTTTGGGACGTACCACAGGATAGTACCACAGGGCAGTACCACAGGACAATACCACAGGGCAGTACCACAGGATAGTACCACAGGACAGTACCACACGACTTGTCCTGTGGTATTTTGGGACGTACCACAGGGCAGTACCACAGGACAGTATCACAGGATAGTACCACAGGACAGTACCACACGACTTGTCCTGTGGTATTTTGGGACGTACCACAGGACAGTACCACAGGGCAGTACCACAGGACAGTACCACAGAGCAGTACCACAGGACAGTACCACAGGAAAGTACCACAGGATAGTACCACAGGACAGTACCACACGACTTGTCCTGTGGTATTTTGGGACGCACCACAGGACAGTACCACAGGAAAGTAGTACAGGATAGTACCACAGGACAGTACCACACGACTTGTCCTGTGGTATTTTGGGACGTACCACAGGATAGTACCACAGGGCAGTACCACAGGACAATACCACAGGGCAGTACCACAGGATAGTACCACAGGACAGTACCACACGACTTGTCCTGTGGTATTTTGGGACGTACCACAGGATAGTACCACAGGACAGTACCACAGGTATTGTCCTGTGGTATTTTGGGACATACTACAGGAGAGTACCACAGGACAGTACCACAGGATAGTACCACAGGACAGTACCTCACGACTTGTCCTGTGGTATTTTGGGACGTACCACAGGACAGTACCACAGGGCAGTACCACAGGGCAGTACCACAGAGCAGTACCACAGGACAGTACCACAGGAAAGTACCACAGGATAGTACCACAGGACAGTACCACACGACTTGTCCTGTGGTATTTTGGGACGTACCACAGGATAGTACCACAGGACAGTACCACACGACTTGTCCTGTGGTATTTTGGGACGTACCACAGGATAGTACCACAGGGCAGTACCACAGGACAATACCACAGGGCAGTACCACAGGATAGTACCACAGGACAGTACCACACGACTTGTCCTGTGGTATTTTGGGACGTACCACAGGGCAGTACCACAGGACAGTATCACAGGATAGTACCACAGGACAGTACCACACGACTTGTCCTGTGGTATTTTGGGACGTACCACAGGACAGTACCACAGGGCAGTACCACAGGACAGTACCACAGAGCAGTACCACAGGACAGTACCACAGGAAAGTACCACAGGATAGTACCACAGGACAGTACCACACGACTTGTCCTGTGGTATTTTGGGACGCACCACAGGACAGTACCACAGGAAAGTAGTACAGGATAGTACCACAGGACAGTACCACACGACTTGTCCTGTGGTATTTTGGGACGTACCACAGGATAGTACCACAGGGCAGTACCACAGGACAATACCACAGGGCAGTACCACAGGATAGTACCACAGGACAGTACCACACGACTTGTCCTGTGGTATTTTGGGACGTACCACAGGAAAGTACCACAGGAAAGTACCACAGGATAGTACCACAGGACATTACCACATGACTTGTCCTGTGGTATTTTGGGACGTACCACAGGATAGTACCACAGGGCAGTACCACAGGATAGTACCACAGGACAGTACCACACGACTTGTCCTGTGGTATTTTGGGACGTACCACAGGGCAGTACCACAGGAAAGTATCACAGGATAGTACCACAGGACAGTACCACACGACTTGTCCTGTGGTATTTTGGGACGTACCATAGGATAGTACCACAGGGCAGTACCACAGGATAGTACCACAGGACAGTACCACACGACTTGTCCTGTGGTATTTTGGGACGTACCACAGGATAGTACCACAGGACAGTACCACACGACTTGTCCTGTGGTATTTTGGGACGTACCACAGGATAGTACCACAGGGCAGTACCACAGGACAATACCACAGGGCAGTACCACAGGATAGTACCACAGGACAGTACCACACGACTTGTCCTGTGGTATTTTGGGACGTACCACAGGGCAGTACCACAGGACAGTATCACAGGATAGTACCACAGGACAGTACCACACGACTTGTCCTGTGGTATTTTGGGACGTACCACAGGACAGTACCACAGGGCAGTACCACAGGACAGTACCACAGAGCAGTACCACAGGACAGTACCACAGGAAAGTACCACAGGATAGTACCACAGGACAGTACCACACGACTTGTCCTGTGGTATTTTGGGACGCACCACAGGACAGTACCACAGGAAAGTAGTACAGGATAGTACCACAGGACAGTACCACACGACTTGTCCTGTGGTATTTTGGGACGTACCACAGGATAGTACCACAGGGCAGTACCACAGGACAATACCACAGGGCAGTACCACAGGATAGTACCACAGGACAGTACCACACGACTTGTCCTGTGGTATTTTGGGACGTACCACAGGAAAGTACCACAGGAAAGTACCACAGGATAGTACCACAGGACATTACCACATGACTTGTCCTGTGGTATTTTGGGACGTACCACAGGATAGTACCACAGGGCAGTACCACAGGATAGTACCACAGGACAGTACCACACGACTTGTCCTGTGGTATTTTGGGACGTACCACAGGGCAGTACCACAGGAAAGTATCACAGGATAGTACCACAGGACAGTACCACACGACTTGTCCTGTGGTATTTTGGGACGTACCATAGGATAGTACCACAGGGCAGTACCACAGGATAGTACCACAGGACAGTACCACACGACTTGTCCTGTGGTATTTTGGGACGTACCACAGGGCAGTACCACAGGAAAGTATCACAGGATAGTACCACAGGACAGTACCACACGACTTGTCCTGTGGTATTTTGGGACGTACCACAGGACAGTACCACAGGGCAGTACCACAGGACAGTACCACAGGAAAGTACCACAGGATAGTACCACAGGACAGTACCACATGACTTGTCCTGTGGTATTTTGGGACGTACCACAGGACAGTACCACACGAATTGTCCTGTGGAATTTTGGGACGTACCACAGGACAGTACGACAGGAATTCCTGTGGTAATTTTTGATGTATACCACAAGAGAGTACCACAGGAACTGTCCAAAATCCCACAGGAAAATCATAATATGGTGCTATTCCACACAGAAGTACCACACAGCAAATTAAATTCGTAAGTACCACAGAAAAATGCTACAGGATATTTTTTTTTCTTAACATTTTATACCAGAGGACTATCACATCAGGAGAATATCAAACAGCAGTACCACACAGGAGTACCACACAGGAAAATTGTAAGGCAGAATCAACTGAAATCTATAACAAAAATACAAACAAAAAGGCACATATTAATATTCCTCAATTAATTGATAGATGAGTTATGCTGTGAATTATAGCAATTGATTTGCCATTACTTATCCTGTCCTATACTCCTACAGTATTACCTATTTAGTGAAAGTGCTGATGTAAAGCATGAGAAATTTCATAAGGACTTCTGTGGTACTCCTGTGGTACTCCTGTCGTACAAATTTTTACATAGCTCATGAATATTCATAAAAAGCACTCTAGATTTTAGAAAATACATATATGACTTAAAAAGTCAAAGTATTAATGATGGTACTTACTTTGAACTTTATGAAAGATTGTCTAATTATGTTATGTTATTCCCAATATCATAGATATTGTTATGAAAGTGTAATTTCATATCTTGATAATAAAGTATAATCGAGTTAGTAACCATGCCTTAATGCTTTACGGATAGACGGCCATATATATATGTACTGAAACGGTCGATGGCTACCTAGGAATAGAATATGACAATATAGATCTATTATAGGACTAGATTGGCACTTGGCCATTAGACTCTCGTTTGAGGTTATGTTAGGAGTAGGACAGGTTATTAAGTAGGGCCATGTTTGTCCTGAAATCCATCACTCATCTATCACGAATATTCCTTGATATGTGGCTAAAATTCTCCCAGATTTTTTTTTTCGATCTATCCTGTGTGGTACTCTCCTGTGGTACCATGGAAATGCTGTGTGGTACTGTCCTGTGGTAATGCTGTGTGGTAATGATCGACCTGCGGTACTGTCCTGTGGTACTGTCCCAAAATACTACAGGACAGTTCCTGTGGTACTGTTCTGTGGTACTAGTCCTGTGGTACCGCCCTGTGGTACGTCCCAAAATACCACAGGAATTCCTGTGGTACTGCCCTGTGGTACGTCCCAAAATACCACAGGAATTCCTGTGGTACTGTCCTGTGGTACTGTTCTGTGGTACCAGTCCTGTGGTACTTTCCTGTGGTACTGCCCTGTGGTACGTCCCAAAATACCACAGGAATTCCTGTGGTACTGTCCTGTGGTACTGTCCTGTGGTACCGTCCTGTGGTAATTACCACAGGAGTACCACAGGACTTTTTCGTAAGGGAGGCACACCAAACATACATGGTACTATAAACTAGCATGCCAAGTAATGACAGATAGACCCTATCACTTACCAAAACTGTTCCTTTGAATCCTTACAGACCCATATGAACTTTGAATCAGTGAGAAAAATGGGTAATCTGCAACATATGAATATTCCAATCTTTGAGTAATAAGATCGTCTGTGTACCTACACTGTATGTCGATACTGCGTGTGATGATCGTGATGTGGACGCGTGTTCCCGAGAATATGCATGGATGGCGCCTTCACTTTCTTTTCAAACCTTCCTTGTCTACTGACGGGGATTCCCCATGACGATGAGCATGAGCCAAGCAAAGACAAACTGCACGTGCCATTCAGGTTTATTTGCGGGGCCAATCTAATATCCAGAGAAATGATGGCCCTCAAGGTTGACTATTAGTTTCTACGACAATACACGAATTGAGAAGGTTGTCTGATATGTGATATTACAAACCATGATCAGTCATCTTTCGTAACGACATATAACTTCTTGCTCACTCATTCATCAACGCGTTCAGCGCTTTGTACAGTAACAAGACTGTACAGTTTTGTGAAGTGCAGACGGCTACACTTGGGCTGGTTATGTAAAGGAAAGCCATTGGTCATGTTGGTTCCTCTGACGATCGAGGGAGTTGAGCGTCAGAAATCACAGTGTGGGAAATATATTTTTTATTTGTTCCTTAAACAGAAGAAGTGCTCTTTATTACATTGTATATCTATACATGTACCATTAGGAGTCCCCATGTTTGATTTCTTCATCTTGCTTAATTTCATCACAATTTAGTACAACAAAAATAACAAGCAAGATATAGTAATTTGCCTTGGCTTCCTACGAGTGTTTGATTTCATGTTTCGCTTACCGGTAGTCTGCCAAACAATACAAAATCTTCAGATTCCTGCACATCATTCTTTCAAACACTCGATCACACTTATTTGGACCTTGATTAAATTGTGGAAATGTTTTGTTGCTGATATACGATATTCCCTCAAAATTCCAACTGTACGTCTACAAGCATATATATATATATATATATATATATATATCATATATACAGTATCAATATATATATATATATATGTATGTATGTATATACGAAAAAAGAAAGAAAGCAAACACTTTCATATCATATCATATTATAGGTCACATTTTCATAGAGGATTTTGATTAAAATCAATGTACATGTATTATATACCATAATAAAGCTAATTTTATTGGCAATTAAGCTAATAGGGTAATTGAATAGAATACGTTACGCATGAGTGAGCACATTCGTTTTTGTCCTCCAAGGCACAAAATTAAAAATTGCAAAAATTGACATGTTCTCTTTCATTTGCAAATGCCCTCCATGATAACATTGACAACAAAAGACCAGTTTAACACAATAAGAGACACTAATGAAATAGTAAAAAGAAGTTTTCGTTCTCTTTATCTCTTTATAACCTCTAAGAAAAACAAATATTCTGTGATAAATATAAACTTGAAAAAGCGTTTACTTTTTTTTTCTGAGTGTAGAATAAGAGAAATTCCTATGCTTTTTCCACTGGATAATTTTCCAACTCACCACCAATGCATACATTAAGGTCCTACACAGCGGTCATTACATGTAATATTATGGAATACTTACTCAATAAGCTGCTTATAGTATGCCAAAATTAGCATAAAATTCATGTGATTCAATAATTTTCAGTGAATTGTTAAATTCTTGAGAGGTATATCACATTTTATTTCTATCATGTCAGCATCTTATATGCTCTGATTCTACTACTAACTTTTGACCGGAACTGAAAAATGGTCCTAATTACATGTACAAACTTATTTACACAGAATTTTATCACAGTAATTTGAAAATATTTCATAGTTAGAGTTTGACAATTGTCTGCCTGTGTAACATGATAACGTGTTCAAGAGAAAGTGATTAAATAATTAGGTCGTGCATGACTATAGCGCATTACATCACTATGCATCTTTATGCATAATGACGTATCAAACGGCCCAACTATAATCAAAAATTCAAAGTATGGTATATGATAATGTGCGTTGTCCATATGTTCATACAATGTCAACCGATCAAGCACGAACGGTAATGGTAGTAGTAGGTACCTCTAGTAGCCTAAAAGACACTTGAACGATTTACCTCTCCAGTGCCTTTTCATAATCAGGGACACAAAATGACCTGTGTGGTTAACATTAAAAATGGAATCTCATACTCTCAGGTCATAGAATCAACGGAGCTGCTCGGCGTGGGGACAACAGGTTTCACTGTGGTCCTTTCACTATTCTGTAAGAATTTAACAACTTGATGAGACTGTAATCACAAAAGGTGCCTTCATAATATCCGGCGTTCTTTATTCGAGACACACGCGAGTCAAACAGCCCACGAGTTTGTTTGATAGATACTATTATTTTCTGCAATTCAATATACATAAGTTACATAATCGTGCATGAACATGTGGGAGACATACAAAGTATATTTTAAACAGAGTCGTTTGACTTGCATAAACAACGACATAAAAGGAAATTAATTATACAATATGCAGTATGCATGTCTATGCAGCAGGGATTACAGTAACAATTTCATTAAGAAGCGATTATGTAGAGGGCCGCCATTGTAAGCATTGCTTGAAAAGATGGCCGGCCCGAGGAAAAGGTATAGGGACGTACTAGATTCGTAACAATACAAATGCTGCTGCGAAGATAGCAGGGGAAAATAAACTGATGTGTGATGGTGGTGAATGTGCGTGCAAGTGCTTGAAAGTGCACAAGGGCAGATAGGCTGGAATTAGAATAATGGAATAAATTGGTTTGCTGGAAGAGGGAACGATATGCGAGTTAAAGACAGCCCATGAGTTATACAACCCACAAGTCACACAGCTCACGAATCATACAGCCCTCAGGCCATACAGCCCACTAGCTATGCAGTCCACGAGTTCGACACTAAGCGCACAAAGCTCACGAGTTTGATATAAGTTAAAGAAGCCCTCGAGTTATACAGTCAATACAAGCCCAAGAGACCGACACTACGTAAAAGAGGTCCACGAGACCGACACTGGGAAAAGAAGGAACACGAGACCGACAGTATGAACAGCACCATGGCATCCATAAACTTATGAAGACTGCCTAGTTGTAGAGGTTGTCCCTATATTGGCATAAGGAAGAAATGAGTGCCCGGAAAGGGGGGTTGCTAAGGTGTTACCGCATTAGTTGCCCTTTCTCACCCCATGGAATTTTCAAGATCTTTATTTGTGTGTGCATGTGTGAGTGATTGTGCAAGAATCGATAAAATTCATTAAAAGTGTGCGCCAGATTTTTGTATTTAAATTCCTAAAACGCAAAAGCACAGTCGTTTGCATTTTTTAGGTATTCTTGCTCTCCCTAAAAATATGGAAACGATTAAAAAAAAAAAAATCCGTGCACGGCAATGGTTATTACAGCAAAGTGGGGTCTTGAAAGGAAATGTGGCTGCAATCAATATCAAATTTCCTTAATATTGCCGCATTACAATAATGTTGCCCGAGTTTGTAACAGTTTCCATGAAATAAAAAATGTATATTCGTCGTCCATCTGTTATGCCTTATTTGAGAAAGAAGTGGAATTTATCTTCAAGGACATCTTGTCCCCTTCTGCATACAATCACTAAGGCAATATAATAAAATATATCAATATCAAATATGTGTCATATATATTTGGCGGCCATTTTACAAATATTTAGGTCAGTCTAGAAGAAAAAAGCCTATTAGTTTGTACAATGAAATTTACATGGAATTATTTCACAAAATGATCAATACATACTTTACATCATTTGTAGGGCGAGTAGTAATCAGCTTGAGCTGAAGGTGTAGATTTAGTATGAATTCACAGAAATAACGTAATCCCTATCAAGGTTTTAATTCATGATTCAGAAAAAAAAATCATTCATGAAAACAGCTATTCATCCCTTCAAAATTTTACCGTTTTGAGGAGAGTAATTACAAACACAAGCCCACAAATCGAGAATGCATCGCTGCTATACAACAAGATTTAATCAATTGAATTTCGTATATTTATTTCACAAGGTATGCTCTGGGCCATGGACTCAATGGTTGGATGATTATATTGGAATTTTATTATTTTCTTCATGTTTTGAAGTTTGATGAGGACCATGACATCAAGGGGTGGGGCTTAGGGGTTGAGTGATGATTTTTCAGTTTTTAATGATTGTTCTAAAAAAAAAATGTTTCTGAGAGCAACATGTGTGGGTTCACATGCCTACGTACTAAATTAAATATCTATTTATTTCATTCTCATTTTGTGCAACATGTACTGTACAGTGTATCCCTTAGTAGTGTTCATTCCGGTTTTTGTTTCATGTTTGTAATGTTTATGATATGTATCCTATATTCTTTACCTGGTAGTTAAAAAAAAAACCAATAATTTCAGACATTCTAGTTGCAGAGACAAATTGGTTCTCAAAAACTCAGATAACCGAGCAGTCGGGTGGGATATATAATACTTAACTAGTGGAGCGTTTAAAAAGGGAAAATCTTACATCCTGCTTATATCATTTTTTTATCTTCTCTCTAGAAATGGGGAAAGCTTATTAAATCAGTACGATGCCATTATGAAAGAATTAAACTTGAAGCCACACACAGGCCCGTAGCCAGGATTTTTCAAGGGGGGGGTGCGGTCACTAAAAAAACGGACCTTCGGTACCAATACCAATGATGACACACACACACACACACACACAATTATATATATATATATATATATATATATATATATATATATATATATTCTTTGGACGACCGAACTACAAAAGTTGTACAAGAATTTGCGCGCGAAGCGCGCCGCAAATTGTGAATTTTGACTGTTTTAATGACGATTTAAAGTCTCGAGGAAATTTGTATTTTTGTCTGTTGCATGCAATCGCGTTACGGTATTTCATCTAGGAAATAGTAAAAACTCATTTTGCCAGGAAGTTGCAAAGTTTAATTGTGTTCGAGACTCTGCGCGCGTAGCGCGCCGCAAAATTGAGAATAGTGATTTTCCTGGTGTTGTTTTAACTTTTATTTTTTTTATTGTATACCCGCGTTAGCAGGCCTGAAGCGAGGATTTTTAAAGGAAGGAGGGATTGCGTTAATTAACAAAACGGTCCTTTGATACTGTCCCGGGAGGGGTAGCGACAATTAAAAGGTGGACACCATGCTCATACATGGACTTTCAAAATGGCCCCTAAACGAGTAATGATCATATGATTTTTTCGGGCCTTAAAAACAAGTATTCCTTAAATGTTTCCTGCACCCTAAAGAAGTACTTCATCATGATTGAACAATATACCATTTTCCCAAATTTCGGCCTTTTTGATACCCTTTGATTATATACGCTCGTACATCACACTTTCCATCTAATCCGTGAGAAAAAACGACCCCTATTACCTACGCGTTTTCTTTAGCGAGTATGGTCACGGTGTCCACCTTTCAGTTGGAGTTTTCCATCCCATTGGATGCTGTTTGGAAGATGAAACATTCACTTTACTATACAGTATATCAGCCGTTGGTATGTGAGTTTGTCAAAAACGAAAATAAATAAGAAAATTTTTAAAACAAAATGAATTGTAAATGTGAACCATTTATATTTTGCCTCCTTGTGGTAGGACATTTCCAGCATTTCCGAACTTTCAAATAATCATTTTAGATTTAATAATATTAAAGGTAGTAGATCCGATTCGCAAACATCTCCAATATCAGTCAAGTGTCATATTAACCATCATGCTAAGAAGGTTTTCTTTGTGAAATTTGGAGGTCATTGAAATTCAAAAATTAAACATCCGTTAGCCATTGGAAGAAGTTGAGTGCAAATTCAGACCTCAGGCTTAGTGCTCAGATGTTTTCCTATTTGATTTGATCTGTCATACTGTGTGCAAACTAAGATACATACTGGAATGGTTATTTCTTATTTATTAAATTATAGTAGCATATTTGGTTACTAGCTGTCTCTAGGCATTTTCGAATTTGGGCTGCAAAGAGATCCACTACCTTTAAGTTAGAAGAGAGATAAGTAAATAATGATAAAATAAACAAACAAAAAAGAATGAGTTTCTTTTGTAATACTATCTGACAAACTTTTTACTTTACCATTTTACTTCATAGCTCAGCACTTTCCATTCTCTCTCATACCCTCTTACCCATTACATTTAAATGAAATACAACTAAAATGAGTTTGCGTGCCTGCATAATACTCTTTGGAAATTATAAGTGAAAATGTTCTTAGGTTTTGGCTCACTTTAAAATGAGAACCAATAGAACTGTCACAACATGAGAAAATGTATAAGTAATAATCAACACTACATTTCCGAATTTGGCCTGCTAAGAAATCCGCTACCTGTAAGTTAGAAAAGAGATTAGTAAATAATGATAAAATAAACAACAAAAAAGAATGAGTTTCTACCGCCGTATCCAGAACAGAGCCTGAAACGGTGCAGGCTCAAGAAATCGTTTGTACTATAATACGTCTTGAAGTACTGTGTGATACTGTTGACTCAGACTTCTACAAAGCTGTAAGTGAGAATTGTAATCCAATCCGACTCATTACCTGAGATATTTATGAAAATATATCAATAAAGAATGTAAATTAAATAACGATGCGTCACAATGCAGTCTAACGCTCTCACAATGCTATCATACATAGGGTTTTTTCACTGACTGTTTTTACTCCGGAGCTCTTGCAATATTCAGGCTTTTGTAATACTATCTGACAAACTTTGTACTTTACCATTTTACTTCATAGCTCAGCACTTTCCATTCTCTCTCATACCCTCTTACCCATTACATTTAAATGAAATACAACTAAAATGAGTTTGCGTGCCTGCATAATACTCTTTGGAAATTATAAGTGAGAATGTTCTTAGGTTTTGGCTCACTTTAAAATGAGAACCAATAGAACTGTCACACTGCTGACAACGGCAGACAGTGAAGGTCAACGGCTCAAATTTTCGTTGGTAGTCTCGTCACGTGATAGTTCTGTATGGATTGTACACGTTCCCTATGACAGCAATTGTGAATGGGTAGTCTAGCTTTACTGCAAATTTGCGTCAGGACTGCTCAACCAATGGACAAGATTCTTATGTCACAAAAATGGGCAGAACCTCTACTTTCTGAAACCGTGCGCCCCAAGTTTGTGCGATCTTCCTTTCTCGAGATATCCCGTCTGGAAGAATTGCAAGACGGCAAAATATGTTCAAATTCGTCAAATTTGGACTGTTCGCCATAGACAATTCTACTCATAAGGTACTTTTCTGATCTAATTTGCGTCACTGCTACAAATGTTACAATAAAGATATATACACATAAATAATCCCTAAAGTGTCCACTTTCAGAATCCGGGCGCCCCAAGTTTGCTTCTTAAACAGTTTAAAAGTTATGGCAGATTTTGTGGAAAAATGCGTCGATTTTTGACACGTTTTACGTGTTGTAGCGTTCGCGCGGAAGCGCGGCTTCGCAGATGACCGAAAGTTTTCAATATGTAATAGCTCGCACAAATTGATACATAACATTTGTGTTTGTGTGCATGGGGACGATCCGATGGTTCATACAACAAAAGGGTTTCGTACAATTATTTTTAACATTGTTAAACGTACTCTTCCACATTTACGTAGCATATAATGTGTCTTTATATTTATTTGGATTGTTATCTTGAGAATTGCTAAAAACCGTTATTATGAAAAAGTGGACCTTTCAGAATTGGGGGGGGGGGGGGTGCGTACGCACCCGACGCACCCCCCCCCCCCCCCCCCCCTGGCTACGGGCCTGACACATCGTTCTTGCTATTTTCTCTTTCATGATGTTCATGCAACACCATGTACAGATTGACACTTGTAGTTGACCTATAGATTGCGCTGTTCATCCTGTCAGTCTCTTGGACCTTCTTTGCCTATCAATGCCTATATTATTGTCGGTCTCGCGACCCTTTGTCGCCTAGTGTCGGTCTCGTGAGCCTCTTTTGCTCAGTGTCGAACTCATGGGCTTTATTTGCCCAGTGTCGAACTCAAGGGCTGTATGACTCGTAAGCTGCATGACTCATGGACCTATTTTCAATGTCTGTCTCGTGGGCGGTATGACTCGATCGTGGGCGTCGGTCTCGTTGGATGACCCTATAATTAGGTTTATATCTAGCCTACAGACACACACACACACACACACATACACACACACACACACAAAATGCATTTTGTGCATTTATAGTGACGTATCAAAATAAACAACATCCATCTCAACCTTATTCTTTACACTTTTGAAAGCACAAAATGCACACAAGATGATATTGTTCTGATTTAAAAGCAATGCCGCTAAATACCGATATCGCTACGATGAATCATACTGTGAAATATTATATAGCTTAAAGATCCAAAGCTTTTCAAATCTATAAGCTATGATGCTGTCCGTTCATAACCAACTCGATGGATGTTGATGTTCCCAAATATCGTTGTTTTCTGTCGGCATGCTTTCGCCAACGATATCTCGTTGCATTTCAATGAACAAAGCTGCGCTGATTAGAAGAAATGTGTTGTGTTTGATCCCCTGAGTAAGTTTAGCCTTGCAGTTGAGAATTGCAGTTTCCCTTGAAATTTCAGGATATTCAGCATGCATGGACCGATGATAGACAGACATGGGCATAGATGGTGGTTTTGAATTGTTACGTGTTGCAAAGCCACTGGACTTAAAGTATCTGGGTCTTTCGTTTATGGGCAGGCCAATTACCATGGCCGTATGATAATTTTGTGTGAGAGATGGCAACACTGCCCTCAACTGTATTTCAATCTGATCTTCTGACACTTTTGTCACAAGTACACCAAGGTCGATGTCTTGCCCTAGATTGAAGGTCTGTTTCTTTCCGACTTCTGTCTTTATCCAAGGAGAAGTAAGAATACTACTCGACGAACCAACGGTGATAGGAAAGATCCTTTCTATGGTATCCTGGTGTGCGCTATTCAGGTTTCTGCTTGGTTGACTTAGATACAACCTTGGACCCGAGAACTCATCCGGTAGGTCTCCGTACGAGCCTTCGCGGAAGAGTGTCTGCAGCTGCCATACTTGTAAAGGTAGATCTGGAAGCTTTTCTGAGGCCCTCGAGAATACAGCAGTGGCTGTCACCTTCTTCAACTGCAGGGCATTCATGAACTGAAATCGGATACACTTGATGACCTCGACAAAGATATCGTCGTTTTCGCACTGGGTGAGCCACGGCTCAATCTTCCTAAAGAGGGCGTACTCGCTCGCTACGATCAAGTCGATTCCGCTGTCTAGTACAACTAGCATCGTCGCTGCGTCGATGTCAAGCAGCTGCTGATCTGAAAGCAAGTTGAAATTTGTCAGAAGGGACTGATGGCACAGCTTCATGATGTCCAGCATGTTGAATACTTTGGCTCTTGGTAGGAAAAAAAGTATCGTCTCCGTGTCACTTGAAATATTTTCGATAAACTCACAACAGAGCTCATGAAGTTCAGGGATCATGTATTCATCGGCGAGCCTGGCCAGCGACAAGACGTTGTCAGCGGTGAGTGCCACGGTGGCTGTGTAGAGGAACTTCAGGAAATCCTCGAAAACTAGTGCGTCGGGGTCTTCCTCTACCAGGGCCTGTCGAATGACTAGTCCAGAAGCGTTGTCGCTACGTTCGTTACAAAGCTCATTGGTAGGTTGCCAGGTGGGATCAGACAACATCGTTTTAAAGACATCACTCCAGGCACAGAGAACTAGACGATGTGCAAAGAATGTGCGATTCCCTACGCTAAGAATCAGATCACTGTACTGTTCCTGGTTGCACAACGCTCCAAAAGCAGTGTTTCCACCCACATTACCTCTTCGAGTACCTTCCAGCAAAGACTTGCGAGCGGCCTGGAAAGAGTTATAACAGAGTCAGTGAATTCTCATTGTCTTGTAACTAATTTTAGTAATGAAGCGTCCATGTCTAGACAATACCCGTTTTCGTCATAGGAAAAAGAGTAGGTCTGTCGACTCATCAACAACACTATAGGATATAACAAAACAAAAATTAGTTAAACGTCTTTTCGTTTAAAGGATTACTTTAAATGGTATGGCTAGTAACTGAGTGGGAATGCTTGGGGATGATTGTTCCAATCCTTGTGGGATTCATTTAAGAGTATATTACAATATATCTATTGTGTTGTGTGAAAATAATTTGCTTCAGAATGGTCTCATATTCAAGTAATGTGCAGTTCAATGTTTCCAGGTTAGCATGCCTGTACAGTGTCCGGGCGATCGTTAAAGGGCCGTCAACGATCACGCATAACATCATTTTTTGGGTATCAGTATGTGATAGAGTATACATCAGTTAGGAATAGGATGTAGTATAGGCATAGATGGTAGGACATTAGGAACAGGTTAGGTTGGGATAGGATTAGGAGTAGGAGTAGGGCATATTAATCCCAAAATTGTGCCTAACATAATTCCATAACTAATTAATATGCCCAATAACGGGTGGTAATGACGTGGAAATGCTGGAAGTATCGGTTACATCATACCAGGTAACATTGGTTAAATGCAGTAATATCAGGGTAATATGGGTAAACGCCGTAATATCAGGTGGTAATAACGTGGAAATGCTGGAAATATCGGTTACATCATACCGGGTAATATTTGGTAAATGGAGTAATATCGGGTTCGGGTATTATGAGGGAAAGATTGGTCTTGTACTATTTCCCCGTTCTTACCCACTGGTGTTACCATGGTAACGTTATTATCTATTATTACCCGAGTAATAACGGGTAAAATACCCAGTGGGAATGCAGTATTAAGAAGCTTAACATTTATTTTTTCATACAATAAGATAAGTTAAGATTCTATACCTATATTTCGTCTCACACGACCGTGTCTAATGATAAATACACCTATTCATTCATGAACGTTCTCTGAAAGGACCCTGCCTTTATCATCGCTTGATCATTTCAAGGGGTGTACCGATTTTCAGGTTAAATGCGAATGAAGAAAGCTATTGTGCGAAAAGTATCAGGTTTGGTATGTTCGTGTTTAACTGTTCTAAATTATTTCTGGATCTTTGGATATTTCTTTCCTTCCCATCTTCATCATGAAGACCTTACAGCTATTCATAGGCTAAGTTCAATGTCCGTAAAATTACATTTGAATATAATTTCGACATAATTCCATTAGATCTATGTATACCTGAAAATCTTGACGTTGCTTCTTATGTTTATGGATATCGCATTCATCTTTCCTCTCTGCAAGAAGTCCAAACTGCGTGTGAACAATATCTTCGTAATAGTTGTCGTGGTCGGATCCGAAATCGTCATCGTACATGTTGCTATTTTTTTGCCTGCGAATAATCATAGACGTGTGCAACCTTCGTTATAAATATACATCAAGCATTCATGTCAGTTGCCAATAGATGCTGAAATGTGCATTGAACAGCGCAGTCGCAAATACACTGTTTATAGTCTGGGTGCCAGCTAGGCTGAACCTTGTTTTTAATGTCCAACCGATGTTTTTGATGGTTTTACCCTATTTCGAAGGTGTGGACTTCGAATCTTGATGATGTAACTCTTGCATCCTTAAGGGTTTTGAGATATTCCAAACTGACTGCCGAAATTGGCTGTCAAACTCTGATACCCCTATATCATAAATAGTGTACAACTGGACACCAAAATGAAGTTTTTGCCGAACGTTCAATGTGCTGAATCCTAATATGAATAACGCAACTTTTGAATTCTTAATGATTTAGATTTTCATATAATTTTCAAGATGCACATAGAAGTCATTCCACTTTGCTTCCTAAAAAAGGGGGCCTCGGTGAACTTCCACATTTTTTCTTCTACAGGGCTTCAGTGTTGGAAAGTTTCCTTTCATATCACAATAGGATATACTCTTTCTCGTTCTCTGTCTTGCATTTCCTCTTGTCAGTGCACAGAATATGCTAGATAAACTGCATCATAATGATTACCTCGAAACGTTTACCCACTTGAAAACATAATTCATGTTCATTAACGGAAAGTTAACAAAAAACATTTTCATTATTAAAGTCCGCTTATACTAAACGTTCACCATTTTTTTTTTTTTAGGTCTGCAACGTCATCGTCAGTAATAAACGTCTACAAAACGTTTTTATTAGGTCTTACACGTCTTCGTCTTTAACGATAATAAATTTAAAAAAAAAATTATTACGTCCTCTATGTCTTCGTCATTAGTTTGTATATCATGAATATTCATGCAACAACATCCATGCCTCGCGGCGACACTTAGGAATTATTCGTGGCGGAGGCATATTCAATAAGCAAATATAGTCGATATCTGTCTATTATGTTAGCGTTTAAATCGAATCCTCAGATTGCTCATATGCCATGCAAGAAAGGTGGCGGCATCCAATCCTGATCATCAATATAAAGCACGTATTGATAATCATTACGCATATGTAAAATTCTTTATTTGTGCAATATATGTAACAGAAAACTGTCTGAATGATATTACAGCCATGGCATGTGCCATGTGGAACCTCATCTCTTAAACCTCGATCCTTGGTTGTAAAACGCAGTATACACGCGGGAATAACAATCTCTATACCAATATGGAGAATCACAAAACGAAAAGTAAGTGCACACTTTGTCTATATGTCCTACCTCCGTTGCCATGTATACATAAAGCAGGCTTTGACAATGTCCAGTTTAGACCTGCTAGGCCCACAACAACGCCTCCATGGTTTCCCAAGCGAGATCGTATTCACAGCAATTAACAACTTGATCATGTATGATTTATACGTACCAGCTCTGCTGCCCTGAATCCTGACAAACTGCTGTTTATACTGATTTACAGCGAAAATGATACAAAGACATCAGATACTAAGAAGTACTTTGTACCGTACATGCAATCAGCAATGAGGGCACGAAGCGTTTCATGTCTACATTGCAGTGGATAGCCAATTAATATAATACACATGCACGCTTGCGATCTAAAAATGCTCATTTTCACTCATTTTGGAGTGACGTCAGGGATCACTCGAAGATTTTGGAGTGATCCCTGACGTCACTCCAAAATGAGTGAAAATGAACATTTTCACTCAAAATTCACTCCAATTTCACTCGAAATTCACTCTTTTTTGTATTCACTCTTTTTAGAGTGAATATTTTCACTCGATTTTTTTTAGAGACTAGCAATCCACTAAATGAAATCCTGCGTACTGGACTTCACCGGAGGGGGAAGGTGAATGAAATGATTCGTTAACTGCGGGGAAAGAAACATAAATGAATAGTATAGGTCTACAGTGTACATCAGAGACAGGTCTATTCCTCAGGTGATTACATTCGTGTGTTTGATCTTGGAGGATTCAGTCAGAAAGTTGCAATATTAATGCCAAAAGTGTTCTCCTTTTTCATATATCAAACAAAATACCGGTAAAATTCCATCTAATTATAAAGCATAAAAAGCAAACCGTTAATCCCGTCCAGAAATATCCATGTGCAACTATAGGTGTATGTGTATACCATAGGCTATTGTGAAAGTATTTGAAATCGTACCTTCCTGCAAACCGATTTTATAGCTTTTCCGAGTAATTCCAACAAACAAAAGTATAGCTGATAAATTCATGGCATTATATCTTCTCGTCGTTATCAATTTAGTGGCGTTCTTAGATTATAATCGTATGTCAGATTCATGTCATCTTTATATTCGCGCACCGTGGACCCGCGTGGACCCCCGTGTCTTTGCCATGATGTACCGCTCATAAAGTCCCTTGGTAGGAGATGGCAATCTGGGCAATGCTATACTTCATTAATAAAACAAAACAATATCTTGCTTAGGAGTGACTTGTCAGTAATGCAATGAGACATCAATTCACTTGTCTTCCTATCTGTGGTGCAAGGTATATATACACAGTTTGTGATACATGAACTAATTTGAGTGGTGGCATCGAACATGACACCAAAGCGAGCAGAATTATGTTACGACTCCATGATCTCTCGAACCTCCCGTGTTAAACCAGAGTCCCACTGAAACATTCGACAGGATGTGGTATCATTTTCTTGCGCACTCTCAGATCTCATAGTGTATCAGCCTATTTAACGCGTCCTTCAACCTGATGATGCACATCATTAGGCTGTAAATACAATATGTTAAAATTAGGGGACTACTGTCCAGCAAATTTCAGCATTATTTTAATATGTGTTGGTCTTATAACAAAATTCTACACCGACTAAAGCAAGATTGCCGTCTTACCATTTTGTACACGTTCTCTATCATCATGATGATATAATTATGACCATTAGGCCCCTAATGATTCTTCAGATCATATCACATATCTGTTACAGGAGTATAGAGGACTGGTCCTGTAGTATTCCGGTCTCAACATAATAAGATTAACTTTAACTCGCGTTGCTTTATGAGTTGAGGGCAAAGATTTTGAATTTCTCCCCGCTCCAATGCCTATATATCTAATAAAATTATAAAATTATTAATTGAAGAAGCTTCAACAACTAGGAGGCAATCTGTTCCTGTCGGCAACTACCTACTCTCTGGCTGAAAAACGTACCTCGCAGTTCCTCTATACTACCGTGAGCATTCGAAAAACATGTCACCAGAAATCCTCAACCTTACATCGAGCAACTCATAAACGGTAATCATATCACTCCTTCGTCTCCTGTAGTATAATGAGTGGAGATTGAGTTTTTCTAAGTGTTGTGAGCTATGAAGAATATGGATCGAGTTAAGGAATCATGCGAGTAGCTCTTCTCTGCACTTTTTACCAACTTTGTTAGAGTCCATTTCATATTTGAAATGCCGTAAAATGTTGCCATACTCCGGATGAGGTCGAACCAGTGATACAAACAAGATGGGAAGTATCTGTCGTCATTTGTGAGAAAGTTCTGTGTATAACCCCAATTGTAATTATTTGATTTGCCTTCTGAACAGCTGCTGAATTTACATGTTGGTGGAAATTAACTTCACAAAAGCACAATAGACATTGTCATTTTGTCCGCGTCATCATCACGTTTTGTTACTACCTTCTTTATTTGGTATATAAATTTTGACGAGCGAACGCAGCGAGCGAGCCGAAAATTTTTGTATTTCAGCTGACAGAACATGGAATTCCTGTGTGAACACAATAAACATTGTCATTTTGTCTGCGTCATCATCATGTTTTGTTTTTATCTTGTTTGATTTGGTTTTCTGCCCCCCCCCCCACCATTCTCCCTCCCCCCCCCCCTTCCGGGCGATTTTTTATTTATTTTTGTTGTTGTTGTTGTTGTTCTTCTTCTTCTTCTTCTTCTTCTTCTTCTTTTTTCTTCTTCTTCTTCTTCTTGTTTCTTCTTCTTCCTCTTCGGTTTTTTTTTTATTTTTTTATTTTTTCTTCTTTTTTTTTTGTTTTTTACGCCCCCAGGGAGTGGCGCCCAGGGCACGTTCCCCCTTGCCCCCACCTCCCCCCCCCCCCCGATACGCCACTGATGAAAATAGCGCAGATTGATCTTGATACGCAGTGGGAAACCCCGTCAATTATAGTTACTGTACATGATAGACGCTGTGCCAGACAGTGGGGGAATTCCAAAGCGGGAAACATGCCGTGGGGAAAACCAGTGAATTTACATACTGTTCATACTGAACACATAGCATAGAGTGCACGGGAATCTGAAATGCTTGAGTAGTGCAGATGACATGAATGCACCCTCCGAATGCTATCTAGTTTTTACTGTGACTGTTATAGTACTATAGGCTAATATTGTGTTACTGTTGCTGTAGACCACATGCACGTATACGATCGTTGGAAATTAATAGAGAAAGGACGTCAGAATTTACAGAAGAAAAATATCACATGGCATGAGCAGACGAGGACGCTTTACGACGAACTAAAATAGGTAAGTGTGGCAAGACTACCTTGTATCCTGTATTTAAATACTCGCCTAGCAAAGCTACCAAATCTCACGCATTCTGAGTGAGACTCAAGCATTTAGGGGTCGTCTCATGGCACCCATTTTTCTCACGCATCGGGCAAAGTCTGCGATTTGGGCCCATAATAAGGAGCATAGCTCAGAGGATTAAAGTGATAGTTACAACTGAAGGTATATTTTCCTTTTGTTTTTCAAAATAGGTAAAAAATAGTCACTTAAGTATGCACCTGATCGCACCATTAAGAGCTAAAAACTGAAAAAGCTCCCTACCGTGGGAGGCCACGGGAGGGGGGACCACTCCCACACCCTCGCTTGCGCGCACCTTCGCTCGCCCAGATGCCGAGTCATGAAAAGCTCACTCATAATTTTTTTTTAAAACTTGGCATCCCTGGCCTAGTGTTGCATGATAGACTGCCTATCGCACTATAGGCCCTAACCCGACACTTATGAAAATCGTTTTGCATGCAAGACGAACGAGGGGTCTAGGGCAATTACCCCCTGGGCAATTACCCCGGACCCTTCCCCTGGCCCTAATCCTAATCCTAATCCTAATCCTGAACCTAATCCTAACCCTAACCAAAACTCCTAACCCTAAATCTAACCCAAACCCTAATCTTTACTCTAACCTTACCACTAACCAGTATTTAGCCGGAGGGTAAATGCCCTCTCTGGGGGTAATTGCCCGGTGGGGGTAATTGCCTGGATTCGCGAACGAGAGTTGGATTATTGAAGTGAAGATGAGCTTGCCAGTGCAGAGAATTGTGTAAGGAGTGAGTGAGACATCGACTTAGGATTGAGTGAATGCAGCACACGCCCCCTGGTGGTAGTTCTGTATCATGCGCGTCCGTGATTATTCGGAAATGGGTTAGACCCTAAGGCTATAATTTAGGGGCTCAATGTGGGGGAAAATCCCGAAAAATAGTTGACATGGAGGGTCTTACATGATTTTTTCACCGAGATTTTTCAGTTAGTGGTGGGGTTCTGAATCTTCCCCCAACAATCCTGATATAGTACCCCAAAAAGGGTTAGTTACCTCCCCCCCCCCCCCCCTGCTTGAAAAAAAATATTACAAAAATACAAAAATATTTCAAAAATCACCAAAAAATATATCTTTACGATATTTTGTATTTAAAAAATATACTAAAAATATGAGAAAAATACCTTTAAATATATTTTTGATTTTTTTTTTACATTTAACATCGAATACTGTATGAAAAAAATATATATTCTTTTTTGAATATCTTTTGTGACGTCATGCTGCTACAGCAAAAAAAAATACTGTAAAAATATGTTTTCTAGCTATTTTCATGCCTATATGATTTGGGGCTACAAAAATACTGCAAAAAATTTATTTTAAAATATATTATTATTGTTTTACATGTTCGAGTTTGGACAGAATAAATAACAATTTTCTTGATTTGTATTGATGTTTAAACATATCCCAGAACACATATAGAATGTAGGCCTACATACTGTACAACATGTATATATGAAGACATAACCAATGTCCAAACTAACCTTTCACAGTCATAATCCTACAGCTAGTCTTAGAGCCTTTAACCTACAGATATATCTATACTCCATACCTAGTTGGTACTAGACACATCACAATCACTTATATAGGGCCATTTAGTTATAATGTTTTAATATGTGGTTACACATACGCACACACACACACAAGAGCACATAGATACCTGGTCTACGTAATAGTTTGCTAGTAAAAATGTCAACTGACTTCAGTTTGTACCAACTGAATTCACTTTTACCACAATTTTACATTTTTTTATTTTAAAGCATGTTTTAATGTTTTGCTTATTATTTTGTTTGTTGATAAATAAAGCTGAAAAAATACTGAAAACATGCTGTCAATCCCTTGTTTGAGGCGAGACCCCACTTTCTACGAAGCTGATGGGGTGCTATACCCCCCTAACGATTTGTAGTTTGAGAAGTGGTAGTAGATGTGTTAGCCCACTGCAAAATAGCTTTCTACTCAGGCGTGGCAAACCTGGAGGTCAAGCCAGGGTTTAATGACTGCAACAGCTGTCATATTATGTAAGAGCATGATAAGGATATCTGCCTGTGGCAGACCATTCAAAGTGCACTCAATTTTCTCTATTCTTTCTAAAGTTTTAGATTTTATATTCTATTGAGAAATTCTATAGTCATCCGTTTTGAATTTCGAACGAAAAAATTTGACCCATAAATAACGAAAATACAGGAATAAGGAGAGCATTGTAGAAGTTTGTCGACACACACGCACCATGGAGCTACATAGCCCATGCCAAAACCAAAACAATCTCCTCCTCTCGCGGGTGCCCCCCCCCCCCCCTCCCCTGTGGCGGTGACTGATGCTTAGATTAGGCCAGGGTCAAGAAACAGTGTGTTTTATATCTTTGGTTTTTAAGTCCTTGATTGCCAAGATATACACTGGCATTGTCTACAGGGGTGTAGCTTCTTCAAACGAGAGATTTGCCTCATGAAATATCAATCGCATTTCAAATTTGACAAAAATACCCCCAAATATCCTATCTTTAGAGTATTTTATGAAAAATATGAATAAAATATGCTATTTTTAGAGTATTTTTCAAAATAATCACAAAAATATTCAGTTTGAAAAAAAAATACTGAAAAAGTGTCCGAAAAATATGTAAATTTTTTTTTCAGTTGGAAAAAAACGACGGGCACCTCCTCCCCCCCCCCCCCCCATGAAAATTGTGAAAATAGGGGTAGCATTTGTTGGCCCGATTCTCCTGAATTTCAATGTGCTTACTGCATACAGGTCCTACATATCAGCTAGGTTTTGCTGGCCGCATGTTTACAGGGAAGTACATCACCTTCTCTTGCATAGACCTAGCCAAGCATGATGAGAAAGTCACTATAGACATTCCTATAGCCGTGCAATTGAGCTGAAATTGCAGACACTCTTCACCTCCGAATTTTAACCTTCATTGAATTAGGGGTAATCTTGCCAGTGATCGTGGTGATAGGGGTCACAATCCTGACCCACTTCAATTCCTAAAAGGAGGCCGGGGTATCTTCTCTAAGAATCTACAACAAGCATATGTGTATGGTTGACCACCTGAGTGTCTGTGTGTGTGTGTGTGTGTGTGTGTGTGTGTGTGTGTAGGGGAGGGGGGGCAGAGGGGATTGATGCAGCAATGGTGAGAGGACATTTGCTCCTGCAACAATTGCTCCAGTGTTCCTCCAAGCACTTAGGGTCATGCTCCAGGATTGCGATAGGGCTTCAGGTTTACGGTGAGGATATAGGTTTAGGGTTATGTTTGTGGGTAGAATAATAGTATTTGTTTGGCTGAGCGTGCAGATTTTCATGGGATCAATTGTTGCAGGAGCAATATTAGTAAAGCACATCAGTGAAGATTGAGGACAATATGACATTTCATTCAAAATTAATGTTTTCTGTTTTTTGTTGTTTTTTTAATGTGCACTGCATCACTGAATGTAAGTGCAATGTTAAAATGTTCGCATGTGTGCTAATCTGGGATAATGGTTCCCTTGAGCTACCATTTTTTAGAGTCATTTCTAGAGAGAAGTCGATGCCAAATACATGTATTAACATACACTGATAGTGTATGTTTTGTGAGTGAAGAGAACAGAATGTCAATCACGAAGAAATTATTCCATTATCATGGCATGTCTGGAACCAAATTAATAGTAATACTTCTGCAACTCCTAAACTCATCTTATAAGATCATAATCACTCTGCAGTGTATATTTAAAAAAAAAATCCAACTTTGGAGGGCTACTACACTGTATTTCATAACTGCCAAATACGGAGAGTGCAATGTTGTGAAGAAAGGAGATAACTTTTAAATTTCCTCTTTCCATTTATACCTAATTATGTTGACAGATGTCATCCATTTATAACTGAGCACATGAACTTTAAAGACAACAATGACAAATTGCAAATTTTTCTCCCAACTTTGAGTGTTATCATTATCTCACTGAATCATAATTGAGATACTGTAAATGGAAATGATCAAACTAAGAGGCCATGCAGGTTGCACGACTGCAGGCTTGTGTTTAGGATTGTTGTTTTTTTCTCACATTTTATATTATGGTCCGTAACCTTCAACACGGACATGTTGTCGATAACTTGGTCACTCTCACAAAAGCTAACCCACTGTCCATTTTCACTCTTCATATTCAAGACATGATTTGTCACTGCTAGCTATGTGTTGAATATGAACAGAGAAAAGTGGACTATGTAGGTTGGCCTTTATGGGAGTGACAAAGTTATCAGACAGGTGACAATGTTCAAGGTTATGGACCATAAAATGTTAGAAGAAACCCTAAACACAAACCTGTATTTGTACAGGATGGCCTATTTGACCACTTTCATTGGCAGACCTCATCCATTCAGTCAGACATTGATTGTTCCTTGTGACGCTGAAACTTTGAAAGAGTGTAATTTGTCATTGCTGTCTTTAAAGTTCATGTGCTCAGTCATACATGAGGTTATTTTTTCTGTATTCATAAACTTTCCCACCTAAAAATCACCCTCTTATCCAATCAATCAATGATATTTTACACACAGGTATTCCTGCAAGATGGCTCAGGAGGCATCGTACTCTTGCCAAGGGGCACTTTCTCAAAAGCTCAAGGTATATCTGAAGAATACCGAACTATCAGACATCTCTGTCAAAGTCGGATTAAGACAGTATCCCGCTCATCGCTTGGTCCTCGGTGCAGCAAGTGGAACCCTTGCAAAGATGATGGAGGAGAATCCTGGAAAGATTCTCCAGTTGAAAGCAGAAGCCACGGAGAGTGAGATTGAGGTCTTTGAGCGGATGTTGGGCTACATGTACACTGGCGAGATTACGTTTTCAGGAGAGAACATCCGTTTGATGATTGGTTGGGCTCACCAACTAGCTATGCAGGAATTGAGCAAAATAGCACAGGATTGGTTGTTTGAGTCCTTTCATGGTGACAGTATGGTGGGCGTCATCAAGTTGCTGAGGGGATCAGATGAAGGCTGTTTCAAGACTATGAAGGATCGATGCATCCAAACCTTGGCTCAGTACTTTGAGTACATACCCGAGACCTCATGGCTTGGACTCTCAGCGTACGAGGTTCTGGCCATCATAGAGAGGAGTGACCTTGTTGTGGCTGATGAAGAAACCGTCATCAAGAAGGTGGATACCTGGCTCCTGGGGCATGAACACACTGAAGGCATCAAGGAGTTGTACGGGAAGATGGCCAGTAAGATACGACTTCCATTGGTGGGGGCTTCCAAGCTGGTCTCTCTGACGAAGACCTCACCACTAGTCCAATTTGTTGATAGAGAGTGCCCGCATCTGCTGTCTAAGGCATATAAGTTCCGTGCTCTCTGCTCCGAGATGGGCTATGATGAGGATCCAACAGGACAGGGAGACTGCTTCCCACTAGGCAAGGAGGATACTCAACCAAGACTATACCTCAATGCTGCATCATTTACCCAGCAAAGACATAGTCATCATTCTAGAGGATCTCAAGACAAGAAATTTCAGTCGATTTCCGTAGATTCTGTCACGGAGGTACGATGTAGCATCCAGACGAAGAATGGGTCATGGACACACTCCTCTTTGGAGATGACTGTGAAGCTGGAGTCCCAAAAGTCAGATGATGTTGAGGTATGGCGTGCAAAGTACAATATCATATTGCACAATATCAGTCTATACAATGAGGAGTCCGGGTACTATGAAACCCCCAGGACAAGAATACAGCACAAGGAAAAATATTACAGAATAGCCATTGTGACCACAAATGGCGACAAAGATGCTGAATTTTACCTACCGGACAACCCAGTTGTGACGGTGTACCAGGGTTCCTTCCAGGAGGTGTCAAACTTGGAGGAAGTGTCCAATCGTCGCTATGGAAAATCCTGTCATGTCATCACTGTACGCACTCCACCCATCTTTGCTGGGAAGAAGCCCGCAAGTATCAAGGCAATGAGTTGTGTGTACATATCAAATAAAGATGATGACATGCATGAAGATCTATCTACAGGTAAAGTGGCATGATGGGATGGGAGGGATGGGAATGATTTTAGTGAAGTTCAAGAATAGCGCCACCTGTGCCAGATTTTATTTGAACACGTCGCTCGCACTCGAGGTTTTTGCTATTTCTGCCGAGACCCATGTGACGTATATAGGTACGATAAAGCTAGCTAGCAAAGATCAGGCAAGTTTCTGTGATGCTTGCGTCTCCGTTACAATTATCACATCCAAATTTTCTATGCAAAGTTCTTTTTTGTGGAAAAATATTGGATGCTCTCCAACAAGTAGTCCCCACTTTGCAACATTATGTACCCAGCAAAGACCACCATACATTGAAAACGCATCTGTATGCTACTTTTAAATCAGAAAAAAAAGAAAAGGTATGTTTGCCTAATTCTTCAAATGGCATTGTATATTTTTAAAAAAACTGTATGTGGAGTATCAGCTTGTTGGTTAGAATCAATTTTACTCTTTAACTTGATTCATAAAAGTGTGAAAGACAGTGTTACAGCTTTGGCTTGTTTCTTTGGTTTTTTGTGATGTCTATTAGGATGTAGCTATTGTAATGATCTGTCATATAGTCTTCGTTTACTGCTAATTTCAATCTAGAAAGTCCTAGCAGTATGTTTCCTCACCTGAAAAGATAAATTAACCTTGAAAACTTCTTTATGGTGACATGAGAGTTTATCTTTTTTGGTGGTTGTTTTGTACTCTACTGGACTAGCCACTTAATGAGACAGAATAGAAATCAATAATAAGGGAACGACTACTATCACTGGAAAATATTGTGTGTATTGGTTGTCCACAGGTGGGCCGCGGATGGGGAGGTGTGTAGGAAAAAAATCAACAAAGAAATAGCAGTAGGTAGCACCTTAGCTTGCAGGCTGATGTGGTACATACTATACATGCATTCAGTACATGCAGCTTATGAGTGGGACCGCATAGGTATAATTTACCATCTTACCATTTTACAATTTCTATATCAGAGATGGTGGCTTTTAGGTCTGGGCTACTGTTGTACATAATGCCCCAAATATTACAGTAAACATACTGTAGAAGAGAAAAAAAATAGATTTGAAAACACCGTAACAACGTTCCTTTCTCATACGGGGAACTGCACATAAGAGTGTGAGCAGCACTATATACATGTAGTTATATTGAGCTTTCTGTATAGACACTACTTTGCAGCTTCCTGAAACATTTCTGGAAGAAAAGACGAAGAAAATTAAAGCGTGGATATCTGCCATCTGCTACTTTACCTTCCGATTTTGATTCCAGTTCTTTTAATCATGTCATATTGTACCCTATCACACTAAGTCCCACTATATCCCCACAGCTATCACTACTCTATACATACTTTCTTATGTCAAATATATATTCTTCATTTTTAATTTCTTTAATAATTGAAATTTAAGTTCACGTTTGAGTGGAGACGAACAGAACACTCATAAGGTGATGGCACATTTGTTCATATGAGTTTTATGTAACTGATAAGACGGTTTGGTGAAACATGAGAAACGGTACTATTGCAGTGACCATCTTCACTTTCGCTAAATTTCGATGGAACTTTCACAGATTTGTCTGTTAGAGATCATCCTATATGTAGTTTCATGGAAAAGTAAAGTTATCCTGAACATAAAGTTGAGCTTTAATTTCAGTTTCCTCAAAAGGGCAGACTGATGACTGCAGTCATGGCAGTGGTCAGTAAAAGAACCCGTCCAGAAATGGCTTTAGGATACCAATCCATAATTCTCTCTGGATTCTCTTTGATAGTAGATAGGCCTACATTATGTATGTATAGGACATCAAACCACACCAAGTATAATCAGACACTTGACATGAATAGAAGTTGAAGCAATGTACAGTGTTTTTGCAAATGTAAAATGGGGAATTACCCATTCTGCAGCTTCTGATATTTATTTACAGTTATCATGTATACATATTAGCAGTCTATACTTTCTCTTCCCTTAAGCATGGGGTGGTATCACACTCATTATCTCTCGGTGAAGTTTACTCTATAATGTACATTCACAAATTAGTGATATCCATTTGCCTGCAATTGGATGCTGCGACCAAGGAAGATAAATAATTTAGACATGTCAATCAGTAAATCACTTGTTATGGAACAATTAGTTGATGCCATTGATTGATTAACTAATCATTTTTGTACATCAAAACACCAATGCGGTAATGTTTAATCAGAATTAGCATACTACGCTGTTGTTGACTGCGTAATCAAAATATAATGTTCTAATGAATACATGGCGATGGTATGTTCTAGAAAAATCTAAATAATTTGGCTACAAATACAGCAGTTGATATGCAGAGGCTAGCTAATTAACATTCTCTATAGGGATGATGTCACAAACTGCAGTGTATTCACTTTATAAAAGCACACTAATACATGGATGTGATTTCAAATGAAAAGACAAGCTCTGTGCTTGGTGCCACAAAAATATTATTTAGATTAATCTGCTTCCAGTTGAACAGCTGCAATTTCATCCAAATTCTACTTTTGCCACTCCATTCAAGTGAAGTTAAATTGTAAGAGCATAATTTATGTACGTAGAAATCAATCAAGTTTTATTTGGACTAATGTATTGTATGTCTTGATATTCCAAGAGTACAAAGCAATAAAGTCCTTCTGTTTCCAAGTTGTGCAATGTTCCCTGTGCATTATTCATCACGTCTTTTACCTTTCATACATGCGAACATGTATCAGATATAGATGTGCTCACAGCACATCTATATTGTGTTTTGGAAGGTTTGGAAAGTAGCAAGAATTGTTAGCTGTTGTTGCTGCTCTTATTGGTTTTTTTTTTAACTTGATATTCTGAATGACTTGAGCAAGAGGAGGTGATATAGTCACGTGATTTATACAACAAGTATTGCTTCCAAGTCACAATCTGACCATCGCTCCTCTCAGGGGTATACACCTATACCTC
This sequence comes from Diadema antillarum, assembly GCF_040938485.1. Lineage (NCBI taxonomy): Eukaryota > Metazoa > Echinodermata > Echinoidea > Diadematoida > Diadematidae > Diadema > Diadema antillarum. The sequence continues at coordinate 617,005 of NW_027271288.1, read as the reverse complement.
TGACGAGTAGGAATTTGATTTCTTCTCCCAGCATGCCCTTGAGGATGAATGACCCTTGGTAGGAAATGTTGTGCCTGTCGGATCAACGATTAGGTTTCTGGCATTTCAACAGAGAGAAGATCAACATAAAATAACAATTAAGTGAAAATAGTCAATGTTGCCATTATCACCCCCCCCCCCCGACACACACACACACATACACACACACACACACAAAGGGAACATAAAGGATCCATCTGGGTGGCACTGATTAATGTGTTTGTATATCCTCTCATAGTTTTGCTAAAGACTATAATGGCGAAAGCACAAAGACAGCAAGATCGTGTGCACTATCATGAAAGACTTTGAATGTAGTAGAATACATATGACCAATGAAGAAGGAAATACAATTGTAGCTATTATACCCCACTAACACATACAAGTGTAGTCTGTATGGCGGTATTTTATAGGAATCACTCTAGGTCGGTCGGTCGGTCCAATGCAAAATCTTGTAGATGGAACTACTCAATCATTTTTTTTTTTTATTTGACCAATTAACCCCAAATTTGGCGTGTGACCGCTATTAAAGGAAGATGTGCAAGACACCTTTTTCGTTAGTATTGCATTATGCGTTACCATGGCAGCGGCAAATTAAACAAAAAAAATCTTATAAAATGTTGTGGGTCAAACTACTCTCTCAGTTATTAGCAATTCAGATGAAATTTGGGAAATACGACCAATATAAAGTGTGTTTGGCACATGTGACTGCTATGGTACGTAGATGTGCAAACTTAATTTTTGGTCATTGTTGAACAATGCGTAGCCATGGTAACGGTATATTTTGAATGAAAATCATACAAAAGATTGGCTTCATCAAATTCTGTCAGTTTTTGAGCATTTGGCTTCAAATCTGGCACACGTTACCGCTATATTACCTAGATGTGCAAATTTATCTTTCGTCATTGTTGAAAAATGTGTAACCATGGTAATGGCAAAGTTTCAGTGAAGATCATACAAATATATTGTGAATTCAGCGAACTCCCTCAGCTTTTGAGCATTTGATTTGAAATTTGGCACATTGTATACGTTGTGTAAACCTAACTTTTTGTTAATATCAGACATTTTGTTGCCATGGCAACAGCATTTCTATAATGAAAATCATAGAAATTGCAGATTTATCTATCCTACTCAGGTTTTGAGCACATATGACTATCAGTGAGGAAAAATATAATATTTTCAATGTTGAACGATACATTGCCATGGTGACATTTTTTTTCAATAAAAAGCATACAAAGTAATTGCTAGTTGAGCTAACCCCCTCAGTGTTAAGGGGGGTATTAATCACATCGAATGATGGTTCTAGTTTGAAATATATATTCTTTTTTATTAGGAAGACCAAAAAGGTATGTTTCCTCGTTGATTGGTATTTGCATAGCATATTATCTGAGGCTCCTCCAGAATCCGGGAATGTCTGTTTGTTGGAACATGCGGATGGCTGTCATTTTCATCACACATATACAATACTGTAAAGACGAAAGCAATTTTGGCAATGACTGAAACATGACCGAAGAAAGCACCATCGGGTTTAATTCAATTCAATTCAAATTGAGTTTTTATTTCCTCTAGCACATTTTTGTTGCTGCAAGTGCAAGGAAAGAAAGTACAATGTATACAACAATGTTATTATACATACACATGTAAAACTAATTTTCAAAATATTGGGTTATTGGAAAAGAGAAGCCCACGTAAAAGACAAGCTTGTAGCTTGTAGAAATGTGGGCCAGTCAGAAAATCGAACTCGCAATACAGAAAAAAATATATACAGGAACAAAAGCACAAACACAGGCACAAGACGCTCACGGTAAACAAAGACGTAGGACAAACAAGAGGAAATGGGAAGGGCAGGTTAGAGGGAAAAGGAAGGGAATGAGATGATGAAGGAAAAGGATGAAGGAAGGGAAAAAGAGGGAAGGACTACTAAGAGATAGCAGGGGTCCTCATCGCTTGCAGGGCTATCGACAGACACTACCCATTGTCATGAGCAAAGTAATCAATATACAAAATTCGGATAATGAGATGAAAAAAAAATGTTATTCAAATGTTATCTAAAAACAAACCAAAACTGTTTCTAATTTTCTCTTAAATACAGCAACGCTTGATGCATCTTTTAATTTATCACTTAGTTGGTTCCAAAAGCTTGGTCCTGCCTAAACAAAAATATTCTGTGCGAGGATGGTACTGCGTAAAGGTAAATGAAACCCATTGGATTTTTCTGTCTAAACTAACATTTCTACAAAATATATCATCAAATACTTTAGGCAACTCATTTCTTTATAATTCAACATTAATTGTCCCAATTGATATAAACATATATCTTTAGCCTTTAAAATTTTACTATTCAAAAACAATTCGTCAGTGTGGCCACATGATTGTAAGTGATATATAATTCTCAAAACCTTTTTTTTGTAAGAAATACATATTTTCAATCAAATATTGATGAGTATTTTCCCAAGCAAGTATTCCATAGTTCAGATATGGAAATAAAAGCTGGATTATAAATTAAGTAACGTATTGGTGGGAAAGAAATGCTTTAACTTATAGTGCTAATACCAACATTCCGGGATATAATTTTCAACAATTAGTGACATTAAATTGCCAAGACAACTGACTGTCAACATAAAAATTAAGAAATTTAATCGATAAACCATTTCCAGGGGGGTGCCATCAAGCATAACATTGCCTGGCAGCTTTTCAAGGGAATTACTAAAAAGCATTGACTTTGTCTTTTGCAAATTGAGAAATAATTTATTAGCCCGTATTCCCATTGTGTATCATGTTTCAACTCTTCACTGATAATTTGTAAAAGAATTTCGGAGTCTCTGTGGGATTAAAAAAGACTGGAGTCATCGGCAAATAGAATACAAGAGAGCGTAGCAGAATATCTATGAAAATCATTGATACAAATAATAAATCAAAAGGGGCCTAATAGAATACCTTGCACAAAGAGACAATATGTTGCCTGTTGGATAGGTAGCTCCTGAACCACTCAAAGGCCTTTCCACGGAAGCCGTAATGCTGTAACTTATAGAGTAAGATTTCAGGATTAATCGTGTCAATAGCCTTGGAGAAGTCCTGGAAAACACTAATCGTATGTGAAAAATTTTCTACTGAGGTGGTTCTATAATATAAATGCAAGTAAAGTATGGGTAGTATTACCAAATGGATAGTAAATCCAAACCGGAAATCAACCAAAGAATCAGAATGATTTTAAAAACATTGTTCGGAAATCTATTACTCTTTCTGAAATTTAAGTGAAATATTGGCCTATAATCACACACATCATGTTTACCTCCCTTTTTATATAATGGTACATTGTACAACTTTCGCAGTCTTCATAATAGAAGGCACCACACAAGACGGGTGCGTGTGCATTCACTTTGATAATACTAGGATATGACAGTTCAATTTATAAAAAAATATGTATAAATACCATCAAAAATGTTATCACTGGTCATTGTATGAAATAAAAGCAATCACTTTACGTAGGAAGAAAATGTCTTCAGCGCTTTCCTAACGAGTTGGTGGATATGATAGATTGATGGACAGAAGAAGATATACGAAATCTATTATGGGCAATTGTGCTGCTAACGTTACATTGAAACAAATTTACATATTTGGTTTTAATACTCAATCACAATCTATCAATTTCATGTCACAGTAACGTTATAACATATTCATCCTTCCAAGTTTATGACATAGAAAATAATGAATACAAAAAAAAATCATATTTCAGAGTTCCCATAGTAACTTTAAAGTTCGATAAGTAACGTTATAAAAATAGGACATGAGAAGGAAAAAATCTGTGTCTTCATATTAAAAAGTTTTCTAAAATATAAGACACTTCAAACAAAGTGTAACATTAATTTTAATTACAGTATCATGACGAATGTTCCAGCAGATACTTTTACAAGTTCGACCCATAACTTTTTAGCTATACCCCAAAAGTATGGATAGTAACGTTACGGTTAAGTAATTGATCCCGAGTAATTCCACAGGTCATTTCACCCCTTTGTAATTGATTAATCAGCACATGACCTACAATGACCTATGGAATACTTAAATGTATTCATCTTTTTCTCTCTCATAAATGAATAAAGGAACCCAACGTTTCTTGCAATAATTTAAATGAATCTAATTGTCTTCCAGTCCCATATGTACACTTTAAATGATGGTTTGAGATCTCGCAAAAATCAACGAAAACGAAAAAAAAAAATCTACCGAATTTGGAAGTCCTTTATCATTTGGGAATATCCATGGCATTAAGTGACACCTAAATCAATGGTTGATAATAACGATTCATATTCATTAAGGTACTGTTGCAAATATATGCACTACTCACAAGCCTAAAAGGCCACTATATCAGTTCGGAGACAGCGAACAAAAACTTTACTTTCGACGTAATATACTAGTAGTTTTTCGCTTTTTGACATCATAATTCATCAACCTATAAGTCTATAACCCCTCACCCATCCCGTTGTATGGCATCATACCACAGAGGAAGACTAACCTTTGAAGGGCTGGGTGCGAAAATATAGGAGTCTACTCTACAAAGCACATTCTGTTCATTACAAAAAATAGGGAATGTAACGTCATGACGTCATGTGACAGTGCCATCCGCGATGAATCAAACCCTGCCATCCAGAATATGAAATCTAATTGCCTGCAGTATATCACGCGTCCCTTATTTTAGCTCTTTGAGACCTGCTCACGTATATAGTCTTCGACACGTACAAAATATTCTGCTTAACGTTAATCATCGATTTAAAAATACTCGCGTAATAAAATGAACCGAGCAGTTGTTGCAGGGGGAAAGAGATCTCACTTTAACTCTTTAGATAAAACCATACTAATTCTTACCAGCTGAGACTAACACCACTGTGATAGATTTAACCATGAAACCAATGCAGTTTATTTATTTACAGTGACGCAGGCCTATCGAGAAAAACAAAACCATTCGCAACTTCACTTTCTGCGGTTCTGAGAGTACTAATATATAGTTAGATTACCTTTCCAATTTGAATACACTATTGTTACATACTTAAATAACCCTTCCTACGACGAATCATTTTGTGAAACATCATAGCATAAATTCGAAAACTGCGTACAGGATTATCACGTATGGTAAACAATATTAGGAAAATGCAAACAAAATTCAACATATTTTCAAATTTCTAGCATAATGAAAGAGCACTTGACTTACCTTTTTAAGAATCCAGGGGTAATAATATCTACCTGAACCTGAACATAACATGTCAGTTTACAAGTCGATGGTTCTTTTCATAAGAAATGGAATTTTGTCATGTACTGCTTTTCCGACATGTTTGTTAATTTACAGATCAGTTAACAAATTTAATTTGTAGAGGGAGACAAAGTGAAGAAACTCACACCTGAACCTTCATCCCTCTGAATGATATCTTTCTTTCATTTAATATGCCTTGTCCGCCTAGGACTACTTAACATAACAATGTCGCAATTTCTGAGTTTGGGTATTTGTTCCATGTTCATCGTGTCACTACCGGCAACCAAGCACAGCCTGGTGATAGTGTCGCTGCCTGGAAAGCAGTAGATGACAGGTTCGAGTCCCACTGGTTCCTTTTTTCCGACGTGTTTGTTAATTTACAGATCAGCAGTTGCGATCTTAACAAATTTAATTTGTAGAGGGAGACAAAGTGAAGAAACTCACACCTGAACCTTCATCCCTCTGAATAATATCTTTCTTTCAGATTATTATGAAAAACTCTAGATTGACTCGGTTGACCCATTTCACCTTTTTTTAATAATAATAATAATAATATAAATGTTTATTTAGCGCTTAATACAACATGTTTCGAAGCGCTTTACAATGCTAAACAGCCAAACAAACAAAGATACAAATCAGCTTGGAATAACAAATAATTTACTTCAAATGCATACATAATCATTAGTTCTGCTCTAAAAATAAATGGATTTAAGTTTCTTTTTGAAGATGTCAACGGAGTTGGAGGTCTGAATATGAGTAGGGAGAGTGTTCCAAAGAAGGGGGGCACAAACAGAGGAAGCACGGTCACCATAACGATTGTGGGTGCGAGGGCCAAGTTTAAGCAGGGTTGCAGATGATAATCTTAGGTCCACGTGTGCAGCCGGTCTGGGTTTCGATGAGATCAGGTCAGTTAGATATAAGGGTGAACGGTTATGGATGATGTTGTAGGTGATGAGAAGGATCTTGAACTTGATTCGTTATGGGATTAACAGCCAGTGCAGATTGCGGATGACAGGGGTGATGCGATCATACTTCCTAGTACAAGTGATAAGACGAGCAGCAGTGTTCTGTATGTGCTAAAGTGGAGCGAGATGACAGGCAGGTAAGTTGACCTGAGCACACTGTTGCAATAATCCAGATGCGATGTTACAAGAGCATTAAAAAGTCGTTCCGTGGAGCTCTGGTTGAGGTATTTCCGGATTTTCCTGATCCTGTAGATGCCAGAAGAAGCAGCCCGGCACACCTTGCGAATGTGCTCCTTTACATCCAAGGAGTCGTCCACGATAACGCCGAGATCTCTGGCAGATTTGGACGCATTTATGACAGCTCCATCGATGGTGAGGCTGACAGACTCGATTCTTTTCCGAAATTGTGACACAATGTGGACGACTTCTGTTTTGTTTTCGTTTAAAATCATGTTGTTGCCGCGAGCCCAAGCCTTAATATCCCTCACACAGTCTTCCATAGATGAAAGGCTGCCAGCTAAATGATTACGTTTTATGACAACGTACAACTGGGTATCATCTGCATGCAGCATGTGGCTTATATGTCTGTGGGCCGCGATGACCTCACTCAGAGGGCCGGTATACAAGACGAAAGCCAATGGACCCATAACATGGCTCACACCTGTAAATAAAATTGAATGTCCCAGACCCCTTCACAAATTCGTACCATAGATACCAAAATAAATGAAAAAAAATTAAAATTCATTGACGCAGTTTGGCATAAAACTGAATAGCTTCAGATATTGAGTACGAATTCCTCTACAAACTGCATTTTGGTTCAAAGATGAAAGCTTTTCTCGAATTTGAAGGGACTATATTTCATTGGGTGCGTGTACGGAAAATAGGTGATTTTTTGAGTGACAAGAACTCGTAGTCTGGCTTTGCGGACCCTTGGACAGAGTTTGAGCCGAAGAACCTGCCTTGGAAATTTGATGGATGACAGGGTATAGCTCACTTATCCAGGTTAGTGAAGATGAAACACCTCATTTCTCCCAGCTATTTTACAGAATTTTTTTGAAATTTGAATTTTAACATACGTCTCTGTCGGGAATTATTTAGCCGTGTGAGCCCTACAGAGCCTTGCGGAACCCCCACAAGAGAGGGCGTTCGTCGATTCCGAGCCGTTTATGATGACAGTTTGCTTCCGGTTTTCGAAATATGACTTCAGCCAGGTCAGAGCAGTTCCTTCAATGCCGTAATTGTGACTGAAGCGTTGGATCATTGTATCATGGCCAATTGTGTCGAACGCTGCCGAATAATCCAACAGAACCAAAACGACTTCGTGCCCATTGTCTAAGGCGAGCAAAATGTCATTGAAAACCTTGGGGAGAGCAGTTTCTGTGGAGTGACCATGACGATATGCCGACTGTAGAGGAGGTAGTAGCTCATGTTCCTGAAGGTATGCCCGTAGTTGACTTGCAGCAAGTAGTTCCAACACTTTCCCAAGAAACATCTGATTGGCAATTGGCCTGTAATTTGCGAAGTTGTCCACGTCCAGCTGAGGTCTTTTCAAGATTGGAGTAACATGTGAAGACTTTAATGAGGAAGGAAAAATCCCTGAAGACAATGACATATTCACATATTTTTTGAGTCCTCGCGTAAAATCAAGGGGTGCGACTTTTTGTTCGTTGTGTGATGCTCGGTCACATAATATTATGATGGATGAAATTTTTATAGACAATAAATGTCTACAAAAAAAAAAATGAATATCCCTTGGTGTCAGTTCAGGCGTTTCATTGAATTTGCTATTACAATATGTACTGTGCGACTTCGGCTACATAATCTTGTCCAAAAAAAAAAAGTTCCTGGTTGTATACTCATGCTTTGCTTTCTATAACTAATGATATTTCATCTCATCATATAATTGTGTATATACTTTGACAAGATCTAGAACAGAACTAGAATAATAGTGAACTTGTACAATATACATGTCAAATACACTTCATAGCTTACCATCTGGTCAATTTACTAAATTGATAAAAAATAATTGGCTCCAGCTGTAGTTTACTATTGTGTTTTCATCATTATGGGCTATGTGATGCTTTGCTTCTAGCACGATGTCTAGAGCAATGGTGTCACTTTCTTCATCTTGCATTGTATCTCTTGTCATTGTAACACCCCTAAAAGGGTATAGGGGCTAGAATGATGAAAGAATGAGGAGAAACAAGTCGTTGGTTGTGGTAGCAGCATCTATGCATGGAATGGCACATTTATTGCTCTCATAAAAAGTCACAATCAGACAATTCAGTATTGACAAACACTTCAGAGCAATCAAATGTGTAACAAAACAATAATAATCAGTTCTCAGTTTAACACATAAATACACACGAGCTCGATGTAACTGCATCCAAATCTGTCATAAACAGTGTTTCCACGTAGTACATGAGCTTACTGACACTCGTAATCAATAATCAGTATAATATCTGAATGTCAATGACTGTAATTCTAACAAACTATTATCTGATTTCAATCTCCTTCCCTTTTCATCAATGATATATTCATAATATATTCTAATATCTTCTTCATACAAGTAACTAGTGATTCCTGTCTGTGCTGAATTCTCATTACAATCCAAGTCTCACATCTGTTAAAATCTTTCTTCCGAAAAATATCAATTCTTATCAGTTTGAAGTGTATGAACACATCTGGCCTTTTCCTTACATGAGTGAGATAATTCTACATATTAATTGTATAATTTGCCTAATCAAACAGTCTTCTCATATAATAATTCCCAATAATATTACCACTTTAGTATGAGTCTTCATACTAAAGTCTGAAGCTAAACTACGATTCAAACAATTATATTCATTCCACAACCATAAACCAATATTTCTCCTAACTAGTTCATCTAACGTTTTTCCCATAAAGGGAACATTGGGAATAACTAACTTTTCTGCTTGATACTCTTTCTTCAGATAAATTTCTACAACAACTCACTCACTAGTACAGAGCCAGCAAACATAAACTGAGGGAGGAAGTCTATAAACTCCTTTCTTAACAAAGAGCACCACGGCCCTTGCCTTCATGTATACATTAAACTTCCCTTATCCTCCTACCTGTAAGTTTGCTCTTCTCTGTGAGCTGGAGGGACAACATCTCGCTGGAGACTGTACTAACATACAGCACTTCCTGTCCCCTTGATAGTCTATAACGCAGACCACACAGCTATATATACACTCTAGTCTTTCTTTCTATCAATGTATCCCTACTAACAAAACTTACTCCTATATGCTTCTGTGAATTAACATCGATAACTTATCTACATAACGTGCCTGAAGATCCTTGCAGATAAAGACACAAATGACATACAAATATATACACGCATAGTAGTTTCAATATTTCCCCACTTGTAACGTGTCTGAATAATACAGACTAGCTACACAGTTCGGCAGTCCCATCCACTGACCATAAAACTCTTAATCTCTGCCTAGTCAGTGACTGCATCTATTCAGTCTCTCACACAGAACAAAAGCCTAGACCCCATCCATGGGCAGAGTGATAAATGTACTGGTACTCTAAAGGCTGCATCTAGGCATGAAACAAAGGACCAGTTCTCAAGCCAGTGCCCTATGGTATAAACCATGTGTGTACACCTGTATTGCAGGGTGCAATGTACATTCACATCCAAAACTTGCTTCTAGGTCTCTATACATTAACTACAAACTAGACATCCTCAAAAACATGTACAAATTATATACAAATTACACATTCAGAATGTATATCTCATCATGTGCAACAAACCACCACCAGATACATATTCACTCATCACTGGTAAATCAGAATTAGCATAGTAGCAACACTCAAACTCAATAATATACATACCCACATAGTTACTATGCCATACAATGCTTTCTGACTGAAGTGTTCTCTCAAAATAAATCTTATCCTTGAAATGAACATATGTCAGTGTATTCCCAAGAATACACATTTCAATGTTGAATAAATAACATTCCTTATTGCAATAACATTACAAATATATGAAATCAGAATGAGAAGAGACTTACCTAGAATGATGAAAGAATGAGGAGAAACAAGTCGTTGGTTGTGGTAGCAGCATCTATGCATGGAATGGCACAAAGGCTGCTGTCACTTCCTGCCACTGCCTCTCCTCACCCAAACTCCTTAGACTCTTCCATTCTCTAATAGGGAGGGGTTATGTAATCTGGGAGGGGGTGCCTCTTATCAAAGTGTAAGCAAGCATGTCTTGGAACCTTTTAAGGTAAGTAATTAAAAAAATTGGGGGGGGGGGCAATTTCCATATCAATCCCAGGATCACACTCTTCCCCACCAGAAAAAATGTCGTCCTCGACATTTAATCACTTAAGCAATCTATTTACAAAACAACAGTGTAGAGAACAATGTTCCATCTTGGCATACACCAACTACCCATGTTTATATTTCATGTGATCAGCTTTATCCATTATTGCTCCCACAATTTTAGCGAAAACAAACATCAATGGTGTGCACTTTCCATTAATGTTGTCATCTGCAGTCAACTGACTTTAAATCGTGACAGTGAGCATCCCTTGATGTTAAGGATAATATACTGGCATTTCTTATGAGTGATGTCCGTCAAATGAATGTTAGCGAAACATAAAATGCAATTACTCAATTGCGAGTATCTTTGCATTCTTCTAGAGTATCTGCACTCTCTTCTTTCACCAACTTTCCTGTTACACAGCGCTGTGATTTCTTTTTCGGCTATCACTCCAACATCAAAACCTATGCCAGTATGTTTATTATTGACCTTAAAGGAAATTAAACTCGGTGAGATACCAATATTGTCACTGTAGACTTTCAAACAAACTTAGGTTTTACAGTTCATGAAACCTTTGCATCAGTTCTGCTGAGGGACTTGCTGCTGCACTGTGCTCGTCGGCGGCCACGCCCGGCGTCCATCGTTGATCGGCGGCCACAGGGGTTGTCCTACTGGATACGGTGGTCCCATCATGAACGGCCAAGGATGCACTGATTGAGTCTGTCCATCAGCATTATCACCTGGTGGCTGAAACGCTTGGTAGTGAGAGTGAAACGGGATGTGAGATGGAGTGGGTAAAGGAGCGGGCCCTGGGATAGGGTGGAAAGGCATGGGGAAAGGCATTGGAGGTACGGATTGAAAAGGTGAGGAATTAAATGGGGCAGGATTGTTGATATCAGGGGTGTGGTGGACTGACATCACATTTCCATGCTGGGGCACAAGGGATGGATGCCCAAGTTGGTCGTATGTGAGGCGAGACGGAGGACGTCTTGTTCGTGGGCAAGGCATTTCATTTGTGACATCAGTCCTGTCGGTCCTTGAAATTTCTGTGCCTTCGGGTGATGGGTTCACTGGCCTCTCATCTTCTTCTCGGGGAGCGGTCATTGGCATGTCGTTGCGAAGATCTGTTGGTTCAGGAGCGATGGTGGTTTCTGGAGCTATGTCATTTTCCTGAGCAGCGTCTTCAGCATCATTTGTCTGAGAACTTACGTTGCTTTCAGGGATTTCAAAAATAGCGTCCATCTCTTCGTCACTCTCATCACTGTCCTGAACCTGTTCAGCGAAATTTTCAACTTCTTCACCCATCGTTTTGTTATTTCGTTCTGTCTTCTTCTTTTCACGTCGGGTCTGTATCTGCGTGGGGTTATTACTACTACCCACTGTTTCAGTCGGAAATGGCTGTCTTGGGAGGAGGTCACACGGCAGCAGGAGATTTCGATGCAGCACTCTCGTCTTTCCACCACCATTTTCTTCTTTGAGTTCATACACCGGCAAGTCACCTCTTTGTTTCACTACCACATAGACCTGGTCTTCCCAGTAGGCTCGCAGTTTGGATGGGCCCTCAGAGCGTTGCATGTTTCTGACAAGAACACGGTCCCCAGCTGACAAAACAATGGAGTTTGCCTTTTTGTCATACTGCAGTTTCCTCTGATGTGCGGTCTTGCCTGCATTCCTGGCAGCAATGTCATAAGCTTGCTCCATCTGCTCTTTCCATCGGGACACATACTCCTTTCTGCTAGAGGTCTCTGTGTGATGGCCGTGGTCTAGTCCGAGAGCAAGGTCAATAGGAAGGCGAGGGTGTCTGCCAAATAGTAGGTAGAAAGGTGAGAATCCCGTCGTCTCATTTCTCGTACAATTGTAGGCATTCACAACCTTACCAACATAGTCACTCCAGCTACTCTTCTGTTCCTCTCCCAGGGTACGCAGCATTGCTAGCAGTGTACGATTAAATCTCTCGACTTGACCATTACCTTGTGGGTGGTAGGGTGTAGTGCGGGAATGAGAGATTCCAGAAAGTTCTTGCAGACGATGGAACAGGTGATTTTCGAACTCCCTGCCCTGGTCATGGTGAAGTCTTTTCGGAAATCCGTACTTGAGACAGTAGTTATTGAAGATGATGTCGGCTACCGTCTTTCCACTTTTGTTTCTTGTCGGGTAGGCTTGGGCAAAACGGGTGAAGTGATCAACCACCACCAATATGTACTCATATCCCCCTTTACTACGTTCTAGATGGACAAAGTCTATTGAAACCAGTTCAAAAGGCTGTGTAGTTTCAATGGGAACAAGAGTTGCTCTTATTTGTCTCTGAGGTTTCTTCTGTTTCAGACATGAGCATTGCTGTGTGATGTACTTGGTCAAGTCACCCTCCATGTTTGGCCAGTAGAATCTCTCTCGCGCAAGATGAAGGACATTCTCTGGGCCGAGATGTCCCATGTTGTCATGCAGTTCCTTATACACCAGCTGTCTATACTTTGCAGGAAGCACAACTTGATAGTAGGAACTGGTCTTGTGTCGGAGGATTCCTTCCCCATCTATCTCTAACCTCTTCCATTTACGTAGTAGTTGCGATGTTTTCCTTGGAAGCTGTCGTCTCTCCGGCCGGTTAAGGAGTTTTCCATTACGGACAACCTTCAGTACATATGAGATGGACGGTTCCTCCTCCTGTGCTCTCTTGATGTCTTCCTTGCTCAGCTGGCAGGATGAGGACACCTCAGTATCTATACCGTCATCCCTGTCAGATGCCGTCACAGCATTTATCCAACTGGTAACATGGAACTGGTCTGCTTCTACAGCTTGGCACACAGCACTGATGGTGGATGGGGAGATTTCTTCAGTGAACTCATCAATGTCACCAGCTTCTAACGGCATCCTGGACAGCGTATCTGCATCTGCATTGGTTCGGCCTGGTCTGTACTTGATGTCGAATGAGAAATCTGCCAACTCTCCAACCCAGCGATGACCTGTGGCATTCAACTTTGCTGAAGTGAGGACATAGGTTAGGGGGTTGTTGTCAGTGAAGACTGTGAACGGAGGGGAGTAGTACAGGTAATCCCTAAAACGGTCACAGATGGCCCATTTCAGAGCTAAAAACTCTAGCTTACCAGAGTGGAGATGGTATCGTTTCTCGGCAGGGGTGAGGGTTCTTGAAGCATAAGCAATCACTCTCAACTTTCCCTCTTGCTTCTGGTAGAGTACTGCACCCAGTCCATCATTTGAAGCATCGGTGTGTAGTACAAATGGCTTCTTGAAATCAGGAAACGCCATGACAGGAGCCTCAAGTAGACTATCTATCAAATGGTTCAAAATGTCCTGGTGGTTCTGTTTCCATTCAATGGGATGTTTTGAAGGCAGGATGTGTTCATTTTTCTTTGTGGTTCGCTTTGGGGATGTCTTGCAGTCTGAAGTTGGTGATAGTAGGCTGTAGAGGGGCCCAGCTTTCTTCGAGAAATTCGGGATGTACTTCCGGTAGTAACCTATTAGCCCAAGAACGCGTCTCAACTCACCAACCGTCCTGGGTGTTTTCTCTCGGAGTGCCTCAACTGCTTTCACATCTGCCGGGTCTGATCGGTGTCCATCTGCTGCAACTATCCGGCCGAGATACTTAACCTCCCTCTCAAAGAATTTGCATTTCGAGGGTTTCAGTTTAATCCCCTTTTCCTGGACACGTTTCAGTACTCGTTTTAGATGGTGGACATGGTCTTCGAATGTCTCGCTGTACACCAGCACATCGTCGAGATAGACATGGCAAATATCTCCACTCAGACCCTCCAAGCAATCCTCCATGCAGCGTTGGAACACGGCTGGGGCATTCGTGAGCCCAAATGGAATCCTGTTCCACTCACACAGGCCCCAGGGTGTCACAAATGCTGTCATGTGCTTACAATCTTCACTGACGAAACCCTGGTGGTAAGCCTTCCCTTGGTCCAGTGTCGAGAACCACTGGTTTCCACCAAGGCTGTCTAGCACATCTTGGATTCTAGGAATCGGCTGTCTGTCAGGAATCGTTTTGGCATTAAGCGCCCGATAATCGATGCACAAACGTAGTGACCCATCACGCTTCCTGACACAGACGACTGGAGAGGAGTAGGGAGAGGTAGACTTCCGGATCCAGTCCTTTCTCAGCAAATCGTTGATGTACTCTTTCACTTCTTGCAGGAGGGGACGTGGGATTGCCATGTAATTCTTTTGCACTGGTACATCATCAGACAAATTTATCTTCATATGGAGGTCTCCTATCTGGCCAATATCTTCATCTCCCATGGAAAATGCCGCCTTTTCTTCTCGAAGCATGTCTAATACCATCGACCTTTGGGATGGACGGAGATGATCGAGCTTGAAGTTGGAGAGCCAGTCATTGGTGGAGACAGATGCCTTGACTTCACTAGTGGTCACATGATCATTCTGAGGGATCCGCTGGATATCTCCAATGGGTTCTAGTGAAGCAACCACTGTTTGTTTGGGAAGAAAAATCTTTGATGAGGTTTCATTCGTCACCACAACCTCTATTTTGCAGTGCTTTCCTTTTCCAATGTCCACGACGGCTGGTTGGATTTCCAAGGCATCCAGCAGCGATGGAGGAAGGGCTGGTTCAAGCAGGGCGGTGGTACCTTGCAAACCCCCGGCATGTATCTTGCAAGTGATGACAGATGTACCTGGGTGTATGCATTGCACTTTCCTTCCTGATTTCACTGGTCTGGCAGGTGTGACATCTGGCGTGGTAATCAAGTCAATGACAGCTGTAATTGTAGGCTTGGGATAATTCGGGAGGATTTCAGCCATGAAGACACCAATATCTTGAGTCGAGTCTGCAACTACTTCAGCAATCACATTGTACCCTAGGATGAGATGGTCTTCCCTCGAATTCGTGACTAAAAATGGGACCAAAATTTCAGTCTCCTCTGCTCTATCCAGACAGACGGGGAATTCCACATATCCCAGGTATGGTATTGCTGTGTTGTTGGCTGCCGTCAAGTGCAGTGATCTGTCAGGGAATAATTCAGAGATTTGTCGTATCCCCTCCTGTGGATGGTGCCTCTGTAGCCATCTCTTTGCGAGAACAGAGACTTGTGCTCCCGTATCCCACAACACCTCTGTCTTCACCCCTTTGATATGGCACGATATGGTGCATTTTTCCCCCACCAAGTTGGCTACCTTTTGTCGATTCCCTGAAATTGGTGCCGGCTTCACTGACGTTCGGGACGAGACTGATTTGGGCGCTCCATGTCCCTTTGGGGCGCCCTGCTGCCGTTTCCCTGGTTGCGGCAGCCCCTCGCAAAATGGTCACTGCTGCCACATTTGAAACAGTGGGAGCAGCTATCTCCACGGCCAGCTTCATGGCATATATTGCAACCCCGTCTAGTTTTGCGTCTATTAGAAGGAGGCTGGTGGGTTGCAAAGGTCTGGATCTCGTTCTGAACAATGGAACGGATGGCTGCCTGCATCTGGTCCCAGTCAGGCAGGCTTGCTTTTTCAGGCTTTCCCTTGGGCTGATGACTCTCTTTTTTGTCAAGTTTCTCTTGTGATGCAGAAACCTCGTTTATGGAGCTGGTCCGATGGGGCTTCCCTGCCATCAGCTTCTGCCGCCTCTCTGTCTCATGTCCTACTGCCACAGTCAAGGCTTCCAGAAGTTCCTCATCCGAGCCATTATTAATCAGGAATGGCTTCAACTCCTGAAGGATGACATCACTCTGTAGGCCAGTGGAGACGGCATGGAGAAACATCTGCTGGACCTGCTCTTCCCCATACATTACTCCTGATCCTGCTTCCTTACAAGCAAACAAAATCTTTTGTTTCAAGTCCATGGCTCTGAGGATAAAATCATGTTCCGCTTCCTTTGGGCTCTGAGCAGCAGTAGACAACTCTTGGAACAGAGCTGTTGCGTCTTTCTCACGGTAGTGGGCACGAAGGATTTTCCTCAAGGTTGGCAGATCTAGTCCCGACCGTCCTTCCAGGTAGCTCCGAATCCTGAGCCCTGGACATATTGCTCTGATCACCTGCTCCGTCACCTCTTCCTCTGAAAATCCTTTTCTAAGCCCACTGTCAATTTGCCGAGCAAGGCTCGAGAATGACAGACGATCCTTCTGCTGGGGCTCACCAATCTGTCCCATGATGCGAAAATCCCGGCGTAGGGACAGGCTGCTAACTTGAAGGGGGCGTTGAGAGTCCTCCACTTTGGGCTGCTGAGGTGCCATGGTCTCCCCTGATTGGCTAGCTGGGGGTGATTCCAATTTGTGGTTGGTATCCTCCCTATCTACCTTCCTAACCAATACCTCCTTTGCCCTATCCCACAATTCCTTACCTTCGTCATCTTGCTCCTCCACCTCCTCGCTGCTCAGGTAGCGCTGGAGTAGCCGGAGAAGCCCCGCATGTCCCTTGGCCTTCGCCCTGGTCACATCCGCCTCTGGTCTCTGCAGAACCCGGGCCACTTCCATGAGCTCCTCCTCCGTGCTCGCCTTAAGCCTTCCGAGCACATCGGCCATCAGCTCCCCCATCTGCTCAGCCATCCTTCTCGATGCTCTGTAGACTGGGTAGTAGCAAGGATCCCTGCCTCCTCGTGGTGGATACAGCCAGGTCGTCGTCCGGTTCGTTTAGGTTGGATGACACATCGGCTAGCAAGGCTGCTCAGCGGCAGACTTTACCTGCGAATGCATCATCCGGGCAGTGCCTCCAGAAAATGTAACACCCCTAAAAGGGTATAGGGGCTAGAATGATGAAAGAATGAGGAGAAACAAGTCGTTGGTTGTGGTAGCAGCATCTATGCATGGAATGGCACATTTATTGCTCTCATAAAAAGTCACAATCAGACAATTCAGTATTGACAAACACTTCAGAGCAATCAAATGTGTAACAAAACAATGATAATCAGTTCTCAGTTTGACACATAAATACACACGAGCTCGATGTAACTGCATCCAAATCTGTCATAAACAGTGTTTCCACGTAGTACATGAGCTTACTGACACTCGTAATCAACAATCAGTATAATATCTGAATGTCAATGACTGTAATTCTAACAAGCTATTATCTGATTTCAATCTCCTTCCCTTTTCATCAATGATATATTCATAATATATTCTAATATCTTCTTCATACAAGTAACTAGTGATTCCTGTCTGTGCTGAATTCTCATTACAATCCAAGTCTCACATCTGTTAAAATCTTTCTTCCGAAAAATATCAATTCTTATCAGTTTGAAGTGTATGAACACATCTGGCCTTTTCCTTACATGAGTGAGATAATTCTACATATTAATTGTATAATTTGCCTAATCAAACAGTCTTCTCATATAATAATTCCCAATAATATTACCCCTTTAGTATGAGTCTTCATACTAAAGTCTGAAGCTAAACTACGATTCAAACAATTATATTCATTCCACAACCATAAACCAATATTTCTCCTAACTAGTTCATCTAACGTTTTTCCCATAAAGGGAACATTGGGAATAACTAACTTTTCTGCTTGATACTCTTTCTTCAGATAAATTTCTACAACAACTCACTCACTAGTACAGAGCCAGCAAACATAAACTGAGGGAGGAAGTCTATAAACTCCTTTCTTAACAAAGAGCACCACGGCCCTTGCCTTCATGTATACATTAAACTTCCCTTATCCTCCTACCTGTAAGTTTGCTCTTCTCTGTGAGCTGGAGGGACAACATCTCGCTGGAGACTGTACTAACATACAGCACTTCCTGTCCCCTTGATAGTCTATAACGCAGACCACACAGCTATATATACACTCTAGTCTTTCTTTCTATCAATGTATCCCTACTAACAAAACTTACTCCTATATGCTTCTGTGAATTAACATCGATAACTTATCTACATAACGTGCCTGAAGATCCTTGCAGATAAAGACACAAATGACATACAAATATATACACGCATAGTAGTTTCAATATTTCCCCACTTGTAACGTGTCTGAATAATACAGACTAGCTACACAGTTCGGCAGTCCCATCCACTGACCATAAAACTCTTAATCTCTGCCTAGTCAGTGACTGCATCTATTCAGTCTCTCACACAGAACAAAAGCCTAGACCCCATCCATGGGCAGAGTGATAAATGTACTGGTACTCTAAAGGCTGCATCTAGGCATGAAACAAAGGACCAGTTCTCAAGCCAGTGCCCTATGGTATAAACCATGTGTGTACACCTGTATTGCAGGGTGCAATGTACATTCACATCCAAAACTTGCTTCTAGGTCTCTATACATTAACTACAAACTAGACATCCTCAAAAACATGTACAAATTATATACAAATTACACATTCAGAATGTATATCTCATCATGTGCAACAAACCACCACCAGAAACATATTCACTCATCACTGGTAAATCAGAATTAGCATAGTAGCAACACTCAAACTCAATAATATACATACCCACATAGTTACTATGCCATACAATGCTTTCTGACTGAAGTGTTCTCTCAAAATAAATCTTATCCTTGAAATGAACATATGTCAGTGTATTCCCAAGAATACACATTTCAATGTTGAATAAATAACATTCCTTATTGCAATAACATTACAAATATATGAAATCAGAATGAGAAGAGACTTACCTAGAATGATGAAAGAATGAGGAGAAACAAGTCGTTGGTTGTGGTAGCAGCATCTATGCATGGAATGGCACAAAGGCTGCTGTCACTTCCTGCCACTGCCTCTCCTCACCCAAACTCCTTAGACTCTTCCATTCTCTAATAGGGAGGGGTTATGTAATCTGGGAGGGGGTGCCTCTTATCAAAGTGTAAGAAAGCATGTCTTGTAACCTTTTAAGGTAAGTAATCAAAAAAAATGGGGGGGGGCAATTTCCATATCAATCCCAGGATCACATCATTTCCTTGAGAGACCGATAAGCTTCGAATGTTTGAAAACTATGCAATTTTTCATCGCCCGTTTGTTCACAGAAGAGGTACATACTCCTTTATTCAAATCCTGACTTCTGGCGCTTTGACCGTCTCATGTCATTATGTACATCTCTCCGTCTTCTTCATCTTTTTTCCTCCTCCAATTTTCATTGAGTTTGTCATTAATAAGAACGATGCCACAAGGCACTGTTTCTCACAAATGCTTCAACTGCTCCTTCAGGTCCAAAATCTACATCAATTTTAACTTTCCTGAACTCCTCAACATTTTCCCCCAAAAAAATAAAGCATACACCTTTCATGCATTGAGCCCTTTGTGTGGACAATTAGAGGCATAATTCATCATTGAAGAAGGAACACAAACTCAGCAGTATAATGCTTTAAAATCGTTCCAAAATGTGAGTTAGGTATAGAAACAACCACTGTAGAAATTTGAATCCGAATAATCAATGTTAAGTATTTTTGATAATAACACAAAATGTGAACAATATTTATATTTTAAAAAAAAATGTTTCCAGACTAAACCGTCTACAGTCAGACAGTTGTGGTTTAATGAGAAATTTACTGATATCTCCTTATATTTTTTTTTTGCTTAATTGCAAAAAACTGTATATGGTAGGACGTTTTGTGATACAACAGACCTTCACATATGCATGAAATGTGATATCTTAAACATTAATTTTCTTCAAATCACTCTCCCAATTATAGGTACACAGGACCTTTAAGTTTTCTTGTGTTTGTTTCTGGCAGATTACACAAATGTTCCAATCCATGGTGACCTAACGGGACTTAAGGAAATTAAAATGAATATAATGAAAACAAAAACTACAGATACCCGTAACTTACTTCATTCTTCTCTCCACACCCCACCCCACCCCTTCTTTATGGCTTCTTGATATAGATCTAACTGACTTTAATGATTGTCATTATGTAACATCATCTTCAATTGACAAGGCGATAAAACTTAACAATCATTTCATTATGCTGCTGGACTAACGGGGTTAGTTGAACTATTGTTTTTTTTTAATGTACTATACTTTTTCCTCCTATCAATCGCATGTATTTTGGGTGGAATGTATGTTGACATAAAGCATCATAAATGTTTGAATCAACCGCCTTTGGGGCCCGGTCGGGTATTTGTCATAATGATTTAGATTCCGCTCTATACCAATTTGTTTTTATTTCTATCGCCTTTGTAAACTTCCCCCATAGACTTTGTTCACCAGCCAACTTCATCCCACTCCCTTTGGAAATGTGAACCAACCAAATATTGCTTTTACTTTTGAAAAATATGTCTATATATAGTTATCAGATCCAAAATAATTACTCTTTTATTCAAACCACTTGGAGTCTCATACAAATATAAATATGATTTTAAAAATATTCAAAATGTCCAAATTTCACTTCAACTGTGAAAATAATAAACTTTTACCCTTTTAAACATTTTAATAACCTCCAAAAGAAATAGGAAAGACATAGAGAGCAGAAGTGAGGACTATAAAAATTGCTCAAGCCCTGGTCACAACTCGCGGTGCGTGCTTTTCGTCCGTACGTTCTTGGCGGAGGCCATGGCATTCACGTTTTTTTCTAAAAACGTGGGGAGGAAGTGACTAGCGCAGGGAGGAAGTACGTCAACGCACGACACTCGCACGATTGCGCAGGGTGTAAGTACGTGGCCCGCACGCCACGCCTGGCCGTGAAGGGTTACGTGCATCGTACGTTGTGCACGTGGGAAGTGAGTTGTACGTGCTTACAACTTAAAAGCTGCGTGCGATTGCCACGTTCTCTTGCGGAGGCTGTAATTACACGTGCTGCTCACGTACGGTATCCCTACTCTGTCGCATGTTGTAAGTGCGTGCAGGTGCGATGATTTTGTTCCCCGTCAGAAGCTAGGGGTAGGCCTAATACTATTATAGGACCACCTTCCGAGGTTCTTCAGAATATGTATAATCATGCGTCTTCTCCATTCGTGTAAATGGTAGTTTAACCTTCTGTGTGTCATATTAATTTCATGTCGATAAGTTTAGGTTTTTATATTTTGTTGAAAGAAAATGAGATTGAAATAAATGAACTAAATGAAATATGTGAAATGTGTGCATATTTGACTCACTGACAGAGAAAGGGTTAATAGGCTATATCAGGTATAGGACATAGGTTACATCACGTATAAAATGGCATTGTATACCTGATGTAGGCTAATAGGCTACTGTCAATATCAGGACTGGTATACAGTGACATTATATAACATTATTTTGGTTGAAACATCCTAACACAATGGAACTGGAGGTGAGATGCATATGATTTGCTGTTATGAAGTCTACCATCTTTATATCCAGTTTCAGAGGTGGTGGCACTTCAGCCATGGAGGCATTTTTGAGCTTGATTTATCAGCATATTACTAGAACAATGAATGTAGGCCTATGGTTTTGCAGTTTTATCCGAGTCTGAAGGTGTGACGTTTGCAATTAAGGCCCTATAAGGTAATACTGTCATAGAAATTTCTTCCTTGCTTAATTTCAAAATATACACATTCTCAATTTCAGAGAATGGTACTGACTTTATCACTGTTCTACATACACAATGATGTCCAATGCCTTTTTTTTAACCACGCTTGTGCAGCTCTTAAATATAAAAATTTTTCAAAACTCCAAAAACCTGGTCAATTCATGTACTGACCACTCAGAGCTAAAGGTTTCTATATGCTTTGCTTCTTCAAGCAGTTTTTGACTGTGTCTTATGTGCCGCAAAATATGATACAAGTGTATATATATATATATATATATATATATATATAACCCCCCCAAACCCCAAATTGTCTCAAGGGGGCGACCAATGTTGTACAGAGGCGGATAAATGTTGGTCTGGTCTGTTAGCTTCTCTCTGTACTGGTCGGGGGTTAGGTAATCACATAGACACCAATCATCATCAACTTTCAATACCAAAATTTAAAAAGGGGCCTAATATTTTTCCACAGGGGTGAGGACAAAATATAAACAAGGGTTCAATTTTATATAATTAACTCTAATGCTTCAAACAGCATATTTATTCACCGGCCTTCCCGTAGGCCTGAAATAATGAATGGCTCAGAAACAATTTCCTTTTTACAACTCATGACACATTTTCTGCAAATATCTACGGAATGACATTTTGTCATCCTTGCAACACTAATCAATAATACATACATTAATATACCTGGACCTGTCTCTCGCACTCATCTCTTTAATACTCATTAACAGGAGACTCTTTACGACCATTTTACTCTACGGGAGGGGGAAGGGGTTTGGTTAGTTGGGAAAATGAAATTAGTGGGGTGTGGCCACTTAGCTCGACGTCTGTTTGGTCGACGCATGAGGACCTCCTCCGCATGTCGATCTCGTCATCGTCGATGAGCTGGGGTGTCCAGTCGGAAATCTGCCCTTATCACAAACTCGTCAACCGGTTCATCACCAGGGGCATGGGAGTCCAGCATCAACACATTCGCTGTCACTTTACTTTGCCCATGGACCTACAACAATAGGTACATGTTTTGCCTCAGTCGGATGGAACGCTCCGACCATCATGACCATGACGCCAGTCAACCAGTTGTCGCTCGAGTTCATTACACTCTGACTTTGGGTGAGCCGAATTAAATCAGGTGAACAGTCCGATTAACATCATCGTGATGACGCTCACACTTCTATGTCAGCGAGGTACACAGTGTCAGTGCAGGTTAATAATTAGTTTGGAGAGGACATGATGGGTGAAGGAAGGGGGTTTCCAACTCTATCTTAGTGGTCTCCAACCAAAAATCTGCTCCTGTCTCCTCAAGCTTCAAACAACTCTCAAATTCCAAAATTCTCTGACGCTCTTAATTGCTTCTCTACATAATGTGTAGGAGCTCGGTCGAATTTTGCTTGCCACTTCTCTCAGCTCAGCTCAGTCATTCACTAAGTCTGACACTCACCAACTTTTTAAACAACTCTCGAACATGCTCTTTTATACCTAATTAACTATTCACATTTTCTTTTCCTACCACTATTTCATTGGTTAAATTTGATCTTTGGGAGTGGTCTCCACAAAATAATAGAACCCCATTGGTGAAATGTCCCATTAGCTCCTCCTATTATTTTCTATGCAAAATCTTCTGTAGTGTTTCCTGTCAATTTCCGCTTATAATTAACGATATCAAACAAGGGGCAGGAGACAAAGGGTCAGTGTCCGCATTGCTCACTAATGGTCTCTAATTTGTTTGACTACTTCTTAAGACACTGGAATCAGTGCACATGAAAATTAGGGGGTGAAGCGCCTCCTCACACTAGTTACGTTCAGTTATTTGGAGTGGGGCTCTGGTGATGAAGATTATGGACCTGTTATGGGGGAGTTAATTGCTAAACTCATAAACTGCTGTCAACCACTCTTTTCTTGGGAAGGGGCATTGACGACGAGAAAACAAAGGAAGTCTGACAGGAAACAAAACAAAGGATTTCATCAGGGACCTCCCTGATTGCATAAACTCAAAGAAGGGGCTGTATAGGGCTGTGTGCTTTTGCGTCACCATGCAATTGTGTGTGCTAGTAGCCACTGGGCTACATATATATATATATATATATATATATATATATATATATATTTAATAACTTCGAAAGAGTTTTGAAAGCCCTTTCTAGTAATATAACAATCATTTTTCTGTGTATGCGATTTTTTTCGATCCCATAATCCTTACAGGTCATTTCTGCCCGGTAGGTGAAATAGAACAGTATGAATATATAATTGCCAACATCAGAACATCTTGGAGACGAAATGATGATACTCTTCCGCCGGCTCGGCTCGTGTTCATTGCAGAAATCACTGCGAACAACTTGCGTTTTAAGTGCGGAGCAGGTGCTTATTCGGCAAGTTCGGTACGGTCTGCGTGCTCTATTAAACAGTTGAATTCAGGGAAGTGTCGAATAAGCACGGGCTGCGCACATATTACGTGCTCAACACGTACGTGCTACGTGCGCCGTCCGTCGAGCAAGTGACGATGGGAAAATTTTAAAAGACGCACGGAGTCAGTGGTTGTACGCACGTTCGCTGTAGAGGGTACGTACGTTGCCCGCACTTAGGGTGAATCCTTAGCCCGAACGCAGCGAAAGTTCCTCATGTCCTAAAAGTGCTACAGCGTGTCTGCGTGCTCCAAAATCCGTACTGAGGCGGTACTTACTACATACGGATCCTCAAATTTTGCCCACGTTTTTGCAAGTAGACAGCACGCACTTGCAAGTACGGCGAGCTGTGACCACGGCTTTACGGGAACCGAGTGGTCCCTGCGTTAAACACGTTAAACCTATGGGATTCACACGATCTTGGAGGAAACGGGTTAAATTTGTTTGAAAATATGTGGAGCAATACCCAAAACATAAATTTTCAATGCAACATGCAGCTCTCCTGCTGGTAGACTAGTGGTATTGGTAGAACAAAAATATGAGCTGTGACGTACGTCCTTCACCTGGTTCAGTCATTGCCGATCATTATCTGAGCCAGAGTCACACGTCACGCTTTACCATTTCTCTATACAGGAGGTACAATCCTTTACCAGTAGTAATATCAAATCATTTAATGAAAAGGTGCTTAGGAAAACTGGACTGTTCCAACAAACCCCCTCAGGTCTGCAACACAGAATAACCACCTGTTACCATAGGGAAACTAGTAAAAAATAGTGCATTATTGTAAACATGCACATAATATGTCTTGTTATGGGTCTGAATTTTAAGACTAACAACCTCGTTCATTGCATTGCGTTGTACAGAAATCAGGCGAATGCCCTGTTGTATAGTCTATTAATTCAGACATCATTGTTATGTACAAATTAAGGGTATTTTCTCATTATTTCTGTAAGCGGATTTCTTGGAGCACCCTCTAATTTTGATCCTCATATATATAGGGTAAAGTGGGGTAACTGGAACACTGGGGTAAGTGGAACACTTGTAGGATTATGGGTACGTGCATTGTTTAGGAGAAGGCATTAGTGGAGTAAAAGTTTTTTTTTACGAACAAACAATTACGAAGAAACAAAATGGATGCCTTCATTGCATTGTGACAAAAATTATAATCATCAGAGCTAAAATCGTCAAAAAAATCCTGAACATCCCACAGCCTGACTCCAAGATGATGCGTCGTAACTATTTTATAAACAACAGTGGATAAGACGTGGTAGTGTTTGGTGTCCTATTGATTAAAAAAGCGTATTTTTGTGTCGTGATTGAAAGATTGTACAACAGGTAACTAGACGTTCAACAAAACTTATGTAGATTTTTTCTTTCTTTCTCTTTTAGTTTAATATCGGGCGTGTTGAGAGCGACGTCATCATCGAGGTGATAGAGCTTCCTGTGAGTGCTTTGTTTTATTCAGACTCATTTTAGGCTTATTTTTCTTCAAAATATTTCATTGACAAGTTTACAGATCCGAAAACTACTAAAAAGGATCGTTTCAGTCTTTAGAACATTATTTCTTAAGTAAAGAATTATAATTTTGTGGACTAAATTACTCATAGAAATTGCATCTTGTGCCCTGTATAAGACCACGACGTCAGGGCGGTAAATTTGAAAATCGAAATGATGCACACGCTACTGAAAATTGGTTTTAAAATTATTTATCGTGTTTATGGTGCTACTTTTTTCACCAAAACTTCTTGCAGGGAACTATTTATGTAATTAACTGTCAAAATTAGGGGAGAAAAATGTTGAATTCCATCTATTGCAGCATTAAAGCATTTTCTGTTCCACTAACCCCATGGAGTTGGGGTAAGTGGAACGCATGTATTAATGAATGGACGGCTTAGTGACTTTGTCAGTTCTGCGTACTTTCATCTTATTCATTTTTTTGTAAACAATCCTATGCGTACAATGCTGTTCCACTTACCCCAGTACGTCGGGGTAAGTGGAACAATGGAGTAGTCATGACTAAAATGTAATCTTGAACTTAATTGTGAATAATATTTACTCAAAACAATATCACATATTTGTATTGTGTTAATGGTCAAACTGTGATGCTTGAATATTTCTTGGCGCGTTTTATCATTATTATTTTTTTTTGTGATTTACGAATAAAGGGTTAAGTGTTCCACTTACCCCACTTTACCCTACAAATGTCTGAGGAAAAAATTACACTTCTGTCCGGCGTGTCACGATTATCAGTATTTGTCACTAAGCTACCCCACTGATACCGCTAATGGCAAACACAACAACAACAAATGAAGTGTCGTCGTCTGACACCATCTGACGTGAATATTTAGACGGAGGAAGACGGAATCGTTAAACGGCATTCCGGGACAGTGATTTTAGTATTAATTTCATTTCATTTTATTTTATTATTAATTCCAACAGAGGTATGAGTATTATAACATTTGCATATACATACAAAATCAATGCAGCTCATCTTGTTTTTAAAGAAAAAAAAAGAAAACATAAATAGTTTAAAAGAATCCGATTATAATAGGCAAACCACTGCAAACTGCAACTGAATTGTATCAAGGAAAAGTTATCAGAAATGGAGGGAACTGCTGAAAACTCTGGCTTGTAGAATGCAGTCCCCTCAAGAGCAGAAACTAATACTAATGGGCAAACAAAACTATAAGGCAAATTACCTGACGAACAGGGGAAACATAAAAAAGATAAAAATATAGGTTTTCCCGGCCAATTTCGCGCTTTTTTTCAGTGCAATTCCTAATTGTTGCATTTATAATCTTTTCCTTCAAATTCATTTTGGGGTATTCAAATTACCTTTAACATCATTCAAATCAGCACTTTTTCAGTTCAAATTCGTAGACAAGCACCGTTTCGCAAATCGTTTATTCAATTTAGCATGATATAGTCACGTGATCTATAGTATACGCTGAGCTCTTTCATTCAAATTCATTCTTGGGCATCCAATTTCGCATTTACTGCAGTCAATTTAGCAGACACGTTTATGCTTTCATTCCTTTTTTCCATTTTCATTCATCATAGGTATTGTTTGCAAGCATTTTAACGTTTCATATTCTCGTATTCTTTTTTTATTCTGATATCACCTTTGCAACAGTCTTTTTAAAATATGTGTATGTGTTTATAATGTTCGATTGCGTTGTCACATATATACACACTAGTAACTATGTACATGTATGAAGTACTGTATATTCAATACATGGTTGTTTTAAAGGGGTAGTCTTTTAACTTTATGATGCTTGATCATATGAAAATACTGTGTCAATACTATGAGAAATCGCATATGCTTTTCTTCAACGAGATCTGTGAACTTCAAAAAACTCAGTTGAAATCGCCTAAATCGCTCATTTTTCGGGTAGTCGGGAAAGCCCCCAGAAAAAGCAAGGACCGGTCACGTGCCTTGTCAGGTGACACTTTGACGTACAAGGGGGCATTCATAGTGCCGACTGTCTCGCCGTATACCGTACTTCACAGTGCAGTGAGTCTTGTGTATTTGTAGGAAAGTTTGAGAAAATATTTCAAGAAAATGCCATGGAGGTGTGTCGTCACCGCAGCAAAGACACAAAAGATGGGTGTAAGTCTGCACAACTTCCCTACAGATGACACCACTCGAAAGAATTGGGTTTTGAGACTCATTTCATTTGCTGAAGCGAGCCCAGCAGTGCAGTGGGATGCATGCAATGCCAATGGTTCTTCTAACGTTAGTCGTCAGGTTGTACAGCCTTGTATGCAGTGATCGCTTGGAGGAGTGGAGCCAAGTAATTTACATGTAAAATAGTAGAGGAGGGGCTGTATACTCGGCTAGGATTTGCGCCCAAAAAGAGGATCCTGCAGCCCATAGCTGTCCCTGTCATCAAGCTGGGAACTGGAAGCCAATCTCATCGTCAGAGAGCTGAAAAACAAAGCGGATCAGCAGTTCTGAAGCCGGAGAGAAAGCGGGTATGTTCTGTATATAGACGACTCTATAGAGTCGAGATAGAGACACGAGACCAATGTATATAATAGCGACTCTAGATCTATAGAGTCGGGTATGTTCTGTATAGACGACTCTCTAGCTATCGTATGAGTATCGTAACTAGATCTATACACAGCCCAGTTGCTGTATAAATCGCGACGGGGTTCGCACGGCGTCTGGTTGGCCTCGGCCTATTGCTAAATATTCTACTAGTATCATTAAGACATCAATTACTGACAGTTTCACGGTTTCGATAGGTTGATAAGCTCCGTCTAGCGTTTCGAGTGGGACTGCCTTGCTTCCCCAAGAAGCTCTAAAGAGTTGTAGTAACCGAATGGTTGGATGGTATGTTCCAAAACAAATTATTAGATTGAATTGATCCAGGACTGGGCACATCGTTTGTCTTCACTTGCCCATTTGTCATTAGGCAGGTGAAATCTTCAATATCCATTTTGTTTTCTTGCCCCAAAATATTTCCCATATAGGCCCTATATTAGTTGACTAATGTAATGTGATTTCATAGTTTACATGTACAAAAAAAAAGTCACTTTCCAATCAGACAAGGAACTTTCTGCAGTTGGTTATTTTCAGTTGTCGTCATTACAATTTCACTTGCCCTGGTTACAATGTTGAATGTGGGGAAGTACTAATGGCAGTTATTATTAAACCTTGTATTTGTGATTACCAGTATTTGTTTCTCCCAAGAGTTCCTACATGCATCTACATGTAGTTAACCATGTTCTCACAGGCCTACATAGACATTCTTTTTTAATCAATCCTCTCTATGCTATTACTAATTACAGGGTTCAGCTGACAGCATTGCATTACAGTGTACAACACGAATCCAGACAGGAAGCAAGCTCGAGGTGCAACAGGTGATCTGCTCTACCAGATTGTGACGCCGAAATACAAGCCTGGCTCTTCTAGTGTGAAGGTTCGTAAAGAACGGTATAGATATTTTATGTAATATTGGAAGAAAATGAATTCATGTTACAAGACTAATTACAATGAAGAGAAAAATATTAGAATGGCACAATTTGTCAACTACACATCTTATTATTTGTTTGTCTCTGTAGAAGCATGGCTTTCTTGACCACTGAGTACACATAAAATGATCGATTTTAAAAGGTCTAGATATACATTTTCTCTTCTTTCTTTTTTTTTTTGGGGGGGGGTGGAGGGGCAGGTCTTATGCCTGTTCCATCACTAATCAGAAGTCATAGAAGCCAAGGCAGTCAGTTTTCCATTCCGAAGACCAACACTCCACATTCCATGACCAATGGCTACTTTGGCATTCTCAAATCAAGTCTTTGCATTGAGGAGGGCAAACCCTAATTTTGATATGAATTTGCAAATATTTGTTTATGTCACTATCAAAGTGGTGGTTTCTGTTCATGACACCTCAAGGACTTTGTTGCTAAAAACCAATGCAAACATCTTAATTCCATCTATTTTGTGTGTCCCTTTGTTTCTTTCTGTTGAATTTTCTACAGCACATGTTGATGATGGCCTTTCTGCTGTTGTGGAGTGCGATGACAAAACTCCTGCATCCTGCCAGCCTTCAACGCCTCCCCTTGCGAGTGCCATCGTGTGTCATCCAAGGGAGGAAGTTATTAAATATCACAGCAGACAATTTGCACCTGACAAATGATCTGATGGTTTCAGGAATCCTTGCAGTGGAGATTGAAGTTCATATTATGTACAATATGATACTTTGCATTTTTTTAAATTGTTGCAGAATGATTTTTTCATCTGTTCTTCTGTCAGATGTTGGATACAAACACTCAAAATTTTGTTATACATACCCAGCATTCTTATGCGCTCTATTCATGAGTGATCATCTAAAGACAAGATAAGAATACCTTGGTTACTGTTGTGTCCCGTCTGTATAACATGTATGTAGCATTTCATCACAAACAATATAATGCCAACTTTATATAGTGTTTCAAAGATCATTTCTTTGCCAATTGAATATTGTCCTTTAAATGGCAAAATCATAATTCATTTACAATACAGGAGTCATGTGGATACAAAAGGAAAACTGTGTGTTCTTTTGTTGATGTTTGAAGCATACATGACCATAATGGACAGATGAGCTTGCATTCTTAACACTATTCTGTAGAGATATTCAGTGTTGTAATGGTAAGTTTAGAAGTTTCTACATGAATGCTGTCCCTTTCTATGATTTTATCATTGCATATTTGCTGTTATAGATTAGAGCTCGTCACTCTTATGATCAAATATTGATATTTTTGACAAAGATAATTTAGAATGAGATGTGCATGCATTATAGAACACACTCAAAAGGGATTGAAAAAAAAATGTATATACATGTAGTTTTGAGAAGAAATGCAATAATTTACTCTTGGTATATGATTCACAGACTTATGAAAAAGGAGAACAAGGTGTGTGTCTAAGCATTAGCATTTCACATAATCTTCATCTGAGGCCCAATTACTCAAGTTCTGAGACCTGGAATGCATCCACAGGGAGAATCTGAATTCATAATGCGATGCTAAGTCTAGTTGGGGAATTATTCTGTTGATTTCTATAATAGTTCTCCATACATAATCATTGAAGTCAAGCATTAATATTTAAGCATTGTTTTTTATGAATATGGTGTCAGGTGTCTTATGAAAGAACAGTTGCTAGGTCACTCAGACTCAGACATTCATAATTATTCATGCAGATAGGTACTTCTGAAAATGTGCACACAAGCAAACACCCACATGCACATATGCTCACATACATTCACACATTTGTACACATTTTTAAATGTGTGAAAGATTGAATAACATCACTCACCTGTATTGTTTTGTAAATGTACACTTGCAATACATTTATTATTTTTATCCTAAATTAGAGTTCTGTAGAGATTTCTGTATAGTGAAGAAGAAATCACAAAGCTTTTGATTTGATGTTACATGAGAATGTCTCATACATAATGTAATATTGATATGAAATATACAGTATGTCTGTGGAAAGATAACTCTTCCGGACTGACTTGATGTCAAATGTGGATGTCACTCATGCATGCTTGACTGACCAGCTGCCATTGTTCCAGTGGAATAAATCTCATTTTGCTCCAACATTAGGATATGGAGATAACACATTGGTAGGGTTTTACAATCTCACTCCTTTTAGTACACTACCCCTCCCCCATCTTTTCCTCACTCCCTGTTACTCATTTTCTTTGGTCTCCTATCTATACACACATCAACACACACACACACACCCTTTGCCATACTACACACATACCCACAAACACCTTCAAACAGGCATCACTTGAACACTCCCACCAACATGCAAATCGCATACAGGTGTACAATGCCATACAAATCTTACCTGTACATATATCTATGCGGGGAATATCTCTATCCATTCCACGAGGGGGACCATCAGACAAACATAGGGCAAATATATCAATGATATATTCGTCCTATGTGTGTCTGATGTTGGTGTGTGTTTGTGCGTGTTTGTATCTGATATGCATGAGTGTACTGAGGGTGTGTGTATGTGTGTATGTTTGTGCATTTTCATGTGTCTGTATGAAGCAAATCCTTTTTTTTTAATAAGGATGAATTTATACTGCATGTACTGTATTACTACAACCGCTACAACTACATATAGAAAACACAACACACTTTTTTTTTCCATTTGCTTACAAAATATAATTGGTGTAATCAGCTGGAAGGAATGTTTGATAAATGAATACTGGTTCATGACAGAATACTACTATATGAGCCAGCTACAATCCAGTTCAATGAGTTCGTAACTAGACTTGGTCCTGTTCTCTAGATAGAGGCTGTGAAGCTATTGCCGGAAAGGCCACAGCATCTTAATTGTATTAGATCGTTATTTATTTTTTGTGACCACGATTGACAACATAGCTGTTCAACATGTCAATTCTACACAATCAAAATTACCTTCAGTTGTATGGTTGTGAAAGTGTCATTTTCCAATTGCTAAAACATGCAGTAGGTCTACATTACAAGAGAGAGAGAGAGGGAGCATAGCAAGAGTAAGAATTGAGACAAGAGTGCATTTGACATACAGTCATACATCTTGTTATAATGAGGTACATTATGGGACCAGAGATATCACTCCCATATATCAAGATCTTGTTATAACTAGTTTGTCATATCACTTCTTATAATATTGAGGTTCCACTGAACATGCACTAATAAATTACAATAAAATACTGTAATACATAATCTTTTGTACAGAGAGGCTGAAGTCCAACAGCATGTTTCTCAGCTGTGTGCCTTGATGAGTTGGTGTTGGACGCTGAATATCATCAGTATACCCAACATACCGGTAATGGACAAGGTGTCTGACAAAGTATACATGTGACATTTCGCAATGTACAAACTTATCTGATGCATTTCTACACTGTGACCACGTTCCCGTTATAAAGCAGATCGCAATGTGACAAGCTGTCACATTCTACACCCAATATCAGTGCTGCATATACAGTCTTATTACAACCTATGCAAAATGAAAGCCTGTCACTATTTCTGATGGATGAGTTTATCAGATTTTTCTCACAGCAGAAGATGGCAGTAGGACTCTCACATTTTGGCCCAGAAATGTCCAGCATCATCTCACCAGTTGCCGGTATGCAACATGTCTTGATCGCCTGATATTGAAACAAAAGTGTAACAAAATGGAATGCAAAAGGAGTAAAATCTGATAATCCTATTATATGACATCATGTGTTCATCTAGGAATTTATCTTGAGAATAGGATTTGAATTAGACAATGTAAATGGGACCCATTGGGTATGGTAATAATTATTTGGGGGACAACTGTATAATGGCAGCATAAAATACATGTATAAAAACATGTCTTGACTGCCTGAAATTGAATAAAAAATGAAACGAAATGGAATGCAATGGAATGCAAAGGGACTAAAATTCTATAATATATTACTTAAGTGTTACTCTAGAAATCGTGAGAACAGGAATAAAATTACACATTGTGAATGGATCTTTGATGGGGTGTGGTACCAGGTAATCATTACTTTTGGTAGAATCGTATAATGACACCATAAAATTCATTAGGAAATTATCAGGGATATGAAAAAAGCCTAATTTTCATGGCAACATTTGGAAAACAAAATAGGGAATTAAATGTGCCTAACAAACTCACTTGTTATCTGCAGCATTTGTTCAAGCACCTTCTCCATAGGCCTACTGTTGGGCGTCCAGGGAGGTGTTTCATAAAGCTGCTCGTAAAGTTACAAACAACTTACGAGCGACTGGTGATCAGTTCTGATGTGCTATACTTATCAGAATTTCCATAATTCAGCACAAGAACTGATCACCAGTCGCTCGTAAGCTGTTCGTAACTTTACGAGCAGCTTTATGAAACACCCCCCTGGTAGTTTCCAGTTTCTTTCACCCATTCATCAAGGCCCACAGTTGAGAAACCTGGATGTGCTGTAATACAGCGTATTGGAGCATCGAAATGTCTTTCGTTGTACCGTAATTCTCAATCTTGTCCATTATGTGATCTGTCTCTTTGCAGCAAATGGATTCCCTGGCAGTGGTCATGCGGGAACACAGCTGCGACAGAGGCACCTGAAAAAGAAAAAAGGAAAAAAAAAGAAACATAATGTACAACACATTATTTCCTTCTTTGTGTTTATTAGTTGGTGTTTTGAAGTAGTACTGCACTGTCACACAATGAGATTGAGACTAATGTTAGTCATTAGTGAAATCATTGTTTGAGTTCTAGCCAAGTGTGAACAAAATATCGTTCATGACTAGGCCTATAGGAACCCCTACTGCCAGAGAGGTTATCACCGATACCAGACTCTTCAAACCACTGCTGAGCCCAGCCACATACGGTAATTGAAATTGCAGTTATGGTATATGACAAACACTTGTACCTTATTGCAAACAGCAATTTTTTCACTTATCCTTTCATAACTTGTCTCGTGCTCGGCAATTTACATGTGAAACTGTAGTAGAGGGCCTAGTGGAAACAAACTTGGTTGGAATTTACCAGTCGATTACCTCATTATAGGAAGGTCCTTGGGGCCAGAGAAATGTCCTCCTTATATACCAGGCACATGCATATACAGGTACGGCACTATGAATTGCATCAAAAGTTATATACCAGGACTCAAGTAAAATACTGTTAAATACGAAAAAAAAAATCAGTTTGTCCTTGTGACATTATGAATGAGATCGGGAGATATGAGAGCTTGTATGACATCTGCCTCGCCAGCTCAGTGCATAGCCTTTCAATTCATACCGTCGTTTACCGATGTCCCTCTTCCACTCCCGTTTCACGTTCATATTGTATTGTCAACAAAATTCTGTTTTGGCTCGTCCGACCCCAATCGACCTAGCTGCATTCTGTAAAAATTAACGTTAGGCCTAACGTTAGAGTGAATTAACTATCTAGACTCCCTGTGCTTCGCACAGCGGTCTGGTCAGGCTGGACTCTCAGCGTACTAGTACTTGATAGTTACCAATTTTTATCTCCCAACCTCGTCGCGGGCTCGTTGCCATCACCCTGTTCCTCGAGCAGCACCCTCACGGCCCACTGCCCCGGGGGCGGGAGGTGAAGAGTCGGGTTCATATACTCCAGAACGGTACGGCTACGGGCGGGGGTGAACTCAATTCAGATTAGAATTAGGGTTGCGTGGGGCTGGAGCTGGAGCTGACGAAGGGCTGCTTTACCTTCGCCTTCATCACCTCGGTGGGGGTCGCAGCCAGAAAGGCGAATCCAGGTCTGAATCCATATTGAGAACACTGTGTTTTTGACCACGTAGGGGAAGTGTGGGAGAGTTGAGCCACTGGGAGAGTTGATCCAGGCCACCTCACATCTTCATAGTAACTGACAGCAGTCAGCTGCTGCTATTTCTTGTTCATGCCTATGATTAACTATATACCAGTGTATAAGGCAGCGACGTTGGACGAAGCATGACAAAATAGTCAAAGAAAAACCATTTTTGGTCACCAAAAGTGAATGTCCACTTGTCAGATATGTGGTTTTCTCTCACACCTATGGTAGAGGATAAGTGCGAATCAGTTGGAGTAGCAGATAGTCTGTATATCATTTGTTTCTTTCAGCAAATTTCAACATATTTGGTGTGGTCACTTTCGTAGGTTTTGAGGGTAATACATGTAGTTTAAATGGCGACTGTGGGGAGAGTTGTGCCAACGTGTCAAGGGAGAGTTGTGCCATGGCTAAACCCTGTATTCCAATGGCTCAGCCCTCAAGTGGCTCAACCCTCCCTTCAAGTGGCTCAATGAGTGTCATTTTTTGGTCAAAGAAACGGGTCTGCAATTGGATGAGAAGAGGAATATTGGAAAGGTATGTGGTGTTCTCGCCAGGGGTGATGCCCTACAGGCGGTTTCTTCTTCCTAACACCAACAGTTGACTTACGCAAATCCAATCAGGGTGCATCTAGAAATCCTGATCATGTGATCGTAGGGTGACCCCAAGAACATCCACATTATCCATCTGATGACCCGTAAGTCAAACAGACGCCCCGCCCCCTCTGTTACCATTACACCATCCTTCCTTAGATAGGTTTCCATCTATAGTCATTTTCTTTTATAAGCCTGAACTTCTTAATATGATATGTAGAGCCTATAGCATAGTGGCTCAACTCTCCCAACCCCGTGGCTCAACTCTCACCACATCAAGGGAGACTTGAGCCATTTTGCAAAATATTTTTGTTGAAGTGTCACCCCCAAGTTGTTTGTGCTAGGTGTCTTATTGGGCTATCATATTATGCCTGAATAGTTGTAGTATATACCAGCGAACGAATAATCCATAAATTGTGTACAGTTATTGAACAATATCACTAAATGTAAAAAGTGGCTCAACTCTCCCACACTTCCCCTATTGCTACCAGCTTGTTTACCGCGCCGTGTATAAAGCTAACGCAAGGCGATGTATAGCGCGAAGCTAGCAAGGTACGCTGTTATCGTAAAAATTAGAGTGCCATCTAGTCTCCCGTTGAAATTTGTTGTTATCATCCACGCACGCACACAGAGTCACAATGTACGGTCAGCAGTAAAGCGGCTGTCAGCACGTCTACTTGTCTTTTTTTCTCGCAGAAAATATCTAGTTTTTTCCAAACGTAAACCGGATCCAAAAAGGCAATTATCATGGGTAAAGTGTTCAAAAAAATGCAAGTGGCGTCACTGGGCCTGTACTAAAATGTCTAAACAACATATTCAAATCACTTTTGGGACGCAAAGATTGTCAGAACTGGTTAAATCTTGATTTGAAAATAGATAAAGTTTCACTCATTTTACATTGCCAACGCATTAGACGAACTCGGTGGCTTCGTGGGGTCTCCCCCCTGATACGTCAAATCGCATAAGCCAATCAGCTGCCAATTTTTGGGGGCGTTCCCAAATCAGTGAACATTTTGAGCGATTTCTTGTTACTGAGCAATTTTTGGCGGATAAAAACGCCAGAATCGTGTTAGTGAGCTCAAATACCATCTATATAGCCCCAATGTCCGATTTAAAAGACTCCCCCTTTAATGTGTATGTAGGGCCTACACAGGTTGACAAGATTAATGGAGAACATTCTATTTGGTATCTGATATAGTACATACAGGCTGACCAGATTAGTGGAGAATTTTCTAGGTGGTATACAATGTAGCTACAGTACATGAATGTAACAGGAAATACATTATAGCTCACTCAATTTAGAATGATTTCTCACCCAGTCCAGAATGTTCCAGGAAGTGCTTACATTATTGGCTGAGTGATGCACTGTCCTTGTAGCCCAATGTGATTGGTGGTTATTTTTTGGTAGGCTGTTATGCACATAGGCAGTGAGTCAGCTAGGATTTCTGGAACAGTCTTGAACTTGCAAGTATAATGTGCAAGTTGGTAAAAGAATGTGGCCCCAGGTTGGAGCAAATTACAGAATGTTAAAGAAAGGGGTGAATGGAGAGTATATAAGCCGGAAAAATTCTGAGGTATAGGCAGAGTACCCAACACTTCTGCTCTGAGAGTTACATCACTTCTGGCTCTGAATCGACTTGTTATAGTCAGTCCTGTGTTACCTGCTGACCTGCTATATTTGTGGAGATAAGGCCGGGAGACATTTTGCCTGCAGAGAATTAATTTACCTACATTGGAGATAGACTCCATTTTTATGTCAATGGACATTGCTACGGCAAAGCTGTGAGGGGCTGGATTCCTAGCTAGATATTATTGGCTGAATCATCATTCAACGCATCGACTGGACGTGTTCGTCATAACGTTGGATTCTGCACATTTCGCTGTGGACATTATACCGTGGATCTATAACGTGGACTATTGTAACAAGCGGCTCTGGATTTATTAACGTCGGAGGTATCATTCATCGGTGCATCAAACATCGCATTTGGACATTTCCAGAGGATTACATGGACCTTGTGATTTAAGATTTGGCTGTAATACGTGTACGTGATTCCATTACCGATTTATAATTGTTTCTATTGATCATTATTGTACTGATGTGAAAACCGATTACGAGTCTGTACCCACAACATCATTGTTGATAAACCGCCTGAACATAAGTTGATTGTTTCTTTTGTGCGATCATTCTCAGTGTGATTTTGGTCGTAACAAAAATTGGGGGCTTGTGTCCGAGAAGTGAATTTAAACCCAAAACTTAGAATTTGGAACGTTCCGGAATCTAGAATATTGGTACAGACAAAATACCAGTGAGTTACTTGCTCAATTGGATATTGTGTGTAATACATTGTGATAATGTCAATCAGTACAATGGATGTTCAGGCATTTGTTCAGAGAACAGATTTGTCCCTCAAAGATTTGCAAAGGTTACGCAAATGTGATTTGACTGCTATTGCACAGCATTTAAACGTAGATGTTCCACAAGGTGCAAGAAAGGCAGAGATTCTTGACTTTGTAGCTGGTCACATGGAGCTCAAAGAAGAAATTGAAATTCCAGATCAAGCTCAAATTTCAGATCAAACACGGCTTGAGCTTGCTAAATTGGAAATAAAGGAGAGAAAGAGCGAGGGAAATAGAACTGGAGAAAGAGAAGATGAGATTAAAAATTCAAAGAGAAAAAGAACTGGAAATGAAGAAACTTGAAATGGAACAGAAGAAATTTGAAGTGGAGCAACAAGTGAAATGGCATGAGATGGAATTGGCTCATGCACAGACTGTTGAAAGTCGTGAAAGGGCTCCGCCGGAATTCGATTTGGCCAAGAACATTCGATTGGTGCCAAAATCTAAAGAAAACAGCGGTTGATGCATACTTTATGTCATACATACGCGAAATTGAATGACTGAAATACCATTTTCCGTGAAAATTTGAACGCCCGTTTTACGAATTCGAAAGGCACATGTGCGAATTTAATTGTTCGAAACGCTAAATTGAACGAACAAGTTGCAATTTTGAATGACAGAATGTGCAGTGACGAGGATTTTCGCTAAATTGAATGAACCTTTTATCAAATGGACTGACAAAAGTGTGAAATTGGCCGGGAAAACCTATAATATCATACACAAACAACCGCACACACAGTCAGAAACAAAGCAGCTCTCTATAGTAAAGAAGATACGCATTGAAAGAATAAACAAAAGACCAAAGTGAACAGGAAAAAAGGGGACAGGGAAAGATGAGTTCAAGGGTCAATACCAAAGCACATGAGACCGAGCTCACCGTGGTGTATATGTATACATTTACATGTACACATTTAGACATTCTATACTGTGTTGTTTTAGATGAATCAAGCAAATTCAATAACAATAAAGTAATGAAATGACTATCTGGCTTTCAAAAATGCAAGTCCTTAGTGATGTATAAGAATTTATCCCCTCCCCCCCCCCAAAAAAAAAACAACACTTTAATCTAAAAGTGAAAGTGCTAAAACTTAGAGCTTTTCTTTTTTGCTATCATCAACAGAATCATTAATTTCTAGAATGCTATTTTCTTAAAACAAAATATTCGTATGACATTCATTTCCATGATTCATTACAAACAACACAGAGAACTTTTTTCTTCAGTAACTTTCATTCTAAATTCGAGGAATATGTGTTACCCCAGGCGAGTATGCCATGATTAAAATATCATAAAATCAAGGATGAGTATACCATTAAAGGAACACAAAATTGAACTTTGTTAATTACGCCTATATTTCTAGAAATAGTGCGTCAAATCGACTCAATATGTAAATTCCAGGTAAGTTTATTATCAAGAATCAAACCTAAGAATTTAATTATGAAGACTTCGTCTATGACTGTATTATCCAGGAAAATGTTCCCGGGTGATTTTTCCAAAGAATTACTAAAAAAGCATTCATTAAGTTTTTTGAAGATTGATTGGCAATTTATTAGCTCCTATCCAATAAAGTAATTTAGTCAACTCAATATTTAAAGTGTTAATCAATACATCAGTATCGGCTTTAGAAAAAAAAACACATTTGAATCATCAGCGAATGATAAAAAAGAAAGAATACCTGGTGGATTTTCTATATGATTGATATAAAGAACAAATAAAAGGGGTCCAAGCAAGCTTCATTAAAGTACACCACAAGTGGGATATGTTGCATAATAGATGACCATTAATATAAACAAATTGTTCGCAATTAATCAGGTAATTCCTGAACTAGGCAGTCACTCCAAGGTCGTCCCTCGAATACCATGATGGGATAATTTGTAAAGAAGTATTTTGTGTTCGATGGTATCGAAGGCCTTGCACGGAGAAGTCCAGGAATATACGCCTATCATAGTATGATAAAATTTATCCATAGCTTTTGAGACTTCATCAAGGAAGGTAAAGACTGAGTAAGATGTATTGTGTGTCTGCCGAAAATCAAATTGATTATCAGAAATAATATTATGCACATTAAGAAAATATAGAACGGAGTGTAGAATAAACAACCATTTCAAGTAATTTAGAGATAGTAGATAACAAAGATATTGGTGTATAATTACAGACATCTTCCCTATCCCCTTACTGAACTATAAACTAAAATAACCTTGCCATAGATACTTTCATAGCCTCAGGGACAATACCATTACTTAAAGACGAATTAAACACATGTTCCAAAGGATCAAAAATAAAATTTATAATGTTTTTAAAATAGCATTGTCAATGTCATCATAACCAGCGCTTTTCTTAATATCCAAATTCCGAAATATATCAATTAATTCTTTCCTGTGCATGGGAGCAAGAAAAAAAAAAGGGAACTGAAATCGGGGGTTTGTAAAAAAAAAAGTAAAGAAAAAACCTTCTTCTTGGTCCAGGGGATTTTATAGGCGAGATCATTTCCGATTTGTAAAAAAAAAAAAAAATAAAAAAATAAAGAAAAATAAATGATTACAAATATCAGCTATTGAACGTGGGCCATCATTTAAAAACTCATCATGCTCATTGTGTTTGATTGTAGTTACACGGGATGACCCCTTATTCTTATAAAATGATGTATCAGTAACTTTCCAAGTATTTTGAATAAATTTTTTTTTTTAAGATATCAGATCGATGAATTAGTTTCGTTTTTCACAACGCAATATTTGAGTAAGAACATTTTTGTACGAAATATGTTTATATTGAGATTTTTCAGTAGGTTTAACTTTGTCCACACAAGACAAATTATTTTTCCGGTTAAAATTATTGATCGAAACATGGACTTAGATATTTACTGGAGTCTAGGCGATCTTTTGTCATTACTATTTTTTTTTCTAACTAACGAAACATACTCATCCAACAGTGAAATCAGTATTCTCATTAATAATCATAGGCATCATTTGGGTCCTCAGTATATGATACTTTAGACATGTCTACTTCATTGAAACCATTTTGCAACTTAGCTATAATTGTATCCACCGAACAGAGTTCGGAGGATACTGTGGATTTGGCCTCGTTGCGCCGCGTCCGCGTCCGCCGCAGAGGTCTACTGGCTGCAGTTCTTCTTCGATCATCTTCAAATTTGGCATGAAGGTGTATTATGGTAAGACGAAGAAGCCTATTGTTTTTGGTGATGGCGCCCTCACTTGCTCGGTCTTTATACATGAAAAGGCAAATTTAACAGGGTCTGTGCGACGCTGGCCTTGTTTCTCGACCGATTTTTGTTTTCAAATTGGGTATGTAAATGTATCATAGTCCAATCTATACACCTATGCCTATTGATAATGCTGCCCTCACTGTTCCACCTTTTACAGGGTCAAAGGTCACCCTGATTATGTCAAAATTTGCAAAAAAATGCATGCTTATTTAGACAATAACTTGATTGTTACTGGATTTTACTCAGACTTGCTAAAGAGGTGTATGGGTGGTCATTCTTCATGAAGGACACAACAGTTTGTGGTGACAGCGCCCTCAGTGTTCCGACTTCGAGGCCATGTCACATTTCTTGTATGTATATGCTGTATAAGCCACATTTCTTGTCGGATTTTATTCAAACTTACTATTGAGGCTTATGGGGAGTTATTCTAGGTAACAAAAGTTTTCATTGCCAGCGCTCTCATTGTTCAAACTTTTATAGGATGACATGTCATATTCCTTGTATGTGCTATATATACTAGCCTCATTTGTCGTCGGATTTTATTGTATCCTGCAACAGTTGCCATAGTACACAACATTCTGGCCTGAAAAGTAAGCCAGATGGGGTATGGGACGGGTTCGGGGGTACATGTGCTCGATTGCGAGTGCTCTAGTTATCAAATGTAACTTACTGGAAGTACACCACTTGGGAATTGAAATTACGTTTACGATTAAAAGGAATATGAGTGAATATGGGGGTAATGGTTTGACAAATCCGACAAAACAATTCCAGAAACAGGTAAAGGATTTACGTTACAAAATATATCTTCAAGAGTTGCTGACTGATTAGTTACTCGAGTTAGTTTGGTTGTAAGGGATAAAAAGAAGATGAGAACATCAAAAGCAGGGCGGTATTAAATAACTGAAACTTAGATAAATGTACAATAAAATTTCCCGAAATGTAACAGTCTTTCAATTGAAGACCTGAATATAAGAACGACCCAAGTCCAATTTTTGGCCAAATTCAGTTTGACATGGGAAATTGTAGCTTATGCAAGGACTCATCTTGTGTATGAATGATAAATCCTAATTACCCCCGGAAGTGCCTGAAATGAATGAGTTAAATCTTGTATGAATGTAGGAATGAAGGACTTGGGTCATTCTTACATTCATATTATAGCGCCCTCTCTCATCCTCTCATCTCTATAGCAGAATATCATGTATATGAATCAAAGAACGACCCAAGTCCATATGATTCAAAGAACGACCCAAGTCCATCACACAAAATGGCCTCTCCACAATTAATGTAAAAGTTAATTGTCATAATAATATATGTTCTAATTTGTATATACAATGTTGCCTTCCCATCACAGTTAAATAGAATATTATTGGACAAATAAAAAAGATATGAAGTTTTTTAAGTTTATTCGAAATGGTGTTCGATGGACTTGGGTCGTTGTTATATTCAGATACTCAATTGTTGAATATTGGATTCTGTAATACTAATGGTAAATAATAAAAATTAAAATCTTGAATATATGAATTATGGGAGGTTGATTCATTACTAATACATGTACAAAATGATTCTTTGAAAAAGGAACCTTTATTTTAAATCTCCATTAAAATTTCCCATAAATTTAACAGTCTTTCAATTGTTGAATATTGGATTCTGTAATACTAATGATAAATAATAAAAAATAAAATCTTGAATAAATGAATTATGGGGGGTCGATTCATTACTAATACATGTACAAAATAATTCTTTAAAAAAGGAACCTTAATTTCAATACAAAGTGATTCAACAGCTTCACTCATGCAGTTCAATCCACGGTGAATAATATAATCGAGGTTTTGCTTGACATATCGCAACTCCTCCGCTTTTTTTTGTGCTCTTGATTGTTTTTTATGAAATTGTAACCAGGGATAATGGAATGGCGTGCTCTCCACGTCATCCGCCTTGGCGTTTTTCGGCCTGTTCGCATGCATCACTGACCGCCAGTGGAGGTCTGTGGCATGCATTCGCCTTATGCAAATCGGGCTCGGGCACACAGACACGCACGTTGGTCTATTTTTGTTCCCCAATTCAGGGGGAGCAAAAATTGGTAATTCAAAGGGCTAAAACACAAGGATGCGAATCAGATCTCTTCGTTCGCCCCCATTCGCTCACCACCATTATAGGGAGAGGGCCTTGGCAAAAGGCCAAACCAGGGAGAGAATACCGTTGAAGAAATAGAAGCCGGGGTAATCCATATTATGATATGTCGCTCAGACCTATCACAGAAAAGGATGGTTTTGATATGAACATCATCAACTAAACAACAAAAAAAATGTCAAAATTACGGTTCAAACTATATATTAAGGGGCATTAAGAAATGTTTTTGATTAATTCAGTTAAAGATTTGA
Organism: Diadema antillarum; assembly: GCF_040938485.1. Lineage (NCBI taxonomy): Eukaryota > Metazoa > Echinodermata > Echinoidea > Diadematoida > Diadematidae > Diadema > Diadema antillarum. Next base: position 573,315 of record NW_027271288.1, on the reverse strand, counting down.
ATTGATTGATTGCGCATTATTCAGAGGTGGGCCTGTTCACTGTTATCTTTACAAAAGTTTACACTTTTTGTGTGAAGATTGAAATCATAGTTTACACAGTACTCATTACTTCAAGGGTCATTGATTGCATGTGTTTCTATACTATAGTTAAACATATCAAAAGAAATCACTGTTATCTAATGAATTAAAAGGAATATTTACAATCTGTGCAACCTCAATACATCCGAGGTAAACGGTTTTGCAAAATTCAGTGACGACAATAACAAGAGTGCATTCAAATATACGAGGCAGAGAACCAGGGGGGAGAAGTGGGGAGAGGGCAGGGAAAATTGGAAGAGTAAAAGGAAAAGTAACAAGCAGAAGTACGAGAATGAATAAGGAGAGAGAAGAAGAAAAGAAATGAAAGTATAAGAATTACAAGAGAGCGATGTGTCTACATTATGAACACACACACGCACACACGCGCACACACACACACACGCACACACACACACACACAAGACAAAACATTACTAGATATGAACACACGAGAAAAATAAACGATACATGAAATATATTTGACACTACGAATATGAACATGGAGCTGCCTTCTCTCATTACGAGTGATGAGAGTCTATAGAGGGTACTGATACAGTGGGGTAAACGCACATGTGATTATAAATGCTACGGTGCACTACTTGCCTAAAGCCTAGCTCACACCTTTGCGTTTCGAGCTTGCGTTCAGCTGCGTATTGCCCGAACGCAGTCTAACGCAGCCCAACGCAGCACTACGCAATGAAACGAGCTAATACGAGGTTAATACGCAGACTACGCAGAGGCTTTGCGTTCTAGCTCGCTAGTTTGAAATTTTTTCAAACATCCGCAACTGAACGCAAGATAAACTCCATACGAGCTAAGACGAGGGACAACCAGCTAATGCGAGCAAGGACGAGCAAGGGCGAGCGACAACGAGCTGCTTAACGCAGGCCAACGCAGCTTAAGGCCGTGTCACACCAGCCTTGCGTGCGACTTGCAAAGAACAATTTTGACTACCCGGAGGTCCCCGTAGATATCCGCACATGACAGTACCTAGCATGTATCTCAAAAGTAGTCGCCCGGAGGTGCGCACGCATATTTTTTTTACCCGCAACCGTGTTTAGGCCCTGTCACACCTTTCCGGGCAAGCTACTCGGGCTTGTTACGTGTAGGGATTTTCTAGCATACCGGACATTCCTGAGGGCGGAAAAGGATTTGTGCGAGTCAGCGCATGTGTCTTACTTGCTGGACGCGTTATACTTGCGAGTATACTGTGTGACCTTTGTACCATTCGCGTGGGGGCTGACAACTTAGTGAAGGAATTCCTCTAATGGAATGGCTGAAATCTCACAGAATTTAATTATCTTGGCTGCATACGGGACTGCGAAGTACCTGCGTGGGAATTGCCTGGGAAGTACTGCCGCTAAGGGTCTCCTACTGGCGTTCTGCGTGGACCTCTACGGGCATTCCCGCGACTCACCCGGAAAAAGTTTTGGTCATGCTCAAAACTTGGCTGCGGTTAAATCGGACTTGCGTGAGCACCTCCGGGCAACTGCGCGCAAGATACTGTCAGGTGCGGACCAACTGCGGAGAGCTCCTTGGAGTAAATTTGTTTCCCCGCAAGTCAAGCCGCAGAAGTTCCCCCGTACGGTATGACAAGGCATGAATGAAAATTGCAAACATTCTTGTTCGCCCGCTGAAAATCTTCTACGTGCTGGAAACTACCTCCTCGCCACAAGCCCGCGTTATGGTGTGACACGGCCTTTTACTTTGAACTGCGTTTCACTGCGTGTGGTTACGATACCTGCTCGCTTCACCTCGACTTACCTCGCTTTAGTTCGCGTTACCTCGCTTTACCTCGCATCACCTCACTCTACTCCTAGTACTCTTCTCGCATTAGCAAGGACCGTTGCGGATGTAACTCGCTTCATTGCGAATCTAGCTCGTCCGTCGCTCGCTCCCCCTCGTTCATCCTCGCCTTACCTCGTTCCTCCTCGATCCTGTTCGATGCTGCTCGCTTTAGCTCGCTATGACTGCGTATATATCTGTTCATACAAAATCTAGTTAGATTTAATGAAAATTTACTTAGTTGACTAAGAAACACAATATGCTTATCAAATCATGAAGCTTTTGGAATGATTGTGTGCTTTCAGCAACATCAGATTCAAACATATCAGTTTTTAAAAACACCTCAAACTGAGTTTCCCGCTGTTATTGTAGGTTTTGTGGAAAATCTTTTTTTTCTCAGAATTGTATTACCACACAATGTATATTGCTGAAAAGTATATTGCTGAAAAGTATTTTTTTTAACACAGTGATATGCTCTGTTCAGTCCTCAACAACTGCAGGTAATGAGCAATGTTGTCATTCCTGTTATAGTGACCGTAGGCAAGCCATTTTGAAATAACCTGTAGTGAAAATAATGTCCTGACCCAAAGCGACATTAAGGGTGACCCTATAAGGAAAAGTTGACTTTAGACCATGAAAACAACATTCAGAATCGATTTCATTGACCCAGAAAACCTATAATACAGATTGTGAAAATTATTGTAAAATGTTTAACTTTTTAAACAATGGAAGTGACTTTCGAATTTCAGATGGCGGCCATATTGGATTTGGCCAATATGGCCTCAGGGCGCCCTTCTTGGCGCCCATCAAAAATTGAAATAGTATGGTTTTGGCAACACGTGTACCAAATTTAGTGCTTTTTGAAGAATTTTAACCAAAAAGTCCTTCTGCCCCCACCCCCGTAACTGTAAAATGTCAAAAATTATATACCAGTGAAGCTCTCTACGAGCTTACACGCAGCAGTGCGAACTGATACGCAGCGGATCGAGCAGGAACGAGCAACAGTCGAGTGGATGAGCAGTGAAACGAGGAGAAACGAGTTCATGCGAGCTGCTACGAGCTAGTGCGAGATGCTACGAGCTAGTGCGAGATGCCAGCGAGCAACGAACGAGTGGGGAACGAGGTACACGCGCAACGGGGCGAGCAATCTTCGTACTGAAACGTACTGTTACGAGCAAAAGCGAGCTGGAGCGAGGTGAAAAGCAAACTAAGGCAACCGTAGGCAACCATTTTGTACAAAATATACGAGCTACAACGCAACAATGTGACTGCTACAAAATATTTTGCCGCGCAGTGCTGCGTTAGGCTGCTTTAAGGCTGCGTTCGACTGACGCAGCTATACGCAGCTAAAACCGCAAAGGTGTGAGCTGGGCTTAATACAACATCAACTACAGTGTACGTACATAACAGCGAACTAACTAAATACAACCTACGAATATCTACGATTGATATAATGTGACACGGAACGATATCCACGAGATTGCTCTCCTACAGTAAAACAGTGTATTGTCACACTCTGGGGGTTGCCATCAATCATTTTTAAGCATTCACGCCATACAGATTAATGACCATATCTAGTGAAAAAAGGACAAAAAATAAGCTCAGATGGTTGCCATGCATACTTTGATTTTTCCTCTATTTGAAAAAAAAAATACACACACGCAAGCACGAACACACACAAACAGACACACACAATGAGCTGTTGATGCGCATCAGCAATAATGCAATCTTGGTTGCGGAGTGTGACACAGAATAATATCAATTCAATTCAATCAGGTTTATTCATAATACTGCCATGGCAGCCAAATGGCTGAATTGCGGAGTAGTACAAATGTATACACAATGAAATATAAAAAGTCATTATTGCATGAGAACAATATATAATGATCATACACTTGTACACATTATATTCATACAATGTAGATAAAACTGTGAGGAAATAATAAGTTTACTTCACGCTGTAAGAACACATACTTAAACGGCAACAATCAACATGAATAAAAATATCAATCACTTATTTATCATTGACCATATCAAAAGTATAAAAATTATTGCATCACTTATGAGTATCGGGTACATGGGTTGCTATTACATGGTGTACTAAAATATAACCTGAACCAAGTGATAATATTAACACTCCTGTTATTCTGTATACCGTGTGCTTTGAATTGTGGCATAAACCAATCAAGTGACAAGTGAAACACTAAGATGCACACACATACCCTCACAACACACTCACACACACACATTCACACACACACGCATTCACGCCCACACACATATACACTCGTACATATTATATTCATATAGATAAAACTGTGAGAAAATAATAAGTTTACTTCACGCTGTAAGAATACCTCCTTAAACGGCAACAATCAACATGAATAAAAATATCAATCACTTATTTATCATTGACCATATCAAAAATATAAAAATTATTATTGCATCACTTATGAGTATCGGTTACATTTGTTGCTATTACATGGTGTACTAAAATATAACCTGAACCAAGTGATAAATATTAGCGCTCCAGTTATTCCGCGTGCTTTAAATTATGGTATAAACCAATCAAGTGACAAGTGAAACACTAAGATGCACACCATACCCTCACAACACACACACGCACACGCACCCACGCCAACACACATATACACACGTACACAAACGCATACACACACAGACACACACATTCACACATATACACTTACACACACAAACGCACACAAATAAAGGGTAAATGATTTCGGATGTGAATATATAATACAGAAGTACATGAGAGCGGCAAAAAAAAAATCCAGTTTGTTGAGTCTATAAACAAAGATGTAAAAACTTCACAGTATCTTCAAAAAATATATCAGATTCATCTTCAATATGTTAACTTCAAATTGCACATGTTACATTGCATCAAAAGCTTGAAATCACTTGCAATCACTCCTAAGGAGAAAAAAAAAAGTACAAACACAAAAATGGACATAGTAAATTCCGTGATTAAATCCATTCAGTTCGTGTTGCGGTAATAACAATACAACCAAACAGAGCCACACCTACCGTGAGTATTTCAATTTATATGAACTTGTACTCGCACCCACTCATCTATGATAATGCAAGTATACATGTGCTCGATCTGGTACATACATACGTACAAACAGGCAAATAGTAGTTCATGCACACAGGCACACATACCCATTATACACGCTCAAACACATTCACGCCCACACATACAGGACATAATGTGCTGTACACATAAAAGGCATACACATACGCATATTATTCTTTTCCGAACATACAAGTATACGCATAATATACCCAAGCAGTATACAACACAGACACACACGTACACCCACAAGTACGACATAATAGTTTGCTTGTGCCCTGAGCATGCGCACAGCGGTGTAACACATGTATAATAATGATCAGTGCATTTAAATACACATGCTATGGGGTGACAGAAAATAAAGCAATATACTGCAAAATTGTTGATACAATTATTTCAGAGTCGGTTAACAATTGATTAAAGACATAATTACGGCTGGTTGATGAGAGTAACAAAATATGGTATTGCGGAATCTCGGAGTCTATTTGTTCGGAATCTAAGTTGGGGGATAGGCTGGGTGTGTCTCGTTGTCCGTATGCCGGGATTTCGAGTTGGGAGTAGATGGCGAAGACCTGAGGTAGGAGCAGAAAGTTTCAAGGCAAATTTGCGGGACAATGTAGTACGGCGGTGAGCTAGGGTAGGTAGGTTTACGAGGAGGAGAGCCTCGTCATAGGACGTATACTGCGAACCAAGTAGGATTCGGAGGGCTCGCTTCTGCGCGGACTCTAGCTTGGTAGCTTGATCCTTTGTGATGCCGGCGTTCCAAACGGGAGTAGCGTACTCCATCACTGGCCTGACATAACACGTGTATATAGTTAATAGGTCACACAGTTAATAGGTCACACAGTCATCCTAGAGTTAGCACTCGTACAGTAAAACAGTCAGTGTACATTAACGTCACACTCTGGGAGTCACTATCGACCAATACATAACCGTACGCAGCATGCAGAATATTTACCATGTTTGGTGAAGAAAAGGGGCAAAGAAAAAAGAGAGAAGAGAAAAAAATAACTCAGGTGACTGCCAGTTATACACTGATTTCAATTCTTGCTTTGAAAAAAAATTGCAATAAGCTTTTATATTTAAAATTGATGCTCTTCATATAAAATACAATCTTTAGTGTAATCGATTACACAACATCTTGGTTGCGGAGTGTGACACAAAACGATATCCAAGAGTTTACACTCGTACAGTAAAACAAGAATTGTCACACTCTGGGAGTATTATCGATCAATAAGCTTTAATGGCATTACAGAGTATTGACAATGTCTAGCGGAGAAAAACGAAGAAAAAATAAGCTCAAGTGGTTGGCATGCAGACACTGATTTCTCCTTTGTTTAAAAAAAAGACAACAACACTACAATAAAACTGAGTATTAGCAATTGATTCGCTTCATCAATAGTACAATTTTTAGTGTAATCGATTATAAAAAAAAATCTTAATTGCGGAGTGACACAGAACGATATGAAGCCAAAAATTTGCAGTAAAACTGTGTACAATCAAACCTGTCTACAGCGACCACCGTCTATAGCGACCACACACCGTATGTGACCACTAAACACTATTTCCTCAAAGAGAACGACCTTGTCTATAGCGGCCGCATGTTTTCAACGGCCGTTTTTTCGTCTCCCTTGGGGTGGTTGCTATAGACAGGTTTGACTGTACATGTATAGTCACACTCTTTTTTTTTTGTTTTAAAGAATATTTTATTCTTCATCAATGGGAAACATAATATACAAACAAATTTATACAAAATTCTCTGGACCAATTTCATAATCATTTTCGTCAATGGATACAAAATTTATACCAAAACTTCACATCAATTTAATACATTTTGATACATTCTGATACATTTTTTCACAATCCATATACACAATCCATATACATATCTCTTCTTTTCTATTTTTACACTACTAATCCCTCATTCTCTTTTTAACTATATTCCTTCATTGCATTACAAATTTTATTAACTAAATCACTTACCCCAAAAAATTATTTCTTTTCAGCATTCATTCAATCCAACTTAAAAAATCAATATCCATTGATTGAAGTTTATTGTTAAAAAAAAAACAAAACAAAACAAAAAACTCACACGCAACCCGCCCCCCCCCCCACCACCCTATACCCCTGTCCATTCTCCCTCTTACTATACCCTACCCCTTCCAAAACCCCCATCACAACAAAACCTCAAAGGCAACTGAAACCTGTGTGTCCTGACATACATTATAACACATATTTCAATACGAGTGCGTGGGAAGGCATTTCCTGGTGGATGTGCACCAGACCCTACTCTATTAAATAAAAGCAAAACAAATTCTCAATTCTTTTTCCAGTTTTCCCACTTTTGCAAATGTATTGGCAACGTATTACGTGTAACTGCTAACTTTTCTTCTTTTCTTCTAACTTATCCTGCTCTACAGACCTTTTAATGAAATATTCCGTTGGGGGTGTCTTATTTTTCCTTCCTAAAAAAAAAGCAATTTCTTCACCAAAATTATAACATGGTTAACTAACTGAGCTTTTCCTTTATCTGGTAGCTCTATACCAAAAAAAAAAATCTCTTCCCAATTCATTTGTTGCAAATCAACATATTCAAAAAAAGTACTGCAGTTTTCTCCAAACATTCCTAGCAAATTCACATGTATAAAATATATGTTTATACGTCTCTTCCTCTTTATGACAAGAGGAACATAAATTATCATTTACGAACTTAAAGGGGATGGCTAGTAACTGATCAGTGGGAATCAGTGGGAATGCTGGAGGATGATTGTTCCAATCCTTGTGGGATTCATTTAAGAGTACATTATATATCTATTGTTGTGTGAAAATTATTTGCTTCAGAATGGTCTCATATTCAAGTAATGTGCAGTTTAATGTTTCCAAGTTAGCGTGCCTGGCATGGTCAGTGACGGGGCATTAATCTGCACATTACTTGAATATGAGACCGTTCTGAAGCAAATAATTTTCACACAACAGTAGATATATAATGTACTCTTAAATGAATCCCACAAGGACTGGAACAATCATCCCCCAGCATTCCCACTGATTCCCACTGATCAGTTACTAGCCATCCCCTTTAAAGGGTGTGTACAGTTCTGGTCGAGGTGTAGATTTAGCTTTTAACATTTTGCGAGATATTCAGAAACCACTCTATGAGATGTCAAAGAGCATGCAGTTCTAAGGGGTATCAAAAGTTTATTCGATGAAAATCGGTTTTGAGATGACTGAGACAAGGTGAAACAAAGAGATCCTAATAAAGTTGGGACATGTTGCCTTTTATTATTAGCACTTTTTTGGGATATCTCAGCCATTTGAAAACCAATTTTCATCAAATAAACGTTGAATCCTTCTTAAAATTACATGCTCTTTCATATTTCATAAGAGGCTTTTCATTATCTCACTTAGGAATGTTTAAAACATGAATCCCTACCTCAACCAGTACTGTACAGTCCCATTAAACTGAAATAATGTATGATTTGTGTACACTATTCCATGCAATAATCTATATTGAAAATCCCTCAAAACAGAACTGAAAGTGCTACTTTTTATCCTCCTAAAAATACATTTTATATCTTTATTAGAAAAATCACAAAAATATAAATTTCTGGGAGTACTGTCGATCAATACTCAACAGTATGCAACAAACAGAAAATTTACATGTTCAGTGAAGACAAAGGAGAAAGAAAAAAGAAAAAGAAGAATGAAAATAATAAACTCAGGTGGCTGCCATGTAAATACTGATTTATCTTCTTCTTGAAAAAAAAATCCAATAATAATAATAATAATAATAATTGCATTTATATGGCGCTTCATACTGACGTTTCTAAGCGCACTTTGCTACTCATACAAATAGATTAGAAAACACAATAACATTAACAAAATCAGCGTTAACAGTAACAAAAGAAGAAGAAAGAAAAGAAAAGAAAAGAAAAATACATGTGATACAATGGTACAATAATTGATAACTGTGTGCGCCTCCAGGAAAAAAAAAAATTACAACTGATTAAACATGTGAGTTTTAAGAAGAATTTTAAATGATTCGACAGATGAGGCATTCTGAATATACAGAGGGAGTTTATTCCAAAGAGTGGGAGCAATGGAAGAGAAGACTCGGTCACCATAACGGGTTTTTGTACGTGGGCCATGAAGTAATTGGAGAGAGGAAGATGAACGGAGGGGTCTGGCAGAAGAGGAGGAGCGGAGAGAGACTAGGTTTTGAAGATATATGGGTGCAAGATTGCGTGTGATTTTGTACGTCAGAAGTAGGATCTTGAAAGTAATACGGGAATGGACTGGAAGCCAATGTAGTGAGCGGAGAACAGGAGATATATGGTCATGTCTCCTACTAAGGGAGACTAATCTAGCGGCTGAATTTTGGATACGTTGGAGAGGGGATATGTGAGAAAGAGGGAGGCCGGCAAGGAGGGAGTTGCAGTAGTCCAGATAGGAGGAGACGAAGGCATGGACGAGCCGCTCAGCTGATGATTGATCAAGCAGACGCCTGATCTTCCCTATTTTGAAAATACCCCATGATGCAGACTTACAAATGTTTGTGATATGGTGTTTAAGAGTTAAGTGTTTGTCCAAAGTAAAGCCAAGGTCTCTAACACAGTCAGAGACCTTAATAATCCCATCCCGAGTAGTTAGATCTGGTAGAGGAACTGTGCTCCTAAACTGTGATGAGAAATGGATGAGTTCAGACTTGTCTTCGTTCAGACGGAGTCTGTTGGCAGTGGACCAGGCTTTGATGTCGTTGAGACATTCTCTCAGTGAATTAACAGCAGCAATCCTATCGCCAGGTGACATAGTTATGTAAATTTGAGTGTCGTCAGCATACATAGCGTAGTTGACTCCATGATGACAATTGATGATTCTGGTGAGTGGACCTGTATAGAGGAGAAAAAGAAGGGGGCCGGCAACGGATCCTTGCGGAACTCCGCAGCTGATAGGACTAGGACGTGAACAGGTCCCATTGATTATCACCCTCTGTGTGCGATCTTGAAGATATGACTTGATCCAATGGATGGCAGTGCCTGTGATGGAGTAGTCATTACTAAGTCGTTGTAGTAGCAACGTGTGGTCGAGCGTGTCAAACGCAGCCGAATAGTCAAGAAGAAGAAGAGCAGCCTCATTGCCCTTGTCGACAGCAAGAAGGAGATCGTTGAGCACTTTCAACAAGGCAGTTTCTGTTGAGTGGAGGTTGCGGTATGCTGACTGGTTTGTAGGAAGCAGATGATTACTGTCAACATAAGACATTAACTGTGTAGACACAATCCTTTCAAGAAGCTTACTCACAAATGGCAGATTGGCAATTGGTCGGTAATTGCTCAGGACATCGGGATCTAGGTTCGGTTTCTTCAACAGAGGGGAAACAAGAGATGTCTTGAAAGGTATTGGAACTATACCCGATGACAATGATGTGTTAATGATGTTTTTAAGAACCGGAAGCAGCTCATCAAGGCACTCTTTGAGCAGCCAAGTTGGAAGAGGGTCCAGAGTGCAAGATTTTGGTGGAGATAGCATGATGAGACGTCGAAGCTGTTCATCAGTGACCGGATTAAACTCGCTCAGGTTGCAGTTCAAAGAGTTCTCAGGAGCCTGGACGGATAACTCCAAATGGTTCACGTCAGATACAAAGGAAGACACAATATCATCGATTTTCTTCATGAAGAACATACTGAACCTGTGCGCCAGTTCTGAATCAGATGAGTGTTCAGGATAAATAGAAGAGTCAGAAGGGGTGGACAGTTTCTTCACGAAGTTGAATAGTCGTTTAGAGTCAGCATTGGCGATCTCTTTTCTCAGGTACTGGGACTTTGCATCGGTAATCAGACTGTAGTACAGCTCACATTCTTGACGATACAGGTCCATGGCAGACTGCATGCCGGACTTCAACATGCGACGTTCAGCACGACGCCGACGCCTCCTGGCCTCCCTAATCTCATCAGAGAACCAAGGGGCATTGGGTCTAATTGTCACAGTCACGGTTTTAACAGGGGCATGCTTGTCCAACAGATTACTCAGCATGTCATTATACATAGAAATTGCTTCTGTAGGACAAGATGTACACTGGGAAGTCAACAAAGCCTGTTTAATATCATGGCGGAAAGAGTTGGTGTCAATATTGCGAAGCTTTCTAAAGCTAACTTTCCTTCTAGGGTTTGGTGGGCTTTTAAGATTAATGGCGGAAAGAATGGCGGAGTGATCAGATGGCAAAGATGGCAATACAGTGGTATGGGAAATAACATCTTCAGATTTCCTACTAAAGACTAAATCAAGTGTGTGGCCTGCTTGGTGAGTGGCACCCTTAACATGTTGATGAAACCCAAAGGCTTCAACGGCATTGAGAAAAGACTGAGCGAAACTATCAGCAGAATCATCTACATGTATATTAAAGTCACCAAGAAGAATGGTTGGATGAGCATCAACAGCAGCACTCTCGAGGAGAGTTAAAAACTCATCAAGAAAGTCGTTGCTGGTAAAGGTGTGACGAGAGGAATGGGGTGGGCGATAAATGCAATAAACCCGAACAGTAGATGAAGAAGTGAGATGAATCGTGAGATCTAGCAGTTCAAAAGACAAAAATTTGTGTGTGTCATTGACAACACAACGCGCAGCAGACCTATACAGGACGCAGATACCACCTCCTCTAGATGTCTTTCTGGGATGATTGATAATATTGAAATTTGGAAGGGATAATTTCAATTCAGCAAGGGTAGGCTCATCCCTCTGGTCACCTGAAAGCCATGACTCAGTGATGACTAACACATCAATATCATTATCTATAATCAGAGTTGACACTGCATCGACTTTATTCGTCAAGGATCTTGCGTTCCATAAACCAAATTGAGACCCACTGGAAGCATCACAAAGGGACTGTGACCTTGGAATCCTCCGCCTGCGGCGTCCCCTGTGAGTATGCCGCTGCTGCGCAATTCCAAGATCACATACCCTTCTCCAAACAGTCAAAGGGAGTAGATGACTGGGCTTCCCATTAAACTGATGGAGGGCATGTACATCATATGTAATACGATTCGGTTGAAAACTACTGCAATACTCATTAGCATGTTGCATTACATCGACTTCAGTACATGGACCTGGGTTTGTTTGAATGTCACCGGACAGTAGGATGGCTAACTGAAAACATACACATGTGTTGCTATAGTATGCAACAGGTTTACCACAGTGTCTGACAAGCCTGTGAACAGGAGAAAGTAGACTGTGATTACAGTTACAAGCATCAGTTGGCAGCATGAATACATGGTTCACGTTCAAGAGAGATACAATCAGAGGTATACAAAAGAATAGATTCCAGAGACGCCAGATCTTAATCCCCTCCATTGCTGTGGAGGTGATGCTATTGACATACACATGTGAACGGTGTGACAACAAAAGGTGCTATTGAAAGTACAAAGCAAGTACACATACAAGATGCATGAAGCAAGTGTACAACACTGGGCTGGAAAGTGAAAATGGCAATACAGAGTAGGCAACAGTATCAAGATACAAAATTCATCTGCTTAAATATACAGCTAACTTACCAACAAATTGACTGGAAATGGTCTAGCAAGATCCTTGACACAAACAGAATACAATATAAACAACCATACTGCAAAAATGCAGCAAAAACCTGGTAAAATAGGCAATATAATCAGAGCCCTAAATGAGTGGGGCTACCTATGGAGGCGCACACCAAAAAAAAAAAAAAAAAAAAAAAAAAAAAAAAAAGGTTGTATGTTTGAAATTGATGCGCTCCATCAATAATGCATGAACAACTTTCTTTTCTATCAGCAATGCATGTACAACCTCTATACCATAGTGTAATCGATTTTACAAAATGTCTTAGTTACGTAGCATGACAGAACGATATGCAAGAGTATTTTATAGCTCTCGCACAATAAAACCCTTTATTGTCACTCTCAGAGAGTATTAACGATCAATTCATAACCGTTCGGAAGTGAAAGGAGAAAAATAAACCCAGGTGGCTGCCATACATACATTGGTCATATTCTGTTTGCAAAAGAAAAAAAATACAATATCAAATATGCAGTATAATTATTTGCAATTGATGCGCTTCATCAATAACATGTGTTTAGTGAAGAAAAAGGAGAGAAAATGATAAGCTCAGGTGCGTGACTGCCATGTAGGCCTATACAATGATTTCTCCTCTATTTGAAAGAAAAAAAAAGATAAGCTGTATATTTTCAATAGATGCGCTTCATCAATAATTGTGGGTTTTCTATATATCAAGGAGATAGATTTATGTTTCTTATATGGGTTTTCTGTCAAGGAGAAAGAAAACACATTTTTAAAGCCAAGACAATGTATATTGAATAGCCGATTACGTGAGTTTCAATTTAAACTGGTATATACAAATTATCATCTTCGGTTTGGTATAGTTTCAAGTTATTTACGTTCTTTTTGTGAAAAAGAAGAAGAAACATATATTATTTTGTACTTGCGAATACGTGAAAATAATCTGGAAATTATGTGGGAGAATGTTCGATGTTGATTTACGAAACTGTACTTGGGAAGAAATCCTGTTGGGGATGAAGGAGTGTAATGCGGGAAAATATCAACTTTTAAATCATATCTTAACAAAAAAAAAAAAAATTAAGCAGAGGGGTGAAGGTTGAGGTTACAATTTTCTTCTCGATTTGTCTCAATTCTCATGTCACTGTCAGCAACCAGGCAGAAAGCAGTAGATGACAGGTTCAAGTCCCTAGTTCCTTTTTCCGGCATATTTGTTAAATGATAGATCAGCAGTTGCGATTTCATTTGTAGAGGGAGACAAATTAAAGAAAATTTTCACTTCATATTCTAATTCTTGTTTAATAGTTGATTTTCCAAAGCAGAGGATATAGAAGCCGCCTTGATATAATGAAATAAAAAAACAAGTAATGTTTTAGAAGAAAGATTAGAGAAAAGGAAATTAACATTAATGAAGGGAACTTTAACTATTCATTTCAGTAAATAGGAAAACCTTGATGTATACTAATTAGTGTGGAAGAACCCGGAGCCAGATGTCATCAGGGAGAAAGTGAGGGTGGGATGGGAGAGGTAGAGAAAATAGTGTGAAGGGTGGGGATGGGAGGGGAGGGGTATAGAGAGTGATGGGAGTATTGGTTTTAACCACTGAGTGGAAGACACAAAAAGGAAAAAGATTCCATTTAAGTGCTTTATTTATGATATATCCACACATGTTGTTTTTTAATCAAATGTATCTTTCGCTGAATGTACAGCTAAATTTGATTTCATCGATTATGTAATATAATATTATGTAATGCTGATTTATGTTGATCTTAGTATATATACATGTATGTATTTTGATTTCTGAAAGATGCTGAAAGTTCCACAATACACAATTACAGCAAAATAATATTGTTGTACCCGTGCTCCTCATCCTGTTCCCCACACTATATAGGCTTTTGTTGGGACCAACACTCAACAAGCTTTGCTTTTTAGTAGGTTCCATCGTATTTCTCTTTGCATCTTTTACTTTGATTGAAAATAACACATCGACGCTATGTACTATAATAATAATAATAATAATATGAAATATTTATTTAGCGCTTAATACAACACGTTTCGAAGCGCTTTACAATGCTAAACAACCAAACAAACAAACATACAAATCAGCTTAGAATAACAAATATACAAATGCATACAGGGCCTACATAATCATTAATTCTGCTCTAAAAATAAATGAGTTTTAAGTTTCTTTTTGAAGATGTCAACGGAGGTGGAGGTCTGAATGTGAGTAGGGAGAGTGTTCCAAAGAAGGGGGGCACAAACGGAAAAAGCACGGTCACCATAGCGGTTGTGGGTGCGAGGGCCAAGTTTAAGTTGGGTTGCAGATGATGATCTTAGGTCCATGTGTGTATCCGGTCTGGGTTTCGATGAGATCAGGTCAGTTAGATATATGGGAGAGCGGTTATGGATGATGTTGTAGGTGATGAGAAGGATCTTGAACTTGATTCGTTGTGGGATTAACAGCCAGTGTAGATCTTGTGGATGACAGGAGTGATGCGATCATACTTCCTAGTACAAGTGATAAGACGGGCAGCAGTGTTCTGTATATGCTGAAGTGGAGCGAGATGACAGGCAGGTAAGTTGATGAGCAAACTGTTGCAATAATCCCCGGTGCGATGTTACAAGAGCATTAACAAGTCGTTCCGTGGAGCTCTGGTTGAGGTATTTCCGGATTTTCCTGATCCTGTAGATGCCAGAAGAAGCAGCCCGGCACACCTTGCGAATGTGCTCCTTTCCATCCAAGGAGTTGTCCACGATAACGCCGAGATCTCTGGCAGATTTGGACGCATTTATGGTGGATCCATCGATGGTGAGGCTAACAGACTCGATTCTTTTCCGAAATTGTGACACAATGTGGACGACTTCTGTTTTGTTTTCGTTTAACATCATGTTGTTGCCGCGAGCCCAAGCCTTTATATCCCTCACACAGTCTTCCATAGATGAAAGGCTGCCAACTAGATGATTACGTTTTATGACAACATACAACTGGGTATCATCTGCATACAGCATGTGGCTTATATATCTGTGAGCCGCGATGACCTCACTCAGAGGGCCAGTATACAAGACGAAAGCCAATGGACCCATTACAGAGCCTTGCGGAACCCCCCACAAGAGAGGGCGTCCGTCTGATTCCGCGCCGTTGATGATGACAGTTTGCTTCCGGATTTCGAAATATGACTTCAGCCAGGTCAGAGCAGTTCCTTCAATGCCATAATTGTGACTGAAGCGTTGGATCATTGTATCATGGCCAATTGTGTCGAACGCTGCCGAATAGTCCAACAGAACCAAAACGACTTCGTGTCCGTTGTCTAAGGCGAGCAAAATGTCATTGAAGACCTTGAGGAGAGCAGTTTCTGTGGAGTGACCATGACGGTATGCCGACTGCAGAGGAGGTAGTAGCTCATGTTCCTGAAGGTATGCCCGTAGTTGACTTGCAGCAAGTCGTTCCAACACTTTCCCAAGAAACATCTGATTGGCAATTGGCCTATAATTTGCGAAGTTGTCCACGTCCAGCTGAGGTTTTTTCAAGATTGGAGTATCATGTGAAGACTTGAATGAAGAAGGAAAAATCCCTGAAGACAATGACATATTCACAAGTTTGTATTCCTATTTCTTCTTGTATATATCCAAGCTTGACATGCTGCATTATCATATTTTGTTATATATCATGCATTTTCCATCGAGAAATGCGGAAATAAAATTGAAATTGAAATTGAATTAGTGAGAATACAAGTTTATAATGTACGCTGTTCAACTGGGCCAATCTCTTCCATCTATCCCAGCAGGACATGTAAAATGCGTGATATAAAATCAGTCTTCGATAAAGTACTGTTCTTAACGTACTACTTTATAACCTTACAAGCCTATAGACCTATGTCACATCAATTAGTACAAGCGCAGCAGTCCAAAAACCATTTTGTCTAATTATACTACAAAGAACAAATTATAGGAAGTCAGTAATCAGGATAAAGAAAGGTTATGATTTAGCAACTAAGAACGAGTCTGCAGTGTATGAAAGTTTGCATGAAAAAAAAAAGATACACTAAAAGACTTAATTTTGAAAAGGCTTTCGGCATCACTACCATGTGAAATTATATCCCGGTTCCACAGGGTTTGTTTTTTTCTCATCAGTCAGCACGGTCATTGGGAAGCACGGATTTTTGCTTTCGGCAACCCACCAAAGTGTCTCGGATCACAGTCTGATGAATCCGACTCGTGTGGGTCGCCTATAAGGTCAATGTCAGACGTCATCTCGGGCATAATCCGATGAGGCGAGATCGTCCGATGAGGATCACGCGAGCAATGGCTGACACTGACCCGATAGTCGACCGACACAAATCGGATTCATCAGACTGCGATCCGATACATTTCGGTAAGTAGATGGAAGCAACAGACTTAGCTTCCGGCGAGTGACCGATGAGAATAAAATCTCTGTGTTTTGGTGAACAGCGTCTCACGTTTTAGCTGCATATGTTTTTTTTTTTCCATAATCTTTTATTGATTCCATATTCAAAACAAATTCATGACAACTCAAATCACATATATTACAAAATCCACGATTCAGCATAACACAATTATAGTGAAATCAAGTCAAGCTGTACCTTCAGCAAAACAGTGCATCGTAAAAAAATGTACCATGTACCGGAAAAAAGGAACACGTGCACTGTTCACTTACTTTCGTTGAAAATCAAATCGAGCTGTACTTTCAGCAAGACGGTATACATTCATAAAGAAGAAAAAAAATACTTAAAGAACAAGATACTAAACACGTCATAAATCTATACACACACTAAAGTGGAATCGATCTTCCCCTTTTATCACACACCCCTCCCCCCCCCCCCCCCCCCCCCCGCGATTATAAACCAATACCCCCCATCAAACTACGGGTCCTTCCATACTTGTCTTTATACTTTCAAATTTTCCCATTTACTGAAATGAATAGTTAAAGTTCCCCTCCTGATGCTAATTTCTTTTCCTCAAATCTATCCTCTAAAATATCATTTTTTATTTCATTATATAGTAGGCGGCTTTCCATATTCTCTTCAAATATTTAACCAAAATTAAGATATGATTTGACAATGGGTGTTTTCCCATATTGCCCTCCTACCTCCCGAACAGAATTTCTTCCCAAGTACAGTTTTTAAATAAACATCATCCCTTTTCTCTCACATAATTTCCAGATTAATTTCACATGCTTACAAGTGTAAAATAAATGTTTTTATGTTTCTTCTTCTTTTTCACTAAAAGAGCATAAGTTACTTGCAACAAAACCGAACCGGAAAAGATGACTCTCGTAATCGGCTATATTTAAAGTGAAGAGTAGGATCGAAGTTTCTAGGTGTCCTTACATGTATCGCAGTGGCAATTACATGTATATTGTACACATACTGAAGAGGTAACAGGGCGAGTCTACTACTAATATACCTCCTTGGCTATATTATGTGCAATTGTCTAGATCTATCCTTTCATCTTAATGATCTTTGAAAGAGGGGTCTTTTAGGAGCCAAAACAAGCCTTATACTATATAGCTCAAGAACTAGCCCTTAGTTTACTTCTTTTTCAGTGTTAATGATATTTCTGGACCTTTAACGTGTAAGAAAAAAAATACATAAAATAAAAAAAGTCATGCGCGCCCTCATGCGGAGCCGTGTGATGACTAAGAACTTCTAAGCGGCCGCCAGCTCCAAAATAGACGTATTATGTCGCGGAAATTGGCTATAACTCAAAACGAGGCAAAAGGTGGCAGGCAAATCTGGTATCAGCTTAAAGCTGAGACATCGAGGAATGTGTTGGTAATAGAATTGAGTTGGAAATCAGTGGAAATCTAAGCTTTTCATTTGGTTATATGAAAACAACAAATAATTAACCTCTTTTGGAGGATATTTACCATAATTATTCATGAAGAATAAGTTTCTTTGCATTTTTACAATATTCATAAAGTAAAATGAACTCTGAGAAATGTGTGGGGGAGCTATAGGTCGATATCTTAAAAACAGCATGTTTAAATTACTTATTTATCAAAGTGGTTACAGTTTGCTTTGAAACTCTAAAAGGTTCTGTTTTCCTTTGGGAGCAGTGATTCAAAAATGTTTTAACATTTTAAAATGTTTGTAGGTCTGTTGTATCACAAAAAATCCTACCGTGTAAAACTTTTGCACTAAAGCCTAAAATACAAGACGATATCAGTATTTTTCTCAATTAACCATAACTGTAGACGGTTTAGTCTTGAAACATTCCTATTATAACTGTTGTTCACATTTTGTGTATTTTACAATACTTAACATCGATTATACGGATGCAAAATTTTACAGTGGTTGTTTCTATCCCTAACTCACTTTTAGAACTATTTTAAAGCACTAATGCTGGATTTTTGTTTCATCTGCAAATGGTAACTTATGCCTTTAATATGTTGTATTTTGCTACTTCAGGTAGGAAATACAGCCCTTTAATGTACATACCTGAGTTAATTTATTCTTTTATTGAAGTATTCTTCCAAGTAGGGTCCATTGTCTTTCAACAGGGTATGTAAAAAATGTAAAAAATCCACTCGGTAAAGTGCCCAAAATTACTTTTGCTGCACTTTGGCATCTCCCTGGCCCACTGTGCGCCGGCTCTAAGTCATCAAAGTTGGTATTCCTTTTTGACATAATCTTCGTTGTCTGTGTTCACACTTTTGCTATTAGGGAGCTTTAGATTTGCTGCACGGACGTTGGAGACGACGCTTGAGCTGGACGTTCTCTTCTTCCCTGCGTCCTGCTGAAAAGTAGATTTAGATTACTAAGTACGTTGCAAAGACGCAACCTAAGATATTCTCCTCCCCACCACTGGGGATATTTCTCTTTGGACGCAACGTATAAAAAACTAAAATGGCGCCCCCATATGATTGGTGCATGAAGTAACTCTCTACGTCGTGAACTGAGCGGACGTAAATAGCACAGAACGCGCGTAGTGAAAACTCAGGAGCGGGAGCTATAAGATCGACTTTGATGGGCGATTCTGCGCATGCTCAGACCAGATTTGATTTCCCCTCTGAACGCTCCCGTCGCGAAAATCTAACGCTCCCTATTATCATCTTCTTGCTTATTGCTTAATGATCAAAGCTACAAGAATTTGTAGCACTGGATATTGTTCAATCGGCCGACTAAATTCTGTGTTGACCTTCAGAAGTGTAGTAGGTCTATATTCAGACAGTTTGAAGGCACTGGCCTTAAAGTATTTGGGTTTCTGGTTGGGCAGGCAAATTCTCATGGCTGTATGAAATGTCTGTGTAGAAGAGGGTAGCTCTGAAGAGCTTACGTGTATTTTGATTTGATCGTGTGACACTTTTTTCAGAAGCACATCCAATATAATTTCATCAGCTAGAATAAAAATTTGTTTCTCTCCAGCTACCGTCGTAATCCAGGGAGTGATTTCAAACGACCCCTCTAAAGAAGCAGGGACGATGTTCATCTCGTTCCCATGGAATCCCCTGATCAGGTATTCAGAGTCATAGCTGCTTGGTTGACATAGATAAAGCCGTGGACATGGGAACTCATCCGGTAAGTCTTTGTACAAGCCTTCGCGGAAGAGTGTCTTTAGCCGCCACACGTCTGAATGTAACTCTGGGAGCTTTTTTGAGGCTCGAGAGAATACAGCAGTGGTCGTCGCCTTCAGCAGCTGCGCGGCAGTCATGAACGGGAACCGAATGCAATTGATGATCTTCACCAAGATGTCGTCGTCCTCGCATTGGGTGAGCCATGGCTCAATCTTCTCAAAGAGGGCGTACTCGTTTTCCACGACCAAGTTGGGTCCGCTGTCCAGTATGCCTAGCATGGTTTCTGTGTCGATGTCGAGCAGCTGCTGACCTGAAAGCAAGTTGAAATTTGTGAGAAAGGATTGGTGGCACACCTTCACGATGTCTGGCATGTTGAATTCTCGAGCTGTCGGCAGAAGCATAAGCATCGTCTCCACGTCACTTGAAGTGTCGTCGACAAACTTACAACAGAGCTCATGAAGCGTAGGGATCATGTATTTATCGGCGAGCCTGGCCAGCGACAAGACGTTTTCAGTGGTGAGGGCCACGGTGGCTGTGTAGAGGAACTTCAGAAAATCCTCGAAAACTAGTGCGTCGGGGTCTTCCTCTACCAGCTCCTGTCGGATGACTTGTCCAGAAGCGTTGTCGCTACTTTCATCACAAAGCTCATTGTTAGGTTGCCAGGTGGGATCAGACAACATAGTTTTAAAGACATCACTCCAGGCACAGAGAACTAGACGATGTGCAAAGAATGTGCGATTCCCTACGCTGAGAATCAGATCACTGTACTGTTCCTGGTCGTACAATGCTCCAAAAGCAGTGTCTCCACCAAGATTTCCCCTTCGAGTACCTTCAAGCAAAGACTTGCGAGCGGCCTAAAAAAAAAAAAAAAACAGTATTACGGCATAATGTGAGTGAGTGAATTTTCATCGTTAGGTAACAAGTACCTAAGCTTTGATTATATACAATAATATGTTTTCGTAAAGAGTAGGTCCTACCGAGATCAACAGCTATATGAGAAACAAGACAAAAATGGGTATTAACAAGGATGTGATATAAATATCTTAATTCTCGTTTGAAAATGATTGCTTGTCAAACACAGTCCTTTAGGGTGCACTATAACGCGAGTTCGACAGCCACGAATCATACATGAGTCATAAGGCCCACGAGTCATACAGCCTATGAGTTCGACACCAAGCAAACATGCCCCACGACACAGACACATTACGTGCCGTGCTGTGATGCCGAACTCATGGGTTGTAACTTCATGCGGACCTTTATTCGATGTCAAACTCGTGGGCTGTATATGCCTCGAGGGTGTCGGTCTCGTGAGATTAACCCCTCATTAATTGCCCCAAAACATTTGAATTTCGAAATTCTATTCACGAAGATGGTTGAAACTCTAGAGTGCTGAAAGACACATTCAATAAAACAGTTGATATCAAGAAAATATGTCCGTACAATTGTGTTAGACTTAGAGTATCATATCGACATACTTTTATTAAGAACCACGTGTACCTGACTGTCTTGACGCTGTTTCTTGTGTTTATGGGAATCGCTGTCATCTTCCGTCCATCCAAATTGCATTGATTGAATAATGCCTTCGTAACGATTGTCGGAGTTGGACCCGGAATCGGCATCGTAGTCGTAATACGGGACATACCTGTACATCCTGCTTTTCTTTGCCTGCGAAAATATACGTGGTGTTAAACCTTGACTCTTTTGAATACATCAAAAATTAATGTCAGTTGCGATTAATATACATCAAAAAATAATGTCAGTTGCGATTAGAATACATCAAAAGTTAATGTCAGTTGCGATTATAGACAATTTAATTTGCATTTCAACAGCGCAGTCGCAGAATAACACCCGATCCTTCCTGTCTCCTCATGTTAACTCCTTTCTCCCCCTCTCCCGCCCAACCCCCCTCTGCCCACCTCTCCCTGTCTACAAGTGTAGGTCGTTTTTCCTTCCCAGACGCGATGTGTTTTTGTTTCGTGTTTTAATTATCATCTGCTGTTCTTAATGTATAATAATCATTAGGCTCCCAAGCTCTATTCCTTCCGGACAGGATTCCTTACCATGGAGGGGTTCCAACTGAAAGTTGTTTCTCTCTCTCTCTCTCTCTCTCTCTCTCTCTCTCTCCAGGATAAAGAACATACTATTCCGAAGTGCACGGATAACATTTTGCCCAAATGGACATAAACGCCATTTCACCATAAGACTTGTTTCTTTAAGGGAGCCGCAGTGAATTTCCACAATGTTCCTTCTACCACTATAAGGCTTCATTGTTAGAAACATTTCTCTTATTTTATCACAATTAAAGGGACTGTACAGTAATGGTTGAGTTGGGGGATACATTCATGTTTTGAGCATTCCTTAGTGAGAATAATGAGAAACATCTAATGGAAATATATGAAAGAGCACGTAATTTTAAGAAGGATTCAACGTTTATTTGATGAAAATGGCTGAGATATTCAAAAATGTGAAAATGATTAAAGGCGACAGGTCACGCCTTTTATTAGGACCTCTGTTTCACCTCGTTTTTGGATATCTCAGTCATTTCAAAACCGATTTTCATCATATAAAGTTTGATACCACTGAGAATTGCATGCTCTTTGACATCTCATAGAGTGGTTACTGAATATCTCGCAAAACGTTAAAAGCTAAATCCTCACCTCAACCAGAACTGTACACACCCATTAAAGTTATGCAAAGATCATGTAAGGGTATTGCGTTAAATTCGTTCTTGCATTTCCTCTTGTCAATGCACAAACTGCATTATAATCATATGGAACAAACACAGTGTTACCACATTATGTTCACATATGTGTAAATTGTGTGAATATAGTGTGGTCACATTGTTGCCACAGTGTCTAAGACCCCGTTTACAGTGCGAGGCTCGGCCGCGGCCGAGCCGCGGCCGAGCCCAGCCCCGCTTTAGTGTAGACGCGCAAAAGGCCAAATGCGAGGCCGAAATTGGCCTCGCATTTGGCCTCGCTCTGGAGGTGGTCTCGGCCGCGGCCGAGCCGCGGCCGAGCCCGGCCTTTTCTCAGTGTAAACGTAAACTGGGCCAAATGCGCGGCCAATTTTAGTCTGGCTTCCACACCCTCTGCCTGCACTATTTCGCTGTTCAGGATATTAACCCCCCTCAACGTCGAAAACTAGTATAGTTTAAGGTGGTTTTGTCCTGCAAAGTATTTTTTTTTTCCTTCGGCAAAGGCCTTTGCCCGAACGGCGACTTCGTCGCCACGGAATTCAGTTGGCAAAGGGTCTGAAAACCAGACAATACCAAACTGCATTTGTTTACAAGCAGATCGCCACTACGATAACATAGTGAAAGGTTTGAATCAAAAGCGCGGCCGAGCCCGGCAGTGTAAACGGACAAAATTGCATGGCCCGGCCTGCAATTGAGGCTGGGCTCGGCCGCGGCTCGGCCCAGCCCCGCACTGTAAACGGGGTCAAACTGTGGTTCACAGCATACAACTCACATAGTCATACACATGCAGTTACCACAGCTTACCACATAATGGTCACAGTGTGTCATATGCTGCAGTATATGGGGGCATGGTGTGTTCATAGAGTTGTCATAGTATGAAGTTTCAGACTATGTGATTAACCACATACTAAGACCCCGTTTACAGTGCGAGGCTCGGCCGCGGCTCGGCCGCGGCTGGGCCCAGCCCCGCTTCAGTGTAAACGCGCAAAGGGCCAAATGCGGGGCCAAAATTGGCCTCGCATTTGGCCTCGCTCTGGAGGTGGTCTCGGCCGCGGCTCGGCCGCGGCCGAGCCCGGCCTTTTCTCAGTGTAAACGCAAACTGGGCCAAATGCGCGGCCAATTTTAGTCTGGCTTCCACACACTCTGCCTGTACTATTTCGCTATTCTGGATATTAACCCTCTCAACGTCGAAAACTAGTATAGTTTAAGGTTGTCTTGTCCTGCAAAAGATTTTTTCCTTCGGCAAAGGCCTTTGCCCGAACGGCGACTTCGTCGCCACGGAATTCAGTTGGCAAAGGGTCTGAAAACCAGACAATACCAAATTGCTTTTGTTTACAAGCAGAGCGCCACTACGACAAAAAATTGAAAGGTTTGAATCAAAAGCGCGGCCCAGCCCGGCAGTGTAAACAGACAAAATTGCGGGGCTCGGCCCAGCCCCGCACTGTAAACGGGGTCTTACATAATGGTGACATGAAGTTACCACATAATAGCCACCAGTGTGTCATATATTGCAGTCTATGACCCTGTTTACAGTGCGAGGCTCGGCCGCGGCTCGGCCGCGGCCGAGTCCACCTTCATTTCAGTGTAAACGCGCAAAAGGCCGAATGCGAGGCCAAAATTGTCCTCGCATTTGGCCACGCTCTGGAGGTGGTCTCGCTCGGCCGCGGCCGAGCCCGGCCTTTTTTCAGTGTAAACGCTAACTGGACCAAATGTTCGGCCAATTTTAGTCTGATTTCCAAACCCTCTGCCTGTACTATTTCGATATTCAGTATATTAACCCCCTCAACGTCAAAAACTAGTATGATTTTAGGTGGTTTTGTCCTGCAAAGGATTTTTTCCCGATTTCCATGAGAGAAAGCCTTTCTATGAGATAAAGCCTTTGCCCGAACGGCGACTTCGTCGCCACGGAATTCAATTGGCAAAGGGTCTGAAAACCAGACAATACCAAACTGCATTTGTTTACAAGCAGATCGCCACTACGATAACATAGTGAAAGGTTTGAATCAAAAGCGCGGCCGAGCCCGGCAGTGTAAACGGACAAAATTGCATGGCCCGGCCTGCAATTGAGGCTGGGCTCGGCCGCGGCTCGGCCCAGCCCCGCACTGTAAACGGGGTCAAACTGTGGTTCACAGCATACAACTCACATAGTCATACACATGCAGTTACCACAGCTTACCACATAATGGTCACAGTGTGTCATATGCTGCAGTATATGGGGGCATGGTGTGTTCATAGAGTTGTCATAGTATGAAGTTTCAGACTATGTGATTAACCACATACTAAGACCCCGTTTACAGTGCGAGGCTCGGCCGCGGCTCGGCCGCGGCTGGGCCCAGCCCCGCTTCAGTGTAAACGCGCAAAGGGCCAAATGCGGGGCCAAAATTGGCCTCGCATTTGGCCTCGCTCTGGAGGTGGTCTCGGCCGCGGCTCGGCCGCGGCCGAGCCCGGCCTTTTCTCAGTGTAAACGCAAACTGGGCCAAATGCGCGGCCAATTTTAGTCTGGCTTCCACACCCTCTGCCTGTACGATTTCGCTATTCTGGATATTAACCCTCTCAACGTCGAAAACTAGTATAGTTTAAGGTTGTCTTGTCCTGCAAAAGATTTTTTCCTTCGGCAAAGGCCTTTGCCCGAACGGCGACTTCGTCGCCACGGAATTCAGTTGGCAAAGGGTCTGAAAACCAGACAATACCAAATTGCTTTTGTTTACAAGCAGAGCGCCACTACGACAAAAAATTGAAAGGTTTGAATCAAAAGCGCGGCCGAGCCCGGCAGTGTAAACAGACAAAATTGCGGGGCTCGGCCCAGCCCCGCACTGTAAACGGGGTCTTACATAATGGTGACATGAAGTTACCACATAATAGCCACCAGTGTGTCATATATTGCAGTCTATGACCCTGTTTACAGTGCGAGGCTCGGCCGCGGCTCGGCCGCGGCCGAGTCCACCTTCATTTCAGTGTAAACGCGCAAAAGGCCGAATGCGAGGCCAAAATTGTCCTCGCATTTGGCCACGCTCTGGAGGTGGTCTCGCTCGGCCGCGGCCGAGCCCGGCCTTTTTTCAGTGTAAACGCTAACTGGACCAAATGTTCGGCCAATTTTAGTCTGATTTCCAAACCCTCTGCCTGTACTATTTCGATATTCAGTATATTAACCCCCTCAACGTCAAAAACTAGTATGATTTTAGGTGGTTTTGTCCTGCAAAGGATTTTTTCCCGATTTCCATGAGAGAAAGCCTTTCTATGAGATAAAGCCTTTGCCCGAACGGCGACTTCGTCGCCACGGAATTCAATTGGCAAAGGGTCTGAAAACCAGACAATACCAAATTGCGTTTGTTTACAAGCAGAGCGCCACTACGACAAAATATTGAAAGGTTTGAATCAAAAGCGCGGCCGAGCCCGGCAGTGCAAACAGACAAAATTGCGGGGCTCGGCCTCGCAATTGAGGCTGGGCTCGTCCCAGCCCCGCACTGTAAACGGGGTCAAAGGGAATAGTGCCTCCACAGGGTTGTCACAGTGTGAAACAATGGACTATGTTGTTTATCTCCTACTAGCCACATGTAGTATACAGTTACCACAGCTACCACATAATGGTCACAGTGTGCTACATATTTCAGTCTGTGGGAAATATATGTTCACGTAAGAGCACAGTGTGTATTTAAAACTATGTGACTTACCACATGCTTATCTCATAGAAATCACAGTTACCACAGCTTCCCATAATCATAATGACCATAGTGTGCCACATACAGTAATATGCGAAATTTGTGCCACAGTGTGGAATTCTAGTCTATGTGGTTCTTCACTGAAAGTCACATAGTAACAACAGTTGCTACAGCGCTTGCCACACACACACACACACACAAATACACACACACACACAACAAAAACCAAAAATAAAAAAACCAAAAAAAAAAAAAACACGTTGTGTCACATATTGCAGTACTGTTTGTGGGAATGTGTCCGCCGAATTGTCACAGTGTGAAATTCTAGATTATGTGGTTTCTCACCCAAAAGTCACATAGTGACTCATCATCTACTACAGCTTACCACAAAATAACCACAGAACGTGTCACACAGCACGTTGAAATGTAGTGGTAAAGATTTGTCGCAGTACAGACCGACCCACAAGTGAATGGTGTAGAGGAGAGCGGGGAGAAGTGGGACATTATTTCAAGTTCGCCGATTTTCTTCTTATATCTTTTCATAGAAGAGGTGATTACATTTCCTTTTGGGCTTGCATTAAGGTTCATATGGTAGGTTATGCATAAAGAGCCATAAGCTGGGGGTGGCACTGTTCTCAATTTTCTGCAGCTAATGAAAAGAAAAAACCTTCTTTTGGGAGAGAAGTTGACCCACCCGTTGGTAAAGTGGGACAACGGCAAGGGAGAAATGGGACGTTGGGGTAAAGTGGGACATTCTATAGAAATGTCAAAGTTGGAAGGCGTAATGAAACATCGGTAATGAAAACAGTCAAACATGCTTTAAAATGATCTTTATTTCAACAAAACTAGTTTGAACAACATGTTTGAAAATCTGAACTGCTTTTGTTTCCTGAACAAATTATGCCCAGTAGTTAATAAATATAAACTTATGCCTGCTGTATCTCCCTTATCTTTATTGGTCTTTGCATTTTCGTTTCAGAGTATATCAACTGTGAATTTGGGTAATATTAAATATTGTTTGATTCAACTTTCATCTTAATATGTCTGTTTGTTTTGTGTGAATTCCAAGTACATGTAATGGTATTATGAGGGACAAATGGGACACGTTGTCCCAACTGTCCCTCACATAACATATACTTGTACATAAATATGTATAGGACTACTCAGTAACCATGCAGGCATTTGTCAAAAACAAGTTATATTAGTCATGTTAGTTGCATATTAATAAGGCTCACCACCAGCTTAAATTGTGCCCTTGAAATCATGAATACGAAGACAACGGGTTAATTAACCTGATTTCAAAAAAAATATATTATATTTTGGGGAAATTTTTCAATAGCAATTTATACATATCTAGAATTTGCCGAACTGCATGGCTTTCTTAGCGTGAAGTATGGTTGCTAGGGGCTTATTGTAGATATAGGAGAAATAGGCCAATCGCTGATTGGTTGAACAGTTTTTGATTCAGAGAACATGTCCCACTTGACCCGCGTCCCAACTCACCCCGCTCTCCCCTATGCCATTAAAATACGATAACAATAATAATGGGAAAAAACATTCATTCACAATTTGAATGGGACACAGGATACTCCTGTGGTATTTGGGGACATTTATCACAGGACAATACCACACAGGAGTACCACACAGCAAAACCACATAGTTATCGCACAGCAACACCACACTGCAATAGCAAACAGAAGTACCAAAAAACAAAACCAAAGAAAATATAGAACAGAAAGTACCACAGGAAAATACCCTGGATATTCCTGTGGTATTTTGTCACACATACCATAGTACTACCACAGGACAACACCAAACAGTATAGTATCGCACAAGAGTACCACAAGCAGAACCACATGGTACAGTATATCGCACAGCAGTAGCACACAACAATACTTAATACCACACAGCAATTACACAATAAGGCAAGATCGCACAAAGTACGAATGAAAGTACCACAGAAAAATGCCAGCAGGGTATGCTTGTGTTTGTTTGTTTTTTCTTGATGTACTATACCACAGGACTATCACAAGACAATACAACGTACCACACATCAGTACCTCACACATCACATGAGTATCACGCAGCAGTACCAACTGGAAAAAGAAACAACAAACAAACAAACCACACACATATTCAAGAATTTAATTGGTAGATGAGTTATGATGTGATTCATAATAATTGATTTAAGCAGTATTTACCCTGACCTATCTATGCTCTTACAATATTACCTATTAGGTTGCTGAGGAACAGTATGTGATACTTCACGTGGTATTCCTGTGGTACTCATGTGGTAACCCTGAGGTAACCCTGTGGCACACATTCTTACATAGCTCATGAATATTCATATAAAGCAAACAAAACTTTAGAAAATACATAAAGACTTTAATTTTAGAGTATTTATGATGGGACTTTGAAGTTTATTAATGATTGTCTAATAATTTTATGACGTTCCCAATGTCATAGATTTTGTGATGAAAGTGCAATTTCATATCTTGATGATAAAGTATTGTCTAATTAGTAACCATGCCATGCATTTCGAATAGATGGCCTATAATATATGTATTGATATTATATGTACACTCAGTTGAATCAGCATTCAGATCACGTCAACACATTTGTCTCTCCATCTCCATATGTATGTAGGCCGGTATTGATATTTGTATATAGGCCATCTCTTCGTAATGTAACATAACCATATATATATTATATATACATGTACTGATACACCCGATAACTAATTAGGAATGGGATGACTATTATAGATCTATTTAGGACTAGAATGGTAGTAGACCGTATGAGCTGTTTGAGGTATTTAGGAGAAGGGCAGTTTGTATAGGTATGGCCATGTTTGTCCTGAAATTCATCACTCGACTATTAGGTAAATTCTGATATACATACATGGCTATTGATTGTTCCAGATTTTTCCCCCAACTGTGGTTGATAACACAGACTGAAAGACTGTGATAGATAACACAGTGTGAGACTGTGAGGGGATGTGGTAGATAACACAGTATGGGATGTCTCAGTTTGACATTATAGGGCCTACTGTGTTACCTACCACAGTACGTGTTACCTACCACAGTATCCACCCTGTGATTTTCCACAGCGTGATAATAAAACAGCATTACCACATGTCCCTATTTCACAGGTAACCATAGTGTGACATAACACATTGTGTTTCACTCTGTGAATCACAGTGTGTTTTACTCTGTGAATCACAGTGTGTTTTACTATGTAGCAACACTATGACTTTTCCATAAGGGTTAACCCTTTTCTATGTTATACATGTAAGGGATCTCGGGTAAAGACAGGATGACATTTTGGTCACTTCAACACAGAGAGATCTGAAGTTCGAGCGTTTGATAACATCTTAAGGCCGAGAGTTTCGCTTGTGTAACGCCTCAGAAGAATAATCACATCTTTATTATTATTATTTGTTCCAACTACTGCAGAAGCAGGACTTCCTGGTTTTTTCTGCCTTCTGCGATAAACTCCATCCACAAAGAAATTTAATTATTGACTGTCTACCTTTGATTCCATCTTCAAAAACGGATCCTGCTCAGTTACTTGGAAACGGTTACTATTTGAAAACAGATAATTCATGTTCATGGATAAATGGAAAATTAATGATCTAAAAACGGATGTAACATTTTAAAATGACATCAGGATATTTCACATATAGCAATATCCCATAGTCTGGTATGTACAGAATTCGACATTATGTTTTGAGTATAGCTTATAGTATATTACGTGTGTAACCGAGCAGTCTATCACAGTGCTCTTAATGGGCTTTCCCGTCACGTGCATGCCCGTAATGGTGCTCTACGTCACTTCCGGATTAAGAGCATTCTGTATGTTTCTGAAAATAATGGTGTATCCCAGATCACGTAGGTCCTATCAATCTTGCTCTGGTCAAAGTTCCTCAATAATTATTTACCAAGACTGACATTTTCGCAGTACGTCACACGAGACATGTATCACCTTGCACGTGCAGTTACCACAAAATTGCATAGCGTATACTTACATGTACCTTTCCCCCAATGTTATCGCCATGCATGCATGCAAACGTCATTATAAGTTATAGCGATAGGTCCCTACCACGCCGTTTCCCCATGTGCACCAGATTCCTTTAGGGGATGACTAGTAACTGATCAGTGGGAATCAGTGGGAATGCTGGGGAATGATTGTTCCAATTCTTGTGGGATTCATTTGAGAGTATATCTATTGCTGTATGCAAATGATCTACTTCATAACGGTTTCACATTCAAGTATAATGTGTAGTTTAATGTCCCATCACTGTACAGGCATGCGAACCTGGAAACATTAAACTGCACATTACTTGAATATGAGACCATTTTGAAGCTGGTAATTTGCACAGAACAATACTCTTAAATGAATCCCACAAGAATTGGAACAATCATTCCCCAGCATTCCCACTGATCAGTTACTAGCCATCCCCTTTAATCGAGTTTTCCACCCGGATTTCTCTCACCAAGTTTGATACTAGTATATAAGAGGTTATCGTTTGGTAAGCATTCACGGAGATAATATGAAAAGGTAAATATGAATATTCCAAAATACTATAAATGTGGGTTTTGCACACCAAAGATAGCAAGTACGTTACATGTAGTGTAGTCTAATCAGTTACATCAAAGAGGTTCAAGAGACGGAGTAATAACAGTCTTGTTTCCTTTGATCCGGCATGTTTGATGCAGCCATCCAAAAATAATTATTTGGGGTATCGATGGGCCTTCGTGCTAATTGGAGTTGCCCAACCAGACAGGAATGCAGTGGATCCAGAAGTCATTGCATACTGATAAGTCACGTTCGGAAGATATGTTTCTTAGGCCGGCGATTACTTTTCGCCGTCTTTTCTTACAAAACATACTGGGAAAGACATGGGGATGCGGAAATAAAAATTGTGCAACAAATTGACGAAATAAAAATTAGGATTGCTCGACTCTACATGACTTTACATTAATCTGACGAAATTTATGTATAAGAATGGAATTGTAGCTGGAGGATAAATCAGTTTCACTTGAAAGCGATGGAAAATTGATAGAATCGGCTTACCAGTAATAGTATACAGTCACAAAATAACGTTTCCACAACATACAGCAAATACTCTTCTACATTTTTGTACATTATTTCTGGACAGGATTTACTTTTGTTTCATGATATACTTTAGTATTTGGTGTAATTTCATTTAATTTGATAAAGAATCAAGCAAAATGTAGTCAACGTTATACCCTCAATAGCGTTCAAAATGAATTTTCAGATTGCAATTATCAAAAGCGCAATTATAGTGCACATCGGTCTGCGGAATAATTACAGCTATTTGGAGCTCCATTTCTTGAGCCTCCTTGATCGGAAAACTCAGTGCATGAGGAATACAGTAGTAATATATAGACATGAAGAATCACAAAACGAAAAGTGATGCGTTATATAGAGAGAAATGCACACTTCTGTCCATGATCCCACCTCGGAGCTCTGATATGGTCATGTATAAATAGTGTATTGTGCTAGAAAGGTGTACATTACTTATACAATGTGTAGTGTAATAGCCCCGCAACAACGCCTGGCTTTGTAACAAGAGAAATATTGTTATAAACAACTAACGACTGGATTAATCATTATGACTTAACACTTACCAGCTCTGCTGCCGTGATGCTTGAATCCTTAACAAGCTCCTTTTAACTCTGATATACTGACAAAAATGTAATGATACAATCAGGAAATGAATCAGATCAGATATTTGTAAAATGAATGAGGGCACGGAGCGATTCACGTCTAATGCAGTAGCTCACGTAATGGGCTCACACCTGTAAATGTAATGGAATGTCCCTGGCCGCTTCACAAAATCGTACTGAAGATAGGCCTACTGAAATAAATGAAGAAAATTAAAAAAAAATGCAGTTTGGCAAAAAAAACCACACACACACACATACAAACAAACAAACAAACAAAAACAAACCTGAATGACTGCAGATATTGAGTATTAATTATTCTACAAACGAGTCAGACCGCAGTACCCGATAATTCGCTCGTATTTATTCAACTCGTATGCAAGCCCGCTCGAGACTTGCATACCTAATGAGTTGCGGGAGGGGATTTTGTCCTTGGGCTTTCGGCAGCAAAAATACACCTTATATTCACAAATTTGGTATCAAATTCAAGGAAAATATGTAAGCTTTTGTCACATGTTACTCAAATTATTGTAAATGAAAACTATCATAGCATAATTTGAGCTTGAAAAATGATGAAAAAGTGATTCGTGTAGTACACGTTCAAGACGTCAAAAGAATACCAAATTCACCTTGCGTCTCAATGAAATTGCATTACTTGGTAGTATCTCTAGTATCTCTTAATCTTTGTATCCATGTAAATATCTTGACAATTTGTTTCTTAATCCGGTCAGAAACCAGTAAAACCCCAGTCGTTTCTGGGTTTTTTTTTACATATTTGTTGGATATTTTTGAGTATTTTCTTTAAAAATGCATATTTTTGTGATATTTTTGGGGAAAATACTCTAAAAATAGCATATTTTATTCCTAATTTTTAAAAAATACTCTGAAATAGCATATTTTTGGGGTATTTTTTCGAGTTTCAGATGAGATGAATATTTTTTTAGTATATTTTTCATCTTCCCTATAAACGTTGTTGCCAGTTTGTAAAAATACTCTAAAAATAGGATTTTTTAGTCTGTTTTTGTCAATTTAGAAATATAATTTATGTTTGAATTATATTTTTTCTGTATTTTTTCAGCTTAATTAAAACAAATTGATAAAAAGCATGAAAATATGCTTTAAATTACAAATATGGTAAAATTGTGGTAAAAGTGAATTCAGTTGGTACAAATTGAAGTCAGTTGACATTTCAACTAGCAAACTATAGACCAGGGGGGCGTTTCATCAACGAGTTCGTCGGAGTTTTCACCGACGAACTTGCTATCAGCCAATCAGACCAAGGATTTCATTAGCTTTTAACAGTTGTCAGTGTAAATCCTTGCGTCTGATTGGCTGATAGCAAATTCGTCGGTGAAAGCCTCCAACGAACTCGTTGATGAAACGCCCCCCAGGTATGTATAATGCTCTTGTGTGTGTTTGTGCATGTGTGTGCGTATATATATATATATATATATATGTGTGTGTGTGTGTGCGTGTGTGTGTTAATTTGTGTGTAAACAGTTTGTTGACACTTGAAAGCTATGTACCTGACTGGGCTTGCTTACCAGTTCATTCCAGATTGAAACCCATTTACCATAATACCAATTGATTCCAGTTGTTGTTTTTTTACTGGTTTCTTGGTCATGAATATTCATAAGCTATTCAAATTCTCTTGGAATGGAGAAGGAAAATTTTAGTTCTTATTGTTTTATGATAACAATAAGCTTTGAACTTTGTTTAAAAGTTTATTCAATACTATTGTTGCGTTATTCATAATTTCAACTTGTGTTATGGGGAGGCTTTTTCATTTTTCAATATCAAAAGTGTAATTTACTTGGTAACCATGCCTTAAAAGTTTATAACAAAATCGCCCTATATAAGTGAGTGTGATGAATCCGGTACAACACCGGCGTCGGCGGGCGGGTCCTCTACCTGCTTTGCCGACGGGAACGGCGTATCCCTTGCATTTCGGTGCAGGAGTAGGCAGGTGACATAATTTACGAAAACCTGTCCCCTTTCCTTCCTATGTAAATATATCACTCGTAAATATCAAAATAGATGTGATTAGTTTTTTTTTTTTGTAAATAATTAGAAGTAATGTAGGATTTTATAATTGAATTTAAGGGTATATTTGAATAATTATATTTTTTGGAGCAAATTGCCCACCCGGCAGAGAGCTCCACAAGTCTAAAACAACAACCGGTACTACAAGTATCTAGGTATAAGGTGTAGACATAGGTTTACTGGTTTACATAGGCCTAGTCTCTGACACTAGCTGTAGGGGTATGATTCTGAAAGGTTAATTTGGATATTGGTAGTGTCCTCACACATACAGTTTTATGTTCTGGGATACGCTCTAATATCAACGTATAACTCAAGAAAATATATTTTATTTTGTCCAAACTCGAACATGTAAAAAAAAATATTTGAAAATATAATTTTGCAGTATTTTTTGTAGCCCCAAATCATAAAGGCATTAGAAATAGCTAGAAAACATATTTTTACAGATTTTTTTTTTCTGTAGTGCTCAGCACGACGTGACAAAAAATATTTTAAAAAATATATTTTCAGCATACAGTATTCGGCGTTCAAAAACTGAACGAAAAAAATACATTTTCAAAAAAATATATATATTTTCGAAGTATTTTTCATATATTTTTACTATATTTTTAGATTAAAAATGTATTTTTGGGGTGATTTTTGAAGTGTTTTTATAATATTTTTGTGATATTTTTTCGAGCAGGGAATATACATCGATGTCAGTGCTGGTCAGCTTCAAACCGTGAAATCTCAAGAGTAAGCTCTCTCATTGGACAGCGCTTACATTCAGCGCTTGCATTACGTCATTACGCTGCTACGGTTCCATGCCACGTGCGTGCATAGTGCATGCTTGACTAACGAACTAACCAACAAACCAACGGTAACGAAAACATAACCTCCCCCTTTAATAGCGGAAGTGAATATATTTTTTAGGTATTTGTCCTATATTTTCAGTATATTTTTTAATACAAAAATATCGTAAAAATATATTTTGGGGTGATTTTTGAAATATTTTTATAATACATTTGTGGTATTTTTTTTTTCCGAGCAGGGTGCATACAGGCCACAGAGATACAGACACGCGTGTAGCTCTGTGCTTCGGACTTGTTTCGCGCCACTGTACACTTTGTGTGGAGCATACTGCAGGCTTAGGAATGAATTTTACAGACATTTCAAAATAGAAAAACTATTATAAATCATGCTTGCGTCACCGTCACTCCAATGTATAATTAGCATCTATAGTTTCCTCCCTACGAAAAAGCCAAAATTAGAAACAACAGTTTCTTAATCCGGTAAGGAACCAAAAACGAACTTTAGACGACAAAATCTTCCGTAAAAGCAGGTAAAATTTACGCAAATTCAACTGATTATATCGTCATGATAAGAACCAATATTATACGCAAAATTGGTGTCAAAATAAAGATCAAAGTCTGGAGAACAACTTACCGTGACTTGTAGCCGTGATAGATGTATGTACAAGTCATTACACTGTGAAAACCATAGCCCTGTCATCAGTGTCAAACTCTCGCAAAATCTCGCACGTACGAGACACCTTTCGAACGCAAAGATCGTCAACGAGCCGAGAGTGCTGAATAAAATCTTGCCGGATCGGCTCATTAGCATACGTACTGCGGTCTGACTGAAACTGCGTTTTGGTTGGAAGATGAGAGCTTTTCTCGTGGAATTTGCACGGACTATATTTCAATAGATGCATATACAGAAAATAGGTGATTTTGGAGTGACAAGAACTCGAAGTCTGGCTTTGCGAACCCTAGTTTCGGACATAGTTTGAACTGAACAACCCCTGGAGAGCCCACTAATGTCAAAATCGACCGCTAATGTCGTAACAACGGTACCACTAATGTCATAACAACAACTAATGTCAAAGAATGTCGACGACAAATGTCAAAATCGGATTAACCACAAATGTCATAACACGTCGACGACAATTGGCAACATGTTCATTTTTACCGCAAATGTCATAACACCGTAAACACGTCGACGACAAAATGTCAAAATTTCCATTTACCTGCATCTAATGCCATAACGCGTCACAGGGGCTGATCCAGGAAAGGGGAGGCGCCTTTACAAAATCAAAGGCTGGCCGACCCCCCCCCCCCCCCCATTCTATTCATTTCTGTTGCTTAAACAAAATAGAAAAGGGCACAAGAGGGGAATGCGCCCACTTTCGATCCGAGATTGCGTCAACCACAAAAGTCACAATCGGATTAATCACAATTGTCATAACACGTCGACCACAAAAATGTCAAAATTTCCAAATTTACTGCAAATGTAATTACGCATCACAGGGGCGGATCCAGATATTCCGTAAAGGGGAGGCGCCTTCACAATTAAAAGCTGGCTCAACCCCTCCCCTTTTTTTCATGTTATTACATTTGTTTTAACAAAAATAGAGACGGGGAGGGGCGCCGCGCCCCACTAGATCCGCGTCTGCGTCTTTTCTTCTCTTTTTTTCAAACGGAGGGCTTGCGCAATTTTCTATTTCTTTTGATGATTATTATTATTATTATTATTATTATTATTATTATTTCTTTATACTTCGGCTGCTGGAAAACTGAAATGGGCAGTACCGAGCATGGGGTTCCAGTACAGGGTGTGGGACGGATCCCATGATTTTCTTGCACACTCTCTTCTTCTTCTTCTTCTTCTTCTTCTTCTTCTTCTTCTTCTTCTTCCTGTACTGTGCATAACCTCCTGAGATAGGCCTACTCGCCTACGGTCTGGGATACGATTCGTTCCAACAAGATTATGCACATGATAATTATATGCTGTAAATACAACGTCTGTTTTACCATTGCTAGGTCCTATCTGTCCTATATAATTCTACGATGTATACAGAGATTGCCATCTGCACACTCTTTTGTACAACCTATTACCATAATGATATATGACCGTTAATGATTCTTTATAATCTTTATACGCAGTGGGAAACCCCATCATTGTTGCTATGTATAGATACTGTGCCAAACATGTGGGGAAATTCCACAGCGGGAAACAGGCTGTGGAGAAAACCATGCAGGGAATTTGAATATTGTTCACACTGAAGATATAGCAGAGAGTGCACGGGCATCCTACAGTGCAGTGACATGATTGCGCCCTCTGAATGCTTGCTACTTTTTAAAACTGTGACAATTACATTTATTGTGTAACTGTGTGTTCATGCATGCACGCAAGATCGTTGGAAATCCTTGTTTTGCAGAGCAGAAAAAGGACATCGGAATTTCCAGAGGAACAAAAAATCGCATGACATGAGAAGACGCATTACGACGAACTAAAATCGAAAACTGCGATTGATGGTAAGACTATAAAGCCGTAATGTTGCTTATTAAACTCACCAGTCACCTGCATGAGATTAGAAACTGCCTATATCGCACTATGATCATTATGTACAATGACATTTTGACAGTAACAATATAGTTAGTACGTGTATATTCATCAACAAGAGTTGAATGGGATAGATAGGCCTATCTGATGGAGAGGAGCTTGAGCAGAGAGGTTGAGTAGGAAGCGAAGGAGTGAGGGAGACAGCTGCTACCTGGCCAGAAAACTAAAATTGAATTAAAAAGGGGAAATTTTCCAAATATTCTTGTGGATTGAGTGAATGCAGCACACGCCCCCCTCACTAAGGTGGTCATTTTGTATTGAATGCCCATTCCCGATTTTTCAGAAAAGGGGTGTTTACTCTAGGGGCCCAATGCGGACAGGGAAATCCCGAAAAAAATTTGAAATGCTGGGGGGTCTTACAGGATTTTTCTCCGAGATATATATTCTCAGGTAGGGGTGCTTTTTGAAATATTTCTCAACAATCCTGAAATATCCCAAATAGGGTTAGTTTCATCCCCCGCCCCAAGATAAAGAATTACCAGTAGTGCATGTTCGTCCCGATTCTCCTGAATGTGCATACTGCATTTTTGCTGGCCTTCTTTTTTGCAAGAAAGTATACTTTCTCTGGTAGGCCCTACAGTTGTATATCAGGCATGACTGGAGAGTCTCTAAAGACATTCCTGTGAATGCAAGGGCTGAAATTGTGAACACTCTTTACCTCTGAACTCTTCCTTCGTTAAAGGGATAATTTTGTGATATCTTCCCTTCAATACCCCCCCCCCCAAAAAAAAAAAACAACAACACAACACAACACAACACAACACAAAATTAAACATAACTGTAGCATGATAGGGGTGATTTTGATGGCTTCCCTTCCAAAAGCTTGTGACAGGGGCCAAAATCGTAGATCATTTCCATTCCTAAATGAGGTATCTCTAAGAATCTGGAACTATTGTAGGCTTATATATGTGTATTGTTGAACATCTGAGGGTGTGTTGGGGGGGGGGGGAGATGCAGCAAGATTAGTATAGCACATCACTGAAGTTTGAGGAAAATTTTACATTCCATTCAAGATCTATGTACTTTTCCCTTTTTTATGTGCATCATTGCTGACTGTAATCTTTCAGTGATGTAAGCCTGCCTTTAGAAGACGCTTGCATGTGTGCCAATATGGAGTAATATAGTACCGGTAATGGTCCCCTTGAGCTGCCATTTTTGTAGTGTCACTTCTAGAGAGAAGCCGATGCCACATACATGTATTAACACACACTGATAGTGTAACATGTTATGTGAGTGAAGAGAACAGAATATCAATCATGAAGAAATTACTCCATTATCATGACATGTCTGGAACCAAGTTAATACTTTTGCAACTCCTAAAATCATCTCATAAGATCATAATCACTCTACAGGGCATATCAAAAAAAGGTAATCAAACTTTGGAGGGCTACTATTTCATACCTGTCATATATGGAGAATGCAATGTTGGTTGTGAAGAAAGGGGATTATGCCGACATATATATCATGCATAAGTGAGCGTATGAACTTTAAAGACAACGCTGACAAATTGCAATTTTCCCCCAATTTTGAGTGTTCGAATACCGTGAAGGAACAGTTAATATCTCACTGACTCATAATTGAGATCTGCAAATGAAAGTGATCACACTAAGAGGCCAGGCTACACAACTGCAGGTTTGTGTTCAGGGTTTGTTTGTTTTTCTAACATGTTATGGTACATAACCTTGGACATAGACACATTGTCAATAACTTGGCCACTCCCCAAGAAAGCTAACCCACTATGCATTTTCTCTTTTCATATTCAAGACATGGATTGTCACTGCAAGCTATATATGTTAAATATATACAGAGAAAAGAGGTCTATGTGGGTTGGCCTTTGTACGAATGTAGGAGTGACAGTTATTGGACAGGTGGCAACTCCTAATGTGAAAGATTATGGATCTTAAAATATTACACAAAAAATCTTAAACAAATCTGCATTTGTACAGGCTGGCCTATCATGGCCACTTTCAATGACAGATCTCATCCATTCAGTGAGCCATTCATCGTTTCTCCATGTGATGTTCAAACTTGGAAAAAGTGCAATTTGTCAATGGTGTCTTTAAAGTTCATGTGCTCAGTCATGCATGGCATTTGTCAACACGATTACATTTCGGTACCAATGGAAAGAGGAAGAGTTCTTCTTTCCTCACAACCACCATTGCATGAGCTCTCCATAGCTGACAATTATGAAATAGTAGCTATCCAAATTTGGATTATTTTTTTTTTATACACACTGTAGTACTTAGTAAAGTGCATGTCAATATGGGCCCTAATAATTTTGAGTGCACATATACTGCATAATATTCTGAAATAGAAGACCGAGAAGTACAATGATTATTTTCCTCAGTAGAGCTTCTTTTTTTTCTGTATTCATAAAGTTTCCCACGTAAAGATCACCCTCTTATCCAATTAATCAATGAATATTTTACACACAGGTATTCCTGCAAGATGGCTCAGGAGGCATTGTACTCTGGCCAAGGGGCACTTCCTCAAAAGCTCAAGGTATATCTAAAGAATAGTGAACTATCAGACATCTTCATCAAAGTCGGATTAAGACAGTACCCCGCTCACCGCTTGGTCCTCGGTGCAGCAAGTGGAACCCTTGCAAAGATGATGGAGGAGAATCCTGGGAAGATTCTCCAGTTGAAAGCAGAAGCCACGGAGAGTGAGATTGAGGTCTTTGAGCGGATGTTGGGCTACATGTACACTGGCGAGATTACGTTTTCAGGAGAGAACATCCGATTGATGATTGGTTGGGCTCACCGACTAGCTATGCCGGAATTGAGCAAAATAGCACAGGATTGGTTGTTTGAGTCGTTGCATGGTGACAGTATGGTGGGTGTCATCAAGTGGCTGAGGGAATCAGATGAAGGCTGTTTCAAGACTATAAAGGATCGATGCATCCAAACCTTGGCTCAGTACTTTGAGTACATAACCGAGACCTTGTGGCTTGGACTCTCAGCGGACGAGGTTCTGGCCATCATAGAAAGGAGTGACCTTGTTGTGGCTGATGAAGAAACCGTCATCAAGAAGGTGGATGCCTGGCTCCTGGGGCATGAACACGCTGGAGGCATCAAGGAGCTGTACGAGAAGATGGCCAGTAAGATACGACTTCCATTGGTGGGGGCTGCCAAGCTTGTCTCTCTGACAAAGACCTCACCACTAGTCCAATTTGTTGACAAAGAGTGCCCACATCTGCTGTCGAAGGCATATAAGTTCCGCGCTCTCTGCTCCGAGATGGGCTATGATGAGGATCCAACAGGACAGGGAGAGTGCTTCCCACTATGCAAGAATACTCAACCAAGGTTATACCTTAACGCTGCATCATTTACCCAGCAAAGACACAGTCATCATTCCAGAGGATCTGAAGACGAGAAATTTCAGCCGCTTCTTGTAGATTCTGTAACAAAGGTATGGTGTAGCATACAGATGAAGAATGGGTTATGGATGCACACCTTCCAGGGGATGTTAGTGAAGCTGGAGTCCCAAAAGTCAGATGATGTAGAGGTATGGCGTGCAAAGTACAATATCATATTGCACAATGGTCTATGTAATGATGAGTGTGGGTACTATGAAACCCCCAGGGCAAGAATACAACACAAGGGAAAGTACTACAGAATAGCCATTGTGACCACAAATAGCGACGAGGATGCTGAATTTTACCTACTAGACAACCCAGTTGTGACGGTGTGCCAGGGTTCCTTCCAGGAGGTGTCAAACTTAGTGGAAGTGTCAAATTGTTACCATGGAGAATCCCATCATGTCGTCACTGTACGCACTCCACCCATCTTTGCTGGGAAGAAGCCCGCAAGAATCAAGGCAATGAGTTGTATTTACATATCAAATAAAGATGACGACATACATGAGTGATGAGATGGAATGGGAATAATTCTAATGAAGTTTCAAGAATAACGCCACCCTTTGCCAGATTTTATTTTGACATGCTGCTCGTGTTTGGGGTTTTTGCCATTTCTCCCAGAGACCCATGTGAGGTACGTAGGCCCTATGAACTTTTGTATGAAGCTAGTTGATAGCAAAGATCAGGCAAGTTCGTGTGATGCAAGCGTCTCTGCTACAATCATCACATCCAAAATCTATATGCAAAGTTTCTTTTTTTGGACAAGTATTGGATGCTCTCCAACAAGTAGGCCCCACTTTGCAACCTTATGCATCCAGCAAAGACCCCTATACATTGAAAATGCATCTGTATACAACTTTTTAATCAGAAAAAAAAAGAGAAAAGAAAATGCAAGTTTGCCTTAATTCCTCAAATAGCATTGTATATAAAGAGACTCTATCTAAAGTCTTAACTTGTTGGCTAAAATCATTTTTACTTTTTCACGTGAATCATTAAAGTGTGAGAGACAGTGCTTCAGCTTTAGCATGTTTCTTTTGTTTTTGTGATGTCTGTTAGGATGTAGCTTTTGTAATGATCTGTCAGAGTCTTGGTGTATTGCTAGTTTTAACAGTTTCTCTCCTCATCTGGAAAAAAAAAAACTGGAAAATATTGTGTGTATGGGTTGCCCATTGGTGGGCCGTGGATGGGGAAGTGTGAAGGAATGAAAAATCCACAAAGAACAGTAGGTAGCACCTTGGTTTGCGGCCGATGTGGTACATACAGGCATTCAGTACATGCAGCGTTTGCGTGGGACTGAATAGGTACATTTACCATTTTATTATTTACTTTTTCTTTTATTTACCATTTCTATATAAGAGGAGGTGGCTTTTATGTCAGGGCTACGGTTGTACACAATGCCCCAAGTATTACAGTAAACATACTGTAGAAGAGAGGAAAAAAAAAATAGATTTGAAAACACGTTAGCAACGTTCCTTTCGGAACTGTACATAAGAGTGTGAGCTGCATTATACGTGTAATTATCTTCCTGTATGTAGGCACTACCTTGCAGCTACCTGAAATATTTCTGGCAGAAAAGATGGCGAAAATTAAAGTGTGGACATCTACCACTGTGATCGAAGTATTTTACCTTCCGATTTTGATTCCAGTTCTTTTAATCAAATCAGATTGTACCCTTTCACACTAACTAATTCCCACTCCACCCACACCTTTCACTACTCTTTACTTTCTTATGTCAAATATAATTTCTTCATTTTGAATTGCTTTCATAATTGAAATTTGAAGTTCATGTTTGAGTGGAAACGAACAGGACACTCATGGGGTGATGGTACATTTGTTCATTTGAGTTTTGTGTAAACGATAAGATGGTTTGGGGAAACATACACTGTATTTATGGTAGTGACCATCTCAAAGTTCTCTTTCGCTCAAATACAAAGGAACTTTTCAAAAATTTATTTGTTGGGGATTATCCTATATGTAGTTTTATGAAAAAGTAAAGTTATCCTGAACATAAAGTTGAGCTTTACTTACAGTTTCCTCAAAAGGGCAGACTGATGACTGCAGTGCTCATGCAGTGAAAGTATGTTCCATAAATGGTTTTAGGATACCGATCCACAGCTCTCTGTGGATTATCTTTGATAGTACAAAAATGTAGATACCTTATGTATGTATAGGACATCAAACCACACCATGTATAATCAGACACTTGACACGAATAGAAGTTGAAGCAATGTACAGAGCATTTGCAAATGTAAAAGGGGGAATTTCCCATTCTGCAGTTTATGATAATACATATTTATTTAC
This sequence comes from Diadema antillarum, assembly GCF_040938485.1. Classification (NCBI taxonomy): domain Eukaryota; kingdom Metazoa; phylum Echinodermata; class Echinoidea; order Diadematoida; family Diadematidae; genus Diadema; species Diadema antillarum. Next base: position 530,161 of record NW_027271288.1, on the reverse strand, counting down.
AGTCATTTTGTATACATATTTACACAGTCTATCTCTCACTTCAAGCGTGGTGTAGTATCACACACTTAATATCTCTGTGAAGTTTAGTCTATATGTACATAATAAAAAATATTGACAAATTAGTTTTATCCATTTGACTAGAATTAAATTATAAAGTGCGATGACCATGTAGGATCTGGGATTTAGACAAGTCAAACAATAAATCTCATGTTACGAACATTGTCCTTCCTAGTAATTAAAACACCCATGCAGTGATGTTCCATCAGAATTGGCATATTACGTTGTTGTCATTGACTGCATAATCAAAATGCCAATCAAAACGCGGTAATGGTGCATGGTGGAAAATCTAAATAATTTGGCTGCTGATACAGCTCTTTATATGCAGAGGCTTGCTCATTGACATCAATGATGACACATATTGTAGTGTTAAAAAGGCAAGCTCTGAGCTTGGTGTCACAAAAAAAAAAAATAAAAAAAAAATAAGACAAAACTTTCTTCACTTGAAACTCTGCACTCTCATCCAAATGTTGTCTTTGCCACTCCATTTAATTGATGTTAAATCTTCATTTGCATAATCATGTACATAGAAAGCCATAAAGTCTTATGTGAACATACATGTACACTGTTGATATTCCAAGAGTCCAAAGCAATAAAAGTCCTTATGGTTCCATGCTGTGCAGTGTTCTGAGTGCATTATTTATGACATCTTCTGCCATTCATGCATGCTATACAGTATGTATACGATATGATGTGCTCATGCAGAATGCATGCCTGACAAAACACTGGCAGCAAAATCCACCAAATCGTTCAAAGGTTTGTGTTAGGAAGGTTTGCATAGTAGCAAGAATTGTTTGTTGTTGCTGCTCTTATTGGGTTTTTGTTTGTTTTAGACTCGATGTCCCGACTGACTTGCGCAAAAGGAGATGGTAGTCACATGACTTATATGACAAGTATTGCTTCCCTGTCACATGATCCGGCCATCGCTCCTCTCAGGGGTTCACGAGGGCCTCGTGTCGGCTGTCGTAAGTGCCTTGACCTCTGACCTGTAGGAATTTGATTTCTTCCCCCAGCATGCCCTTGAAGATGAATGACCCTTGGTAGGAAATGTTGTGCCTGTCAAATCAATGAAAAGGTTTTTGGCATCACAACAGAGAGAAAATCAACATAAATTAAAGGGGAAAATGGCCAATATTGCCATTATAATCTCCTCCCCTTCCCCCCCCCCCCCCCCCCAAAAAAAAAATAATAAAAAAATAAATAAAGGATACATCTTGAGGGACTGTCATGGAGCAAATCAAGAAAAGACTTTATGTTGTCCATTGTTTCCACAACACATTTACTGTTTTAGAAAAGAACAAAATGAAAAGGATATTGGTGTAGCCAATTCAGTTTTGAGACAGTAAAAGACAGCAGTAAACAAAAAGGCATACTTGTAATTACAGAAACTGTTTCAACTGCCACATTCTACTGTACAAACAGCTGCTAAAAGATGTTGGTTAATTGCTATAGAATGCTTGCAAATGTCAGTATAGATATGGATACAAGAGTGCACAAGTGTGAACTGCATGTGTGTAACTCGGGTGGTTCTGCTTAGTTAGCACCACTTCACAGGATTTGTTTTGCTTTAAATGTTGGAGAATATTTGATATGATACATCAAATATAATACAAAAAAAACTAACGTTGCAACTGATTGACAAATCGCCCTGCATCGACATAAATAAGCACTGAATTGATCAGTGTTTTAGTAGTAGCCATGATAAAAAATCATGGGCGTACAAACTCGAGTAGGATTCGAACCTACGACCTCCTGATCACCGGACAGGCGTCATCTCCACTAGACCACCGAGCTTTCACCCGACAGCAAGTGTTGGTTCTAATCCTTATAGCATGCAGCTGGTACTGCGTAATTATTCAAATTCATGAAATTCTTCCGTTAAGGAGTTTTCATTGCAACTGATTGACAAATTGCTATTTGAGATGTGTGTGATGTGAGGCTCCAAGTAGCCCGCTGGGGGCGAAATTCAAACACATGCATCTGCTGTGGTACTCCATGCATCTATGTACACACGAATGGATGCAAAAAGAAAAAATATTTACGTCGATGTAGGGCAATTTGTCAATCAGTTGCAATGAAAACTCCTCGACAGAAGAATTTCATGAATTTGAAGGAAAAACTTAAGTGCTGTAAAATGTAATACAACAGATATGAATTTGTGATTCACATATACCTAGGTTTGAAGTAGACAGTCAGAATGGCTCTGCTGTTTGAGACGTGTGTGACGTGAGGCTCCAGGTAGCCTGCTGGAGGTGAGACTTCAAATACATCATCTGCTGTGGTACTCCATGCATCTACATGCACACACAAATGGATGCAAAAAGAAAGAAAATAGAAAATGTAAACACCTGGACAGATTAACATACTGTTTAATGTACTCCAAAACTCAATGAGCTGCATAATATTGTTTTTTGTTTTTGTTGGGTTTTTTTAATGTAAACTTAACTGCTCTGTGATGGCCCATGCATACATATTCCTAGAGGGGGGAAGGAACAGCATGATACATGACATGATATACTACATGCGTCACAAAAATGAACCCTTGTTTCAACTTCACCAGATGACAACTATACTACTCTACATATTAGTGAAGACAATAAGGAATGTATGATACTTGAAGCTGAACTTATTTCCCTGATATATACCGTACTTCTGCTCATGAGCTACCAATTCAGCAATGGTCTACATTATATAAGCAAACCCCATCGTAATGAAAGGAAATAAAGCAGGATATTATTCATGCATTTTCCCAGTACAGATTTATTAGCACCCACATGTATGGCACAACTCGCTAAACATACCTAGCAAATTTCAGACACACACGAGATATCATCGGTGTGAGAGGATTTATGGGTTCAAATGACATGATTTCCCTTGTTGCTTTGTCCATTTCAACCAGACTGAAAAACGTAGCAAAATACTAAACTTCCCAGCTAACTCAGAGAGTGTACAAAGAGGCATACATCTTGCACACATCATACAAGGCAAACGTTGGTCATATTGAATCTCGTTATACACAGGATGTGCAGTGTACAATGTATAGTTTAGCCTCCATTCAATGTAGGATACATTGAACTATCAACCAATATATATGCATCTGATCAACAGAGAGAGAGAGTGACACTAGATCTTTATGCTGTGATTACTGGAGGCTTCCTCTCCTGTGTGAATGAATGGAAGGAATCCATTAACCCGTTGAGGACAGACTGAATTTGCTACAACACGCATTTCCCACAGACACCTGCCCGAGTATACTCGGGATTCGTCCTTAACGGGTTAAAAGTTTGTCAGTGGAAATGTGACGTGGAAGTAGAACGTTCTCCCTCAGCCTCCCCCCTCCCCCATCTCTCTGGACCATATTTACATGCTCAGACCAACAAATCAGATATTCATAATAAACAGGGGTCACAGAAAAATTTTTTAAGGGGGGGGTGGGGCATCCTTTGCACCGGAGGTCAAATGTCAATAGAACCCTTATATCCCATATTATGGAAGAGCTATTTTATAGTACAAATGTGTCCATGAATCTTAGATATGCATAGTAAAACAGCCCATTCCAGTGAATTAAGGATAAAAGAAAAACTGCTCTGGTTTTCCACAATTTCAAAGCAAGGAAACACCTTGCAACCCTGTTATCTGCGAAGAGGGGCACCCTCTCCTCTAGAAGTCCTTACCAAAGGACACCGTCCAGTACGAGCCAGAGCTAGTGGGGTTGGTGATGGTCACTCTCAGACTGCGCTCTTGACCGACCAGGCAGGAGCCAAAGTCCAGCTGCGACGGGGCGAGCTCAAAAGATGGGAGGACCACCACAGCGTAGAGAGGCAGTCGCTAGAGGGAAGGAAAAGAGGTGGGTATATTTGAGGGTGAAAGCGCTGTAGATTAAGCCATTACAGACAGACTGATTTTCCTGTAACACACATTTCCCATTTACCCCAACCTGAGAATACTGGGTAAAGCACCTCCTATGTACTAAGAAGAGTCCTCCAAGCCTGGAAAAAAAAAAAAAATTCTATAGAAAAATTCATTGATATATCAATTCTTGGTTGTACAGATCGTCGAACCCACCTAAACATCAAAGCATTCCATGTACACCCACATGTGCACAAATACATCCATGCATGCAAACATACAAACATTATGAGGAGTGGGATGTTTCATTTTCATGGCAGATTATGTGTTAATTTGACAAGACTACCAGTCTGGCTATCCTGGGCCACATTGCCTTAAGAATAGGATCCTAAAATTAGAACGTCTGGGTATTTCTGGTAATATCCCAAAATTTTGAGAGAACAGTCAGAATATACCCCCCCCCCCAAAAAAAAAAAAAAAAAAAAAAAAAAAAAAATCTCAATAGATGGTCCAGCAAAATACATTTTATAGGGATAGTACAGTATTGGTGGAGGTGAGGATTAGGCTTTTAACTTTTCGTGATATACCAAGAAACCACTTATGAAATAGGACAGAGCATACCATTCTAAAATGCATTCACAGTTTATTTGATGAAAATCGGTTTTGGAATGGCTGAGACATCCAAAAACAAAGTAAAATAAAGCGATTATAATAAAAGGTGGGTCCCACCTTTTATTAGGATTGCTCTATTTTGCGTATCACGGCCATTTCAAAACCAATTTTCACCAAATTGGCGTTGAATTCCTCTTGGAATTACATGCTCTTTCATATTTCATAAGAGGTTTCTCATTACCTCACCGAAAAAAGTTAGAAACCTGAAGTTAGGTCTCAACCCAAACTTTATGACCCCCTTAACCCTAAAAGGGCCGGGGGGTTCGGAATCCACCCCCCCCCCCTTCGCTGTTTCGCGCTATAATTCTGTAGCGCGAGAGGGTCTCATCGCGAGGCTTCTTGACTTTTTTTGTTCAAGTCTTGCGCAACTTTTGAGACCAAATTTGCAACATCCGCGCATACTTGTGCGAAGCCACGCCCATTTTTGTAACAGAATGTCGCCCCAAAATAGGTACAATTTTGTGATTTTGTGTACATTTCCTATGGAAAACAGTGGTCTGTCATGAAAGTCATAAAAACCTGATTATTTTTACAATTAATCACTTTTATTGATTAATTTTATGCTAATTATGGTAGAAGAGTGGTCAGTGACAATTTCTAATAAAAAACAAAGAAAAAACAAAGAAATACATAAGAAATTCTGAAAACAATAAAGTACATAAGAATTGAAATCAGTTTTGAAAGTTTTTGTGATGTACAATTGTTGAAAATGTTTAAACAGATACACTGATAAAAAATTAGACTCTCAATGCTTTTAATTAGGCTAAAATATGATCTTGAGCTTAATGTGCATAATTAATCAATTAAAATTAGAAATTGATTGTTTCAAAAAATCTTATGACACAATCTTGTAGATTATGACATGGGTCTCACACATGCAAAATTTCATCGCGATCGCACCACCGATGGCTGAGATCTCAAGGGGGCGGAATCCGCTCCACCCCTAACCCCCCACCCCCTCGGTCTTAGCATAGCCAAAAAAGCCTGGCCCTTTTAGGGTTAATACATGATGTTTTTTTGTTTTGTTTTTTAGAAATATGTCTAATTGTATTCAAGTACAAAACTACTGCACATAATACTGTATCAAGATAAAAGCAAAATAATGAAACAAAATGGGAACAAAACAATGTAAAATGATAAATCCTAAACTCCCTGGTACAAACAGTAGAGCAAAACAAAATGCTTTCCATCCACTTTTTTGACAGATATGAATGAAGAAAATGAACAAAAACAAAAACAAAAAAAACTTTAGATGCATCTTTGTACCTGCACTGTGTTGTTTGTGTAGCAAAGGAGGAGATCCTTGTGAATATTCAGCTTACGCTCCCCTTGCTCCGACGTTAGAAGGACTCCATCTTTGGCCTGGCCCACCAACAGCCCTTCCAGGTTGTTCATGATGAGAGCCAAGTCCAGCTGGAAACCGAGCTTGACCTGGGAAAGAAGCAGGGGGAGGGGGATGGTGAGATCTTGAGCTGTCAAAGTCGAGTCTCGACGGCAATGCCAGGGGAGCAGCGAAAACTTTAATCTAAATCCAATACAGTGCACTCCTATAACAAAATGCTCGGGACCGGCAGTTTTCTTTCGTTATAACGAAATTTCGTTATAACCGAACAAAGACAACATAACGAAACAATGAAACCACGCATATATATTCTGTTTGCTGAATACTCATCATACACTGGAAAGATATGTGAAATGGGATGGGATTATTGTATTAAAATATTAAACGCAAGTTCCTCTCAGAAACTGTGTGTGACACACGGAGCGAACACACAGTGATGTGCAGCGTTCGCCCATGCAGAGACGCTATAAATGCTTGTTCCACTATGTATTTCGAAAGCAATTTGCATTTCGTTATAACGGGGCACAATTCTTTTGTTTTTCTTTGTCAGTGGCACTCGAAAAAGACTTCGTTATATCGAACATTTCGTTATAACCGTGTTCGTTATAAGCGAATTTTGTACCATAGACTTTAATGGTAATAATTTCGGGACCAGAAGTTTTACTTCGTAATAACAAAATTTCGTTATAACCGTGTTCGTTGTAACGGGAGTGCACTGTATAATATATAATTATGTAATTATCATAATGTAACAACACAAAACTTCTGACTGCTTGAATGTAGCTAAATGACCATTTGTGGATGACAAGATTCCAGTAAACATTGGGCTGATTGTAGCTGTGAGACACAATCAATTATTAAAAAGCTATTCTAACAATTGCAGAGGAAATAGATTTAGTCCAAAACTAACCTTTAATGTTCGTGTGGAGCAAAGAGTAAAGTTCTATAAAGTTGTCAAATATGTTTCAGTTGCATTAATTCAAACCATTTTTGCTTATGATGCAAGTGGTACAGTTTGTGCACAAGAAATTCATGCAAAAGTGTCACCTTCAGAATTGATATTCCTTCTTATCTATGGTTCTTGTACACAATTGGTAATATGACTCTGATTTCATAAGCTCTTTGCACAGTTATAGGAAAGAGCATTCACATAGACCATTAACTACATGTACAACTGAAAACCGTGGCAGATCGATGTGTCTACAATGTATATCACAAAGACATGGATGGAGATGCTTTTCACCTGCAGGTTGTGCTGCGTAGGCAGGGTGTACAGAATCCCGTCTCCAGTGACCTGCGACTTCACAGTGCCCTTTGCCCCCTTCTTGCTGACTGGGTCCACCCTCTGGAGCAGAAAAGGGGGCGGGGTCACGGCTTGGAAGGAGAGCGGGGTCTGTGTGTTGTTGGTCAGCGTGGCGGACAGGCTGGTGATGTGGCAGGCGTGGAGGGCGGTCTCTCTCACGGTGGGGCGGTCCCTAAGGGTCGGGGTGGGTGGTGGGGGAGGGGCCAGGTCCAGAAGCTGGCTGGCAGCTGTGCGGTAAGTTAGTCCCTCCTCCTCGGATGTCTCCACTGTGACACTGCGCATCAAGTGAGGGCGACAGAGAGAGGAGTCATGAGGATGTGAACTGTTAACACCTGACCGTCCTTTCAGCCGTTCCTACTGTATTTGCCATGTTTGTTTTCCTGTTTTGCAAAAGACTTGCAAAAGACTGGCAAATATTTGACAACTGAACAAAGTTATGACCCTTTAAACGTCAGGAAATCTTGTAATAAGGCTACTACAGCATTCCTTCGAAAGTGTTATCCTTGTCATGCGACATGGTTACTGTAAGCCATACATGGTTGTCTTGTTTTGCTCAGACCCAAAAACTTTTTTTTTTATTGAATATGTCCTTTCAACTTGTTTCCCTTACATTAAAAGATCCTCATATACCATGGAGTATCTTGATGAATCTTATTATGAAGTGATTTCTTGCAAAAGTTAAGGTTGAAGAAAATGAAAAATAAAAGAATCTTGTAGGATATTTCATATTCAGCAAGCATCTCGAATAGCAAGAAGTGAACTAGAGAAACTTCAGAGAGAATGATGGGTACATACAAGGCCGTCTTGATGAATGCGGTGAAGTCCAGTCGCAGTGGTGGTACCTCGTAGCCCTGACCCCTGGTCACACGACCCGGTTCGCTGACCAGCTCGGGCCGGTCCAGACTGAGGAAGCCCAGTGCATAGCCGACGCAGTCTGCCGCTTCCTGGGCTGGAAGGAAGCTAGCATCGGGAAGGAAGCTGGCGACAATGTTGGCCGTTCCCCTTCCAGGTATGACCTGGAGAAAAACAAATTGCAACAAATTCTGCACCTCAACAATCCTGCTTGCTGAGACATGCAACAATGGTTTGTACACTATGATGGTGATTGTACATCATGTGACTTACCTGCTTTTTTTTTTTAATTTATGGTCCCTATAATCTCTAACTGTCTTACAGAAGACCTGGTACAATCAGGAAGGGTAGGGGAAAATTACTTTTCTCCCTTTATACCAGGAGTCCCGTTCATCCAGTAAAATCAACCAATACAAAATTCAACATTCAGTTAGCTTTATAGCAGGGTTGTGGAACATTTGTGTGTATTGTGTGTGTGTGTGTGGGGGGGGGGGGGGGAGGGGGGTTGGGGACTGAGGGGCAATCGGGGGCGAAGGGTCAATGGTACCTTTTTTTATTTTACATAGAGGTATCTCTCAATCAAACATAATTAATTAGCCTTGATGAACAGTTGCTTTGAGTTCTGTAAGCAGAATAACTGAAGAATAATTAGGTTTTGCCTCTATGTTCATTAAAATATTTGAGATTATGCTCTGTTGTGTGAGTACAGAAGGGGCATTTTCAACAGCAGCAGTGACCTGTAACAGATTTGGTGCCCTTCCACACACATCCTCTTCTTCAGACAAACAAAGCAAAACAATCTGCACCTAAACAGACCCATTGCATCCAACAGCAGTCTAGTGACGAATCGCCAGAAACTAGGATTGGCTCTCACCATTTGGTGTTGGTCGATGGTAAAAGGACCATTGGCTGGCACACCTTCGTGCTCCCGAAGCCGTACGCTCAGCAGCTTGGGCCGCCCTTTTTCCCGCGCCTCGAGGTCATTGGCAATCTTGGACAGGAGGCCCGTCATCGATGCCTTCCCCTCACCGGTCTCCGGATCGCCGGAGTCTTCCGTCTCCTCCGACAGGCCACCGTTTCCCTGGTCACTGATGTCCGCTGCAGGGATGATTTCCTTGCCGCTGGGATCCCTGATGGGGAACGGATCGCCATAGATGACCTGCAGGTCCACCAGCTTGTGGTCACCTTCTGCCAAGTTGAAGATCTGCCAGTCAACCCGGATTTCTGTTGGATGAATAGTGGGATGGAGAGGTCTGTTAGAGATATTGAGCTCTTCCAATACTATGATGCACTTTTCCCTTAAATGAGGTGTCTGCAGGCCTGAAGTTTTGAAAATGGTTGCTGTGGTATCACTGTTAGGCAAATGCCTTCACCACTCGATTGACAATATTCCATTTGCATCATGATCATACATTCTGAATAGACATACACCTGTACCACATGTTCCCCTGTCCAGCACCTGACCCCAGCACTTGTGCACCAGTACTTCACAACTTGACCACTGCATGAGCTTGCTGCCCTCACAAACTGATTACAACTCCAACCTTAGTGCCAGTCTTCAAAAGTTACAACAGAGAACAAACTTTGATGACAGAGAGTAAGAGAGTGAGAGATAAAAAGTGTGAGGGAGATCATTGAACTCCAACAATGACGTCAGGCAGTAATCAAATCAGTCTCCCTGCAGTATCTTTATGGCATCATCTGCGTAAGATGGTGATTTGGGTCATATTGGAGGCAGTAGAAGTTGACCTTTAATGAGCCAGAAGCAGACCCTTTCACAAGACTCTGCAGGCAGCTTCATAAACTGGAGGAACATAAGCATTTGCAAAATGATAATGGAAGCATGTGCCAGACATTGACGTGTCCTGATCCATAGAGCATGGTCTCAACCTGTGACTCTTGATGAGCGACAAAGCTCTCATAGATGGGTTGCGATGTCTTCAAAATATAAACCCCCAAAAAAATCCTATTTGATCTAAAAGAGCCTCCCAAAAATTGTTGGAGTCAAACTGGACCTCGGGTGAAAAAGGCCTGAGAAGTAAGGGTCTATTCTAAATGAACTTTCACTGTTCACAAAGTTACTGGTCCTCGTAAACTCAATTTTTTTCTTTATAAATGCCAAAATAAAGGGGTGCACTCACCGCAGGGACTGTTGTTCATGATCTTCAGAGGCCGGTTGATGGCAGGGACGCCGCAGATGTGGGTGCCAAACCGCACAAAGGGAATCTGGCCTTTGATGGTGGCCATCTGGAATTTGAGCGGACAGCCAGTGACATCCATGCTGATCGGGACGTGGACAGGGTCCAGGTGGGACACCTGTTGGAAAAAACAAAACAAAAGAGTTTTGCATTGAGTTGGTGGTAGACAGATTTTCCTAAAAGCTTGTTTGCAGAGTTTGAAAGAAACACAATGCAACTTCTGAAATTGTCTAAGATACACAGGGTCTGGCTGAGTGTGCTCAGGCTATTTCAGAGTTCCCTAATGCAGGTGTTTTACATACACCATATGGTATGATGTACATTATTTGTTTAAAGGGGAATACTGAAGATATTATATTATACATGTATATGAAGTCAAAGAGTGGGACACATAGAACAATTTGTCGTTTACATCTTTTAAAATGGCCTTTTCGAAGTGGAGTTAGAGGATATTGAAGATTTACACCTGTCACCCCTCTGAAATCTAGGTCACAGCGTAAATTTCGAGGCTTTGCCAATGATGTCATGGGGTGAAGAGAATCGCGCAAGGTCTCGAGCGCCGCAGGCCCCCGCACGCATAATGCATGCATTGTATTATACAAGTTGTTGTAGATAGTATTTGCATATAAACTTGTGACAGTTTGTTTTTCGATAATGACATCGTACGTTAAGGCCAGTTATGATCAGGATGATTTCTTGGTGGAATTTGAATGTGGAAGCGATGATGAACTGAGTGATACAGTATATACGAGTGATGATGAAACTAGTGATGATGACCCTGGTAAAGTTGGAGAGATAGATGTTGATGACGAGCCGCACAGCGGGGCGCAGGAGGGAGACGCTGCGGGCAAGCTAGTGGGGAAGGCCCAGGGCGGTCCGTTTGAAGCGGACGGACTTACCGCAGTACGAGCCCTTGCCACACGGCAGGCCAGGGGACAATGTTGGTGACGCAGGACCAATGCTGCAGATAGACTTCAAAATTTAGATTGGTAAGAGTTGTTTTTATTCTGAACTGAAAATGAACCGAGCTTAGTGCTGACTTCAACTCGTACTTCAGAGCAGCAGTAGGCCTAACTGAACACAGCCCAGTCGCTGTAAGTAGCGCAGCATCTGGTCGGGCTACGTACTATCATATCTTATCACATCACACTCTCTCCGTACTCCCGTTCACAGCTCATCAGCATTCTATCTAGCTAGGTACCCTCACAAATTCGCTGCACGGTCCATTCATTACTTCACCGAGTCCATCAAAGTTTTATCACTATCGATGAAAATCGCAGTGCTCTGTATCGTTTATTTTATCACCAGATAGGCCAACCGGCCTAGTCAAGACTTCGACTTAGCCGATATGCCCGCACATTGCGTGGTATAGTATTAGCGATCCACATACGCCGAATGTTTCGCGAGTTTTTTAAATTTTTGCCAATTTTGCGAACCTGGTGCTTTTTGCGAATTTAAAGACACGAGAAAATATTAACTCTCTTTCCGTATATATTTCCCCCTTCTTTCGTGTACTCCACAACCACGAACTTAAGCACTCTAGAAATTATTGGCAAGTCCCCATTCGCAAAAAAAAAAAAAAAGATTCGCTAAATATATTGCGTACACAGCTGTAGTACTACACATCATACCAAGGAACTGCTGATATAGTATATTGTACGTACGTACCAAAGAGGTACGAAGCCCAGGCTTCTCCGCTCTTTGGTACACGGAGGCTACTGCACTGCGACATACGCGGCCGGTGATGGGCCCATGCATGTGACTGATCGACTACGAAGCACCCACTACAGGCACTAGGCCTGACAACTTCTGTATTCGTGGCCTAAATAACACGTAACAGACTCTATTTAAACGAGGAAATGTGTGATTTCACAGGAGACTTGAAGTAGAAAACAATTTTATTTCATTTTTTGTGACATTCTGATAAAAAATGTCTTGGGATTTCGGGGTACGAGCCTCGACATCTCGCTTGCATCGAGAGCATACATAGGTAAGCTCAGGCTGTTGTGTGATACTTCCGGGTTTGCCCTTCACCCCGTGACGTCATGGACACGCCCCAAAAATAGCCATGGATCTTCCGATTGAACATGATTCAGGATACAATTTTTCTAAGCAGCCGTTCTCCAAAACGCAATTTTCTAAATGGATGAATTAAAGGCCGCTGTGTTAAACATGCTCTAAGCTTGAAATGGGGGAATAATCCAACAAAATATGCGTTTCCTTTAGTATTCTGCTTTAATAAGACAGCAACATGGATTCTTGTCATTAACTGATAGTAGTATGGCACTTCATGGCAAAGTGAATAACACAGAGATGTCCTAAATTCTGTTGAATGTTCATTTAATGCTCCTCTTTAACAGTCACACAACAACCACCAACTGTGTTGGTCAGTCAGCAATAACCAGTCACTGGCACTTTGAGCCGCAATGGCCAGAATTTGAAAGGTAGTTTAAATCGAGTCCATGGATCATGCAAAGTTTGACTGTATAAATGTGCATGACACGTCGTGTCCATCAACAGGGAACCAATAATGAACATGTACATGAGCACGGCAAGCCTACTTCATGCTTGTTTGAATCCATGGACTGTATCTAACCCCTAGATTCTCTGATTTGATTGGAAACTACAGCTCTGAATTCGTGTCAATAACTTCTTATAAGATGATTATTTAATAAGTGCTTTCCTGTTTCATCTGTTTAGTTCATGGAATGCTGGGGTCATGTAAAAGGTAAGAGCACTTTAGCAATGCAGAAGTTAGATTGAAAAGCTTACAAATCACAATCAGCAGCTAGTTTTCTGACATTAATCAGAAAAAAATACAACTTCCCCCAGGGGCAGGTACCACTGTGACACTTTAAGTTTGAGGCACTGGACACACAGTGATCCCTACCTTGCATATCAGCTGGTCAGTGTAAAGGCCCCACATGTCGCTGTGTGCTGTCACTGTCACCTCCAGAGATGCAAACGGTTCCAGGATCCCTGAGGCGGGCTGGACCAGGAACGCGGCTCCCCTCCCATCCCGCAGTATGGCCTTCATGTAGTCGGCTTGGTTCTTGGCTGAGGACTTGCTTCGGGGGTCTGCCAGGTTGGCGGTGCGGCTCAGCAGAGCTCCAGGTCTGTGCAAGGAAGACAAAGAAAAACAACGAACTAAATACACACTTTCCAAATCTCAGCCACAATATGCAACTTATCACGACCTTTTAACAATTTCTTTAAAATTTCCACCCAGTTCCACCTACAGACATAATTTGTTATGATAAGAATAATCATCAACTTGAGGACCTTTTTAATATTCATAATTGGAAAATGGGCCTTTTATTTCTTTTCAGCAGCTTCACCAGTCTCTGAGCTATCTTCCATTGTAAATGTTCCGATTTCTCATGCACAGCTACCTGTAGGGTTTGATCACAATAATATGTTCTTAACCTGTTGAAGATGAGTCCTGAGAATACTCGGGCAGGTGTCTATCGGAAATGCGTATTATAGCAAAATCAGTCCGCCCTCGACAGGCTAAGTGACAAAAGTGTAAAGGAATAACGCACTCAGTAACAAAAATTAGTAAAGGAAGACACTGGATAGACAATTATAAAAAAAAAAGCCAACAACAACAATGAATGCTCCAAAAATCATAGAGACCAATTTCATAACAAAGCGGTTTCACCGCAGAGCAGATTTACACACACAGCACGTTTGCTGTGTATTATTTTGCTATTTCTAACCAGGAAGATTGAAGACAGGAGAGGCTGAGTTTACTCGTAATTCATGGAAGATCAACCCTTTATGTGCCCAGCAGGCCTCTAGCTGAACTTGACAAACTTTGTCATCAGCATTCGGTAATACATCCAGACTTGAACTAGACGTATTCAGTAGATTAGCAAACCCACTTGGGTAGAGCAATGTCCTTCTGATACCAGTCCAACTAGAAGGTCATGGTGATACAAACATAGTGATAAGGGGGATTATTAGGTAATCCCTATTCATTAGTTTCTGGATACGTGTATCTGTACAGTGCACTCCCGTTATAAAAGACACGGTTATAATGAAATTCCAGTTACAAAGGAATACAAATTCAGGCTGTAACATTATCGGCTCTATTATTCTTATTGTTTATTTGTTCAGTTAAAACGAAATTTCAATATAACGAAAGAAAACTGCCATAGTCACGAACACTTCATTATAATGGAAGTCCACTGTGCCAAACAACAAGGAAAGTGCACAAAGGGTTAAAGAGAAGACCATGTGTGTACCTTCTCTGACTCTCTGCGCTCGTTCTCTCCCTTGGAGGCGGGGTGGGAGGTTTCCCCGCGGTGAACTTATCCACAATCAGGTTGAAGGGGGCAGGAATGGCTGTGTGGTTGGTGATGACAAGAACTCTGCTCGGTGTGGACATCAGCTCCACTTCACCCCCAAAGTCCAGGGCCAGGGGTGTCTTCTGGTCATCCTTTGACACTCTGACAGAAGGGGGTGTTAGTGGAAAGCACTTTGCAGTTATTGTACATTGTATGTTTATGGTGACACATGTAACAATGATACTAATGAGAGTATCATCAGAATGTCAACCATTCAGAGCATATAAATGAGTACATTGATGTCTTTAAGAAAGAAGGTCATGTTAAGAGATGATTGTTTTTGCGAATAGAGACTGCAAGCCTAATTCTGTCATGTGTTACTGCTGGAAGGACACTTCAGCACAATTTGCATGATGCAGCTGCTCAGTAAGCAGGAGGTGACCACTTTTAACCAAGGTGGGTCCTTTGTTCTGTACTTGGCTTAATAAATACAGATTGAACATTGAATCTTGATGACAGAGAGGTACAGAAGAAGAAGAATACACACACATACACACACACACACACACACACACATACAACAACAACAACAACAACAACAAATGATAGTGAAAAGGTTGCTACAGTCTTGCAGTCAATGTGTTATTCAAGCTGGCATGTATGGGATGGAAACTGTGCCAAAATAGTTCACTGGCTTCAGGATTGGTTGCAGGAAGTCATTTGTTAATTGTGTGTGGTATTTACTTGGTTACTTGGTATTTATTATTTATTTGTGCGGTATTTGTGTGTGTGTGTGTGTGCCACTGAGCACGAGTCTCGTTGTGTTTTACACATTTCTTGGTGCGTGTGACCTCACACCAACAAGAGAACAAAACAGCACAAAGTGTACAGCTGTCACTCAGTGGGTACCCGAAACCAACTTGTGGGGCACGTAGAACAATAATAAGGAGAGAACAATGGTGTACCCCACAATCAATGTGTGTAAAGTCTCTTGTTTTAGCACATGCATTTCATGCAGTGGGTTTTGTATCATGTAGGTTTGTATCATGCAGAGCTTGGTGTGTATCTGTCTAAGTCAATTCATTATGTATGTAAAGATATCCTTCAGGCAGGCCCTATGAACTTTTTAACTCACTCTTCTCGGCCGAGGAGATTGTCTGGTGAAGTGACCGGTCTGCTGGTGGCAGGTGTCGCATAGGTCACTCTCAAGCCCTGGACATTGGCCTTGACGTCCAGAAAGATGGGCTTCTCCATCCCGTTGACCATGCAGGGGACCCAAACTTCCGTCAGCTCACCCTATTCAAATGTGAATTATGAAGACTATGACTACATGTGGCTTGAATTCAGATATCATCCACGGAAGAAGAGAAATCTGATCTACTATTTTCCATGAAACATACATGACTCTAGCAGCTAAGAGATGAAAGACTTTTCTTATACACAAGTTTGCAGTTTCTGGAAAACTAAGCTTCTGAGATAGAAAGTGCAGTGAACACATATTAACAATTTTCATCAAGTCCGCTTTGTCATGGTGACATTATCCCCAATGTGGTATGTTGCTTTGCTGACGATTTGACCATCACACTTTTGGTTTCTGAATGAAAAAAGAAAAAAAGAAAAAAAGACTCAGTGTGTCTGGCGCTCACATGAGTATCGCAAATTCACCCTCCATGCATTCTTGCAGATTATTATAGTTAAGAAGATAGCAAACTTTGGGGATTTGGGGGCCTTCAGGGGGCATAGTGCCCATTTTAACAAACTGAGATCCTTTCACCCTAGAGATGTTAACTGCAACATTTGGTGAAAATCCATCATGGGGTTTTCAAGAAGAAGTTGAAAATGTGAAAAAGTTTATGCACCACGCATGATGGAAGACAGACACCCTACGCTGGATGATGAATGACGGCAGTAGCCTTGTTGAACCTTTCACTCAACAAGTGACATACAAAAATAAATGTTGAACATATTCACACAAAATACGTATTGTACTACATTGTATAGATCTGCTCATTGTAACTGTACATGCTCCTTTTTATTGTTAACCCGTTGAGGACGAGTCCCGAGTATACTCGGGCAGGTGTCTATTGGAAATGCGTGTTGTAGCAAAATCAGTCCGTCCTCAACGGGTTAAAATCTAAGAAAAATCCTTGCATGCTGGGCACCCCATAAAGTGTCCTTATTAGTACAAACCTCTTCCTTGGCGGTGATCGTGACGGTCACTGGAATCTGCATATGTCCTCCAAGGACACCTTCTGCGGGGTCAAAGGTCACATCACAACACGAGGCTTGCTTTCCAATTGGCTGCATGGAGAGAAAAAAAAAAGATATGGCATAGCCAAAGTAGACACAGTTATTTGAGTTGGCAATATACCACATGATCAAACAATAATTACGAGGTGTCTACGAAAACAATCCATCACCTTAGGTACATGCATATGTTAGTGTACACGATCCACAATGCTGGCTTCATCTGAACATGGGAGCTGTAAATAACAGAGGCAGATGGTGCAGTCTGATAAAACTAGAAATCAGGCAAAAAAACAAAAAACAAAAAACAAAAAGCAAAAAACAAAAAACTGCTAACCGAACAGGACCACAGCAGTGAAAGGTGAGAAAGGAGAAAATGATGACACAAAGATTGTCCTGGGCCCTGTTTTATGAAGAGTTATACTGGATTATATAGTGGATTTCTACCATAAGTCTATGGCAGCATATGTGGTAAGGGAATTTATAAGTCATTATAATAAATAGTGCTATCGATAGCAAAATTTGTAATTGGCTGGATTGATACCATGTGACGTGCATAAATTTTGTTATAGTGCATCGGCCTCAGTGAAATAAAACCGCACTTGGGCTAATTGTACATTTGTTGCGTACATAATCAAGTATATCGCATTCCAAATCATGCACTACTTGTATAATATCTTATGATAAAACGGGTCCAAAATCTTACCTTGCTCCATACAAAGTGTGCTGGAAGCTGACACTGGTTGAACAGCTGTACCGTCTTGGTGACTGGAATGCCCACATAGACTTCCGGCAGCTCCAGGGAACACGACAGCAGACATGCCTGTGGCCTCTGGATCACGCCGTATACGCCAACATACCTGGAATCACAATGAAAGGAAAGAGATCAGATTTATTTTTAAGAAAAGTCGATCTATTACACAAATGATGTCACTATCTGTTACAAAACTGCTCAAAAATCATCACAAAATTTCTTTTTCGAAAAGCTAAAATATACTTCTCAGAAGGGTTCAAAAAAGGTTTCTCAAAAGGGTTCCATTATCAATCTGCTTGCAAAATATTGAAAGGTTCTATCTAGAAACTTGTCTGGCTGATACAATTTCCTTAGATAGTCAGTTATTTAAAATGATAAAATTAGGTGCACCCAACTTCCTGAAGTGCCACCCAATTCAAAAGTGGATAATGGTATAAAACACATCACTATAAATACGTACGTAATGACTCAGAACATGCCCTAGCATCAGTACTGAATCGCATGCAGCTAACAAGCTGCACATGCCATTCACTATCCTGGGATGGATACTGCAATGGTCAAAGATATTGTAATTGATGTGATAGATTATAAAACATCACATAGCAAATAAAATTGGGAATGCTCTGAAAATGCATTGCTGTTCTTCTGAAATGCTGCATTTTTGGTAATATCTCTCATTTTTGTCTCTACCCAACTGAAATTGACATTTCTGGAACTTAGCTCCTCATTCACACAACTGGTAACAAATTTTTTTATTGAGATTCCTGGTACATTGTTTCTGGACTGCTGTGAGTGGCTACTGAAGCAGATATATTGAGTGGAAGCTGAAATGTTCCCTTTACCTTGTCTTGCCTCCCTCCACGTTCATCTCGATGACAGAATCCAGGCGCCGGCAGCAGGTGGGGGTGAAGACAACCTCAATGGGCGTGGACTGCAGCGGTCCCAGCTCTCCTTCTGATGGTGTGATGCTGAACTCTGAAAACTTCTGGAAATATGCGGGAGAAAAACAAAACAAGATCCTGATATTGGCAGTGATGGAGATTATACTATGTTGTCCACCAACATGTAGAAATTTCTTTTCCACCATCTTCGCAAAAATGCAATATGTTTGCAATAATACTCTGCAATGTCTTCATGGATTATAGGGCTGATGTTAATGAAAGAAAGATAGATTTGCCTGATAACACAGCATATGCATGTATGCAAAGAAATTTCATGGCATTTTTTTCTTTCCCCCTTTCTTGTACCCTCCTTGATTTCAACTCATCCTCTTCTCCTCCATATGTGACTGCTGTCATATTCATGAAGCCTGGTTCAGTCAGTCTTTCAATAATGATATTGTGATTTGCATTTCAAACTAGGAATTTACTTCTCTTCTTGCAAGATGATTGCGTATATCAATTGAGTTCCACAAAACTCTATGGTGAGGTCGTTACCTGGCCCGATTCGGCATCCGTCAGTAAGAATTCTGCGCCTTCCCGTAATCTCCACTTTGCCACGACCTGCGACTCATTGGTGATGAAGAAAGTCTTCTTCACTGACTGATCAAAGCGCACCAGCCCAAAGTCCAAAGACGGTGCTTCAATGGAAACGTCAGGACCCTGCAATATTGAAGGATATGCATGGAATAAGCTGACATGTATTTAAATGATGTGAAAATAACTTTCTTTTGCTGTTGTTCATTCAGACTTCTCTCAATCTTCTCTCAGTCTTCGTAAAGAATTCAATCTATTCTCAACAGCGGTCGTGAAATTGATGTCAGAGAACAAATGCAATATGTCAGGTACAGTTAACCTGTCCAGGACCAGTAATGTATGACATGGCTGCTTGTCTTTGGCCTAAAACAATTGATTAGCAAATGATGAGTAATATCATCAGGCCCCTATAGCAAGTCCCACCAATATCATGGCTGATGGTCGATACCACTTGAATGTGCAGTTATTTTCATTCCAACCACTATCCTATGTTATCAAATATGCAGACTAAAAGATATTTCAAGTGTGTATTTACACTATAGGTGATATGCAACATGCTGTTATCTTGAGTTGATTTATCACTTCATGTAAGTCTAGCAACTACGAGTCTTAAAGTTGAATACCATGTACGTTATATATAATAGCAAGTCTAATATTTCGGCAATCGAACTTCCCAATAATTTCACGAGTGGTGGACTTCATGATTATGGAGTACAGTCCAGAATGGGGACATGTATGCATGCACGTTGTATTCATGTCGGGATGAGAGTTAATAATTTCGCGTGTTGTTAATTTCACGAAAAGCATCCACCTCACGAAATTTGCAAAAATAAAAACCTTGTGAAATATTTGGTCTACACAGTACCTTGATGTCAGCGATGACGCGGAGTGGGATGGTGGTCTCCTGGTAGTCGATGCGGCACTGGAGGGTGTGGTCAATCCGACCCGGGTGGCCCCCTATGATGGTCATCTCCAGCTCCACCGAACTCTCGGGTGGGATCTGGCCCTCCGGAGTCTGCACCTCGATGATGTGACTCTCCTTGAGGGAGTCCCAATGGAAGACCACTGGGAACTTGCTGTAATTCAGCATCTGGGAGAGGATGGGGAGAAGGTGTATTAACTCTATGTGTGCCACAGTATTCTGAGACTGCAGGGCATGAATGCTTTTGGAAAACATTATCTATTTCAAAGCCATGCAACTTTGTATAGAAATGTTTATCCTAGACATGTAATGAGCAAATTTGTACAGAAAATTCCAGGCTTTGCTACACAAGAAGTAAATTTTATAACAAAGCTTTGATTACACAGATCTTCCAAATGGCCAGTAGCTATAATGTCATTGTCCAGGTCTGAGAGGCATGACTTTTATACACAAAACCGTGACAGGATATTAAGATTTACTCAAAAAACTCCTATAGAATACCATTATTTGGTCACAACGCAATGCAAACTGGGCTGTATCTGTGTGAGGAATGGAATTATACTAGCTTTCATTGTACTTTGGCACTTGACGATTTACTTTGCAGCTTTGGACAGAAAAACACAACAACATACGGTCCCCCCTAGTAAGAGGCAAAACATTCTGTCCCTCGGATAGGACATAAAACGGCAGACCTGTGTGTGAGAGAGTCACGGTAAGAGATCCTGCTTCATTCATTCATTGCAAAAAGAGCAGGGTGCATAACCCGCTGAAGTGGTCCTGCCTCACATACAACTACACCCCATGGAAGACCAACTAGTGCAACTAAATACGGACTATCCAACCATCTTCCAAGATAGAAAAAGAAACATACAAACAAGACTTCTTATCATAGCAATTTTCTATGAAATAGGGCCTGGTCAATTCATTCTTTTTTTTTACAGATTTATTTCCCTGATCACCAAACTAAGACTTACAGTAAACTTCTTTCTGGCGGCCGTCGAGTGCAGCATCTGGCCCGGAACAAAGATGGCGTAGGGGTCGATGATGACCTCATACTCTTTACACAGTCCCTTGAGCTCCACCTCCAGGCCAAGCATGTCTCCCTCTTCCCCCGTCCCGTCCCCACCCGCCTCCTCCATTGCCTCCAGGGCTGGTAGTGAGGAGGGTGGCTCCGCTGGCTGGTCGGGACGGGGCGTGGCACTCGTCTTCCTCCCGGAATGTGACGCGGACATTGAGGAGGAGGAGGATGGTGGTGATGTCTTCTTCTTTTTCGATCGCGAGGTCGGGCGAGGCACATTCTTCAGAATCAGCTGCAATACGCTCTCGAACTCGCCCACCTGTTTCAGCAGAGCATTAGAATGTCAAGATAAAACAATGGAGCATAGCATGACATCACAAAAAAAAAAAAAAAAAAACAGAAGGGAAGACTACATCCTTCCATTCCGGGTGATACACGAGTGCAGATGATAATTCACCTGTGATTATGAAGACGTTTTAAATGAGATGCTATCGTAGTGTTATAAATTGTATGAACAAAAAACAAATGATTTTTTTTTCACCATTTCTGCAAAACAACTAAATCTGCATTTGCACATTCATCTGGGACAAAGAGCACAAATGCCAGTTGGTTGAAATGGCAGTCCCAATGGCCAATAGGATGATATGATCAATAATACGCTGACAGTGACACTCTCATAGCCGTGTTATAATTCGCTCTAATTTGGTAGGATGTTTGTAATCTGATGCTTTCTCAGCAGCTCTCAATTATAAATGGCAACTTCTATCCTCCAGATGAATCTTCTGCTGATGGGGTTAAGGGCATAATTTACCATTTGCAGATGAAACAAAAACACAGCATTAGTGCTTCAAAACATAGTTATACAATTTAGGGATAGAAACAACCTATGTAAGAATGTGAACCAGTATAATCGATGTTAAGTACTGTTATATATACAAAATGTGAGCCATAGTTATGAAAATGTTTCCATATTAAATTATCTACAATTATGGTTTAATGAGAAATATAGTGATCTCTCTTTATATTTTAGGCTTTATTGCAAAAATTGTATATGGTAGGAAGTTTTGTGATACAACTTACCTACATATATGCATCAAAAGTGATATCTTGAACATTTTTTTAACTCACTGCTCCCAAAGGTAAACAAGACCTTTAATTGAAAAGCCTGACAGCATATCTATGAACTCACCTTGGGTGGTGCAAATGCCACGCTAGTGACCGCTGTGCCAGAGGGTGGTAACGTTCCCCTCTCCATGTTGATGCAGAATATGTTTCTGTTGTCGAGTACCCTGGAGACTTGGTGCCCGTCCTGCTTCTCCTCTTCCTGCCCTGGAGCTCCGCACTGTGGTGACGACCTCACCAACTTCCACTGGAAAGGCAGTTCGACGTTGCTGTTTAGATGATTTGAATTGTGAAGATTTTTTTTTTTTTCAATTATGAACATTCTGCATAATCAGTTCACAAAGAATTGTTTCGAATATGAGAGTAATAGTCACCATCCTATTCCAAGATTCTGTATCTTGATATCTGCAGTGATAAAATGCTATCAATGAGCAGAAATGATTGCATTTTCAGAAAGCCCTATTGTTTTACAAAGGATTTCTGTTCGCCATGAAAGAATTGTGCGATGAAACTGTGCATGAGACTTGACGCTATTCTACAATGACAGAAATTTCTCTGAAATGTTTTTAAAATGTGCATCTACAGTGCCAAAATTCTCCAAAACAAAGCTGATTCTATTTAGTAGCAATATTTCAACACATAAAAAACGATAAATCTTCAAGAGGACCACATGAGAAGAGAATATAACAGAGTTTATCAAAATGTCTGTAACTTCTCAAAACAACTCTAGTGCAGAAAGAGTTATTACTTGAAGTTACTTTGGATGTATGCTAAATCATGCAGGATGTAACTTTATTTCCTGTATCACAGTAGAGACACTAATGCTCCTGTGTACAAACATAACAGAATTTACAGTGTGCACTGTTATTCTTATTTTAACCGTTATAACCTCATTTGGTCCAAGCAACAAAACACAGAAAAAGATCTGACATAGGTTGGTCTTCTTCAAAAACACTGCTAGTATTTGAATGCCTTGTCAATCCCTTATAAAAGGAACCATGCTACAAATTGACTGGATAAACTCATCTGAAACTGAATAAAAACCAAGTGACAAATTAGATGGATGAAATGGAAAAAACAAAAGGCACACAAATTTGGTGATAGAATCTGCATTAGAGCATCATCTCACGTTAGATTCCGAACGGTGATTTCTTCCGTCACGTAAGTCATAGGGTTGATGTCCTCAAACTTGAGGTGGTTTTCTGCTGTCGCATCTGCCAGCTCACCGGGCGTTGGATGACTCTGGGCCCCGGACACTGATTCCAGGACCACAGAAGCCTTCTGGCCCTCACCTGGAGCATTATGGGAAGAAAAAAGACGGAGAGAGGAATTAGTGTATCCTGCATGGCTTCCTACCATCACCATCATACCTTAAAATTTGTTACATGTACATTAATTTCAAGTCCCCATAACACACGAGTAAATCCAAAAGGAACTATTTCATGATTACTGCAGTGGTCCCAATTATCTAAATATCCAGTTAGCATCATATAGAAGTAGGTCTAATGTGAACTGGAATTATGGACGACTTATGTCTTCAACAACACAAGCCATTTAAAGTATATATAATATTCATGCTTTTAGAAGTTTATTTTAAAAATGTATTAAACAAGCCTCTTCATGCTTCAAAATCGGACAGTCCGTTTAAAAAGTATAACTTTTTAAAGCATTAGCACAGCCATAACTGATGAGAGAACTAAAACACTTTTTTTTAATGACGTCACATACGGAAAAATGAAATTAACAAATAACAAAGAAAATTCAACACATTATCACCTTTCTAGCATGATAAATGAGCACTGACTTACCTCTTCCAGAAAGGAGACGGAATATCACCCTTCAGATATGTGAGCAACATATCGAGGGAATATTTTCTCATCATAAAAATCAAACGATGTGGAATTCTTTTTTTTTCATTATATCCTTTTTATTACCATATGTGACATCACAATGTGCTGTAATCTTCTCATCCAGTGACAGCTGCCCTAAAACTTTAAAAATTCATAACTTTTAAACAGATTATCCCGTTTTCCTCTAACTTTGCTGATGTGTTCATCTATTTATTGATATTGCTGTATTTACTCAATCCATATGCATATTTGGGTTTAAAATAATGACTGCAAGTGTTCACTAGAAAGGAAAATAAACAGGACAAAAAAGTAAATAGAAAAATGAGTACAGACCTTTCAATGTGAAGTGTTTGACTGTACAGTTGTCGCACACTATCGTGATCTCTTGCTCGTAAACCTCTGTACCAGGCGGACTGAAGCAAACCTGAAAAGAGGCCAAACGAGTAAATGGGGGTATGTTTTTGCACACTTATTCCAATCAAGAATATGTGCCAATCAAGAATGTATGCATCTCCAGTGAGCATTGAATAATTCTCCAGCATCAATTTCTTTCTGAGGACAATGTTGACAAAGTGAATAAATTGTGTAACTTATACTCTGCCAACATCTGTAGAACTGGGAGACAGGTTTTATTACCACAGCATTGTTTCTTACATCTTGCTTTCAAGTTATCTGGTTGCATCAGCTGTCTGTTATCTGAAAATATCATTATGGTAAAATACTGTGTTTTTTTTTTGTTTTTTTTTTATTTGGAAGTTCAAGTCATCTGGAGGTTTGTGCCATTTAATATGGCCGATTACATTGTACAATATGAGCGTTACTTGTGCATATATTGTGGGATCTAACCAAGTACACATAGCTTCAACAACATTTCAAAGTGTTATATGCTTCCAGCAAATACAAGCACAGCCTCAATAAAAATGTAACAATGCAATTAACAGCATTGTATGTATAAGAGGATGAATTTGAAACTGACAATATTGTCATAGAGACTCAATGATCACATTTGCAAACTGAGCAAACGAATGGGTTTGTTTCACTGCGCGTATTGTGATCATTCCCTCCCCCCCCCCCAAAAAAAAGCAAACAACAATGAAGAAAACACACAACCTACACATTCAAAAACAAAAACAATGAGAGAGGAAGCATTACACTTGGGAAGGAAATTGTTCAACAACTGACAGTTGTCTTTACCTGTAAAGGAATGGCATGCCCCGCCATGATCTCAAAGACAGCCGGGTAGAGCTGGAAAGGGGGTACGTTCACCTTGTCTCCGGTGCTAATGGACTGCGAACAGCATCAGATGGGAAGCAATGTCAACTTCATGTGGCTCCACACAAACTGAATACTTTAGTTAGATTCATTTGACGTCTGATGTACAGTGTATTAATTTGACGACCCGGGTCATATCATATTGCAATACATGGCAAATGTACTAACTGTGCATTAAAGATGAAAACAACTGATGATGCAAACATCAGTATTGCATGAAATGCTTATAGCGATTAACTGCAAACATTCATACTTGATATCAGGTGATACCAAGGAATATAACAGAATTTTTAAAACAAAAATATAATCCTGAATGTGAAGTAGGTAGCTCTTTTTTTTATTTTGCTGCTAGTATTTGTCTTTAAATCAAAAGCGAATAAAAGATTAAAATGAGAACTTTTTATCATAGAAAAATTCTGATCAATCCAGTCCCATGCAGTTTGGCACAATAAACTGCACCTGTACAACATATCCAAACAGAAAAAAGTAAGAAAAAGATTTTGCATTAAAAAAACAAAAAAAAAAACAAATGAGAAATTTGAGCTGTTGAAATTGCTCTGTAGTGAAAAATATTGTTGATACTCTTTTGCATATCAAAAGTAATCTGACAGAAAAAAGAATCATCAACAGCAACATTGCATCAGCAGCAACAGCATCACTACAACCTTGACAACATCAGTGACTGCAACAGTCGGGACAACAACATCAGCTCTGAGCAAAAGCAGCAACAACAAAGGGGGCAACAGCAGCAAAACTATAAAGCACAATGAGTGGGACTGAACTGTAGAATACACAGATAAATCACTCACAGAAAAGTTTGTCGCTGGCCAACACCTTCTGGGCATGGCACAGAAGCGGCCGCTGCCCCCGTGGTTCTGGACGAGGAACTCGGTGCTGGAGTCCCCTCCCACCAGACAATGGCCACAGTCTATGACGGGGGACACTATGGGCGTGAAAAGAAAGATGGATGAAAGGAGACCTGTAACTGGCTTGCTGAGCTGATACTATTTTACCTGGACCATGGACCAACTCTGATGGGGAAGAGGGAAGAGAAGATTAGAGAACCTCCTCCTGGCTATGAAAACTTGCACAAACTAACAGGATAGTTTAAGAATGCATCTTTTGATTTGTTTTGTTTTATTCATGTCAGAGGTTCACTTCTCATTGACTGATATGGCTGTAGCTGTATCTATTTCAATTTGCAGAAGGTATTCACACGAGCTTTTCAAAGTGATGAAGTACTGGTGGCTACATACATTAAACATATTCACACATTCAAATTCATGAAATTCTTCCGTCCAGATGTTTCTATGGCAACTGATTGGCAAATCGTCAATCAGTTGCAAAATTCACACATTGCCAATCAATGACATTTACATGTGTGCATACTTTGTCTCCCTTTCTTACATGTCTCTTATTTTACCATTCACTAAGCCCTGTAAAACCGGGAATTTTTGCTTGCATGACACTTTCACAAATTTTGTGAGGAGCCAAGATTCCCGAAAGTAAAATGCATGTGAAAGGTTTTTATCTACACAAAGCTATGAATGCCAGTGGCAATTCATGAAACAGTCGTGTCAAGAAAAAGGCAGTCAGCTCCAATTTGTGAAAGTTTCATCCTGCTAATGTGTCTGGTTTTATAGTATGTGTCAGTATCTTGTTTCAAAGAGCCTTCAGGACACAACTGGATATACGGTTTGAGGAAAAATTTTCCATGTGCACTACGATCAGTATATAAATGTGTGACTCACACGACAAAAGCGGTGGGGGTCTTCTTCCGAGGAGTTTGATCTTGAGCGGCTGGCTGGACTGCGTGTTGATGACCAGCTCATCCTCAAAGTCCATGAGAGTGTCCGGCATGAAGCGGATGTTGTACTGGCAGCTCATGCCGGGAGCGACGATGCCCTCCTCACCGGGAAATTTACCTGGGAAGGGGGAAAATATACAGTCAGGTTTCCAGTTATGGCTAGAGGAGATGTCGGTTTAGTCGGGGTGCGAAGAATCGGTTTGAGCAAATTCATGCAGCCAATGTGGTCGTAGGGCCCCTGGTGTAAAAATGAGTACACCTGTGATGCTTATCAGTGCACATGACAGCTATGTCATTGCCATTCACATAGCCTTCCCCCCCCCCCCCCCCCCAGCAACACACCTCCCCCATTCATATAGCCCTCCCCCCCCCCCCCAGCAAAACACACCTCCCCCCCCAAAAAAAAAAAAAACTTAACAAAACAAAACAAAACAAAACAAAACAGGCACTATGAATAAGAAAGCCACTTTTGTAGATACGCATTTCACTCCTGTCTACCTGGTACATTACACGACAAAGATAGTCCAATGTATCATCTGGATTGTGACTCTAGTCAGAACTCACCGAGGCCTACGGAGAAGTATTCCGACTTGGGTGGGATCACTCTGAGAGGGCGGCTGGCTGCAGAGATGTTCTTCAGATCAAGGGTCATCTCATAGACCTGACCTACTTTGTAATCGCTGAAGACGACTGTCTCAGGCATGGGCACAAACACAACCGAGTGCTCTTTTTTCCTATCAGAGCAAATGTGAGAAAAATCAAATAGATAAAAAATACAATGCAAGCAAATGTAAAAAAGTACATTACAATAATAATATTATATTATTATTATTATTATTATTATTATTATCTTTATTATTGTTATTATTATTATTATTATTATTATTATCATTATTATTATTATCATCACCATCATCATCATCATCATCATCATCATCATCATTGTTATTATTATTTATCATTTATTCGGCATTAGCAAAACAAATACAAAGGACAGGAAGATTTCTAGTCTTGTATCGCCATTAGATTCAAGTCGTGATAGTGCGTATGAAGGTGTTGGACAAAACAAAATATATGATTGGAATCTTTGTGATATCATGTAAAGTGCAAATCAACTTTCCATTCAACAAGAATTCTTTACCAGGCAGGTGAATAGTGACAGTGAGGATGAGAGAGAAGAGAGGGAGGGGGAGAGGAAGGGGAGAGAAGGATACAAGGAAAAAGGGAGAAAGGGAGAAGTTCTACAGCACATAGAATTCAAAGATTTTGCAGTCTGGTAAATGGCATTAGTTTTTTTTTTATAATTGTCAACTTTGAATGCATAGGAAATTTGAGTCAGGTTCAGGGAAATAGAGGCCTCCGGCATGTTTGCCTAGATTGTGAATGGTGCTCTCTTACGCTGTATCAACAACAGTGGACTTGGCACCCCCGAGTTGATGCGTGACCATGTTGGGCTTGACTAGGGTGCGGCCCCCTCCCAGGGCAGAGGGGGGCCGGTGACGCGGGTTGCGCAGGAAGTTGGACTTGCTGAACACCATGGCCATGTCCTTGCGGTTCTGCTCTCGCGTCTGCGGGGAGGTCATCTCTCGCCACTTGTTCTTGGAATCGCTTTTCTGTGGATGCAAGAGATGGGAGGAGGTGTATTATCGACCAAGGCACTATGTACTCCAGTGGCAGTGATCACTTTGAAATATTCTGGATATCTCATAATTGTCAAACTTCCTCAAACAGCTCTGGTCTTGCTTGTGTGTATTGCTTGTATCTTCCTTCACTCTAGTTATGAAATGACTTTTCCATAGTAGAGAATATTGCGGTGTACTCTACAAGAACAGGCTGTCACCGATACTATTCCATTTTCAATTCAATTTATTCATCCACGATCAATTTCAAAGTAAAGAGATTAGAAAAAAAAATGTATTACACAAAAGTGAGGATCAGTGCAAGCAGGATGAAATAAAGAAGAGTAGTGCAAAGGTGCAAACCCCAAAGAAGTAGTACTAATGGGAAAGGGCCCTAGTAAACAAAATTTTAAAGTACAGACAACAAGTAAAGAATAAAAAAAAAACCACAACAACAAGACCTTTACCTACATGAGCCTGTGTATGCATAGACTAGGTGAAGAAATTGTACAGACACAGGAAAGTTATAAAAAATAAGGGGGGAGATAATAACAGAAATGATCCAATAGTTTGAAGGCTAATTATAATACATGCAATGTATACATAGAGACATAGTAGATATACATTGCATATGACAAATGAATGGAGAGATATAAATGAACAATATCATTACTTACAGAGCTGCGGTTCTGCCTCTTATGTGAAAGACTGTCTGGTGCATGGGGGATGGACCCCTTGTCTCCCATCTCAACATGCTTGGTAGATGTCTTTGTAGCTTCCGCATAATGAGGCATTACTCCAGCTGGTCAAAGAAAGTAAACCAAGATGAATGAGTCTTCCAAATCTTCACAACATTGTGTTCTTACTCGTTTATATCTTCTTCTTTTTTTTTGGGGGGGGGGGGAGAGGAAGGAGTAGGGGAGGGTGGCAAAGTCACTAAATCTCTCACACAAACACACACACATAGAATTTATGTTGACTTGCTTCTGAAAGGGTGAGATCTCCCTCAAAGCAATGGTGAACATTGCATTTGTTTGTTTTGTTTTGTTTTTGTCAGAGGAGAAAAGAAATACAATGGTTAACTTTTATTGCTATTGTCCTGAATTTGGGAGTAATAAGTCAGGGTTCAACACTATTCTAAACAATTTCTCTGGTGGTCTGTTCAGACCACTAAAATCTTTGAATTTGAAATTTTGGTGGCCTGGAATAAAAGAAATACAACAATCAATCTTGAATCTTAGTTGCTCAATCAGGCCACCAACAAATAACCTTTTTACAGAAATTTACTAGCTGATATCAAATTCTATTTTTCAAATCCATGTATTTTTCATAGATTGTTGTTATGCCATGAGCAAATCATAGATAAAATTTCAAACTTTCCTATGATGTAACTTTTATGGCAAATCTATGATTATTTTTCCTCTCAAATGGTACAGGCATGACTTTTGTACACAAAATTGTGACAGAAACTTAGAATTTACACAAAAAGCCAATAGGGATCACCGCTTGATATATTGATTAACCACAAAATGCAAGTTACATGTGAGAAGAATGGAATCAAGAAGAAAAGCTGTCATACGGTATGGTAGCAGATGGCGATTTATCAATCGGTTTGAGCAGGACTTAAAGAAAATATGCGAACTTGGCATGCTGGCAACTGAGTCGGGCGTGTGAATGTGGCACATAAAGAGTCAATGCACTGTTTGTTTGTTTTTGTGTACCCCTGGCTGGAGAGCGAGCCTGGGGGTGAAGTGTCTTGGTCAAGGAAACAAGTGATATGACAGTGTTCAAGCATGGGACATTCTCATTAACTCTTTATGTGCCACGGTGTAAACCCCCTGTGTGCCATGTTATTCTGAAACAGCAATGTAGTCATGCTTTTGGAAAACATTCTGATTTTCAAATCTGTGTAACTTCGATAGATTTTTGTTACTATGGAAATTTAAAGTGAAAACATAGTTCTGGTAAGGGTTTGAGAACCCGTCTTGCACCATTTCATATTTGCTTGCAATATATCGAAAGAGTCTACCAAGAAACTTACCTGGCTGACGCGATTTGCCGGGATGATGAGTTGTTTTGGAGTATTTTTAGATCAAAAATAAAAGTCGGCATACCGACTTTTATTCCAGAAGGAATGGAATCGCGAGAAACACTTTTATTGTACTGTGGCATTTGGCGATTTATCAATCAGTTTGTGGGTTTGAGCAGAATATGCAAACTTGGCACGCCGTCAACTGAGTCACACATGCAAACGAGGCACATAAAGTGTTAAAAGAAGAAGATATCCTCCACACTGTACCTTGCGGTGCATGGGTTAAAGGTGGCTCAGCAGTGCTGAAATCGTCTGGCACAATCAGACCATGGCTTCGTAGGAGGTCACTATCCAGACACTTGTTCAGGTGGGACTGGACTGTTTGTTTGGATGAGAAAAAAGAGGTTTGTGGAGAGAGTTCTAATTTCATATGAAATAAGAGTTACTGTACTGGAAAAGAAACTGCTTTATTAAACACACACACACACACACACACATTGCAGATATAAACACAATCATGACAAGTTCTATGGCAAATCAGAATGAATGCAAAAGTATCAAAGTTGTATGAAACAACAACAAATATGTAATTTGTCTACAAGGTATGCCTCATCTGTAAATTGTGACTGCCTTGGTTTTTATCAACAACAAATTTTGAAGAATTAATGAGATATTCAGTAATGGTCCAAAGGATACATTTTAAAAACAAAGAAGCAAACATCACTCTCAATTGGAATGCATATATAATCAAAGAATTACTCCTTCCCTTATTTTAATTCGATTTGGGTGGTCATTCATTGGGAGGATATACAAGACAGGCTCATCTTGAAACTTTTTAACCATCTCTAATGTGAACACCCAGTACACTTGCAGCATTTTCAAACTAAGTGAAGGAGCCATACCAGGTGGCAAGCCAAGTTCGTGGTAGATGTCGCAGCCCTCAGCAGCCTTGTTCAGCTCCTTTTCATCGTCAGCCATGGCCTTGGCCCTGGCCTGCATGATGTGGCGCTCCAACATGGCAGCCTCCGCCATACGACGCTCCCGCTCTGCCTGCACCTGCAGTCCAGCAAAGAGAAAACAGCATAAAATCCATGATTATCAAAAAAGTCTGTCTGATACAAGTTGAGAATGTGACTTAAAGTGACCAAAAAAATATGCAGACCTGACTTATCTATAGATCTGAAGCCTTGCGAAATCCTGAACAACAGGTCCATTTTCTTTTCACAAGTACCTGACGTCAACAACAGCACTTGAAACACCAGGAAACACAGACTACAATCTTGCTTCTCTTACAACCAAGAAAGACAAAAAAGTTGAACCCTCCATTTCCATAATTCTTCGGTCATACAGGGAAATTTGTTTCATGTGAGTGATTTAAGGCAATGTCGTTTTGTTTTATTTTTCTGTGCTCACGTTGATTCATGCTGATTTGGAAATCTGTGAGATACTTTGTACCTTCTGAATAATGGGAATGACTGGATGATATAAAATAGGATCAATTATATCAATTTGTTAGGACAGTTCCATCAGTTGACTCAATGTGTCTGATAATCCAAAGAGATTGTTTAGACATGAAGAAACAAAAACAACAACATGCCTTTCTCAAAACAGGCTAGTTTCTCTGAAACCTCTTCTTTCTCTTATCCTCTTCCTCTTTCACATTATGCAGCCATCCCTATCCAAAACTTATTTGCACTCAAGGTTGAAACAAGAAAAAACAGAAACAACCACATACCTTTCTCAGCTCCTCCACATACTTCTCATGGTAAGAGTCATCTCCGCTCCTGGACTTGTTTAAGTTCCTCACCGTCTCCTGCTCCACAAAGTCCCGGGTGAAGATGTCACGGAAGGTCTTGGCCAGGACGTGTGTGACGTCTTGAGATCGCCCCGAGGAGGGGCGCTGCAGGTACATGGGAGGCTCATCATACGGGAGCTTCCCGAGTTTGGTGGTGATTGTAGACATCTTGTGGAGAGATACTGTGACAAGATTGGAACAGCAGCAACGAACATTTGATTTGCAGCAATAATTCATCATAGTGAAGAAGGGGATCAACTACCTTTAAATAGTAACATATCACAGAATTTTACAAAATCCCAAAATATATCAGTTATCACTTTGATAACCGACCAGAATCAGTCCGGCCTGGCCAGAATTCAGCTAGCACTTTGTGCGTTCAATGTCAATGCGCATTCAGTGTCACTTGAAAATGAACTGCAGCATAGAAAAAATAGATCTACCTTGTTTGCGTAAAGTTGCACTGGGGACAATGCAGCACCCACTGGTGGCCGAATTCTGGCAAGTCGGCACTTGCATTCAACCCATGTTCTAACTTCTAGTACATTTTCATAGTAACTGCATCGGCACATTCTTTATGTAGACAATAGAGTGTCCATAAATTTACAGAGATTTTGTTTTTCTTTAGTGTTTTTGCGGATACAATCACACTCTATGCTTGCGACAAGTGAAAAATGTTGCAACAGAACAGAGTATTTCTTGATTTTCAGCATTTTTTTGGCAACCCTGATTCTGATAATTTAAACTGGATTTATCAAATTCCCAGATCTAGAGTAAAATACCCCATTTGTGGCAGTTTAAGGGTTTTTCCACGCTGTAAACAAATCAGGCAAATTATTTTCAACCATTTCATATATCATAGACAAGATTATTCATTAACGCTATTGTTTTCATACAAAATTTGACCAATGACAAACGCAGTTTTCATGATTTACCAGGGCAAAACCCGGCTCAATTTTCGCCGATATGTGCCGCAGAAGCTCTGCTTGCGGCACGATGTACAACCCCTATGCAATGCGCGCGTGCTCCGCGATCTTCAGCTGAACGCCTTCACATGTCTCGCGAACATTGCGTAAGCGCCAATTCCCATTGCTAAAGCACGTGAAAATAGCGGGTGCACATGCACTGGCTGCAAACAGGATCGCAATTCTGGCGGTGTTGTTCATGTCTTTCTCGTGTTTTTCTTTTTTTTTATGGTAACATCCACTTTCCAAAAAAAAATGGCGGCCCACACCGGCTCGCGAAAGTTCTATTTTACGTGAGGATATGTTTTCAAAATCCATAAACATCGGGAAAACAACAAAAATTCTAATTTCTTGGACCATTGTTTCTTAACTGTTATGTTAAGAAGTACCGAAAATAAAATTTTGGATGTGATATGTTGTCATTTAGGTGAGAAAATTTCACTTTTGTCGGAGATTGTGCCCATTTTATCAGTTGGTTTTCGTTGATTGGTAGTGTGTTAGTATATGTGTAGTGTGCATGTAACAGTGCAATGCTGTGTTTAGCGGTATATTACCGAGTATGTCGTACCTGCCACGAAGGGCGCACGGCCGCATACTGCCGCAGTTACTCTATGTGCTTTGGAAAAGTTGTGCCAATTTACATTTCTGACAGCAAAATTTGGGTTTTTGATGGACATTTGGAAGTGACTGTTGTGAACAACAGTGCTAGTAATAGTAGTATGTGAAATGACGACACATGACAATTAGTGTGTTCAGTTGTAACAATAAATCAAATGGCTGCTGCATCGCTGGCTTGTTGTGATTTAAGTGACCAAATTCTGGCAGGTGGCCGCCGCCGGGCCTGGCCATAGCAGCCGAATATTCAAGAGTATTATTAGCATACATTGGAAGTAGATTTTCATGTCTATAGCTTGTAGTATTAGGCCGAATATGCTGTATTCATGGTATTACAATTACAACAAGCTAGATTCTTATAGTCTAGTTAATAGCTGGCAGTTCAGTTCCAACGTCAAAGTATTAAAACCGTAGGCGCCTATGTAAAATGAGAACACAACGCAAAATTGAATGCATAGGACCAGGCAGGCCACCCTGCACCGCAAAAATGTTCGGTAGCAACAGCGACGGGATAAAAGGAAAAACAGAGTGAAATACTACGTTAGTCGTGTCCACTACTATTCCGAACTTACCTTCAAACGCTGTGATTAAGTTTCGATCGGTACTTCAATTACGAAAAACAAAAAACGGTAGTCGACGAAGTCATTTGTCGTGTCGTCTACCGAGGTCGCGTCTTCGTTCTCGACCCGTTGCTATGAAGGGCGAGGGCTGGAGCTGGGAGAGGTCATGGAAGGTCACGACGGAAGTAGCAAGCAACCGGGGGCGGGGCCATCTGCTTATGAATATTTATAAGTCTTGATACAACCGGATCTGTCTATAGAACGCCATCTGTTGCAAAAGTCTGTCAACCCAACTGAACAATTCGAGGACTTTACTTTGTGAGTGAACAAACTACTGATCAGAATTGTTTAGATCTACACGAGCAAAGAAAAACCTCTGATCAGATGTTTTATTTCTGCACGCACAGCTCGAAACATCTGATAAGTGGTTTATCTCTGCATGTACGAAGAAAAAATTTGTTCGAGAAAGCTGCACTGATTTAGAAGGAGAATCCGCTGCAGTTGCAAGTTAGTCTGGAAAGAAGGAGTACAATTTTCTTAGCACAACAATAACAATTTAATGAAAATTTGAGGAAAATATATTATAGACCTAGAATAGTAAATCTTGAAAATGTGAGAAGACAGTTCCACGTGGCTGATTGTTTAAAAATTTCGATGGCTCAACCCAAAAATTTGTTGAGTGGTTTTCATTAAATATAACAAGTTTCATTTGGATGGCACTGGTTTGTTTTGTTTTGTTTTGTTTTGTTTTGTTTTGGGGTTTTTTTTTGGGGGGGAGGGGGTTATGCAGTGAACAAGTACTTAGGACTTTGAGCATTTTCACTATAGACATTTGGCCCTTGACCTCTATCCCCATGAATCACACCTTTCTTTAGATTATCACTGACAGGTAACATAATATACAAGGCTCTGTGTTCTGTTACAAGGGGTTCATTATAGTGGATTAAAACACAATGTCAATTAATGATGTTTCACACTGCATCAAAAAACGCACCATTTTACTCTTGTTGTATAATTTGTTCAGATTCAGATTAGCTTTAGTCCAAGATAATATATAAGCTTTTGCGCGACAATTATACGCCTACTTTGTAAGTCGTTCGCGACATAATCAAAATAGATAGGCCCTAATACTTTGAGATGCAAGGGAGAAACATTTGATATGCAGTATATAATACTAGTATAGTCGATTTGCTGAGATGGTCTACATCAAAATGAAAATTAGATTTAGTGGGACGAGTTTATCCTATTGCCTTTACATCGTGCTCCTCCTCCGTGTAAATCCTCTGCCTTTGACATGTTGATTTTTCTCAAATTTTGCTCCTGCAAAGGATGTTACTTCTCATTTTTATTTTACTTCATATGTATTTCATGAATGCTGCGCGTTTATAATGGAGTTACAGAAAGTATACTTTCACCATATACTAATACGGTGAAATAATTATGGTCTGTACATTCGCCTTTTTCATCATTTCCTTCAGCATTCGGAACTCATATAGTTTCCGATATGATACGACATTAATGTATTCTGGCTTTCATCACTCTTTTTTTTTTTTTGGGGGGGGGGGGGTGATTGTTTGGATTGCTGCCTGGATATGTTTCTTATCACCGGCATTCATTTCGTTTGCAGGTATTGATCTTTACTTTCATTTAAATGTCAACTTTTTCATATTGTTTTAGAACATGTAACATTCTTTCTCATTATCTTTGTGCGTATAATATTGAAGTTCCATACAATGATATTACTTACTCGAGTTGTTTGCTGCCATACGGTATGTACCATAACCAACTGAGGTAAACATTACATCATGTTTCTTTTGTGTATTCCGTCACCAAGTACTGTTGCTATCCCATATTGGTATTTTAACCCGGTTGCCTTTAGCAAAGTCGGCATCTGTGCGGGAGAGAAGGGTTGAAAATATTGCAGTGAGGCCTTGCAGACTGATAGCTTTAGATACAGCCTGAGTATATAGTCCCTGCAGAATGTATTGATATATCAAAATTTGATTGATGCTATATATAGCATCAATCAAATTTTGACACGCTACAGCTATACATAGATGAACAGACTTCATGCTATATGAATATAGAGTGGAGGAAATAAAAAAAAAGAAATAAAAATTATTCAGTAGCAGACATTCTTCGTTGCAGTGAGGCCTTGCAGACTGATAGCTTTAGATACAGCCTGATTATATAGTCCCGGCAGAATGAATTGATATGTCAAAATTTGATTGATGCTATATATAGCATCAATCAAATTTTGACACGCTGCAGCTATACATAGATGAACAGACTTCATGCTATATGAATATAGAGTGGAGGAAATAAAAAAAAAGAAATAAAAATTATTCAGTAGCAGACATTCTTCGTTGCACGGCAACCATCATGATTATCACAGCCATTTACACACAAGATAGCTGCTGTTTAATAATTTGCATGTCAATGATAATAGTTATTATTGATATCAGAATAATCCACTTGAACTGACATAGAAATGCACGATGTAGAATTGAGTCAAATTAAAAGATAAACAGTACGTATAGGCCTTTAGACAAACCATATCGATATAAGATATCAACATCTGTTTTCGCTAACAGTCAAGTTTTCATTATATACTTGTATATATGACGAATAGATTTTGTACTGTTTTCAATATTCATCACACACTGAAAAGCGATGTAAAATGGGACGCACTTTTTTTTTACCTTTGTATACCATAATGATATGATATGTATTTGTATCTTTGTCAATAATCTACCCGTGTCTTTACTATACATGTTATTATGTTCATCACATTGTTGTGTACGGATTTCATTGTATTCCTAATTATTTGTTTGTTGGAAATGAAACATATCAACTTGAACTCATCCATTTTTTTTTTCATTTCATTTCGTTTATTTCATTTCCAATAATGCAAAACATTTTCATACACAAAATAACACAATACCAATACAATGTAGTAACAAAGAAAAATATGTGAAGTTAACTATACTATACGCATCAAAAAAGCAAATGAAAAAAATTGAATTAAAACTAAAGTTGCAGGAAATGGAGGAGACATGATGTGAAAAAGCTAAGCTTGTATTTTGCAGTCTCCTCGTGGACAAAAAGACTAAATAACATCACGGAAGCAAGTTGCTAGATATAATATAAAAGGTGCACAACACATACAGACCTATACAAACAAACAAACAAACAGACGGACAAACACAAGTAACCTCTCTTGGAAAGAGAAAGATAGAGAAAGAAAAAAAGAACACAAGGAAAAAGAGGAAATTATTTTGAACGAAGAAACAGAAAGAGACATCAGCTATTCTATATGAGGACAGGAAAAAGGCGAGAAGGGAGAAGAGATGAGGGGTCTATTTATAGGTCCCAGCACACGCGAGGCACAAGATGCGATGGATCACCGAGGTAAACGTAGGATGAGATACTAAAAGAAAAAAAAAATTAGTATGACGAATAAAAAAGAAAGCTCAAAATTAAGGCTAACTAAAATGTAATGTGCCTTCCATAGTAATGACTTACTGGTTTCGTTGATTTGATCCCCCACGTTCAAGTAATGATTTTTAGAGTCACATTAGTACAATGTATTAGGCCTATTTCCACGCATATATGAATGTGATGATTTTCATACTTATAAACTATGGTTATGAAGTTATTCCTTCCATGTCATTGAGTGTATATTTTTGCATGATGATGTACATCTGCGCAATTTGATCTTTGGTCGCCAGTCAGATTTTTAACAAAAACCTTTTCAATCCAATTTAAACTACTTATACAATCAGCGGTTTCGAGTTTGCGTGCAGAGATACTAATGATCAGTTTTTTTCTTTGCTCGTGCAGAGTAAGAAATCTCTGATCAGTAGTTTTACTTGGCACGAGCAAAGGAAAACCTCTGATCATAATAGTAACTGTTTTGCAAGTAACGTTGCACGCAGAGTACCTCTGATCAGAGGTTTTGCCCGACTTTTGCAACACGTGGCGTTTCATATCTGTCAGCACTATTTGGGCACCCGTCCCGCTTCATCATGAATATTCATCAGGCAGTAACTGTACTAGTAAATGGCAGAACGCTGGATACGTGCAAAACGTATGGCCGGGAAATGTAAAAATCTCGAAAAATTGCATCAACGGGGAATGTTAAAACGTCTCGCCGGGAGATGGAAAAATGTTCAGTTTTGCCGAGAAATGTAAAAACGCTGCCGGGAAATGAAAAAAAATATGTATTTCAACGGTATTACGGATTCATGTAGATGATGAATATTCATGATGAAGCGGGACGTGTGCCCAGATCAGTGATAGTGCTTACCGCTACGATGCGGGAATTGGCAACTCCTAAACCGCTAGTACGATAGTAAATTACGTATACTGTATACCTTCTTGACTCTGCTGGTTCTACGAGATCCCAGCTAGCTCGACGTCCGACGACATAAACACATCAATCGCTTCAAGCCATCAGAACACACGATGTAGGATCAATCGCCGATGCCGTGACCGTGTTAAACCGTGGAGCTCGTGTCGTGACCTCCATTCTCAACTTCAATTTTTCTCGTTTTCATGTTTGCCTTTCAGCTTTCACTGATAAATGGACGAACCACTACCCACCCACCGAGCGTGTGAGTTGTGTATGACATTAGGCCGTAACTCCGTAACTGTCACCGTGACGTGACCCGTGTTGGTGGGATCGGGACGAAGGGATGGGATACGAGAGGACTGACCCGAGCTATAGTCATCGAGCTCGAGCTCGAACGAGCGAGGCCTACATCAAAGATCTAGCTACGCTCCAGCGCTGATGAGACGCATCGTGTTGATGTTGTGATTACCGATGCCGATTGTGTGCCCATGTCATGACGTTCTTTCTGATTCTGTTGTTGATTAGCAATGGTACAATGCCATGCTCATGGTCATGACTCATGTCGTACGGTACCTTGTTGACTATCTGAAGTATGAATGATGTGATGCCTCTGCTGCTAGCTCTGGCTCTTATATAAGACTTCTACATAAACTTCGACGTCAACATCTAAAGTCTAAACTTTATGAACGGAGTGGTCAACACAGTCAGCCAGAGCAGAATGGATGGAAAATCATGAAATTGGGATCCATAAGTCTTATGTAAAGAATGAACTGAGATTTAAGAGAATGGCCCAACAAAGTGAAGCAAAAGATGAAGAGCCATCTGGCCCTGGAACTATTCTGCATGTTGTTGTGGTTGGCTTTCATCACAAGCGAGGTTGCCAGGTAGAGTATGAACCACAGCCATTGATGATGATTGTGTCAAACTGTCGTGATTTCGAGTAGACGTGGGCATGTACCATTGTAGGGTGGGAAGTGGATCTATTTAACATTAGTTCCTAGCCTGAGTTATTTTTTTCTTTATTAAATAATGACATGATGATGTGAAACAAAGTAATTTACACACCCAGCAGCATGTGTCCATTTGGTCATTACTTAACGTTTGCAAAATTTTGAAAGCAAATGCCAAAAGTGGAAGAAAAGTATTTAAAAAAAAACACATTGTTGCTCATCATAAATCACTTGTACAACGTAGGATCAGTTTTCGACATGCCTGAATCTGAATGTTGACTTGAATTTACAGACATTTTACATGCAGCTGGTATCAATCAGTAATGTTCGTTCTAGTAGTAGTGGTGGATGGTACATTTGTGGAATGTACACAAGTTTGTATTGTACATTTCAACCTCTCCTATCCGCCCTCCCTTAATTCGGATCTGTCTGTTATCCGGATGCAATCTCTGTGTGATTGCCTTTTCTTTTTTCTTTCAATTTCATAATCATGGGGAAAATGGGGATTTCAAACTCATACAAAATTCCTACACAAACTCACATGAATTATAGTATTCCCAACACAAATGACATACATTCAAATCTAAATAATTTTCATCTATAATAACATGCATTCATACTTTCACTACCCCCCAATCACCCCAAGAACGTGGACAGAAAACTTCATTAAATCAGGGCATATGATACAGGCGATTGTTCATTAAGAAAATTATCAGAGAATTCTGAACGCAGACCAGCTCAGCTGACACGGGGGCAGCTGACAATGACAAGACATGTTCACCCAAAATTGATACATTTGTACTCGTAGATACCATTCTACTCTACCATTGGGTAGGCAGCTGGATGTACAATGTATTAAACATTGAGTCTCCTACATGTACATGTATGTCTGGCCAAATCCCTTATCCGGATGAGCGCTGGTCCCGACATGTCCGGATGGGAGAGGTTGGACTGTAGGTTTGTATCTTTGTCACCTATTAACTACAAACGTGTTGTATAATAGTTGTTGCTGAATAAACAACCAAGTTGGTTGTGCAGTATTGGATGAATTGACTAGATTACTGTTGCACACTTGAAGAAGAAGTTCCTGGGGACCCGAATTCCTAAACCTCTAGCTTATTTTTCGTAAATCATGTGCATGTCGGTGTGAATTTATCCATTACTGCCTACATGTACACGTTTATTGGAATCTTGTCTCATTTCTGCAATCAAAACTGCATTTCCCATGCACTACCAAAATCTACTTTCTGAATTCCATAGTTTGGAGTTTTATGATGTTCTCTAACATTTTGAATGTGATGCACATTGTATTTTCTGCTAAAAGTGCATCACGTGCTGTTGTTGGTATTATACAATTTGTAGAGCTGGAGATTAGAAATGAGGGCAAATCATTGAGGAATTTTTGTCACTCTCAGCTTGACTGGGGTATGGAGCAGTCAGTTACAGCTGGCCATTAGAGGCCACTCGCTCTGAGGCGCACGCACTCACACACACACACACACACACATACATTTGTAATTTGTATGCATTTGACACTATCACACATGTGCCATTGAACTACACTGTACTTAACATTTAGTGTATACAGCGAATATTTCGTGAGGTTTTTATTTTCGCGAATTTCGCGAGTCAGGTGCTATTCGCGAAATTAAAGACGTGGGAAAATATTGACTCTGATCCCAATGTGAATGCGACGTACGCGTGTACACTTCTCCGTTCAGTACAGGACTTCATGATCGCGAATTTAACCACTCGCAAAATCGTCAGGAGTTCCCGAATCACAAAATTTATACTTGCGAAATATATGGCGCATACAGTAGCTCAATGCATGTATACATTATGTATAATATCTATACAATGTGTACTCAGTAAGGCCTACCTAAAATGTTGATTTGTAAAGCTACATTATAAGTTGACACTTCAGAGAACTGTAGATACATCACTGATTGTTAGTGATTGTTGAACGTTCTCCTTAAATGTCTTCTGCTTTCATCAAAGAGATTGTAACTTGTCCACGTACAATAATGTAATTGAGGCATAAACAGGGAATTTCTCCAGTTGGGATCAAGAAATCGAGATGGCATGATTGATAAGTGTACAAGTGTATACTACATGTACTAATGACAGTAATGAATACAAGCAGTAGGACCAAGGATGCAAAGGAACATGTCTGAGTAATAAAACTGACGTTGAATGATTTATAAGATTATTATTATTATTGTTATTGTTTATTGCTTGTAATTCTTAAAGATACAATGCTATAAACTCTTGTTCATTTTAGAAGTTGAAGTGTAGGAAAAACAACAATAGAAGATATTCAGAATCATTTAGGGTTGCAAAATGTAATTTGTTTGTATGTACATGTACATTGTGTGCAATGTACATCACCATGCAGATTACGGTGTGGTGCAACACACACACACTACGTGGACCGGCACACAAACCAGGCGCAGACAGGCAGACCCATAACCTGCATGTTAAAGGTTCTGTTTACCTTTGGGAGAAGTGATTTAAAAAATGTTGAAAGATATCACATTTGATGCATATGTGTAGGTCAGTTGCATCACGAACCATCCTACCATATAACATTTTTGCCATAAAGCCTCGAATATAAATTGGAGATATACTATTTTTCTCAATAAACCATAACTGTAGACGGTTTGGTCTGCAAACATTTTTACTATTGTTCACATTTTACATTTAACAATACTAAACATTGATTCATACAGGTTCAAATTTTTACATTGGTTGTTTCTATCCCTAACTCACATTTTAGAACTATTTTGAAGCACTAATGCTGAATTTTTGTTTCATCTGCAAATGGTAAATTATGCCTTTGAATATAAAATGATGCAGTACAATTAAGAATGTGTCCTCATGGGATGGAGACCTGTTCATTACAGTAACCCATTGAAGACTAGTCCTGAAAATACTACAATGTAGGGCAGGTATTTATATGGGAAATGTGTGGTAAAGCATTATACAGTCAAACCTGCCTTAGCGGCCACCTGCCTATAGCGGCCACCTGTCTATAGCGGCCACTGAAAAATCCCCCCGAGAGATAAGCCCTGTTAAAGACCCTGTGTATAGCGGCCACCTGTCTAACGCGGCCAGCGGCCACAAATTTTGTTTCCCGCAGTAGATTTTAACCTGTCTATAGCGGCCACAGAGCCGGTAATTCAGCGTGTTTTTCCAGTTTGTGGCCATGCCAGACATTCATGGGCAACGTTAGTGATCGCCACTGCTGCATTCATCACTTATTCAGTCATGATAATGCACTAGAGTAAAGCTTTCTTCACGACTGTGCACATGCTACTGTGCAACAATTTCATAGACACCGGCATTGTTCAATGCATGAAACACATATGTGTATACGTACGCATGTATACATGTACATTAAATACTTATCCATGTATCCAACTATGATATATGTACATACAATAGGCAATGCACATAAAGTTGGATTACCTGTCTATAGCGGCCACCTGTCTATAACGGCCACTTTTTCCGTGTCCCTTGGGTGGCCGCTATAGACAGGTTTGACTGTAATTGTATCTCATCATATCATACCAAATAGTGTTAAAACTGATATTGATTCTTTGAAGTTACAACCATACAAATGTGGCAATTCATGTTTCTACAGACTTTATATTGAAGCATTAATTACCGAGGGCATCTCATTCAGATTTCATTACTAGTTTTATACCCAAGTGACATTGTGTTGGAGGAACAATTACACCGATTTAAGCTTGTAGAACAGATGTATAACACCCCTTCTACAGCTGTACATTTGTATGCTACACCATCTACATGTATACGATATACAGTGTACCATGCATTTGGAGTACAATTTTTAGTGTGTATGTAGACGTACACATACAAACTTGTAAGAAAATGTATTTACTACAAAGTGTACATGTCATTCATTTACATTTACAAACTTGTCCAAGAAAGGGGAAGTAATTCCTAAGGCTTATCAAATATTTATATCTTGCCTCACTTGAAAAAGATTGTCTAGTAATGAGCAGCCAGTTATGCACAGAGTGACCTTTCAAGACTTGGGAATGAAAACTGATTGACAGATCAAAACTCTTTTGACGTTTAAAGGACAAGTCCACCTTCACATGTGGATTGAGTGAGTGCATCAAGACTACACACATTAGTGAAAGTTTGGGGAAAATCGGACAACCCATTCAAAATAAACTTATGAATTATTGAATTATCTGTGCAGTCACTGCTGGATGAGAAGACTACTACAGTGCATCGTCGGTTTAGAATGATAAGGGCGTTAAGTTGTCACAAAACCCATAGTGTTCGAGACAACTTAACGGCCTTCTCATTCTCAACAGACGGCATGATGTCACATGCGTACAACGATATAAGGAAAATATAAAGAGAATTTCACAAAAGTTAATTTTTAGAAAAAAGTGCACATTTCCTCAACCTGTCACTGATGTACATGTTAAGGGTAATATTATTCCTCCTTCCTTCTGAAAGAGGCAAGTCAAGCATTTTTTTACTATACACCTGTAGATGCGAGAAAAG
The DNA here is from genome assembly GCF_040938485.1 of Diadema antillarum. Lineage (NCBI taxonomy): Eukaryota > Metazoa > Echinodermata > Echinoidea > Diadematoida > Diadematidae > Diadema > Diadema antillarum. The sequence continues at coordinate 485,697 of NW_027271288.1, read as the reverse complement.
TGAAAATATGTTGAATTTCCTTTATGTTTTCTTTATATCGTTGTACACATGTGACATCACAAGCTGTAGTGGTCTTCTCATCCAGCAGTGACTGAGGAGAAACTTGAAAAATTCATAACTTTTGAACGGGTTGTCCAATTTTGCTCAAACTCTCACTGATGTGTTCTACTAATATTGCTGCATTCACTCAATCCGTATGTACCGGTATATGAAGGTGGACTTGTCCTTTAAGTTTCATAGTCTGAGGTTCACATAACTGTACATTGTACACTAGTACTACAAATGAAGCAGTCTCACAGATGCGGTGACAAGAAGCAAATTAGTGTGTACGGTCTACAACAACTGTAGGCTGTCACACGGTGTGTAGTAGGCTGTAGGGCCTACAAGTGTACATTAGATCAGTACTAGGTCTACCCATGTGCATGCTGTGCCCAGAGATGCATCACTCTAGGATCCATCAAATCTTGCCCTTTTTTCAGAAGCTTCTGTCTATAGAATTCATTTGGTAAATGTGTATCAAATCATTAGAGTCATCACCATTTCTAGTTTTGTTTTTACTCTTTCCTGTTTAGTATCGCATGGAAAATATGAATGTACGCTGTACAGGTACTGTACATACAAGTTTGTACTGTACCTGTTTTCTGTTGCAGTAATATATGACTTTCAATATGAATGCCCCCTCCCCCCCCCCCCCCAAAAAAAAAAGGGGGGGGAATATATCCATGCCCATGGGTGGGCATGTTTGTACATTTTTCACTGTATAGATTTTATTGTACATGGTTTCTTGCAAGTTCATAAAGGTCTAGCTACATTGTACACTGTACATGTACATGTTTAACAGGGTTCGAAATTGGCGATGGTCCGCTGGCCATTGGCCACCCAAAATCATGTCGGACTAGCTAAAAATCATAAAATTCTGAAGTAACTAGTCCGTCTGGCTAGCCAAAATATTGCTTCAGTGCCAAAATTGATTCTAAGTAGTCCGCCTGGCTAGTTAAAAAAAAAAGTTAAGTGCGACCCCGATGTATAATATCAAAATCTTTGTATGCCGTCCTTTTGACCAAGATTTAATGCAAGTTCAACAATTGCATTGTGCAGTACGTTATCATTCCTATTTAAGCAATTTCCTTCTCCAAGATTTGTCATTTTTCTTGAATTGTAATTTTAGAAATGTGTACCACCATTGTTTTGAGGGCTTTGAACAGTGTTTGATACACAGTAGGGATTATTGCTTTTTAAAATGATACAATCCCATAAAAAGTTCATTTGTCTACTTTCAGATGCTGCATTTGTGTCAAGAAAGAAAGGTGACACTTCCTCAATTAGTTGTCCTTCCCTGGTTGTGGCAAGCTGCCCATCGCTGCAATTTAGAAATTCTCACTTTCCATGTTGGCATTTTAATGTCCTACAATGTACCCCACATCATGTTCAGGTTAGTGACATTTTACAAAGTCAAGTCAAGCCAGAAGAACTGAATGCAAGGTACTGCAATTAAGCGCTTGCTTGATTGCCTGACGCGAGTGAAATTAGATTAAGGCAAGTGCTGTGGAACAGTAAAAAAGATAAATAACTGAAAAAATAAAAATAAAGGAAAAAGCTTGCCTGAATCAAGCAAGCAAAAAGTTTTTGAACTATTCTTTTTTTTTCACTTTCCCCCTTCAAACCCACAAAGTCAGTCACACAGAAGCCCAAAGATAATGACTGATGTACCATATTTCAGCAACTTTCCTACACTTAGGTGAAGAACCCCAATGCAATGCCAACACTGAACCAAGTGTACTCCAATGAAAGCGTATGAATCAACATGTGCTGTTTATTCAAGTGATTGCATTTTTTTCAAGCCCTTGACTTACATGGGAAATCTATATCATTCTCTTCCATGTTTTTTTTAATTTTTTTATATTTTTTTTTTACTTTCTTTTTGGACAAATAAAATTCATGTTCGGGCAAGTGTTCTGCAACAATCTAATACCTGTTTGCCAGACTGGGCAAGTGGTTAAAAAAAAGAATAAGAAGTTATGAAGAAATGGTACCCATTTCAGTGAATTTGGTCATGGATGAGAAAGCTACAATATTTTATTGCTCATATTCATGCAAATGATTTGAGGTGATGATGTTATTGACTTGCAATTGCCCCTTTGGTTTTAGTACAAAGCTGTACAAAAGTATCATCAGAATCACTACAATTATGTACATGTACAAGTGTATGTACAACCCAATTGTCCATGGAAGAAGTTATATCTATTTGCTATGCCATTCCGACAGAACAAGAATTTGACACTTGAGGAACAAATTTTTCTTTTTGATTGCATGTCAAAAAAGGGAGCTTTTTAGCATCAAAGATACTGTAAATGCATCTTGAGGTTAAATTGACAGGCTTGTAATCACCTTACAAATTTGCACTCAATAATTTCATGGTTGTTTTTCTATATTAATAAGTACAGCATTTGTAATGCGCCTTCGATCTAGTATCCTATTCTGAGGCGCAGTTGTACTCTTTGTGCAGGTATAATTGTGATTATGATGCTTTGTAATTCCATATATTTCACATAACATCCTATCAGATTTCATCATCTGATTTTACCTTATCTCTTATAGCCAACTTGAGCATGATGATGGAGAATTAGCATGGATAATGTCAGTGTGCCCTAGGGAAAACCAGCTATTTTTATATTTTTACTTCTCTTCACTTGTACTTCTTACCCTTTGCTTGCAGAACTGAATGTGATCACACCCACAGTATCAGAGCTATGAAAGTATATGAGGATCACTGTCTTGTAGGCAATTTGACAAATGAAGTTTAGTATTACACTCTCAAACAATTACATTGAAACCACATGACCCAAACAAGCTCTCCACTTGAACAGTCTTCATTATAGATGTGGACTGATCCCGCAGACCAGTAAAGAACCTCGTGAAGGTCCTGTTGTCAGACTCTGCCAGACTCAGTATCGTTATTTTCAGTCAGGTACTGTATCACTTTTGGCTACAGTGTACTTGCCTACACCCATTGCGTACTACGGTACAAGGGGTTAGTTCAATGATCCTTTCAAATGTGTGCTGGATAGTCAAAAGTGAGCCTTGGATAAAGCTTCATGTTTGATATCGTGTTTGCGTGATATACTGTCATCTTTCCAATTGAACAAACAAACACAATATTTCCAAAGGAACAAAGCTTGTGTGAGCAGGTGTAAAATAAGCCAAAGAAAATATCTGCTTAGTTACAGTGCCCACCATATTTGCAACAATCTGAAACTAGAAAGAAAAAAAAAAGATCTGCAAAATACTACATTTAGCTAATTTACACAATGTGTGTGGATGTAAATGTGTGGTATGGGTACAACTCATAACTGTAGGTAATTGTTACATTTGGCAAAGGAAAAGAAAAGCACTGAAACCTGTCGTATAACATCAGGAAATCATCTGTCCAGTGACCACATGTTATTTATTTGCATGAAATCACGACTTGTCTGTTCATGAGCAATCGACTGTAATGAAATATTGATGATGCTTGTCTTTTGATCGGGGCTGTTACGTTCATACTCCATAATTTTTAAGCTTTCTAAATACACATGTTTAGATTCAGTGCTTTAAGCAAAGGGAAGAAATGAAAATAAAGGCATAAAGTTTTGACAAGCAGTGACCATCTGTTTGTAAGTAAAAAAACAACAACAACTAACTGATAACCATTGCACAACAGTTTCACAAAGGTGGTGGAGAATGTTTTACAACATGAAGAATATTGTCAACCTTTATTGTATCTCGAATAGGGGCTCTCCCATGAAAAATATTACACCTCTCATGTTCCTGTTAATTCCAAAAATTTTGCAATCAATTTGTACTGCACCACCACATGTGAATGTTGTATTAAAGGTCCTCTTTACCTTTGGGAGCAGTGGTTTAAAAATGTTCCAGATATCACATGTGATGCATAGATATGTGTAGGTCTGTTGTCACAAAACACTCTACCATATACAATGTAACATTATTTTTCACAATAATGGTATCAGTATTTTTTTCATTAAACCATAACTGTAGGCGGTTTAGCTTAGAAACATTTTTATTACAACTATTGTTTACATTTTGTGTATTTCAAAACACTTAACATAGATTACATGGATTCAAATTTTTACAGTGGTTGTTTCTATCCCTAACTCACATTTTAGAACTATTTGAAAGCACTAATGTTGGGTTTTTGTTTCATCTGCAAATGGTGTTTTAAATTATGCCTTAAAAGTATCCCTCTGGCTATCATGTACATTGTACAATACACACTGTACCTATAGACTGGAAATATCCAAATATTTGTGTTGCCTGTTTACAGTCAGTCTTTAATTGAGCGAGACAAGCCTCGGTCACCCGTTTCATTGAGCACCGTGCATACAGGCCCTTTATGGTATCTTGCCTCTCTTTGATCAAACTCTGTAGTTTGATGATTGTGTCAAACAATGGAAAACACTCGCAACCCGGTAGTTAGTGTCTTGTTTATCACTGTACACTGTATATTTATCATTTTTTATGGGTGTCCCTTGTTGCTAGATGCTATAGCACTCATAAAAACTAAACTTTGCTGTTGTGTTTTTCTCCAAGAGTTGTAATGATTTATTTTGAATCGTATCAGTATATTGTACTGTATCTTTTGTCCTATGATAACAATGATTAAAAAGCACTTGGTTCTGAAAAGTGTTTCATTCATTAATACAGTAAGTGTGCATATGGACAGTCTGTACAGTTGTAGAAGTACAAGTAGCTCCTAATAGGCCTATACTGTATTGTACCGATTAATAGTAGACAGCAAATCATTATAAAATGCATCATAATTATTGTGCTCCATCCTCTGGAAAATCTCTTTTTTGATACAGAGTGCCCTTAAAAAACAAACAAACAAACAAACAAACAAACAAACAAGATTATGCATGCTTTTGCACTGTTGGATCCCATGTAATGAATTGATTTAATAATTAGTTCTATATGGTCAAAGTTTACACGGACAATGAATCATCATTTAATTTCTTTGTCTCAAGTCGCTGACTGACTTCCACACAAAAATCATATACAGTGTACAACTACAGTCTCATAGGCTATATTATAGAGAAACTTACTGTTTTTACAAAATATTGCAATAATTCACAACAAGGATTTATTATTTTCTTTGTGTGTAATTGTGATGAAACTTGTACAGTTTTTTGTGTTTGCTTTTTATGGAAGCCAGCTTGAAAAATGGAGTTGAATTTATACTTTCAACAACATTTAACATCAATATTATTGTAACGCTAGTTCAGTGAAAACAACAATTGTTTGTTATAAATTATCCCCCAGGGTAATATTTTTCCTTCAAATACAAGCATCCAGAAGAGGAAGTAGCTCAGGTTGTATCTGATCAGTGATATGATCTTGGAACAGTTTTAAAACCAACATAGCTGGCTCACTGACATTGAAGTGATCTATAATGTGTAGCATAAATTTGAACATTCAGTTTCCTGCACTGCTTTTGATTTGTAGCATTTGAGCCTCTCAGTTTCAGTTTCTCCTTTTTAAAGTTAAAGGACAAGTTCACCTTCATAAACATAAGGATTGAGAGAATGTAGCAATATTGGTAGAACACACCATTGAAAGTTTGAGGAAAATCAGACAATCCGTTCAAAAGTTATGAATTTTTGAAGTTTTTGTGCAGTACCCGCTGGATGAGAAGACTACTGCAGTGTGTGAATAACTTAGATGTCACATGCGTACAACAATATAAGGAAAATATAAAGAGAATTTCACAAAATTCCATCGTTTGAAAAAAGTACACATTCCCCTGACTCGTTACCGACAAATGTTATGGGTAATATTATCCCCCCTGCCTTTAGAAAGAGGCAAGTCAAGTGCTCTTTTATTATGCGAAAAAAGTGAAAATATGTTGAATTTTCTTTTACATTTTCTTTATACTGTTGTACGCATATGACTCACAAGCTGTAGTAGTCTCCTCATCCAGCGGTTCCAACACAAAAATTAAAAAGATTCATAACTTTTGCATCGATTGTCCAATTTTCCTCAAACTTTCACTGAATGTGTTCTACTAATATTGTTGCATTTTCTCAGTCCTTATGTTTATGAAGGTGAACTTGTCCTTTAAATGAGCTTAGTGACATTCCCTGAACAGTTATTTGTACATTAGTATTGTAAATGGTATAGAGATTTTCATTGTGATAGTATTTAAAGTCACATTTGAAACATCTTTATATGTACAGTAGGCCCTGCATGTATAATGTACCCGGTATACAGAAAGTAAACACTCAGTGTGAATACTGCTGTTCTAAATCGGTTTCATGCTGGAAGAAAGGTCTGTAGAATGTACCTACAAAGAGAGAAATAATGAAAATTAGCAGTATTCACTGTTGTGCATTTTTACGTGGCAAGAGTGCTATCTGTATTATTACAGGGGATGGCTAGTAACTGAATGATCAGTGGGAATCTAGGGAATGCTGGGGGATGATCGTTCCAATCAGGGGGTCGCACTTAACTTTTTTTTTAAACTAGCCAGGCGGACTACTTAGAATCAATTTTGACACTGAAGCAATATTTTGGCTAGCCAGACGGACTAGTTACTTCAGGATTTTATGATTTTTAGCTAGTCCGACATGATTTTGGGTGGCCAATGGCCAGCGGACCATCGCCAATTTCGAACCCTGCCAATTCTTGTGGGATTCATTTTAAGAGTACATTATATATCTATTGTTGTGTGAAAATTATTTGATTCAGAATGGTCTCATATTCAAGTAATGAGCAGTTTAATGGTTCCAGGCTAGCATGCCTGTACAGTGACGGGACATTAAACTGCACATTCCTTGAATATGAGACCGTTCTGAAGCAATAATTTTCACACAACAATAGATATATAATGTACTCTTAAAATGAATCCCACAAGAATTGGAACAATCATCCCCCTGCATTCCCACTGATTCCCACTGATCAGTTACTAGCCATCCCCTTTAAAGTCATATTTGAATTAAATTGATAGCAGAGCATCAAAGTGACTGAAACCTGTACCTCTTTAGCACAGTGAAATGCACTTGTATACACACGTGTAGACCAGTTCGGTTTGGGTATTTTTTTTTTTGTTTTTGTTTTTTTTTTTGAATAATTTCTTACCTGGGGCTTCAAGTGTGCCTAACAAAAAAAAATAATTATAATAATTTACAAAGTTTGTTATACACATGGCTCATTGCGTAACCCATTGACAGTGCTTTTATTCTTCTTTGGAACCCCCACCCCCCCCCCCCCCCAAGTTATAAATGGCTGCCACAAGTTACAGTGCGCTGATGTCAGATTCATCTCAGATAGGCATGTAGCCTACAGTGTACCCGGAAAAAAAATCATGAAAAATATGGGTTGCGTATAGCAAACCTACACAAACGTGTACCATATATATATGCATGATTGTTTAAATAGATTCATGTAGGACAAATTCCAGTACATTGCATACAAATTTCCAGGCAGTGGAAGTGTGTCAGTTACTGTCATGGTAAATTGCAATTATGATTTACCACTTTTTATAACCATGTCAATATGTTTAGAGTCCTGGGGGTGTTTCATAAAGCTGTTCTTGCTGTAAAGTTACGAATGACTTAAGAACAACTGGTGATCAGTTCTTGTGTTGAATTATTGAAATTCTGATAAGTATAGCACATCAGAACTGATCACCAGTCATTCTTAAGTTGTTGGTAACATGAAGACCCAGCTTTATGAAACACCCCCAGGTTTGGCAAATAAATATGGGATCAGGATGGGGCACTCTTGCATGATGAATGCCAGTCAGTGTTTATAAAATGGAGGTATTAGGTATTTATAGCACAAGTTTATAGACATTTGTTTTGATGTGATTAGGGGCACATCATGGACAGGTAATTGATGTGAACAGGTCCTTTCCTGTTCCACCTCTTTCTGAACTTTTCCTGAAATTAGGCCACCACCCCTGGAGAGGAAGGGAGTCAAGATTATCAGATCTACTACAGTCCCTTAGCTTATTGACAAGAAGTAGATAAGTAATGGCCCAAGATCATATTCCATTTTGTTTTCTTTTTGTTTTGTTTTATGTGGTCACATCATAGAGTTTTGCGGCCTTAAATTTTCACAAATTGGAGCAGATGGCCTTTTCAGTGTGTGGCATGATTTTTTTTTTTTTTTTTTTTTTTTTGCAGTTGCCAATGGCATTTAGCACTTATAGTGTAGACAAGAAATTTTGTGTGCATTTTAATTTCGTGAATCTAGGCTCTCGTAAAATTCACAAAATTACAACAACAAAAAAGCACACAAAAAAATGAACATTTACAGTGAAGGGTATACACTACCCTGGTTTGTTAAGCAAGGCAGCATTACAAGTTGTACATGTAGGTTTAAACAAAATTATGAAGAAATATGAATAATTGTCATAATCATTATTGCCATCTGATAAGATTATTATTTTGATGTACAAATCCTTGTTTTCATCATCATCATCATCATCATCATCATCAATATCAATTGTGATAAGAATCATGTGTGTACACTGTAACTGTCCAGTAATCAAACAGTGAAAATGAGTGACAGAGAATTTGAGAAAGAAGATACGCTGTAGGAATTCTAAGCCAGCAAATATGTGTACATGTACATTATCACGTGATCTAGAAGGCTTTACATGTAGAACCTTATTTGCATGCATTGTGGTGTTATATTAGATTGTCAACTGATTTCCAAATCGCCAAAACTTCGCTTTCTTTTCTTTGCCATATTTACTACAAAGAATAGCATTCTACTTCTAAATGGGCAAATCTCTGATACAGTGCTAAATATTTTATTATACCCCCACCAAACGAAGTTTGAAGGGGGTATATAGGAATCAGCGGACGGTCGGGCGGTCGGGCATTCGGGCGGTCGGTCGGGCGGTCGGTCGGGCGGTCGGTCCGTTGCAAATCTTGCGTCGCGAACTACTTCCTCAGTTTTCAACCGATTCCCATAAAACTTGGCACAGATGTGTGCCTTGGGTCGTAGATGTGCAAGATGTATTTTTTGACGGTACCCAAAAGTACGTTGCCGTGGTAACGGCATATTATGGGCAAAAATGGGTACAAATCTTGCGTCGCGAACTCCTCCCACAGTTTTTGATCAATTTTTATGAAATTAGGTACAGATGTTCATCTGAATATGTTAATGTGCAAGACACATATTTCCGCAGTGGCAAAAAGTGCGTTGCCATGGTAACGGCATGTTATTGGTAAAATATAGGGCAAAATGCTTCATGGCAAAACTGCTTCATCAGTGTTCTTCCAATTCTCATGGAATTCATATTGAATGTTTGTCTTAGGATATAGGTCAGCATGACACATTTCTTGACAGTGACAAAAAGTATGTTGCCATGGTAACAGCTCACATATTATGAGCCAAAATGATGGAAAATTTTGTGTTGCAAACTACTTCCTCAGTTTTTGCCCAATTTCCATGAAACTTGGTACAGATGTGTGCCTTTGGTTGTAGATGTGCAAGACGCATTTTTTGACAGTACCCGAAAGTACGTTGCCATGGTAACGGCATATTAATGGCAGAAGATCAAGGAAAGATCTTGCAGATTTAACTACTTCCTCAGTTTTTTGACCAAAGCTTATGAAATGTGGCACACACCTTGATCTTGGTGGGAAGATGTGGAAGACATATTTTTCGGACGTGTCGGAAGCTGCGTTGCCATGGTAACGGCATATAAATGGCAGAAGATCAAGGAAAGATCTTGCGGATTGAACTACTTCCTCTGTATTCCACTGAAGCTCATGAAATGTGGCACACACATTGGTCTTGGTGGGAAGATGTGCAAGACATATTTTTCGGACGTGTCGGAAGCTGCGTTGCCATGGTAATGGCATTTAAATGGCAGAAGATCAAGGAAAGATCATTCCTTGGGTAAGACTGTCGTCACGGGGCGGGGGTATTAATCACCTTAAGTGATATTTCTAGTTTTTTTTATTATTATTTTTTTGTTGCATTGAACAACATTGATTGTCCGTTGAATGAATATAGATGACCACTGAGCAGTGAGCAACATTGAATGTCCATTGAATATTCAACATGGACACATTGTGCAGTGAGCAACACATCAATTATCCGTTGAATGCAAAATGTCTTCAATCCCTCAGTGAAGTCTCAGGTTAAAATGCCTGCAAGTACATCGCTGTTTCCTTTGAACAGAAAGGAACAAAAGCAAAAAGTGATTTCATAATGTCACTCGGAAAAGGTAAGTTGCTCAGCCCAAATAACAGTTGAAAGATGACAGATCTACTAACATTTATTCTTCTGCTTCTTTCTCAGGTTGACTTTTCTTATCCTACACTGATTGCTGATGAAACAAGCGAGATAAGTGAGGTCCCATCGGAATGGAAGCACTTGCCGTTTCTCGCTCTACCGGACGGGGCCCACAACTACGAGGAAGGTATATTCTCAAAAATAGGAAATTACGTTACAGAATTATCAGACTCAAATTTCTAGAAGTATCTTTATACCTGGTTCTACAGAAAAGCTACAGCAAAAGTGTCACAGTGTGGTTTATTTGTATGCAAAGTACTTTAAATTTTCTGCCAGAAATAAAAAGAAATCATTAGATATTTACCAATTTTTAAATAAATCGAAGAAAGTAGATGAATATATGTCTGGGAAAAAGAGGTTTTGTATCCAATATTGACTTTAATCATATTCATATTATTCAGACTTTGTTGCTGCCTGTCAAATTGTACCATTTGTTTTTATGTATCATGATATCTGAAATTTATTTGTACCTAAATTATGACAAGTAAATGAAATTTCTGTATGAAAAAAAAACAACAAAACTACGAGGAAGGTTTGTCTTGAATGAACATTGCAGCTCACATAATTAATAATCTTAACTTGTAAAGATGGGAGTAGATGATGTTTGTTCAGAAATCCAGGCTTTGATTTGTTGCAATATGAGAGGGGACTGATATGCTATAACAATGCATTAATGTTTGTGAATTGGCTCACTGATATTTATGGGTTTTAGACAATGTCTCTTTAATAATGATGAAATATATGTTCAGGCCACAGCTATTAAAGTCAATGCATAATTTGTTGGCTGAGAATGAGAAGGGCGTTAAGGTGCCTCAAACAGTATCGCTTTAGTGGCAACTTAACACCCTTGTCATTCTCGGCCAACGAATTTATAGAATTATGTACTGACTAAAAAATGCTTGCCATTCCAACATTTTTAAAACCAGAGTCATTCTGTAGCATCAAATTTCAATGCTGAAAGTATGACTAAGCATTTACCTGTATCATACCTGGTACTGTAGATGCTGAATATTTGTGAGGTTTTTATTTTCACGAATTTTGTGAGTCAGGTGCTATTCGCGAAATTAAAGACACGCGAAAATAATGACTCTGATCCCAATGAATGTGACGCGCATATATACATTTCTCCATTCAGTACAGTAGATACCTACTCCATGATCGCAAATTTAACCACTCGCGAAATCTTTGGGAAGTCCCCATTCGCGAAAATTTAGACTCGGTAAATGTATGGCGTATACAGTATCTCATTAGACCGGGGAGGGCCCTGGTAAGACCTGTCATGAGGACATAATTGTTATTTTGTTTATTATTAGTAATATTAAAATTTGTATCACTTTACCTGTTTTCATTCACCAACGTGCCATGAAAATCAAGCACAGCTATTAACACTGCTGTTTGAAGACATTTCTTGGCCATATATGTAGTTTTAACTGTAGGGCTTGGGCTCTCTTAATAGCTCTCTAGCGACTCGAAGAAACAGACGGGACAGCACACAACTTGCTCTAATATTCTAATATTGTTCATTGTTATGTCGGAGTACACATCTGAACAAATATTGGCGAGGAATTCAAAAAGATGCTTACCAGTAAAGACTTTACAATGATACAACCAGGACACAAAAACTGCACAAAGTATGTGTTGGTTGATAGGTGGTGTTTAACTGATGATACTGGATATTTCTCTGTTAATAAATGTATGGTATTTCTCATTATCCAAGTATCAGCATTTGGAAACCTATTAGGCAAGACATTTGGAAGTAATAAAAAAAAAATGTCATGATCAGCTTTTAAAAAGTTCATAAAACCTACCTGTATAGACATAATATTTACATGTCAATGAAAAGTTGATGTGTTATCCTTGAGAAGGCATAGATCTTCACTATTACTATTCAATATATCCCTGCAATCGAGAGTTAATTTAGATGATCCATTGACCAGTTTTGTTGTTTATGCTAGAGGAGAACATGCGAAAGTGCCTCAGAAAATCAGTATGATTGATTTACATGTCTTATATCATTTTTGTTTTGTATTGTTTTGTTTGTGCAGATACCATCTACTTCCACTTACCAGGAAGGGGTAAACATATGGGTACTGTGTATGGTGTTTCCTGTTACCGGCAAATCAAAACACAGGTTAGTCCATGCACCTTATCTCAGGGGTGGGTGGTAACTTTCAATTACTAGTAATACACCACCTAGAAAGAATGTAGCTATCCAATTGATCAATTGCCCATCATGTATCATTCAGTTAAAAGTTCCATCGTATGCTCTAGCTGTCAACCGCGCCATTTTGTTTGAGCAAAAGTGGATAGCGCATGGCTGACGTCACCAATTTATATTGACTCCCATGTCAAACTCATCACTGACTTGAAGTTTTTGTTCCATTGCATGGCTCTGATGTCACAATAAACAAGCATTTGCCACACACACAACAATTACAAGCGGGCTTACAAGCGTGTACTTTTGTCACTCATTTTTGTAAACAATTTCAGCAACTGATGGGTTTCGCGTGACTGTGACTTGCGGCTACTCATTCGTCTTTCATGGAAAATGGTTGCCATTTCTGCGCTAAATTCAAGAATCTGTGTGGACACCCCTCTATTAACGTTCAAGGTGTTGCATAAAACAAATCGTGTATTTTCTTTACTTGTGCAATGGAACAAGATTTTGCACTCGGTGAAAGATGAGGCGCACTATTCAACTCGGCTTCGCCTTGTTGAATAGAGTCTCTGTCTTTCACCTCACGTGAAGTCTTGTACCATTGCACTTGTGACAATTCACTGTTTGTATACTTTAGCATGTTGCACAAAAAACAACAACAAAACAAAAACAAAATTTGGATATTGAACGTGATGTATATTATGCACGGAGATCACATCAAAAGTGCAAAGTCCTTTGTGGTCAGGGGCCTAGGGCCATCAGGGTGTAGAACCTGGAAGCTCAAAGGGTCGCTAGATGCCCATTGGTGCTGCCTTTGTCACCTCCCCCTCCCCCTTTTTTAAACAGTGGATCACAGGTACAGAACACTTTGTGTTTTCATTTAATTTTCATATTTCTGGCATGATGGAAAACACTTACGTTGCCTCTTTCAGAAAGCAGGGGGAATTATATTAATCTGAACATGGGTCAGTAACAAGTCAAGGAACGTGTTGAATTTTGTGGACAGATTTCAACAAAATTTCATTTTTATGAAAAGTACACATTCCCTCAACTTGTTACTGACATAAAATGTTAAAGGCAATATTATTCCCCCTGCTTTCCAAAAGAGGTATAAACAGTCAAGTGCTTTTTTTACTGTGCTATTGATATAGAAAGTGAAAATATTTTCTGTATATATCTTCTATGTATTTCTGTATATTTTCTGTATATATTGTTCTTCATATGTGAGACCACAAACTGTAGTGGTCTTCTCATCCAGCAGCAACTGTTAACATCAACACTTTAATAGTTCATAACTGTTTAACGGATTGTCCAATTTTCCTTAAACTTTCACTGATTTGTTCTACTATTATTGCTGCATGCACTCAATCCACATGTATATTTAGGTTTCATTTTCCATTAAAGATCTTCCTCCTTGAATCTTGAGTTCCTGTAAAGATATGTCAGGGCATTACAATCAAACATTTGTCCACTCATTTTTAAATTGGCATTTGGACAATTAAGTGTTCTACATTTGTATGCATTCAACAGGCAAGAGCCCACTCATTTTACTTGTTGAAAAGCAAGTTTTAGTTGTCCTGGGGGGTGTTTCATAAAGCTGTTCGTAAAGTTACGAATGACTTACAAGCGACTGGTGATCAGTTCTTGTGCTGAATTATGGAAATTCTGATAAGTATAGCACATCAGAACTGGTCACCAGTAGCTCGTAAGTTGTTCGTAACTTTACGAACAGCTTTATGAAACAGGGCCCCGGGGCCACAGGGTGTGAAAGCTCCGGTTTATATCACTTTTGAATGCTCTGTGTGGAGCTGTGGTTTAATTTTATAGTTCTATCTGTAATGAGTGACAACCTACTCTTCATACTTATGAGGATCACCTTTCCCTTCTTTTTGTTTGTTTTTCCTTGGTTTGAGGTGGATATCAAAAATGAGAGTAGGAAATGTAAGAAACCTTTTCACCTCTTGAAAATGTTGGATTCATTTAGAGTAAAAAGAAAAAAAAAAGATAGGAGGGAAATAATTAATCCTCCAAAGAGGAAATGGTTAATTAACTCATGTGATAGTGATCGACCGCAGGAGCTCTCAAATGCTCTAGCTGTGAGCTGTTTTGTCTGAAGGAGGGTGGCGACAAGAAAGCCAATACTTTTATACCTTCATCATTCTGATCAGGGCTGCTCCAATTGCCCATAATAGCCTATTAGTGCCTAATCCTTTCTCATCAGCTTAAATTAGTCTTAAGAACGAGTTCGGCCTCTTTCTAGAATAGAGCTAAACTATACCAGTTTGTGCTGGACTGATTGTACATCCATACTGCCTGTGAAGCAAATGCAATCACTTTATTTTGGCAGCACTTCTCAAATTTGCAGCATTTCTCAAAGTGCAACTCCGTATTCAAATACAAACTAGAGATTGTAATTTGTCATCACTGACAAATTAAGGTGATCCGATTTTTTTTTATCAATGATTCGAGTCCTGATCGCAATAGGCATGACCATACAAGTTTCATCTGTGTTTAGAGACATTGGCCGTGTGATGTTTGCATTCTCATTTAGAAAAGGGAGTCATATCTGCCATCTTTGGTACCAAATTCTGTATACACTGAATAACGAAGATACAGCAATGAATACATATGACCTTTGACCCACCTTTGCACTCCCAAGATTGCATCTGATGAAATAGTGGTTATTTTGTGAAATGATTCTCGCGACATCGTCTATACGTGTGAAAAATATGGGAAAGATAGGACAGGTATTCACTAAGATACAAGATGAAACATGTATGACCTTTGACCCTAATTTACATACCCAAGATGTTGTCCGATCTAGTAGTTGTTATTTTATGAAATAATGTTCGAGACATGAACTAAACATGTGCAAAATATGGGGGTGATAGGGCGTGTTTTTCTTGAGTTATTGCAAAGAAAGTTGCAGAAAGAAAGAAATATCTCAATACATAGAAGATAAGCTTTAATTTCAACCAATTTTTTATCGTAATTCCGACATCGTATGAAAAAACCAAGGAAATGAAACGATAGCGCAAAGTCTCAGCTACAATATATTAAAATCTGGGAGAAATTCACCGAAGGGTAAGTGAGCTAGTGCTCGATAAAGACAATCATGTCAATTTTCACATTAAAGAAAATTCCCTCCCATAGAGATAACACGTCATAACGAAGATACAAAAAGAAGTACATATGACCTTTGACCTCAATTTGCACAGACAAGATGGCATCTGAGTAAAAAGTGATTATTTTGTGAAATGATCCTTGTAACATGGTCTTTGCGTGTGCAAAATATGGGAAAGATAAGACATGTATTCACTAAGATACAGGGTGAAACACTTATGACCTTTGACCCTACTTTACATACCCAAGATGGTGTCCGATCAAGTAGTTGTTATTTTATGAAATAATGTACGTGACATGAACTAAACATGTGCAAAATATAGAAGTGATAGAGGCCGTTTTTCTTGAGTTATTGCAAAGAAAGTTGCAGAAAGAAAGAAATATCTCAATACATCGAAGATAAGCCTGAATTTCAACCCAATTTTTTGACGTGATCCCGACATCGTATGAAAAAAACAAAGGGCACACTTACGGTAGCGTAAAGTCTCAGCTACAACATATTAAAATCTGGGAGAAATTTACCGAAGCTTAAGTGAGCTAGTGCTCGATAAAGATAGTCATGTCAATTTTCATTTCCAGAAAAACTGCACTCCCATAGAGATAACACGTAAACTGGTCAAATTTGACAAGATTACTTTTAATCCATTTTTACGAGGCGATACCGTTATCCAATCAGAACACTGTAATCTTATGTTTGAATGAACATTAAATAAGCTACATCATACTGAAATCTGGGTGAAAATTGACAAAGGACTAGTGAGATACGCTCGAATGAACTTGAAATTTGATGACGTCATTTTGAAAATTTACTTTTTTTACTTTATTAAGAAATTTGATATCTTTTAATCATTTTGTCAGCGTTGCCAACCCATGAAATGACATGTACAACTCATCAATTTTCAAAATATGTATAGAAAATGGGGGGTCACCGTCCATCCTGACGAGTAAAATCGGATTTAAAATTGGCAGTTTTTGGCATAGTTGTACTGTATATCGCCATTGACGCGCGCGCGGAATTTCAACTTTGACGGGCCCGTATGACGTCATATTGAGTCGGATTGACTTGAAACTTGGTAGAAATATTCCTTGACATTTCAGGCAGCCGATACGTGTGAAAAAACGGGAAATTTCAATTGCATATAAGCTGTGCGTGCGTATATGCGCGCGCGCGTACGCGTCCGTCCGATTTTTTCAATTTTTCAAAAAATGCTCCAAATGGTCTGAAACGTGTGCAAAAAAAATTTGAGCTCGATTTGAGCATACAAATATTTCAACGCGCGCGTACGCGCACGTACCAAGAGAAAATGTGAATTTTGAGAATATGAGTAGAATGCGCATAACTTGAAATATATGTGACGTAAATTTCATTGAAAAACTTCATTCCATTAATGAGATATGACTGAAAATGTGTTTTCATATAATGACGTCATAGTGACGTCACGGTCGACTGATCACTTTGATTTTAGTTCGATTGCCGTCTTTGGGACACGATACATACATGGTATAAGTTTGAAATTGATAGGCAGAGTACTTTCTGAGCTAACCTCTGCACAACTTTTGGGGAGAAATAAAGAAAGAAGAAGAAGAAGAAAGAATCCGTACAGATACAATAGGTGATCCGAGAGGATACTCGGATCACCTAATTATGTTGAAAAATATGATGAATTGTGATTTTCTGCTTTGCTTTCTTGCCAGGTGAGCAGAAAACGGTATTCAGAAAGTGACAAGCACTGAAATTGCAGAGTGAATTTAGTACAACAAAAATTTGCATACTTCTAGTGAAGACAAAGAAAATCTGCAATATCTGTATATAGCGCTGCTAGAGATTGTTCTTTTTATGCAAAGTATAAGAAGCAAATGTAATAGAATATGCAAAATTTACAGAAGAGTTGACACAGAAACTTTTACAATTGCTTCATTTCTAATTAAAATGAGTAGCTTGAAGGATGTGAGTGTTCCCTTTAACCCGTCAAGCCTTTTGGAGCTTTGCTGCAAAAATAATCATCTTGTTATGATTTCAAGCAGCACCTCTGAATTTCTTCATATTTTGATATATCAAAACAATTTCAATAGATGGAACATATCATTTCATGAGAGAACTTAATATTCATTTTGTTGCAGATTTCTTTCTGCTCTGTATACAAATGCGTCTATTAATAATAGACGCATATGTATACAGAGCAGAAAGAAATCTGCAACAATATGGTATGTAATAGAGAGAGAGAGCAAGAGAGGGAAACATCATTCTTACAAAATGTGCTGCTAATTAAAAGAATCTGTTGAAAATGTAGTTATTAAGAGGCCTCAAAATTGTGCACTGAAAAGTATGTGATCAACAATGAACTGAAATGGAAAATGATTTTTTTTTTTGTATGTCTCAGCCACAAAGTGTCGCTAGAGGCCATAATGTTTTTTTCATTGTCTGTCCATTTGTCTGTCTGTCCGTCTCTGTCTGTCTGTGGATGATGTGCAGTGTACACTTGTACCTTTGAAAACTGTTTGAGGTATCCTCATGAAACTTGGCTCATGTATGTTTAAGCATGTGCTCAATGTCAAAGGCCATAAGGTCAAGGTCAAATCTTAAAATTTTAGTTTTTCTTGCATATCTTTGCAATGCCTAAAGGTATTTTCATAGAAAAACTTTTTAGTTGATACATGTTACCAGATAAAGCTTTGCTAGGGAAAGTTTTAGGTCATAGGGTCAAAAGTCATACAAGAAAAGCTAAAATTTCACATTTTCCTCCGTATCTCAGAAATGGCTATTTACAAAAGTGTAAGTTCTTTTCATGAAACTTAGCACATATGTATTGTCTGATAATGATTTTCTTTGGAAGGTTTGTCTGATAATGATTTTCTTTGGAAGGTTTGTCTGATAATGATTCTCTTTGGAAGTTTTGGGTCGTGGGGTCAAAGTTCAAGGGTCAACGGTCAATCGCATTGTTCACTATGACTTGGACACTTGAGCACTTGGAGATGAAAGATGTGTGAGGAAATCTGACTTACAATATAGCATCAATATTTTTTTTTTACTAATTACAATTTGCAAGGTAATGTGGTCACAAGTGATCCATTCACTCATTTTCGAAGAACTACAATTGACAATACCAGGAAACTTTCCAGATTTTGTGTTGACTGAATATTTTGATTCATTGTGTTGCTTGGCATTTTGAATACAAGGGAAGTGTGCACTGAAACTGAATAAATATATATAACTGGGAAGTCATCAGAAATGAGAGGAAAAAACAGTGTCTGAAAGATTTTACTGCTGAAAGAAATGTGAAACTTCCAACCATTTCTGGTTCTATTTATGGTCTGAGTCATGAATTTCACACAATATCATTTCCACATCATTGCAATTCTCAGGTAAAATCAAATCAAAAGTAGAAATGCTTGGTAAATTGGTTTCTCCTTCAACATGTGATATGGAAATGTAAACTGAGGAAATTCCTCTAATGGAAATTCTGGCATCGTGCTGACAGTTGCAAATTTTTTTAGTTTACTCTGTATTTAAAAAGTTTATAAATGTTTAACAGGTTTCATAACAGTTCTATAGTTCTACTGATTACCGTCATCAAGATATAAATATTGTTTGTAATGTACATCTGGAGTGACTTATATATGTATGAGTAAAACGTGTGTGTATGTATGTATGTTAATGTATGTGTGTATTTTGCTGGTTGTCATCATTAGATTTTCTCTGAATTTCACTGGAAAATTCATATCAGAGAAAGAATAGATGAACTGGTTATATTCATGAAATTAGTACAAAACCAGAAAGAGATATAAAAAAATGTGAACTTCACTCTTTTATATCTTCTCTGGGATTTGTTGCTAATTTGTAGGTACTGTTTACCATTGGGGGGCAGTGATTTGTTTTAAAAAAAAGTTCCAAGTTATCACATTTCATGCATACAATGTATGTGTAGGTCACTTCTATCACAAAACATTCTACCATATCAAAATTTTCCATTAAAGTCTAAAATATATGGAGATATCATTATTTTTCTCAATAAACCATAACTGTAGCTCTTCTTGAAACAATTTGAATATAACTATTGTTCACATTTTGTATTTCTAACAATTTACTTAACATTGATAATACTGAAAATGTTTGAATTGGTTGTTTCTATTCCTAACTCACATTTTAGAACTATTTTGAAGCACTAAAGCTGGGTTTTTGTTTCATCTGCAAATGGCAATTAATGCCTTTAAGAATCAACTCTACATTTAGCATTTAGGAGGCTTTTACAAATACTGATAATTGTAACCAAAACAAATAATTACATATGGATAACAGAGGACTGAAATGAAATATTGTTTTTTTTTAACTTTCCCTTTAGTATGAAATCTGACAATGAATAGTGAAACTCTATTAACTACTAAATTATGAATATTTTCATTTTTTGTCCTCACAGGATCTTCTGTCTAAGACTGCCGATGTTACACGTGGAACTGTGCAGAAAAGTGTATGCGTCCTGAGCAAATTGGTAAGAAATAACACTTGGATAACTCTCTCTCTCTCTGAAGAAAGACCAGTGTAGGCCTACAGTCTAATTCAGTGCCATATACTGTGAAACACAGTATTTTAGCGGCTTGAAATTTTCGTGAGTTGCCTCTAACATTCAGTGCATATAGTGTAGACAAGAACTTTCTGGTGCATTTTCATTTCATGAATCTTGGCTCTCACAAAATTCGCATGATTAAAATGCACCGAATATTCCTCGATTTACAGTATATACATATGCTATAGCATTGTATCTGGTGAAAAGGAAAGAACCCATTCACATTTTAGTTTTCTCAAAACATTTATTTTGTATAGAAAGCATGAAGAAGGGAGGAAATGGAATAGATCTTAACTTGATATAATTTGCATATATTGCAATTTTTATTAAAGCCAAGTGTTTAAGCCACGATGTAGATTTGACAAGAATATGTTTTACATCCTTAAAAAAAGGAATTAAGAAAAAATATATATATATTACCCTTCTGACTTATGACACTTCATTCATGGTGATCATGTAAAACTGAAAACATTACCCACCTGCTAAAAACCATGAGTATGTGATGAACAAGTGTTTGCGTGGACACAGACCACAGAACTGATGTTTTAACAGAAATCCGATCCTCCAAAAGTTTGTTGACAAATGGCGTTTGCATGTTACAATCCTCATTTCCTCTCATGTCATAAGATGTCTCAGTTTTTGCTTTTTGGTCAATTTCCAAACCATACTTAAAAGATCAGAATGTGAGATCTTTGATTACCCTCAAGCTGCTATATACCCAAACTTGGCAGCAGTACTAGTGTAATCATAGGTCATTTTTATAATTATTATTCTTCAGAGATTCAAGGTTTGTATAATCTTCGCCTTGCTAGATTTATAAATAAAAGATATTATGACTGGAAGCATGCATGCCAAAGTTGGGAAATATGTTTGTTCTGTCGTATTTGTGAAATTTCAGTGTTGTGAGGCCTCCTTCCTTCCTGTTCATTCTGTATTAAATGTTTGGAAATTATACTCTGATAGAAATCCAGACTATTCTATCTATTTTTAATTCATTACACATTATGTATTGTATAGACTACATTAAGAGGATATGAGTTCAGTTGTTTCAAACTGAATGTGATGATGTCATTATGCTTAAATGCCTTCATCTTTAAAAGGCTGCTCTGTTTTGAGAAAAGTCCACCAGGGATTACTTCCCTTTATGATTATCATAAGATTTACTTTCAGAAATTTTGCCCAGCAGTTGTGCATTTAGACACACAGAAATGTATTAGTGGGACTGCATCTGAAACATGTCTTCTGTGTTTTTTGTTTTTTTTAACTTGCCCTTCTTCTCTCAAGTTGCAGGTCTATGAATTATATTTGTCCACTCGCAGTTTCTATAACAATTCAAATTTGATTTGAAAATCACTTATGAATACGCTACAGGATGGATAAGGCTTCTCACAAAGGGAGAATATAATTTTGATTTAAAAAAAAATAATTAAAATCATTCAGTGAAGATGTTCTGTAGAAAATATATACATAATGCAAAAGAGGATAGAATACATTGATACAATACAATAACGTGTGAGGATTACAAACACAGATGAACAAGTGGTACCGGTAGTAGGCAAGATGTACTCAAAATGTAATACTTGACATTAGGAGGTGCCAGTACAAAGATGAAGCAGTAGTGTAAAGAGAACCAAGTAATATCTACTTTAATTCATACTGGTTAATGTAATTAGTCGTATTCAAAGAAGTGCATGAACACACACACACATGTACATTATTGTAAATCATACACATTCAATGTATATGAACACAAATATTCATCAAACACACAGACCTGGTGTAGGAATTTTGTGTGCAATGCACTTTATAGCATGTACAAATGTACACTACACTGTATATTTACATACAATTTACAATGTATGCATTGTGCATGCTGCTCTCATAGCGTAAACTCTTGAACCTTGAATCTGGAGGGTTCCCTCAATAGGATAACTAGTCATAGTAAAGAGCACTGAAAGTTGTTAGCACTCACAGTCTCCTCACTCCCACACAGTAGTGCTTGTGTGTCGACCTTTTGGCTCAGAAATTGTGAAGAGAGTTACATGTATATGAATTATTGTTTTTGATAGGTCATACCCTCCTAGGGAAGATACACACTTATTTGGAACTCGACTGTACTTGTAATATATCTTTTACTGTACCTTCATCATTATTTTTAGAACTATGAAAAGTAATATATCTTCTGTTTTTTAAGAGCAGTTAATACAGCCAAAAAAAAAAAAAGATTAGTCATCGTGAATCCAGTAGGAATGTACTGTTTTCGTGACTTCTACAGTTGTACGCAGTATGAAGTGTGAACATAACTTTAGTGACATCTAGCCATTATGAATCCAATAGGATTGCTCAGTGCTTTGTTTTTGTACACCGTGTAGGCCCTACTGGTTTGGTGAATTGTACACGGTGTAGCAGTGTGAACATAACTCTAGTGACATCTTATCTAGCAGATTATATAGTGAAAATTGAGATGGAGAAATGTTTGATCCAACAAAAGTTGGCTATGGTTTGACGAATTGATTTTATTACATTTGTGTGAATAAAATGTTTAGGCCTACATAATATTTTACGTATATTGACATTGCAAATTTTTGATATTATACAATGTATCTTAACTTCGAATGTTTTGATTTTGCCACTTTGTTGTAATAAATGAAAGTGATGCTTTGTACATATTTCAAGCCCTATAGTGACCATATTTATAGCTGCATCCCAACTAGTCTCATCAACATTTGTGTGACTGTCTTTCAGGAAAAACATGCACAGTTACAGTGTTCATCATTATGTACCTTGCTTTCCAGCTTAAGTCATAGTATAAATTCATTGATACCATTAATATAATAGTGAATTGAGTCCACTTTATGAGATATGTCCAGTGTACGATGCGAAAGGTTTTACTTTGGAAACTGGGTTTATGGTTCTTCAGTGTTGTTACACAAATGTACTTGTTACAGGCTTACTACTAGAAGACTTCAACATTACGTAGTTTTGTAGAACTAAGTTTGATAGATGCCACACATTCAAATGATTGTGTGTTTGCCAAAACTGTCATTTACATTACATCCACCAACATGGACTAATATGATTCAAGTGTTATGTTGCTTCTTCATTTCTCAAGTCCTAAGTTCTTGTCAATTTACAATAACAAGATGCATACAGGGCTAAAAATACAATGTAGTCAAAAGATCTAGAGTTTTATGTTGCCAAAATATTATGTTTAATTTTATTCAATAGCAAAAATATTCTCCCAGTGTACCAGTACAGATATGCCAAGAGAAATAGAGTGTTAGGTTTTACATTACAATAGACCTTTTAGATTGCTGCTTGCTTGTTTCTATAATTGTTTCCCCCAAATTTTCTTTGAATATAAATGACATTTTCATGAAATGCCACATTGTTTATAGAGAGCAAAGAGGTGTATGTCCTTTATTTTATAATGACCATCCCAATTGCTTTTGACGTTGCTGTGGATTGGTCTTCTAATTGCTCAGCACTGTGAATCAGATACAGTGCCATCCATCTACGCGTATGCTACCAATGGTGCTTGCAACAAAAAAAAGTACAGTCATAAGTATACAATGCAATGAATGAGGTTTCACTTTCATAACCATGATGATGAGGGTATTGATTTAAAAAAAAATTGTAGTAATTCCCTGGTGTATCACGAGGGACATGCTGGTGAGCAAGACTTGTTTGGTGTACACTGTATTTAACATATTGTAAGTGCCTCAAACAGAAAGGGACAATTGTATTTTGTATTTTATATCACTGTCTTCAGGGCACCGTTCAATGGAAGTTGTCAGCATTGACAAGTTGTCAGTCTGTGACAACTACCAGTGTGGTATTAAACAGTCATTGACTAGACCTTCTCAACCACTCAAAACCAAGGATTTTACTAAAATTGTCATTGACTGACAACTTGTCAGGGCTGACAACTTTCATGAAACGGTGCCCTGGTCTATCTTCAAGTGGCAACACTATGCAATGTATACTGGTACACATATACATGTACCATCATTTCTGGTCGTGTTATAAGAACATAAAGGTGACAACCACTTCTGTACTGCAAGAAGAAAAAGCTTGGTCATGGACGTGAAACACTGTGTGTATGTACATGTTGTATGTGGTCATGTAATGCTACATATGTATGTTCAGCGACTCCAGCTCTTCTGCTTTTTATGGGAGATCACCTATCGAAAGAAGATCCAAAAAGCAAAACAAAAAATAAAACCTCCATTCCTGTGCTTGAGTTTAAATTCCCCCCACTCAAGCAGTATGGACTCCCTCTAAATTACACATTTTCCTCTGTAACATAGAATTTGGCCTACAAGACCTATTTAAATGAAACAATGAAGCAGCAAGCAGCAATAGGAGGTCAGTATAATCTGTCATCAGCCACTGGTAGTGACCGTAGGGTACACTTACAACTTGTAGGTATCGTCTTTGAAGCTACAGTACAAAATTATCAAGTTACAAAACTGCTGTAGATAGTAAGTGAAGAGTAAGGGCTTTAATAAACAAATTATTGCCAGATTAACTTCTATGAAATCTTGGTTGAAAGAGATTTATCTCATTCATAGTGTTTGAGGTATCCCAGTCTTATTCAGAATTTATTCTGGAAGATCAAGATGGTGCCATGTGTATAAAGATAAACCTTAAAACTAGAGCACTTGAAAACAGAATTTTAATTTCCATTTGACCGAATCTTTTCATGATTATTATAGTAAAACAAGTCTGAGCACTGGTTTCTTCTGCTTTTGTTTTACTCTCAGCCACTGTATGGTGTTATCCAGGCCAAGCTCCAATTGATCACGCACGCCTATTTCTGCGAGAGGGATTTTTCCAAGACCAAAATACTCCAGGTGAGTGAGTCATAGCGACTTTCTCCTCCCCTGGGAGGAAGGGGGAATGAGGGAGATGAGGCCTGGAGACTGTCTAGTCAGACACCATCGAAGGCAATTCCAAAGTTTTGCTCACATTTCAAGGAAAGAACTGCACTCCTCTGCCAATGCCATGGTGTTCTGCCATCAATTCAATACTGTATACACCATATATTTAGCGAGTCTAAATTTTCGCAAATTCCCGCCTCCAATTTCATGAGTGGTTAAATTCGCGATCGTGGAGTACAGCACTGATCGCAAAAATGTGCGTGCACATCACATTCATATCAGGATCAGAGTCAATATTTTTGCATATCTTTGAATTCGCGAATAGCCCCCGACTCGCAAAATTTGCAAAAAATAAAAACCTCGCAAAATATTTGGCGTATACGGTAAGTCACACATATAATTGATTTCTTTTCTTCTCACCTTTGTCTCCTTGTCTTCCTCTCCTCTTTCCTTCTTTTTTTAATTTCTTTTTACTCCTTAATTTACTTTTCTTTTCTCCCTTTCATTTCTAGGAAAGAGCTGCATTCCTTTCTGACTCTGCCATTCTCTTTATGATCAGTTTCCTGAAGATATTGATGATTTCACTTTTCTTCTTCTTTTATTTCTTTTTCTTCTCCTCCTCCTCTTCCTCCATCTTCTTCTTCTCTTTGTTATGGATATGAATGGGGTTAAAGGGATGATATAGCCTGGTTGAGATGGGGCTTCAGGTTTCCATTTTTTTTTCTAGCACTATTTGGAAACATTGCTTACATTGTATTACCCCTCAGTTGGTGGAATGAAGTTTCCAGGTAAGGTTTTTGCATTTATGAAAGTGTTGAATTGCCAGGTATTGACAACTGAATGATTATCAGTTTGGAAAATATTAAAAAATATTTCATTTAACAAATTAGAAGCTTATTTTCGGTACCTTGGTTCACTCTCCACAATCTGTTACACAAAGTTGGGCATGAACAAACTTCAGAATTTGTGTGTTGTGTTTGTTTGTGATTGCCGACATGATCCAGACTACATGAATGTAAAATTTAAATGAGGGACAATGGGATTTGTACTCAGACACATATGTTCTTTTCTTCTCTGAACAGGAATTCTATGAGAGTCTAAACAGCTCTGTACCGCGGTCCATGCCGACTGACTCCCAAGTTTTCCTCGGTCTGTCCCTGAGGGAACTGGTCTTGACGTTCAAGCACAAGGTATGCGTTTCTGTTGATACCCTACCAAGTTTGTAGCTTTAACCCATTGAGGATGGTCTGATTTTCCTATAACAAGCATTTCACATAGACACCTGCCGAAGTAGCCTTGATACTAGACTTCAGTGGGTTAAATATGTCCACTTTAATACCTGCTTCAACCACAACAGCAACAACACAATTGAATAAGTTTAGAGAATAAACACTGACAGTGCTGTTTAAATCTTCAGATGACTTGTGGGTGTGTATGTCAGACATATTTTCAGGTTCATCCAGGCAGTGTTCTTTTTAGCAGGCTATCTGGTAGATGTTGGTTATCTATCTATTTTCATATATATGTCGTTATTGTCGGTTTAACTGCTTAGCTTCCAACTTACAGGGGGAAAAAATAGTTATCATATGCCTGCAGAAACCGTTGATTTTTGCTCTAAAATGTGCACATATATGTATCAAAGAAATATGTGAAATCACGTTGTGATACACTGTAGCACAATTTCTGTTGGGTGACGACATAAATGCAAAATATTAAAAAAAAAAGTGCGCTGACAGTTTTGCAATCTCAGAGCATATAAGATCCCTGGTGCTGTGTAATGTTTTAAGATTGATTCTAGACAGTTGACAAATTGGGCTATCACAGTGTCCATCAATCTTCCGCGTGAGAGTGAATCACATGCGGCTTGTTGGGAATCATACAATTGCTAGGGCATAATCAATCATCACTTCAAATGTTCTATCTACTCACTACTTAATGGGCAGGGCTCTACTGGAATAAAATTGTGTGCCATTGTCAAAATTATTTTACACTTTTGAACTCAGAATACCTAAATAATAACTTTAATCCTAGCAAACTGTGTCAGCTGGACAAATTTCTTGGTAGGCCCTTTTGATGTATTGCAAGCAAATGTCAAATAGAGAAAAATGAACTGTAGCCCTTAGAGAACTACAGGATGATTTCATTGCCTATAAAGGGTGTGTACAGTTCTGGTTGAGGTGAGGATTTAGCTTTTAATGTTTTGCGAGGTATTCAGAAACCACTCAATGACATGTCAAAAAGCATGCAATTCTAAGAGGTATCAAAAGTTTATTTGATGAAGATCAGTTTGGAAATGGCTGAGATATCCAAAAACAAGGTGAAACAAAGAGATCCTAATAAAAGGCGTGGCCTGTTGCCTTTTATTATTTATCACCTTTTTTGGATATCTCAGCCATTTGAAAACCAATTTTCATCAAATAAACATTGAATCCTTCCTAAAATTACATCCTCTTTCATATGTCATAAGAGGTTTTTCATTATCTCACTTATGAATGTTCAAAACATGAATCCCCACCTCAACCAGTACAGTACAGTCCCTTTAACAACTGCTGGCCATTGAGGTATATAGGCATATATGTACTTGACTTTTGTTTCCTCCATGAGTCATTGATTAATAGAGAAACAGAGCTGTGTGGAGTTTCGCTGAGTGGTGACCTCATACTTAAAGTTTATATTTCACGGAACTATATTTCCACTTTAAACCAAAAGTTTCTGGTTTTATTCAAACTAACATTCTTTCTTTTCTGCTGTCATTTCCTGGTACAGTCTGTACTTTCCATGTCCAGTTTGAAGTGGACTTTGATAAGTAGAGTAAATTGAGATGATCAGAGTTGGTTATAACAGGGTCATCAAAATCAGAAATCAGGAAATACTAGTAAGAATTAAGAGGATACAGAATTTCAGAGTTTTACTAGATTTTATTGAAACAGTGGTATTCTGAGCAACAGCTGTACCACATCCTCAAAATGCAAGAGGGGCAATGTTATTACTACCTCACATGTGTCTTCATGACCTATCCATACTTCAATTGGTTTATTTCTTCTTTTGACATGAAATCAAAAAGAATAAGCTTTGTCTCTCAGATTATTGATAGTACTTGTAGCAATGTAACAACCAAGCAGCATTGACTCTGAGTCTTTTCTTGTTCATTTGTTGTTATTTGTCTTAGTTTACTTTCAGAATTTTCACATAGTTCACTTTGAACTTGCTGAATTTACATAGATCTAAAGCCTCAATTGCCAACAGGGTTTGCATATATGAAAGTTCCCCTTTTCTCTCTCAAACTGGGAGAAGCCTACAGTGAATATTCATTTTTTTTTTCTGATTTTGTGCAGATTTGATGGAGTAAACCAGTTTCATCTAGTAACTTTCTCCAATATACACCTATGTATATAGGATTTGCACTGAAATTCAAATATGCCAGTGATATTAAGATGATTTCAGTAATTTTAACATGATAAGTTCTGCATCCAAATTCCCGTGGAACTTGATGGGTTAAAAGTCCTGATAACCTTTGGGAACAGTGATTTAAAAAATGTCAAGATATGACATTTAATGCATATATGTGTACAGTTGTAGGTCTGTTGTACCACAAAACATCCTATCATATAAAATTTTCGTGATAAAGCCTAAAATATAAGGACATATCTGTCTTTTTCTCAATAATCTGTACTTGTAGATGGTTTAGTCTGGAAGCATTTTTATTATAACTATTGTTCACATTTTGTATTATTTAACAATACTTAACATCGATTTTACCAATTCAAATTTTTACAGTGGTTGTTTCTATCCCTAACTCACATTTTAGAACTGTTTTAAAGCACTATAATGCTGTGTTTTTATTTCATCTGCAAATGATAAATTATGCCTTTGAATAATAGATGTCCATGTTTTTTACTCTGTACCCTAAGGTCCTGGTCCTCTTCAAGCTGATGCTGCTGGAAAGGCGGATCCTGTTCTACACCTCCCCGGTCCACAAGCTCTGTAATGCCCTTCTGGCCATTGTCTCCCTCTTTCCAGGTAGAGCCAAAGTTCCATGAGACCTGTTTAATGCTTCTGTGACATTTGCTCCTGCAATAATTGCTCCCATCAAATATCTGCAGGCTAAGCTAAAACTTAAATTCTACCCACAGACATGACCCTATTAAACCCTAATCCTAATCCTCACATCAAACTAAACCTAAAACCCTATCACAGCCCTAACCCTAAATCCTTGGAGAAAAGAAGACCGGAGCAATTGTCGCAGGAGCGAATGCTGTGTCACCGAATAGCTCTGTGTACTATTTGATTCCTTTCTGAATTCATATCAAGCATGGATGGAATGTCATTGTATTGTACGTATAAATCTACTATCATTTATGCCAAACCGGGGTGGGGAATAGGTGTGTAATTGGTTAGAAACAGAAACTCTCATGAACTTTGCCAACAATTACATGCCCATATTTCTAATTGAACAAAAACTATGGGTATGTAGTGATTTGATAGGTTAAGACTCCTTTAATTCTTCAAAAAATGGGTGTTACATATAGCTGCTGCCAATAGTAAATGGTTTGACCATGCTCAGTATAATTCTTCATCTATGAGAAATATTTTTTGTTGATATGAAATGTATTTTTTTTTTTTGGGGGGGGGGGTAAGATTTGATTGAGCATGCTTGATATTGCAAGGTTACCAAATTCCTTTTGTTATATAAGGTTTTTGTTTTGTTTACAAGTTTGTTTGGTGTTCAGCTGCAGTATGTTTGTTTGTTTGTTTGTTTGTTTGTTCGTTCGTTTTTGTGGTGCATCAGCATGTTTTCAGGTCTAGCAACAGTATGCATAAACCAGGAAAGGACTAGGACAGTATGTTTGTTATACAGTAACTGCCACTTCAATAATCAGTTGCCTTCAAAGAAATCTGAACTTGAATACACATGTATGTGTCTTGGAAATCCTTTTAGTTTTGATAAATCCGTGAGTGTGCCTGGATTAACATGTTAAAAGAAACTACAAGCTGCATGCTTGTCTTTTTCTTATGCTAAAAGGGAGAATATCTAGAACAGTGTAAGTTTTACATTTGTCATTTCATGAATCTGTGCAAAGGTATGATTGAGCGAGGTCTGGATGAGTCAGCGTGTCCGAGGCACTACTGTCCGAGGATCTCCTCGATCGAACTCCAGGATTATGGCATCGACACGGACGAGTACCTCGATGTCAAAATGTCGCACGTGCCAAACTACCGGCGGCAGAAGTCATCGAGCCTGGATGAAAGCCAGGATGAGACACCCCCTCTGTCACCCAGGGGAAACCCCAATTCAAACACCAACCAACATAACGGGGAGGTCCTCGGCCAGACGGCAAAGTACTCCTCGAGGTCAGGGTCAGTCGACAAGGAAAACATCCCGGGAGGCATGGACACTCAGGACAGGAGAGCGCAGAAAGTCAGCCAGTCTTCAACGGAGGATCCAATATCCCCGGTGTTTGACAGAGACATGGGAGATGACTTGTTGGCAATGATCGACAAGGAGCTATATGGAAGTTACTTTGAGGAGAAGAAACTGGAGGAGAACTCGTGTTCTGACTCTGCCGAGCATAGGAATAGTGTCCAGAGAACTGGCTCGCCCTCAAAAGGGAAGGACAGCAGCAATTCAGGCAATACCAGTCCAGTCGGAGAGGAGCAGGAGCCGCAGTCGCCATTGCAACGGCACTCAGCGAGTATTCAGTCGGGGGACAGCGGCATCGGGAGCTGCCTCAGGACTTCCACCATGGACAGCCATCGGTCGCAGAACTCGGCATCGGACGACCCGGTCAGGGAGATGAAGATCGAGCGGTACAGCGGAGCCGAGGACTTTGTGGTTCTTCCCAGCGTGCCTCCCTGTGAGCCGAGGGACGTGGACGATTACGGCTTCCCTCTGGCAATATTTGGGAAGGTAGAAAGATTTGGCAATTTAATGCCTCTTGTTTTGAGTAATGACCAAGTTGCCATTGTTCTCAGAAGCTATAAGCACAATTTTTTTTACATTTGTATAACTGCCTGCCATTTAATCTTGGTGTTTTATGGTAAACTGAAAAACATATTTTGAAGATATCTTGTGGCCTTTGTTTTATTTTGATTTGTTTTTGTTTGTATGCCAAACTTTCTCATTGTCGGAACGGCTCAAGGTATGAAGGTATGAAGGTATGCATAAATCGTGAATAATATGGTCTGTTGTTGTCCTTTCTATACCAGGGGTCACTGTGTCATCCGTACATGTCGCTGCAGCAGCACGACATGCTGCAGGATGTTAATGTGCGCTCCTTCGTGATCGGCGCCACCAATGCCCTGTTCAAGCATCACAGGCATCTTATGGATGTCATAGTGGAGGTGAGATGCTCCATTTCCTCCTTCAAACAGCTTGATATGGTTTGAATGAAAACTTCATTTGTGTATGTGTGTCGGTCCACTTGTGTGAACTGATGGGTGTGTGTACTGTGCATGTGTGCATTTTTTTTTTGATCAAGTAGCATTGATACAGTACCTTCAATGAAGTTGAATCATTACATAAGAGTTATATGTATTGATGTATTGACATGGGTGTCTTCTGGTAATCATTGAGATAAAATTATGCAAAAGTGATATTTCACTGAGTGGAATGTTTCGGTTTGATTACCTCATGGAGTGTGAGCTCATGCTACAATCCGGCCTTGGGTATCTAGTCCTTCCATACACCCACAAGGGTTTATGTGCTGATGAACTTCATAATGAAGGTGACTCCCGTTATAACGAACTTCAGTCCTTGGGACCGGCAGTTTTATTTTGTTAAATCAAAATCTTGTTAAACCTGAACAGTAGAGTACATAGAGACACATTGATGATAATTTTTACTTTGTTGTAACAAGAATTTTGTCCTAACCATGTCTGTTATAATGGGAGTCCACTGTTATAGTCTTTGTTGTAACAAGAATTTTGTTCTAACCATGTTTGTTGTAATGGGAGTCCACTGTTATAGTCTTTGTTGTAACAAGAATTTTGTTCTAACCATGTCTGTTGTAATGGGAGTCCACTGTTATAGTCTTTGTTGTAACAAGAATTTTGTTCTAACCATGTCTGTTATAATGGGAGTCCACTGTTATAGTCTTTGTTGTAACAAGAATTTTGTTCTAACCATGTCTGTTGTAATGGGAGTCCACTGTTATAGTCTTTGTTGTAACAAGAATTTTGTTCTAACCATGTCTGTTATAATGGGAGTCCACTGTTATAGTCTTTGTTGTAACAAGAATTTTGTTCTAACCATGTCTGTTGTAATGGGAGTCCACTGTTATAGTCTTTGTTGTAACAAGAATTTTGTTCTAACCATGTCTGTTGTAATGGGAGTCCACTGTTATAGTCTTTGTTGTAACAAGAATTTTGTTCTAACCATGTCTGTTATAATGGGAGTCCACTGTTATAGTCTTTGTTGTAACAAGAATTTTGTTCTAACCATGTCTGTTGTAATGGGAGTCCACTGTTATAGTCTTTGTTGTAACAAGAATTTTGTTCTAACCATGTCTGTTATAATGGGAGTCCACTGTTATAGTCTTTGTTGTAACAAGAATTTTGTTCTACCCATGTTTGTTGTAATGGGAGTGCACTGTAATAGTCTTGCCTTTCTGCTATTAAAAACTGATGTGCCTGTACCTTTGACTCCCCATACACACAAATAAAAAGGTAGATTTTTCTACTGTGTTGAACTAATGGTGTTTTTCTCTTCTCCCTGTATTCCTCTTTAATGATGGACAGGTGGAAGAGGGAAAAGTGACTGTGTTCGATGCTGAACTGAGGAAGCAGCTGGCCCTGAGCACGGCGGACCTGAGGTTCGCAGACTTTCTCATCAAGCACGTGTCAGAGCACAGTGCGGATGTCTTCCTAGACGGGACAGGTGAAGCAGCATGATTTTCGGTTGCAAGTTTTGTCAGCAATATCCTCCGTAGCTTAAATGTGTTGTTTTTATTTTTTATTTTTCATTTTATTTATATCCACATCCTGATAAAAAGCATTTACAAAGAGTACAGGAACTATACATAAAACAATGGAACAATACAGGAAAAATGTGCAACTTATAACAATTTCACTATAGACAAACGCAACATAAAAACAGTTATTTCAGTTTGTGGGGAGATCAACATATAGAGCGTTGGTCTTTCTATGGCTGATCCCAAGTATTATAGCTAAAATAGTTACATTAATGCCATACAAAACACTAGAAAACTATACAACAGAAAGCACAAAATTCATATAAGATGGCATCAAAGTGAGGTGCTTATACACTGAATAAAACTTGAAATTAATAGTATATCTTTATGAACAAGAAATAATTTGTGACTTCGTTTGAATATTGAAAGTCTATGAGACAACTTTATTACATTTGTTACACTTCCAAGTCATTAATGATCAAAAGATTTCACTTTTAGTCATATATATATATATATATATATATATATATCAAAGTAGGTGTGTGTAGTATTTTTACATGATGTTTTAACAACTGCAACAACAATGAAACATATCAAATCAGCAACTATTGACAAAATGCAGGGAAAATTTTTAGAGACGCCAAACCAGGCGTTCTCTGTAGGGGAGGCAGAAGGAGGCCTTCCTTTGTAAGAGAAGGAAGCGCCATGTGTGAGACCTTCCTTCTCTTTTATTTTTCCCCTCTTTTTTTTTTAGTCAAGCAGCTCAATGATTCTCAGATTAGAGGCTTTGGCTCCAATTTCCTCGAAGACTTTGAGCGCGACATGACTTGGGATTGCCGCCATATGTTGAAACTGGTGTCACTTGGCCAAGACAGGCATGACTCAGCCGAGAGTTTGGGAGCACCCATGCAACTTGTGTCATGAGTCACCCAAGTGGGACAAAAAATAGGAAATAAAAAGCTTTAAAAGAAATAAAAATACGAGAAAAAAAAACCACAGAACCCTTAAGTGATAGGATCACAGAAATGACAAGTGCTTGGTTTCTATAATAAGACTCTGTTTATGGTATGAAGGAAAAAAGTAATCACCATCATAACGGACAGAAATGTCTGTTGCAGCCATGCTATGTCAAGAAAAAACAGACATACAAACTAACAAAAAAAAAAACAATCACCAGGGAGTGCATGCTATACCCTTGAGTTTTCTGGTATCAAATTTGCATTGGGCAAAACTGACAAAAATTTTACATCCCCAGTTGCTCAATTATGCCATCTTCCATATATGTTGTTATGATTGTGTAGACTAGTGTGATTGAAACAAAAGGAAAACAAGTTTGTTTTTATTACATATACAAAAACAATGACAATGTGGATATACATGTACCAGACTTTTTAAAGGCACTCAGTCGTGGCGAGTGGTTTGTGCGGCACGGAGACGAACGCAACACGCTGCCTCCCCCATTCTGTATCAAATGTAGTGACCCCGAATGAGAATAGCACTGGCTCAATGGGTCAGCGAACAAAACGCGTAGGCTACAAGAGCGCTCTCTGTGCTAATCTCCTAACCCAAAATGGCTGTCCGAGCGAGCCACGTGAGCTTCCGAATGGACGCACACACTCAGTGCGCATGCGCATGAAGAGAGGCCAAAAGAGCCACGCGTCTTCTGGCCTCTCTCCTCCAATCACCGCAGCTCGCGGTGACAATATTTGTGTATGATGCGTACACACACATGCACACACACACACACACACGCGTCTTCTAGCCTCTCTCCTCCAATCACCGCAGCTCGCGGTGACAATGTTTGTGTATGATGCATACACACACATGCACACACACACACGTGTCTCAG
Organism: Diadema antillarum; assembly: GCF_040938485.1. Taxonomy (NCBI): domain Eukaryota; kingdom Metazoa; phylum Echinodermata; class Echinoidea; order Diadematoida; family Diadematidae; genus Diadema; species Diadema antillarum. Next base: position 450,901 of record NW_027271288.1, on the reverse strand, counting down.
TGGCAGCATTGTCCCACACGTTTATGGATATAGCACCGAGTCTGGCATTGCGCAATTGCATGCACAAACTTCGGTCGTTCGGAGTTTACGTACCATTAGGGATGGCGATCGGCTGCCTTTAAATCTTTTTGATAACAAGACATGTCGTAGGAATATGCACATTTCAAGGTTTTCACTGTTTCATTCTAAAGGGTAGTCTGTCATGCATGTTATATGCTGACTTAGAACTGCCATCTGACTTGAAATAATTGTAAAATTCATTTCATTGTCATATTTATATGTGAAGTTTTGATTATGCTGTAGAGATGTGATTTGTATTTTTCATAGTCTGGCATTGAGATATAACAGATAATTGATAACATACATTGTGGCTATGGGCACGTCAAACTTCTCTTCTGTTACTGTGAGAAGAGACAGACAATTATTGCCAAGCAGCTGCTCCTGGACTGAACGTTCTCCATCGCTTGACCAACACTTTGTTGTTATTGTTCATTTTTACATTGGTCATTGATCATTTAAGCTTTATTCAAGGGAATGACCTCTATTTCTTACTTTCTGTATATTTTGATTCAAATAACATTTTTGCCTTTGATACTTCAATCAGAGAGAAGTAAAAGAATGTGACAATGTGCAATTTCTTTTATGTGATTCACGATATAAACCATGGAATGTCATTGTTAATCTGTTGATTGACATTTGTAGTAACTGTTTCATACATTACCCAGAGTTATTTACGTTTATAATATATGATTTTTTTTGTGTGTGTTTCTGCTCTGCCTGATTTTGCTCTAGGCTGGGAGGGTAGTGACGAGTGGATCAGAGCCCAGTTCAAGCTGTACCTCCTCTCCCTTCTGTCCACCTGCACTAGTATCGGTAAGTGGGGATCAGCGGGAACCCCAACCCACTCCTGTATCGCCACTCTCAAGAGAGCATCAATATTACAAGTAGATTTGTATAGGCAAGATGTGCATTTAATATGGTGCTGTCCTGAAAACTTATCATTAGCTGAAAAGTGAATGTGGTCCAGTGAACAAGGTAAATGCTGCTATGATAAACTGCAATAAACTTCAGGATTGAAGAGAGCATTGAGTCCAGGAGGAGAAGATACTGGCAAATACTCATGAGCATGTAAGACATGTCACTGCACGTTCATTTTTTGTGAATTTCACGAGTCGTCAGATATTCGCAAATTGACAACTCTTGCCGTATCGTCGTGTGCCACGGGAGAACAACAGGACCGCACGCGATTCAAGGAAGGTGTGCCCTGGAGAATGGCAGAGCACTGGGGAGGCCCATATGTATAACATGCACCTCGTGTGTGTTTGCATCGTTCTCCCAGGCACACCTTTATTGAATTGCGCATGTTCGTGTCGTTCTGCGGACGCACAGCAATATGTCATACAAATGCTTTGCACATCAAGTCCAAGGTGGGAAATTGCTGATTTCTCATGAAACTTGACCATGCAGTCAACCTCAGCTATAAAGTTAACAATGCACAAGTCTAGAAATTGGCTAAGTTGAAGAAAAGCGCTGCCCTGGATGGATCTACCCATTCTATTGTGTAAAAGGGAAATTCACATAAAGCAAAGGAATTTCTCTGGTCCCTTTTGATTTGACTAAAGCGGGGTGGACTGTACTGTAAAGGTGGACATTTTTGCCCATTTTGCGCAACCAGAATCTAGCGTAAAAATGAAAGTACAGAAATATTTTTGTGCGCCGTATGTACCGGTAATTCTTGTCCTGATTCTTCAGAATTGAAAGCACGCAAAATTCATTTTACCCAGCAGAGTGCGAAAAATCACTCACGCAAAAATATCTGCTTTTACAGTACTACTTTCCCTGTGTGGCTCATACACTGTAGAAAAGGAAATTTTGTGAGACTCAAAACTTGTCCAAATGTAAAAGTGTGCAAATATTTTCCATGTTGTCATTGTTCTTTTAAAGATATTTGTAGTTTCTTTACGTTTGCTAATCCTGTAGCATGATATGTGAACCGTTTTTTTTATGAGCTACTTTTTACCGAAATTATGTGCTGCCAAAGCCCTTTATACCCACCTTGCTTTGCCAGCAGTGAGCTCTTTGAAGTGCATGCTCAATATGACTGTCTGCAACATGTAAGCGGGACAAATTAACTGTGCAAACATTTCCACTTTAACAGTATTCCATTCCTCAAAATTTCATTGTTCATGCTTGGTCCTCATTGTATTCCCTCTTGGCAGGCACCTACACACAGAGTGAGATAGGTGACTTCAATGAATGCTTCGTCCATGCCTGGAAGACCACGCATAACTTCAGGATGTGGAACAGCAAAGTGCATGATGGGATTGACAAGATTCACACTGGGTAAGGCCTGTGCCAAGGTTTGTGTATTTTATGTACCACTGGATGTCCTTGACATGTTACTTTGTTATTTTGTTGTAGGGTCCCCAAGAATAACAGTGTATAGACCATTGATGAGGCTGCCCTGAGTAAAGAATAGTGAATAAATAAATAGATAGATAGATAAATAGATAAATAAGTAAATAAATAAATAAATAAATAAATAAATAAATAAATAAATAAATAAATAAATAAATAAATAAATAAATAAATAAATAAATGTGCTAAGGGATATTTGCAGTAGAGATCTGGCTCACTGAAGTGCACTTAAGTGGGGACATGATATTTATATTTCAAAGGAAGACATTCTTCACATCCAATACTGTAAAACCAGAAATGTTTGCATGCATTTTAATTTTGTGAGTTACATGAGAGCCAAGATTTGCAAAATTAAAATGCAAATAAAAGTTCTTGTCTCACTGCATGGAATGCCAGTAGCAAGTCGCAAAAATTTCATGCTGCTAAAAAGGCCATCAGCTCCAAATACAAAGTTGTATCTTGCTTCACAGTATTTGTCATGGTATATTACAGTAACCTTGCAATAAGGACTTTTAGGGGAAAAACAAAAAAACATGATGTGCTGTGCATAAACCAATGGGAGAGTTTTCAGTAAATGACGTCATCAACACAACACAGCTATAATGGGCATTTAGGCTGCAACCATTTCTACTGCCGTTTGGTGAAAACATGACAATTTGAAAATCAATCAACGACTGCCTTATTTTAATTTTGATTAGGACGAAACTTCTCCTATTCTTCTCACGTGGGTTTTTCTTTCTACATCAAATTGTCTTTAATGTGGTGTGGAATAGTTAGTATTTTAGGACTCTTCACTTTACCATTGGTGACTTTGTTATAAGAGTCTACTTAGTGTGTGCTGGACACCATCTGGAATATAAATTGCCATACACCCAATAAATGTGTAAAAGTGAAAAATTACCTCAGAGCCTATGAGTCTAAAGCAGCACAGTTCTTGGAACATATGACTCAGATAAGAGTTGTGAAAAGTCATCTCTGTGGAAAAAAAAAAACAGTAACAAAACTATATAGTGGTACATGTAGATGTGACCTTGCAAATATTAAGAATCATCCTGTGTGGTATCCGTCTGGGCATTTTCTGAATGACCATTGTGGTCATCGTACAGGTTTCATAATCTGCTGTATTCGTAGGCATGGAAACGTCAAAGGCATTATGATTATTTATGTCAATGTAGCCATGCCAATATGTTCACTTCATTGGCTTATTCCCCTCAAGTTCAGTTCTGTACCAAGAACAAAACTGAGAGCCCACTAGCTCACATTGTAGCTTCTGATTTTTTGATGCCATAGTACAACCGAATCACACTGTATGAAAACTGCCCAAATACTGTTGTGTTGGCTGACTATGAAGTCTTGTTTGAGAGTTTTAATGTCCAATATACATTGTATGTATTCTCCCCTTATTCTATCGTAGGCATCCTTTCCATGGCCACATCAGTGTTAGTGACATGAAGATCAGATTACAGAGGTAAGTATTTCTCCTATTTTCTTGTCTACAATATGTGATTCAAAATGTTTGAGAAAAATAATGCAATTTGATATGGAAGTGATAGCTCCCTATTAATGTCGTTTGCATATGGTTTGTACTGCTGCATAGGGGATAGAACCAAATCATTACTGTCGCTCAAGTATTGTGCGCAGTTTGTACTTCAGTGTATGCATTCTCATTATGAATTTGAGGCCATTCTTTTCAGGGGCAAGGCAAGGGGTAAACATCTTTGTATCCATCTATCATACTTACTTCCTTAATTTTTGTCTTCTGTCCTTTTTGGGGTGTTTTTGTCAAAGTATTTTGCTTTCTACTTTGTTACTTTGTGTCATGTAGTCTGATGTTTCACCGCAGTATCATCATCAATACGCAATCATATTGTGGATTCATTGTTATAATACATTGGTCATTCCACTGCTTCTTTCACATCTGTACAGTGTCAAAGTTTGGTGACCTTTCATAATCACTTTTAAATACCCCCCACCCACTGTAGTGTCATGCAAACCACAGACAGGGGCAAGAGGATAAACCACGCACTCAACCGCACAGGGACGGCTGTGATGCACACGGGGAAAGTCGTCGGAGACGCTCTCACCAGCGCCAAGTCGGCTGTGTCGTCATGGCTTTACGGACTGGCCAATGAGTGGAAGGAGGAGGGTTGATGTGTAGCTCATGGCCACGAACTATATGGGATGACTATACAGATTATCAGGCCATGTGGTCATTAGGTCATTTTTGTTTATTTCTACTAGTAAACCCTTTCATTCTCTGAAAAGTGGTTATATCATAATTATGTGTATATATATATGTTTATGTATATCAGATCTATGTGGCCATTCAGTCTTAAGCCTTCCTTTCTTACCTTCTGTTATTCATCAACAAAATGTGTTCTCTTTTCTCGAGTGTGAAAAGCTGCGAATTGTAGTGATGGTGAACGAATGATTTTTGACATTTGATAATGAAAAAATTGCTAGAATTACCGTGCACCATAGCGATGAATCAGCTACAGTGTACTGTGCGAGCTTAAATCATCCCCTGCCAGGAATCTGGCTGGAAGATGCAGTCATAAATGCATATAAGAGAAGAGACTGATCAAGCAGAAACCACAAGCAAGAAGAAGACATGCGTGATGCATTGTCAATGAGTTCCTGAATATAACTGAAACTTTATGGTTAGCTTCCTTCTTTAACAAAGCATAATGGAAACTAATGCTGCATTGACTCCATGTTTCCGGCCGCCACGGTAGTCACATTTCAGGAATGAGTTGGACGTGAGACAATGCAAGGAGGAGGGGGAGGAGGGGGAAGAGGGGGTGGGAGAGGAGGGGAAGGGGAGGAGGAGGATGGGATTTACAAATGTGGCAGGCTGTGATTGCCGTGGATGCCGTGCCCTGATTTTTAAATAGTCAAAAAATTTGCCACTGTCAGCAGGCACTGTGCTGCATGAGTAGCTTTGTAGGCCCTATCAACATAAAATGGGGTGAATGCAACAGAATGTGACAAAACTTGAAGGGATGCCTCAGAGAATATTGTGAAGTGTAGCCTGATAAGATGCCTTGAAGACAGCATCTGATAGCTACATGTTAACTAGAGTGAGGACCGGAATGAACAAGAGTATGATGCGGAAGGTGGGAGGAGGAGAATATCCCACATGCCACTTACCCACGGCGCACACCGTTTCGGGCAAACGGGGCTGCCATGGCTGCCAGGAACATGGTGTAAAATGTAGCATTAGGATAGCACACAAACTGCAAGGGAAGGCAAATAATATTTCATCAAACCATCAAGTCATTTGTTAATATTTCGTTGTTACCATGTTAACTTCAGACTGCTTCAGAAAAATTGAGGAAACAAAGGAGTACTGCTAAAATTAGACATCATGAGGTCAAAGGTTATTAAAATTGTCGTAAAGGCCGTAGTCTTTTATTGTCAACCAGAGAGCAGTTTTTGGAATCATTCGTGTCACAGTTCAAGAATTTTGTCTCCTGTTAAATGTTGTTTTGAGGGAATGAATCAGAAGATGTTAAGGACTTGATATCAACAAAATGAAATTCCAAATGTTTTTTATTACATAAATAAATGTCTCTTTACAAGCAAGGACAAAGTTATCTCAGAAAGTATGAGGTACCATAGAGCTTCATCTGCTAAGTGAGGTCAGAGTGCACTATTTGCATAAGATTAATGTTAGCTCATTCATTTGTACAATGTAGCTTTACAATTTCTATCCATATCAAAGCAATTCAAAAGTTTCTGCTTAAAACATTTTTAAAGTGTTACTCAAGAAGCATTTTTTTTTTCAAATGTAATCAAGCATACTTTAATAGTAAAAGACAAATCACATGCTTTTTCTTTTTGAATGGGTCTGGCATTGGTCATAGGTTGATATCAGAGACAGATTCTGAAGTTTTTGCTACCATATTAGAAATATTTGAGAATGATACAATAATTAACAATTCACAATAAGATTGTAAGTAGATACAATTCTGCTTTTTTGCAGTGATTTTAATAGCTGTATTTGATAGAATTCTGCCAAAAAAGGGTATGAATCAGAGGGATAGGAATTTGAGAATTGCATTTACTAGCAAGTAAATTAAATCCCAAGAAGCACTTGTAGATACATGTACATACTGTGTATTAAAAGGAGACTTATTGCAGTGGTTAACATGACACAGAAAACATATCCTGTGATTTAGATATATTACAAAAAAAAAAAGATTTTGATACATTTGTTTGAAATTACCTTTTTTCTCTTGAAGTGCCAAAGTGTAACTCCTAACTAGCTCATCTACAATGATTTTACCGGTTTGGCTGCAGACAAAAGCAACAACTCATTTCAGTCACAGCTAGAGCTGGCGCACAATATTCAAGGATTTCGTATTGCCCAGAGCAAGAGCACTTTAATAACAATGAGCCGCTGTTATTTTCATTCATTTTTTCTTAGAATTTTCAAGCATCACTGATTTTTTGTATGCATTTTTACTACTGCTACATAAAATACAATACTCTTTTTCAGCAATTTCCCCTACAAATGGTTCAGTAAGTTTTGCATGCACTTGTACGTTCACCCATGTAAGAGACGTAATTCTTTATTAAACTTTACAGTAAGTTGCATAAGCATATTTTCCTTACCTAGAAGACGGGGGAAAAAAATCTTAATCTTATTGTGCATTCATAAAGGCACACTAGCAGATAAGCCGAGATATTGTACTGTGTGTGGCCAAACTAAGAGAAAGGAAAAATCCAGTTACTCCCACAAAAAACAAAAACAAAAACACAATATCACCATTTCATCACATGAGTCCAGTTAAAAATTTGCAACCTTTATGCACAAACGCACACCCTTGGACAGTCTGTGCGTGAATCCAGAACGTCAAGTGGTGTATTAAACAGAGAGGAACATTTTGTTCCCTGTAGTAAGTCTTATCAATACTTCTTTGAATAGTTTAATGAGTAGTTTACATTTTGTGCACTCACAAGTGGCATGTTATTTTGCCCCTAATTTTCATGATCAGATATTATAAAATGGGTTCAAGAATGTAGCCAATTGGAAGCGCTGAAATGAGTCACGTGTGCGTGCATTATTTTCTTCAGGTAAGCACTAAGAAGAGTCTCTCTTCCACCTCCCTGGCCTGACGTACGTCACAATGTTTTACACTAGCAGTGCGCACTCAATCAGTTGTTACAAGTGCGTCACGCGCTACTATACGCGCTGTCAATCCTGTAAACAACTTCTAGTTCGGGCCGCGGGCTGCCACAACAGCCGGCGGCCTTTCTTGTGCATAACAGTACGTGGTGTACGTATACTCTTATACATACGTACAGTACTAGGTGAGTGTGCAGGATTTCCGAGTGCGACGTGCGTAAATGTTTGGGACGAACATCTTCGGACATCTTGACTTTTGAGCGAGTGCTACATGTAGCTGACTGGTATTGACCCACAAAGGTACGTGAATAATGCTGTTAGTTTTCGACCCATTTTATAAAACTAATGATGCACAGGATTATTTCGTGGCGTTAGTGATGCGCCTCGTGCATGTCGCACCATTGTCAATACTCTCGAGCGCGCCGCACCTTCACTAACACACTCTATCCTGTGCATCATTAGTATATTAGCGCACCATTGTGAAATGTATGGCTAGTGACAGGCTATAATTATGGAGTTGGACATGCTTAAACATTGGTCCTTGCATAGTGGTTGTGTTAGGGGAACATTGGAGGCATACCCTATTGTGTGTGTTCATTTCAGTGTGTGCTGAGCAATTGTACATTAATAGGCATGGCATGTGATTTCACTGGGGACTGCTTTTGTTACAGTCTGTACACAAAAGCCAAATTGTTTGTCAGATATAGCTGTATGTGGGATGATCAGTTTCACACTCTTTTCTCTCTGTCCTCTTCAGAACAAGCAAGTTTAGAAAACTCTAGTGACTGGTATAGGTTATCCATTGTTTACTTCCCACTGTCTAAACTAAATACTTAATGTGTCATTAGACTTATGTTTTGCAGGCATGACATTTCCTGGATTGGGACTTGCCACACAATTTTTATTTTTGGTTTCATACATATGCAGCTGAGAAGCAGAGTGATGGAATGGAAATGACATATCCCTTTTTAAACATATCAAATGAGTGAATTCCTGCCTCAAAGACATTGTATGTGCAATTTTGTTGTTGGAGGCTATATCTGGGCTGATTATTTACCTGTTCCGTACGGGAACCTGGTGGCCTGTGTATTAGGTCTATGGGCATTTCAGAATTCAGTATGGAACGGGTTGATATACAACATATCAGTTGATGTGCATTTTGGTTGCAGGAGGTCATACACTGTATTTGGATTTGTTGCTATTATCAGGGATCTCAGGTGACTGCTGAAATTTGCAGAACTTCAAGTATCATGATATATGTGGTATATAGTATTGGCTCACAAAACTACAGTGATACATGTACGTAAATGCACATGTAATGACACACACATACATGCACACACATAGGACATGCACTGAGAGTATTACAGCAGTTTGTGATTACACCCCTTTGTAGTACTGTTCATCTACTGTTTGATCCATACAATTTATATGGAAGTGTATTCCATCGATCTTAAAAATTCATGCCCAGTTGAGGACGAAAAAAAACAAAACAACAACAAACAAACATACAAGAAGAATATAACGTAACACCACTGGATACACAAGAATGAATGTGTCATTAATTAGTTGAAATAATTTACTTTTTCAGAGGGGGAAAAATTTGACTGGTCCAAGAGTGAAAGAGTATTTTCTTAAATCACAAGGACTTTAATGCTCGCTAAATTTACTTCTTTCTGGTCAATTTCCTGTATACTCTACACAGCAGTAGTTTGATATTTAGAATGCATTATTGGACTTGCTTGATCTGTATTTTCTTTTTGTTATTTCCCCTTTTGAGTGACAGTTTAGTTGACTTGTGTTTTGGCTTTCCTTGATTCGTTTCAAAGAAGAAAAAGAAACACAAATTCCTTGTTTGTTTGTTTTTCCGAACCATAGTTTGGTGGATTTTTGCTAGAACTACAAAGACTGTATATGTATATCTATGAAAAAAAAAAAAAGAAGAGCAGTACTCTCAGAAATTAAACATAAAGGTGTGTAGTGGAATTACTAGCCTCTGTGCACATTTCACATTCACATAATTTTGCTGTGATAATTCCATGTAAAGAAATTTTTAAAATGTTTGTTGAGTATCTCATACAGTCTGAAACATTCTTGGGTTGTTGTTTTTTTTGTACATCTGTTTTTTTTTTTCTTTTGGTATATTCATACTCTTCTTAATCATTTGCACTGTGAAGGTTAAAAAGAAAATAGCATCCTTGATGATGTCATAATGCCCCATTTCATATTGCGATTAACCGCTCAATGTGATTGGTTATCAGGCAAATGTGAGTCTAGTGTGCAGCTATCCTTGGGTACATGTACGATATTCTTCAGTCAGTTTGCAGAATTTTGTCATGACCATGCACCTGTATACCTTGGAGAGATTGAGTGTGTCAATCAAAGACCAAGTGGAAAGCTTTTTCTTGTTGTCAGTAATATAAATCATCAGGGCTTGACGTGAGTGTTGGCCAGGGGCCACTGTAAAATTGAAGTCTGGCCACTAAATATCCAAAAAGGTTATCTTTTGGTGGCCCAACTGGAAAACTCAAGATTGAAAATGGATGGTTGTGTTTCTTTCTATTTTTGTGAGGATACTTTTTTTTTTGACCACCAAAATTTGACATTTTAGATTATCAATGGCCCAAATGATCCACAAGAGAAAAAACCTAAGTGTTGAGCCCCATATATATATATAATTTATTATACATTTATATGCATGTTTTGTTTTATGGCTAATGAATTATGCAAATTTATTGACTTTCAGCATTTAATTTCCAATAATTTACAGCATGTTTGTAGAGTCTTTCATGCAGAATATTATTTTGATTTGCATAATTTGTTCTCATTACGTTGTGATGATATAAAGATATAGACATTTACACCTTTTTTAAACCACTGTTTTGCACATTCTGAGAACCAAATAATGGGATTATTTGCTGCATTGTGAAGATTTTTGACAGTATCTGGTGGGTCGTTTTTCTTTCCGAAGTCTCGGTATTTCTTTTTTTCTTGTTAGTGCAGCTTCAAATGTTGATATTTGTCCTGCTTTTGTACTTTACTATGCTATATCTTTCTCTTAGAAATGATACTCATGGATGTATTTTACAGATAATCACTGTGTGTGTCATGGAATGAGATCTCTTGGCGTAAGTTTTTTCTTTCTATTTTTTTAGCACACTGTGTACTGTATACTTTACAGATATTCATATATGAATTATGTTACTGTATTACTGTACTTTTGTTATAAAAATTTATAAGATTTTGTAAGATTCAAGATTACCCATATACAATGTATTGTGTATCATTATATCATTGTATACCAACACACCCGATGTGTTGAAATGTCATTCACGTTTTCTTTGTATTCGACATCTTGTCAAATGTACTTTGATATGTGTAATCCTTGCTGAATGCATATTGTGCATACATGTAAGTCCATACACATTTGTTTATTTGTGCATGAGTTACTTCAGTTTACAACAGTTTAATTTAGCTTACAGGACAATGGCTAGTTTGAAGCTGTAGAAGATATCAATATTCTAGTGTTTATTTTTAGAAGGTGTGAAGTGTTTTCATCAGTGATAAGTTCAATTGTCTAAATATGAGAACACTTGGGAATTATATTTTGTATGTGACTTGATACATCATTACTGGAGTAACATTGCACCCTAAGAAGGGCTGGTATAACTTTGTAATCCACTATTTTCGTCCTGTGAATGTAGAATAATTCGCAGTGTTGAATTCGCAGTGTTAAAATTTTCACAAATTTTGCTTTCTGTGAAACTAAAATGAAAAATACTTTAAGGTAGTATTGAAATGTATGTATATAAATACTTGCATTGAAGTGAGTGAAGTTCACTGAAATTGGACCAGCACTAGAAATTAATTGCACAGAAGTTTCCAGTAATTGCTGTTTATTTTCTACACCCCTCTGTTTTCTAATATGTGGGAAGCACATAAAAACCCAGCATACACACATAGGCATTTAAATGTTCGTAAATTAACAATACACGTGAAAGGGTTTGATGAGAAACGTGAAAATAAAAAGAGTGGATCTTCAGAGCTCATTTTAGTTGTAGAAGTTTTTGTCATTACCAGGGCAATCTGTCAACCAGTCTATATTCGTCAGAGAATTAGTGATTCCTAGTCCACCATTATTTCATATCCTGCACGTGTTTTCCACTTGTAACAGTGATGAGCAGACTTCTTTAGCTCCATGTTACACCCTTACTTCTTTTCCATGTCATGATCAACAATGGTGGCTTTGTCTCTATAGGACATGGTTTGGTTTGATTCCCTTTTTTGTTCTTTTTATTTTAGTCTTCCTAGTGTAATCATGTGCAATAAATTATGGGTTTTGCCTAGCAAATGTATCTTAAAAGCACAACTATTATAAGCTCATGTGTTTGTATCTCACTTTTGTCAAGATTGTGCTAATGACAGTGATGGAGTGATGCATACAAGTGGTGATGAATGCTGTTTATAAGAGAAGGAGAGCATTCAAATCTTTAGAACATGTAAGAAGAGAGAGATTGACCTGCAGGGAATGTATTTTAATTTTGAATAACAATTACATATGAAAACAGGTGAAATTCAGTTCAAATTGTACAGAATTTGTGAGCCCTGCAATATAACAATAAACTGCTCTATCTTGGGAACTTAATAGTACCAACATGGTCGAGTGATGGTAATCTTGTCAATGTGACTAAAAATCCCCTTCTCATTAGTATACAATTTGACTAAAATATACTGTACTGAAGATTTTTTTTCCACATCATCCAAACTATGCTGCCATACTACCTGTGGGAGAATAAAATGAAAATATGCAAGTTCATGTTTAGAAAGTGCTCCCTTTTTCAATAATGATAATCACACACAAAAAAGATGAATGATGATAATGATAATGACAGCAGTAATGATCATCATCACCATCATCATCTAGAGTCATACAATAAAACTAAATATCTTCACCATGAAATCGTCACAATAAGGTCGGGCAAATAAAAGGGTGTTCACAATGTGTATTTCCCTTCCACTGTGATGGAAAAGAAAAGGGAGAACATAAATGATGAAGGAGAAGAAGAAAAGGAAAGACAAGTGCCATTCTTTCTGGGTGCACATCACGAGTTTGACACTCGCCAATCATAATTATAGCCCATGAATCATACAGCCCATGAGTTTGACACTAAGCAAACAAGGCCCACAAGTTTCAACACTTGGCAAACAATGCCCACAGAGTTCAGCAATAATCAAACAAGGCATATGAGACCGACACACTAAGCACCATGATGTAATAATGTTTAGCAAGTCGATCTCATGAACTGTGTTCACCTAGTGTCAAACTTGTGGGCCTGTTTGCTGAGTGTCTAACATGTGGGCCATGTTTGCCTATAGTGTCGAACTCGTAGGCCTTTATTTGCCTAGTGTTGAACTCATGAGGTGTATGACGCATGGGCTGTATATGACTCATGGGCCTTTTTTTTTCACTGTCAAACTCCTGGGCCATATGACTCTTGTGTGTCTGTGTCATGGGATGACCCCTTCTTTCCCCAATATTGACACCTGGGTCGAGAAGGGCATACTGGGGAGAGTATCTTGTCCAAGGAATGGGATTGCTGCACATGTATTTTTTCTCTCCGGCAGGATTCGAACTCATAGGATCACCTGCTTTTCAGAATCCGGGGCCTTTTTTTATAGCCACAAACAAAATGAATGGACAGTTGAAGAGGAATTCCTCGCCAGTTAAAAGACACAGTCTGAAAAGAAAGTGAAATGTTATAAGCAGAACAGTGAAATTTAATCAAAGTCAGATAAAAGTTAGGCCAGTTTCACAAATTTATTTCATTTCATTCATTTTCATTTATTTTATTGTCCATAAAATGGAAACTCTGTTATGAATCAAGTGGTATACATAAATATACATACATAGAGCACACATTTCAAAATGAAACACAGAAGATAACAACACACATGTCATTAATTGATATATGAATAACACAGAAAAACTTAACACTCAATAACAAAAAATACATCCCCAACATCAAATATTGCACCTGTTTCTTCTAAAGCCCACATGTATAAACTAAATGAATATAAACCAATACATCCAGCAATACATTTACTTACATACTAGTGGTACCTATATAATATTTCATCATATGTGTTTGTTTTACAAAAATATGCAAATCTGCATTGTATGAATATATATGTGTATAGAATACCAATACCTGGTACCTTTCACCCCCATAAATAAATTCCAAAAACAATAAAATTAACATTGAATCACAATGACCCCTCAGATCTAGTAGGTACATTTGTATGTGAATATTGTCAAAGCTGGTTGACCAAGACTTACCCGTAGGATGCTTTGTCAGATGATAAATTATGTAATGACACTAAAATGACAATAAACAGTGATAATTTTATCAATTATAGTTGTTTGGGGTCTTGGCCTGATTTATCGTCTTTGTCGATAGGCAGTCTAGGCTCACACTTTGTGAATTCCACCTAGCAATGTATTTTCTCGTAAAGAGAAAATCTAGATGAAAATAAACAAACAGCAATTAAACTGCAGCAAATGTGAACAAAAATGATGTCATAAAAGTTACTTAACTGATTTCATATTTTCACAAAACAAGGAATTAGTCACAATCACGCACATTATGCCTATTCATTTCCTTTCCCCCTCTCTATATTTACTTTTTTATTCATTACAATGTATAACAGTGAACATTACACAGGATGAACGATAAAAATAGCAGCATCTATTGGCCTTTATGGAGTGTTTACGACACAATGATAATTTCAAAGCGAGGATATTATCTATTATTGCAACATATACTGAGTAATCATCTTCAAAGTACAATACGACAGTCGAAGTTATAAACTATTCACAAGGGGGGAGGGTCCAGGGAAGGGCGAGTGAAAGGAGTCGTTCAAATAATTTATACTCTTTTATACCCCACCCCCCCACCCAAGTCACGGAGATCTTAAAACCATAGCTGATTTATTCACTTTCAAATGATATGCTATAGTAAAACAGTGGAACTAGTAGAAGTGTCTAGTGCAATGTCGATACCTGAAAATATTTGATTATAGACGCCTCTAATTAAATATAATCGACGGGGTGTCGAAAGAAAGCGGGAAAAATACTCCGTACTAAAATCAAGCGTCAGTGCACATGAAATGTTGAGAGAAATAGAGAAAGCGAGAGATGATCAAGAGTGGTGGAAAGATTAAAAAGAAAGAGTAAAATATTAAGAGTTCTATGGTAAAATTTTGATCGAAATCAGATGAAAAATAGAGAAGGTATGACATTTTGAAGTTTCGCTAATTTTTGAGGAAACAGTTCTTGAACAATCAATATGAATATGCAAATGGAAAATGAGCAAGCCACCCCCCCCCCCAACAACTTGCCAGTTTGCACATAAAATTTTGAAATTTCCAGTTTTTCATTCAAACACAATTACACCCGAGGCTCAACTCCTGATATACGTGTATCTAACTGATCACTGTTCTGAAGTTATTCAACCAGGAATAACATCATGTTTCAGACTTCAATGACGAAAACATTGAATTTTTGTCATTTTTTTTTTTACACGATCAATGGAAAATTGTGAGGTCATGACATGGTCAGCTCACTCATTTGCATATTCATATCCACTGTACAAGAACTGTTTTAGCAGAAATTAGGAAAACTTTAAAATTTCAAAATCTCCTTATTTTTTCATCCGATTTCAGTCAGAATTCTACCACTGAACTCATAAGACTTTACTGTTTTTCATCAGACTAACTTTGGACTGGATTTCCCCTTTTAAAAATGACATTCCGTCGCTCGGTAATTATAACATAGTTATACAAAAAAAAAAAAATGGGCTTCAGAATCTCTGTAATCTGATTGGTCAAATATCATGCATTGATTTTTATCCACATTATAAGCCGCGAGCCCGCTACACAAAAAACAACCAAAAAATCCGGAAGCATTCTTTCTTTCGTTTCTTCCTTGCGCATGCGCAATTACCACCATCGCACATGTGGCCGGTGGTTGACATGCCGCAGTCTCTCCGTGCTTTGTAAGTTTCCTGTCCGTACACACGCGTGGCGCGGCGCGCAAGAGTAGACGAGCAACGGGTGTGTAAGCGGGTACAGTGTGTAAACCCGTCGCTGAGTGGAAAACTACCACCGGGTCCGGTCCCCCATTCCAGCTGTGTATTTCCCACCCCGAATACAGCAGCATTAATTTTCTACATGCTCACAAGAGCGTCTGCTCGTGAAAGATACGGATTGCAAAGCTTGTGAAATTCATTTTGCTTTAATTACCTAAATCTTATCAGAACAAGGATGGCATACACTTTGCAGCGTGTTCTTATCAGCGACAGTGTATCTCCGAGATGCACAGAAATCTTGAAGGAAAATGGAATTGCTGTGGACAACAAGACAAAATTGAGCAAGGAAGAGTTACTGGCAGAAATCCCGGTGAGTTGGCAGAACCCTACCCTGGGAGCATGCGTGCAGAGCCTCCCAGGCCTGCCCTACAACCATGCTTACGAGACAAGTCGAGCACGCACCAAATCCTGTCGCTCGCATGATCAGCTGTTTTGGGGGAAATCCTCTTGTAAAGGCAAAGCCCTACTGTCACTGGCATGTGGGTAATGTTATTGGCATTGCCCGTTGGCTTTGCCCTGTGTGACTTTAAGGGAGACATGTACATGTCTCTTTCTTTCAAGTTATTCATGCGTGAATTTTCTCCATGTTGATGTCTCTTTCTTTCAAGTTATTCTTGCGTGAATTTTCTCCATCATGCCAATATTCATGGATCATGAATCATGATTAAAAGAAGAAGAACTTCAGAACGACAGAAGCATGATTTATTTATAGAGTAACTGCGGTTAGGCCTATCTGGCATTCCTTCTTGAAACTTTTCTGCAGTTGTGAGTTGAATTTAGTACTAATGATATGTAACGTTCATATTCACTAAAGTTTACATCTGTAATAAAGTGTAACTTGTTAGACGTCTGTTCTGATCACGCTCAGTGGAGTACTGATAATCCACAGGCGCAGCATTAACATTTTAGTCTCCAGAAAGTCGACATGTAAATTTCTGTACTAACGACTAACGTTTTAGTTATACTCGTATAGGTCTAACGTTAGATTAACTTGTTCTGCATTAGATAATATGTTGAAGCGGTTTAAGGCAGGGTTATCACTCAGTTTTGTTATAACTCTGACTCGTCTGAGCTGAGGGGGAGAAGTTGCAGTGATCCTTGATCCTTGATGTAGTAATCCCTTGAAGCAGCTTGTACATGAAGCTATACTGGGATGATGATAAATTGTCTCTGGACCCACTGTCACCCAGGGTTATTTAGGGCCACTGTCTAATGCTACACTGTAAGTTAAAGGACAAGTTCACCTTCATAAACATAAGAATTGAGAGAATGCAGCAATATTAGTAGAACACATCAGTGAAAGTTTGAGGAAAATTGGACAATCGATGCAAAAGTTATGAATTTTTAAAATTTTTGTGTTGGAACCGCTGGATGAGGAGACTACTACAGCTTGTGAGTCATATGCGTACAACAGTATAAAGAAAATGTAAAGAAAATTCAACATATTTTCACTTTTTTCGCATAATAAAAGAGCACTTGACTTGCCTCTTTCTAAAGGCAGGGGGAATAATATTACCCATAACATTTGTTGGTAACGAGTCGGGGGAATGTGTACTTTTTTCAAAAGATGAAATTTTGTGAAATTCTCTTTATATTTTCCTTACATTGTTGTACGCATGTGACATCTAAGTTATTCACACACTGCAGTAGTCTTCTCATCCAGCGGTTACTGCACAAAAACTTCAAAAATTCATAACTTTTGAACGGATTGTCCGATTTTCGTCAAACTTTCAATGATGTGTTCTACTAATATTGCTACATTCTCTCAATCCTTATGTTAATGAAGGTGAACTTGTCCTTTAATGCTGTAGCATATCATTATCACATCTGCGCTGGTTCAAATAAAGTTAAGACGGCCATGACCCCGTACTATGTCTTAATATGTTTCAGAATGGAAAATTGTCTCAATGACGTCGCCTCACTTGTGTAGAAATGAGTTCTAATGTTAGATTACTGGTCTAGTTGTTCAGGGCCATGCAGGTCTGTTAGTTTTGAACTTGAGGTACCTTGGTAGCTAAACTGACACAAATGGTTTGTATACCGGTACAGGGTCCTACCAATTGATGCAAACGAATGCAAACTGATCGATGCAAACTAATGCAAACTGACGCGCAAACTGTATAGTGCAAACCCAGTGAGTCAATGCAAACTACTAATTAATGCAAACTAACGCAAAATACTAATTAATGCAAACTAATACAAACCATTAGCAGTGAAAATTAGGGTGAATTACAGTACCTGGACCTGGCTCTTCCTAGGCCACTCTGTACTATCTCTAATTGTCTCGAAACAGACACCAATTATGTAAATCCATCCTATCGAAGAATGACTACTGGTACGTCACGTTTACTTTAGTACTTCAAGCATATAATCTCACCTCAACAGTCAACAATAACTCGGAAAAAATCATTTTATAGAAATATCAAAATCATGGTTTTTTTTTTGACGAAACAGATATTGTTTAGATAATATTTTGCTTTCAAATTAATTCAGAAAATGTAGAACAGAATGGAGCACAGAAATATGGGTTTAATTATGATCGATCATTGAAGGCTGAAATACTAATTAATGCAAACTCAACGCAAACTCCAAGACACAACGCTATCCTAGATGTTGAAAACCACGTATATCGATTACAAATATCAGAAAATGACACTCCCAAACACTATTAAAAATTAATGCAAACTCAATGCAAACTCCAAGACACAACGCTATCCTATGTAAAAACCACTTAGTTTGTATTAAATAGTACCTGGTAATAGTATTTCGGGGTGTCATTTTCCGATATTTAGAATTGAGTTAGGTGGTTTTCTCATACTAAGTCATAGGATAGCGTTGTGTCTTGGAGTTTGCGTCGAGTTTGCATTACCGGTAACTAGTAATTCGGGGTGTCATTTTCCGATATTTGTAATCGATATTGCTTAATTTTCACAAAGAATAGCGTAGTGTCTCAGAGTTTGCGTTGAGTTTGCATTAATTAGTATTTTGACCTTCAATGATCGATCATTAAAGTCCGCGTTTCTGCGCTTCATTCTGTTCTACACTTTCTGAATTTTGAAAGCAAAATAAAATCTAAACGACATCTGTTTGGTCAAAAAATATGAATTTGATGATGTTTCAATAAAATGATTTTCCGAGTTATTGTTGACTGTCGAGGTGAGATGTTTGATATACTGAAGTAAATGTGACGTTAGTCATTCTTTATCTTCGATAGGATGGATTTACTTGATCTAAATCTGTTTTGAGATGACTAAATGGCCTAGGAAGAGCCAGGTCGAGGTGCTGTAATTCACCCTAATTTTCATCGTCAACGGTTTGTATTAGTTTGCATTAATTAGTATTTTGCGTTAGTTTGTGTTAATTAGTAGTTTGCATTGAGTTTGCATTGAGTTTGCATTAGTTTTGCGTCAGTTTGCATTAGTTTGCATCAGTTTGCATTAGTTTGCGTCAATTAGTAGGACCGCCGGTACACATATATATAATAATATAATAACATAATAATAAGGTCTTATTTACCCAGGGTAGCCTCTTCAGCGTTGCCACTGCTCTACCAGAGGGCCCTGCTATTATTATTACCCTAGCGTTGCCAGGTACCCATTTATACACCTGGGTCGAGAGGGACATTGTGGGTAAAAACACCTTGTCCAAGGATGTAAGCACTGGGCGGGATTCGAACTCACGGTCCTCCGTTCGGGAGTCGGGAGTCTTATTCACTATGCCACAGCGCCCCCAGATAAATGTATTATAAACGTGCCTATCCTGACGATCTTCATTCGGCTTCACTTTGATGTCATTACATTAATCCCACTCAGTTTGGGTTGGGTAATCCAGGGCCAGGCCATGCACATCAGTGTTGACCTCAAAGTCAAACTGACTCTGGGTTATACAGTGTACATGTTCAGCTTCTCTATAAACTAAATGTCAATATGATCCAACACACTTTGGCCATCATGAACAATGAAATTATTGCACATGTTACATTTCAGTCCGGGAAACCGATGCAGAGCGCCCATCAAAACACACATGTTTTGATGGGCGCTCTGCATCGGTTGATTAAAACTCGATTTTTGAAAAAAAAAAAACAGATAGGATTTTTTCTTCTTTTCATCATGGATAGTGGACATGTGTGTGTAACAAAAAATCACCGTGCAAAGTTGCGACAATTTATACGTCAGTATGTGAGATGAATAGAAGTGAATAGGGGGCCTCATGAGGCGTTCCCCCCCCCCCCCCCCAGGCCTCATGAGGCGTGGGGGCGGTCCTCATGAGGCGGGGCAGTCCTCGTACGCGGGAGCGGTCCTCATGAGCGGGTTTCCCAGACTGATTTTACAATGCATTTGTGGGTGTGTGTACTGTAATTTAAGTAACAAAAATGTGTACTGGTTAAGTTTGTTTGCACTCCTTGTATGCATGGATGAGGTGCACATTCTGCTAAATTAACAGCGACTGAAGAATTGCCAGGGTATGTTGGACACTTCCTAAACTGTGAGATAATAGACTGTTTTTGTAATTTATTACAATTTATGGATGTTTCTTTTCCAACAACCTATAGCCTAGTAATTAAGGAAGCATTTCATTCACCTGCTCCAGATCTCTCATTAAGTTTCACAGGCAGGAATTCAATTAGCTATAGTTGTTGTTATATAGGTAGGACAAGCCTCTGGCAAGCTTTTTGGTTAGTAATCCCAAAATATGATAGATTACAGGGTGGGGGGGGGGGGGGGGGGTAATTTGATTGTCAGCTGAAGAAACCCGGAAGTGGCACCAGGAGTTGCGCTGAAGGCCTTTTTTTTTTTTCTTGTTAGCTCATAAAACCCAGCTGTTGCCCTCCCCCACCCCCCCCCCCCCCACCCCACTTTTGAAAATGTGGCGCAAGCCATGGATTATACGCAAACTTGTGGTTACCGTACAGCATCATGGTTGTATTTGTCTAGATGTTTTAATGTTTACTAATCATCTGCTTTCATATCATGGCTTTTATCATACCCCCTTTCCTCACCAGAACTATGATGGACTTATCGTGCGATCTGCTACAAAGGTCACGGCTGAGGTCATCCAAGCGGGGACAAGGTTGAAGATCATCGGGAGGGCCGGTACTGGGTGTCGACAACATTGACATATCTGCAGCTACTCGACAGGGTGTCATCGTGATGAAGTATGAGACTTGACTTTAAAGTTGCCTTTAATAATCAGTATTGGAGCCTTTCCATACAAAATACCTCACAAACGGACTTAACTTGTGATTGGTCTGTATCTATAGTCATTTGCAATATGTAATAGAAACAATTATTTCCGTAAGATTGTGCCATGGTAAAAATATCCATGGCAATAATCATAGCATCCTCTGTTAAAAAAGAAAGAAAGAAAAAAGGAAAGCAAACTGTTCTTTGATAAGGACCTTCAGTTCAGTGCTTACAAATGGCAAGTGAAGTCACTCCTGAAACTGCCATGCAGATGGCTTGTGCTGGTTAGGTGTCATTAGTCAAGTTGTCACGTCAGTACATGATCATGTTGGACAGTATTGAAACATGTGGCACACTAAAGAATTAAATTATGATAATGATTTTAGTGTCAGTATCTGGCAGAAATTAATGTCCACATGTTATTCCTCTCCTTTTCTTCACCTGTTGTCTTGTGTCTGTCCAGTACCCCTGGAGGAAATACACTCAGTGCTGCAGAACACACCTGTGCCATGATCTGCTGCTTGTCAAGGTAAGAATCATCTAAGCTTTATCATGAGAGGCAGGTACCATGGTTACAAGGGGATCATTGATGCTCAGTTCGGGTCTAGGGTAATTACCCCCAGGGCAATTACCCCAGACCCTTCCCCTGACCCTAATCCTAATCCTGAACCTAATCCTAACCCTACCCAAACTCTAACTCTAACCCTAAACCTAACTGTAACCCTAGTCTTTACTCTAACCTTATCACTAACCAGTATTTAGCTGGGGGGGGGGGGGGGGTAATTGTCCTCAGAGGGTAATTGCCCTGATATGACTCACTTCTGCTCACTGGTGATTGCCATATTTACAGGCATACAGACAATACAAATTCATATTTTCTTTACACATGTTCAAATCAGGAACTTCAACCTGTTTAGGTTGAGCTGATATTGCTATATGTTTCTCATGTAGACACCAGTCCTGCCCAAGTATACACGCGACTAGTGTTCAACGACAATGAAATACACAATGAAATGATTCAAGTCTTAGATAATGTGGGTAAAGGAAAAAAAGTAAAGAATACACAGCAGGAAGGTAGCAGACTAATGTTATTATATTTTCTTTAAAAAGTTTATAAAAACAATAAGAAATGGAGGCAAGAAATAATGGAAACTTCCACACAACAGTGTGTCACAGTGCAATAATATAATAGGAATGTCACTTACAAAGTGACATTCTTTAGTGTCAGTTAAGACATCTGTGTCATTGAAAATGACTGATTGCAAATTGCGCTCAGCTATGTCCAACTGGTACTGCAGCATTTTGGTATACAGTGGATTTCCCTTTTTGCAACAGTGAGAATTGTACAAAATCATAGGTACACTTCAGGAAGAGAAACGTATAATTTGTCATTGCCTGACTTTAACTCTATTTGTTAGCTTTGGAGAACTTAACAAATCTGCTTTGTGTTGCTTAACCCATGAAGTGCTACAGATTATTAAAAAAAACAACAACAACAACAAAGAGAGGAAGATTAACATTTAGATCATCAGCAGAGTCCCTGCAAGTTAGAAGATTACACAGTCCCAGTGTCTCTCACTCATTGTACTGGCAAAAGAAAACAAGGACAAATGTGAAGGTTAATGGGATTTATTTCAGGCATGCTTTTGTGTAAGAATCATATCTGGTAAGGACTACTTGGCCTCGAATTTTGAGTGTCAGTACCACTGGGTGTGCTGTGGATTAAACCAATATTTGCATTGTCGTCTTATATTTGACGTTGATAGCAATTGTTTACTCATGGGATCAGCAAAATGGGTCAGGACACCAAAGTAGCGTAATGACCGAGAGGTTATTCATACTGTGACATTTTGCTGCAGCATTCACATACCAGCAACATGACTTCGGCATCTTTACCAGAAATGTAGTGCCAAAGAATTACAGTATTGACCGACTCTGGTTCGTTGAGGGCAGCAGACAATTTGTGGCACTGGGCGCAGCCATGAGCTCATTTTGTGGTGTCTTAGCCGACCCCCCCTCCTCTCCCCCACCCCCGGGCAACATGTTTATCGCGTACTTGTAACAAAGGTTTGCGCACTCAGCACGACACGCCCATTGGCTAAAACAGCATGCATCAGTTTTTCATTCCGTGCGCGGAAGGGGGTAGGGGAGAGGAGAGGGGGGGTCAGCTAAGACACCGCGAATGGCGCTGCCCATGCCAAAAATACACATAGCGCGTCACAGAATCGGTCAATACACTATTTATCACATCGTCCTTTAGGCCACTTATTCGTTTGGTTCTGGATTGTAAATTATAACCAAATGTAGCAATTGTAGAGTTTGTACCATGCATGATGTGAATAGTTTAAGTGGCACGGACAATTCTCTTTGTCCCTGAAAGAGATTGTGTGTCAGGGCTTTGGAAGAAATTTTACAGCTTTCAAAGGAGGAAATGTGAGAATTGCAAGTCACTGTGAGATTGGTCTACTGATTCAACACACACTCTAAGTTGCAGATAAGATGCCATAGATTGCTTTATTGTGGGGGGGGGGGGGGGGTACTGTAGTTCCACAGCCCCTGTAGATGGCTGATGAGCCACAGTCTTTGTGTGACCCATTGCCCCCAGTGGACAAATATACTGTAGACAGAATATACTTCACTTATCGTAGTGTATCAACTGCAAAATGATAAGACTTGCATACTAAGCTATACACTAAAGTCAATGATTCACTGATTATAAATTGGAAGGCAGTTTACAATACTGCATGATTGGTATTCCTTGTGTCAAAAAAAAACAAACAAAAACCTGTTTTTGTTGCTTAATATGTTTTATACTTCATGTTTATGCTTATTATGTTGTAAAGGGATTGTTGTGATTCTTACATGAAGTATTCTATCATATCATTCTATCATATCTATCATATCACTTGTTTTTTGTTTAAAATTTTGGATCTGTATTGTTTTGTTTGTCTGTTTTATTTTTTTCAGTTGCACAAATTTTCATTTACTGCATGACGCCTTACAAATTGTATGTGGTCTGTCCTCCATTTCCCACTAATCAGGAGCCTGCCCCAGGCCCACCACACCCTGAAAAATGGCAAGTGGGACAGGAAGGCATTCATGGGCTCGGAGCTCTTCGGCAAGACCCTCGGCATTGTGGGCCTCGGCCGCATCGGCAAGGAGGTGGCTCAGCGCATGCAGTCCTTTGGCATGACGGTAAATGAGAGTGTTTTTCCCCCGACTACTGTGACATCACAGTTAGGCTCTATCAAGGAAATTTAGCTTGTGGCCCTGTCCAATTGAAGCCCTTGTGTGTGAGGCATTTTCAGTCGGAACTATACAATGCAAATGATTTTGATTTATATAGATTCATAATACCCTGATCGCCACTTATCAGGCCAAAATAATATCTAAATGTGTGTCATATATTTTGTAATAGTTTTTTGACTTGTTTCATTCAGATCACTTGGATACACCAGGGGAAAAAAATCCTCACCAAGATTATGTCATTGACATCTGTCAGTAATTACTAAAGTACCAATGTGATTGACAAAAGACATTGTAATTCACCTTCCCTTACTCTGAGCAAAACTTTCATATTTATGTGCAGTGGCATTTGTTAATCATGTTTCAGTAACATGGAAACACATAATTTGTTTCCCATGTGTGACGTAAATTTGAGGCAATTTTGAATCGTTCTGTCTTGAAATCCCTATAATCACACTCTTTTATTGGTAAAAGCCAGGTCACTTGAGTCTAGTCTGGCATTTGGAATATGACATGGAAATGCATCCTACATGCATTATGTTCTTCTTACATCCAATACAGACGATTGGATACGACCCCATCGTGTCGGCGGAAGACGCCAGGGAGTCCAACATAGAGTGGATGACACTGGAGGAGATGTGGCCAAAGTGTGACTACATCACCGTGCACACGCCCCTCATTCCACAGACCAGAGGTAGAGAGCCACTCCTCATGCATGCCTACCAACTATTCATTATTTTATTCTGAAATAAGAAGCTCCATTCAACCTTGTATTCATATTTTTGCAAATGGCTGCTTAGAGTGATGTATTGGAGTAGGCGAAAAGTCACATTTTGCAACGATCTTGCCCGTATATTCCGATTTATTGAATTGTGGGTTTGGGAGGTATGACTGTGTCATTCACAAAGTGAGACAGCTTCCTAATAGGAGACTCAGTCATATTGCCATGTTACTATTCTGTTAGGAATGATAGTGTGGTGTAGATTGCAAAAGGGTGAAATAAGCATATGGGGTATATGTTCATGGCTGCGGGATAGTTCCTGAATCTTCATATGATTGGCAAATGAAATTTAGATGTGACTGATAAATATTTGAAATAAAATTACATGTATTCTATTACGTATTTGAATGGCTGTACAGTAAAGCCTGTGCAGCAGAAATGGAGTTTAGCTTTATTTAGTGCTTAATGGATGGTTCTGCCCATGAACAAACAGTCAGATATCACTTTAATTTTTCATTTCAAACAAAGTTGTTCCCGTAGAAAGAGCATTGAATTATATTCTCTAGACAGCTGAAAATCACAAACTATGAAACAATGTTCCTGTCATCCAGGTCTGCTTGGAGATAAGTCCTTCCAGCTGTGCAAACCTGGAGTCAAAGTCGTCAACGTTGCCCGCGGTGGCATCATCGACGAGGAGGCCCTCGTGCGAGCACTAGATGCTGGTCAGTGTGGTGGCGCTGCTCTAGACGTGTTTGTTGAGGTGAGCCTGGGTGTGCGTGTTCTGGGTTCTTGTTTGTGTTTTGTGTTGTCAGTGTTGCAGGTTGGGCAAATCCTGCAATAACTTGCAAATACGTATTCAGATGATTAGCTACAATCTGGAGCCAAATACTTGGATGCATGCGGGAGTGAGTGTTTGTTTGTTCATTTCCATCTGAGAAGATGGCTGGATAGCCCATATTCAACTATGCTCAGCTGGTCTTCCATGGGGGTCCAGTTGGATGTGAGGTGGGACCACTTCACCAGGTTAAACGTCCTGCTCTTTGCGATGAATGAATGAAGCGGGATCTTTTACGTGCATGAGTTGTGACTCTCTCATACACGGGACCTCCATTTTATGTCCTATCCGAGGGACAGAGTGTTTTGCCTCTTGCTAGAGGGCACTTTATGTTTACACACAACATTGCTCAGTCCAGACTTGGGTTCGAACCCTGGTACTCAGGATCGTAAGGCAGACATGCTACCGACTAGGCCAACTCACCGCCCTGTGTGTGTGTCTTACTCTGTGAGTGGGAGTGTATTATTGTGGTGTTTATCTGAGAGAGTAATGTTTTGTTTCCTGGGGCATGCTTTATTACAGTTTCATTTGAAGTATAAAGGAGTAGTAATAGGCAAGCAGAAGGTCTGGATAAAAAGATCGTAAAGGCCTCATACAGGTATCACAGATTCATTCTTGTGTTAATCTTCCAGGATGCACATAATCTTGTATGAAAAGGAAAATATGGTACGGATGTACATCAGTATCCAGCAGACATATGTATATATTTTTTAATCTCAGAGTGTTTTAGGCAAAAATATTGATGCTACAAGAGTGTGGTAATTTTATAGATACAAACCTGTAAAAGTTGAAATTTTTTCACTAATTATTTTTTTATTTTTATTTTTTTTACACCAGGCTAGTTGAGATGAACGTTGACTTTGATTCAGCAGAAAAAAAATATCATATGGTATTGCATGACAAGAAAAGAATTTGCCTTCTTATATTTTTATGCCAGATTCATGTCCCATGAAATATGCCCAAATTTCCATACAGCAAAAATTTCCACTTTGACAGTAATAGCAAATGTTGGTGATTAAACTTGTAGGTAATGCTGTGTGTATGGCAAGGTCATTCTAACGCTTGATATTCTTGACTGTTCTGTTGCAGGAACCACCAACCAACACTGCCCTCGTTCAGCATGCCAAGGTCATTGTTACGCCCCATCTTGGTGCCAGTACGGTGGAGGCCCAGGAACGTGTCGCGTGCGAGATTGCCGAGCAGTTTGTGGACGGAGCCAACGGAAAGTCGCTATTTGGTGCTGTAAGTGTTTATCTTGCCTGCTGTCTTGAAAATACATTCTAGACAATGAAATGTATTCTGTCTTTATGGGTTTCATATGATTGAGCGATGGCCCTTGTTGAAAATGACGTTCTTTTATATTACCTTATGTATATTTTTTCCTTAATATAATCCACATAAATACAAGCCATACCTTCAAATCAATTTCTCTTTTTTCAACACTAATTATTTAACTTTGCTTACATATCTTAATACATGTATACTGTAAAGCAAGATATATTTGCAGCATGAAGTTTTTGCAATCAGAGTCAACGACCTTTTTCGCAGTATGATATTTTCGCAAATTGCCACTGTTATTCATTGCAAATAGTGTAAACAAAATCTTTTGCGTGCATTTTGTTTTTATGAATCTTGGCTCATGAAATTTAAATGTATGCAAACTTTTCTAGTTTTACAGTGTTTTGTACAACTACAGTGTACTTTTATATTAACTTATACACTACTGTAAAAAGTTACGTGATAAATGTTACATATTTTGTAATTTCGCTAATTAATCGGTTATGCTGTATGTAAGGATGATATCCCATTTTTGGTGTTCTGGAATAGAATTGTTGAATTGAATATTGAATGCCTAGATAGTAGATATCCACCACGTTTCTTTTATTTCAAGGGTAAGGGTTTGCTATCTTTGGCAGTGTCATGGAGCTGTATAGAATAAGGACAGAAGTTTCACAATCAATTCATTGACATCTATTTGGGAAACGTAAAGAGAGCATGTTTAGTGATATATATTTATCATGCCTTTTTTTCAGTAAAGTGACGAATATAAATGCTTTTGAAATGAAAAATATGTTTCTTAGAACTTTGACATAATTGTAGCATGCCCTTCACTAAATGCTATTTGCATATTTTTGAGTGACAACTCTATAATGTAAAAGGTGCCAATTTTGTTTGAAACTGAATATTTCATGTGTTTCTTGATTGACTCTTTCTCCAGATAAATGCCCAGGCCCTGACCAATGCCCTGAGGCCAGAGACAAAGCCAATGATTGAGCTTGGCGAAGGGCTAGGTGTCATGGCAGCGTCGTTGGCAAAGGGTCAGCTTAAAGCCGCAACAGTCCAGGTCACAACATACGGTAAGAGGCAACGCCCAGTTCTGTATGTTCTATGTCCAAGGAGAATGATTTAGTGGTTACCGTAAAAGCATTGTTTGTTTGTGTTTTGGTGCCATTTAAATCTTTTCCTTTGCCAACAGATTCATTTACTATCATACAAAGATGTTAATGCAAATCCATATGGAAAGTTTTACATGTGATGTTTTTAGCAAAGAAAGTTTGTCTTTTACAGATCATGTAGGGCATATTCATAAGCAGGATATAGACATTTAAACAGTAGGGGAGGAATTTAATTTGTATATTTGACTAAGTTTGACAATATTAACTTAAAACCGGGATCTGAATGAAAATTTTGGAGCATTTTGTGGTATGAAATAGTGACCTGTTCTGTATACATCTCTACACGGAACCATACAGATGACAGAAACCATACACTCTCTCTGAACTGTTTGGGTGTAGCTGTGATAAATGTGATCATTATTTAATATAGTACTCCCAGAGAAAAGGCCATGGTCTAATTGTGGTACAGATGTCTTGAAATTAAATTCATCTTTAGGTGCCTCCATTGTGCGGTATTTCTAATGAAATTGCATTTGCACTGATTGAAGAGTTGCTTGCCCCATCATCATGCTTGGCCCATTTTGTTAGTTCCTCCTTACTAATGAGTATGGTTTGATTGTGACATCATAAAAAGGTACTCACACTTTGCCTATCTCGTTACCAGGTGATGAGCACAAGAGGGCTGGATCTTACATGAAGGCTGCAGTGTCTGCTGGAATACTGAGGGTCCAGACTGGTGGTAACAATATTAACTTGGTCAATGCACAACCCCTCCTGACTGAGTTAGGACTAAAGGTTAGTTACCAGTCTCTATTTTGCTCTCCCCCTTATCACCTTTTGACACATTGTCACCTCTTCTGAGACGAATACCAGTTTACTGTCTGTCTTGTTGTCTTTGTTGAACATTCTAGGCCCTTTTCGTTTTGCATTTATGCTTGCTCAAAATATTGAATTTCTCTTTCCTCCAACATGGAATTAGTATATGAATTATGTTTGTAAATTTGGAAAAAAACAAAGCAAAAAACACATGCATAAAGATACAAAAGTACATGTACTTGTGACTTCATTGCTGGTACACTGAATAGATTCTGCCAGTGTGGTATTTTCTATGTATTTTCTGTATATTTCATGCTAATTTTCACTTGTTAAACTTGTGTCTGCTCTTGGAATTTGTGTTATATGCTCTCTGTGCCATATGTTTCGTGGAGATATATCACAAATTTTGTGAGTTATGTTTTTTACAACAAGTGGAAATATTAACCCTGATCTCCACATGAATGTGACAAGCCTACATGCCTGCATACATATATTACATGACGGCCATGTCAAAGAACTGTAAGACCACAGATAGTTATTGATTACTAGTAGTTTGCTAGCAGGATGAGTTTGTGTACAGTGATTGTGTGCTGGGCAAGTGTATCACCCTTCCTATGATATGCCTTCCCCACTGTAGATTGATGTCAACCACGAGGACTCGGCTCCTGCCAATAGCAAGGCATCTGTTGCCGTGACGATCACCGTAGGTGGCAACCCCCATCGCCTGGGCGGAGCGGTGCTCGGCCCCGTTCCTGTGCTGGTGGAGGTGGACAGTGCGACCTTTGACACTGGCTGCCCCCTCTCTGGGAATTGTCTTCTCTATCGGTCCCAGAATGCAGCGGCTGTTCTTGCTGCTCTTGCCGGTCAGTGCTGCCCTTTCAGTAATTGAAGCAGGGGGGTGTTTCATAAAGCTGTTTGTAAAGTTATGAACGACTTACGAGCGACTAGTGATCAGTTCTTGTGCTGAATTATGGATATTCTGATAACTATAGCACATCAGAACCGATCA
This sequence comes from Diadema antillarum, assembly GCF_040938485.1. NCBI lineage: Eukaryota > Metazoa > Echinodermata > Echinoidea > Diadematoida > Diadematidae > Diadema > Diadema antillarum. The sequence continues at coordinate 420,999 of NW_027271288.1, read as the reverse complement.
CCAGTCGCTCGTAAGTTGTTCGTAACTTTACAAACAGCTTTATGAAACAGGGCCCTGAACTCAGTAGCCCCATCCAATGTTGGTGTAAATTTAAGGGGATGATACCCTTTCTAGCGTCTTGAGCATTCTTGTAATATATAGTGACCCCTATTTGCACAAAGTCTATTAGATGGTCTTTAACTGTTAGGTTCTCATGGAAGTGTCCAGTAGTAACCCACTTGATAGTCTTGCGATAGTCATGTCCTCAGTGTATCGTTTACCTGGGGATATAAAGTATTTTATCATGAAGAAAAGAAACGAATTTCTGGAATTACACTTATATTTTGTTCTTCCCTGTGAACCACAAGTGTTTCATGTGAATACTGTTCTACATGTATTGAGCATTGCTGCTCAACTCTTAAGCATGTGTCAGCCTAAATACATTGGTACTTTTCATCTTTTTCTAGCAGCTTTCCTTCATGTCTTTTTACTATATGCGATTATGAATATTTAAATGTGATGCAATATTCTGTATAAATTGTTGTCATTACAGTCATTGTGAAATTTCTAAATAGAGCTCAACACTGAGAACATGAGTAGCAATGAATACGATAAAATTTGGGTTGAACAAGATTAATTTGCTTATGAGACTTATTAACTAGCAGATGATTTTTATTTGTAATATCATTGTCTTCTCTATCAGTTTATTTGTGACATCATTATATGGGAAACTAATTTCATTTGGCTACCTCTACTCCGACAGCTTCAAAAGAATTTTTTAAGTCAGAAATATTTCTGACTTTACAAATATTTGTCTTGTCCCATGCCTCTTCCTTCTTTTCTCCTTATCTGTGCATATCTGTCTTCCCTTTGCCGTATCCGTGTGCAGGTGGTCTCGGAGATAAGAACCAGCTGCTTGCCTTCTCATCCAGTGCACAGATCAATGGGGAATCCTGGAGTGTCGTCAAATTGGCAACACCACAACCTGGTGCTGAGGCTCTTGTGAGCAATGTTTCCAAAGCTGTGACCTTCAGTATTTAGACAAGGAACACATGCAATGACTCAGCTTATTTAAGTGAGCTGACATGCAAGATGTTATCAGCGTCTATCTGTTGTACAGTATAAGCTGTTATTTTTGCGAGGGTTTAATTTTTCGCAAAGTATGCAAATCACTGCTAGACCACAAATTCAGCAACACGTGAAATTGTCGCCATACACTAGGCTAATAGTGTACTTAAGACAAGCCTCGGTGTCAAATCGTGAAAACAACATCTCGCCAAAACGTCTGTGACCTCCCCATTTGCAAAAATATCTGTGAGCAAAAATAACAGCGTAGGCAGTATGTTGCCAGTCTTTTGTGATTAGATTTAAATGTACACAATTTATCTTTGTCATTATGAATAACCTGTTAAATACATTTAATTGTGATATGTTCACTCTCATACAGTAATTGTGCTATAACCAGTCGCTTGTGTGTCGTGTCCAGGTTGTATGTGTGATAACAGGTGTGTTTGCTTACAGCCAAGGTGTGCACCATGAGTGTCTGTATATGTGTCAACTGTCCAAAGAAAACATGTCAATATTCCATCCGGCACCGAATACGCCATCAGATTTTGTAAATTTAATACTGTCAGCTGCTAGGTGGGGCACATGAACTGGAATACAATGTAAAATGCATGGCGTGAAGAAGGATGCGTTTATCTAAAAACTTTCTGGCAGAATCGTGATCCTAAATGCATTTGAGGCATTTTTGGGTAGATAAACGCAACTGTGTTTTCAGATACGTTTGGAAATGCCAATTTGAAATGCCATTCAAAGGGCGATTTGAAAAACGTTTGAGACCTCGATGCTTTTCTGCAAGTAGATAAATGCAGTGTTGTTTTGAAATGTGTTATATCTCCGAGCTGCTATCAACTTCTTACTGTTTTTGGTTGTGAAGAAAAGTACAGTCATTTGTGTTTTGTACCCCTTGTTTGTGCATGAATGATGGAGGCGTGTTTGGTAGTACGCCGTTGACCTCTACTTGCCCGGTCGAACGGCGCAAAGCAACTGCACAGTGACAACACTCGGATCACAATCATACGATGGTCAGATAAACAAGGCACCCTGAGAATTTCGTTTGAAACCAACTTCGTAATCACCATTCAAAACATGTTTTGAAACATGATTCTCTCTTAAGTTCGATGAATGCAGCTGACGAGAAGTGCATGTCCAGACATAGGTGTAACCTGGATATTATCAAATACATGTGGTATTCATGTGGTCTGATAATTGATGGTGTGGCACTTTTAGCCATTTAATTCATGTCATTCCTTGAGAAAATGGGCATTTCACCTTCTTCAAGTGCATTTGAGGTTGCAAGGTCACTTTGAAAATGTTCAACTGTAATAGTGAGTGATGCCTTCTCAGTCATGGTATTTAGAGTTACAGGTTTGATTGCGGATGAGGGAGAGAGTGAGTGTGTGTGTGTGTGTATCTGTTGTGTGAGTGTGTGCATTTTGAAGGGAATGAGTCATGTATGCCAGTACAGAAGGAGTGTTAATAGTACTTCAAAGATTTAAAAGAGCAACAGCTAAAGAAAAAAAAAAGACTTTAGAGAAAGATGCTTATCGCTATTTTGTTGTGTATTTATTATGCACATTTTTCTTTCTGCATCATTGTGCATTATGACCTCATGTTTGCTATTAGAAAACCAGTTTAACACATACCTTGAGTTGATAGGGTGAGCTGTCTTGGAAAAGCTGAAACCAACCCCAATGCTTACCAGTAATGTTGTCTCTCTGGCAACTAGTAGGGGGAACAAAGATTGATTTGATAATTTGCTATCAGTAACTGTTGTAGTCTGGCAATATTTTGTATTCTGGACATGGTGCTACACTCTAAAGGAGTGAGTGGAGGTAGACTTCAGTGAGGCATAAAAGGTAACTTGCATATTTTTGTGAAAATGTACAGTGCCGCTTGCATGAAGAAGAATTAATACACACAAAATCTGCCATCAGCGACTGTAATTTGAGTTCGTAATTTGGATCTTGACTTTACTGAAAGGAGTGTTGTAGTTTTCAACATGAAAACAAAAGTTTTTGACAGTGTATTGCTCATCATCTTATTCATTTTCATGTTTTATGTGTTACATGCTTTTTGGACGAGGAGATGCCATTTATTTATTGTAGCGTCACTTTAAAAGGCAATGATCAAGTTTGAATAAAGTGCTGAAACACGTTAAATTGGTGGATTATCCTCTTGAATAAATGTTCATATCCAAAGTAAGGTCTGAAGAAAGAGGAAAGAGGAGTGACTTTATTGTGTGTACTAAGATATAAACATGCAGTAAGTCATGGTAGTGTTAACTTCGTGTTCAGTGTCCAGACTACTGATAAACTGCAAAATGTCACAGCAATTCACCATGGTGGAGTCAGAGCTCTTAGTTGCATGTTGTGGATGGCATAATGACCATTCTCTCGCTAATAAAGTTTTGGAAACCAATCTGGCAAAGATGGTATACAAGGAGATTATGAAAGATGCATTAGAATAAAGATTGAAAAAAAAAAAAAAGAATTATTGATTTTACAACTTGTACATGTTTATGTATGTGTGTCACAGTTCAACAGATATTTTTCTTGCACAATACATGAGTCATACAGCCATAGACAACAGTACATGTATTAGTGCTTTAGAACAGGTGTATCTCAGTACACCATAATGATTTGCTTGGGACCACTTATATTTCCTGGTTATATCAGGTATCTTGGTATATCAGGGATAGAAACAAAAGAATAAAAATGGAATAGACCTTGTACAATATCGGGTACTCACTTTATCAGACATTGTGATAATGAGGTACAACTTTAAAATGTGGTTTGCCTAGCATGGGAGTGGGGCATGCTAAAGTGTGTTTATGCTTGTTGAAGATTAGGAAAAGTTTACCAGTGAACATTACAAAGCTTCTTCTGATGTGTACGAATGCCCCTCTCTTGTGAGTAAATTTCCACATATTCATGATTCAGTAATGCTGAAGAATTTCTCTGGATAATGAACAGTGTGATATGTACATAATATGTACATTGTACAGTGCACTCCCGTTATAACGAACACGGTTACAACAAAATTCTGGTTTAATACAACGAAGTAAAAATTCAGGTCGCAACATTATCCACTCTATGTCTTCTTATTGTGTATTTGTTCAGTTATAGCGAAATTTCAATATAATGAAAGAAAAACTGCCGGTCCCTAGGACTTCGTTATAACAGGAGTCCACTGTATGAGACGTTTAAGTCCACTCATAGCAACATTACTTTGTGAAGGACACTTTTTCAAGATTTACATGCATACACGTATGTCAGTAATGGTAAATGTTCTTTCTTTGGAGTGATCTCAAATATATGTCCTTATTTTTCAAATCATGTGCGTATGCTGTGCTGCCATCTGCTTAGTCATCGACTTGATTGTGTCGTATTTGTGCACACTGTGCCTCGAAAGGTTTTCAAATAAAATTTGTCTGTCCTGTAGGCTTTTGGGCTTGTCTGCTTTTGTTTGTGTTTAGTTTGCATGGTCACTACACTGTTATGCTCATGTTGTGCTGTCATATGTAATCAAGCAAAGGGCAGGTGACTACATGTGTAAGGAATAGGCAAAGGGAATTCAGTGTTTTGCCAAATATAATGGCCCACCTGCTACTGCCAACAGACCTGGATAAACAATGGATCTGTGGAGTTACAGGTACTATTTACCTTTGGGAGCATTGATTTAAAAAATATTTGAGATATCACATTTGATGCATATGTGTAGGTCAGTTGTGTCACAAAACATCCTACCATGTAAAAATTTTGCAGTAAAACCTAAGATATAAGGAGATATCACTATTTTTCTCAATAAACCATAACTGTGGACGGTTTAGTCCAGAAACATTTATTATTATAACTATTGTTCACATTTTGAATATTGAACAATACTTAACATTGATTGTACTGATTCAAAATTTTTACTCTGGTTTTTGCTATCCCTAACTCACATTTTAAAACTATTTTGAAGCACTAAAGCTGGGTTTTGGTTTCATCTGCAAAATAATGGTAAATTATGCTTTTATTAAGTAAGGAGAACCTTCAAAGAGGTGAAACTGAATTCTTTATTGCTGAAAAATCTTAGCAAGCACAACCACCTTGTTGAGACCAAACTTAATGTCAATGGGATATATCGAATGACTGAATTGATAGCCACTGAATTGCAAACTGCTCGACAACATAAAGTGTGACAGAATTTGGGATATGTGAAAGCGCCCTCCCCCTTTTTATGTGTGATGATTTTTGGGGTTGTTTACGGTATATGCCGTAATAGCGAGTCTAATTTCTTGTTGTGGATCGGGACTCTGACGATTTTACGAGAGGTTGAATTCGTCATCATAGTGTACTGTACTAAATGGAGACATGTAGGTTTATGCATCATCACATTTCTATAGGGATCAGAGTCAATATTTTCACCTTTTATTAGATTTGCAAATAGCACCTGACTTGCAAAATTGTCAAAAACAAAAACCTCATGAAATATTTGGCCTGTACAGTACTCTATGAGCCATCAAACATCCTGTACAGTACACTTGTATTATAAATTTAAGCAGAAGGCAATTGCCAATAAGCTCCATCAACATAAAGAAATAAAAAATGAAGAAAAGATCCCCATGTGGAAACTTTTTTATTGGCATAGCATGTGGTGTGATACCAGCACAAAATCATGATAAAGTGTGGAAGTTTTTAGCACTGCATTTGGTTGATCTGAACTTATGAACTGATATTATGTTGTATAAGAGACATTCATACCACCAATAAAAAAGGCAAAATTCATTCTATTTCTACCGATGAGGAGAAAGAATCAAAGGCATAAAACAATATGGAAATGTTTTGCTCTTTTTGCAGTAGGTGTCTTATTGACAGGGATACATAAAACCTTAATTTCCACATGATAAGAGCTTCTTCCAGAGATTCCTAAATCTAGGACAATGATTGATGTGATATCTCTTATTTGATAGGAGAAATTTGGAACCAGATTCATATGAGTGATCAAAAAACAACAAGTATCAATTGACTGTGTACAATATCTGTTGTGCATATTGTTGTTGACCTTTGAACTCTACATCTCTGTATTGAGAATTTGATTTGCAAAATTATCTCCCCCTGTCCAGTTTTTTCTGCGTATGAACATCTAAAACTATTGATATTGTGAAATGTTTCCCTTGTCTATCACAAGCTTTAGTTACACATGCATTCTTGTAATATTGTATTCACATAGGTGCCTACTGAACATTACCCTTTATTTTTTGTTGGTTGAATCCAACATTGTTCATGATACAAACAAATAAGTTGTTCATACGTGTGCTCTATGCTTATCTGCTTAGAATTGTTTTTGATTTTGTCTCAGCTCATGTCAGTGTTTTTGAAATTCTTTGAAATTCTAAATTCATACAAATTTTGTTTTGAAATTGGTTGTTTCCTCCATGGAAGTAAACGTGCAAAAAAAGTACAAAAATGTTTGATGTGTGTATTTTGTATTTTTACAGTCATTGAACAAGCACATGAAGAAGAATGAAAGTATAACGGTTTAATACTGTGCAGAGATTGTATAGATGTATGTGTGTGTGTGTGGAGGGGGGGGGGGGGAGTAACTTTAATGGGGAATTCTGGTCCAGATAAAAGTTAGTCTGAAAAGAAAGAGTAAAGTATGACAAGCACGACAGTGAAAGTTTGGTCAAAAATTGTAAGAAAATTAAAAGTTATGAAATGTCAAACAGTTGGTATGAATATGTAAATGAGTGGGCTCATGATGTCATTACCTCAAATTTTCCATTGGAAGTGTACAAAAAAATGTTAATAATTCAATTTTTCTACTATGAAAGTGTAAAGTGTAATATATTCCTGGTTGGATAACTTATAAAATGATCAGTCAGATATATCAGGTCTAGAGACTGTGGCATAACTGCATTAAAAAAAAAAAAAAAAAAAATGTAAATCCCAAATTCTATGTGCTAACTGTCTAATGGCAAATTGTGAGGGGCTGACATCGTCTGTTCGCTATTTGCATATTCATCTGGACCATTGAAGAGCTGCTTCATGAAAATGAGCAATATCATATATATTCCTTTATCTTCATCAGATTTGGATAGAATTGTTATCATTTCGCATAGAAAATCTCACTCTTTCTTTTCAAACTAACTTTGTACTGGTCTGGAGGGTGTTTGGTGTGAGGGATGGGGGAGGGGGAGAGCACGATGTAGGTATGATGAAGCTGGTAATACTGTAAGGGAACACAAACCCAAAGAGCAATGTGGATTGAGTGAAAGCACCAACATTAGTACACCGTAGAACACATCAGTGAAAGTTTGAGGACAATCGATGCAGAAGTTATGAATTTTTAAAGTTTTGGTGTTGGAACCGCTGGGTGAGGAGACTACTAGAGGTTATGACGTATGAGTGGACAACAATATAAAAAAAATATAAAGAAAATTCCACAAAAATTCATTTTTCATGAAAATTACAAATTCCATCAACTTGATACTGACATATGTTAAGGGTAGCAATTATTCCCCCTGCTTTCTGAAAGCGGTTAGTCAAGTGCTCTTTCATAATGCCAGAAAAGTGAATTTTTGTTGAATCTCCTTTATATTTTCTTCATATTATTGTCCACTCATACGTAATAACCTCTAGTAGTCTCCTCATCCAGCAGTTCCAACACCAAAACTTTAAAAATTCATAACTTTTGCATCGATTGTCCGATTTTCTTCAAACTTTCACTGATGTGTTCTACTAATGTTGCTGCTTTCACTCAATCCACATTGCTCTTTGGGTTTGCCTTCCCTTTAATCTGCATGTGTATGCATTTCCACTAAATGTACAAAATGCATACACACGCCCACACGCTTGCCACCATTAAGTGTTCTGACATGCATGTACTCATTTCACATGATCTACGATACTTTTTTCTTTATTTCTTTTTTTACTTAGTAAAATACACAAGCAGGGTGCTACATAAGCACTTGCCCGATTGCCCGGGGCAAGTGAAAATCAAAGTTGGGCAAGTGTTTGGAACAATGAGACAAAATGCTTGCCCGAATTGGGCAAGCAAGAAGTTTTGAAGCCATCTTTACTTCTCACCACTTTCCGTGAAAAAGTCCCATCAATCCAACACCAACACTCTATCCAGCCAAGTTTGTTACTCCCCATATGTGCTGTTTATTCAAATGATTGGGTTTCATCAAACCCTTGGCTTTACAAGTGATTTCTTATATCTTTAGAGTTTCTTTTCGGGCAAGTATAATTCATGTTCGGGCAAGTGTTCTGCAACAGTTTGAAAATTAGCTTGCCCGACTGGGCAAGTGGTAACAAAAAGTTATGTACAGGGTAGCACCCTGACAAGTACAATTTTTTTTGTCAGCACAAAATTATATACCCATAATCTATAAGCATTCTACACACAGATAATATTGCACAGTAATTAGAAAAAAACAAACTACATATAGTGCCTTTCATCCCAAGGGACTTGTTTTCCTTTCAGTGAAAGTGATGATTTTGGTTCATCAAACTCAATTAATGAAACTGTGTCAGTCACATCATAGGTTGAGTCATGCTAGGGTGGTATTATAGATCACCAGCAACAACTGCATGAAAGAATGGAATCCTCATTGCCTCATATATTGCTATTAAATCTTAACTAGAATATTTTTTGATATCAGAATTCAAAAAAGAGCTGGCACGTGCATTCAGTTTCCTTTTGGAGATGAAACAGAAATGACACATTAAAAAAAATGATAAATTTGAACTGAACTATGAAACAAGGTACTAAGTACTTGGAAAGCCATTAAAGTAGAATCATTATACAAGCCATCTTGAATTATAGGATAATCACATCTTCATCAGGATCAAATGCTAGTATCGCTCAGTAGGATCAAAGGAGCGATGTTGACATGGTGTTCAGCAAACACAAGACAGAAAACATTATTATGTACCTCATATACTCAAAGCATGGACCCAGATACTCAAAGCATGGACCCAGGGTCCATGCTCAAAGTAATAGAAAAGGCGCTATACAGATGATCAGTTATTGTATGCTAAAAGTGAGCTCCCCCCCCCCCCCCCCCCCCCCCGCCAAAAAAAAAAAAAAACCCTCTGCGGAACTAATTGTTCCAAGAAGGCACCTGTACTTCCTTGTTAGTCTATCTAGATCTGAAAGACCAGACACTGATTTATCTTTGTTTTGTGAATTTTTTCCTCCTCGTTTGGTTCCAGACGGAACGTTGAGGAGTATCTTGAAGAAGAAGAAGAAGAAGAAGAAGATTGCTTGTGCGCGATGCGGTGGTGGTTTGATGGTGTGGAAATGTAAGAGTGACTCAATTCAAGACTACGTTCAAGGATAAAGATCAAAACATCAATAACAACAACTACCTACAGGCGAGACATCGTCATTCAGTACATTTCCAGAAGTTGATGAAAATTGCTAACATTCGTCGAAAATGAGGCGAGCTGCAGGACTCGGGAAAATAAACAAGCAGAAACTTGCTCAGGTGACACCACTGTCATTATTTTACGAATAATACTATGGCGAATTTCATACCATCAGTCCATGAAATTAAAGAGTCCGTGCAACGAGTAGGGAGGTCCCGGTGTAGTCCCATATCATTGCTGTGCGTGTTAGTCATAAACTGTATGGGGTATGGGTTGAACTTCTCGTAGTAGCTTAGCGTAGTCTAGAACTAGATCTAGTTAGATAGAAGCGCGAGCGTAAACCGTTGTACAATGTAGAGTTCCAGTCATCTGAGGTAAACATGGCTCACCCTCTTGAGGATGTGCCATGTTTGGGGGGACTCTAAATGCATATTAAAATGGGGTACCGGTATTATAAAACAGTGAGATGTGAGAATGGAGTGGGGGAAAAAAAGATTTCAGGAAAATAGAGTTGTTTAGATGAGAAGAGTAGTAGTAGAGTGACTGCGGTAGTAAGCGGCCGTGCAGCCGTTGGCGGCAGGTACAATATACACAATAATATACCGCTAAGAACAGCATTGCACTGTTACATGCACACTACACATACCTGGTATACCAACACACTATCAATCAACAAAAACCAACCGATAAAATGGGCACGATCTCTGACGAAAGTGAAATTTTCTCTCCTAAATGACAGCATATCGCATCCAAAATAAAATTTTCGGTACCGGTACTTCTTAACATAACAATTAAGAAATAATGGTCCAAGAAACTTGATTTTTTGTCGTTTTCCCGATGCTCATGGATTTTGAAAACATATCCTCACATAAAATAGAACTTTCGCGAGCCGATGTGGGCCGCCATTTTTGTTTGGAAAGTGGATGTTACCATCGAAAAAATTCAGAAAAACACGAGAAAGACATCACCAACACCGCCAGAATTGCGATCTTGTTTGCGGCCAATGCATGTGCGCCCGCTATTTTCACATGCTTTCGCAATGGGAATTGGGGCTTACGCAATGTTTGCGAGACATGTGAAGGCGTTCACCTAAAGTTAGTAAAGATCGCGGAGCACGCGCGTATTGCATAGGGATTGTACATCGTGCCGCAAGCAGAAATACTACGTCGCATATATCGCCCTTATTGGCGAAAATTGTGCCGGGTTTTGCCCTGGTAAATCATGAAAACTGCGTTGGTCAATGGTAAATTTCTTTTATGAAAACAATTGCGTTAATGAATAATCTTGTCTATGATCATGAAATGGTTGAAAATAATTTGCCTGATTTGTTCACAAGTTGGAAAAACCCTTAACAATGCTTAAACTGCTGCAAACGGGATATTTTACTCTAGTCTCTGTTTATGAAAATGAGGTTAATTTTTAGATGTGATGTCCTCACGGCCTCGTACGAGTCGTAGTCATGCACTGCATGATGATGTGGGCCAGGAAGGTGAGACACAGCGGGCTTCCCATAAATACAGCGATGGGGCCAGCTTCTCTGTAAATTTATGTATCTAGATATGTTCAGTATACAACGTGGCTGTATCCAGCGACTCAGCTCGGGTCATGGTTACTCAATCATGTGCGTGTGGCTGGATGGTAAAGAAACACGCGTGTGGTTGTATAAATTACACTGCCTTTTTTTTCACTATGTATTACAGTGTAAGAGTAAGACCCTGGGCCTGACTCCCTGAGCACAAAAGTCTACCAAAGTCCAAAGTAGCAGGTTGAATACTCTGCCCTTCCCTCTTCCCTGTCAGTGTCAGTCCGGGAAACCCGCTCACGAGGACTGCCCTCCCCCCTCATTACGAATTTTTGCAAAAAAGATGTCAGACTTCAGCTTCACAAGGCTGATTCGTGTGCGGAGAGGTGAGAGCCGCAGAAAAAGGCACCAAAAATATTTAGTCGGATCAGGCCGCTAGGTGCGACAGTCTTGCATTGTGCGAAGACGCTGGTGCCTGTGTTTTGATGGGTCGCTCTGCGTCAGTTGATTAAAACTCGATTTTTGAAAGAAAAAAAAAACAGACAGAATTTTTTCTTCTTTTCATCATGGATAGTGGGCATGTGTGTGTAACAAAAAATCACCGTGCAAAGTTGCAACAATCTATACGTCAGATGTGAGATGAATAAAAAGTGAATGGGGGGGGGGGGGCCTCATGAGGCGGGGCAGTGCTCGTACTGGGGGGCAGTCCTCGTGAGCGGGTTTCCCACACTGCTGTAGCCAATGCAATGTCATATCCAGCCCAGGTTCTTATTGCAAATTATATACTGCTTTCATTTGTGTATTTCTTGCTCTACTTCAACATTCTAAGAGGGGGACACACTTGATGGGGGTTAAGTAATAAATCAAATTGGGTGTGGTATTTTTTTTTTTTTTTGGGGGGGGGAGCATTATGATAAGGACACAATGTACAATGTCGATATGATATTGTGAGGATCAAGACATTGAGGTGCTACCTGTGTGAACTTAAATGAAAGAAAAACTTGGAACAGTCTTTTGTAGTGATGTAATCAGTACTCTCAGTATACACAATCTTTAGATGACCTTGAACAGATGCGGAGAACTTTTTTTTTGGGGGGGGGAGGAGTGGGGGTTGGGGGTGGGGGTGGGGGATGGTGTATGAAAGGGAAGTTGAGTCAAGATTCAATGCATAGAATGTTTGCTCCAGGAATGACAGCGATTTATCCCATGGGGCCACAGATTCAGTAACTAAATGTTTCATTCAACAACTTCCTTTAACTCAAAATCTCATCAGTAAATTACAGTTCAGAAGTCTAAACCTGAGCTTATCCTAAGTAGAAGTGATAACTTTCAAAATTTTCCTTTTGATGGATGGTACAGGTTGTATGTATAAAACTCTTCCAGCCAGTTTACCCCACACATGGCAACTCAAGAGGATGTAAAGATAATGTAGGAAACAATACTTTTGGCAACAAAGAATAAAATTTACTGCACATTTTCTTTCCAACCTAATGTGGGTTTTGAAAGATTGTTAAAGTAAATTGAAACATTCTTTATGTTTATCAATCTTTTCTATTTTATTGGAGAGCACAAAATGTTTCCAGTAGGATACATTTTTTTTTTTTAGCTTTGCGGCATGAAGAGGGTTACAGTGTCTAATTGCATAATATTGGATAAATTAACAGAATCCATCCCTTACATTTTTCTCTCTCTTTTTTTTTGAGTGGGGTAAATACAGTTTGTAGGCAATTGTAAAAAATTAAAATCATCACAATTTTTGCATTATTTGTTACCAGGTGCAGTACTTTCAGGGAATTGTATTGGATAAATTAACGGAATCCATCCCATACATTTTTCTCTTTTTTTTTTGAGTGGGGTAAAAAGGCAATTGTAAAAAATTAAAATCATCACAATTTTTACATTATTTGTTACCAGTTGCAGTACTTTCAGGGAATTGTATTTTTTTTTAATGACTAAATGCCATCTAGTTTTGATAATTAACATATCATGCACATGGATGTAAGCATGCTTGTTTGATATCCTGTTTTTGAGGCATCTTCTAACCACTTTCCATCGCCTGTAGGCTAAGTACAAAGACAAAGGGTCTGAGATTGCGCAAGACCAACTGAACCAGATGAGTCGTCAGCTGGAGGTCTTCCGCACCAACTTGGAGGAGTTTGCTGCCAACCACAAGTCAGAGATCAAGAAGAACCCGGAGTTCAGGATGCAGTTCCAGGACATGTGTGCCACTATCGGTGTAGACCCCCTCGCTTGTGAGTTACTTTGATTGAATCATTTCTTTATTCAAGAAAATGTTAAATATACATAACCAAGCCAGTTATCCATTTAGATGATTGCAGGTACAAATTGTATACATCAAAAGTTAAAAATCACATTTTTAAGAACATGTTTTGATATTGTGATGAAAACAAATGGAGAAATATTGGGGAAATTACACAGAAGAATGGCAAGAACTGTTTCGGGAGTAGATTCCCATATTTACACAAGCTATGTATTTACACAGGTAAACTGGACTGCTATTGAGGGCAGATGGGAATTTCTCCCATTGATGTAGATTAATCTGTAAAGGCTTGAATGATCAGTTTCCATAATACATAGCAGAAATTTTCATGTTTTAGTTATGTGATGTATTTTGATACAGGGCCACCAAGAACAACAGTGTACAACCACTGATGCGGTTACCCTCTTTGAATGAGACGGATGAATAGATACATAGTAAATGATTATTTCATGGTATGCGAATATCAGTGACATGTGGTAGAAATCTTTCAAGCAATTATGCTTTATTACTTGTGTGCAAGTGCACACATGCAGTAGGCCAGCCACAGTGTAGGCCTAAGTGCTTCACAATGTGCACGTCATAGCATTTTATATAGCACATTAATGCAGTACATGACCAGCTGTATTCACAATTTATCAGCTTGGTTTTTTTGAAGCACAGAATATAATTCAATAAATGTGTTGGGAGATCTCAGAATAGTGTTAAGTTACTTATTGCTCTTGCAAAAACAAACAAACAAAAAATAACCCTTATATGTATCCCTCTCTATCAACACACACATTGTCTAAAGCCACTTTTGAGGATGTTTAACACAAATCACTTTAAACTTATCATATCCTCACTCAGCTGGCAAAGGTTTCTGGTCTGAAATGCTTGGCGTTGGGGACTTCTACTATGAAATTGGTGTCCAGATCATTGAGGTGTGCCTGGCCACGCAGCACCGCAATGGTGGTCTCTTGAGCTTGGAAGAACTCCATCACAAAGTGCGGATGACCAGGGGCAAATCACGGCAAGCGCAGGATGTCAGTCTGTAAGTACTGGGCTCAGGATGTATAGTGGCTAGCCTTGGCTTCAGTCTTAACCCATTGGGCACTGAAATGCCCTAAACCACCCGTCCTATTACTCCCTAAAATGACTGAAACTGCACATCCATTGTTGTTGTTGTTGTTGTTGTTGTTGTTGTTGTTGTTGTTGTTGTTGTTGTTGTTGTTGTTGTTGTTGTTGATGATAGTTTTAACCCTAACCAGGCTGGGCTTTTTGGCCTGTTCTATGGCCGGGAGAGGGTTGATTCAACCCCCCCAAGATCTCGGCCCTCGATCATGCAATCGCCCTGAAAATGGCACATACATTACTTGTCACGTAATCTACCAACCTATAAAAGAAAAAATGTAATTTTTTATTTTTTATATTTCATATTTATTTATATGCATGAAATCATAAATTTTGCTCTAATTCAGAAAATAAAGCTAATGGCATCCTACATGTAATTTTTGGTGACATTATTCCTTGTAACATTCCTAACAATGTACATCTTTTGTTTGTTTTTTTTACGACCTTTTGTTTTTTCATTTTTTTTTCCTCAAAATTTATTACAGAGCCTAATTAATTGATTTCAGCCATTGAAAATGAAAATAATCATATCTTTTTGAATAAGGTGAGAAAACTCTATTTGCTTAGACTTTGTACACAAAATCACATTTTTTAGTCATTTTCGGTCTGACAAGCATGTATAAAAGGTCGTGCAGCATCGTAACTGTATGTCCGATTTTCGCAAAAATGGTGTCATAAGATGTGCGAGACTTGAAAATAAAAAGTCAGCGAGCGGCGAGGTAAAAAAAAATTGTGCGGCAGAATGGTCGCGGAAAATGTGGGGGGGGGGGTGATACACCCCCCCCCCCCCCCCGGCCCTTTTAGGGTTAAATTGTTTCATATCGTATACATGATTGTATAATTTGAAAGAGGTTAAAGGTCAACATAAGTATGTCAAAATTATTTCCGTGACACACCATTCACTTGGTAAACTCTTAATAGGCTTTCAAATAAACATAACTTAAGAATAGACAAAAATAAACATTCAGTGCCCTAGTGTGCATCATTTAGAAAGTTGTTGAAATGAGAGAATTTTGTTGTACCTTCTAGGGAATCATATTCTGTTATATAAATACCGAATCTTCAGTTGCTAAAGGGTTAAGAAACATTGAATATATAATACCGTAATCATGACAATACTACCACTTCTGTTTCAACTACTCTGCTACTGATACCACTGACACTGCTACTACTACTGCTGCTGCTGCAGCTACTAACAATGTTGCTATTCCTGAAGAAATTGAAACTTTCAATTGACTGATGTCTTGCATTGGGCTTTTTTTAGTGCACATTGTAAGTAAATTTGCTGCAGTATTTCTGCACACATCTTGATATCTTCTCAAATTTTTAATGCTCTTACTTTGTCTAATAAAAAAAAGAAATGTTCCACACCTGGAAAACATGCCACATTTACAGCAGTACCACCACTATACACTGCAACTACTACTACTACTTCTACTTCCATTTCTGCTTTTATAACTGCTGATATTGATCTTACACCTAGTACAACAATTACTACTGCTCCTACTAACATACCTATCAACTATACATTGTGTACCTGGATTTAGGAAAGAAGATTGAAGCTTTATTCACCCTTGAAATTCTATTGTTGGGTTTGCTTTTTTTCTTTTTCTTTTTTGAATACCAGCAAATAGTGATGTATATGATGCGGGTGAAATTCCTACTTTTGCAATATTTTTTCCTATTGCTGCTGAAGTAGTGAATTGCAGGGTTAACATAGATGGGGTAAGATATATGCTAGATCTTTACATCAGATACAGTAGGTATGAAAATAAAAAATGGTCAGCGTTTGCCTTTTACTTGGCCTTAAAGATGTAGGCCTACTGACTGTGCACAGTGTGGCTAGAGATGGCGCTGGAGTGAAAGGTACCAGGTACAATTGTATATCGTTGTGCCACATCTAAGCATGAACTGGGCGTAATTTGTGTAGATTCAATTCAATTTCAATTCAGTTGAAGTCAAGTCAATTTAGTATTAAAAAAAAACAAAAAAACATGTTTACATTAGACACCATTGCTATTACACCCTGCATCACAGGGACAGTCCTCAGAGATTTTATCTTTTTTACAACTGACCATCCACACACTGGTATCTTGACTGTCTCCAGCTAGGAGGGGGGTGGGGGAGGGGGATGGGAGTGAGAAATTGGGGCCTGGGGTGAGCCTTAGCACTTCACTTGAAATCAGACTTCACACTCATGCACATATTTGATGACTACAGCTGGGTGCTATAAATTATGACCGAAGGTCACTCTCCCCATACCCCATTGGTGTGGGGGGGGGGGGGGGGGAGGAAAAAGTCCCAATGAGTGTTCACATTGAGTTTTCCAATGAGAAAATCCCACAGCGCTACGGATCTTGGGGACTAAATGTGAACGCAGGGACTGTAGCAGTCATGAAGAACAAACATGATGCAAATTGAGACAAAAAAAAAAAGAGAGAAAAAAAAAAACTATGCTTGTGATTGGTGCCCCTGAGAATGATGGATCTCTTCATTCCAATGGTGTGGCAAACAGACCAGCGTGTTTCAATTCTCTGTGCATGCTAGGGGCCTAATAAGCTGATGCAGTATCTATTTGATTGTTACAGGAGCCTGAAAGGTGCGTTTGTGACCTGCATAATAGATGAGCGACTGCCCAGCGGCATTCTTTGTTGACATGACCCGCAAAGGCTCTATACTTGTGATTTGATTTTGTGGATTGTGAGGCTTCTTCTTACGTCACTGGCCATAATATAGCAAACATTGCATGCGTGATCATATATTAGCTTGCTATGATATTAAATTTGGCGCCTGGAAGCAAATTGTCCAACATCAATAGAAAGGACGCTTACTTCATCAGATAAGCAAATATTTGCTTGTTCAGACAAAGCAAACGACTGTGGGAAGTGAATTTAATGATTATCCATGCCTTCGTAAATTGTACTTTTGATATGAAGGCACCTCCTAGTGGTGTGCAGCAATGCGTGTTTTTTCTTGCCTTCAAAGTCCATCATGAGCTATTTATTCTACGATATGATATTGATAAACCAGAAAAGCATTTGGAAAGTGCAGACCTCCGCCTATCTAATCATTTCCACCCATGTATACTCTTATGCTAATAAAGGCCCCATTTCCCAGTGATAAAGAATCCTTCAAAAAATTCAAAAAAGATTCCTGAACCCAGACAGTGATCTGGATCAGTACCAAAATTTAATCATCTGTTCCTTGTGTCACAATACATTTTTCCAGAAAATTTCAACCAAAGATGTTCATAATTCTGTGAGATATTTTGCAAACAGACAAAAGAACAAACAAACAAACAAACAAACAAATAAAAACAGACAGGCAGACAAACAAAACAATGTTGAATAAAACATAGCCTACTTGGCACAGGTAATAATGATTCAAGACCTTTTTTACCCACATCACAGCAAGCTTTGTGGTTTGTTTGAATTATGATGATTAGTATTATTATCAATTGCAAATACATTGTTTAGATCATTTTCTCTGTTTGCTTATGTTCTGTTTTTAGCTCACCTGAGCCAAAGGCTCAAGTGAGCTATTGCGATCGCCCTTCGTCCGGCGTCCGTCGTGCGTCGTGCGTCGTGCGTCGTCCGTCGTCCGTCGTCCGTCGTCCGTCGTCCGTCGTCCGTCGTCCGTCGTCCGTCGTCCGTCGTCCGTCGTCCGTCGTCCGTCGTGCGTCGTGCGTAAACTTTTTACATTTTCATCTTCTTCTTGAAAACCCCAAGACCGATTTTCATCAAACTTGGCAGGTAGCATCCCTAGGGGGTTAGGAACTCAATTTGTTAAAATGGGCACCATGACCCACCCAGGGGGCCCCCAGGGGGGCCCAAACCCCCCAAAATTAAGGAATCTTTAAAAATCTTCTTCTCTAGAACCAGAAGTGATAGAGCTAAGTTAATACTATGAGTTAGTTCATTGATGACTGTAGTTTCAAGTTTGTTCATGGCAGAATCAGGGATGCCCCCCTTGGGACCCAGGGGAGGGGGGTGGGGAGGGGTTCTAATGGGGCCTAAATTGTACATTTTCATCTTCTTCTTGAGAACCCCATGACCCATTTTCACCAAACTTGGCAGGTAGCATCCCTAGGGGGTTAGGATCTCAATTTGTTAAAATGGGCACCATGCCCCACCCAGGGGGCCCCCAGGGGACCCCCAGGGGGCCCAAATCCTCCAAAATTAAGGAATCTTTAAAAATCTTCTTCTCTAGAACCAGAAGTGATGGAGCTAAGTTAATACTATGAGTTAGTACATTGATGACTGCAGTTTCAAGTTTGTTCATGGCAGAATCAGGGGTGCCCCCCTTGGGACCCAGGGGAGGGAGGTGAGGAGGGGTCCTAATGGGGCCTAAATTGTACATTTTTATCTTCTTTTTTAGAACCCCATGACCCATTTTCACCAAACTTGGCAGGTAGCATCCCTAAGGGGTTAGGATCTCAATTTGTTAAAATGGGCACCATGTCCCACCCAGGGGGCCCCCAGGGGGGCCCAAACCCCCCAAATGAAGGAATCGTTAAAAATTTTCTCTAGAATCAGAAGTTATACAGCTAAGATAATACTATGAGTGAGTACATTAATGACTGTAGTTTCGAGTTTGTTCATAGAAGATCCAGGGGTGCCCCTCTTGGGGGCAGGGGTGGGGGGGGGGGGGGTTGGTTAGGAAGGTCCAGATGGGGGCCTGAATCGTACATTGTCATCTTCTTCCTGAAAACCTCATGATAGATTTTCGTCAAACTTGGCAGGTAGCATCCTTAGGGGGTCAGGATCTCAATTTATCAAAATGGGCACCATGCCCCACCCAGAGGGCCCCAGGGGGCCCCCAATTCCCCAAATTAAGGAATCTTTAAAAATTTTGGCCCTTATTGTACATTTTCATCTTCTACTTCAGAATGCCTGGTCAAATTTTGGTAGAGCTGTGAATAATTTAGATTAGTGACTGCGTGAAAGGTGAACTTGCGATACTCAGGTGAGCGCTAGACCCGCGGGTCTCTTGTTATTATTGTAACCACTAAGGAAGCAATAAATGCTTGTAAGCAAGCAACCACAAGGTCAGTACTGTAAACCCAGAAATTTTCATGTGCATTTTAATTTTGTTAATTTTGGGAGAGACAAGATTTGCAAAATTAAATTGCATGCAAAAGTTCTTGCCTACACTATATGCATCGAGTGCCAGTGGCAATTCGCAAAAAATTTCATGCTGCGAAAAAGGCTGTCGTCTCCAATAAGTGAAAATTTTACCTGCAAGAGCTTTGTGGCCCACTGGTTGAGAAGCACTGAACTAGGTATAAATGGGGATAAAGTGCATTGCATTGGGTAATGCTGCACACTGGCACTGGTCCTAACCAGTAAAAATCACAGTCGGACCAGTAACTTTTTCAGGACTTAACCAGTAAAAAATTGAAAACTTGGGTACCAGTAGAAGAAATGGGTTAGTGTGCAGCCCTGCCTTAGGGAACAACTGCTGCAGTCAGAGGACTGAAACTTGGGACCTTTTGATTGACAGTCATCTTATCCTTTGAGACACAACCACTCCTTTCTTGATCAGGGCTCTGGCTTTTTGAAACTGGACAAAAACAGCTTTAATCTTATTTTGCAGTTTCTTGTTGATGCTGGAAATTTTTCATCATAACTCCTAATATTTGTCTTCTTTTTTTCTCCTCTTTTTTTTCTCTCTTCATCTCCAGTGATGACATAGTGAGAGCAATCAAGAAATTAAAGATCCTTGGCAATGGCTTTGGTCTTCATCGTCTTGACGACGGGAGGTTCATCGTCCAATCAGTGCCAGCCGAGCTGAATATGGATCATACCAGTGTCTTGAATATAGCCGAGGTAAGTTGGCAGAGGTGTACAGGTCCTTCAATATTTCCTTTATGGTTTTATGAGTGTCATCTATTGTCACACAGTAAGTCCTTTAGGTGGTGTGTGCTTAAGTGGATGTCAACCTCTGCTTAGTTTGATTTTGATGAACAAAATTGTTTCACAGCATTGCCGAGTATTTTTCACCACTCGGAGAGCACGTTTCCGTGGCTACCATGGAGAATTCCTCCATTTTGCATTGGTCATGTAATGTTACATTATGAAGAGGAGTGAGGTTTCCCAAGATGTGCTGCTTACAATCACAAATTATGAAATATTGTGCAGTATGGACATTTCAGTGCTTGTTATTATCCACATCAGACAGCTGAGCAATGTAATTGTTACATCTTATTACCCCACTTTGACAGTCATGTATGCGTGTTCACGTGCATTTTAATTTCGCAAATCTTGGCTCTCGCGAAAATCGCGAAATTAAAATGTACATGGATATTCCTCGTTTTTTTAATTACAGTATTGCCCTCTGATGAAAGTTAACAGGAATTTCCCTTTCTTTATCCCTCTGGTGTTCCTTATCTTCTTTGATGTTGCCTCCCTTTTCATCGTTTTCCTTCAGTGGTTGCCCCCATGATCCTCATGATCATTACCTACCCTCCTCTGCCTTTTATCTGTCCTCCCTCCTCTGCCTTTTGTCTGTCCACCCTCCTGCTCTAATCCCCCTCCCCTTACCTGTTGGGCTCCTTGCCTGTGACCTCCCACCCTCCCCTTTGTTTTCTTTGTTCTGTGTACCCAGCCTGTTCCGGACTGTTCTTGTTGTGTGAAGTCCTTGTGTGATTGCTTTCCCTGCTTGCTTGTCATTTTGCCTGCGATGAAGATTCTGCTAGGATCGAAAGCTCAGGCCCCTTTTGACTCCACTTGGCATGTGTTCACGCATTTATCAATTTAAAGATGGCTTGCCGTGCATGCATGACAAGTTGCCCTTTTTTCTTCTTTTTTTGCCCCTTTGCATTGTCAATACACTGTATTTTCAAGATTGCTCTATACATCTGACTTATTTAATCAGAATGTTATGGACCGACTACTCTCGGGCGGTACAACATTACCTGCCCTCATAGAATTTTACTGCCCCTGTCCTCAACTTGGCAGTACAATTCTAGTTAAGGCAATAAATGTCAATATTCCCCTGAAGGCCAGTCCATATCATATTATAATGTCATACCAAAGGGATTAACTGAGCTTTTTGCACCAAGTTACACACATGCTGAAGTGCTTTCTGCAACAATTAGCATAGAGGTCTGAAAGAAACTGTGAGTAAATAGAGATTACCTGAATCCCTCTAATCCCTTAAGTATCACCATGGCCTTCCTGTTGGACTGAGGCACAGTCTACAGATGTATGATTGAGTTTAGGAGAAAAAAAAAGTTTAATGAATATACTGAATGCTGATGGCAAAGCTTGGCAAGCTAAGCTCATTGCCTGGGCACATTAAAAAGGGTTTTTAGATGGCACTGCAGATACTGTGCCTGCTGTATTGTGTCCACACAAAGTCATGCTGTCATACAATTCTAGATGATGCGTCTTAAACATTCTAGAATATGTGAAACTCATCTGATATCACCGTAGAACTTGATGCAAAAAGATCACTTAGGCATAATTGTTTTACTGTCATGGCACATAAAGTTCTTCTTCTTCTTCTTTCAATAAAGTACAGGCCACCTTGTGGTGTATCAGCGTACTGGTGTGGTGCTAGGTGCAGCCATGCATGTACAGTGCATTTCAAAACGTTTGCTCATGAAGACACATATGTACAGTGCTAGTTAAAATGTGCTGCTAAAAACTGCTCCTGCCATCTAGCGGAGCTGTAGATGTTTCACCTCTTCCTTGAACATTAAAGGAGAGGTGCAATTGATGGCTTGGTCTGGTAGGCTGTTCCACAGTCGTGTTGTGTCCGGAATAAAACTTCTCTGGTAGATGAGGGTACGTGCATGAGGAATGTTCAGCATCTGGGAGTGGCCCCTGCGGGTCCTGGGATTCGTGGATAGAATTGTATTGGATGGGATGTCTACATGAGAGTTCATAACACAATACATCATGTAGACTTTCGCTTGAGCTCTACGTTCCTGGAGTGAGGGCCAGCCCAATTTATGAAGCATGTCGGTGACACTGCTTGTTCGTTGGTGATCCTGAAACACAAAGCGGGCATAACGGCGTTGTACCATCTCCAACCTGTTGATATTGACCTGTGTAAAAGGGTCCCATATTATGCTGGCATACTCCATGATTGGTCTCAGGAGGGTCAGGTAGCACAGCACTTTGATCTTTCTTGGACATGCATGGATGTTTCTTTGAAGAAAGGCACTGGTGGAGTTGGCCTTCTTGGCAACTTGATTGATATGGTGGTTCCAGCTAAGGTTGTTCTGAATGTGAATACCAAGGTATTTGGCTGTGTTGGTGTTTGCCAGTGGCTGGCCATGGATGTTGTATGAATTAAGAAGTGGTTTCCTCTTGTTGGTGAGGTGAAGCACTTTGCACTTGTTTGGGTTGAACTGCATTAACCAGTCGGTCTCCCAACACTGTAGGGCATCAAGGTTTTGCTGTAATATGTGGGCATCTGCTTCTGACTTGATTGTTTTATAAATCATGCAATCATCCGCAAATAACCTCACAGTGCAGTCGGTGGATAGACACTCAGGCAAATCGTTAATAAACAGAAGGAACAGCAATGGCCCTATGACACTTCCTTGGGGTACCCCTGAAGCAACGTTGACAGAGCTCGAGATGGAACCTTCGAGGATCACCCTTTGTGTTCTGTTGTGGAGGAAGTCAGAAAGCCAGTTGTGGAGTGTTCCCCTTATGCCGTAGTAATCAAGCTTGTAGAGAAGTCTGGAGTGAGGCACCTTGTCAAATGCTTTTGAAAAGTCAAGCAGTATGACATCAATCTGCTCTCTATTATCAATACCCTTTGCAAGGTCATGGATTGCTAGGGTGAGCTGGGATGTGCAAGACCTCTTCTTTCGAAATCCATGCTGGACATCTGACAAGATGGTGTGTATGTCGAGATGGTCCATGATGTTACTGTGAATGATGTGTTCAAGCATCTTACAGGTTACTGATGTCAGTGAGATGGGCCTGTAGTTGGAGGGATCATGTCAAGTTCAAGTTGTTTAATAATATATTACAGAAACTCTGGTTAAAGATGGACTGTTGATATACCGGTACATAAAAGTAAGAAATTCTTTCTTCAATAGAATTCTATGTTCCTTATTTTCTTTGATGTTGCCTCCCTTTTCATCCTTTTCCTTCAATGGTTGCCCCCATGATCCTCATAGAATACTGCCTAATACAAAATTGTTAATTCTTAATGCTGACAGTTCTGACAAGGACTCTATCTAGATTTAATTACAAAGATACTCTTCACACTGTATAGTCTGTACAATACCTTCTAGTGCATTTAATCATATAATACCACAAAATATTCCCCAAAATATAATTTCATATGAAAAGTACACATTTCCTGGACTTGTCACTGACATACATCAAGGGTAATATTATTCCCCTTACTTTCTGGAAGAGGTAAGTCTAGTGCTCGTTCATTATACTAGAAAGTATTGAATTTTCTTTGTATTGTCTTCATATGGCAGTGCATATAATGTCATGATCCATAGAAGTCTTCTGATACAGCTGCATGTATCTCATTGACCACCAAAACTTCAAAAAAAAATCATACTTTATGAATGGATATTCCGATTTTCCTCAAACTTTCACTGATGTACGTATTTTATTGCTCTATTCACACAATCAACACATATTTTGGGGTTTCATTCTCTTTTGAGGAAGACTCAATAGTGTGTTGTTACCACTCAAAAATGTAACATTTTTCTTTCCTGAATCCAAACCAAAATAAATGTAGTTCCCCTGACTTTGTAAAGCATGTCCATCCTCCAAATCAAGTTGCCTTTTTTAGAAGGATTCACTCTTCATCAACCATACAATATAAATCAGTTTTAACAGGTGTGAAAGGCTTTTTTGCTTGTGAAGTTTTATGTCAAGATTTATTTCAGTATGTATGATAGGAAAAAGTGATGGGGCTCAGGCTGGTCCACTCTATGTACTGATGTGAGACCCTGAATGACAGACTTTGAGCCAAGTAATTGTATGCTGCCCTCTTTAGACTTTGGCTGTACAGGTGTCAGTGCAGAGCTTGTAAGACCAGCAGCTGTTTTGTAAGCAGGAACCTTTGTAACAAAGCAGTCCCACCTTGTTTTTGCACTAAACCAATACCCAGTCATAGAGGTACTGCATTGTAGTATGTCAGTCCTTATTAACCCTTTTTGTACCAATTGAAGGACTTCGGACAGTGTTTACAATGCTATGGGTTTCATTGTGCTGTTTGGCATTCAAAGTACACAAAGGGTAATAATGTTAGTGTTCTCTGAAAGTCAGCATATTTTGTGATGTTTACAAAAGGCCAGCATATTGAACTAATCTCTGCTGGGAGCTTTCCATAAACTCTTTAAAGATAAAATGCTGTTTGGCAATGAGCGCAATGTGTAGGCAAGGTGTGTAGAGAGTGTGTATGGATCAGTTTTTGATGGAATTTATGACAACAGTACAACAAACATATGATAAACAAGATGTCTTTGATCTTTGTTTTCTAACATGAGCAAGTGTTAATAATGATCACATGTTGTGTTTCCCTTCGGCAGTCATTGTAGACAGAGTTGACTGTTATCCACCTTTACTTCTCTCTAGTTCCAGGCATTCAAATCAGTATTTCTTTTGTTGTTAAGTTGGTTCATTAGAAATTGATACAATAATACCATAATATGTATATCGTAAAGTCAGCATTAGACTCATGTATTCACCCAGTATTAACCGTCTCACTCTGGATCAACAAATTCTCATACCAAACCCCCAAACTATGCAGGAAAAAAAAAAATCTCCCAAAACCTTGATATTCTGAACATTTGATATGCCCAAGCCAAAGGTTTCGAGATTTCCCTGGCACCTGCTCTATTGCATTGAAGTCATGACTAAAGTATACAACAGTTTACACCAATCAAAATGTAAACTTGTCAAAGCTCCCTATGGTGGAAAAGGGGGGGGGGGGGGACACCCCATTCTACATTACCCCATCCTCCAATTGGTTGCTTTGATTTCTTGCAGTGTCTCACTCCAAAAGCTCACTCAAAGGTTTACAGCCCTGTATCACAAGAGGTGTTTGAGGTGTATTCTTTTGGTGAATATTTTCATTTCATTTGTATAGTATAATCACTGTTGAACAAATGTGACCCTGCATCACAAAACAAACAAAAAGTCCCCAAACAGGAAATTTTAGTTAAGAGCATATTCTGAAAGAGCAGAGTTTAAGCTTTAAAATGATATATAACTCAAATCAAGTGGACTCTCCTAACCTATCTAAATATTGGAAAGAAAGCACACACTCAGGAAAAGTGTGAACTGAGAAAAGAGGCTCCGAAGTACAGTGACTATTCAAGCGCTTAATCATTACCAAGCCACACTGGCTGTGCGATGAATGGGATAAAAAACAGGACATTAACCACCGGAGTAACAACAATGAAGGGATAATCAGATTAAACTGAAATTGAGCATGCCTTTATTAACACATTCTGTCCATAGTTAATGCCAACTTTCAAAGCAGTAACATCATCCTGTTAAAAGTTATGAGAGTTGAAAGTGAAGAGTGTGTGCAAGGTCTGTAAGAAATGAAAAGGGGCAAGCCTAATCACACTCTCCTACCAAAAAGTGTTTGAGGTAAACTGCTTAAAAACACACTTTCCTGCCCGTTTTATGATCCTAGATTTTAGCATAATGTAGAAGAAGACTTGCCCTTTCATAAAATATGAAAAAGTCAGGATCGGCTAGGTTGACCCATTTCACCTATTTTCAGTCTTCACAGAAAATCAGTGTGCGAATTTTTGTTCGTTTTGTGATGCACAGTCACAAATAGACTCATTGAGCAATGTCTCATTACATCTAAATCTGGATTTTCATTCACACCATCCAAATAAAATATTGTTTCAAAACCTCAGCTTGTTATCTGTTAAACCCATGATTCCTTTTGAGAACCATGTATACCAGGTTCCCAAAGTGTAGAGAAGGCTGTCTGCATTCATTGCCTATATTCATGTAAATTTTTGTTATGCTGCCCAGAAAAATGGCTTTGATAGAAAGATTAGAGTTTCTTCTATCATTTTGTTTCTTTCTATATGAAAACTCAGTGTATCATTGCCTAAGTTACCTTTTTTTTTCCAATGATAAGTGCGCTTGTTTTGCTATAAAACTCGTATGAAGATGTACATACATAAAATTTAGCAATCATCACCAAGGCTGAGCACAGTTGATTTCAACAGTTGGCTGACCCCATTCAGATGCATCTTTTGTGTATATCAAAAATGTTTGTGAGCCCATCAGTGCACGCTCTTTTTTTACCTCTCGCCCAATCAGTGCTTTCATCATTCAATGGCACATGTACAAATCTAGTTGAATGTGGAAGAAGGTTGCACTTATCGCTTGACTGCTTTGGCATAGGTGGATTACCAACCTCTCCATTCTTTCGCCCCCTGGAAAAAGAATCTCATTTTGGGGCATTGAAGGTGCTCATAGAATTGCGGGATGTGTGTGTTTGCAGCCTATGCCTTTGTAACCTTGACTGATATCACATCAAGACATAAAGTGCTGTGACATTAAGGACTGCTGTGTATGAAAGGCATAATTGACTTCAGCTGTGTGTGATGTTCTGAATAGGTTGCCAATTTAGGGAGTGACAACTCCCCAAACTGGGTGTGCCAATGGAGGGAGTGCAACTCTGATCAGATGCTGTTGCCAAAATTGGTAGATCAATATTGTTCATGACGCGGCACTGGTGTAACTCTTGGAGAGTGCCAGGTGTGTTTTTAAACAATGTTGGCCTACTGATGCGCCAAAGGCCAATAAATCTCACATCTCCTTGAAATGAAGCATGTTTTATCATGACTTTGTGTGAGATAATACCATGGAAAAGAAGATTTTAGCTCCACTGAATTTTCCTTGCCTAAAACTGAGAAAAGTATGACTAATACATGTAGTATCAAAAGCATTTCATATAAACAAATAAAGGGTGGGGTGCAAGGCCAACTGAACAACTATCAAAGACAGATACAGTGTACATTGTATGCAACCAGTTTACCAGAATAAATTCAATGTACAGTTATCTGTAGTGTTGCCTTGCTGTACTTTTAAGGCCACCATCTCTTGTATATATTGCATCAGTGGAGATATCTAATGACTTAAAACCTGTGTCCCGTGTACAAAGATAGATTCAGATTTTTCTGTTTTTGAGATCCTCTGAACAATCGGGTCTTGCCAAGCTCTGTTAGTTCCTGTCTAAGGAAGGAGACACTGTGTGGAAGGCCAACTCCAAAGTGAGTGACAGGCCAGAAAATGTGCAGGTATACTTAAAGGAACTTAAAGGAACTATGCAGTGCAAATACATTTTGACTTGCATCGATTCACAATACCCTTGGCATCAATAACTTATGGCACTGTGAATATGTGCCATAAACAAATATATGTATTTTACTATGAATATTTGTACTATTTTTCTACAGATAATACTTGGATATATATACTTATACAACACCTCAGAATGATGTCGAATTGTGATTGGCCAAGAACATGTCACATGACATTCAATAGAAAATACCTACCAAACTCATTGAGAGTGACAGCCATACAATAGGCCCCTGGCATGGGCCTATTGCACGGCTCGAAGGTACTATAGCACGGCTTCGTGGGGGGCTACTAATGCATGGCCGCTCACAGAGTTCTGTGGCTCACAGCAGCAAAGCGCCAGCAAACTACATTGTACGTGCTGGCCGGCTGCGCTGCGATGCGCTGCCGGTAAACAGACCAGAGTACTGCAACGTACCGCGGCGGAGTACTGCAACGTTAACGTGTACGCGCAGCTACTTTACCTAGCTAGTTGCATGTATTGCGGCCTACCTACTGCTGTGTTTTTAGTTTTGACTCTGATCTGCTACGTGGACCACAGTGATCCCAAAATCAAGACTTCATTTCAAGTTGAGAAACCGTAATTTGATTATTTTTCTGTGTTTTTATACAAAATCATTTCCGGAAATAGAGAAAGTCTAGACCTACTACTAGATCTACCGACAACTCAGATCGGCTTAACAGTCAGGCCTAACTTGATCTAACGTTAGCGTAGAATGGGTATAGACCCTGCGGAGTTTGTGATTCCTGTGCCTGTGTGGTCGAATCATGACGAGTGTTTGAAAGCAGTACACAGGGTGGTTTACAATTCTCGGCCTAATTGTTACATTTATTTTTGGGCCTTCCTGAATTAGCGGTCACTAATTTAGTACTGTGATTGTGGACAACGTGTTGTATAAAACGAATAATTTATGATTTTGTTCGTGCATTGGGGCACGTGATACCGCACTCGGCGCGAGATTCGCCACTGGTCTATTCAACGCGGCGCTACGCGCCTTGTTGAATAGACCAGTGGCTTATCTCGCGCCTCGTGCAATATTCGTGCCCTATGCACTCACAACTCATAAATTATTCATATAATATTGTATACCCACAAAAGATTTTCAAACCAAGATTCTGCAACTGGCATCATCTGTCAATCATTGCTAAAGTACTAATATGATTAACAAATGACATTTGAATGCACCTTTCCTCGGACTAAGCAAACTTGCATGTTTTCCATGTTACTGACGTCAACCAAGGATATTACAGGGAAACATGCAAGTTGTGATTGGTCTATTGACTCTTTATGTACCATGGTGTAAACCCTCTTGTGTGCTACATTATTCTGTGAGAGCAAAAAAGTCATGCTGTCATTCTGCTTTTAAATTCTATGTAACTTTTTATAGATTTTTGTTACAGTGGACATGTAATGAGCGAAGTCTTAGATTTAGTTGTAGCTGGTGTAAATTTTATGACATATCTCGCATTGTTTTTCTTTTGAATGACCAGTAGCTGCATTATTGCAGAAGCATGACTCTTGCGCACAAAATAGTGATAAACACTTGGAATTACAAGTCCCAAATTCAATAAGGGAATGCTGCTTGGTATTAAATCAGCACATCGATGCAAGCTACACATGTGACAGGAATGGAATCATGTGATAGGCTATGATTATACTATGGCATTGGGTGATTTATCGATTGGATTTAATGAGTTTGCACATGTGAACATGATATGCAAACTCGGCACGGCATTGACTGAGTCTGGCATGTGAATGTGGCACTCGAAGAGTTGAAAAGGAAAGGTGTATTGTCATGTCTTTGGCGATTCATTAGTAGTTATTTAAGTAAGGATGTCACTGACAAAATTTTGGTTTTGAAGTCTTGTCAGGTTTGGTTTTTTTTTTTTTTTTTTTTTTGGGGGGGGGAAGCATTTCATGCAAATAATCTGAAGGAAGATTTCAGATAGTAGAAACTAGAAAAGCACTCTGAGAGTGCAGACCTCCACCGATCTTGCTCTTCCATAGAGATCAGTGATTACAACCCACTGAAAAGTCGCCTGATTTCTCTATTTAGAAGCCTTTGTTACGTCATACGTCTTTTTTACGTCTTTCCTGCAAGTTTCATCCAAATCAGTGCACAATTTTTTGAGTGATTTTGAGCACAGACAGACAAACAAACAAACCAATGGTGATGAAAACATTGAACATCCTCCCTTGGCAGAGGTAATTATCATCATAAAGCATCCCAGGACACATATTTAGATAAATGTATTCTTTTGGTCACATAAGAGATGTTGGAGGTACTGTAAATCAGTATACATGCATTTGCATCATTGTCCCTTTAAGATTGGAGATCATTTT
Source organism: Diadema antillarum (assembly GCF_040938485.1). Taxonomy (NCBI): domain Eukaryota; kingdom Metazoa; phylum Echinodermata; class Echinoidea; order Diadematoida; family Diadematidae; genus Diadema; species Diadema antillarum. The sequence continues at coordinate 391,013 of NW_027271288.1, read as the reverse complement.
GCTGGAGGGGGGGGGGGGCAGAGGGAGGGGAGCATAGCATCACACTTTTGTCCTGTATTGACAGAAGGAAAGGTATGGGAGGAACAATGGTGTAGGATGCTCTCAACTCATGTTATTTTTTTGATGAGGACCCATTGTCCTTGCCTTATACTTTGAGCGAGAAAGTAATTGATACTCAGTTAGGAGAGCTCTGCAACGATTATTTCATGATGTCTATATATCCAGACAAAAAAAAAACAAAACAAAAAGATGTGTATACTTATTGATGTACTGTGCATGCCTTCAATGCTGTGACCGAAAACCTGCTCAACTACCTTTAAACAACTCCTGTCATTGGTTTGTATTCTATCATTTCAAAAATCTTCTTTAATTTAATCTATAATCCCTGCTGGATAGTGCCATAATTTGCTTGTCACTATGATTCAGAATATGTTTATGCAAATTGCACTTCTCGTATTTTGTTTCATTTGACTAACAAACAAGAAAAAAGAGGAAGAGGTTTTTTAAAGATTTTTGAAGTCATTAAACATTGATTGTTGCCAATTATCTTCAAATTCAAGTTCCTTTGTTTTACATTTGATAAAAGCATACAAAGATACAAGAACTGGTACATAATGAATTACTTACAAAAGTTCAAAGCAAAAGAAAACAACAAGAACAACAATACAAACAAACACATATATTCAAAGCAGATACTAAGAGAAAACAGAGTTATATGATATGTGGGAGAAAAACCAATGCCCAAGGTCTATTAATGGCACATTCCAAGAAAGTTAACAAAATATCATTCTTAATATTCAACCATTACTGCATATGACTTGAAAAACAGCACAAAAAGGGTGGGCAAATTTGTAATGATGTATTTGTGGTTAAAGGGTGGAAGGATTAATAAATTACCTTTTGAAACAACTTCATTAGGCTAATTAGCAAAATCTAATATGAAAAGAAAATGATATGTAACATGCTGCTATTACCTTAACCTGTTGAGGACGGACTGATTTTGCTACAACACGCATTTCCCATAGACACCTGCCCGAGTATACTCGGGACTCGTCCTCAACGGGTTAATGCAGGAAGCTTGAACACAAGGATAACACAAGCTTGTCAACAGTTTATATGACAAATTAATCCTTTTATGACACCAGCTTCAATTTTTTTAGTAATGCAATTGTCTGAAAGAACAAGGACCAAATGGAGTAATTATCATAATGAGCTGGCTAGCCTTAACCCGTTGTGGACGAGTCCCGAGTATAGTTGTCTATGGGAAATGCGTGTTATAGCAAAATCAGTCCGTCCTCAATGAGTTAATATGTACAACGTAGGCAGTGCCATGAGCATGCACCATGTGCACAAACTGGAAAAGATTTTCATCACCTTTTTTGTTGATTATTTTAGATTGGTAGCGGTGCTGCCATTTTATTAACCTTGGGCAATTTTAGGCCATAATTGACTGTCACAAGCACAATTAGCATAATGAGCTATCTGGCATCTATACGACTAGACAAATCATTATGGACTTCATTTTCCTTGTTTATCTGGCCAGTCAGCTATTCACAAACAATAAATTGTCATTTTTTGCTCCATGGCATAGGTACAGCTACAGTCCTACACTGGCTTCTCATAAGGAGAGATCATTGACCATGTGTCTGTTTCTCCCAAGATAAGATTACTATTCCATTAAATGAGGTTCCAATGTTTGAATGCATTTTGATTTCACAAATTTCGCGAGAGCCAAGATTCACACAAATTAAATGCACACAGAAGTTCTTGTCTGCACTATATGCGTTGAATGCCAGTAACAATTCGCGAAAATTTAATGCTGTGAAAAAAGGCCTTCGGCTCAAATTTGTGAAAATTTCATGCTGCAGAAATTATTGCTTTGCGGTATACAGGAGTGCTTAATACTAACCCTTTTTTTTCTCTACTGGTCCGACCTGTCTGTCAGACGAGTAGGTATGCAGTTTTTCAGTTTTTTCTTTTTTTTACTGGTCCATTCCTAACATCAAAAGTTACTGGTTTGACAGTGATTTTTACTGGTCCGAAAATCAGACCAATGCCAGTGTGCATATATGATAAACACTTGTACTATTGTGAGGAAGCTGTGTGTGCATGACAAACTTTCGTTGCATTTTGCTATGAATCATAGTCGGCAATAATTTGCTGTGTTCCTAACTTGTTTTAATTTATGCCTATTTTGGGCGGATTGAAATAGCCTAAAGTGTAGATATTTTTTATGCTTTTTGATATATTTTTGGGTTGTTCATTCATCCTTCCATCCATCTGTCTGCAGACAGTTTTGTGAACAATATGAAACTTTGATAAGAACTGTTTGTTTTAGCGCCATGTTTTAAGGTATCCAAATGAAAAAGCGGGATACAAATATGTAAATGAGAGTTGATGAAGCTGCCCTTATGAACTTGTGGGCATACATGCTCCAGGTTAAAGGTCATCTGTATGTTTCTACAGGTCTATCTGAAATTCTGAAATTTCACATTTTGTCTTCCACATCTCTTAAGTGGCTCAAGATAATTTCATGAATCTTGGTACATAAACAGTTTCCTGACAATGACTGTCTGTAATAGGAAGTTTTGGGTCATGGGGTCAGGTTAAAATGCAAAAATTATACATGTACCATAACCATGACTAAAATTACACTATTTTCTCCATACCCTGGAAATGACGCAATGTATGATACTTGATTAAAATTGGTATAGTAATAAGCAATATTTCTGTAAGGAAATGTTTGTGCTTTGGGGTCAAATGTCATGTGAGAAAGCAAGAATGGCAAAGTTTTCCATATTTTGAAAATGACTAAAAGTTTTGTAACCAAAATTGGTGTAGTATCAGATAGTGACTACAACTGTATAGAGAAAGTTGTGGGCCATGGGGTCAATGGTCAGTGGTCAAGGGGCAAGGGGCAAATGAAACTTGAATCAAGGAAGGTAAAACTACTCAATACGTTTTGGGTTTGTGCCATCAAACTTTTAGATTTAGCATGTATATATATGTCATTTCAGTTTCTTTCCAACTGTATGAAACTGTCATCTCGCATTTTCAAGATGTATCGATTGTATACCCAATAGAACATAGTGGAGGCATACCAGTCACCACAGCAACATCTCTAGCATCCCAATATTATACAAATAATGAATTAGTGCAATGGACAGAATATTTCATGAGATGGAAGATGAAATCCATTCAACAAGGTGCAGCTGAGTTGAATGGATCAAAAATTTCCTCTTTCGCCAAATCAAATATTCTGTCCATTAACACTATGAATGAAAAGCATTTATTATTTGTTTTATGTAACACCTGAAATAGATCCTTGTCATTTGATGTTTTATGAATTTAGAAACAAGAGAGAATGTGCAGGATCTGAGATTGAGAGTGCTCACTGAGCGCTTTGTGCTAGTGTGCTGTCACATACAAACTACAAACGCAAGCATTTTACATGTTCTCGGCATTGCTTGCGATGGAGCAAATCATATGGATCCAAGATTGCACAGAATTTTTAGCCAGAATTGCACAAGTGATGACATTTGGTAAATTGGGACATTAGCAAACAACCAATCAAATGACAAGAATCTATCTAGGTGTTGCGTCATATGTGATATATCTAGGTGTTACGTCATGTGATATAACGGGAAATGTCAGCTACATTCCCAGATAGTCATCACAGATGATATCAAAAGTGATAAGATCAGGCAGGATGTTTCGTGGGGCTATCTATGAACAGATAATGTTCAAGATTGCACACCTTGACTTTTTGATAACCTAACAGTGTTCAAAGTATTTTTGTGTTCGTAATCCTTTGCGCTAGCTACCGTATGAATTTCACAGACAGTCTGTGTGACTATTGAGGGAGTACTTCAAGTATCTTTATACAGAACTGTACAATTAATGGTAACTGGTCTGCCTTGCATTAGCAAATCTACTCACCTTGCAAGACTATTGAACTTCAGGGAAACTACACAAAAAAAATGTAAAAGAATTATACCCTTACAATGTACAATGTATCTACCTTGAGATCAATTATGTAATTTGATATTTCCTAATTAGGATGTATCACAGCTGTGTAGTCGCATACTTTTGTTTTCACATGAATTTCATATTGCAGAGCATGCACGTGCATTTGTAAATGCCCACATCTTGAAAGTAGTCTCAATTTGTTCTGTTGCTCTCCTATTAAAATGCAATACTTCTTTGCTGCCCATGTCCAGGGAACTGGCTGTGTAGCTGTGTCAGGACTGAAGGAAAAACTCAAATGGGATGAAGACAGGGCAAGAATGGTCATGGTAAGTTTAATTAAATGCAACACCAGGTTGGCTCTTCGCTATTTTCTCTTTGGTTTTATTATGCGTCGTGAAGGGTGCTGATAGGCATCGCAGTTTTGAGGTGACCCAAGATCAATGACCGTTGTGTAATTAAGTACTGTGCATGAAGGGCCATATTTTGGTAGATGCCTGGTAGTGAATGTGTGAGAAGGTGGGGGCATCCCATGTTGAGTGTATATTGCTTTATAGGGGATAGCGCTATCAATAGCAAGATTTGTGATTGGCGAGATTGATACCATGTGACGTGCAGAAATTTTGTTATAGTAGTACATGATAAATATAACTATATTGCACTACTGCGCAGTCATGGCATGTACACGTGTAGTCTAGTTTCTCTGTATAGTATTCCTACTTATAGTGTGTTTTCTATACGTATGTGGACAAAACCTGGAGTACACACATGTAATACGCTATGAGCGTGCTAGCACTCCATTACACACTACGCCTATACGCTGCAGCCATGTAGCGTATAGGCACGTGCACAGTGTGTATGAAGTGCAGCACAGGCGTAGGCTCCCTCAATTCGTACAGTTTGTATGCAACATCCCAACTTTACATACGGTAGTCCTAAAGGCAAGCTGTCTGAACTGAAAGCCCCATCACATGGGCGGCGCCACGTTTTCAAAAGTGGGGGGGGGGGGGCCCACTTCAGACTTCTGGTGCCACTTCCAGTTTTCATCAGCTAACAAGCAAAACAAAAACAAAACAAAAAAGGTCGTCACCGCAACTTCTGTAGGGTGCAACTTCCGGGTTTCTTCAGCTGACAGAGTGGTGACACTCTATGTATTCATTTGTATGGTGCAAAAAAGTGCGGGGGGGTTGTGGAGCTGGGAAATGTGCAAACGCCGGGAAATGTGCAAACGCCTGGAAATGTGCAAACGTCTCGCCGGGAAATGTGCAAACGCCGAGAAATGTGCAAACGTCTTGCCGGGAAATGTGCAAATCTCTAAATTTCATCAACGGGAAATGTGCAAACGTGGCGCCGGGAAATATGCAAATGTTCAATTTTGCCGGGAAATGTGCAAAACGTCGCCGGGAAATGTGCAAACCATTCATCTCACCTATATTATGTAGAGATGGAAGAGAAACTCTCAATCAAAGCTGCGCACGACCCATTACCATCTTTACCACCTGTCTTAGCGACCATCTGTCTTGTTTTTTATGCCTCCGCCACGAAGTGGTGCCGGAGGCATTATGTTTTCGTGTTGTCCGTACGTCCGTCCGCATTCATTTATGCGATAACTTGAGTAATATTTACGGGAATTTTACCAAACTTGGTCCAAGTATAAAGTATGATGGGGCAATTACTTGATTAGATCTTGAGTGAAATCGGCCAAATGTCAAAGGTCAAAAGTCAGGGTCAAGTCATGAAATTTTATCTGTTTACGCGATAACTCAAGACTGGATCAAGCAAATTTCGCCAAACTTTGTCCAAGGATGATGTATGGTGAGACAATTACTTGATTAATTTTTGAGTGAAATCGGACAGAGGTCAAAGGTCAAAGATCAAGGTCAAATCCTAAAATTTAACTTTTTACGTGATAACTCAAAACTGGATGAAGCAGCTTTCACCAAACTTGGTCCAAGGATGATGTATGATACGGCAATTAGTTGAGTAGATTTTAGTGACATTGGCAAGAGGTCAAAGGTCAAAAGGTCAAGGTCAAATGCTAAAAATGTCGCTATTTCCCCATATCCATGCAATGCCCAAAGGTATTTTCTTGAAACTTAGTGTATAGACATATCTACTGCATAAGGATTCTCCAAGGGGAGTTTCATGTCATAAGGTCAAAGGTCAAAAGGTCAAAGATTAGGTGAAAATGTTACAATTTCACTTCTCTCACAAATGGTTCAATGTAGGCCTATCTTAATGGAACTTGGTATATACACATTTTGGCAGGGATTATCTAGGGAATTTAGGGGTCATGGGTCAATAGTCATGGGTCAGAGGTCAAGGTCATCTCATCAAAATTTTACTATTTCCCTCATATACTAGTATATGCAATGCTTGCATTATTATCTTTAAGACTTGATGTACATATATTAGCTAATGGAGATTCTCTTGGAAATTTCCTGCCAGAAGGTCAAAGGTCAAAGGTTAAGGGTCAAGGCCAGGTTTAAATGAAAAAAAAATCTATTTTATACTGTAATTACACTCTTTCTTTATACCTTGAAAATTACTCAATGCATAAACTTATAAAAGGGTCAGTCAGACTTTTGCCAGATATGTGAAACTGTTATCTCACATTGTGAAGACATTATACTATACACCTATTGGGAGAATTATGCATTTTGGCGGAGGCATCAGTCGCCATAGCGACATTTCTAGTTTTTAATTAAAATTTCAGCATTTTCTTGCAAATCCTACAATGAATTTTCACCAGAATTGGCAGATAACATCTTAATGGTGATATGATCGTAATTTGTAAAAATGAGCCCCCCCCCCCCACACACACACACACACACACACCAGTTCTATAAGGAGGGGGGGGGGGCAGGAGTTGAAGCCTCAGAGTCCCTAAACGCTTGATTTTTTTTTCTTCAACTGTCGAACCGAAAAAGAAAGAGCTGAGTTAGTGCTATGAAGACATTAATGACTAAAATGTCATGTTTCATTATGGCGGACCCAGGGGTACCCTGATCGGGGGTGAGGGGGAGGAGGGGGATTTTCCACATTTTCAGCACATTCTCGAAAAATCTAGGACGGATTTTCACCCAACTTGTGAGATACAGTCATATTTATGTTAATATAATCTTGATTTGTTAAAATGCGCCCCCCTCCCATCGCCGAAGGGGGGGGGGAGGGAGGATTTAAGCTTCACTTTTAACATCCCCGCAAAAATGTGAATTTTAAAAAATCTTCTTCTGTCAAACCGAAAAAGATAGAGCTAAGTTAGTGATATGAAGACATTAACATGATTAATGAATGAAATGCCATGTTTGATTATGGCAGATCAAGGGGTGCCCAGATCGGGGGGGGGGGGGGGGGAGGGGTGATGGGTGGAGGGGGATATTCCACATTTTTAGCATCTTCTTGAAATATCTATGAGGGATTTTCACCAAACTTGACAGATAGCAAGATTATGGTAATAATTATGATCTTAATTTGTTCAAATGAGCCCCCCCCCCCCTCCCCCAAAGGGGGGGGGGGGGGGGCTGCAGGGGGTTGAAGGTTCAGCGTCCCTAAACTCTGGAACTCTTCTTCTGTCAAACCGATGAAGATAGAGCTAAGTTAGTGCTATGAAGATACAGCGTTAATGAATGAAATTTCATGTTTGGTTATGGTGCGGATCAAGGGGTCTCCAGATCGAGGGGGTGAGGGCAATTTACACATATTCTGCATCCTCTTGAGAAATCTTTGATGGATTTTCACCGAACGTGGGAGGTATCTCTAGGGTAATAGAATCCCACTTTGTTCGAAGGGACTACAAATCCAAGTTGTTCCCCTTCCCCAAAGATAGGGATAAGACCAGGGTAGCCCCCACGTCATTTAGTAAGCAGACGTGAAATTTCATCAAAGTATTATATAAGGGTTTCAAGAAGAAGCTGAATATGTGACAAATCCACCTCCACCGCACTTAACATCAATTCATGAATCAACTTACCATAACAGGCACCAGCACTCTATTAGCTCCATCATTTTTGTATAGAATGTTTTTTTTAAAGGTGATATATAATTTTATTATCCGAGGGATGCATCTTGAGTTTTCAGGAAAAAGACAAAAAATGTGAAAAATAAGCCTCCTTCCTACCCCCTCCTCTTTTGGGGCATCCCTTCATCTGTCATAGTAAACTTGAACCTACATCATGCATTAACTGTATTTACAGTACTATCACCATAAAGATGCTAGGCCTATCTGCCAAGTTTGGTGAAAATTCGAAATAGATTTTTCAAGAAGATGGAGAAAATTTTGAAAATCCCCCTCCTCGATCCCCCTGGTTACAGCTCGTTATTCCGAAGGTTTGTTATTCCGAAGGCTCTTTATTCCTCAGATTCGATGTTCCGAAGGTTCATTGTTCCGAATTTCATTTACGGATTAACCAGTCTTCGGAATAACGAACCTTCAGAATAACGCCACAAATTTTCGGATTAACGAACCTGTAGGTATAGGGACTGTGCGTGTTTCGGATTAACGACCCTTCGGAATAACGAACCTTCGGAATAGCGAACCTTCGGAATAACGAACAGCATCCCCTCCCCCACACCCTAACCTACCCTGATCAGAGCACCCCTAGACCCGCCATAATCAAACATGAGATTTCAGTCATTAATGTCTTTACAGCACTAACTTTTTCGGTTCGACAGAGGTAAAAAAATAAAAAATAAATAAAGAGAATAGGGACTCTGAGGGTTCAACCCCCCCCCCCCCCTCCTCATCGGCGGGGGGGGGGGGGGGGGGGGGATTCAATTTAACAAATTAAGATCGAATCACCATAAATATACTATCTGCCAAGTTGGTGAAAATCCGTCATAGATTTTACAAGACTACGCAGAAAATGTGGAAAATCCCCTTCTCCCCCTCACACCCCTTATTAGGGCACTCATGGAACCGTCATAATCAAACCTGAAATTTTAGTAACTACAGTGTCTTCATATAACGTAGTTCCACATTCTTCGGTTCAACTGAACAAGATTACAAATTCCAGAGTTTAGAGACCTGAAAGTTCAACTCCTCCTCCCCCCCCCTCCCCTTGGCAGTGGGAGGGGGTGGGGCTCATTTTACCATATAAGACCATATCACCGTAAAGATGGTATCTGCCAAGTTTGGTGAAAATCCTTCTTGAGATTTATCAAGAAGATGCAGTAAATGTGGACAATCCCCCTCCTCTCCATCACTCCCCCTCCCCCACCCCCAATCAGGGCACCCCTGGATCCGCCATAATCAAACATGAAATTTCAGTCATTAATGTCCTCAAGGCACTAACTTAGCTCTATCTTGGCTGGTAGAAGGCTTCATGGTGCACCACATATTCTTTCTGGAGTATGTGAGTGGCCCTGAAAAGGGCCTACCCAATCCCGACGTTTCGGCAAGCATGTTCTTGCCGTTCTCAAGGAAGAATACGTGGTGCACCGTGAAGCCTTCTACCGCCCAACGTTCTACCACCACGGAAGCCTTCAAAGATTTAATTAGCTCTATCTTTTTTATTTTTTTTTTAAATCCAGAGTTTAGGGACTCTGAGGCTTCAACTCCCCCCCCCCCCCCTTTTCGGCCGGTGTGGGGGGGGGGGGGAATTGGGGGCTAATTTCAATTCATAAAGATCATATCACCTCAATGAGACTATCTGACAAGTTAAGTGAAAATCTGTCCTAGACTTTTATAAAGAAGATACTGAAAATGTAGAAAATCCCTCTCCTCCCCTCACCCCCCCCCCCCCCCCCCCCCCCCGCGATCCGGACACCCCTGGATTCGTCATAATCAAACATGCAATTTCAGTCATTAATGTCTTCATAGCACTAGTTTAGGGACTCTGAGGCTTCAATTTGAAGACTCCTCCCCACTTATCGCCCCATGCCCTGCATCCCTGGATCTGCCATTAAACGTGAACTCCTGACATCAATATCTTTAACGAACCAACCTAGCTCATTCTTATTTGGTTATACATGATACAAGAAGAATTTCGATAATACCGTAGTTCTGGGACTTTGAGCCCCCCCCCCCCCTTTTTTTCGGGGGGGGGGGGGGGGGGAGGGGGAGGGGGTTGGCTACTATATAAACAAATTGAGATCCCATTGCCATAATCGTGCTACCTGCCAATTTTGTTGAAAATCTGTCAAGGACTTCATTAAGAAAATCTAAATGGTGGAAGTTCATGGGCAGTTTTAATGTGGAGTTTATCTACTATCTTTATACACAATATCGCTAAAGTAAATGATTTGCACATTTCCCGGCGACGTTTTGCACATTTCCCGGCAAAATTGAACTTTTTGCACATTTCCCGGCGTCATGTTTGCACATTTCCCGGCGAGACGTTTGCACATTTCCCGGCGTTTGCACATTTCCTGGCAAGACGTTTGCACATTTCCCGGCGTTTGCACATTTCCCGGCGAGACGTTTGCACAATTCCCGGCGTTTGCACATTTCCGGCGTTTGCACATTTCCCGGCTCCACAGGGGTAAGCTCCACTGGCCGTAGGTGTAGGCACAGAGTATATGAAGCGCATAGATAAGTGTCGAGTCAATCTGATGTGTGTTAGACTTGTGTTGTGCGACTATCGGGTGTGTCCAGCTGATGTCGTATGACAGTATGTCGAGTTTCTGACAATATAATGGTCATCAGACAGGCTAACTTGAGCCTTGGTTCTGGGGCTCTCTGGCATTGGTATCACACTCAGTGAGCCATGGTGCCAGTCTCTGGAGCCTATGGGATCAGATTTCATTGGAGCTCATCGGAACGCCAAAATTTTTACATTTGGGGGATCAGATGAGCTTCCAATGGACAGTGGAATCTTAATGGGCCTTTACTTGACTTGTTTGTGTGTGTGTGTGATATGTGTTTAAATTTTTAAAATAAAATGAATGATATACTAATAATTTGATAATGATATTTCTTAGTGTCACAATGAATTAATTTCTCTCCTGGAGACCACATATCAGTAATAAAAGAATTCTTCTTAAATATCACAAAGGCCTTATTAGTGTTCATAGAAGATTATAGCACATCATACCTCAAATTATAAATATAAGTTATCTGGTAAAACAGTATCACGATCATGTCACCACACTTTGATAACTGCAGTATTATTAGGATTCACAGCCTATACAAGAATCCACTTCCTTGAAATACTTTTATAGAATAATAAAGACAGTTGTCGTGAATTATTATGGCCAGCACAAGACCTCTAGTAAAGCAGCATAGCCCAATATATCAGACCGATTGTTCAAAGATGTCTAAAAGTAAAACCAGCAAAGTCTTCCTGTGGCATAACTCTCAAATCTCAAATCTCAAATGGTAATTGTACATCCAACAATGACCCTCACCATTGTATGACGTGAACTTTTAGATTGCTATGACAACATCATGGATATCGATAGCTTGAGAAAAACAAGTGCTATGTGATTTTGATTGCAGTGAAACATATTCTTGATAGAAATACAATTTTACACTTATGATATATGAAAAATGCATTGTAATTCCCAGAATACTTTGTGTTCTTGTTTCATTTTGCACAAACACACACGAGGTTAAATTTTTTCACCATCTAATTAATCTGTAACCATGACAACATCCCTGGGATTTTTACTTACCACCAATTTATCAGCAAACAGACAGGTAAGGACATTAAAGTCAACTAGACCTGTGGAGGAAAAAAAACAACACAAACATACTGAATGCTGTTGTGTCAGAGATAGAGGGATAATTTACAAATAATTAGCACATGCAATTTTCATTTGTAAGCCCAGCATACCTACTCAAACGCTTTCATCATTATGTTGCCATGGCAATTGCCCCATCAGGCATGACCTTTACCTTGAAAACATACATCTATATTGTAAAAAGCCATTGTTTGAACTTTCTGTACCTAGTGATTTGTGTTATGTTTTGATATAGAAATGCTCTTATTCCTCCAACAGCAATTTCTGCAAAGTCATTGCCATAGCAATCACCTGGTTTTAGGAGAAATGCGACTTTAGGTGATCAAGATATTAATGGCAAATGCAGTTTTAACTTGAAATACAAATTCCCAGGTACTTCTGCAAGTCGAGGTGCTGAAGAACTTGCCCGATTGCCTGGCAAGTGTTTTGGAACAATGAGCAAAAATACTTGCCCAAATTGGGCAAGCAAAAAGGTTCTGAAGCCACCTTTTTTTTTCTCTCTTTTACCCCCTTCAAATCCATGACATCAGCCATACAGAAGCCCAAAGATAATGACTGTTTAGTGATGAAATGCACTTTGATTTTATTTTAGCAATTTTCCAACACTAACATGAAGAAGCCCCAATGCTATGCAACACAAACACTTCGTTTGTTAATTTCTCCAGTGTGTTTAAGCATGTGAATCAACCTGTTTATTCATAAGATTGGTGTTTTATAGGTTTTTCCCGGTCAATTTCATACTTTTGTCATTCAAGTTCCTATTCCGAGCATTCGATTTCACGCATTCCACGCTCGCAGCACTGAATCAGCAATCAAATTCAAAATCCGGTCATTCGAATTCACTATCCAAGCATTCAAATTCACTGTCGGAGCATTCAAATTCACTGTCGGAGCATTCAAATTCACTATCGGAACATTCAAATTCACTATCGGAGCATTCAAATTTAAGAGAGAAGCACGCATTTCATCAATGAGCAGTCAAATTCATGTCAAGCTGGCGACGGAATCTCGTCGGGTCATTCAAATTCGTGAATAGGCAACCATGTTCCAAATAACTGCATTCAATTTAAAAGAAGTCCTGAATTTAGTTAGTTTGGGGTCGTGTATGCATGTGTTTCTCATTTGGCTTTGAATATAATGGGATTTATGATGATTATTTATTTTGCAGTAGAGGTCCACCTGTTCATTGACAATTTTGAACTCGCGCTTAGCAAATGGGAATATACAGGCACATGTCCCTCGGATTGGACATAAAATGGAGGTCCCATGTGTAAGAGAGTCACAACTCATGCACGTAAAAGATCCCACTTCATTTATTCATCGCAAAGAGCAGAACATCATCGGGACCCCATATTATAGAAGACCAGCTTTTGCAGCTGAATATGGGTTATCCAGCCATCTTGTTTGATGGAAAACGAAACAAACAAACAAAAATTAGACACTGTATAGGCCTACAGACGAGCATAATATTGAGGGTTGGTTGACACTTTCGAGGGAAAAAAACAACAATTTCGACTATATTGAAACTGATACTTTAACATTTTATACGTGTTTTTTGTTGTGTATTGCTGTCTTATTGATTTACTTTTGCGGGACTATGTGAGATCATTGTGTGTCAGTTTGTCTTTAAATTGATGAATTGTCATTATTATGATTATGTGGTTGGTGTTTGGGCGTTGTCAGCATGCAGTATCACCAAGAAATAAATTATGATTACTAGTCGTTGTGTTGTTTGGATGCACTGCTGATTGGACATTGCAATTTGAAATTTATTGAGATGAAAAACAAAGTTTTTAGAATACATGAACAGAGAACAATGTAGAATCTGTAAACAACCATAATTACACTATATGCAAGCCTTTATTGGTTGTGTTGGCCCATTTCCCTTTCTTAAAAGTCTACTCCATTTTCGTCGTTAAATTGATTGCACGAAGTAGGAACTTGATCGCCTGAAAATGAATTTGAACGCTCCAAACAAGCTCATTGGGACTATCACGTGACTATCGCATGAATTTGAATGCACGAGTAGGAAAGTCGGTGCTCGCATTTTGAAATTGAACGCCCAATCGTGAATTTGATTTCACGAAAACGAAATAGAACGCCCATAAATGAAATTGATCGCTCGAAATCTGAATTTGAATGCCCGAATATTTTCGCGTGCGTGCGCTGCGTGAATTTGAGTGACAAAAGTATGAAATTGACCGGGAAAACCTATATTATTAAAGCCGCTGACTTACAAGTGATTTTCTATATCACATTTTTTTTTCTTTTATGGACTTTCTTTTTGGGCAAGTGTTCTGCAATGATTTGAAAATCTGCTTGCCCAACCGTTCAAGTGGTTAAAAAAAAAAAAAAAGGTTATGTAGCACCCTGTTATATTGTTACATTTCATTACGAATAGATGTTGATTAAAGGACAAGTTCACCTTCATAGAAATGTGGGTTGAGGGAATGCAGCAATATTAGTAGAACACATCAGTGAGAGTTTGAGCAAAATCGGACAATCCGTTAAAAAGTTATGAATTTTTGAAGTTTCTGCTCAGTCATGACTGGATGAAAAGACTACTATAGCTTGTGATGTCACATGAGTACAACGATATAGAGAAAGAATACTAAAGAAAATTCAACATATTTCCATTTTTCTCGCATAACAAAAGAACACTCGACTTCTGTCTTTCAGAAGGGAGGGGGAATAATATTACCCTTAACATACGTCAGTAGCAAGTCGAAGAAATTTGCACTTTATTCAAAAAGTAAAGTTTTGTGAAATTCTCTTTTTATAGAGTCGTACGCATGTGACATCATACACTAGTAGTCTTCTCTTCCAGCAGTGACTGCGCAGATACTTAAGAGATTCGTAACTTTTGAACGGATTGTCCAATTTTCCTCAAATTTCACTGATGTGTTCTACTAATATTGCTGCATTCTCTCGATCTTTATGTACATGATGAAGGTGGACTTGCCCTTTAATTTCTGGAATTCCAAGTGTTACCACGACAGTGGACATTTTTTATCATTCTCATAACTCAAACAACTAAGGATTTGATTGCATTTGAATGGGTAATGCTATGGTGTAGGTCTCTAAATTTAGTCACTTTTTGTCACATTTTGATATTGTATGATACATGCTGTATTTTTAAAAAATTATTTGTTACCATGGCAACGGGAGAAGACACCAGAAAATGACTAGGGCTTTCAGTGCAATTAAATGAGTGATTCTAATTCTGCAAATTTAGTCACTCTCATTACAATTTATAATGTGTATTTTTCAAAAATAATGTGTTACCATGGCAATGGGATAGGTCATCAAAGGTTAACTAAAACTTTAATTGCAACCAAACAAGTAATTCCAAATCTCTAAATTCAGTCACTTTTCTTGAATTTTAATATGGTATAATTGAAAATAAAATTTGTTAGAGCAGAATCTTGAAGAGCTCAATATACATCCATATCTGCTTTATGTTAGTCTACATTTGTGCCAAATTTGGTGTTTTCAGATATTTGAACAGACTGTATCTATTGTTTCACTATGACACTGGACTTCTGTTTTCTCAACTTTGTGTGTTACTCATAACTGAGTTGATATCCTATTCACGAAGAGACCCTAGATTTATAGTGATCATTGTTTCCTTATCGATATGAATGAGGATTTATGATTGTCATTCCTGCTGGGTTGTTAGGCTGTTTCAAGTCCAATCTGTCAGACTTATGACCCAATACTTCCCCCTTTTCCTTAACCATCTGTTTCGTACTTCCGTCCCTACTTTCTTAGCTTTCCTGGTTGTGTTGAAGTGTGTGTGGGTCTGTCATAATGTGTGTTTGTGTATGTTTGTATTTTTCACTAAATCTCCCTTGCAGACTGACCTGTACGTATGAAATGATCAATTTGTCTTTTCCCCTGGATACTAATCATTGCCATTATAAATTTATCTGTTTATGTTTGCTGGGGCCCCTATCTATGGGCACTGCTTCTTCGAAGGGAATCCCACCATTACTGAACTCTTCTTTCTTTGTTTCATATACCTTGTATTGTTATCTTTATGTATCCAGTGTTTGTTTAACAAATACTGAATAGCGACAAGCTATCAATGTCAGAGTGCCCTCTTTACTCTATAAGGCTGAGGTGACCGCTTAGTGAACTTGTCAACGACCCCTCTATTTCAATCACTCTGCGGTTCAGAATCCTGTTGCTTTTAACTCACCTTAACCAGTCATTGTCTACTTGTAAGCATTGTCAGTTGGACATGTGGGCTTAAAAGATAATCCCCCCCAAAAAAAAAGAAAAAGAAAGGAAAACCCAACAAAATCAACTCATAGTAGCATTATTTACACTGCCGTCATTGTTCGCAGCTCAGATTTTTCCGTTATGTGACAAAACATTAGGTGAGTTTT
Organism: Diadema antillarum; assembly: GCF_040938485.1. Taxonomy (NCBI): domain Eukaryota; kingdom Metazoa; phylum Echinodermata; class Echinoidea; order Diadematoida; family Diadematidae; genus Diadema; species Diadema antillarum. The sequence continues at coordinate 374,973 of NW_027271288.1, read as the reverse complement.
GTTTTCCAAAGGACCTCAATGCACTGAACAGGCATCAAATCCCAAGTTTAATTTGGACATGATCACCCCACCCCCAAATTTGTATGAATTTTCCTCTTTTTTTTTTTATGACGGTCATGAAGGAGACAGTGTTTAACGTATGCATTCTGTATAGCATTGTAAGGAACTATAATGCAGTGGTGACTTGTGTTGATTTATGATGCCCTCAACATCACATAGCCAATGAATACAGATATTGTGTAACAATTTTTATACTGTTTTCTTCAGATACCTTGGGTATGCCCCCTCAACCCCCCCCCCCAAAAAAAAAAAGTACAAACCAAGATTCTGTCCCTGACATCATCTGTCAATTATCGCTATTATGATTAGCACAAATCATCGGAGTACACCTTTCCCCAGACTGAACATAACTTCCATCTTTCCACTTTAAGAAACTAGACACAGCAGGTAAACATGTTAATTATACTCATTAACAGTCTTCAGAAAATTGCATTCCTGTCGTAACTATAGTACATACTAGTACTTTGTACGTAGCAGTGATTGACAGATGATTTACAGGCAGAATCTTGGGTTGGAAAGGTCTTTTTTTGTTTTTTGTTGATGTATTCAAGTAATCTGAAGGAACAACAATATGGAAATATAAAAATATCTATGTTATGAAATATAATACATAGCACATACACTTCGATTTTTTATTCTTAAGTTTTAGCCACATAACATGTAAAGTGGTGATTGAGGTTATGAGTCAATACACAACATGCATATTACACTGCATGGTTACTTTTAATGGGAATGGCTGTCATGATGATACTGTGTCATTAACATTATGATCAGATATTCACTTGAATAGTGCAGAGACTCCAACCCAAAGTACCTTCTGATCTGGAGATTCTCCCGACTGAAACCCCGAGCAAACGGGAGACTCAAAGTTGATGTGTGCGAAGCGCGAAATTCCTAGGGTTCTAGATGCTCTCTGGTGCTATAAAGGCTTATTTTTTCAACATACGATAGAAATATGCAAGAAATCCTTTCCAACGGGAGACAAAGAGCCAGGGCGGGAGAAATTAAATCTCAAACGGGAGAACGGGAGATTTTGCAAAAATGGGTTTTCGGCGGGAGATCTCCCGTCGAAAACGGGAGAGTTGGAGTCTCTGATAGTGTTTTCCATTCTGCGCATCCGTTCTGCACATGTGCACAGGCACAGATAATACACCTATCGATGTTGTGTATACATATCCCTGTATCAACTATGTGAAATTACATAAGAGTGTATATTTAGTCCTCAGCAGCTTTTGCAAATATTTGATCTCCATTGTTTCCTAATACAAATAACTCTGTTCAATGTATTCGGACAGCTAGTACTATCTCTTCATCAAAGGCATTTTCTGTTGCAGAAATGCTGAAATTCTGTTTTGCCATCTATATATTTTGCACAGTAGTGTAATATCATCATTTTTTTTCACATAAAAGATTTTTATTTTTTGCAAATGTAGTCTATTCTGGAAGATTGTGAATGTGACTGATTATGAGAGTCTGTCATAGTTATGTAAATAATAGTTGGAAAAGAATGTTTGTCAGTGGTTTCTTTCACTATAGCAACTCCACAACCCAAAGCATATGGAAAACTTTCGCACGATTTCGCGCATTTAGGGTTGACAGACCAGAGTGCACGTAGTCGCCGAGAACCAACAGCCGAGTGCACTCGAGCATAATATGGGAAGGAGCGGACTCGTCCATTGTACGGGAATCGGGAGAACCGTGCGTGTGCTTACTGGAGGGACAGAATACGCCTTAGAAGAAATGCATGCATGGACATGGAAGCCATTTTTTTTTAATCTGACAGCTAATAATGAAATGATATTAGTATTTTTAGTACCGGGAATCTAGATTTCCTACAACGGCATTTCCATTTCACCACACAAGTTGACCATTCACGAGCACACACACCAACGCGTACAGTATCTACATAATGGGTTCACTAACCCCTGTTGATTTAATGGGACTGAACCATGGTCTGTTCAAGCACGGCTTGTTGCAACCTCAAGTCATCTCTGCAGAGCAAAATACGCATGATGATCCTTGAATTTGGCAATATTTAGCTCTGAAAGAAGTGGTAATACACTCTGCAGGATTGTCAGAATATCAATAAAGACTAATCTGTTATAATGTGGACGAAAGACGATTCAAAAAGCATGATATCCAGCGAAAATTGTGAATAACTTGAACTCTCCCGCCTTCGTTTCACAGCACAAACACAAATGTTTGTTTACGCACGCTCGTCCGTTGTCCGTAAGCATTAGGGGAATTGTGTACGATGGACAGCACAAAAGCTCGCACGCTTTAGCAAAGTCACAAGCAGTTTTGTAAAACATTCTTTGATTTGACAAGAAAAGTGCCCTAATTTCTCTCTGACCAATCAAAACAAGTTATACATCACTGAAGAGCCCAAACATTCTACTTCGTTTTGAAGTGTGAGGGTAAACAATTCCACTAAGCTTCCGTGGTACAGCCTGTGATTTATATGGGCATGTCCGAAAATTATGGCTTATTTTGGGTACGCCGCCATAGACAAACTCAAGATCTGGTGATTTGAAGCAGAATTTCAGGGGAAAAGTGCCCTAATTTCCCAAAACCTATTTTTGGGGAAATACACAGAGTAGAAAGAGGGTACATTCTAGTTTCATTTGGAGTGCGAGGGTTTTGAATTCATAGCCATGTTTTTTGTGCAGAGCTATTTTTGTCCCAAAGGAGGGGGATATGACGCGTCTTTTCACGTGTTATAAGCACCGGTGCTCTCGCTCCGGAGCAAATGCGCGCAAGTTTTCCATATGCATAGTGAACCTGTGCAGGCAGTCACATTCATCAGTAAATTGGAGCATATATAGCTAAAACAAAAGGACAGCAAACAGCAAAATCATCTTTCAAGAGTGTAGTAGCTTGGATGTCATGTGGTGACGGTACCACAACAATTGGTGCATTCTCTGTGAATGTCTCTGATTATGAGAGTCTGTCATAGTTATGCAAATAATAGTTGGAAAAGAATGTTTGTCAGTGGTGTCTTTAGGCATTTTCACATCAGCCCGGTGTTTCGAAATAGCGTGCTATTTTCTGACTTGGGAAATTAACCCGATCACAAAATAGCGCGCTATTTAATAATGTGAATACAAATTAGCGTGCTAATTTCATCGCTCTGATCGAGAAAATTTCTCGAGTCCGACTCAGGAAATTTCTGAAATAGCGGGATGATTTGCGAACTAATTTGCGAACTAGCGCCCAATTTGATAATGTGAAATTGCCTCCAGAAATTAGTGCGATGCATCCCATCATGCCTAGCGTGTGTAATGGCGATCACGCGGGTAATTTTTTTTGAAAGGGCGCGCTCTATTGGTATACCCGACACTGTTTGCGCATGCTCAGCTGTCGAATTAGCTCGAAAAGTTTTCGGGCTAATTCTCTTCGGGCTGATGTGAATAGGGAATGAAATAGCGCGCTAATTTGTGATCGCAAAAAATATCTCAAGCTTGGATTTTTATCAGGCTGATGTGAAAACACCTACTAGCAACTCCACAACCCAAAGCATAGTGAACCTGTGCAGGCAGTCACATTCAGTAGTAAAATGGAGCATAGCTGAAACAGAAGGGCAGCAAACAGCAAAGTCATCTTTCAAGAGTGCAGTAGCTTGGATGTCATATGTGGTAACGATACCACAACAGTTGGTGCATTGTCGTCTTCCGTTTATGCAAAAAGAGGAAATGATATATTTGTGTCAAATCAACTGGAAAGATGGGAAAACTGTTAGTATGCATCCTTCTTGCATCCAGTGATGTTCGGCGTGCAATGGTCGGATTTATAGCGGAATTCCTTGATGCTTTGCAAGAGGATTACAATTTAGGTTGGCATGTTATTATTAGTTTTCTGAACATTCCAGATCACTACTTGATGATTGCTCCCTCTTTTAGTTCCTGGGACCTTATTAGGTCATCTGAGCTGAACATCGCTCACTATCCGGTGTCCGTTGTGCGTCGTGCTACCTGCTTTAACTTTTTACATTTCATCTTCTTGAAAACACCGTGACAGATTTTTATCAAACTTGGCAGGTAGCATCCCTACAGGGACAGGATGTCAATTTGTTCAAATGGGCAACATGCCTTTCTTTGGGACCCTTAGGGGACCCCATCCACCCCCCCCCCCAAAAAAAAAGAAGAAAAATTATGGAATCTTTATAAATCTTCTTCTGTATTAGAACCAGAAGTGATAGAGCTTTTGTTTGTGTGTGTGTGTGTGCGTGTGTGTGTATGTGTAGTTGTTCAAAATGGTTTATCTGCCGAAGGAACAATTCTTTACATTATTCTGAAGCTTGGAATCTCAAAATGAATTCAAAATTGTTGGGGTTTTTTTTTAGTCTTTCTAGAAATCATTTTGTAGAATATCATGAATTGCTATGCCTTACAGGCCTCTTTTCATTTCTTAAAATCCCTTTACACACTCTTCACTTTCAACTCTTGTAACTTTTGAAAGGATGACGCTACTGCAGTGAAGGTTGGTATTAGCCATGAGTACAACGTGCTTTGATATTGAAGAGTGTGCACCATTTCAGCTGATAAAATCTTATAATCCCTTCACTGTGGTTGTTGTGACTTCCTGTTTTTTTGTTCCATTCATTACACAAGCAGCTTAGTGCGATATTAAGCACTTAAGTAGATCCTAAACTTCTTAGCCCCCCCTTTTTTTTTCTCTCTCTCTCAGTATATTTATAACTAGAAAAGCACTCTGAGAGCGCAGACCTCCACCAAGCAGCTACTTTTCACCGATGATCTTGCCCTTCCCAAAGAGATTTTTTCTCCTCTCCACCACTGGGGAAAAGCTCTTTGGGCTCTTCTATAGAGATCAGTGATTTCCACCCATAGGTACACACAGTGTACGTGCTGAAAAATCGCCCGATTTCCCAATATAGAAGCCTAAGTTGTTACGTCATAAATCCTCAGCTGCGCGGCGTGCCTCGCCGTAGCAGAAACTAGAGCACGCACTTTAGTGCGCATTTGAAAACCTAAAAAAATGCGCAGCTTGATCCCCAAGTTCATTGACCCTATATACCTGTCAGAATATCAAAAATCCTTCATAAGTTCCCCAAAATTCTAGGATCACTACCAAAATGTAATCATTTGTTACTTGTGTCATTCTCAACCTTTCCTGTAAGTTTCATCCAAATCCATTAACTACTTTTTGAGTTATTTTGCACGTGGACAAACAAACAAACTAACTATTACTTAAACAAACCAACGGTAACGAAAACGAAAACGTAACCTCCTCCCTTGTCGGAGATAATTAACACTTCTCTAGATTGTGTACTTTCTTTCTATTATCATAGGTTTATAGGAAACTCCATTTATATGGAGTTATAATACAATATTTCAAAGCTTATAGTGTGCTCTTTCAGAATCAACCCTCGGGCAGGTGTCTATGGGAAATGCGTGTTATAGCAAAATCATTCCATCCTCAATGGGTTCTAATAAAATCTGTATCTGGCGACCCTTTCCTGGTTTTGTGATGCAGGGTCACATATATGAAAAAAGGGAAGAGATACATATGTAGAAAGAGAAAAAGAATGAGGTGAGGGTAAACGAAGAAGACCAAGAGAAGAACAGGGGTTCTCTACATCATGATTGTGAACCCATAGTCACCGGTTGCATAATGCATTTTATAAGCTGTTGGTGACGGAGGCTATTTCACTTACATTCACTACAGGGAATAATTTTCAAACTCAAATTTAAGCAATTTCAGCCGGTGGAAAATATATCTTCAATAATATCCTGTACACTTATATGTGAGAAAACTGCTACACAAAAGTTAATTTGTGTAGCAGTGGTGTGAAAATGCATAGCAAATTGCAATGCGATACCAGGAAAATTATTCCTTGCACTAAACTTTGCTGTTTCAAATTCAAGGTGATGTCTCTGACACTTATAAAAAGAAAACTATGGAAACTAAATGTCAATTGAAAGAGAAAGTAATGGCCTTTCATATAGGATGTAAATCAGCATCATATCATGAAGTATGTGATGTTATATGATTCTAATATTTTTGTATGATTAACAGATTTATGAAAAATCATATTGTGTATTTAAAAGAAATGGCACCACTTAGCCTTATACAGAGAAACAAAGTTCAGTTTTGAAATCTTCATACTGTAAGCTTTCCGATGGTATATAACTCATAGGGCATAATGCTTCCAAATATGAAGAAATATGGAATTATGATAACTCAAAGATCTGCGCTCTGCAGACCAGTGTGGTCAATAAACTCATAGACGCTATGGATGGGACTACAGTAAAGTAGGCCTACACGTATGCATACAGCGGTATTCGATCTCACATAGATGTAGACCTATTCTGTCAGCAGCCTGCTGTAAACCTCAAAAAAGTGGAATACCAATTTGAATGAGGATATCAATAACAGGAAGTGATGCAAACTACTGTGGGATATCAGGTCAGGGTTTACAGGCTGTAAAAGCAATATAAATGACGTATTGAAGATCGGCTTTGGCAGCGTTTGCGCAAACTACAAGATATTCCGTAAATCAGCGGATATGGGTTAAAGATTAAGTTCAAATATTTCTGCTATTAAGAAACAACTCATTACCACCCTACGTGATTTGTATTTTTTTCTTTTTTACGCGTAATGAAATAAACGTGTGAGCCTGAGGAGTGCAGGCACAGACGATATGATTGACATTGCTTAATCTTGCGATTCATATACAAAGAAGGACGTTCTTTTACAGTATGTGCTTGTCTCCTACGAGTGTGTTTTGTTCCACACATTTTCAATTCATGATCAAGAAAGAGAATTCCAGATGTAGGGTGCAGTGTGTTGTATGGGTCAGTGGGCAAGGGCTTTTGAGGACGTTCTGGTAGGATAATTATGAATAGCCTGTAGCATGCCTTTGATTTGAAACGAAGACCTTGAGATAACACACCACACTTGGCCAGCTATGCCTATGTAGATCTGTATACTGTGTAAAGTACCTATTGTGGCGAGCCAGTGAGCTCTTTCAGCAGCTCAAAGCTGTCTTGAAACTATTTATTTTCTCACAGCAAGAGATGCTCATGTGGCTCACACAGATTTTGAACAATATTCATGTCATGAAGTTTACAAGGTGTAGATCTAGTAGGATGGAAAACAAAAACAGAAAGTAGAACACTAATGAATTCTTGTTGCTGAAATGTGTACTACTAATACCCTGTTCATACTGCAGGCAGGTTTTTGAGGATCCTCGAGGAAGTTGGAAAACCCACTTGAAAAAGCGGTCTCTCTTCTGTTTATGATGTGCAAGCTGATTTTGCCCAAAGCAAGCCCTAGCAGACACAACTGGTTCCATTCCCATGGAAACCAAGCTCCCCTCTGATACATGGCACAGACTTTGTGCAAAAGCGTGTAATTTGTGGGGCTGTTCAGTTATTAGCGGCGAGTAGTCATGATGGCTGGGTTGTTTACACTAGCTGGCAATTACCTTCAGTGATTACTTCCTGGTCGGCAAAAGAGCCGCTTCTCAAACTCTAGCATTTATTCTGCAGTTGGTAGTTATAGAACCTGTCCTGATCAGGGCCCCATTTCATAAAAAGTTGATATGATTGCAACTTTTGCTGGAATGGCAATTGTCATAGTTACGACAAGAATCCAGCTTCCTGATTGGCTGTTGCTATTGGAAGTTGCCATTCCAGCAAGAGTTGCCATCCTAGCATCTTTTATGAAATGGGGCCCAGATCTGCTTCACAGAATTCTGTCTGTCTTTTTATACTGAACTGAAAGGCTGCTGATTAAGGCTGCTTATAAGAGGCTTCAGAACCTAATTTTTGCTTGTAGTATAAATTGGGTATGATTCTCTAATGACCCATATCTTCTAAAATTGCACTGCTCCAAGGCTGTGGAGTTAAAGATGATATAAAGTTTTGGTACCTCAAAATTTTCCCTGAATTTCCTTGTCTTAGTTTGTGTTTCAGGTTAAAGTACCTTTCTTATGACTAACACTGTGAGACTCACTCGGCCCAAAGTGCTCTCATGTCTTAGTAATCATGCAATTAACTGCGACCAGCAGCCCCATACGCATAGCGACCAGCAGCCCTACCCTTGTATATATGCATAGCGTAATAGGGCTTCGCATTGTAGCATTCAGGATCATGACAGATTTAGTATCGTGGGTAAATATCAACTTAAAATCCAAAAATTTCTTCAATTTGAAGACTTACCAGTTAAGTTGAAGTATTGAAAACAGGCTTCGGGCAACGTTTGGTCCTGCCAATAGTCCCTCTCTGTTGGAATTGATGACTGAATGCGACTCGGTCGAGAGGACCTTGGGAGAGCCACTTACACTGAATACTACGGCCAGCGCATGCGCACACATCACATGTGCACAAATTTCAAATCCATGAACGGATAAGATGTTTGTGTGCGCATGCGCTGGCCGTCAATTCAGTGTAGCTCTCCCAAGGTCCTCTCGACCGAGTCACATTTAGTCATCAATTCGAACAGAAAGGGACTATTGGCAAAACCAAACGTTGCCCGAAGCCTGTTTTCAATACTTCAACTTAACTGGTAAGTTTTCAAATTGAAGAAATTTTTGGATTTTAAGTTGATATTTACCCGCGATACTAAATCTGTCATGATCCTGTATGTTACAATGCGAAGCCCCATTTAGCTATGCGTATGGGGCTGCTGGTCGCAGTTAGCTGTGCGTATGGAGCTGCACGCTGCAAGTCGCACTACCTCGCCACCGTACGGCGGCGGCTCTGGTACGAAACCATTATTGCATGATTACTAAGACATGAGAGCACTTTGGGCCGAGTAAGTCTCACAGTGATAGTTATATGAAAGGTACTTTAACCTGAAACATAAACTAAGACAAGGAAATTCAGGGAAACTTCTGAGGTACCAAAACTTTATATTATCTTTAAGAATGTCGCTGCTGTCAGCCTACCACTGAAGTTTTATGGTATAATAGCTGTGATTTTTGTCATCGGGTGCGGCAGAGTGTGGAAATATGATGAATCAACTGTTTTGCAACTTCTGATCATGTGTGAAACAGGGCACAGGTTGCATATTTGCTGTCTAGAGCAAGCTGACAAATGTGTAATTTTAGTGTAGTGTTGAATAAATCAGAAAATGAAATGTGAATAACCATGATAAGGGTTGTTTGTATGATAAAGGTACAACTCCCTTGTGCTTTGGACTATGATCTGGTAAAGCGTATGGTTAAAGACATTGTTTGGTAATTGTTGTGTCTCAATTTCAGAAATTGTTGAACTTTGCTGACTAAGCTGGCCCGCATTAAAAAAAGAAGAAGAGGAATTTGGCATAATAGGCGTGTCTTCATCAGCCCGAAGTTCAAACTAGCGGGACATTTTGCGGTCTTAGAAAATAGCCCGATACAGCGAATGTGCGTCTTCATCAGCTCGAACAGCCTGCTTCGGGAAATTAGTCTGAAAATTGACGCATGCACACTTTGCAATATTACTCTGCCTGGCTCGCGGTTCGAAAGTGGATTTCCCCGCTCAAAATCTCCTATATCACCGTATGTACGATTCTACAACCAGGGAGGTGAGCAGTACAGCAAATTCTCTCCAAAGGGATATCAATAACGCTACTCTTTCTTCTGTCCAGTGAGGCATCTTATATGAAATTAACGAATTGCAATGTTTATTAAAAACAAATCCAAAATGCACACAATCTGCAAGAATCTTCAGCTAAGGTAGAGTAGTGGACCAGAAGAAGAAGTTTACAAAAAAACAGCTAGCATGCACGGCACTGAGTTTTAATAGGGAGGTGAGAGAAATCACCTCCCTGGTTTTAAAGATGACAACAACAGTAGGCCTACAAAATGTATAGTACACACATGTGATCCTTGAATACACCGTGCGTAGATACATAATCACTAGCTTGTAGATGCGCTTTCCATTGCCAGCTGGCTAACCAGAAGCGGTGAGGGATCGAGAAAATTTTGGACTGATGGAGACGCACCCAAAATAGCGCGCTATTTCACGAATTAGCGCTCTGGTTGACGAACTAGACCAAGATTTTGGGGAAAATTTTCCCGATCAAATAGCGCGCTATTTGCGTCTTCACTACACAGATAGCGCGCTATTTTGACATCGGACTAGTTTGGTAACCGCAAGATAGCACGCTATTTTGAAACTTCGGGCTGATGAAGACACGCCTTATGCTGTTGCTGTCAAGTGATCTATGACCACATATCACCAGTACTAATAAATTGTTTACTTAACCAGTTGCAGCGGATGGCTATAATTACATTTGTAACTCCCCCCAAACACCCCAAATGTTTTGAATAATAAACTGTCATAGAGGCACTCTGAATCAGGCATTCACATTTTTGCCAAACTTTCACTTTCTCTTTGCAGTTGTATAGTGACAAAAAAATTGCTCAAACTTTCAGTAGTGATGTAAAGTGATGAAAGTTATCCACATATGAAAAATCCTGTGAAACGATTTGGTATTTTCTTATCTTATTTAACATTTCATGTTTTGCCGTCTCGGAAAAATACCCTCTGATTATTTCCAGACACATCTGGTCACACCACTAAATATTCACAAAACTTAACCCGTTCCATACAGGAACCTGGTGGCCTGTATATTAATTCTATGGGGATTTCAGAATTTAGTATGGAACAGGTTAACATACAGTCCAACCTGTCTATAGTGGCCACTCAGAGGAGACAAAAAAGTGGCCGTTATCGACAGGTGGTGGCTATAGACAGGTTATCTGACTTTTGTGTGCATTGCCTACATGTACATGTATCATCGTATGTATCTTTAAGTACCGTAAAGTTCCGTGTATAAGACGCACTATTTTTTCGTCGGAAAACGTTGAAAATCGGGGGTGCGTCGTATACACGGGTACAGTCGAATCACGGAAAAAAATCCGTCATGTACACCCAATTTTATAAGGCCAACTTGGGGCCATGTATGCCTATCGACGTTAGGAAGGTAAGCAATCACTAAAACTTATGGATAAAAGAGTGATCTTTCAATCTGGACACACACAAAAGCTGCAATTACAAGAAAAACTTACATCGGCCTTGTGCAGCAACGATGTATCAATCTGGCCAGCATAGACAACAGCTGTAACAGCACTGCTGTATGCTACCGATGTCAGTCTACCAAGCTACCAACAGCACGAACAGCCAACCTGGTAGCTGGAATACGCGATGTACAGGTATCATTACTAAATTACCGATACCGTAAAACTTATCAATGTACTAGTATCAATATGGCCATAGAAAAAAGCTGTAAAATACAGAGTAGGATCGACACTATGTCACCGTAAATATGAACGATGTGTGAAGCATGCATGCATATCCATGTCGTTCGTTTGCTCTTCATTTCACAAGTGCAAGGCAGCTAGGATACTAGTAGCATAGCTACACTGGCACTGTAGCTAGCTAGCTAGCAAGCCTTTGGCAAAGGCAGCAGCTGCAGAGAGGCTTATGGACTCGCGTGCACACAGCGATCGGATCGAAGCGTGCTTGCCCGTTGCGCGCTGTGTGTGCAAGTCCATTGCTCTCTGTGTGCGTGTGCTGACATTATAGCGAGCTGCCTTTTGCAAAAGGCTAGCAATGTGCATACAAGCATAGTACAAGAGACACACATGTTACTGGTAACAGTGCATGAGTGTAATTACCGTACGCACCGTACGTTTTGCCGTATGATCCCTCTGCTACACTTGTTGATGTTTTTCTTATTTTTCGTAATGAACCTTCCAGTCTGACATGCGTCAATATGTGAGACACCCTCTGCTATGTATGACAGCAAAGATCGTACACTCATGAGTACGATATGCATGACACATGTACCACGATTGAAAGGCGAAACAATAGCAAGTGAGCACCGAGACAAGTCTCACATTTTGCGTCTTCCATATTTTTTTGATGTCCGATGAATACCGTTAAAAGAAAATATAAAAGGAAACGAAAAATAGAGCAAATACATGCTGCATTCTAGGGAAATTTTGAGCTGAAATAATATGTATGACACACGCAATATTTGCATGGACATTTTCGTGTTTGTTCTTTTTATAAATTTTAGGTCCGAAATTAGGGGTGCGTCTTATACGAGGGTGCGTCTTATACACGGAACTTTACGGTACTTTACATGCAGTGGCGGATCCAGAGGGGGGCGCACCAGGCATGCGCCCTCTCCTTATTTTTTGTTAAAACAAAAGAAGAAGAAAAATGGGGGCATACGCCCCCTTTTAATTTTGTAAAGCCGCTTCCCCTTTATGGAATTCCTGGATCTGCCCTGACATTTACATGTACATATACTGTAGAAGTGGAAATTTTATCCACTTTTACAGTACACTGTATGTGTATACTTATGCAAATGTGTGTTTAATGCTTCGAACAATGCCGCTGCTTATCAAGATGTTGCACAGTAGCATGTGTACAGTCATGAAGAAAGCTTTACACTAATTAATTATTATGAGTTAATGAGTGATTAATGCAGCGGTGGCTATCACTAAATGTTGCCCATGAATGAATGGCACGGCAACGAAGCAGGAAAACATGCTGAATTACCGGCTCCTCTACGGTTCCATTTGGGTCTGTGGCCGTTATAGACAGGTTAAAATCTACACGGGAAACAAAATTTGTGGCTGCTGGCCGCATTAGACAGGTGGCCGCTATACACAGGGTCTTTAACAGGGCTTTTCTCTCGGGGGGAATTTTCTGTGGCTGCATGCGGTATGTGGTCGTTACAGACCGATTCTGTGACGCGCTATGTGTATTTTTGGCATGATGGGCAACGCCATTACTGCGGTGTCTCAGCCAACCCCCCCTCCCGCTCCCCCAACCCTCTCCCTACATTAGCACGCACACGGAATGAAAAACTGATGCATGGTTGTTTTAGCCAATGGGCTTGTCGTACTGAGTGCGCGAACCTTTGTTACAAGTGCGCGATAAACATGTTGCCCGTGGGGTGGGGGAGAGGAGGGGGGGTCGGCTGGGACACCGCAAAATGAGCCAATGGCTGCGCCCTGTGCCACAAATTGTCTGCTGCCCTCAACGAACCCGAATCGGTCTATAGACAGGTGGCGCTAAGGCAGGTTTGGCTGTACATTCGTAAGACTTTGATGAAGACATGTTCGCTTTGCCGAAGACGTATTTTTGAAGAAGTGAAATTAAATGACAGAAATCTCAATTTATGCAGGAGCAGCAAAAGAGTATAATGTTGCCATTCAAAAAGATATAAAAAATAAACTGAATTTGCGCTTACGCAATGAATGGACTTTCCACACCTATCCCGCGAGCTGGCCGATCAACACTACCTGGCGTACATGTGGGATGCGAGTGCTGGTATGGCATGTCCATGCGTCGATGCAGTAGCAGGGAACTTTAAACATATGTGTCATGATCTCGCACCTTAAAACAAGCGCTTATTTATCAGAACTTGCCGAAATGAAAGAAAAAGATGTAATATCTATCAACTATGATACCAACTGTAAAGTCATGTCATTGGATCATTTGGACTTTACCCACATTCTGCTGCACTAATAATACAAGTTCCCAGTACGAGTTTAAATAATCATAGTATTCATACACATACATAGCAGTACATTTTCGCGATGGGAACACCCACGTACGTGGGACTTTACTATGTCTCCACATGCAGGAAAGACAACGGAATTTTGTGCTCAGATTGTAGGTAGAAAACACACCTCTTTTGATTATTTCCTGACATATCTGGATGCATGACTTCTCGAATGTGATCTTTTAGAATTCAGTAAAGAAATGCATACTATGTAACAAAGTTGCAAGATTTTTGTTGTTCACATAGTAAAAATGGGAAATTTTAACAACTATTTCTGACCTAATTTTCCATTTTGAAAGTAAGGTTTTGCTCCATTTTTGTCCCCGCCAAACGAGTTCGAGCAGGGGACTATGAAACGGGCTCCGTACGTGTGTGTGTCCGTGTGTGTGTCCGTCCGTGTGTCCGTGCATCCGTGTGTGATCAAAATCTTCAATTTGCTACTTCTCTGTCATTTGTGAGCCAATTTTTATTCTGTTTGCTTTATATGATAGCACTATGTGGGAGCTTTGAAACTTCTACACAGAATTTCAGTTGTGACCTTTGACCTTGACCTTTGACCTATATTGTATATTTTGCTACAAAATGCTACTCCTTCGCCATTTCTAACCCGATTTCGATTCCGTTTGCTTTATGTGATGGCACTAGTTAAGGGCTTCAAAACTTATACACAGAATTTTGACCTTTGACTTCTTTGACCTTTGACCTTGATTTTTTTACCTTTTTACCTTTGCTACAAAATGCTACTCCTTCGCCATTTCTAACCCGATTTCGATTCCGTTTGCTTTATGTGATGGCACTAGGTGAGGGCTTCAAAATTTGTACACAGAATTTTGACCCTTGACTTCTTTGACCTTTGACCTTGATTTTTGACCTATATTGTACATTGGCTACAAAATGCTACTCCTTCACCATTTCTAACCCGATTTCGATTCTGTTTGCTTTATGTGATGGCGCTAGGTAAGGGCTTCAAAAGTTCTACACAGAATTTTGACCTTTGACTTCTTTGACCTTTGACCTTGATTTTTGACCTGTATTGTACATTTTGCTATAAAATGCTACCCCTTCGCCATTTCTAACCCGATTCCGATTCCGTTTGCTTTATGTGATGGCACTAGGTGAGGGCTTCAAAACTTTTACACAGAATTTTGACCTTTGACTTCTTTGACCTTTGACCTTGATTTTTGACCTATATTGTACAATGGCTACAAAATGCTACTCCTTCGCCATTTCTAACCCGATTTCGATTCCGTTTGCTTTATGTGATGGCAGCAGGTGAGGGCTTCAAAACTTTCTACACAGAATTTTGACCTTTGACTTCTTTGACCTTTGACCTTGATTTGTGACCTGTATTGTACATTTTGCTACAAAATGCTACTTCTGGCGGGGACATATATTACGCACCTCGTAATTTCTACTTTTCCTTGTTTTTATTTGTAACGTAATGATGATGAGTCAGAATTTGACCGTGCATCACAAAACGAACACAAAGTCGGAGCCCTTGATTTTGCATGAGGACTTCAAAAGGGTGAAACAGGTCAACCAAGTCGATCTTGAGTTTTTCATACTTTCTGAAGGAGCTATTCTTTGTCTACATTTTTATAACTTTGGGGTCATAAAACGAACAGGAAAGTATGCTTTCAATAGTTTTTCTACAACCCTTTTTTTGTAGAGTATTGCGATTAGGTACTTATCTGAGGTCCCTTTTAATTTCTTTAAAATCCTTTACACTCCCTTCGGTTTCAACTCTAATAACTTTTGAATAGATAGAGCTACCACCTTGAAAGTTGGCATTTATTATGGACAGAATGTTTCAATTGAGCATGCTCAATTTCAGCTTAAACTGATAATCCCTTCATTGTTGTTGCTATGGTGGTTTACATCCTGTCTTTTGTCCCATTCATCCCACAGCCAGCACAGTTTCTAAAGATAAAGCGCTTGAATAGACCCTTTACTTCAGAGCCTCTTTTCTCAGTTCACACCTTTCCAGAGTGTGTGCTTTCTTTCCAGTGTTGAGATAGGTTAAGAGAGTCCATTTGAATTTAGTTTAATATACATTTATTTTAAAGCTGAGAATCTGCTCTTTCAATATCTGCCCTTAACTAAAAATCCATGTCTGGAGACTTTTTCTTGGTTTTGTGATGCATGGTCACGAATGAGGTTTTTCCTATTCAATAAAGTACATAGCAATTTTGCTGTGACACTTCTAACTCAAAAAAGTAAAAATCATTACAAAAGTTTGAATTAATAGTGGAGTTATAGCAATTTTGCTGTGACACTTTTCCAGCGGTTTCTTGTACGCAGAGCGTTTATTCAGGGGGAAAGCAAGGTCACGGCAAATGAAAATGGTGAGTTAACTGTACCCGTCCGCTTCGATTGTAACATGTCATCTAACATTACTGTGAAAAGTTAGATTTTGCTTCACAGATTTAAAAGTGAAGTCAAAGTTTAGTGGGCAGGGGGTGCAGGGATGGATGAGGTGCAACAATGGTTATTGTATCTTCACACCCAGTGGCGGATCCAGAGGGGGGCGCGACCGGCGCATGCCCCCCCCCCCCCCCCTTTATTTCTCGTCAAAAACAAAAGAAATAAAAAGAAAAAAATGAAATGAAACCCGGAAGTGCCACCAGAAATATTAGTCACGCCCCCCCCCCCCTTAACAGAATTCCTGGATCCGCCCCTGACACCACATTCCTAATGTCAGAGGTTAGCTCAAAGTTGTTGATTAGCTTGTGGTTAAGCCCCAGACAGACTTGAAAGTTAGCAATCTGAAAGATAAGTTGATGATTGCGACTGGTTGACAAATTGCCGTAGATTGACGTAAATAAGCACTAAATTTATCAGTGTTTTGGTAGTAACCATGATAAAAAAATGGGCGTACATACTTATAATTTAGCCCCTAACTTATAATTTAACCCCTAACTTACAATTCAACCCCGAAATATATAATTGAAATGTTTAAGTTGAATTTTTTTTTAATTATGATTTCAGGAATACAACACTGATATTCAAGTTAGCGATAATATATCAAAACCCGCTTTAGGAAAGGAGTTTTAGTTATCAAGGCCCAAAATTATTGGATACATTGCCAACATGCGTAAAACAGCAAACAATTTTTGACGGTTACAGACGGAGTTTAAATTTGTATCTGACACCAAAATGATATTGTACCCCTCCCCCACTTTTTTTTTTCAAGTTAACCAAGAATATATTCATTCTTTTTTTTTTCTGTAAATATCTTTTTTTTTCTTTTTTGTTACTTTTGCTCTGATTCGTTCATCTAATTGTATGTTGTTTATACAGTATATGTTCTGTGTACATGTGTATATATTTTGAAATAAGTACAGCTGCCTTGCTGAATCATGTGCCGTGCTGAAATAAATAAATGAAATGAAATGAAACTTGAGCAGGATTCGAACTTACGACCTCCCTATCTCCAGCCGGACAGGCGTCATCTCCACTAGACCACCGAGCTTCCGCCTGACAACAAGTGGTGATTCTTATCCTTCTAGCATGTATCGAGTATACTGCGTAATTATTCAAATTCATGAAAACTTCACCGACGGAAGAATTGCATGGATTTGAATGGTTGATGATGAGAACCACAAGATTGTTAGGGTATAAGCTCTACAATTGTATCCATGAATAGTGATGGGTTCTCACCCTCATCGTTTATCCATGAACCCTACCCTATCTATAGGGTCCATGGTTTAACATTGTATGGACATGATAATCAACAAACTCGGAAGGTAGCATGCTCTCTCTGTGAACCCCATTCCCCCCTTAGCATCAGGGTCAACCTCCAGTGCATCTTGTACACTACTGTATCAATAACTATCATCGTACTTTTTTATCAGGTTTGTTGCTAGCGCTGTTCCTGTGGTTGAATCAGCAAGTGGGGCTCGCCTCAAAAGTTTAATCTTTGTGATTAGGTGTTGTGTGGATGTGCACCCTAATCTAACATCAAAACTACATGGTACAAGCTAATCATCAAAGATGATTAAAACTTTAAAGATTACAAAGGTCGTATGAACCTGCAATGTAACTACCCGTAAGTACAGCAGAGATGCACCATCAGCATCACTCTGTTCAAAGTTTTGTTTTCAAGATGGGGGCTGTGCAGTGACTCCACTTCAGCAGTGCCTAGAATGCAAATAAGAGTCCTGCTTTGTAAGATGCTTTTTTTTGTGTGTTCTGTTACAGCCTTTTATTTGCCTCTCTCATGGCACTCCTTTACAGACAATGAGTCTCATGTTTGTGCACAGTGGCCTTGGGGATATTCATTCCAGATACTGCAGCTCTTGTAGCGCAGCCGATGACTTTTTGTTTATTACAAGCATTTCATTATTGTTAATCATGTTTCAGTAATGCATTTGTGACCGTGTTTTGGTCAGAGAGTATTTGGCCACCTGAAATGAGATGTCCAGACTGAATCAAGTCGCTGCAGTGAATGTGCTTACCACAAATGACCTTTCATCCTACAGGATCCTACAGGCAGGGTGTTCAGACGCAAACAATTTATACTAGAACGGTATAGCTATACGATGAATTTATACGTCTAAACGCTGACTAACGAAACAATGTATAACAAAATGACTTGTAGCGAAACAACGGTCAGAGCAACGGTCGAAACAACTAGAACTCGATAATGAATCAGCATTCCATCGTGTCTGTGAACATATGGCGACCATAGAACAGTATAACTGGGCGGGGCTTCATGGGAGCGAGCAGGAAAGGTGACCTTGTACCTGTCACTCATGACCATAACAACATGCGTAGTGAGAAACTGCACATCTATACGTTTTTCCGGAATGGTCAAAATTAGCATCTGAACGGTCTGTCGGCTATACAATGATTCTTTATACATTGTTTCTTTATCAAGTTATGGTATATACCGGCATGCATCTGAACAGGGGGAGGGTGTAAGCCAGACTCCCAAGGTCAAACCAGGGAGGTTTTTCCACCTCCCTGGTCAAACACTGCAATCCATGAGAGACTTTTGATAAATGTCAGTGTAATGTGTAGTGTAAATAACACAGTAGGAGGTCGCGCCAGGCTCTGAGGCCCCTGTGTGACACCATACACATGACTAACATGCGTGCAGAATTGGGAGAACCCAAGTGATCATGAATCATTGTCATGGATTTTTACTCAAGCATGATCGATGTCTGAAATATGAATGGAAGAAAAGCAATTCAAGTTTGCTTTCAAGATTCTCCAGAAAAACTTCGATTAGCTTTTAACGATGTGCAATTTCAAACACGCGTGTATGTGGCATATGAGGTATTTTTCCTGTCTGAGAGCACCCTGGGGTGTGTGTTTGAGTGTTTTTGTTTTTTGTTTTTTCTGATATGTGACTTAAAGGACAAGTCCACCTTCATATACGTGTGGACTGAGTGAAGGCAACAATATTAGTAAAACACATCAGTGAAACTTTGGGGAAAATTGGACAATCCGTTCTAAAGTTAGGAATTTTTAAAGTATCTGCGCACTCACTGCTGGATGAGAAGACTACCACAGTGTATGATGTCACATGCATACAACGATATCAGGAAAATAAGAGAATTTCACAAACTAAACTTTTTGAATAAAGTGCACATTTCCTCGACTTCTTAATGATGTATGTTAAGGGTAATATTATTCCCCCTGCGTGTAATTCTGAAAGAGAGAAGTCGAGTGTTCTTTTGTTATGTGAGAAAAGTGAAAATGTGTTGAATTTTCTTTATTCTTTCTTTATATCATTGCACACATGTCACATCACAAGCTAAAGTAGTCTTCTCATCCAGCCGTGACTGAGCAGACACTTAAAAAATTCATAACTTTTGAACGGATTGTCTGATTTTCCTCAAACTTTCACTGATATGTTCTAGTAATATTGCTGCATACACAAAACCCACATGTCTATGAAGGTGAACTTGTCCTTTAAGATCCTTTCAACCTATCTTATGATATTGATCTCAAACAATGGGGTTGGGCTTTTTTTGCCCCCCCCCCCCCCCCCCCCAAAAAAAAAGACAAAGGAAAGAGAATTGACACAAGAAATGTTGTCATTGTCATTTTTGCTGTGCTCTGTTGCCTTGTGAAGATATCACTTCCATATGTGCCAGTACATTGTGTTCATTGTTCCCAGGCAAAGAATTATATTGCTGGTAGAGAATTTAGAAGACACTCGTAACCTGTTGAGGATGAGTCACGAGTCTATTCGGGCTGGTGTCTATGGGGAAATCTGTGTTGAAGCAAAACCAATCCGTCCTCAAAGGGTTAAATGCCAGGTAGCATGGGGGGCTTCATGGGTTGCTCAATTAATTTCCTGACCATGGGGATACATTCGAAAACCTAACGTGTAGGCTGCAGCACTGGTCAGCGAACACATGCATCAAAGCATACAGTAATGGTATACTCCAGTCAAGATTCTTTGGCTGTAAGTGTATGTTAATACATAAAAATCAGCAATTTAAAGCTGTAGGCCTTATACAATTTGTTATGGGTATTCTTGAATATATCCGAACCAGGACAGCCTTCCCACTCTATGAATTCCCACGTTACTGGGACTTTAAAGAAACAACTTCACACCATGCTCAGTTTGTAAAGTCAGACAGAATGGTTTGAAATCTCTTTCAAATCGGAGGTAGAATAGGAAAGTTTAAAGGGACTGTACAGTACAGGTTGAGGTGAGGATTTAGGTTTGTAGTTTGTTTGTTTTTTTTTTGGTGAGATAATGAGAAACCTCTTATGAAATATAAAAGCGCATGTAATTTCAAGAAGGATTCAATGTTTATTTGATGAAAATTGGCCTTGAAATGGCTGAGATATCCAAAAAAAAAAGTGATCAAAATAAGATTGACAGGCCGCGACTTTCATTGGGATCTCTTTCTTTTTCCTTGTTTTTAGATATCTTAGTCATTTCAGAACCAATTTTTATGCCTCCGCAACGAAGTGGCCGGAGGCATTATGTTTTCGGGTCGTCCGTCCGTCCGTCCGTCCGTCCGTCCGTCCGTACGTCCGTACGTCCGTCCGTCCCGTTTTGTTTTTGTCAATATCTCAAGAACCGTGTGGTGGTTTTACATCAAACTTGGTATGAGGGTATATCCTTGGGGGATGATACTTTGTGTCGATTTTAGGGTCACAGGGTCAAAGGTCAAAGGTCACAGGTTATTTTGTGAAAAAAAAATTGAAATTTCATGTTTTTCTCCATATCTCGCAAATGGTTCAAGGTATCTTCATGGAACTTAGTATATATGCTTGTACCGATGGGCAGTGATTATCTAGGGAAGTTGGGGGTCATGGGTCAAAGGTCAGGGGGTCAAAGGTCAAGGTCAACTCCTCAAAATATCACTACTTTCCTTAAAATGCAATATGCCTGAAGGTTTTTTTTTTTTTTTTTTAAAAACTTGATGTACATTTGTGTGGCATGTATTACCCAATGTATATTTTTGGGGAAGTTTCTTGCCAAAAGGTCAAAGGTCAAAAGGTCAAAGGTCAAGTGAAAGTGCTAAATTGCACTTTTTCCTCCATATCTCGAAAGTAACTCGAGGTATCATCATGAAACTTACATATTCATGCATGTTCAACCTAACAGTGATTCTCTTGGGAACTGTGAGGTCAATGATGAAAGGCCAGGTTTAGATAATGCTATTTTCCCATTTGATACTGAAATTATACTTTTTCTCAATACCTTGAAAATTACTCAATGCATAAACTTATAAAAGGGTCAAAAGTCAAGTAAAAATCATCAGTTCCCCAAATACCTGCACTCTGACATTTTAATCATTCATCCAATTGAACCTAGTTCTAGGAAAGTGATCATTCAGCACATTTGTGTCAAACCTGTCATTTTGATATTTTGCCAATTGTGTGAAACTGTCATCACACATTGTCAAGACATTGTACTATAGACCAGAACCATGCATTATGGCGGAGGCATATCAGTAGCCGTAGCGATATATCTAGTTATCAAATAAACTTTTGATTCCCCTTAGAATTGTATGCTCTTTAACATTTCATAGTTCTTAATAATGGTTCTTAACATTCTGTAGTAGCACTGACCAGTAAAAATTACAATTAAAGGAGAAAAAACCAAACAAATATGGCAAGCAGTTTATGTGATACCTACTCAAGCATCACTGAAATACATGTAGACCTACGTCTAAACTTGAATAAAGCAGTTTTACTTTTATGCTTATCTGTAATTGTCAATTGAACATGTTCTGACAATTCTTCTATCCTCCTGTTCAGACACAAGCCAGTTTATACCAAAACTCGATAAAGAAACGACGCATAAAGAATCATTGTATTGTCGACAGACTGTGCAGACGTTAATTTCGACCATTCCGGAAAAACGTTGTATAGATGTGCAGTTTCTCACCGCGCATGTTGTTATGGTCATGAGTGACAGGTACAAGGTCACCATCCGTGCTTGCTCCCATTAAGCCCCCCCCCCCCCCCCTCCTGTTATACCGTTCTATGGTCGCCATATATGCAGACGCACAATGGACACAATGGAATGCTGATTCGAGTTCTAGTTCGAAACGATGCTCTGACCGTCGTTTCTCTACACGTCATTTGGTTATACTTTGTTTCATTAGTCATCATTCAGGCGTATAAGTTCGTCATATAGCTATACCGTTTTGGTATAGCTATACCATTGTAGTATGATTTTTTTTTTTTTTTTTTGCATCTGAACACCCTGTATTTCACTAGCCAACACGTATTCAGTGTGCGCGCATATACGTACGTCGCCATATTGATTATGACGTAATCGAACTTGACAACATGAACAATTCGTCGCTGATGAGCTCTGCAGTTTTAATTACCCCTGTATTGAATTGCAACTGGAAAAATAAAAGCAAAATGAGGGTGGGAAGTACAGCTGTCTCCTCACTTCATGCATATTCATATGTTCAAAACACTACATTCATAGTTGCAAGATCTTAATAAAATTTCCATATAAGTGTACATTTTTGTAACCCTAATTTTATGCATTAAATATGACTTTATGCAAATTATTTATAGCCTATCAATAACATGTCAATAATAATTTTTTAACAATTTTTTTGTATCTATTCCTTTTAAATTTGAATGAAAGAGGTCACGTCTACCTGTTTCATGCAGTCGGCTTCCATCCTACAGTTTTTTGCTCATTGACCCATCCTCCCGATGGCGTGTTTTTTTTAGACGGCACAGATTGGGGAAACTAAAAATTTATCGGGGACCCTATCCCTAAACCTAACCCTAATCCTAATCCTAACCATAACCATCAAACCCTAACCCTAACCGTAACCCTAACCCTAACCCTAACAACCCTAACCCTAACCCTAACCATAACCAAAAACCCTAACCCAACGTTTTTCCCATAGGTTTAACACGCGCCATGCCCCAATCTGTGCCGTCTTTTAAAAAAACGCCTCCCGATGAAGGGGTATAATAAGGTTTCGTGAACCCTGTAGGCTACTGAAATATGACCTGTTGCGTTGCTAGCATCAGATTTTTATTATATTGAGGTGATATATTTATGATCTCGTGTCAAGTTATTGTTTCTGTTATAACGATCAAGTAGACTGCCCTTGGTATTGCATTTTTTCTCTGTAGCGGAAAAAATAGTACATTCTTTCCTGACAAAATAGCCGCAGAATTTTATTTCTATCGGTGTGGCGCTCGCGCTTCCCCCTTGTGCGTAGGCGCAGCGATTTGGTCCCACGTCGTCCATTGTTCGATGCGTGAACGTGCATTTTGGGAGTTGGCGCATGCCTGTGGCCGCTGCATTATGTCGTGCTATTTTGCTGGTTTATAGGCTAGTTTGCATGCAGAATGCATGTTGTACCGCATGGTTCATTGGTCAATAAGTTTTTGTTATTAAAAATAGGCCAGAAAGGACTAGGTTCCTATGTGTAGCCAGCTAGAGACTCAGTTAGAGTGCTAACAATGGCTACATTAGCAGTGATTAGACAGCAGTCTGTCGTTGTTATAGGTCTAGACTAGACGTAATTTAAATCAGATCATCAGTAATAAAATAGTCGGCCTACATATCAAACCTAAGGTATTAATTCGTGCATTTACACATTGGCTTTGCAATATCTTGTATTGAGTGTAGCCTGTATATAAACTAGTATCCTGAATAGTATTTACATGTATTTTAATAATATTAATAATATATCTACTAGGCCCTAACAACACTGATAGTAGATCTACGTGTAGGTTGCTACGGGCAATTTGCAACATGTGTCTAATAATATACTTGCCATACATGGTGCATATCATGTGCCAAAAAAAGAAATTTAAAAAAAAAGTACCTGGTACATAATTTTTATATCAAATATACATGATACGTTACGTGATATATGAGTCTAAAGTGACAGTGCATGCGGAGGTTGTTTACTTTGTATCTTTGTTGATGAATTTGACAAAATGCACCATAATAATGTGACGTGACCTGAAAAAGTACCGGTATTAGCTACTGCTATAGTGATTTTTTTTTTTTTTTTTTAACAGTGTTGCACAGAGAGATGTAATTTCCTGGTTCTTTGTTGAGAGTACAGATTTTCGCGCTGCAAAATCATGCAGTTGATGCAATGAAAGTTTGTCAAGTTTTTTTTTTTCTTTTTATTCAGCGACCAAAGTAATGAAAGGTGATGGTGTTCACTATATCATATAGGGGTAGGAAAATAGTGGGGTACCGGTACCCAGTGTTGAACAAAAATTTCTTCTAGCAAAGTACTACCACAAACAATCACAGTCAATGGGTTCAAATGATATTTGTAGTATAGTCAACTGTTCATAAGTTGTTGAGATACTGCTACCACACACAAACAATCATGAAATCAATTGGTTCAAATGACATATTCATGATATTTGTAGCATAGCCAACTGTGATAAGTTGTTGAGATACTACTACAGTGTACCACACAAACAATCACAGAATCAATGGGTTCAAATGACATATTCATGATATTTGTAGCATAGTCCTCTGTTCATATGTTGTTGAGATACTTCTGCCACACAATCATAGAATCAGTGGGATCAAATGACATGACATCTGTAGCATACTTGACTGTTCATAGTTGTTGAGATGTATGTACAATATAATGTGCAGAAACAAACAAATAATTTGAACTAGGTGTACTTGTATGCCAGATGAAATTATATTGCACTGTATCTATTGATAAACAAATTAATCAAATTACAGCTACCAGTATTTTCTGCTTTCCTGTAAATTGTCTGCAGTCTCAATTTGATAGTGATACTGGTAGTGGTACCTACCAGGTACATATCACTTGTATTGTAATGATAATGATTACAGCATGGCAATAATGAAGTTTTGATTTCAAAGTAGATTTCACTTGCATACAGAGTTGTGCAGTCTTGTATAGTGCCATGTGCAATCCAATCTTTTTTGATTGAAGGAAGTTTGATTGATTGTAAGCTTATGACGGCAGCAGCACAATACAGGAAGTAGTGTAATGAATATTGACACACTCCTTTGATCCCTCCTCCCTCTGCCTACCCGCACCCGGCCCGGCCCGGCCCGGTCGCGCCCAACCCCGCTCCGCTATACCCCGCGGGCCCGCATGATATCTGCGCACAACCCGTGTCGGGCAAGTGAAGCAGAGCCCGCGTGCGGTGACCATCTATTTGATTTGCCGTAAGCGTGAATCGAATAGCCCTGAGCAGTAACACAAGGTCAAATGCAAGGGGCATAAATGATTCACAAAAAAACTGTAGGATGAACAGAAACCACAGATAATTGTCAGAAATGTCCTAAATGATGTCAAAAAGACTATCACATTTCACAGAAAATTGCAACTTAAGAAATGAAAAAGTCAAGAAAATGTGTTGAAATCTGATGCTAATGACGATCCTGTCTGTGTGTCCCATGGGACCGACTCATGCATGATAGCGACACATGGTTGAAATATCGAGCATTGTGAAGTGAATGTCCAGCTAGGAACGTTTTGATTTTTTGTGAGAGATTGTGTATGTGTTGCTCCTTTGGATTTTAGTTTTAATATGTTTGATAACCACTCTGAACTTTTTTTAATGACGTCAGATATTGAGTCATCATCTTCCGTTAGTGAGTAGTTTCGAACGGAGACCGAATCGAAGTATTTTTAGCGTAAATGCTGAAGTGAGCCCTCTCTCGACGGATTGCACAATGGCCGCGCTCTCCGTACGACGATGAAGCGCCTATGACGACCCCACATACGTGCCAAGTCATCATATTTTGGTTACCTTCACCAGTTTCCTGATATACAATGTGATGTACATACCACAACAAATGAACTGAATCCCACTTTATAGAATGATATGCTCTGTAACATTCCATAAGTGGTTTCTCGTATCTCGCAGAGAGTTAAAAGCTCAATCCTCATCTCAACCTATACTATACCATCCCTTTAACAGGGCTCGACACTAACGGTGGCCCGGTGGCCCAGGGCCACCGAAAATGAAAGTCGGGCCACCAAATTTCCAAAAAGGGCAAATTTGGTGGCTCGCCTCGGGCCACCAAAATTTTTTGGAAAAGTATGTCAATGAATTCGTAACTTTTTGCGCCGGAAATGCATAAATGCATGCAGTGAGTGTGTAGTAACTTTGTCTTTTGTGTTTTTAGAAATAAAAATATGTTCTTCCAGCTTCTAATCATTTGCATGTAATCTGATGTCATTTATTCATGTTTAGATGTTGCAACCCATGTGCCTGTCAATGAATATTTATACTTAGTCTTTACCATTCAGCAGTTAAATTGTTTAAAGTATGGATGAAAAGGACTGAACGAGTTTGTTGAGGTTTATTTATGAGTAGATATGTCCAGCTTCCAATTCTGACTATGATAGAATTAAATATTTGACTCATTAAAAAAAAAAGGACTTTTAATGTTTTTATTGTTTTTTTTTTCGGGCCACCAAAAATCTGAAATTGCTGATATGGTGGCCCCATCGGGCCACCAAAAAAAAAAGTTAGTGTTGAGCCCTGCCTTTAAGCTTCATCTTTTTTTCAGGGGCAGGACTTATTAAAGGGGAAATCCAGTTCAAATATAAGTTAAGAAAGAGTAAAATACTATGAGTTCAACGGTTTTATATACTTTGCTAGTACTCTTGCGAGACAGAGAGAGGCCTGACTTCACTTAGCCTTTTGTTAAGGCCCTCACGCTGTAATTGGCGAGCGAAGCGAGCCCAGCCGAGCACAACAGCGCGAGGGCCTTTTGAGATCTGCTTGGCACATTATTGTTCATGACAAGTGAACCCTACTGAATATTCATATTAACGGGTTCCAGTCGACCAATGGAATGGCGCACTCCCCACATCCTCAGCCTTGGTGTTGTCATGCCTGTTCGCATGCATCACTGACCACCCGCGGAGGTCTGCATTCGCTGTATTCAAATCGGGTTCGAGCAGACAGACAAGCTGATTGGTCGGCTTTTGCTCCCGAAATCGGGGAGCAAAAGTCGGTAATTCAAAGGGCTAACAAAACGATGTGAAGCAGATCTCAAAAGGCCCTCACAGCAACCCCACTCAGCTGGGCTCTCTTGACCTCACAGCGAGAGGACCTTGACGATCTAGGCTCGACCTCACTGGACTGGAGTCACAAACAGAAGTATCAATAGTTACGTTCAGACGGCAGGCCCTAACCTCGAGGTTAGGAAACCTCGAGGTTTAGCTCTTGCCCCCTAACTACGACGTGTGTCCACACGACGAATCTTAACCTCGAGGTTACGAAACCTCGAGGTTAAGCTTCTGCCCCCCCGTAACTACGAGTGGGTCCCACTCGATGTTAAAACCACAAAACCGGAAGTTTCAGCCCACATTGCTAACAAGGCGTCTATTTATTCTTTAGTCCAACCCTGTCGGACTCGCTTACAGGTACTCTTTTTCTCTGCCATGGTATGCAGAGATAAAGCACTGCACTGATGACTTTATGCCTTTATGAAGATATTCGTCGAAAACATTTTTTTTTTTTTTTTTTTTTAGCGTCGGAGAAGAATATAGAATACAGTAGCGAGTTCGACGTGTTCAGTTTCAGAGATCAAGCGCATGGGAATAAAAGATGATGTTGTTGTGTCGTGCGTCATAGGTTTTTCACATGTAGTGTATTTGTGGTGTACGTTTGGGAGGTTGACCCGGAAGCAGAGGGAAATTGTAGGGGCTGGAGTTTACGGCGAGGTCACTCTTAACTTCGAGTTCATTGTTTTTTGTGTCCACACGGTGCTTAACTACGAGTGGGGACCCCCCGCGGCTCGTGGTTAGAGCGCTAACCATAAGATTTCTCGTGGCTCGAAACATCGAGCAAACCTCGAGGTTTGCTAACTACGAGTGCGTCTTCACGGTCCCTAACTACAAGCTCTAACCTCGAAGTTTCCTAACTTCGAGGTTAAGGGCTCCCGTCTGAACGTAACTTATTTCTCCACTAACTACAGCTAGGAACATTTACATCCGGCGATTACATAACACAATCTTGGCGGCCATGCGGAGAGGTTAATGGAATGGACAGATGTTGGATTATTATGAGGCGGTGAGATGAGAGAAGGAAAGAGAGAAAGGAATGTGGCTATGAGTATGGGACAGAATGACCATAGAGGGACCAAAGGATAATGGAACAATGAGATGGTTGTTGATACATACAGTCATACCCCTTTCAGGTAATCGTGGATGCGGATAATAGGAGCAATAAGTCGTAAAATTTCGATTACATGAACGGGAGAGGAGTAAAAAAGTGCGCATTATTTTGATGCTGCTATAATGCGCATTATTGCAGCATGAGGAGTTGATCGAGAATACATGAACGCGTTTTACGACTTATGCGCACTAACATTCCACAGTTCGGTCAAAGGTCACTCGATTTCCCGCACAACCGCTGATTGCTGAGCTTGAGCGAGAGCTGTGCATACACGTGAGTATATATCACCGGAAACATTACGTCATTATAGAGGCGTGCGCAGTAACCATGACAAATACTCCCGTCTTTCGCACATTATATGAACGGGCGCTCGTAAAAGTAGTGCGCACTTCATGGGATATATGAACGCGATTTTGATTACTTCATCCGCATTATTTGGATGCGGATAATTTAACCGCTATTACCTGAAAGGGGTATATGTCTCAATATGTATATACAGACTACAGACACAATAAACAGTATTAACCCGTTGAGGACGAGTCCCGAGTATACTCGGGCAGGGGTCTATGGGAAATGCATGTTGTAGCAAAATTAAACCGTCCTGAACGGGTTAATTTGATCAAAATCAGATGAAAAGTAAGGAAGTTATGACATTTTGAAGTTTTGCTTTTTTTGGGGGGGGGGGAACAGTTCTTTAACAGTCAATATGTATGCAAATGGCAAAAAGAGCATGTCATTCCCTCACAACTGATATAGTTTGTACATAAAATTTTGACATTTCCAGTTTTTCATTCAAATGCAGTAGTTATGCCCGAGGCTCAAATCCTCATATATCTAACTGATCACTATTTTGAAGTTATTCAACCAGGAATAGCATCATGTTTCAGACTTCAATAAAAGAAACATTGAATTTTCGTCATTTTTTTTTGATACACGATCAATGGAAAACTGTGAGGGTATGACATGTTTAGCTCACTCATTTGCATATTCATATCCACTGTACAAGAACTGTTATGCAGAAATTAGCAAAATTTCAAAATGTCATATTAACTTCCTTATTTTTCATCCGATTTCAGTCAAATTTTAAACCGTTGAACTCATGGGTCTTTTTTATCAGACTAACTAATATTTGGACTAGATTTCCTCTTTAACAAGGATGAAATTCTCAAAAAGTAGTTTGTATTTTTCACTTCTTTTGCTCAAACCAGAGATTTCCTGAAAAATGTAAAGGTGGATTACATACAAAATCTAAGGTTATTTGAATGCCCCCTTTAAATGTCATGATGCTGAATCAAACAGTTGTAGTAGCAGCTGAAATCATACTCCATGTCATCTGGTGTGTAACAAAGCCCAATCCGTACCTTTGTATTGATGTAGGATTAGGCGGCACATATCCTATATAGTGTCAGAAAACAACTGTACATGTGAGACAGTATGTGATAAACAGTTGCTGATGATTCACTTGAACTGTTCAAGGAGAATCAGCCAGATGTTAGGCGAAAGCAGTTTGGTTTTGATATTGTTTGGTGTTGTCTATTTCTTTTCCACATTTACTGACAGATGAGCTCAATGCATGCAAACATGATATCATAGTTGACATCCAAAAAATGATGTGGGGGAAAGTCAGTTTCTTGTTATTGACAGTATGGCAAAACAGCAGAAGTGCTTTGTTTACTTTGTTGAGTTTTTTTTTCCTTCCCTCCTTTTCATGAGTCAGTGCATGGGATATGCATTTGCGGGGAGTAGAATGTTAAAATTTTATATGTATTTATTAGAGATAAGTGCACGAAACTAACTTCTTTAGGGTGTTAGTCCATGTCACATTTTGTGGTAAAAAAGGGGCCATTTTTACTATACACTGTACCATAGCAAAGAAAGTTCTTGAAGTTTGTCCCAATTTTACTCTATCATATCTTCCACAATGACATACTAACAGATTTCTGGGGGAAAAAATACAGCTGTAGTCAAAGTTTATGGAGCCCCCCCCCCCCCCCCCCCCCCCCCCCCCCCCCCCCCCGCTTTGATAGGAAGACCCTCACAGATTCATGGGTTTTAGATTGATTTTATTTCATTTAACTTTATTTGTTTTGTTGTTCTATTTTTCCTCATTCTCCTTGAAGAGCCAAATATACAAGTGTGTGTGTGTGGGGGGGGGGGGGGAGGAATTGGGGCCACCCC
The DNA here is from genome assembly GCF_040938485.1 of Diadema antillarum. Taxonomy (NCBI): domain Eukaryota; kingdom Metazoa; phylum Echinodermata; class Echinoidea; order Diadematoida; family Diadematidae; genus Diadema; species Diadema antillarum. The sequence goes on along the minus strand of NW_027271288.1, from coordinate 344,598 downwards.
AACCCCTCTTCCACAACCCAGCCAACATAGATCTTCAAACATCATGTGAAAACAAAATAATTACAATAACTGAAAGCAATGTGTGGTCAAACTTTCCACAACAAAGGGAGAGTAATTCCAGCAAATGCTGCTATTATTACACATATATATTTCTTTAAAAAAAGAAAATGAAATGCCCAGATTTCAATGAAAGCATTTCAGTGAAATGAAGGAAATGTATGATATTAACTGGAGATTAGGTGATGCTGAAAAACTCCAAGAATAAATGGTCCATGGGTTATTCATTTTATGAATTCTAATAGATGTGATGGCACCCTTGGCCCAAGAACAGAAGAACTACCAACACTGCAGATGATTAACTGTCTTGTGACTCTATGTCTATAAATTGTGATGCAGACAAATGATTTGATGCTGTTTTGTCCCGTTTTTGTCATTCACAAAAGCATGTCTCTAACCATGCTTCTCAACATTGCAATCCAAAATGCCGGGGGGGGGGGGGGGGGGTGGTTGGTTGTTGGAAACTGTGTCTCAGGTACACATTTGCCTGTGAATGGCTGATTAGTTTTGTCACTTCAAATGAGGTTCCTTCCTGCATTGATATTACTATTTAGTCGCTGAAACCGAACTTTGTTGCTGCAACAAATACTTTATGAAACACCTGCCTGATCACTTGAATCGCAATGTTTCTACGGTATGTTTACAGCATGGGTTAAAAGGTCACAATGTCACAGAAATAAGCCAGCATTACACTCCTCTCATGACGGGACTTCAGACCTCATCACTTTCTCCAGCAGGGGGGACCACTGTTTTTTATTGCATGCAAGCAATGCCAGGAAAAAAATCCATTCATTTGATACCAAACACATAGGGGTATACTTGAAGTCAGTTGCATTCTTTTAGAAGTTACACCAGTTTAAAGTGAGAAAACCATGATTGCATACCCTGATTGTGCTTATTACCAGAAATAGTATCCATAAAAGGGGAGAATTTTGAGTTTCAGAAACAATGATCGTGTGTGAGCAATAAAATTCGAGTTTTTAATAGTAATCACCCTTTTTACATGCTTTTGTAATTTGTGTAATCATTTTTTAAAGCAAGTACTCAGCACAATATACACATTCAGTAATTCTGTATGTAAGATGGGGCAAAATCATTGTATGATGAAGAGTAACCAATATACGAAGAGGGGGAATATTTTTAACCTTATACAATACACCAACAATTTTTCTATAAATTGCTAATTAAGGGGTTGATACCACCTTTCAATGTATGCTTAAAGGCTACGATTGCATAAAAACCTTTTGTACTTTCAACTTTCTTTACATATCATTCAATACAGATTAATAGTATTTTCATTAATAATGTTATTCTTTGTCTTAAAAATTATACAATATGATTTCTTACCATTTATATGTTATTTAAGTTTAAACCACTCTTGAAAATTCATCAACTCTTTTAATATTCAAAACATTATTGTTCCAAAAGATATTACTCCCTGGTAAAAATAAAATTGTCTCATACACGAACTGAATTGCAAACATTTGCAAACTGACATTTTGTAAATCATTCACATAAAGTTTAAAAAAAAAAGAAGAAGCAATGATCCCAATATAGAACCTTTGGCACCCCTAACATCTTCAGACTTAGATTTATAGTTTTTCATATTTGCAAATTGATTTCTGTTTATCTTAATAGTGAAATAAGTGTTAAACCATTCTAAAACCACTCCCCTGTAGTGCCTTAAAAAAAGAGCATTCTCAATAAGATTGCATGGTCAATACAATTGAAAGCCTTTGAAAGTTCTAGAAATGTCCTGACAGTGATATCCTTTCTTTTTTTTTCAAATGATTATACTAATTTTTTAATCAATTCTACCAGAGCTAATCTTGTAATATAATCTGTCCTGAAACCAAATTGTTTAGGAGATAAAACATTATTGTTTTAATATAAATTTTACTAGACGCAGTTAAATGAGATGTAGGTCTGTAATTTGTTAAAAAACATTTCGTCACCATTTTTGTCGACTGGTACAACTTTAAAGTATGGTGAACGAGACATTAAAATCAAGAAAATCATATAAAAGAAGGTGTCAAAGCAGAGAGAAATGTCTCCTTAAACAGATTTTTAGTGTGACATATTAAGAGATGTTCATGCCACCGAGAAATCGCAAGTTAAAACTGACTGATTTGCTTCACCGATATATGCTCCGGAACAGCCGTCTTTTTCAAGCCCGAAAATATGACGTCACGAGTGCAGCGGGACATCGAGGCCGCCATTCATAAAGCACATATTTCTTGGTGAGCGGATGCAATATCTGGCCTGTCTTTAGTCGCCTCTGCTGTCTCGGCTGAGACATGAAAACGTCCAGTTTTTATCTTATATTGTACGGAAAGACATCGAGAGTGAATTGAGTGATGACAGTGACTTAGAGCGTGTTTCTACTGAGAGCACCTCACATCCCTGGCATCGCCACGAATTTTGTCCAACGCAGCACCTCGTATTTTACGACCACTCGAGCTGTTTCTATTGAGCGATAAAATACGAGGTGATGCAAAAGTGACGTGCAAATGCGGCGATTCCGGAAGTCAGGTATTCTTAAGTCACAGATTTGGGTCACGCGCGCACTGCCTGTTAATACGATCCGAACCCTGCTTGCTTTGCTACAACTGCGTCGGCTATTTTTCGATTAGCCATTTCTCCTCGTCTTCCTATCCAATATACTCCGAACTAACATACTGGTATCCTGCCACTGACTGATGAGAAATCTTTGGAGATCGAGGGTCCAGTTGAGATTTTCTCAAGGCTGCGACATACTAATGTGGTACTCTCGCGATTAGAGACAATATAAAATGAAATAACGCGGTGTAAAATCAAGTAAGTGATGAGGGCTTAGTAATGCAATAAGTTAGGCTGTTAATCACGCGAACAATAGACGATTAATGCCACAATTCACATGTAACGTAACGTATAGGGCCTATAACACATACACAAGCGAGTTGGTACAAACAAAGCATATGGATGCGAACACGGTCGCTGTGTGTACACACGTATTTTGTACACATGTGTCGAAGGAGTGTGTGCGATGAACCGATTGAAAAGCGGGGGGAGAAATTCTAGACGTCCGTAACACCACGAATTTCGCTACCCGGTGTGTTTCTACTGAGAATCGTTCTTCGCGTCACCACGCATCGACCACCTCAATAGATGGACGACGGAGCACCTCGCATCAGCCGGCATCGGCCACTACCCGATCTGTTTCTACTGAGGAAAAATTCGAGGTGTCACCACGCATCGGCCGGTATCGGCCGGCATCGGCCGGTATCACCACACATCGGCTAGCATCACCTCGAATTTTTGTCGCTCAGTAGAAACACGCTCAATGACACTGATAGTGACAGTGTCAAAGTCGGGGTGGTAGAAGATGCGAGGGAGAGGCAATGGATATGGAAGGCCGTTGCGGACATAATTCGTTTGGGGCATACGTATGGAAACGGGCATACGTATGCAACTGCCTTAACCTGTTGAGGACGGTTTGATTTTGCTACAACACGCAATTCCCATAGACACCTGCCCGAGTATACTCGGGACTCGTCCTCAACGGGTTAATATAGCAAACGTTTGCTAATTGACCAATCAGCAAGTGTTGTTCGGCAAACGTTAGCAAACGTTTGCATGTTATCTATTATACGTATGCCCCATTCCATACGTATGTTAATTTACTGCGCATATGTATGCAACTGATCGACCAATCAGGTACTTCGTTTAATATGCATTTGTATATGTGTGTATGTTGCGTGTGTGTATAGAGTACACGGTAGGTACTCACGCGCGATCTGAGCAAGGAGGTACTAAGTGTATGTATTTGTGTACGTGGAAATCTCACGCTGTACCTTGTTAGTTCCCCAGCTGGAACATCTTTAAATCTGCCTTCTTCAATGAGCTGAAGATTTTTTGGGGGGGAAACTTTTGCACTTACCGCAATTCTTTTCCACTTGAGTTTTATTGGCCATACTGAGCTGATCTGAGCAGTACTGAGCTGTACTGAGCTGATCAGCTGGTTCTAACAGCTAACTTCATTGGTTGCCTTGAAAATCAATTTACTGGCATTCTGCGCATACGTATGAAAACGGCAGACATTTGCTAACAAAAAAACTCACAAACATATGCTATCGCACCGTGCAAACGTTTGGCAAACAACACTCGCTGATTGGTCAATTAGCAAACGTTTGCTAAAGGCAGTTGCATACGTACGCCCGTTTCCATACGTATGCCCCAAACGAATTATGTCCACAACGGCCTTCCATAGACGGAGCCCACTGTGTGGATGGAGTGCGTAGCACAACGCACATTTCTTGACGTCATAATTTTGGTCACCAACATTTCGCCGTCAGATCGGGTTCAGGTGGTCTAGAAAGGGTCTCAAAACACCATCTCTCTATCGTTCTGGAGACGTTTTTACCCTATGAAAGTTAATTATTCATATTCCTAGAGACTTTAGCTTTCCAGAAATGTATAAATCACCTTGTTTATGAAAATTGTCCTTTTTTTTCTCATTCATTATACTTTAACTGGCTTTAGGCTATCGGGGAAGACACCCAAATCCAATAAAGAACTAGAGAAGCACTCTGAGAGCGCAGACCTCCGCCAAGCAACTCATTTCCACCAATGAGCTTGTTCTTCCACAGAGATCAGTGATTTCCACCCATACATACATGTTTACATGCTGAAAATCGCCTGATTTCCTAATATAGAAGCCTTTTGTTATACATCATCAACTTCCAGCTGTGCGGCGCACCTTGCCCTCGTAAAAAGTAGAGTATGCACTTTAGTGCGCTTATGAAAACCTAAAAAATGCGCGGCTTGAACTCCCTAAGTTCATAGACCCTACCTGCCAAAATATAGAAAATTCTTCATAAAATCCTTAAAAATTTCTGAATCGCTACCAAATTTTAATCATCTGTTCCTTGTGTCATTATCAACCTTTCCTGCACATTTCATCTAAACCGTTCGCAACTTTTTGAGTTATTTTGCACATGGACAAACAAACTAAGGGTAAGGAAAACATAACCTCCTCCTTTAGTAGAGGTAATTGAATATAATACACAGAGGTTTGATAATAACATCAATACTTGATTACACAAGAGCAGTATCAAAACCATCATAAACACTTGAACGGAAACTTGTAAGATCTCATCTTAGACTAGCACAAAGTAGTGATCCTCTCTAAATGCAGTACGATCACTCCTTGTTCTGATACATTTACTGTGTATTACTTTTAATACACATAGGTCTATCACAACACTTACACACAGGGTGAGTGGATGTCTGGCCCACCTCCCTGCTTTAGTGATAGTGAAATAAAGTTCTCTGTGTATGAATTGTGGAACTAAATGGAGCCCTTTGCACCAAAGGGTCCACATTCCATCAGGCTGACTTGGAGATGTACATAGAGCTCCAGAGCTAATACTGTATACCTTAACGTTCTGAGAACTGCACGGCTTCAAGAGTAATACCCAGTAAATGTAACAGAACAAGATCTACAAATTTTATATGTCATCTACAATTTGACCATCCCACAGATGGTAATGTCTTTTCTACAGTATTACCTCTGGAGCTCTATGTACATCTCCAAGACTGCAAATGCTGGAGATGTGTTCACAAAATACAGAGTGTAACTTGAGTTGGCGTGCAGTGTTTTTGACATTTCTGATCAGTTCTTGTAAATGCAAACACTCTTACAGCTGATGTTGCGTTGTGAGATATATCATCTTATCAGTGCATGCTAATAATTAAACAGTATCTCAGCAGTTACAGAATGGTTTTGTGTGACATTATCACATGTGATCCACAGCTACTCTGCAACCTGGTGGCAATATATCCGCGACTAAGATATCTCTGACATGTCTCCACTACTTCCTGGTGACTTTAAAGTTGTCACCTTGTTTGGAGATATCCCAGACATCGCCCTGGAGTCAGCTTTTGGATGAGAGCGGCAGCCATTGCTTGGTCTTTAGATTCGCATGAGTCGCAATGAAGTCTCCTCCAGTGAGATAGGCCCTCATCATTAAAGCAAAAAAAAAAAAAAAAAAAAAAAATATATATATATATATATATATATATGTAACCCTTCAGGAGCACTGTCGCAAAATCTCATCGCTGTTGGTTATATACCTTATAAATCTTTCCCATGATGGGTATAAGGGTTAATATGTTAACATGTTGTATTGCTTGCAAAAGGTAGATGTCTGTTGTTTGCTTAGTACTGCAAAGTGGTAAGTGTACATAACATCATTTTGCCAGACCAGTGATATATTGATGAATCAAAATGCCTGGAGAGTGACTGTTTGGAAATTGTGAAATATTTGTGCCCATTGTGATGAACACTGAACTCTTGGTATAAGACTGACATCAGTGCAGCTTAGGATGATTGTGATTTTTGTCAGCGATTCTCTCGATGTCACGGGGTAAGAGCAGTGTGTGTATTAAAGGAAGCCAAAACCCATAGAGCAATGTGAATTGAGTGAAAGCAGCTTAATAGAACACATCAGTGTAAGTTTGAGGAAAATCGGACAATCGATGCAAAAGTTATGAATTTTTTAAAGTTTTGGCGTTGGAACCACTGGATCAGGAGACTACTAGAGAGTGTGACGTCATTTGCGGACAATAATATAAAGAAAATATAAAGAGAATTCCACAAAAATTCATTTTTCAAGAAAATTAAACATTCCAACAATTTGATACTGACATATGTTAAGGGTAGTCATAATTCCCCCTGCTTTCTGAAAGCAGATAATCAAGTGCTCTTTTATTACGCTAGAAAAGTGAAAGCATGCTGAATTTTCTTTATATATTTTGTTTATATTGTTGTCCACATGATGCCATGAACTCTAGTAGTCTCCTGATCCAGTGGTTCCAACACCAAATCTTTAAAAATTCATAACTTTTGCATCGATTGTATGATTTTCCTCAAACTTTCACTGATGTGTTCTACTATATAATGTTGCTGCTTTCACTCAATCCACAACAATTGCTCTTTCGTAGGGTTTTGGTTTCCCTTAAACAGCATAAGCCTAATTGGAGGAAGAGAATTGCTCTTTTAATTCACAGCCATACTGTAAAACATGATATATTATATAATATGTACATGAATTTTTTGTGAATTGGAGCCGATGGCCTTTTTTGAGGCATGAAATTTTGTGTGAATTGCTACTGGCATTCAATGCATATAGTGTAAACAAGAACTTTTGCATGCATTTTAATTCGCAAGTCTTGGTGCTCGCGAAATTCGTGAAATTAAAATGCGCACGAACATTGATCATTTTACAGTATATTTGCCACCCCAGTTTAAAAAGGATGCAACACTTGCATGCTTTCTTTCTAGGAGATGACCTTCGTGTAGCCCCCCCCCCCCCCCCCCCCCCACCTGTTTCGACAGAGGTGCAGGTTTGAGGGAACTGTCATTTATGAGCTCATCTCATTTCAAGATGTAAACAGATCTGACCCACTCATGACTGGTGAGAAGGAGTCATTTGAAGTCATGCGCAGAAATAGGGTATACTGTAGAATGAGGAATGTTTGTGTGCATTTTAATTTAGTGAATTTTCGCGAGCGCCAAGATTTGCAAAATTAGATGCACGCGAAAGTTTTCTTCTACACTATATGCATTGAATGCCAGTAGAGTGGCAATTCGCGAAAATTTCATGGCCCAGATATATCATATTTTACAGTATGGCATTTGGAGGTATTTGCTAGTCCAACTATTATGCTCAGTCCACCGATTGTAAAACGTGCAGATGTGGTTAAACAGGAATGGTTGAGGACTGTGATCATTGTGTACAACCAGACAATAGTTTTGATTTCAAAGGAGAATATTGGTGTTCATGTTGACAGATTATCAAAAGGGTGAAGATTAAAGGCATAATTTACCATTTGCAGATTAAACAAATATCCACCATTAATGCTTTAGAATAGTTCTAAAATGTGAGTTAGGGATAGAAACAACCACAGTAAAAATTTGAATCCGTAAAATTGATGTTAAATATTGTTAAATATAAAAAATTTGAACAATAGTTATAACAAAAATGTTTCCAGACTTAACCATCTACAGTTACGGTTTATTGAAAAAAATGCAGATATTTCCTTATATTTTAGGCTTTATCACGAAAAGTTTATATATAAGGATGTTATTTGTTACAACAGACCTACACATATGCATTAAATGTAATATCTTGAAAAAAATTTTTAAATCACTGTTCCCAAAGGTAAACAGGACCTTTAAAGTAAGGTTGCTTTAGATCCTGTCAAAGGCATGTAATCAGTGGACTAGTGGTGTGGTGTATAATCTCAAAAAAACAGGAATGGTTGACAGCTGTGATCACTGCATGCAACCAAACAATAGTATGATATCAACGAAGGGCTGTATTTTTTTTTTTTTTTTTTTTTTTTTTTGGGGGGGGGGGGGGCAAATAACTGAAAGAATACAAATTAGAGTAAGGTTGTTTAGGTCCTGTTAAAGGAAACCAAAACCAAAAGAGCAATGTGGATTGAGTGAAAGCAGCAACATTATTAGAACACATCAGTGAAAGTTTGAGGAAAATCGGACAATTGATGCAAAAGTTATGAATTTTAAAGTTTTGGTATTTTAATGATCAACAGGATAAGGAGACTACTTCAGTTTATGACATCATGTGTGGACAACAATATAAAGAATGTATAAAGAAAATTCAACATACTTGCACTTTTCTACCTTAAGGAAAAAGCACTTGATTAACCTCTTTCAGAAAGCAGGGGGAATGATATTGCCCTTAACATATATGTCAGCACCAAGTTGATGGAATGTGTAATTTTCATGAAAAATGAATTTTTGTGGAATTCTTCTTTTATATTCTTTATATTGTTGCCCACACATGACATCATAAACTCTAGTAGTCTGCTTATCCAGTCATTATTACAACACCAAAACTTTATACATAAAATTTGCATCAATTGTCTGATTTCCCTCAAACTTTCACTTGATGTTTTCTTCTAATGTTGCTGCTTTCACTCAATCCACACTGCTCTTTGAGTTTCGGTTTCCTTTAATGCATTATACCCAGGCTTTCAAGTGGCCCTACTTTTCCTACTTTTTCCTACTTTTTTACTGCTGTCCCTACTTTTCCTACTTTTTTGCTCAAAATCCTGCTTTTTCCTACTTTTTCCTACTTTTTTGGTGAAAAACCCCACCAAAAAAAAAAAAAAAAAAAAAATGTGCAAGGCTACTTGAATAATTTATATTCAGAAATGAGTAGACTCTAGTTGCAGATTCTTACTGGCGGGGAGAGCCTCTTCAGCATGAAAGAGGGATAACACACACCAATCAACCACAAGACTGCTGCCAGCCTCAGCTTTTGCTCCTGTGCAGATGTGATTGATCCCACTGATATTGCAGCCTAGGACTTGGAGCAGCGCTCAACCAGCTCTCATCATCGCTCAAAATTACCACGCTCTCCCAGGAGCAAAAGTGAGGCTGAGGCAGCAGGGTTGTGAGTACAAATGAAGATTTACATGTAACATCAAGAGTTCTGGTGAGTATCGACGAAAACTACTCCAAAAAGCCTGCACATGTCCTGACTTATTCCTACTTTTTTAGGTGATCCGAGAATCCTCTCGGATCACCTTTTGTATCTGTACTGATTCTTTGTTTTTCTTCTTCTTCTTCTTTTTCTTCTTCTTTATTTCTCCGCAAAAGTTGTGTAGGGATTAGCTCAGAAAGTGCATTGCCTATGAATGTTAAACTTATACCATATATGTCTCGTGTCCCAAAGACGACAATCGAAGTAAAATCAAAGTGATCAGTCGACCTTGACGTCACTATGACATCATTATATGAAAACACATTTTCAATCATATCTCATTAATGAAATGGAGTTTTTCAATGAGATTTACGTCACATATATTTCAAGTCAAGCGCATTCTACCCATATTCTCAAAATTTATCTATACCTTAAAACGTGCGCGTACGCGCGCGTTGAAATATTTGTATGCTCAAATCGAGCTCAAATTTTTTTTGCACACGTTTCAGACCATTTGGAGCATTTTTTGAAAAATTGAAAAAATTGGACGGACGCGTACGCGCGCGTATATATACGCACGCACAGCTCAAATGCAACAGAAATTTCCCGTTTTTTCACACGCATCGCATGTCTGAAATGTCAAGGTATATTTCTATCAAGTTTCAAGTCAATCCGACCCAATATGACGTCATACGGGCCCGTCAAAGTTGAAATTCCGCGCGCGCGTCAATGGCGATATACAGTGCAACTATGCCAAAAAACCGCCAATTTTAAATCTGATTTTACTCGTCAGGATGAACAGTGACCCCCCATTTTCTTTACATATTTTGAAAGCTGATGAGTTGTACATGTCATTTCATGGGTTGGCGATACTGAAAAAATGATTAGAAGATATCGAATTTCTTAATAAAGTAAAAAAAGTAAATTTTCAAAATGACGTCATCAAATTTCAAATTCACTCGAGCGTATCTCACTTAAATTTCGCCAATTTTCACCCAGATTTCAGTATGTTGTAGCTTACGAAATGTTCTTTCATTAATGTAATAACAACATTTTGATTAGATAACGTCATCACCTCGTAAAAATGGATTAACAGTATCCTTGTAAAATTTGACCAGTTTACGTGTTATCTCTATGGGAGAGCAGTTTTTCTGGCAGTGAAAATTGACATTACTATCTTTTTCGAGCACTAGCTCACTTATACTTTGGTAAATTTTTCCCAGATTTTAGTATGTTATAGCTGAGACTCTGGGCTATCGTGAATGTGCCCTCCATTTTTTCATACGACGTCGGCATCACGTCGAAAAACTTTGTTGAAAATGGCACGTGGTTTCGATGCAGCGTCATTTTGCTTAATACACAGGGCCTATGGAGCATCAAATAGGTCATTGCATAGCGCATCTGACTCGTAATCCTAAGGTCCCTGGTTCGAAGCTCACTCCTGCCAATTTTTTTTGTTGATATTTTTTAAACACTTTTTTTATTTTTTTTTAGTTCGTCTTAATATCCTTTCCTAACTTTATCTTTCTCTGATTTTTTATGCTTCTCCTTCAAATTTCTATAAAATAACATAACCTTTTTCTTTATTTTCCTTTCTTTCTACTACTTTCTGTGCAATAGATGAACAACAACAATGACTATCAGCCTCATTCTTAGCACATGTTTAGTTCATGTCACGTACATTATTTCATAAAATAACAACTACTTGATCGGACACCATCTTGGGTATGTAAATTAGGGTCAAAGGTCATAAATGTTTCATCCTGTATCTTGGCGAATACACGTCCTATCTTTCCCATATTTTGCACACGCAAAGACCATGTTACAAGGATCAGTTTACAAAATAACTACTTTTTGCTCAGATGTCATCTTGTCTGTGTAAATTGGAGTCAAAGGTCATATGTACTTTTTTCTCTATCTTCGTTATGACGTGTTATCTCTATGGGAGGGAATTTTTTCTAGATGCGAAAATTGACATGATTGTCTTTATCGAGCACTAGCTCATTTACCCTTCGGTGAATTCCTCCCAGATTTTAATATGTTGTAGCTGAGACTTTGCGCTATCGCTAGTGTGCCCTTTGTTTTTCATACGAAGACGAAATCATGTCAAAAAACGTGGTTGAAATAAGCTTATCTTTGATGTATTGAATTTCACAACATAACCATTTTTTTTTGCTCAGATGCCATCTTGTCTGTGCAAAGTGGGGTCAAAGGTCATATGTACTTTTTTCTGTATCTTCGTAATGACGTGTTATCTCTATGGGAGGGAATTTTTCTAGATGTGAAAATTGACATGATTTTATTGAGCACTAGCTCACTGACCCTTCGGTGAGTTTCTCCCAGATTTTAATATGTTGTAGCCGAGACTTTGCGCTATCGTTATGTGCCCTTCGTTTATTCATACGACATCGAAATCACGTCATAAAACTTTGCTAAAATTAAAGCTTAGCTTCGATGTATTTTTTTCATATTTCTTTCTTTTTGCAACTTTCTTTGCAATAACTCAAGAAAGACATTCCTATTACCCCCATATTTTGCACATGTTTAGTTCATGTCACATACATTATTTCAAAAAAATAACAGCTACTTTATTGGACACCATCTTGGTTATGTAAATTAGGGTCAAAGCTAAAAAATGTTTCATCCTGTATCTTGGTGAATACATGTCCTATCTTTTCCACATTTTGCACACGCAAAGACCATGTTACAAGAATCATTTCACAAAATAACCACTTTTTGCTCAGATGTCATCTTGGGTGTGCAAAGTGGGGTCAAAGGTCATATTATATACTTCATTCTGTATCTTCGTTACTGTATACCAAATTCGGTACCAAAGATGGCAGGTCTGACTCCCTTTTCTAAATGAGAATCCAAACATCACACGTCCAATGTCCCCTCAACACCGATAAAACCTGTATGGTCATGCCTATTTGGATCAGGACTCACATCATTGATTTCCAAACAGATCGGATCACCTAATTTGTCAGTGTTGACAAATTCTAAGTCTAGTTTTCTTTAATGCCCTACTTTTTCCCTCTTTAAGTCCTACTTTTTCCTACTTTTTTAGAGATTTTGTTCCTACTTTATTCCTACTTTTTTACGTTATCCCACTTGAAAGCCTGTATACCTTACAGAATTTCTCAAAAGAACAACACAGTGCCTCAAGATCTTGATACAATTAGCCTAATCCTCCCAAATTGTCCATCTGTGACGGAATACAATGTTCACTCGAGAGTTCTGAATGGTATAATGCTTTTACTTTTAATACCGCGGGGATGTTACGCATCAGGGAAGTGGTCCCACCTCCCTGTACGCACAAATAAAGATAGTGAATTGACAATACATATAAAAGACTGCATGGGGACCTTCTTTATATTGTTGTTCACACATTACATCATGAAATCTAGTAATCTCTTTATCCAGTCATTACATCACCAAACGCTTAAAAATTCATAACTTTTGCATCGATTGTCCAAGTTTTCTCAAACTTTCACTGATGTGTTGTACTAATGTTGCTCTTCACTCAATCCACACACTGCTCTTTGGGTGTTTGTTTCCTTTAATCTAAGGGCATGCATAGTCAGTAGCAGACGACCCTGGAGACTACCTATTAAAGGGGAAATCCAGTCCAAATATAGGTTAGTCTGATAAAAAAGAGTAAAACCTTATGACTTAAATGGTAAAAATTTGACTGAAATCGGATGAAAAATAAGGAAGTTATGACATTTTGTGGCTTTGCTAATTTCTGCAAAACAGTTCTTGTACAGTGGATATGAATATGCAAATGAGACAGCTGATCGTGTCATACCCTAGCAATTTTCCATTGATTGAGTAAAAAAAAAAAATGTCGAAAATTCAATGTTATTGTCATTTAAGTCTGAAACATGATGTTATTCCTGATTGAATAACTTCAGAATAGAGATCAGTTAGATATATGAGGATTTGATATTGTATCATTTCCATCACAATGTTTTACTTTTTCATCACATTTATTTCATAAGATAGTTAAAATTATCTTTCATTACGACCTTTTGTTGTTTGATGATTGCTTGTTTTATAACTCTCATCAGCCTCTAGATATTGAAATTTATAACTGATTCTTCTAATGCATTTTACGGGCTTTAAGTTTCTGTTTCTCCCTTGTGTTTGCAGATATTTATAAAATTCTGACTAGTTTCTTGCAAATATAGAGACTCTAGCAATTTCCATCAAATCAAATTCCCATCAAAGGTGCCAATGTCATGCTTGCAAAACATCACAGTGAATTCTGCAGCAAACTTCCACTGGGAATAGAAGGGTAAAAAAAAAATCTTGCAAGATCATTACAAATAGATTAATAAATGAATAAAGAAATGAATAAATAAATCAGTAAATCAATAAATCAATAAATCAATAACGAGATTGATGTTTTACCTGCTCTCATGAATAGGCATTTAGAAAAGGGTTCTGCTGTTATGATCTTTTTCGACAAATGCCTACTTAAGTCACTTTCCTTGCCAACAGTGAGTAATACCAGTGACAGGCAAACAGGCACAACGGTTTGTATATCACCCATGCAAGATGTCACCTCTGTAATCGATGAAGAACTTAAAAGGTGTGTACAGTTCTGGTCGAGGTGAGGATTTAGCATTTAACGTTTTGCGAGATATTCAGAAACCATTCTTTGAGATGTCAAAGAGCATGCAATTCTAAGGGGTATCAAAAGTTTATTTGATGAAAATCGGTTTGGAAATGACTGAGATATCTAAAAACAAGGTGAAACAAAGAGATCCTAACAAAAGGCGTGGCCTGTCACCTTTTATTACTATCATTTCTTGGATATCTCAGCCACTTGAAAACCAGTTTTCATCGAATAAACATTGAATTCTTCTTAAAATTACATGCTCTTTCATATTCCATAAGATGTTTCTCATTATCTCACTTAGCAATGTTCAAACATGAATCCCCACCTCAACCAGTACTGTACAGTCTCTTTAAAAGCCTCCTGACCTGAGATTCAGATTCTGTGTTCATGATGACTTCTGCTGATGTTCATCTAAGCATCAGCAGCAACATCGCAAAGTCAGGAACTGTTTGATTGAAATACCAAATGTTTCTTATCATTTTCTAGTTCATTCCTTTTCCTGCACCCAATATTAAAGGGACTGTTTACCATGGGGAGCAGTGATTTTAAAGGGGATGGCTAGTTACCGATCAGTGGGAATTAGTGGGAATGCTGAGGGATGATTGTTCCAATCCTTGTGGGATTTATTTAAGAGTACATTATATATCCACTGTTGTGTGAAAATTACTTGCTTCAGAACGGTCTCATATTCAAGTAATGTGCAGATTAATGCCCCGTCACTGACCAGGGACGCTTACCTGGAAACATTAAACTGCACATTACTTGAATATGAGACCATTGTGAAGCAAATAATTTTCACACAAGAATAGATATATAGTGTACTCTTAAATGAATCCCACAAGGATTGGAACAATCATCTTCCAGCATTCCCACTGATTCCCACTGATCAGTTACTAGCCATCCCCTTTAAATATGTTCAAGTTATCACATTTGATGCATATGTGTAGGTCAGTTGTATCACAAAACATCCTACCAAATGTTTTTTTTTTTAAATGCAGTAAAGCCTAAAATATAAGGAGATACCACTATTTTTCTCAATAACCATATTAGATTGTAGACAGTTTAT
The DNA here is from genome assembly GCF_040938485.1 of Diadema antillarum. Lineage (NCBI taxonomy): Eukaryota > Metazoa > Echinodermata > Echinoidea > Diadematoida > Diadematidae > Diadema > Diadema antillarum. Next base: position 329,357 of record NW_027271288.1, on the reverse strand, counting down.
TCTAGAGACTTTATTCTATAAATCCATTTTAGAAATTTTATTATAACTCTTGTTCACAGTTTGCATATTTAACTATACTTAACATTAATTATTTAACATTTTTACATTGGTTGTTTCCATTAAATCCCTAACTCACATTTTATAACTACTTTGTAGCACTAAAGCTGGGTGTTTGTTTCATCTGCAAATAGTAAATAATGCCTTTGAAACTCCAACCCTCAAAAGACCTTTCCTACCTTTCTCAGTGCCGTTACCAGTAATGTTTGATGAATGACGCCTTTAATTTGACGTTATGGTGGAGGAGGGGTCATACATGCATCATAGTTTAAACATATTTGTAGGAAAATGCTTGTCTTTGCAGGGTTGTTTCAGAGGTATAAACAGGTATAACCAAGGTGTGCAATATCTATAATACTGTGATGTTTCACTGGACCCAGGTTGCTGTATAGCCCTTACAGTCAGCACTGTTTCAACTAGAGTCACTTGTAACATCTAAACTGTATAGGTATGGTATACCTATAGGGGGTAGTTTAAAAAGGATGAGATCTCTCATTTTTGCTTCACTATGCAGATAGCACTTGAACAGAATAGAGGTGAAAGGTCAAAGATCAGTCGTCAATGCACTTTTGCTCACACGCAAAAAAAAAAAATCATTTTTAGCCATATGTTAAGCTAGAAATGTACAGAAAAGATGTAAAATGGACAGCTATTTGCATGAACATAATAATGGTAGTAGTTAAAAGGTTTGTGAAATTTGGGTAAAAATGTCATTTAAAGCCACGACTGTAGGTATGTCCACTGGTAATTTTTGGTAATAGGTTGAAGAGTAAAGGTTAATAAAAAATCAATTTTCTGAAATGGCAGGGGTGAAAGATGACAGGTCAAGATCGGAGGTCATCAAAATTATGTGAAAATGTCATTTTCTTGCCCTAAATTTCCTTAGGTTAGTCCAATAATATCATCATTTGGTGTAATAGATGGAAATGGAATTGAAAATATTTGTGCATCGAGGGTTGAAGGTCAATCTTAGATCAGGGGGTCAAAATCAATGAGCTTCATCAGAATATCAAGGGCCTCCTGAACCCCCTGAAAAACAAAAACAAAAAAAATATGTGAAAATGTCATTTTCTTACCCTAATTTCCTTCGGTTAGTCCAATAATAATATCATTTGGTGTAATAGATGGAAATTGAATTGAAAATATTTGTACATAGAGGGTTGAAGGTCAATCCTAGATCAGGGGTCAAAACCAATGAGCTTCATCAGAATGTCAAGGGCCCCATGAACCCCCTGAACACCCCCCCCCCCCCCCCCCCCCCCCCCAGTTAGGGGCCTGTCAGGGCCACATGCAGTGTGTACATTTAGTGATTGTGAAGCAGAGGCGTGCCTGTTCACTATGTGGCAGTCATTTGGGTTTTTTTTTTTTCATCTGAGATTGATGTTGATGTTGATTGATCTTTCTACTTAAATATTATGTGTCTGATTGTAGCACGCTGTTTGTTGCACATACCTGGGCGGTGTTTCATTTATCTCGCTAAAAATACATCACAATAACGCAAAGATTACGATGTGCCTCAGTGCCCTGGGCCATGGCAGCATTTGAATCTGTAGGTCATGCCATTGGAACATTTCATTGATACTGTTGAGTCAGATGTTTCAGTGATTTTCTTTGTCATTGCGTGATACTTTTCTATCAATTCTATCCATACCCTGGTTTGTTGTGTGATTTCTGAAGGTTTGCATGTGTCAAGACTGGAGAGAGAAGGAATGAGGAAAGTGACAAGAACAGCTTACTCTCTCCTCCTACCTTTCTTTCTTTTCACTCTCCACAGTGGCTTGTTGGTAACATTCTGTAAAACCAAAAATATTTGCATGCATGAAATTGAATGAAAGGCTGATCCCTCCCATTCAAAAAAACAGAAAAAAGATTATGCCACAAATATTTTTCGTTTTACAGTATCCTGCTGTCAGGATGCCACATTGGTTTAATAAAAAAAAAGAAATGAAAAAAAAAATGTGTTACTGATCCAGACATTTCAATGTTACACTGAGTCCACTCTCCAATCTTATGGATGGTTTAAGTTTCAGTTACTAGTAGTTTCAACCATGCTTCCTTTTGACTGCTTGTTGGATCAGGGACTGTATTTTTATTTAGTTATAGTTTTTCATCATATTTAAAAAAACAAAGAGTTGTTTTTATTACTCCTAGCTGTTACAGCAGTTTCTATCATTTGTAAAACTAGACTATGTTAAGGACTCCTATGGTGAGTTTAATAATGATATGAGTGTTTGGAAAGCACCATGGTATAAATACTGTGGATCTTCAACAGAATATCTTGGGTTCAAATCCCACTCTGCGCGTTCATCATTGGACACATGAATTCATTCCACTAGACCACACCTACAAGTCATACAGTCCACATATTCGACTCTGAAAAGAATGTTCAGCTCTTGACTTCAACCTAGGAAAAGTAGACCCATAAGTGTGACACTACAGGCAAATAAGGCCCATCAGTTGAACATGAGGCAAAAACTGCCCAAGAGACTGACATCGCATCACAGGGCAAAGTGTATCTGTCTCATGGGCCTTGTTTCCAAAGTGTCAAACTTGCGAGATTTGTTTGCATAAAAAAAAGGATATTCAGCCCTTGACTTCGACCCTAGGCAATGAAGGCCCATAAGTTTGACACTAGTAAAGAGGCCCATAAATGAAAATGAGGCAAAAATGGCCCAAGAGACTGACATAACATCACAGGACTAAGTGTGTCGGTCACGTGGGCCTTGTTTGCTTAGTGTTGAACTAATTGTGGACCTTGTTTGCTAAGTGTTGAACTAAGAGACTGACATTACAGTACATCTCAGGGCTAAGTGTGTCGGTCTCGTGGGCCTTGTTTGCTCAGTGTTGAACTTGTGGGCCTTGTTTGCTAAGTGTTGAACTTGTAAGCTTTGTTTACCTAGTGTCAGACTCATAGGACATATTTGCTTAGTGTCAGACTCGTAGGCTGTATGATTTGTGGGTGTTGAACTAGTAACATACACCCAGACAAACTGTGTCACCCACAATGTCCCACTTGAGCCTGGTGCATAAATTGGTACCTGGGCAATGATAATGGCTGGGCCCTCTGGTACAGACCAGTGCTAACACTGAAGAGAGTCCTTTGGATGAATGAGACAGTGTATCGTCCCTGCCAATATAAACACATTAGACGTGTCTTCATCAGCCCGAAGTTTCAAAATAGCGTGCTATCTTGCGGTTACCAAACTAGCCCGGTGTCAAAATAGCGCACTATCTGTGTAGTAGAGACGCAAAGAGCGCGCTATTTGATCGGGAAAATTTCTCCAAAAATCTTGGTCTAGTTTGTGAACTAGAGCGCTAATTCGTGAAATAGTGCGCTATTTTGGGTGCATTTCCATCAGCCCGAAATTTTCTGTATCCCTCCACACTTCTGGTTAGCCAGCTGGCTATGGAAAGCGCATAATATACAAGCTAGTGACTGTGTATAGTACATACACACATGGTGCATTCAAGGATCACATGTGTGTGCTAGGCGTACTGTTGTTGACATCTTTAATACCAGGGAGGTGATTCCTCTCACCTGCCTGTTTTTGGTGCTTCTGGTCCACTCTACCTAAGCTGAAGATTCTTGGAGGTTGTGTGTAGTTTGGACTTGTTTAAACATTGCAAATCATTAATTTCATATAAGATGCCTCACTGGACAGAAGAAAGAGTAGCATTATTAATATCCCTTTGGAGAGAATATGCTGTACTGCTCACCTCCCTGGTTGTAATATCGTATCGTACATATGATGATAAAAGGAGATTTTGAGCGGGGAAATCCACTTTCGAACTGCAAGCTAAGCAGAGTTACGATGCAAAGTGCGCATGCGTCAATTTTCGGGCTAATTTCCCCAAGCGGGCTGTTCGAGCTGATGAAGACGCACATTCGCTGTATCGGGCTATTTTTCAAGACCGCAAAATATCCCGCTAGTTTGAACTTCGGGCTGATGAAGACACACCTATTTAAAAAGAACTAGAGGAATCAGTTTAAAGTTAACCTGAAAAACTCACTATTACATGTTGCATAACTGAATGACAATCTTTTTTTTCATAAGCAATTCATATGTGATATTGTTAATGTTGTGTTGTATTACTGTGTAAACTACCTCAATTGGGTCTGTCTTGGTTGCCATGGTAGTTGCTTTTTTTAAGCCATTAATAAATAATTGAATAGAAATCCTACTGTACCTGCAGAATGTCTCAGTAATTCCCCATTATATTGTTCCCCTGCCTGTGCAATAATGGAATAAAACTCTTATCCAAGACTTTAATATATGAGTATTCATCTCTCTCTCTCTCTCTCTCTCTCTCTCTCTCTCTCTTCTTTCTCTTCTTTATATATCCAGGATCAACTCTTGAAAGAAGGCCTAGTCTGGGTGGATGACCAGGATCGAAGAGAGAGACTCTACTGGTTTCCAGGCCTCTTCCCAGAGACCTGAGAGTTGGCATGACCTGCACCACTTGGCCCCTAAACCTGGATGGACCATCGGGATATACATTGTATTTCCCTTCTCATGCCAAGTGTTCTCCCAGACATTTTCACAGAAGCTTGCCAGCTTCAGTAAATGAAACTTGGAATGCATTTGATATAATGCGGCCTGCTGTCACACAGAGTTTTCAAAACTTCATCTTTGAGAAATCATGTGATATTGAACTCAGTTCGAAAAGGATTTTGAACAGAATTTATGATTGTGTTCATGTATTAGAATTAAGAATTGATCATGGCTAGACTTGCACAACATGATGGGTTGCATAATAATCAAGTGAAAGTCACTCTAGTAGTTCTAGGACCCTTTTAAGACCACATTGTTGATTATGGGTCGCTGATGAGACACAGTATGTTTAAACTGTACAGGAAATGAGAGTGCAATCACCGGCCAAGTCATCAGGGTCAAACCTACGATAAAGAGGATCTTTTAGAGAAATGGGAGAAACGACAGATAAAAGGGGATGCTTGATATACAAATATGGACGAGAGTCCAGCCGACATTACGTTCGAGACGAGGTCGACTTCATCCAGTGGGAATAGGTTTCCAGCCAGACCCGGGATCCAAGTACGGAATGAAAAGAACCCAACTCATCTCACACACTGAGCAGTTTTACTGCTGTGTTGATTCATTGTTACTTTTCACATTTTTATTCCCATTATGTACGTAAACGGTGTGTAGCAAAAAAATAAAAAAAGAAATAAAGAAAAAGAAAAAGCAATCCAACTTTGGAAGGTTACAGTTACTATTTCATAATTGTCAGCTATGGAGAGTGCAATGTTGATTGTAAGGAAAGGGGAACTCTTCCTCTTTCCATTGATCCCAAATTATGTTGATAAATGTCATGCATGACTGAGCACATGAACTTTAAAGACAGCAATGACAAATTGCACTTTTTTCCAAGTTTGAATGTTATCGTGAAGGAACAATGAATGTCTCACTGAATGGTTTGGATCTCTTACTGAAAGTGATCAAATTAAGAGGCCAGCCTGCACGACTGCAGGCTTGTGTTTAGGGTTTGTTATAACCTGTCATTGTCCATAACCTTCTACATGGCCACATGTTAAAGTCTTGGTCACTCCAACAAAGGCTAACTTATTTTCCATTTTCTGTCTTCACATTATAAGACATGGTTTGTTGCTGCAAGCTATTTGTTGAGTATGAAGAGTAAAAAGTGGACTGTGTGGGTTGGCCTTCATGGGAATGACCAAGTTATCGCCTGGTGACCATGTTAAAGGTTATTGACCATAAAATGTTACAAGACACCCTAAACACAAACCTGCATTCATGCAGGCTGGCACATTTATTTGGCCACTTTCATTGACAGATCCCATCCATTCAGTAAGAAACTCCAGTGGGACTCGAACCTGTCATCTACAGTAGATGTACAGTAGATGACAGGTTCATTTCAGTACAGTAGATGACAGGTTCGAGTCCCACTGGTTCCTTTTTCCGACATGTTTGTTAATTTACAGATCAGCAGTTGTGATCTTAACAAATTTAATTTGTAGAGGGAGACAAAGTGAAGAAATTCGCACCTGAACCTTCACCCCGCATGAATAATATATTTCTTTCATTGTACCCTCATGATGACGTCCAAACTTAGAAAAGTGAAAGTCATCATTGTTGTCTTTTCAAGTAAAGTCATGTGCTCAGTCATGCATGACATTTGTCAAAATTATGAGGTGCCAATGGAAAGAGATGAGTTCTTCTTTCCTCACAACCAACATTGTGCTCTGCATGTCTGACGATTATGAAATAGTAGCACTCCAAAGTTGGATTACGGTTTGTTTATATATTCATAGATATATATATATATATATATATATATATATATATATATATATATATATATATATATGTATATATATATATATATTTATATGCTCTGTAATGCACAAGTCATGTCTTTGAAATAAAAGTCTTTATCAAAGAGAAGGACCATTTTTTAAGCCTGTAGGTCCAGTCACAGATCTGTGCAGTGACAAAAGCAAAGTGAAAGGTAAAGATAACCATTTGCAATGCTGGCAAATACAAATTTTACATCTGGCATGTCATCATGATCATGTGTCATTGATGAGCATTGCAATAAAACTTGTCATCCAGTTTGCGCACTCAAAGAAGAGATCTCCTTCAGAATTTTATCAGTTACATAAGAGAAAGAGAGAAACCATGCAGAATAGTACAAAGATGATCAAAATTGGATTAGAAAGAAGGCAGTTATGATATTCTGAAAACTCAACTTTTTTTAAAAACACTTCTTGACTTATTGTTATAAATATTCTTTCCGGCAAGCTGATGATATCATGCTTTCACGATTTCTTGTTCATTTCATATACAGATTTTTTTTTTAATGTGATATTTCAGCCATATGGATTTGAAACTTGCCTTAAAATCACCACAAAACAAAAATAAAAAGAAACAAATGAAACTCTGATATATTTTGCAATGGGAATATGCTTTTACCTGTACTAGCTAAAAAGATTTGTTTTTTCTTCTGAATTTCCCATATAACATAACATGAAAGATTTGTGAGGGCCTGACAGCATTTACTGGCTCGTTTGAATATTTGGACTGGTCAAGAAATGTTTTTTGAAAAAAAAAATGTGAAATTTTACTATGTCCTATCTTCCTTATTTCTTATCTGATATTTGTCATTTTTGGAACTTTCTGTAGGGATTTTCTTTTTTTCTCATTCTCTTGCAGTTAATGTATTTTGGGGTGGATTTCATCTTTAGGGTGGGAGACTGGAGGTTTTGTATTCCTTCACATTGTAATGATGCCACTTATAGATTACTCCTATTTTTTATGAGAATGCAGCATCCTGTGCTTGTTGAGCAGCCAAAGAGGAAATTCAAAACATGTCATGGTAAAAGCAGTGTTTGATCTCGCTTGAAGTACCTGTGCAATGCACATGCCTGTGGACTTGCGTTAATTTGTGACACCCTATAGTCATCACTTATATAGTAGCAACAATAGTATATGAATATGTAGCATAGTTATTTTTCTGCTATTTTTCTTCAGATTACTTGGATATGCCTCAGAAAAAAAAAAAAAATCTTCCAAATGAGGGTTCTGTCAGTGATATCATCTGCCAGTCACTGCTATATTACAAATTTTATTATGAACAGAGGAAACTGGAATACACCCTCTCTTTATCCGCCTGTGTGCCACATTTATATCCTATCCATAAGTTCATGCATATTTGACTCATTGGCACAGAAAAGATTAATTGAGCTTAGTTTGCCTAATTTTGTTCAGTATTTTTAGTTTGTCATAATATCATGAATTGCATGGAATACATGCAAGTTCTGCTCAGCATGGGGTATTCATATATTCTTTTTGCAGTATAAGTGATAATCATGATACCATAGATCAACACAGAAGTCCAAATGCATTGCCTTGAATAGGTCATCTCAAGAAATATTGAGTACACACGTTGTGCCGATGTGTGCTGTTTGTGATGGTAGCTAGAGTCACTTTATGGTATGAAAAGAACTGTCCGTTTTGTAGTCTGAATAAAATGCACATAAATCTGAAAATTGTCGGATTGTAGAATTCTTTGAAAGTAAAGAGAGGTGTTGGTCTGTTTGAAGCATCCAGCTTTTTGTTACAAGTGAAGATAAAGGACAAAAAAAAAGGAAAATGGAATGGCAGAGAATGAAATGTGACCTTTGGCATAAGAGCTGCCTTTTTATTATGCTGCTTGGTATTTTAAGTGCAGCACCGTGTATTGTTAGTTGCAGTTTAGAGTTCTGGTTCTGTGTCACTGCCCCAGGGGGTGGTCTACAACCTCAGAAAACAAGAATTCCAGAGAGCCTGTGGGCGGCTAAGTCATTGTTATAGCAATTCTTGTTTTGTTGGCTGAAAGGGGGAGGCAAGCCCAAGCCTCGTATCTGGTCCGTCATGCTTGATGGACTGCATTGTGGTGTGAGCTACCATCATAGAGGCTTTCAAGGCCCATCATTTTACAGCCAAAGTTTTGCGAAAATGGAAGGGATGTATTTGTGTACATGTGTGTGTGTGTGTATGTGTGTACATATGTGAAAGTGAACATTTTTTGTCCATTAAAGGGAAAATTAATAATTATAAACATAATCGTACCATCATGTGGATTTAGCCAGGATATGCAGAATGAAAGAAGTTGTCAGTGATGTTTGAGGAAAATGATAAAATCATTCAGATAATCTGAATTTTCATAGTGGAATTTAAATTTATATAGCTGGATAAGAAGGCTACAAGAAAATATTACGAGCATTCCGCAGAATTGCATTTATATTTCTATTGCAAAAATTCCTGGTGTTCCAGTATTCCAGTTGACTTGAGTAAGAGTGAATTTGCCCATGAGAATGATGAGAGGTTTTCTCAAATCACAATACTGATCAGATGTAATGAAAAAGGATAAGAAATGTAAAATGCTGTGTGTGGTGTCACTGAAGAGGGACATTTATTAATAATTGATATTTTTAGAGCGCCTTTTCCACCGGATACAAAGCGCTATGAGATGTCATCCCTGGTGATAAAACAGGAGATAAAATACAAATTACCAGACAGTGACAGTACAAGTCCATTGCATATATTGGGATATCAAAATAAGTAAGTCTTCAAGTTTTGTTTGAAATGATCAAGTGTTGGTGATGATTTGAGAAAAGGAGGGAGCTTATTCCACAGCCTATAGGAGCAGCAGAGGAGAAAGCTGCATGGCCAGCTAGTTTGTTGCAAATACATGCAAACATAGTGGGTAGTTTTGCTAATGCAATCTTTCTTCTCTCCCTTAGAAATAATAAAATTGATAGGTGAAGGCAAAGATGTGATGATGGAGGACACTTTTTTAAAGTGATTTCTTGCTCAGCAGCAAAATCATTTGAGTATTACAATACATTGGTTAATAGAAAACTAATCATGAGGCCAGCAGATATCTTCACCTCATTTGCATCAATGGTTTCTGCTAATATCTCTGTCAGGTGAAAAGTTTTCAAACATGAAACAAAAAACAATCAAAACTTGCTTCATTGTAATATCTGATTTTGATGGAAAACGAAAGTCTGACAATCTTTATACTTGATTTAATCCATGCATTGGTCGTATTTCAAAAAAAAGTTGAACATAATAGAATTACACTTATAAGCTGTTTTTTGTGTTTCCATAGTGAACCGTGCAGTGTGTGTAAACAAGCCATTAAGATCAGATTATTAAAGGGCAGTGTACTTGTTAGTCTGAAAAAAAAAAAACGTGTAACAAGCGCAGCAATGAAAAATTGATCAAGATGGATCAAATTAGGGAAGTTTTGAAATTGTGAAGTTTTGCTAAATTTCACAAAACCCTTCTTCAACAGTCAGTATGAATATGCAACTGACTGAGGTGCCATTGTCTTACAACTTGATATAGTTTAATACAAAATCTTCGAATTTCCTGAGATGGTTGTTGTTGTTGCTACTGTTGCTGTTCAAACGCAATTTGGCCCAATCTCAAATCCTCATAGACGTGACTGACCAATCATTTAGAAGTTAAGTCATTTATCCAGGAATAACATATTTTACACTTATCTGGCAGAAAAGAAAAAAACAACATCTTTTTGAGTGTATATCATACAGGCAACTGAACTGTGTTTGTTGACATTATGAACTCACTCATTTGCATATTCATCAACTGTTGGAGAACCCTTTGTCAAAATAGCTGAGCTTCACAATTTCATAACTACCCTCATTTTTATGCAGTTTTGATCAAATTTTCATTGTTGTCGTCATAAAATTTTTACTATTTCTAGACTAATTATTAACTGCTCCGGAATTGCCCATAAACATATCAGCTGAACCAGTATATACACTCTGAACAATTTTCATACTTCCGAAGATGTGGAATGAGTGTACGCTGTATTACAGCTATTGTGTCTCAAAATGTAGCATTTCTTAAAAGCTTTCCGTGGCGTCATGTGGGTGTTGAAGTTAACGTGGTTGTACATCATGCACATAGTCCTTGAAAGGACTGGTATGAAATACATAACATGAAAGATGATAGATGAGTGAATAGTAGGGAAAAGATCTTTTAGGTAATTATGACAAGAAATTGAGACCAGAACTTAAATGTGTTTTGAAGTTGAAGAGACGAACAGACAGACACACACACACACTCACACACACACACACACACACAGACAGAGCGAAAGTATTCTTTTCCAAGAGAGTTGCAAAAAGAAAGGTACATGATGTGCTGAATAATAAACTGGAGTATCTCCCGACGATTGTATCGAGCGCGGCTACCTACCTACCTACATGTATTTAAAAGTCTTTATAGTGATACAATCGCAAGACTTTCAACAGAATAGCAACAATAGCAACAAACAATCAATAGCAACTATAGCAACACAAAGGGGTATCAGCGGCTATAGGGGGAATACGAGGGGTGTTTCTTTTCCCTCTCTTGCTCTGCTCACTCTGTAATATCTTCGGCAGCCTTGTGGAGCCGGGATTTGTAAAAACGCCATGATATGTAAAAAAAAAAAGTCTCGGCGGGAAATGTAAACTTCTCGAAAATTGCATCAACGGGAAATGTGAAAACGTCTCTCCCAGAAATGTAAAAACGTTCGATTTTGCCGGGAGATGTAAAATTGCTGCCGGGAAATGTAAAAAAAAAAGAAGAAAAAAAAGATCATGTACTTCAACGGTATTACGTACAGATGGTATGCCTATTTTGTATAGATAAACTCGATGTCTGGATGACAAAACTGTTCATGAACATTTACCGTTTTCATTTTCTTGTAAACCCCACGACGGATTTTCACCAAACTTGGCAGATAGCATCTTCATGGTGATATGATCTTATTTTTTTAATGAGCCCCCCCCCCCCCACACACACACACACACACCGCCGAAGCAGGAGGGGAGTAGTTGAGGCCTCAGAGTCCTTATACTCTGGATATTTTGTTTTGTTTTTTAAATCTTCTTCTGTGGAACCAAAAAAAGATATCTAGAGCTATAAGTTAGTACTATGGAGAAACTAATGATTGAAAATTCATGTCAGGAATTTACGTCCTCGTACGTCCTTCTGGTCAGTTAAAGGACAAGTCCACCCTCATAAACATGTGGATTGAGAGAATGGAGTAAAACACATAGGTGAAAGTTTGAGCAAAATTGGACAATCCGTTCGAAAGTTATGAATTTTGAAAGTTTCAGTTCCGCGATCGCTGGATGTGTAGACTACTACAGCTTGTGATGTCATATGTGTACAACGATATAAAGAAACTATAAAGAAAATTCAACATATTTTCACTTTTCTCGCATAATAGAGGAGCACATGACTTGCCTCTTTCAGAGAGCAGGGGGAGTAATATTACCTTTAATATAGCCAGTTACAAGTTGAGGGAATGTGTTCTTTTTTCGAAAAATGACATGTGTAATTCTCTTTATATTCCTTATACTGTATCGTTCTACGCATGTGACATCATCAACTGCAGTAGTCTTCTCATCCAGCAGTGACTGCACAGAAACTGTAAAAATTCATAACTTTTGAACGGATTGTCCAATTTCCCTCAAACTTTCACTGATGTGTTTCACTTATATTGCTGCATTATCTCAATCCACATGTATATGAAGGTGAACTTGTCCTTTAAGTTATTCCACAAGCATTTTTTTTTTCATGTACAGGTACTATTACATGGGTTATACAGTGCGTATCAAAAAAAAAAAAGGTAATCCAACTTTGGAGGGCTACTATTTTATAATTGTCGGCTATGGAGAGTGCAATGTTGGTTGAGAGGAAAGGGGAACTCTTCCTCTTTCCATTGATACCTATTTATGTTGACAAATTTCATGCATGACTGAGTACATGAACTTTAAAGACAACAATGACAAAGTGCACGTTTTCCAATTTTGCGTGTTACTGTGAAGGAACAATGCATATCTCACTGCATGGATGAGATCTGTCAATGGAGGTGGTCGAATCATCAGGCCAGTCTGCATGACTGCAGGTTCGTGTTTAGGGTTTCTTCTAACCATTTATGGTTCATAGCCTTCAACATGGCCACGTTGTTGAAAACTTGGTCCTTCCCATAAAGGCTAAAGCAATATCCATTTTCTCTCTTCACATTTAAGATATGGTTTGTCACTGCGAGCTGTATATTGAATATGAACACAGAAAATGGATTGTGTGAGTTGGTCTCTGTGGGAGTGACTTTAGTTATCCAACAGGTGGCCATCTTAAAGGACAAGTTCACCTTCATAAACATAAGGATTGAGAGAATGCAACAATAATAGTAGAACACATCAGTGAAAGTTTGACGAAAATTGGACAATCGATGCAAAAGTTATGAATTTTTAAAATTTTTGTGTTGGAACCGCTGGATGAGGAGACTACTACAGCTTGTGAGTCATATGCGTACAACAGTATAAAGAAAATGTAAAAGAAAATTCAACATATTTTCACTTTTCTCGCATAATAAAGGAGCTCTTGACTTGCCTCTTTCTAAAGGCAGGGGGAATAATATTACCCATAACATTTGTCGGTAACGAGTCAGGGGAATGTGTATTTTTTTCAAAAGATTGAATTTTGTGAAATTCTCTTTATATTTTCCTTATATTGTTGTACGCATGTGACATCTAAGTTATTCATACACTGCAGTAGTCTTCTCATCCAGCGGTTACTGCACAAAAACTTCAAAAATTCATAACTTTTGAACGGATTGTCTGATTTTCCTCAAACTTTCACTGATGTGTTCTACTAATATTGCTACATTCTCTCAATCCTTATGTTTATGAAGGTGAACTTGTCCTTTAAAGGTTATGAACCATAAAAGGTTAGTAAAAAACCCTAAACACAAACCCTAAACACAAATCTGCATTCGTACAAGCTGAATGGCCTCTTTGGCCACTTTCATTGACAGATCTCATCCATGCAGTGAGACATGCATTGTTCCTTCACAATAACACGCAAACGTGGAAAAAAGTGCAATTTGTCATTGTTGTCTTTAAAGTTCATGTGCTCAGTCATGTATGACATTTATTAACATAAATAGGTATCAATGGAAAGAGGAAGAGTTCCCGTTTCCTCACAACTAACAGTGTGCTCTCAATAGCTGATAATTATGAAAAAGTAGCCCTCCAAAGTTGGATTACCTTTTTTTTACACGCTCTGTATATCACTTTCTCATTTTATCGACACATTGTATTACGATTGTGAGCACAGAGCTAAAGTGACTTTACTAAGTAACTGTTGAGTGGTATTTTCTGTTTAGCAGAGCACGCTTAATTATTATCGTAAATGTTCTAATACTTTCTTTCTACAACTTTCTAATACTATCATGACCTACTTCGATTGCCGATGACGTAAAATCAGACGGCATATGTCCTAGGCTGTATACTGCTTACAAATTACGATGTATTCATGTTGTATTGTTTGCATGATAACCTGCGATACAGTAGTTTATTATGTTTTTGTATATGTTGCAAATGTCTCAGAGAGAGCAAATCTAAGTATTGAATTGAACATACGTACTCTCAAAATAAGAAACAAATCTCCCCCCCTCTCTCTCTCTCTCTCTCTCTCTCTCTCTCTCTCTCTCCCTTTGTGTGTGTATGTGCGGTGTGTATGTGTATGTCCTGGCTCTCTTGCTTGTAACGGTTGGATGTGAATAGATTACAGGTCCACCAATCGATACGTTGAGAACGTTTGGCGATGTCTGGACGTAGTATTTGCACTTCGTTTCCACAATGACCGTTAACTAGCGTCAGGCAGTTATTTAGATTCTTTTGTGAATACACAATGTGCTGTTGTGTAACGGTACATCGCACCAGGGAGGCGGGACCAGACACATGAAATGGTTGAATGCCATCTAAATGCGTTGAAATAACACCCGCTCTCTGGTCAAGAATAATGGTTTCATCGTGGAGCATTACGAGCTGCGTTACATAACACCGTCCTTGCGTCCGTGTACAGGGATTCAATTGAATAGCCCTGAACTGGGATTACCTCCCTGCTCTGAACAACTGTTTCGCAGATCATTTTTTGTTTTTATCATGATCCAAGGTTAAAAGTGACACTCTTTGTAAAATGTCTTTTTTCCCATTCTTCCATTTTCATGTCGTAATTTCAGGCACAGTCTATTACCTTCATTTTCACATGGGTCGTTGAAATGCTTGTATCTGTATTTAGAAGCTGTTAATCAGTCAGGATTGAGAACGTCGAAATGAATGGCGAAATCTGATAGGAAAATTTCTTTGTTGATTCATCTGGATCAATTTTCAGTGGGATTTCTCTTCCCAGAAAATGCAACGGAACGTCAACTTCTTGTGTCTTTATAATGAAAATCCATGTACATTAAAGAAACAAAGAAAAAAGCAAGGTAAAGGTCGTATGTCCCTTTTGCAAATGTCACTAAATTTTGCATGCCTCCCAACGTCATGTATGAAATCGTATGAATTCGTATGAAATCGTGCGGTAATACACCTCAGACTTCAGAGCTTTGAAATAAGAAATGAAAACTAATCCCATGCATGTAACTCGAGAATTTGGCCCCTTGTCTACCGAGAATTATGATTGGAATTTTTTTTCGGGGTCCGAATAAATTCACTAGAAATCGGTGTTTCGCCCGCCATCATTAGGAAATATCCAGTTTAATCATTCCGAGGAAAGGTCTGAATTGTCTAAAAAGGGCACGTGAACTTTTAAGCCAACGTACATGTAAAAGAAACAAAAATAACATTTGTCCCGACTATTGGTTTATCTACTGGGTGTAAGACCACAATAGATTCCACAAATCTATGTACACATGGCACTATCGTATCAGGACAGTATACAAATTACCAAGCAGTGACATGCAGTACGAGTCCAGTGCATGGAGATTTCAGAATAAGTGGGTCTTCAAAATTTTGTTTGTGAATATGAAACCACATAGCCATGCGCCATTGTAAGTCTGCATACATTGAATAGGATATGAATGTTATGACAATTATCATTGACGATATCTTTGAAAATAACCTACAGAGAGAAAGAGAAAAAAAATAAACAAGTGCGCATAACTGAATACAGGACATGCTACGGACGCGCATTCGTCGAGAACAGAAAAATACAATAAAACCTGTCAATAGCGGCCACCCAAGGGGAAAAGTGGCCGCTATAGACAGGTGGCCTACTGCTCGAGAGAAGACACACTTATAAAAAGGCTCCAAAAAGAATTTAGACAAACAACCCCCACCCTCACACACACACACACACACACACACACACACACACACACACACACACACACCGAGTCAAGGATAACGTATTCGTGGAGTCCACATTTCCGAAGTAGATGAGCTTTGTGCCTCCCGACAGCTGAGAGCTCGGGTGGGTCTTTCGCCCCGTCTCTCACCTATGCCCCCAGACACTTCACTAAACTGCCACCACATAGACAAATTAACCAATTCGAGGATGTCAATACCGATACGGTAATTCATGACAGACACCATTGTCTAGGTACTAAACCAAACCGTAGGGGCCCATTTCATAAAAAGTTGTTATGATAGCAACTCTTGCTGGAATGGCAATTGTCATGACAATGACAAGAATCCCAGCTTCCTAAGTGGCTGTTGCTATGGGAAGTTGCCATTCCAGCAAGAGTTATCATCCTAATATCTTTTATGAAATGGGGCCCAGGTTACTGAGTAACGAAAAACATGTGGTTTATGAACCAATTAATGCTCGCTGTTGACATTCATGGGCCTACCCCCTGGCTAAATACTGGCTAGTGATAAGGTTAGAGTAAAGATGAGGGTTAGGTTTAGGGTAAGGGTTAGAATTAGGTTCAGTATTATAGGATTTGGGGAAGGGTCTGGGTAATTGCCCAGGGGGTAATTGCCCTAGACCCGGCACTGTTGACTTATGAGTCTAGGTCTACTATATGATGTGAAATTATGTAAATCGTCACACGAGTAATCATCATTCTTATCATGGAGACCCTTATTCGTTGCTTAGTAGTGCAAAGATAGTTATTACAAAATCATCTAAATGACTGTTTTACGTTTCAATCTGTGTCTATAATATGGCCTTCCAATAACTGAAGAAAAAATGATTTCTTTTTTAATATAAGAATATTAGTTTTTCCTCAAATGTTCTCTATAGTGGACTTATTATAGGTCTTTCGTATGCGTTTTGTCATTTATTGACGAGCCCACCGGAGGTGCGGGGAGACTAGGGATCACCTGCGGCGTCTGTCTACGGAAGCCCATTCGTGCCACAAAGGATAAAACTTTCAGTGGAGCTAACTGGCGCCCGCCACTTAGTATCTGGCGGCCGTCACATAATTATCGATATCGGTATTATCGATATCGCTAAACGATAATTAAGTGGCGGCCGCCACTTAATTA
The DNA here is from genome assembly GCF_040938485.1 of Diadema antillarum. Taxonomy (NCBI): domain Eukaryota; kingdom Metazoa; phylum Echinodermata; class Echinoidea; order Diadematoida; family Diadematidae; genus Diadema; species Diadema antillarum. The sequence continues at coordinate 312,472 of NW_027271288.1, read as the reverse complement.
TCTGGCGGTTGCCACATAATCATCTGGCGGCCGCCACTTTATTATTTGGCGGTCGCCACTTAATTTTTTGGCGGCCGCCACTTAATTTTCTGGCGGCCGCCACTTAATTATCGTTGAGCGATATCGATGATTAAGAGAAATATCGACCACAAGTAGCGTTACAGATCTCAATTCAGTCTACAGCTGGTCTATCGCCTTCATCACCACTCAGACGTCTTTTATATGACGAAGTGCTGTCCTACGGAAGGCGATCGACCAGCTGTAGACTGAATTGAGATCTGTAACGCTACTTTTGGTCGATATTTCTCATAATTATCGATATCGCAAAACGATAATTAAGTGGCGGCCGCCAGAAACTTAAGTGGCGGCCGCCAGACAATTAAGTGGCTGCTGCCAGACAATTAAGTGGCGGCCACCAGATGATTAAGTGGCGGCCGCCAGTTAGCTTTACTGAAAGTTTTATCCTGCGTGGCACCAATGGGCTTCCGTATCTGTCCGTCCGTCGTAACGTACAAAAAAACTGCAAAAACTTGAATAACTCTCTACTGAGGACTTTATATAGTTTCTATGAAACTTGGAGGGAAGAGTGGTTATACAAAATTACACATTTTACCAAACATGAAGGTCACCTCAATGTCAAAGGTCACACGTAGGGGTCAATGAACTTTAGGGCCCAATGTTAAGTTTTTACGGCGCGTTTCGATTATGGCTCATAACTTTTGATGAATATGTCCGTTTGTGACCAAACGTGGATGGCAGATGTGACCACAAGGTCAAAGGTCACAAACAGGGGTCAACGAACTTTTAGGGTCCAATGTTCAATTTTTGCGGCGCATTTCGATTATGGCTCATAACTTTTGATGAATATGGCCGTTTGTGACCAAACGTAGATGGTAGATGTCCCTTGGGGAGATGAAGTTCATCACAAGGTCAAAGGTCACAGACAGGGATCAACGAACTTTTAAGGCCCAATGTTAAGCTTTTATGGCACGTTTCGATTATGGCTCATAATTTTTGTGACCAAACTTAGCTGGTAAATATCCCTTGGGGAGTTGAAAGTTATCATAAGGTCAAAGGTCATAGTCGGGGTCAATGAACTTCCGGGATTTAGAAAAACATTAATTTCTTCTACGAGAATGGGCGCAACACATTTTGGCACTTGCCTTGTTATTCAGGCATAGTTACTGTGCTGTTAGGGGAAGAATGATAAAAGACATATGGTTTCTGCTATGCATCGATTGCATCTAGCACCAGTATGTGTATCTACTGTAGTGCAATGAAACTAACGAGTGACGAGTATATACAGATATTTATAGTTAATGTAACTTCTGTACTTCGGCACTATTATGTGAAATATCAACTACTATATTAAGGGTAGAAAAATGCTAAACAAAGATTCAATAGTTTTAACAATGATGACCCAGGCAGTGACAACGATGGCGAAATAGAACAGAGATATAGCAAACGAATACAATTTTTACTACCAGAGTAAAAAAAAAAAAAAATTAAAAGTTGATAACAGAAAAACAACATTAAAGGTAATATAAAGTTTTGGTACCTCAAAAGTTTCCCTGAGTTTCCTTGTCTTAGTTTGTGTTTCAGATTAAAGTACCTTTCATATAACTAACACTGTGAGACTTTCTCGCCCCAAAGTGCTCTCATGTCTTAGTAATCATGCAATAATGATTTCGTACATTAGTCGTGTTTATTGATTGTCGCGGTACCGCGTCGAGTCAAACTAACGGCTCGTTCGAATTTTTCAGAGCCCGCGCTCTGCTCTGGTACGAAACCATTATTGCATGAGAGCACTTTGGGGCGAGTAAGTCTCACAGTGTTAGTTATATGAAAGGTACTTTAACCTGAAACACAAACTAAGACAAGGAAACTCTGGGAAACTTTTGAGGTACAAAAACTTTATATTATCTTTAACGTCAAAAGGAATTTGCCCTCAAATAAAGAAAAAGTGATAATGTATCAATAACAAAGATTAGAACAATATGATAGCGATGTTGCTTTTGTTGACATCTGGCGGTGAAAATGTGGCCTGGCGACAATTCAGAGATGGAGCTATCAATCATAAGTTATCGGTCAGGCCTGACGGTAGCGCTGATTATGTGATCGAATGGCCGAGGTTAGACTTTTACTGACCGTCGTCGATTGAACCATGTTGAGCATAACGTCCTGCCTTCTATTATAGTTAAAGGCGGAACGCATTTGCCGAGAGATAGGACTTCAAATGGGGTTATTGTGTTTGAGTGAGTCAACAACTTCCCTCGCACATTATAGCATTGTAGAAACACAGTGAAGTCCTTCCCCCCCCCCCCCCCCCCCCCCCTTTACACGCAACCAGCAGAAAATGGGCCCCGTTGAAGGGACTGTACAGTACTGGTTGAGGTGGGGATTCATGTTTTAAACATTCCTAAGTGAGATAATGAGAAACCTCTTATGAAATATGAAAGAGCGTGTAATTTTAAGAAGGATTCAATGTTTATTTGATGAAAATTGTTTTTCAAATGGCCGGAGATATCAAAAAGAGTCATAATAATAAAAGGCGACAGGCCACGCCTTTTATTAGGATCTCTTTGTTTCATCTTGTGTTTTGGATATCTCAGCCATTTCAAAACCGATTTTCATCAAATAAACTTTTGATACCACTTAGAATTGCATGCTCTTTGACATCTCATAGAGTGGTTTCTGAATACAGTATCTCGCAAAACGTTAAAGACTAAATGCTCACCTCAACCAGAACTGTACACACCCTTTAACTATAGCATCAGTCAGCCACTGTCAGCAAGCTGTAGGCATGGATGCATGAATGCATTCATTCACAAAGCACAAATCACATGCAAACATATAAAACATGACATAAATTATATGAAACAACTTGAGCATAGAACACAAACATACTTACAGGAAAGCAAAACCCAAAGAGAAATGCTCTTCTAGCATAATGAAAGAGCGCTTGACTAACCGCTTTCAGAAAGCAGGGGAATAATATTGCTGCCCTTAACATAAATGTGAGTATCAAGTTGATGGAATGTATGATTTTCATGAAGAATTGATTTTTTTTTTAGAATTCCCTATATATTTTCATTAGATTGTTGTCCACACGTGACGTCATAACCTCTAGTAGTCTCCTCATCCAGCGATTCCAACACTAAAACTTTAAAAATTCAGAACTTTTGCATCGATTGTCCGATTTTCCGCAAACTTTCACTGATGTGCTCTACTAGTGTTTCTATTGCTGCTTTCACTCAATCCACATTTTTCTTTGGGGTTTCGTTTCCTTTAAAGGGATGATATAGGTGGAGATGAGGATTGGACTTTTAACTTTTTGCAAGATACCAAGAAACCACTCATTAAAAAGTACAGAGCATATCATTCGAGAAATTCCAAGTTTATTTATTAAAATCGGTTTTGGAATGGCTGAGACATCCAAAAACAAAGTAAAACAAAGCGATCTTATAGATGGGTCCCACTTTTTATTAGGATCGCGCTGTCAATGTCTGTTTTGGATATCTCACCATTTCAAAACCAATTTTTATCAAATAAACATTGAATTCCTCTTGGAATTACATGCTCTTTCACATTTCATAAAATGTTTCTCATTATCTCGCCAATAAATGTCAGAAACCTGAAGTTAGGTTTCCACCAAAACTATATGATCCCTTTAACGTACGTATAATACAATTTGCATAAAGGTTTGTAAGCATGCAATATAAATACTATTCATAAAAGTCATTTTTGTCAAAAAATGTGCAACCAGTTAAATTAGATTATCGGTCAAATATCTATGTCATAGTCTAATAAGAAATGATAATGAAACAATAAGTGGCATTAAACGCTTCGTTCTGCCGAGAAGCACTATTTCTGAAGAAGGAGGTGGTGGTGGAAAAGAAGAAGAATAAACAAACAAACACGAAGAATTATTGACAGAGGAAAGGAGGGGGAGGAGGGGAAGAAGACGTCATAAAGGATTGCCTATAGTGCCTCATTGGGTACAGCACTCTTACTGAGTATGAGAATTCAGATGCAAGTAATACAATTCATTTCATCGACATATTGCTATAGAGAACGCCCATTATTGAAATCATACTTCAAAAGTAGACACCCGCAAACGCTCGTGCTTCTTTCATTTTTTTTAGATCATTTTGATTTCTGTATCAAACTTGACAAGAACTAGTCATTTCAACACCGTACTTTTTTATTTCATCAAAGTTCCGCAGAGAGAGTGGTCTCTGCTTTCGACATGACTGTGGTCTTCTGCAGTCCACATTAGTACAATCTACGCGCTCTCCGCTTCCCTGTGATATTCTATCATCATTATTTGGGTATAGGTTTTGTTTTTTCGAGGGATTTTTTTTATCCGTTCAAGATCTAAACCCCTTGCTCTTTCGTTTCATTTTATGTTCAGGTAACAAATTTTTCCAAACTTTCAAAATTTTATTGAATTTCTACTCTGATTTGTTTTACGCGGCTGCTAAAGAAGTAAAGCGAGAGACAACGGGACCTGACTCGGGGAACAGCTCCCGCAGCACGGGCTTAGAACTACGGCGACCATGATGGGGATTCCTTTACATTCTATACACTGAGCCAAACACAGTTACATCATTAAAGGACAATTTCACCTTTAGTAATGACGACGTAAACGCAGCGGGAAGAGCGTAACAAGGTCTTTCTGAGCGTAGTAACATCGGCACAAGAACGGGAAGTAATTTTAGCTGTAATTTTCGAAGAAGAAGAAGAGATGAAGAAAAAGAAGAGAAGAAAGCAGCGAAGCAGCTACCCAAAAGGCGAAGAAAGAGAGACTGCACGTGATGCTGAAAGAGGAGGAAGAGGACATAGCAGAATTTTGAAGAATATGAAATCATCTACAACTGGAGGAAGACGGACTATAAAAGCAAGGACATCAAGAAAAATCCTTCGAAAAATCAGCAAGTCTTTGTTTATACAATGCATTGCTGCAAAAGAACCGTGAGTTGAGGAGGCTCTTCAAGTTCAAGGTCAAGTTAATTTATTTCACTTCACGTCTTCCAACAAACAAATAACAAAAAATACAAAGAAACGCTCATATACACAGACGTCATGAAATCAGTACCACAATGCGATGAACAGAATAACATTGTAAAAGAGATACAGGCAAATCATCAACAGAGATACAAATAACAGTTACGTCACTGTGGTAAATGCATACAAAATATTGCTGGAAATGGAGGGGACTGCTAAAAAGCAGAGCTTGTAGTATCAGAATGCAGTCCCCTCATAGAGAAAAATATATAATTGCAAAAAACAACAACAACAAATTTCCCTAAGCGGTAGCAATAAAAAAAAAAGACAGACAGAGTAATACACACATACATGCACACATACGGACGCACATTAACAAACACATGGCGGCTCTCTTGTAAGGAAAAAATTGATGAGAGGATAGAAAGATATAGTAGTGAAGAAGGTAGTAAGTCCGAGGTGGACAAGGGGGGGGGGGGGGGAGGGGAGAGGAGAGGGAAATGGTGGGTCATAACCAGGGCACTGGAGGCACAGAAGCACGGGCTCGCTGATGAAGAAAGAGTAGTGAGAATAACGAAGCAACAACAACTTTGAAAATCAAAAGTAAAAAAAAAAAGAATGAATCTTATACATGTGGATTGAGTGAAGGCAACAATATTAGTACACCACAGGTGTTAAATCTAACACCGGTCAAACTTCAATAAAGGACCACACCCACAGGTGTTGAAAATGTACTGTGATGGTGTTGAAAAGTGTTCACCTGACACTTCGTGGTGTTAATTTGACACTGTACCTGGTGTTATTTTGACACTGTACTGGTGTTAATTCAAAAATGACACCACATGGTGTTGATTTGATATTTGTTGGTGTTAATATCAATGGTTTAACACCCGTCCAGCTTCAATAAGAGACCACACCAGCTGGTGTTACTTTGGTGTAAATTTATTTTCACATTTTTTCAAAAATGTAGTATTTTAATGTAAAATTCTTGATCGTCTTGTTTAAATTAAAAATCAACAAGAAGTGCAGTTACTAAGAAACTCTTCAAAAAACAGTTTAAAATTTGGAAATAACACCAGGAGGTGTTAATTTAACACCATAAATGAGCACCGAAAATTTAACACCAGCTCGGTGTTCACTATTTAACACCGGACTTTTTGCAGGAACACATCAGTGAAAGTTTGGGGAAAATCCGACAATCTGTTCTAAAGTTATGAATTTTTAAAACATCTGTGCAATCACTGCTGGAGGAGAAGACTACTACAGTGTATGATGTCACATGCGTACATCAATATAAGGAAAATAAAAAAAGAATTTCACAAAACTTGACTTTTTGAATAAAGTGCACATTTCTCGACTTGTTACTGACTTATGTTAGGGGTAATATTATTTACCCTGACTTCTGAAAGAGAGAAGTCGAGTGTTCGTATGTGAGAAAAGTGAGAATATCTTGAATTTTCTTATACTTTCTTTATATAGTTGTACTCATATGACATCACCAGCTATAGTAGTCTTCTCATCCAGCCGTGACTGAGCAGAAACTTCAAAAATTCATAACTTTGAACGGTGTCCGATTTTCCTCAAACTCTCATTGATGTGTTCTACTAATATTGTTGCATTCACTCAACCCACATGTCTATGAAGTTGACTTGTCCTTTAAGATTTAGACGTAGGCGTCCTCAAAAGCAATGCAGAGAAATATGTATAATAATACAGCCACAATGGACTTGGGGAGATTTTGCCTTTTTTACTGTACATTATTGTATCTCTGTACGAGCATACCAATGCATATTATGCGAACCCATCCTTAGAAAAGACATGTCGCAGAGGATCTATGATACATACGTGAGAGCAATTACATTGCCTATGAAGAAACTCCGTTTACTATACACATGCACATGTTTCCTCAACTCCAGTCTTTTTTGTTTGGTTGTTATTGTTTTTGTGTTTTTTTTTAATCAAGCGGGAAAATGGCGAGAGCTTGATAATAGAATGCCGTTATGAAAATGTTTTGGATTGCTGATCAAGCACAGATGTCTGTACATTGTTCTCAGTAACCGATGTCACAGGGAACAACTTAAACCCTTGAACTCAGTGATAAACATTAGCAACGATGAAGAAATGTTGAGGAAATATTGTCGTATTGATGGTTATATCGTGCCTATTTTGGCTGCCAGCCCGAAGTCCACGTTGATCGGGAGGAATGCCATGCGCAGCCAAATCGATGAAGCGAGTCGCGCGTTGTGATCAGTTATGGTCCGACTGCGACTGCCGACGAGCATTCGTGCCAGCAGATCTCAGAGTTGTGACGAGCTGAAAGAGGAGACAGAAGTAAAAAGAGATACAATGTCTAGCGAATCTGGGTTATGTAATGTTATGTTTATGGAAACTGATACGACTAGCATAGCAGACATAGTATTGTGTTTTCATGCGACGTAGCTGGAACATTCAGGACCCTTATTGAGGTCAGCATTTTGATCCCCAGGGCCGCCGCCAACAGCAATACATGTACCTTGGTCAGGAATCGCTGGATGTGGCCGTGGCGCGTTGTTCTGAGCTGAGTTGAGCGGGGTCGGGGAGCTAGTCGCCAACAACTCGTTTAAACGCACATCTGCAACCGACGGCGATCTACTGTACAAGCGTATTATTTTTGTGCTGTAAGTAAGCGTTAATATTGACGCAAATCAACACTGATCATTGTGGCACATGCATCCTTTGTCAGCCGAATACAACTGAATGTTTGAAAGGATGTTACAATATTTTGCAAGTTCAGCGTTCTTTAGAAGCCATGTTTTTTTTTTTCTGTAAACTGATGTAGATTATCATTCATCGAGCCGAAGTATAGGCTAAACTCCAAAATTATTATATCACAAAACTGGAATGGGAACTTACGTCGTGCGACATTTCCCCCAGAAGAAGAAACTGATTGTTAATCTGCGAAGCGTCGCACGACATATAGTTTCCATTCCAGTTTTGTGATTTGTAATAATTTTGGAGTGTACTTTTTTCTGTGTTACTGAACACCTCTTGCTGGATATATAACATTCGCGATACTGGACCATTAAATGACGGACAATTGATAATGTTTATCTAATGTTTGTATCGATATTTTTCTTTACGGGGATGGGGAGTTGGCATCGTCTGCAAGCACTGTCTTATAATGCAAGCTAGCACTTTTTCATTCGCTATATAAATGAAACATTAATTTTGTCAGTTGTTTGCAACGAAAATGAAACATGATTTTGGCAGTTGTCTTTCCGCAAACATAGTCGAGTGGAATGAGTTTAAATCTTGAGTCAGATTGCATTGGCTTCTTAAATTATAACCGCAAGTTCGAGATTAACTCTACAATTTTAGCACAAGTTTTACATTACGGTACCCCTTTTTGCGCGTGATTCCTGATGTGAGTAAACCACAACTTCTGTATATTGCACAGCATCATGCTGTCTTGATTCCTGATGGTGGAGACCATGCAGTCACTTATATGTCAATTCACCATCTTTATTTGTGCGTACAAGGAGGTGGGACCACTTCCCTGGTGCGTAACATCCCCGCGGTAAAGTAAAAGCATTATACCATTCGGAATTTCTCGAGCGAGCAACGCATTACCTCAAGGTTTTAATACAAATCCGTCTCTACATTGTATTCCGTCACAGACAGACGATTTGGGCGGACTCGGCTGATTTGTAATCAATATATCAATATCTTAAGACAATGCGTTGTTCGCTCGAGAAATTCCGAATGATATCTTATGCATTCAAGGAAACCAAAACCAAAAGAGCAATGTGGATTGAGTAAAAGCAGCAACATTACACATCAGTGAAAGTTTGAGGAAAGTCAGGCAATCGATGCAAAGTTATGATTTTTTTTAAGTTTTGGAGTTGTAATGACTGGAAAAGGAGACTACTAGAGTTTATGACGTCATGTGTGGACAGCAATATAAAGAAAATAAAAGAAGAATTCCACAAAAATAAGAAATTCGTTTTTCATGAAAATTACACATTCCATCAACTTGTTCACGACTCACACTATGGGTAATATGATTCCCCCTGCTTTCTGAAAGAGGTAAGTCAAGTACTCTTTCATTAAAGGTCCAGTTTACCTTTGGGAGCAGTGATTTAAAGAATGTTAAGATATCTCATTTTGATGCATATTGATACATACATTTTTATTTTAACTATTGTTCACATTTTGTACTTTTTTACTTATTACATTTTTTATAGTGGTTGTTCTATCCCTAACTCACATTTCAGAACTATTTTAAAGCACTAATGTTGGTTTTTGTTTCATCTGCAAATGGTAAATTATGCCTTTAAGGTAGAAAAGTGAAAGTAGGCCTATATTGAATTTTCTCTTTATTTGTTTATATTATTTCCCTGAGGGGGGGGGGGGGGGACGGGATAAAAAGAAAAGCATCGCTTTCTCGTCCCTTTTGCGCCTGGGTCCCGCCAACTACAGGGCGTGGTATTATCTTGTCTGTAGATATGGACAAAGTGGGGGAAGGCAAAGGCGGGGAGGGCTGACAAATTTGAGGCCTATTCTTATTTATCTTATACAGTGTATTCCTTTCTTTCATGAATACTTAAGATATGTCTGGTTACATATTCCCAGAGATATTAGGGCTACAGTGTACGTATAAGAGTAAAGGCTCATTCCTGTTGATTCCATGTTGGACAAAGTCCTGATATCATTTTGATACAATAATCGTGTCAGTGAGACGCATGAGTTGCCAGACGATATCACCTTCGATATTCGTCTATGGTTGCCAGTATCGCTGTTTTGTGAAAACATGTGACTCTATCATAGAATCCTAGAGCTTTCTCATGGTTGCACTTTAATAAAGAAATCTTTACCCATTATCATTTTCTTTTTTCGTCTAGTTGACGCCGTGTATTAGAACTAGCCCGAATCCACCGTGGCAGTGCAAACAAATACATTACAATGTTACTGGTTAGTTAGTGTCTTAAATTAATAAAAAGTTAGATTCCATACAGGTCATTATTATGACTAAATAGACGCGTTTTGCGATAGTGCACATGGCAGCCTTTTAACGCACCGTTTCTAGCTCACAAAATTATCTCCTGAACGTATAAAGTATAGGCCTACTTCGTTTGCAAGAGAAATGAAAATGATAATACTACTACATGTAGGTCTATTTTAGAGGAGATGGCTATCGCAGGCAACACATGGAGCTATATGTACGTTGTAGCTACATGGACAAACCATGGAGCTGGTTGAGTAGCTCCATGGACATACTGCATTATTGTCCAGCCAGCGATGCGAGAACTGACCTCGACCGCATGCCAAGCATTAATCGCCATTACTGCTCTTGTATGATGGGCGGTCGGTCAACAGAGAGAGACGTAGCGACCAAGGCGGGGAGGGTAAAGACTCTTAGGGAATTATGTATTATGCGCATACACGTAGCAATGAGCTTCTGGCATATATATGCAAATGCGGGTTGTGTGATTGTAAGCATATGCCAAAGCATATATGATATGTGTATATTGCTTGGGTAGTTCGTATCATATTGTGTATCGTTGCGTTTTTCACAACTGTCCGATTCTCTTTTTATTACGCCTATAGTTCCGTAAACAGAACGCAATACAAGTTCATGCCATTTAAAGGCATAATTTACCATTTGAAGATGAAATAAAAGACCTGCATTAATGCTTCGAAATACAAGTGTAGGTCTAAAATGTGAGCTAGGGATAGAAACAACCAATGTAAAAATATGAATTAGTGTAATCAGTGTTGAGTATTGTTCAATACACAAAATGTGAACAGTGGTTATAATAAAAATGTGTCCAGACTATAAAACCGTTTACAGTTACGGTTTATTGAAAAAAATAGTGATATCTCCCAATATTTCAGGTTCTATTACAAAATTCTTATATGGTACGATGTTTTGTGATACAACAGACCTGCACATAATGCATGAAATGCGATACCTTGAACATTTGTTAAATCACTGCTCCCAAAGGTAAACAGGACCTTTAAGCCAGGCTGTTTCTGTAATACAATTCAATATCGATGTTTCATTTCCTATATCTACCGCATAGTAAAACGAACCATTTATTCACCTGCTCCTTCTAAATTTTGCTCACAAAGCATCCACAGGATTGCGATACATTTACAGAAACAGTTTATTGACATTTGTTTCATATAGGCCTATATAGGTGTGTATATATCACCAATGCATACACACCAACTTGGACTGAAGAACAGTTTCGTCGCTGCTAATTGTATGTAGAGGTAGAATGTAACATTTAGTAAATGGTTAAATGCGTTAAAGAATTAATGTAATCAGGGGCGGGGCCAACTGATGGCAACATACAGCATAGGCCCTATTTTGGAGGAGACATTCAGGTTATACAACATTTTGACTGCGAAGTACTACTGTTCAGCTGTCTGTGAAGTTTTTAACATCCAACCATTTTTACCCAGAACCAGAAGTGGCTACTATAGTATCATAGTTGTTTTAAGACAAAAGAAGAAGAAGACGAAGAAAAAAAGAAGGTACCGCATTTGGACGATCATCCGTAGATAGCAACATACGTGTAAGTTATCATAATTAATATGATGGATATACTCTGCTCTACATGTCATGTACATTTATAGGAATATATGCTTATCGGAATGTAAAATACAGTGAATCTGATCACGTGCAGACAATATATGGCAATCTATGCCATGAATTGACATGTACCTGGGAGGTAGGCCCAATCTGATATGTATATGTAATATATATATATGTATATATGCGTGTATATATATATATATATATATATATATATATATATATATATATGTATATATATATACATTATATAAAACAACCATGGATCTAGGGCCTATAGGTCTTCATGAAAACTTATAAATATTCCTGTATAATAGGAACTATAGTTTTCTTTCATGTAGAGGTGAATGTGTTTTCTCTGTAACAAAGTTAGCAAGAGTCATAATGATAAGGCACACGTAAAATACTACTTTCTGCTTGGCTGTTTGCAACTGCTCTTTCGTAATTAAGTGACTGATAAATGTTTTGAAAGGTTTGTGGTTCAGATGTCATTATCAAAATAGTCTATGGGTGTTAACTGTGAAGTCACTATTAATATATAGTTTTTCCCGCCCAATTTCTTCAAATTTGCATTCGATTTAATGACGCGATCATTCAAGTTCGAGCGAGATTTGAATGATCACCGAGATCAACATTCCAAAGGCTAACTAGTTTATAAAATTTGATTTCATTGACATGCTGTTTCATGCTTTTCTCACATGAACGTGTAAAAAGCGCGTTCAAATTAAAATTGCACGCGAAACGCATTCAATTCGCGTTGTGGTGAACGTTATACCCTAGATAGGGAATTCATATTCGCGAAAAAGCAAACATTTACAGCATTAATCTTGGGCAGTGTTTTTCGTTACTACTTATTCATGCTCTTTGTAGCAACTCATCTGTTTAAACAAATACTACAAACTTAATGTACTTTGAAATGGGACCTTTTACTCTATGCACTGAACTTTCTCATTCCTCGACAAACCGTCATCTGAAGCAGCAACTTCCATTATACGCATACACGCATGCATAATATGATTATACATTCACTTTATATGTACAACTTTGGCGGCTGCTCGAGGATAGATTTTAATACATTAAAATGTGTATATGCGTTTCTATATCTGAAGGCACTTGGATTCTCCCCCATCAGTCGATAAAAAAGCAATGTTTTATGTCCCTCAATCTCTGATGTGCACTTCGTCTACAGTTGCACGTTTTACTGCGCGTTTATCAGTTGAGGTTATCAACACGATGGCTTGATTACTTGCATGTAGTCATGTCTACGTCATATCCAGTCTTTATTTCTTTCATTTTTTTCAGCTGTATCACCGAGTTTTTATGGTGTGTCAACAGATGATCAGGTTCAAACATTGTTCTCACAGACATGACTTCGTACTTGCTGACTTAAGCAAAATCGCAAGCTACTTGGCATCGATTTCATAAAGTTCAGTGACGGTCGAAGCCTGTATCAGATATCAGATTATGTAAATCTGCATTCGTATAGTGACTTCTTAGTAGACCTACTACAATGTTAATGTCTACGGGTGTGCATTTAGTACAACTTCATCAATGTTGAAACCAACATTCATTTCAGACTGAACTATACTTGATAATGGTGAAATGGACCATGAAGTATTATTATAGTAAATATACACTGACGAAGAACATCCGAATCCAATGATCGGTTGAGAGCGTATATTCCACTTGACCAATCCTTTATTATGCCAAATACATGGTTTTGCTTATGAGCGGTCATAAATAAAAGTATAATGACCGGTCCTTATTAGCACTTTCACGTATCGATGATGATCAGGCTTTGAAAATGCGGTTTTACCGAAGATAATCAACTTCTCTTCTCGCTTAAAATCGCGAGCTGTTTATTGGGACTGTCCTCTGACATCCGGAATTATGACACTAATTGCTTTCATAAGATAAACTTTCGAGAAAGTCAGAGGGATTCGATATGATAATTATCAATGAGTACCTCTTTCACAGTCATATAATGCGAATAAACGTTGTCTGCCATTTATTGATGTCAGCCGTGACGGAGGAGTGTACACATCAACACATAGTTCGAGAAACTGTTGTGGTGTTAACAGTATATGAGACGCCATGCACACACAAAACACCGTGCGACAAACATGCAAAGCAGAATTGCTTTAATACATTAAGCAAGCATTCCATGTCAACCTTAATGATTGAGATCGAGAGGGGGTAGACATCTTTTTTCGACTGTTGTTGTATGGGGATTTTGTACTATGATCCCACCTACTTGGAACAAACAAGATTTGGAGAAGGCGTAAAATTATCTTGTCTTGTAATCGGGCAAAGTGAGAAAAGGCAAGGGGGTGTCACAACTCACAAATTGCAGACTTTTCAAATATTCACAGACCTTTCTTCTCTGTATACAGTGTCAGATATGCCTAGATAAAGTTTTCCTCAACACGGGACATCGCTAGAATGGTAGAACATTAAATTTGTAGAAATGGAGACAATGTCCCAACAAGAGGCTTCATGACAGGGGTTCTCCCCTGCTGGAAAAAGGAACTCAGTTCTCCACAGTGTGAAACAAAATGTGAAACACAATGTAAGATCTCTTCACACTGTTAAATTCGAGCGTTTCAACGTTGTGAACACATTGTGAATCAATTTATCAATTCATGTGGAACAAAACATTACTATGTGTACTCTCTGCGGAAAAAACACACCAGTGTGATATCACCACCACACTGTTAATTCGAGCGTTTCCGACTTTGTGAGCATACTGGGGACACACTGTGGGACACACTTTCATCAGGGTCAAACAAAAAGGAGTCCTCAGAAGCCTCTTGGACAAAAGTCTCCAACTTGGTTAATCTTCAAGCGTCTTTTTCTCGAGGACTTTCAAGTTTTGTTAACTTTTTTACGTAATGTATATTCCTCAAAAATGCGTTCAAGCGGAATTTGCGATACTCGCGCCGAGCACTAGACCCATGCGAAAGGTCTCTTGTCTTTCATTCGTCACAATGGGCGTAGAAATCTCAAAGTACGATAAAGAATTCAATGAGCCAGTTTAAGGTTCCACTTTGCGATCGATCAGAAAAAGGTAATTTGTACAATGAGGTCCGTTTCTCTTTAATTGAAATAATTATATCCGTGATGTAATGACTATTCATACTATGACATCCACCTCTCACGTGACAATACGTCTCCATGGTATCAATATCCAACATTAAAAAAGAAATGTTAGTACATTCAATACAAAACTAAGAAATTGATCCCTGCCGAAGACGGGCGATTGTGCTCATCTATCTAAACGCAAGTTCATTATTAAAGATTTTGTTGGAACATGAATTCCGTACGTTACTCCTGGGAAGCTTATGCATTATACCGCCTGAACACGAGTGAAGTGCCCAGTCGACTGAGAAAAAAAAAAAGTGAAAGGTTATTTCTATCAATAGCGTGCAACGTGAACTGGCAATTCAAAGGACAGCCATATGTTGTACATTGTTGTACAACAAAGTTGGTTGTTCCCTTGAATCACGATTTTAGAGAGCGAATGTTGATAGACTGCCTATTTTGACATGGCTCTTCAAAGGACGCGATTTGCGAGCGGGCTAACCTCGTTACGCAAGAATGTTCCTTACTTTTCCCTGGCAGTGTGGTGTTTGACTTGACTTCGATAGGACAAGGTGACTTGGGGCACATTATTTTTACTGAGTGCCCTCTTCGTAGATGCATGTAATGGGTGCGGAGTCTAAATCTCTTGTCCAATAGGAACTTACCAAAGCGCCCTTACTCGCTGTGGAATGGAAAGATCACACACGGGGGAAAGAGAGGGAGAGAGAGTGCGTACCGATCTGCGCGCTGGTGCGTGCACTATTTTCCAGTATACCTCGTACCTCACAAGAACGACCATGGAGCTCGGTCCTGTGAGACTGAAAGGAGCATTAATATTCCCAAATCGCAGAGAGGAAACTGGGGAGGAATAGGAGCACCGTCGGCGTTGAGATGATGCCATGGCGCTAAGTGGTTGACCAAGTACAGAATTAGGAAATTTCCAGTGTCCTTTTTTTCCGTTATACAGAGCAAACTTCCTACTACTTTTAGCTTGCAAGATGAGAAACGGACGCGACTTGATTCTACGCGTTTGGAGAAGGTTACAAAGGTAGAAAAGGTAACGATCTATAGTGTACAGAGTCCGGACCGTAGCATTTCGGCATTTTACCGAGTTTTGGCAGACTTGGTTAAAAGATTTGAAGTTTTCGCACGATACCGATTTGGCAATGTGTTTGAAGCAATTCCTAGACATCACGCAATCCTTATGATTTAAATTTACGTCTCCTTTGCATCACAGCTGATTCCTGTTGCGACAAACTCGCACAGTCGCCGTTACTCGAAGGCGAGTTCTCACCGCGATAGTCGCCTCTATCTCTCCTGGGCCTCAGGTTCCTTCCTCTTCGTCGCCACAAAAGCCGCCAAAATGACGGGCAGCAGGTCTCTGCGAGGCAAGGCCAAATCTTCAGCTCGTCGAGAACTCGACTACGAGCATCTGTCGAAGGTGGGAGTCGGGGAAGAGGAGAGATACATTAGAAAGTCGTTGATTCCTCTCTACAAGAGACTCTGGGTGGATCCACTTTACTTTAGATATATCACCACCGTCGTCTGGGCCTTGGGCGTGGGCGTAACGTTCGGCATCATCGGCGACTTCTCCATGTTCTTCATCTTCCTCGAGAGGGACTTTGATTCTTCCATATTAACACTGAGTAAGTTTGGTCCTTTTTTTCTAAAGTTTTGATCACCTCAAGGAATTTTGGAACATTATTCAAAGTCATTATATAGGCACATTGTTTTCGTGAAAAATTTGAAAATGTTTAAAAGTGTCACTGCTCCTATACTGACCACTTTATAAAGATTCTGCACGGTTTTTATTTACATAAAAGATCGGATAATCTTATATATGTATCGACAAGTTGCACTTCATGTAATTTGATTTACAGTATAATAGAAACACTATGGTTTACTTCAGGGTAACGAGTTATACACATCAAAAGCGATGGAGAGTTACCTTGATAACAGTGTTATTAACAGTGAAACTTAGCTCTCTGTTCAAGATGATTTCAACGCCAAAAGAGTCAACAACAACAACAACAGCAGTGGTTTAATAAGGGTTCCATGTGCCCGCTTGTTTCTAATCACTGCACTTCGTTGTTTGATAAGTATTATCGTCAAGTTATAACAAAGGCACAACATTAAATCATTTTATCTGAACCTACGAGACCATCGCTTAGAATTATAACAGCCTAAGTCCAGACGCAATGACTTAACTGGGTATCTTTATTGAACAATACTTGGATGAATCAGAACTTACATCAGTGATTACCATTAAGTTTCGTTAATTTGTCAAAGTTTGTCATGTTTCTGACAAACGTGTTTATTGGTCAATTTCATAATCATTAACAAATTCAATGAGGTGATGGCATCATCGAACAACATTATATCTCAAGACAATCAGTACAAAAATTATCACCAAAGTGCGTGTGTGTGTTTAAATGAAGCCAAAAGTACTCAAATTTCAACTCTGACATTGAACCTATTGTAAAAATTGTAAACCCATGACTTTATTTTGTTTTCTTCATATTTTCGGACTGACAAATCTTATTTCATTTCGGACTATCGAACCTCTGGAACAACGAACCTTATCTCACTGTCGGATCAACGCATACCTGTGCTAATGAACGTTTGGAATAAGTTAACGAACCTTCGAAATAATTTCACGAAAATTCGGATTAATGAACACTAAATTTTAATTTTCGGACTAAAATCTGGAGGGACCTACATAAATTTTGTGTGTCTCGGAATAATGAACCTTTATCGAGCATTACAACGAACCTTCAGAATAACGAACATCATGCACCTTTTATGTATCCAGTCAGTTTACATAAAGAATGGCAATTCGCTATATACCTAAAACTGTAAAGGCCATGTAAAATTAGCAAGATCGGTATCATTATTTTAGGGAGGCAAGACGGCCGTCTCATTTCTGTCTCTTTTTGTCTATGATGTGCAGCCATGAAGATTTTTTTTTTTCTATTCCTTGACTCAACGGCAGTCGTAAATGCGATTGCACCGGCGAGAAACGGCCGTTAAAAAAGAAAAACATTAACAACAACAAGAACAACAACTATCTATACCTGTAAAACATGATATATTCGCGGCATGAATTTTTCGCGAATTGGAGCTGACGGCTTTTTTTGCGGCATGAAATATTCGCGAAATGCCACTGGCATTCAATGCATATAGTGTAGACAAGAAATGTTCGCGTGCATTTTAATTTCGCGAATCTTTGCGCTCGCGAAATTCGCGAAATTGAAATGCACGCGAACATTCCTCGTTTCACAGGTATATTCGATCCCTGGAATTCCCGGGCCAGTTTGTCCTTCACATCACGCTGCTGCGCATGGATTTTGACAGTGTGATAAGGCCAGTGTGTGTGTGTCGTGTCTGCGTGTTATCTTCTCGTCTGTCTATGCAAACAAGATTGACATATGTCATATTAAAGGGAAGATAAACCCAAAGAGCAATGTGGATTGAGTGAAAGCAGCAACATTAGTAGAACACATCACTGAAAGTTGGAGGAAAATTGGACAATCGATGCAAAAGTTATGAATTTTTAAAGTTTTGGTGTTGGAACCGCTGGATGATGAGACTACTTGTGGATATGACGTATGAGTGGACAACAATACAAAGAAAATATAAAGGAAATTCAACAAAATTTCACTTTTCTAGAATTATGAAAGAGCAATGGAGCAACCACTTTCAGAAAGCAGGGGGAATAATTGCTACCCTTAACATATGTCAATATCAAGTCGATGGAATTTGTAATTTTCATGAAAAATGGATTTTTGTAGAATTTTCTTTATATTTTCTTGGTATTGTTGTCCACTCATACGTCATAACCTCTAGTAGTCTCCTCATCCAGCGGTTCCAACACCAAAACTTTAAAAATTCATAACTTTTGCATCGATTGTCCGATTTTCTTCAAACTTTCACTGATGTGTTCTACTAATGTTGCTGCCTTCACTCAATCTACAATGCTCTTGGGGTTTATCTTCCCTTTAAAGGGATGGTACAATATTGGTGGAGGCGAAGATTAGACTGTTAAATTTTTGTGAGATACCAAGAAACCACTTATGAAATAGTACAGAGCATTCCATTCTAAGACTTAAGTTTATTTGATGAAAATCGGATTTGGAATGGCTGATCCAAAAACAAGGTAAACAATAAAGCGATCATAATAAAAGGTGGGTCCCACCTTTTATTGGGCAGAGGATTGCTCTATTTTGCGTATCTCGGCCGTTTCAAAACCAATTTTCATCAAATAAATGTTGAAATCCTCTTAGAATTACATGTTCTGGCTTATATTATAGGAGGTTTCTCATTACCTCACCCAAAAATGTTAGAAATCTGAAGAGTTAGGTCTCAACCAAAACTATGCGATCCTTTAAATGGACCTATTATCTATTATGTTCGATCCTTTAATAGAATTCCCGGGCCGAATTGTCTTTCACATTACGCTGCTGTGCATGGATTTGACGACTTGTATGATTCAGGGGGGCATTTCATCAACGAGTTCGTCGGAGTTTTCACCGACAAATTTGCTACCAGCCAATCAGACGCAAGGATTTCATTAGCTTTTAACAGTTGTCAGTGTAAATCCTTGCGTCTGATTGGCTGATAGCAAATTTGTCGGTGAAAACCTCCGACGAACTCGTTGATGAAACGCCCCCAGGTCATCCTGTATTGGCCCGTGTGTGTCGTCATGGCCAGCGCAACGTTTTTTTTTTTTGTTTTTTTTTTTGTTTGTTTGTTTGTTTTTAAAGGGGTGGGCAGTTTCTGCCGGGTTTCATCAGCTAACAAGCAAAGAAAAAAATGGGGAGGGGCCCAAATGATATCCCTCCCCCCCCCCCCCCCCAAAAAAAAAAAAAAAAAAAAAAAAAACCGGGGTCCGCCGGCCCTGTCGTGTCTGCGTGTTATCTTCGTGGTTATCACCAGATGTCTATGCAAACAATTGCGGGCAAACAGCGTTAGTAATGTTATCGTCATTGACAGGCACTCACTCGTACCTTTCAAACCTGCAAAACATTATGACTGACTTTCTTTCAACGAATCTTAAACCCAGTTTTATTAGTTAAACCCGAAATATACATCTAACTTTCTAGCAGTCATATGTACTTGCTTACCCCAAAATATACATCCATATTTCTATGCATGGATTCAGTAAATGCATAGTATCATTGGTACACATTAGTGCAGACTAAGGAAAATGGGACAATCAGTTCAAAAGTTTTGAATTCATAAGTAGGCCCTATTGGTTCTATCATCGTGCTGTCGTCGCTGGATAAGGCGAGTGGCGATGCCATAGTACGACAAAGATATTTAAAAAATGAAAAGATACTAAGTCAGCATATTTATATTTTTCTATAGCACAACGCAAGAACAGTTGACTCACATTATCAAATTTTAAAGGGCAAGGGAAATGATATTACCATTATCGTAATACTCTATGTCTTAGCAGTCTTAGGTACGGTATTTGTCTTAGAAATATTTACTTTTGATGAAAAGAACAATGAATTTATTAGAGGATTTCTCTTATTATTCCATATTGTTGCCCTACTTTGGCATCACGAATTGTTAGTCTTCTTATCCAGCCACGACGGCCCATGTTGATGAAACAAACACCAAAAATGTATAACTTTTGAAATAATTGTCGCATTTTCCCCGAACTTCACTCATGTTTTTTACATTTATATATTCACTGAATCCACTTTTTATATTTGAGGTACAGTTCTCTTGAAGACAGGTGGCTACAGGCTACCACATTCCTCCCAAATGAGCTAGATGGACGTGTAATGTCAATGCAAATACACTCAAACGTATCTAAAATGCCTTCAGCATTTTCTTTTTTCGTTATTACCTTGAATCCTACACATTGTTATCAGCGTATTTATCACCATTGATCTGTGGAACAAACTTGCAGAAATGTTTCATAAAAACCACGTGGAACCCCTTCCGATAAGAATAGATGTGCACTGCTATAATTAGTATAATGGGATTTGTCGTTCTTAGATTAGGATATCGTCTGCAAACTCCGATGTCTTTTCTGTCTTCTGTTCATCATAAAGGTTTGTCACTTGACTAGACGTTTCCACATCGTCATATTCTCTTCTTCAAAATAATTTACTTCCCTTTGATGGATCCTTCTCCCGTTTTTAAAGCTACCCCTTCCTTCAGCAGAGAACCAATGGGTCTACTCTGGAAAAGGAAAAAATACACTGAAAAAGGATGATGGCATACATTCTTGAAGGCTCACATATTTCAGTAATATAGCAAAGTACCACAAAACCAATTTGCTTGAGAAGTTCACCTGTGCTTTTGTTCTGCATCCTTGAGCACCCACTCGGGCATTCTTATGAATGTAAAGCTAATGTATGTCACTTATACCTGTTCAAATGCAAAAAATCTAAAAGTCATCTGGATTTCTCCTTTAAAGTTCCCACGCTCTCGTGTGAACAAACTTTACTAGTATAGAGCAAGATGCTACAAAAGCAATGCCATTGGATAAAGCAGCATAGATCACAAATACAAACGTAGGTCTATAGGCCTACTTCGTGGCGGTAGCCTGTCGAAAGAGTATCCTGCCCTGATTGGGGTCATCCGTCTCCATGGTGATGGCTCACCCTTGACCTTGCCCTGGAAGACGTATACTAGACAAATTCCGCAGAGCTTTGTTGGGATTACGTTGCGTAATGCAACAGCCAAAAATGACGTGTAATGACGATTTCTAGTACAGGACATAATCCTTTTATTGTGGACATGGTGATGAAATGAATTTTAAGGAGAAAAAAATGGCTGTTCTCCAATGTTTATGAGTAGGCCTATATTCTTCTTTTGGTCTCAGCACACAGTCACACGCTCTGATATCCACGTATAGAACTTTTTAACCCTAATTGCTTTCCAGTCCCAAAGAGTCCGAAGTAAGTCTGTCAATTTCACTATATTTTGGAATGTCAACATAATGTAGTCTAGTTATTTGTAGTTATAGATGAATTTACATCCCAGTTGACGGTATGACATGACATTCTTGGAAACTGGAAATGCATATCTTCCTGTATACATGCGAAAAAACACTGCCATCTTTGAGGGGTGAACCGTTAGTATCTGTGTGCCTTCTTGTAGCTCCAAGGAGGGCAATTTACCACCTCCAGTCCGGGAAAATTGCATGGGTGGAACATATTTGGTTTGCAGGTTACAGAAATACGAAAAACAGTGCATTTACTTTTATGTTTCTCACTCCTTGGGTCACTGCATATCGGTCTCCTAAAAAAAAAAAAAAAAAAAAAAAAACTATTTACTGACTCACGTACACCCGTTAGAAGTTTGAGCAGGTCGCGGGTATGAAACGTGCGACTCTTTCATTCACACTGAAACTCATCAGTGCCTTGACAACATGCATATTTTTGGTTTCATGTATAGTAGCGCGATTCCTTACTTGTGATGCGCCGTATACCTTTATACTTTTTCAATACCTATACAAGTGTGTAACAACGCACCAACTAGAACAGTTATTGGGTCACCTGTTCGCACTCGGACAAATAGACCTTGCCTTTATAGCCATGCCCTATGGGCGTGACGTTGCCTGGCAAACGGTGTGGAATTTCAAACTAGTGTGCAGTGGATACCACACCAGGGTCCCGTTCTATGAAAAGATGTATAATCGATTATAAATTTCTTTACAACACAGGCTGCCATAGACTTATGATAGAAATCGATAACTCTTCATAAAACAGGGCCCAGATATGCGCACTCCCCTATCAATCGAGTCTGTGTGTGCGTGTGCCAGTATGTGTGATGTGGTGTGTGTGTGTGTGTGTGTGTGTGTGTGTGTGTGTGTGTGTGTGTTTGTTTGTTTGTTTGTTGGGGGAGGGGTAGCTTTAGAAATGAGAGAATGGATCCATCAAAACAAGGGTTCTGACAGCAGCTTCTGCATGCCTGTTTATATATGGCGCCACATCAGCACTCTTGACTCATAGAAGTCAATCGTTTTGTTTTGTTATCCTTGAACTGAATTTTCATGAACCACAGTCTACAATAAGCCAGTTCGGGGTTCCAGTTTGAGCATGAGCAGAAAAAGGTAATTTGTACCGAGAGACAGGCTGGTATTTAATGTCACTGAGATAAGCATCTAACGCTATGATTGTTCATGGAATCCTTATAAATGGTGACTGCCAGTACATCCACCTGACAGCAAGCCTGGTATTTGGCAATGTTAACAGAAAAGTTTGTTAATGTATTCAAAACAGCACAATGAAATAGATGCTTCCCAAAGTGTTGATTAAGGAACAATTCTGGTCACTTCATCTACACAGGTTTATTCTTTGTTAGAATACGAGTTCCATGAATTGCTATGTTGGGCAAGCTGCTGCATTAAGTCGCTTTGAATTGAGTGAAGTGCCTATGCAACTGAGAAAAATGAAAGGTCATTTGTACCCATGTGCCCATGAGCTATCTTCGAACTGGCTTATTAGCAGACGCGAAGAATCCGATGTTGTTACTTGACAGATATGTCACTCATAAATGTATTGTTAGTTTTTTAATACCAAAACTTCTTACCGACTGCCCTCTTAAGGACTATACATTTATTTGTGCCATCTGTTCTCGAGTTGACGCTCTATAAAATAGCAATGTATCACGCGATGCGAAATGCATCGATGATTTTGATATTGCTTGCCCTCCGCCTGCACCCTGCAAGTCGTATCCAACTCGCGCACTATGTCATGGAAGGTAGGTCCATGTCGGTCCATACTGTAGGCCTAGGTCCAGGTAACTACAGTGTTATTCCCTTTTCCCGTTGATCCTATGTTTGATGCCGCCACTTAAATATTTGAAGTATGTGCTAAATTGGAGCTGCCTCACAGATAGGAAGACAATTGATTCATGTGGCATTGCATCATGACTCGTCACTCTCAATGGAAAATATGTCTTAATGATGGCAATTACTTTTCGCTGTCCCTTCTTATGAAACATGGGCGGTACTTAAAGGTACAGACACAGGGATGTGCGAATAAAAATTCCTCAAAACTTTATGGAATAAGGATTACAATTACCCGACTTTACATGTTTTTACACTAATCTAACATATAAATGGATAAAGAACTGCACTTGAAGATTATACCATATCAGTTTCATTTGTCGAAAGTGATCGGAAAGATAATAAAATCGACTTTCCAGTAAGGGTGCAGTTCAAATATTTTCACAACGTACGGCTCAGATTTACATTTTCTGACATAATACTGGACAGGAGTTACTTTCTTTTTCATATGCCTTATCATTAGCTGAAATTTAAATCCCTTTAATACAAAAACAAACTAAATATAGCCGAAAATAGGCGTTTTCACATCAGCCCAATGTTTCGAAATAGCGCGCTATTTTGCTGACTATTTTCTGCGAAGAATATCTCGAGCTTGGATTTTTATCGGGCTGATGTGAAAACGCCTATTATGTCAGCGCCATCCAAATGAATCATCTCTTTGCTCGGAAAGACGGTGGCATCGAACCCCGATCATCAAAAGGCGTTTTCACATCAGCCCGAAGTTTCGAAATAGCGCGCTATTTTCTGACTTGGGAAATTAAAAAATATATCGAGCTTGGATTTTTATCGGGCTGATGTGAAAACGCCTACTGTCACAAATGCACCTGTGGAATTCTTTTGTATACGTCAAAAGAAAACTAACAGTTGTTTGAATGTTTACAGCCAGTTGGAACTCCATTTCTCAAACGTTAAACCATGGACCTACTACACATGGACATTCATCGCTCGTTAATTAATTCGTGCACCTGTTTCTGTCAAAAGCGTCACAAAACATTTCGAACATGCTTTCCTGCTTTCATCCAGTGTTGTCCACCGACAGCCAGCCTGGATAAAAACAAGACGGCGCTTTTAGAAATCTAAAAACTACGCGCGCAGAAGCTAATAACTCTCTTAAATCAAGAAAAATGCATGTGCATTTGTAGTGTATATTGCAAAATCATCGCTAAAGCAATTTCATTTGCGAAATGCAAGTACTTTACAAGAAAAAGCAAATAATTAAGCAGATTGACTGTGATTTGTAATCTATTTTTCCCCATTTGTCGCACATTGTTTCAGAGTAAGCACAGGCAGTGACAGTAGACGACATGCTTGTATTGCCATTCAGGGGTGTTACATGCAGTGGCCGCAAGTGGCCGCTTCAGTGATTACCAATTTTGAGACGCAAAATTTGTCCTTGTTTCAGGTTTGGTGCTCCCCATCATTGGTGTTTATTCAAAGGCAGTTGAGTCTGAAAAGGCACCTCAGCAAAATAGGACCGAAAAGAGGGAAACTGGGTTCTTTTGTCAGTGATGATGCACGATTACACAATCGTCATTGTCCAAACGTCTGAATGTACTCATTAAGATGCACATAATCAGGTGGCGGTGGTGAACATTGGATCAAACAAAAAGACCTCCGTTCATGGTCCATATGTGTAGTAGGTCCATGCTTAAACCTTGAGTCTAATTCTATTCGAATGGGTTTTTTCTTTGTCCAGATCGTTGATGATGAGCGTGTAAATAGCGGAACGCCCGCTATTTATAGGGACTGAGACGCCAAACCCATTATCATAACAAAAGATTTTGAATTTCCTTTGTGTGATCTCTCTGCCCAAGGACGCAGAAATAACTTATTATGCCTCTGAAAGCTTGTACGAAGTGTTATGTAATAGATGTCGATACATGTTGAAGCAGTACAACGCAGAAGAGAGTTTGCCCTTTACATTCGCAATGTGATTGTTCCAGGTGATACTTGTAGGAGTTTCTTAATTCTGTCCGCAAAAATCATTCACAGTAACCGTAATATTGTCAAGAATCTTTCTTTTTTTTTGCGCACGGGTGTGACAATCATGTATTCATGTATTCTACTTTGAAAGCAAGTTACCCCATTGACTAAAACGTTCAGAAAGACTTATCCTGTCTCGAAATGTCGCCTGATTTCTGCACTATACGTCTGAATTTTACAAGTAGGTGCGATTATGAACAGTCAAACCACTCCATCATACGTTTGGCTATTCAGCACCTCAGACAGAAAGATCTGTCTGTCCGGAGGAGTCTTTTATTTTCTTTGACGTTATCGCTCTCCTCCGAATAGGAGGGGATTCCGTGAAGCCAGACGCAGTCTCCGCGGAACATCTCCCCGACGACCAGATACAGACCGATCTTTCGGTCAATTCAGCACCTAGTGACGAGGTTCCATACAATTATATAGGCTCGTAACCTCGCCTAACCGTCACTAGTAGGAAATAAACATTTCGTCTTTAGATGCAGGGAAACTGGATCGTTAACGAAAGAAAATTATTAGGTGATCCGAGTATCATCTCGGATCACCTTCTGTATCTGTACTGATTCTTTCTTCCTTTATTCTTTATTTCTCCTCAAATCTTGTGCAGAGGTTAACTTCAAAAGTTGTTTGGCTATCAATTTCAAACTTCACCATGTATCATGCGCTTAGGACAACAGATCTGTAGTTGAATTTGCATCGTTCCGTCAATGATTCAAGAGTCTTTGCAGAGGAAAAATCTGTAGGTAGTGCATAAAAGTCTACCTTGTGGTGGACCTGAACTCTCCAGTGATCCATGATATATCATTATCCTTTCACACAATGGGATACCATGCCCGAAACAAACATTTAGGGCCTATTATGGAAAAAAAAATATGTGTCATATTTTTCTTTTAACCTTTTCGGGTTTTTAGATTTCTGTCAATTTTTTTTTTTTTTTTTGCATTTAAATCGATCTAACTTCTACGAAAATTCTATCTCGATTCAGCAACATTCTCATTCCGATCCGGAGGATGTGCCCGGAGCTTGTTTAACAACCAAGACAACGTAGTTGCTATGGAAGAAAATGACAGCGCAGCTGCATGGAGTGCGTTTAAGTAACTGTTGTTTTGTAATGTATACAATTGTAATATATTTTTTCCTATAGCCTATAGTAACGGAAAATTTCGTTCACCTGCTCCCTCCCATTAAGTTTCATAGGCAGAAATTCGCTTCGTTGTTACTACACATGACGTTCATTGCTCGTTAATGAATTCAGACACCTGTTTCCGTCAAAGGTGTCACAAAAACAAAGCACACACGTTTTCCTGCTTTGATCTCGTCTTCACCGCCGACATCCAGCCTGGATAAAAACAATACGGCGCCTTGAGATATAAAAAAAGAGAAAAAAGTTGCTTGCGCTGAAGATGATAACTCTCTTAAATCAAGAAAAATGCTTGTACAATGTAGTTTATATTGTATAATCATTGCTCAAGCAATTTCATTTTAGAAATGCACGTACTTTATATACAACAGAAAGCAGATATCTTGGCAGGTCGATTTTTGACTTGTCGTGTATAGTTTTCACATTTTTCGCAGATGTTTTTCCGAGTCAACATTTACAGTTAAAAGTAGACTTGTATTTCGTACCAACGCAACGTTCCATGCAAGTCCACAAGTGTCCACCTCAGTAGTTACCAATTTTGTTACACAAAATTTGTCATGTTTTACTTATGAGTAAAAAGGAGAAAAAAAAACCCATGAGAGTATTCTTAATCTTATAAGCCTTACCATTCTCAATCTATGAAACACTTTCATCCACAGCAAACTCTTTGTTAATCTCAACATTTTTGTAGAATGACTGATTGTCCTGGGGTGTAGAAACGATTTCTTTCATCACCTTGCTCACTCCTGTCCAGAACAATTTTGGCCCAACGTTTCAAAATTTTGTGCAAAAGCCCGCACCACGAGACTTAATTTTCAAGTCCTTCAGGGCTTTTATGACCCCCTCTGTATACAATTCTTCAATATTACAACGGATGCAACGCTTTCAGTGCTCTAATCTCTCCCTCGCAGAAGGAAAGTATTAAAAATCTTTCCTGCGTGTGAGTAAGAGAAGAGTAAAAAAAAAAAAGAACCATGCCTATATCAAACGGGCTTTTTGTCGTTGTTGTTGTTTACAAACCTCGAATGGCTAATTGTGGTGAGGACGTATTTTGCAGAAAGGAAAAATGCTAATTTCCCCATTTGTAACAGCAGGATAGCAATTAATCAATGACCCTGTTGATGTCCCGTCCAACTTTTCCCCAGGTTTCGCAGCGTGGAAGGGAAAGACGCGATTCAAGTTGGCACTTCTATATAGTCATGTAGAGACCCCAAGCCTGTACGATTTTTTTTTTTTTTATGTACGTACAGGGAATCTAAAAGAAAAAAAAAATGTATAGTAATCGTATTTGAAAGTCGACATGATATCAATAGGATAAATGGATAAGGAATGAAAGAAGAATACCCTCGGTTAATGGAGATTCATTTCCTTCAGATATTTGAAATAAACTGACATTTTGAGTGTGGACCTGATTTAATTATCAAACAATAATTCACCCCATCCCTTCCCCCAGTTAGTCGATTCCACCCAGTGATAATACAAGATGCAATATAAACTGCCTGATTTGTTTTGCGATTCAAGTTCATCTCGCGGAGCGTGCTTTTTGATCACATTTCGTCATCTCATCTTTTGCACCACGGGATCTCCCACTCCTTATACTAGAGCATATTATAGCTCCAATCGTAAAACTTTGCAAAGAGTTTGCGAGGGACCAAAGTCGTCTTCACTTTCAAAAAAAAAAAAGATAAATAGGCCTAAATTTAAAAAAAAAAAAATCTTTGGACAATTATTCTGCGGTGATCATAAAACACCAGCATGATCAACATTAGCTGTGCTCATAACCTTGCCGAAGTATTGGCAAGTGAGAAGAAAGGGGGGGGGGGGGATACATAAAGAGCGAAGCGCTCACAAGATTGGGGATGATGAGACACTCGACGGAAGAAAGACTACAATAAACGAATCGGTCAGTGGAATTAAAATTTTGTTTTATTCCTTTCTGTGTTCTAGGTTGGTTGGGTGCGCTTCCCTGGGTCGTCTGCTGCTTATTTTCTCCGCTAGCGAACATCATCGCCTCGATGTTCGGCTATCGCGCTACGATATCGGTGTCGTGTTTCCTGGCGGCGCTGGGTCTGCTCACCACGAGTTTCGTCCCGAATCTCTGGATGGCGTTTATCACATACAGCCTCACAGTTGGCGGAGGCGCAGTGACGCTATACACGGCTGGCTGCGTCTACATCACCAGTTACTTTGACAAGCGTCATTGTACAGGTCCGGTCTCGGCAAATGGAGTGGCGTTTGAAACAGGTACGATGTAACTGTATCCCTATACCATACATTATAGTGTCTAACATTATAAGCCCTTAAGGACATGCTTTACCATTTGCAGACGAAACAAAAACCCAGTGATAGTTCTTTAAAATAGTTCTAAAATGTGGGTATCCCTACCACTGTGAAAAAATTGAATCGGTAAAATCAATGTTAAGTATTGTTAGATATAGAAAATGTGAACAATCGGTATGATAAAAATGTTTCCAGATTAAACCGTCTTCAGTTACGGTTTATTGAGAAAAATACAGATATCTTATTATATTTTAGGCCTTATTGCAATTTTTATGGTAGGATTTTTGTGGTACAACAGACCTAACACATGTGCATTAAATGTTGTATCTTGAAAAATTTTTAAATCACTGTTCCCAAAGGTAAACAGGAACTTAAATACACAAAGATAGTTTGAAGGGATGATATTGGTTGAGGTGAGGATTCACTTTTTGCAAAATACTTTGAAACCATTTCATGAAATGTTTAGGGGCATACAATTTTAAGAGGAGTTCAAAGTTTCCTTGATGAAAGTCCGTTTTGAAATTGCTGAGATACCCAGAAACAAAGTAAAACAAAGCGTTCATAATAAAAGATGGGTCTCACATTTTATTAGGATTGCTTTGTTTTAGATTTCGTGGCCATTTCAAAACCAATTTTTCAGATTTTTATCAGATAAACTTTGTATTCCTCTGAGAATTACATACTCTGTCATGTTTTATCAAGGTTTCCCATTATCTTAAAAATTGTCATTAAAAAAAAGTTGAAAACCCGAGGCCCCATCTCAAAAGAAACTGTGCCACCACTTTAAATCAAATTCGTAATTCAAAGTTAGGCCATGGTCGAATTCAAACCCCAAACAAGGCCGCACGAGTATTTAGCATATGCAACGTGGGTTTCATTTGTGCCTAATATCAGTGGTGCGTCATGCGCAGTTTGCGCTATCGAAGTTTGCATAACTGATAATTCTTGCGACATTTTCTTCAGTGACTTGTATTATAAGGGACAAAATCAGACCGACTTTAAGTGAGGCTGGTCAGTTGAAGACCAGTGACGTCATGACATCAGCCCCTCTAGATTTCACAACTTTGATCAAGGTCCGATTCTGCAGAAACTTCCAGCATTGTGGTTTTGCTTGTTCCTGCATGTTTATGTTTACCAAAGCTAAATTGAATCTCATGATTTGGAATTGCATCTTCAGTGCCATATATACGACCTATTTTTAACATAAAATATAAGTTCAGCTGACGCGGAGATTTGTGGACTTTCAATTCAATTAACTTTGCACGTATTTTTTATTTTTTTTTTTTTGCAACTAAAAGGATTCGTTGTCACGATCATTCAACAGCCGTTACGGCATAATTATAAACGTGTCCCATTTGATAGCTGTCTCCGAAAAGAGCCACGAAGTACGACATGATAATATGAAGACAATGGAGTCGAGGACATCAGTATATAATTAGAAACTAAACAGGCCAAAGCTCAGATGCACAGGCAAAACGTGAATATATTGACTTATGATTAGAAGACATTACATACACAATTTCACCAGGTTTTACCTGATTGGCACGACCAGTGAAATATCCGACACTTTTCAGGGGGATGTGGCTCAATGTTTAAACTCATTTCAACTTCATCTATACTTTATAATAGTCATAGCTGCAGAATGATTGTCTGCCTTCCGGTAGACATTAATGCATCTTTACGTAAAATATAAGTCGTTGTCAACTATTGCCAGAGATTCCCAGATTTGGCAAGAGTGGAAACAATGACAGTTCATGTTTGACTATGGACTAAGACTTGCCATAATCTTGAATAAACCAACAAAGCGACAGTAGAAACAATGACAGTTCATGTTTAACTATGGACTGAAACTTGCCATTATCTTGAATAAACCAACAAAGCTACTGAGATGTACCTGTATCTTTACATCATTGTGTCTACACTAGAGAATGAAATGTTGTCAAAACCGGTTTTATGAATTGTTTGCACACTCCAGTGGGCTCTTTCTTCATCCCACACAATCGTATTGTGTTAACCAGAGAATTGCGTTTGCCACGTAAAGAAATGAAGACCCGTTTGAACCGGTTTCCATCAATAGGGATATAATATGTGGTTATGGGGTGTTCCACGGCTGAGCAAAATTTAATTCTTCCCTTTATTGATTTTAGTATCATAAAACAAAAGACGTGCATGAATGGGACACTTCTTTTTTTCAAAACTGCGGAATTTGGGGAATTGTGTTCGGAGATTTTGAAGAAAGAACCAGACAGATTTTTTTGTTTCATGAAATGCAATCGTGAGCATAATCTTGTTCACATCGTTGTCTCTTTCTTTCTCTCTCTACCTCCCTTACACACACACACACACACACACACACACACACACACACACACACACACACACAATCTATTCAGATTTTATATTCTCCCTTCCCCTTCTGGTTTCAAGATGGCGGGAGTGAATTAAAACAAAAAATACACACACACACACAAAACGTTTTTGCTAATGTCTAGTGAGCCATATCGATGCATGCAGGGCTCTATATTTTGCTATATAGCCTTTCATGGGCAAATGCTGGATACATTC
The DNA here is from genome assembly GCF_040938485.1 of Diadema antillarum. Classification (NCBI taxonomy): domain Eukaryota; kingdom Metazoa; phylum Echinodermata; class Echinoidea; order Diadematoida; family Diadematidae; genus Diadema; species Diadema antillarum. The sequence goes on along the minus strand of NW_027271288.1, from coordinate 281,023 downwards.
AAACGACTGAAAAGGCATTTGACTGAAGTATCATGAAATCTGTAAATGACTGCATTGCATACGATCAGACCAATAGAATGAACACCATACGAGTACTTGTTTATCAAATGAGCATCTTTGATGTAACGATTATTTAAGAATCCTTTAAAAAATGGTGCTTGCCAGCATACCCACTTCACAGCAAAATTGGTGCTTGGCAGTATCAATAGAAAAAGATTATTACTACCTATACATTAAATGCAAACTAATGAAATGGATGTTTGCTAGTCTGGACTCCTGATCACCCACGCCAGCTCATCTTTTATTTGAACATGAATAATGAATTCCATATCATGTCGGGTAAGCGTATGCATTGTGTCGCTTTGAAAAGGAATTTCGTGCCTATAAACCAACTGAAGAAAAAAGAAAAAAAAGCCCATTTGTACCCATGCATGTGCACATGAGCTAACTCCAAACACACTTGTAATGTTGCATGACTCATGATGTTGTCCTCATCAGGCTTGCAACTCTAGTTTTACTGACTACTTGGGAACGGCCATTAAGACTGCAAAACGAGAAAGAACTTGACGCAGCATTGCCAATTTGAGAGAGAAAGTGACCTTTAATTTAATCTGACAATATGTGCGCATTAGAGTTTTAAAAGTTTTTGATAATTCTGCAACCCGAATGAACAGTGGTATTTGACCAAATGAAGGCTCAAAGGTTAAAAAAAAGTTTTGATGCTTACGAAATACTCGAGTGACGATCATGATAAAGTGATGCAGTGCAAAACCTTAAGATTTGTTGGGATGATCTAGAGGCTTTTTTACAAGTACTGTACACTTAAATTCAATGTATATTTCTTCAAGCTATTCCAACCACATGTACACACCCAATGCCTTCCAATACTAGGAATACACTTTGCATGTATTAGTTTAAGCCTAAAACAGTCAGGCCTTGGGAAGGCTCTCTGATGGCCAAGAGAAAAAAAAAAATCATTATTATACATGTACGAATTAAGGCATGCAACCATTTTGTATGTATTGGTATTAAAACTGGGTCATTTCGGCCATGTCAGTGTCCGCTTGCAACCTGACACATCACGGCTGAAGCGGCTGCAATGCCCGGGAACCGACGCACTCACAGTTCCCTGAAACCCTATAGAGAAACAAACGACACTTATGATAGACTCTGAAAGAAAAGACGTCAAGGAACAACAGTGTGTTCAAACACTTCTATTTTAATACATGTGTCACAAACACATCATTATGTTATCAATCAAGTCAACACATTCTGAACTCTGTGAATACATATGATTTGACAGAATAACCGTTGGACTATGTACTCATTTTAGACGAATTTATATTTGATATACTGACAATAAGAATGGGGGATGAAGGTATATCGTGACTAATTATCACAGAATAAACCAATCATGAACAGTCAAAGAAGGTACATTTTGTTGAACAGCAGTGTCATTAACCTTGATTTTGTAGGGTTGGACATTTATCTATTTTGAGCATGGTGTGATTGTCATGCTATTATAGAAGTAGCACCACCACATATAACTTGTAACTGTCTTCTTACGCATCAGCAATACTCCCGCTGTTTTTCCAGCCCCCCTCCCTATATCTTCCCCCCCCCCCTTCTCTCTCCCTCTCCCTCGGTTGAATCGTCAAATTAGCACCAATTATTCATTTTCTTAGTGGCCAACATAGGAGAACGTGCCAGAGGCGGATTCAGGAAATCCATTAAGGGGAGGCGCCTTTCCTTTTTTGTTGTTTGTTTGTTTGTTTGGTTGGTTTTTGTGTGTGTGTGTTTCAACAAAAAATAAAGCGCGTTTGCCTTATGCTGTCTTATATAAAGTTCACCATTGGAAAAACAAAATGAATCTACCCACAACTGTCATGCTGCTGAGAAAAGTAAAGAATTAGTCAGATCTTTCCCGGCGCAGTAATGCAGGGGGAAATGATGTCACATACAACTTGTTTCCCGCCATAAAACAGCGGGAATCTCTTCAATATTATTTCCGACCAATTATAGTCTGTCAGAGGCTGGTCAATTTGCCTCAATTGAACAGTATAAAAGGTACTGAGAAAATAATATTAACGCGTCAAACGAAGAAATAGGCATATATTGTTAGGCCTAGCACCCACAGGAGGTAACTCTCGTCACTGATTTGCATGGAAACCACTCTCCTTCTGTCACAAAGTCATAAAGATAACAAGATTGAAATGATCCTCTGGTTTCTTTGCAGCTATTCTCGTCTTCAGTCCGATCATTCAGACCACGGCCGAGGCGTGGGGATGGCGGTGGTCTATTCGTCTGCTCTCGTGCTTCACTATGTCGACCGCCTTTCTACTGATGATCTTCATCAGGCCGGCCCCGGACAGTCTGCGTTTCGAAGACGACGAAACTGAAGAGGAGCATCGCGATAACTCCGACAGGAAGACGGCAGAACACAAAATTGTCGAGGATGGAGTGGGCGGCGAGCTCAAAAACGATGATAAAGATAGGACTGACGACGTTGGAGAAAGAGAACCGATGAATAAGAAAATGGAGACACAATTAGATACCACAAGGCCAGGCACAAAACTCGTGGACATACTGAAACGATATTTGACTCTTTTTCGCAAACCAGCTTTCTGGCTCCAACAAATCGGCATTATCATCTCCTTCACCGCTCTGTCTTTCAACCATATCAACTTTGTAAGTTTCAAATTCGCCACTCTGGTTATTCTCATTCAAAAGAAAAAAGAAAGAGAAAAGAAAAGAAAAGAAAAAGGGATCATGCTTGTATATATCTCTGTAGCATGTAGTAATTAGGTTTGTAGTCATAGTCATATACCCCCCCCCCCCAAAAAAAAAAAAAGGAACACCCACAAAACACACTAAGATCAACCAGAAACGAGAACCAGAAACTAAAACAAGCAAACAGACCCTGCGTGTCCATGTCCCTTTCCATTTCAAACATTTCACGTGTAACAGAAGTGAAGTTGTAAAATCATAAGTATTTTCTAGCCAGAGTAGGCCTATTATATCAAGTATTGTAAAACTGTAAGATGTCAGTTCTACATTTTGCAAAAGCTTCGAGACTTCCTGATGTCTCTTCATGTGTACATAATGTAAAAGTCCATATATTTGAGTGAGTGTTTTCCGCGCTTGACCACTAAAGATAAATTTCGCGAGTTTTAATTCCGCGGCATCTAGGTTCTAGGCATGAATTACTGGAACATATAGCAAACAAAAATATTCGTGTGCTTTTATTTTCTGGTTTCTGGTTGCGCGATTATGCGCGAAAATTTCGACACAGCGAAAATGTCCACAGTAACAGTAATAAATGTATTTGACCCATGTCCCTCTCTCCCGCTCTCTCTCTCTCTCGCTCTGTTCTCCTGTTCTCAGGGAAGCTACCTCACATCTGTCGGAGTGCCGGACAAGAAAACCGCTGAGCTGCACTCCTTCCTGGCGGGCAGCGCCCTCATTGGCCGTGTGTCAGTCCTGTTTGTTCACCTCCTACCTTTCTCCATCCTCCTGACCTACCCTGTGATCGCAGCGATAAGTTGCATTCTTCCCGTTTGCGTTCTCTTCGTGCCTCATATCAGTATTTTCTACATCTACGCTGTTGGTGAGTTTCCGTTATTGTTCTTTAATGGAATGATAATAAGGGCACCGTGGCATTTGGTCCTGCGACAATTGCTTTCTTTAATATTAAATTGCACGCTAAGCCAAAGACAAAACCTACTCACAAACATAACCCTAACCCTAATCCTAATCCTTATCCTAATCCTCACATGAAAAACTAAACCTTAAACCCTATCACAGCATAGACCGGAGCAATTGTCGCAGGAGCAAATGTCATGTCAACGATACAGTATGATGTTTTGCCCCACTTTGTTAAGAACTTAAGATTTCTCAGGAGCTGAAGCAACAGGGGCACGAAATTACGTGCAAAACGCTGCAGAAGTTATACAGTAGAGGTCATAGTCTTAAAGGGGAATTAACCCCAAAAATACATGTTGATTGAGTGAATTGGGCAATAGTCTCTGTTATCAAAGGAAATGAAATACAATGTGTATATGTTTTGTCGAAAAATTAGATATACTTTGATATTGAAAAATATGAGTAGAATACATTAGTGACAGCTTGAGGAAAATCGGACAATTCCTTCAAAAGTTATGAAGTTTTGGTGATGAAACCGCTGGATCAGAAGACTACTATGGATCATGACATCACAATCATATGGACTACCATAATATAGAGAAAACAAAGAAAATTAAGAATTTTATTTCCCTTTTTTTTAGCATAATGAAAGAGCACTAGATTTACCTCTTTCAGAAAGCAGGGGGAATAATATTCCCCTTGACATATGTCAGTAACAAGTCCAGGGAATGTGTACTTTTCATATAAAATGATATTTTGTGGAATTTCTTTTATACTGTCTTTATATCGTAGTCCATGATGTCATGACCTGTAGTAGTCTTCTGATCCAGTAGTCTCGTCACCAAAATTTCACAAATTCATAACTTTTCAACGGATTGTCCGATTTTCCTGCATATTACTGCATTCACTCAATCCACGTGTATATTTGGGGTTATGTTCCCCTTTAAATCTTTTACTCTGCACCTCTATTCTAATGCAAACACCTGTTTCGAATTTGGATATAATGCGCGATGAGATTTACTCACGATATGTTGGAAAACAAGTAATTTCGGTTAGCATATACAATAAAGGCCTATTCTTTTATCTGAATTTATCGACCATTACATGAGAGGGTTCAGCCTGTGTTAGAATTTTCCAGCGATCGTTATATTCATTTAAACCGAATTTGGTGATGTATTTTGTCTGGATATGATTATTTTAAGACCGTCTTCAGTGAATCAAAGTTGTTTTTTTTTTTTGTTTTTTTTTTACTTTATGAATTTCCATCGTAGGACGGGACGATCTTATATCAACAGTAACTGTTGTAGAATTTTTAGAAATTTGGTGCTCTTCATGAAATAGCTACCGAATCAGATCAGATGATCTAATAGCTTTGCCAGTTTCACAGATTACGGTCAGTTGTGTTTATATGAAAAGGCTGCACAATTGATTTCCGTTGATTTTCCTCTGTTTGCTTGTAAGCTGTAAGTAACAGATGGTGACATCTCATGTTAAACAGGATATTTTAGAGGAGAAATTCGTTAGTGAGAGATATTAGGTCCTCTTTACCTACTTTACCAAGCTCTTGTACTCAGACAGTTTCTTGTGGGGACTTCCTCCCAAACACAATATTTTATGAAACAACTATCACCCTCTCATCGTGACCGTAATTTGTAGACTCTGTAAACAGATATCGTAACACATCTCATTGCCTGGCCTTTGTTGTAAGTATGGGGCTCTTCTTCTTTATATTCATTATTATGATGTGCATAGTAATTGGATTAATGCGCGGCCTCTACTTCTCGCTGACTACCGGGGTCGCTGTAGAGGTCAGCGGGCGAGAGCTGGCGGCAGAGGGCTACTCGTCGGCCTTCGTTTCCTGGGGTCTGGGGAGTGCCCTTGCAGGTTTTGTGCCAGGTATAGCTGCCTATATCGAAGAAAATCTCATTGTAACTTTCACTGTTTATTAAAGTCATAAGTATCCGTGATGTTCCGAACATCTAAATAAAACCAGTTCGCACGGTGAGTACGTCGAAAATGGTCAAAACAAAGCCAATATCTGTTCGTCTTATTGATTCGGACGTTGCTCCGGACTGGTTCCACATACATATACTTCATACCGATCCTTCAAACACAAAGTTTGCTTGCTTGCAAACATAGCACACACGTGATGTACATATACCTTTGAAGGTGGCGGCGATCATCCCTTCAACAGCTCCCTCTTATATCAAATTATCTCATTCATTGACGAGAAGAATACGATTTATTCTTCCTAACGGAAGCAGAAAAATTGTGTGTGGGGGGAGAGAGGGCGAGGAATTGTTGGAGTCTCGAATGGCAGTCTTGGGCAAGTCAATCAATTGTCATGAGTCACATGAGTCCTATGGGTGTCCGAGAAACCTATTATTTCCTCATTCCCATTGCTCAAAAATTTTCTCCTTATAAGAGTTTTTCTTTTCTTTTCTAAAAAAAATCCTGCTTTTTATCCACTTTTTACCCTTTTCCTTGTTTGGGAAAGGCAAGGTCTGTATAAGCTGACACTATGATATTTACTTGTGAAATCGTTTATGGAAAGAAATCCATTAAGGAAACATGACCTGAAATATATGCAAATTTTACAAACAATAGCATTTACTAGTAATCATCATAATACATAGGCACTGCAAGTGACAGTTGACAGTTGAAGATTTAATGGTTAAACCAAGGAGGTTTAAGAGATGGAGTTCCAACTGGCTCAATAGCTGCCATTTTTCTATTGATGCGCAAAAGAATTCCACAGGTGCACTTGTGCCTTTGATGATCAAGGTTCCATGCCGCCGTCTTTTTGAGCAATCTGAAGATTCATTTCAAACTAACGTTATATCGTCTATATTCTGCTTGTTTATTGTCAAATAGAATGAATGTTCTCTTAATGATAAAGCATATGAAACAAAGGTAAATCCCGTCCAAGATTATGTGCAAAAATGTAAACCTGAGCTGTGCGTCGTGGAAATGTTTGAAACTGTACTCTCACTACAAAGCCGATTTTATCATCTTTCCGATCGCTTCCGACAAATGAAAGTGATATGATATAATTTTCGAGTATAGTTCTCTATTCATTTATATGTAGATTAGTGTATAAAGTCATGTAAAAACGAGTAATTTTGATTTTCATTTCATCAATTTTGGTACAAGTTTTATTCGCACATCCCCGTGCCTGTACTATTAATGTGCCGCTTGTTTTCTAAGAAGGGACGGCGAACAGCAATTACCATCATAAAGGCATATCTTCCTTTGAGAGTGACGAGTCATGATGCAATGCCACATGAATCAATTGTCTTCCTATCTGTGAGGCAGCACCAGTTTAGCACATACTTCAAATATTTCTGAATGGCGGCATGAAACATGGGACCAAAGGGAATGAGACTGTTGTTACTCCATTTCTCAAACCTCCTTGGTTAAACTCGAGTCCATGCACATCTTTAAGAACACAAACACAATTTTAATGAGTAATAAGAATATTGCACTTGACTTTTACTCACTTAAGTTTCTGTCGTAGGCGAGCCTGTCAAATGCCATTGTCTAGCTCTCTAAATGTTTTTTTTTTCGCCATACAACATGTACATGTATTATTACAAATTGATAGGCTTTTCTTGTTTATCGCATATACAATGTATATAATATATACATTGCATACATACAAATGTTTGATTGTGCTTTTTACATGTTTTACCTACTTTTTAGCTTCTTATTGTTTTGGGAGGGCTACTTAATCATAAGCTGACTGGATGATGTTTCTTGCTGAGATCGTTCATTGCAAGAAAAATCAATGTTATAAACCACACGGCCGGCTGATAAGAGCTAAAATTCGCGCGGATGCAAACAGTGGTTATTGTGTATCATCATAGCACCAATACTTGCAGATTTAATCTTTCTTATATCAAAATGAAGAGAAGAAGCGAATAATGGTACAAAAGTTAATGAAAAAATAGTTACAAATTTTATGTTTAGGTTTATCCTATGAATACGGACTCATTGCAAAATAATAAGTGGGTACATTAATGGCAAACGACTGTATAAAAAGTCTAGTTCCACAATCTAAAGATTTATTTATTCTTTTCCCCAGGTATCACCCACTCTATTTCTGGATCCTACAGAGCCACAATCGCAGTATGCGCCTCGTTCTGGGGCATATCTGCAATCTTATTCTTCTTCGTCTATGTGCTGAATAGGCGTTCAACCAGAGCGAATAACGACTTTATCACGTCAAGCACCAGAGAGGATCCAAAAGCGCAAGACCACGTCAAAGGAGGTAAAAAAGCGCTGAGAGACATCGAGAAGGACAGGTTGGAACGCACGTTTGCGTCAAATCCCGCGCCAGAAATGCTCTGTGTGGTTGACAAACTGTCCAGCGTATGACGTCATCTATTCGTAGTAACAGGATGCTGACAGCTTGATACTCCATACCATGTGTGGTTCGGTAGATTTTCAGCAAGTCATTCTTATACTCGCCAAATTTTGCAATATTTTGCAACAGCAGGGGTGCTTCGCAGATGAAGGTCATGTTCGATACGTTACAATGCAATCACACCAGATGTGTTTAAGAGGCTAAGAAGAGAAGAATTTAAAGGGGCATTCGAGACGATTTTCATAATTTCACATCGTGTATAACATATCCGACAGTGCGATGTATAGATCTGTAGAATTCATTATGGTCTTTGAGCAGAGAAACCAATACTCTAAAAAATCTTGAGCAAAGCCTCACGTATTTCAGAAACGTAGCAGTGTAATACCGCTTGATTGACAAGTTTACCTGTGTAGAATGTATGCATACCTTCCTCTTTTTGTTTTGTTTCCTTGAGCCCCAATTCATGCATTGTCATGGTGTGGCTGCCATGTCATCATAATTGTGACTCGCAATTTGTTATAAATTTTGAAAACATTCGAATTCCTCATCCCAAACACTATAAATTCTGAAACCCTGTTCTCAGTATAAGTAATTTATCATTGTTCAAATGTACAAATCTGAAAATCATCCGTAGGTCTCCTTTAAAGAGTATATTTATATTATTTGACTCAGATGCGACAGTGGTGGTTGAAGTAACGGAAATTAAACTTAAGGCCGTGTCACATCTTTCCGGGCAAGCTACTCGGGCATGTCGCGAGGAGGGATTTTCCAGCACGCAGGAGAATTTAACCGGGCGGACAAGAATGTTTGCGAGTTTCGCACTTGTTTCTTACCCATGACTAGACGCGTGCTACTTACTGTATCTTCTACTTACGTGTATTCTGTGTGACTTGCCTGAAAGCTTTGAAACCGATCCGTTTTCTGTTACGAGCGACTTACAGGTACTGAGAAGTACCTGCGCTGGAGTTGCCTGAGAGGTGCTGCCGGTAAGGGTCTCCTATACTGTTGTTCTGCGTTTACCTCTGCGAGCAGACCCCCGGACTCACTCGGAACAAGTTTTGAGCATGCTCAAGGCCTTGTCATACCGTATCTTGGGAGGTTTGACGGCTTGACTTGCGGGGAAACAAATTTGTTATCCAGAGCTGTCCGCAGTTGGTCCGCACCTGACAGAACCTAGCGCGTATCTCGCCTGTGGTTGCCCGGAGGTGCGCACGCAAGTGCCATTTAACCGCAGCCAAGTTTTGAGGATGACCAAAACTTTTTCTGGGTGAGTCGCGGTCCACGCAGAACGCCAGTAGGAGGCCCTTAGCGGCAGCACCTCGCAGGCAACTCCAACGCAGGTACTTCGCAGTCCCTTTGTGCAGCCAAGATAATGACATTCTGTGGGACTTCTGCCATTCCTTCAGAGGAATTCCTTCACTGAGTTGTCAGCATCCACGCGACTGGTACGCACGTTACACAGTATACCCGCAAATAGAATTTATGTAGAACGCGTCCAGCAAGTAAGACACATGCTCAGACTTGCCCAAATCCTTGTCCGCGCTCAGATATTGTCCGGTATGCTGGAAAAAACCTACACACAACAAGCCCGCGTAGCACGCTCGGAAAGGTGTGACAGGGCCTACACATGGTTGCGGGCAAAAAGATTTGCGTGCGCACCTCCGGGCGACTACGAGTGAGATACGTGCTAGGTACTATCATGTGCGGGTCATCTGCAGGGACCTCCGGTTGGTAAAAATTTTTCTTCACAAGTCGCACGCAAGGCAGCCTGAAAGGTGTGACACGGCCTTATCGTCAGAGAAGGTGAAGTTGATTAACTGACTGGGAGCGAGAGTGTGTTCAATACTAATAAGCCCAACTGAGGCTGTTGTAACGTGTGATGTGTGTTACGAAAATCCTTGTCTTTCATAATTTCAGATAGTTCTGACAGCATTTTGCACTGTATAGAGAAGTGTCTTTTTTCGTACTTCTATTTGGTGTTTGATGTTTATTTGTTGCACACAAGTGTGCCTGTGTGGATAATGGTATATATACGTGAGTTTCTGTGATGGTACGTGGGTCTGTGTGGATAATGGTACCACTGCGTTGACCCCTCTTGACCTTTTACGGGATCATCGGTCTACATTGTGTGTAGACTTGATCCAAGTTGAGCTCTAAATATCTCATAAGGGGAAAACATTTGTACGTCAGGAAGAAACATTGAACAGATTGACAAATACAGAAGTGCATGATTAATTCACAGTTGTATAGTGTATAAAGTGTATGTCTGGCTGATGCGATCTGCCAGGATAATGAGTTATTTTGGAGTATTTTGATTGATTCGAAGAGTAGATTATTCAGAGCGAAGTGCTCGACTTTCATTCCTGAAAAGCACGCTATCGTTCAGTGGTGGGTATGTAGGTAGAAGATTACGTGATGATCTGGATGCATGTTAATATACAAGATCTGAGGTAAGAAGAGGTCAGAGTTTTAGATTGATTCACCAGATTGGAGAACCGTGAAATGAACATCATTTTCATTAAAAGGGCAGATTAAACCATAGGTCAGAAGGAAAACGGCAATATTACATAATTGTTTCATTTGAAAGAATGGGGCAATTGACATTCAAAGAGATTCATTGCCTCGCTTTTTTTTTCTTTTCACTAGGAGAGGATAATCTTTCCTCTGTTGTTTATTGTCTGTTTGTAGAGATGGGTGTGGGTGTGTGTGTGTATTTGCGGATGAGTGATATACTGTATGTCTATTGCATGTAGAAGTATGTATCTGTGGGAAGAAACCTATAGTTCAGACCTGTTCTGAATATTTATGACGAGATATTTATCATACTGCTCGACTTTTTTTAGAGTATTATATGTTATGAATAATAAAAGGAGCGAAATTGTGATTTTGGTGAATTTTGAGGTATTTTGAAAGTTCATCATGGAACACCCCCAACTCACTTGTGCTGGGAGGAATAGATTTTGTGTTTTCTTTTTCTGTGAAAAAAAAATTGAAGTGTCAGTATCGGCCCGTTGGGAGAGGCAAGATGAGTGTTGGGGGAGTTGGAGAAAGGAGAAATAGGCCTTGATCGTTATCTAAGTGATCACAGTAAAGTGTTTTATATGGTATTACTCAATGTCGACACTATAGCTGATACAGTTACGATTGGGAAAATGATTTTTCGAATTGTGACTTGTATTAAGGAATTGTAATTACACCACATACTGTTTTGGAAAATGTTTATTGATTGAAAAATAATTTGCTTTATCAAAGCAAACACACACATAAACGCAGCTACTTGCTATTCACTCTTTTTGTTTTTGTTTTTAGAGAATATTTATTTTTCATCAGTGGAAACAAGTTCCCCATTCCCACCTTTACTCCCTACCCCTATCCACCACCACCCCCCCCCCCCTCTCCGACAACGAGAGAAAAAAAAAATCCTCAGGGAATATATATGTATGTATATGTATATGTATACATAATATTGTCATGAAATTCGGTGGAACCGATTCGGTTTTACGATATCGATCATAATTTGTTATAATCTATTGTGCCTGTAGCACAGGAAAGGGGCGCACTATCGGATAGTTTGACAATTGTTTTAATGTGGTAGAGCATTATTACGCGGGTTTAAAAATTTAATGTTAAATACTAGTACAGTGTATGTGGTTACTGAGGTGGTTATTGGTAATTGATATTTGTTTGTCGTTGACAAGTTTGGATTGTTTTAATACCAACTCCGGTTTAGACCGATGATGCATGCCAATTTTTAGTAATCATGTACAAGTGATACTCCTAAAATCTCAATTCTTGTTCGACCCATATTAATAGCATTCTCATGAATATCTCTGAAAAAAAAATCTGCGGTATATTACTGTCCAAGTTCGGACTGTGCGGAATCGCTCCGTCACTCCGCGATAAGAGAGGAGGAAGCCTATTAATTGGGCGCTGTATGACGTAGTCTTGCGGTAAACAGCCCGTGTGTGACAAACTTATATGTATTGTACCGGTCCACTTCTAGTTATGTGTATTAAACTGTACATGTGTTCCTGAACTGATGACTGCATTGAGTCTTCTTGTGTGATGCTGTAATCAACGGTTTGCAGAGTGGTGGCACATGTTCCAGAGGACTGTTCCTGAGGAGACAACTAGCAAGTCGTTGAATTTCGGGAGAAGAAGGTGGTAATGTGACTTGTCACATATGCCCCGTGCCCAATCCAAGTTCCAGTCGTCACCGTACGATTTCGGGAGGAGTTGGTAATGTGACTTGTCACATATGTCCCGTGCCCAATCCAAGTACCAGTCGGCGCCAGAGGAAATGGTAACGGTGCGATCTAGCACTTTACCCCGTGCCCACCAACGGTACGTGTGCCACCACATGATGGGTGTGAAAGGTGTACCACGTTAGCGTGACTGAGTTGGTAGCAAAAGTTGGTACCAAAAGTTGGTAACAAAATTGGTAGTACCAACTTAATACCATTCACAAGTGACGCTTGGAAGTGGCGTAATCTAGGTGAAGCTGAACTTGGTATGTGTGCCGTGTTGGTGAGCTGCATCTGATACAACATATAACATAGTTACGCACAGACTAGTAGTTTTGATAATTAATAAAGGGATCGTTGTAAACTACAACAAAACGAACCCCGCCTACTTTGCCATTTTGACACGGCTCGATCGCATTCGTACAGACAGTAAAATACTCTCACAATCACAAGGCGAGTTCGTAACAATAGTTACGTTCAGACGGGAGCCCTTAACCTCGAAGTTAGGAAACTTCGAGGTTAGAGCTTGTAGTTAGGGACCGTGAAGACGCACTCGTAGTTAGCAAACCTCGAGGTTTGCTCGATGTTTCGAGCCACAAGAAATCTTATGGTTAGCGCTCTAACCACGAGCCGCGGGGGGTCCCCACTCGTAGTTAAGCACCGTGTGGACACAAAAAACAACGAACTCGAAGTTAAGAGTGACCTCGCCGTAAACTCCAGCCCCCCACAATTTCCCTCTGCTTCCGGGTCAACCTCCCAAACGTACACCACAAATACACTACACGTGAAAAACCTATGACGCACGACACAACATCATCTTTTCTTCCCATGCGCTTGATCTCTGAAACTGAACATGTCGAACTCGCTACTGTATTCTATATTCTTCTCCGACGCTAAAAAAGAAATGTTTTCGACGAATATCTTCATAAAGGCATAAAGTCATCAGTGCAGTGCTATCTCTGCATATCATGACAGAGAAAAAGAGTACCTGTAAGCGAGTCCGACATGGTTGGACTAAAGAATAAATAGACGCCTTGTTAGCAATGTGGGCTTAAACTTCCGGTTTTGTGGTTTTAACATCGAGAGGGACCCACTCGTAGTTACGGGGGGCAGAAGCTTAACCTCGAAGTTTCGTAACCTCGAGGTTACGATTCGTCGTGTGGACACACGTCGTAGTTAGGGGGCAAGAGCTAAACCTCGAGGTTTCCTAACCTCGAGGTTAGGGCCTACCGTCTGAACGTAACTAATATATATATATAAGTGTAAAAACAGTCGTATAAACACCGCAGGAGCCAAAAAATTGGACCGACGTTTCGGTCAAAGACCTTTATCAAAGTAACTCTGAGTGCTACTTGATATCTCTTTACTACACACCGATGCAGAACTTTCATATTTTGATATATGTATGTATATATATATATATATATATATATATATATATATATATGTTTAATTTTTTCCACTTGTCCAAATGTATTGGAAACGTATTGCGTGTAATTGCTAACTTTTTCTTCTAACTTTTCTTGTTCTACAAACCTTTTCATCCAATGCTCCGTTAGAAGAGTGTTATTTTTTCTTCTTAAAGATAATAATTCCATTACAATACCATTGGCTTAACAAGTTCACCTGTGCAGAATGCATGCATGCCATCTTCTTTTGTTCTGCTTCCTTGAGCCTCAACTCATGCATTCTTATGGTGAGGCTGCTATGTCATCATCCTTGTTCATTGCAATTTGTTATAGACTTTGAAAACATTCTCATTCCTCATCCCAATCACTAAAAATTCTGAAACTCTGTACTCAGTTTAACTAATTTATTATTTGTTCAAATGTAAAAGTCTGAAAATCATCCGGAGGTCTCCTTTAACAACTTCATATGACGGATTTTCACCAAACTTGGCATCCCTAATGACATGTATGCCTAACTTTTGGGCCCCAGGGGGCCAACTCCTCTCCCCCCCCCCCCCCCAAGGTTAAAGAATCTTTAAGAATATTCTTCTCCGGAGCCCAAAAATGATAGAGCTAACTTAATACTATAAGTTAATACATTGTAAGTGTAGTTTCAAGTTTGTTCATGGCGGATCAAGTGGTGCCCCCTTGGGACCCAGGGGAGGGGGGTGGGGGCCCAAATGAGAGCCTAAATTGTACATTTTTATCTACTTCTTGAAGAACGCCATGATGGATTTTCACCAAACTTGGCAGGCAGAGGGTAGGATCTCATTTTGTACAAAAAGGCAACATTGTTCCCCCCCCCCCTCCCCCATTTACGAATTTTTTAACATCTCATCTAGAACCAGAAGATATAAGCTAAGTTAAGTAGATGTGTGACATAAGCTATGTTCACACGTATCGTCATGGTTACGACACTTTTTTAAAAGTTTGGGATCGTCGAAGTTTCGAAACCACGACCCTCAAACAACGACGCAGGTTCATGCACCGCGTAACTTTCGTGGAATGAGGCCGCTAGAAGACTAAGTCGTACACGGCTAACTTCGAGTGAAGCATGACGTCGTGGTTAATACTTGAAGAAGTACAGTGTACATGACATGTATACCCTTGGCGCGCGCTTCACATGAAACTCGCACAGACACATCTTCCAGCTCAAACGTATAGCTGCTAGCCGCGGCCACGCCCTGGCCTGGGGCCTGGGTACGTGCGGTGCAGGTAGCTGCTTCAGCTGGCTACAGTACCGATACAGCTGATAAAGAACTCAGAGCTGATCCGGAAACGCACATTGGAGGGAGAGGTTTGTTGTGTCCACACGTCCGCTAACTTCAATGGAGACCCCCCGCGGCTCGTAGTTTATCGACCTTACCTTAAAGGGGATGGCTAGTAACTGATCAGTGGGAATCAGTGGGAATGCTGAGGGATGATTGTTCTAATCCTTGTGGGATTCATTTAAGAGTACATTATATATCTATTCTTGTGTGAAAATTATTTGCCTCAGAATGGTCTCATGTTCAAGTAATGTGCAGTTTAATGTTTCCAGGTAAGCGTCCCTGGTCAGTGACGGGGCATTAATCTGCACATTACTTGAATATGAGACCGTTCTGAAGCAAATAATCTTCACACAACAGTAGATATATAATGTACTCTTAAATGAATCCCACAAGGATTGGAACAATCATCCCTCAGCATTCCCACTGATTCCCACTGATCGGTTACTAGCCATCCCCTTTAAGATTTTGTCGTCTTTTTGTAACTTGAGGTTAACTTCAAGTTACGAAACCACGAGTCGTTCACAAGTACTCTAAACTTAAAGTTAACTTGAAGTTTCGAAACCACGAGTGAAACTTCAAGTTTAGGGCTATGTGTGTGAACCCCACTTGTATTGTCTACTTTATTCGTGGCAGATCAAGAGGTGGTATGGGAAAGGGAACAATACGCTTTCTTCTTCTCCTTAGAAACACGTGGTCAAATTTGTTTAAAAATTCAGTGTATTATCACAAGGGTGAAAATTCACATACAAATCCGAACACCACATCAGAACCCCTTATTTCAAAAAGAAAAAGAAAAGAAATTGCTGTTAAAAACTGAAAACATTCTGAGAAAATGCATGCACCTTCCAGGTTGTTTGTCGTAGATCCAGGGGTTGGGCGGGTATCGAATGATGGAGGGGGAATTTTGCATTTATTATGATATCTTAAACTGCATCTTTTAATTTTCTGAAGGCAGTGTATTCCTACTTGGCAGGTATTTTACCAGTGTGATGGAATATGCAAATGGACACCATGCCCCCAGCTCTTAAAGCTGCCCCCCCCCCCCTCCCCCATCAAGTTTCCAGTGTTCTCAGGCAATGTCAGGTAGTAGCCTGCAAGAATGCATGGAAGGTGAACTTGCGATACTCGGGTGAGCCCCAGACCCCTCCCCCCCCCCCCCGTCTCTTCATTGTATACGAATCATTTTCCTTTGACATTGAATTTTAAAACGCTTTTAAAATATTTGTTGGGTTGTTGAAGATAAATAATTTTTGAGTGATTTGATCAAACGTCATCTTGCAGTGCCCCCACTTGGACTCAAAGCTCTCTCTTTCTCTTTCTTTCTTTGAATCTTGTGGAAGCGACTCAATACCAGAAGTTGACTGATTAAATGATAAAAAATGAAATGATTTTGAATAAATTTAAATCAAATTTCACGATGACCAACATAAGATATGTAAAAAAAAAAAAAAAAAAAAATCTCCCTACCGCCGGAGGGAGTCGCTTCCCCTCCCCCTCCTTTTTACGGAATTTCTGGATCCGTCCCTGTTCTCTGCCTATTTCTGTCAACTTGACGTGCTCAAGAGACAACTTTAACAATTCGAAAAGCAAATAACAACAACAATAACAACGATAACATCCGCTGCTTCAGAGGAAGGAAACACTTGAGGTGTAGTAATCTGTCTGCGAATTGCTTCCTGTCTCGGGATTCGTGACCGTTCATGACCGACTTTTTCGGCCTTCGGTGATCCCATGGATACGAGGTAGATTGCCCTTTTTGAAGTTACTCATAATCGCTTTCCAGTCCTCTGTCATTCAATTCAATTCAGTTCAATTGAATTCATTTTAATCGTCCAATAAAAAACATTACCGGAAATTCAGAGCGGGATTTTTACATATAAATGACGAAGCGTAACAAATACAATATAGAGAGAGAACAAGACGAAAGAGTACATCAAGATAAATGAATAACCGAATATGTATACAAAGTCAAACTAAGAAGAACGATTGTATAGACATATGTGTCTGTCCATGCATGATATACAGTCATATATATATATATATATATATATATATGAAGAGTTTCATTGTGAAATAAGCTAAGCGCCATTTTTAAACATTTTAAAGTATGTCCATCGTCAGATAGAGCAATATAAAACATTTCCCGTTAGGTCCTGTAACATAAAAAGGAACATTCTACAAGTAATGATTGAAAAATCTCATACTTTTTTTTTCATTTTCTCAGTTTTTTAGCAGCTGTAATCACAAATATCTCAGTTAGCTCGTTTTGCAATAAAGCTCTTTATATATATATATATATATATATCTTGACTGGACGTTTCATGCCCAAAATAGTATGAACAGTACGACTTTAGAGCCAGTTACATCACTCATGTGGTCTATGCACAAATCCACAAACACATATGAAATCTAGTGGTGTAAAATATAATACCAATGTTTAAGATTTACTCTGTATTGTTACTCTCTAAGAATTTCCATACAGTAGGGGCCTAATTTCTCACTTCATCGCAATATTTTGCTATAGCTTACCAATGAACAGTGATATAATTGAAGATTCGATCGCGTGAGCCATCATCATTGGCGTTCTCAAAGTTGAGACTATAATCTTATTTCGTTTTTCTATGAATCGAAGGAAGCCGCGGATTCTGACATCGAGGTTACGTTCCGGTGAAAGGTTACTGGCTCCACGTGATGCCATTGTTGCGTCAAGTGTAAAGTTTATTTTGTAATACTGCATGTCATATTGTTAATGTTTAGCCACAAGAGTTTAGATTAAGGAAAATAATCGAATGATATTTCAGTCGTGTAAACTAGCGTCCGGTAAACACACGTCAGCTGTCTTTCCGACATTTTTGTGAAGGAGAAAGCTGTTTTCCTTTCCTGTTCATAATCCCTTTGGTGGGGAAGTCCAGCAGTATAGCCTGCTTATAATGAAAATATTGTCTAATGCATCCGAACCTCCGCTAAGACAATCTGAATGTGGATAACGGTTACGCTTTCTGTTTACAAAGAAATGCGAAAGAGGAAATTTGAAACCAATACTATACTTGATGAGTCATAAGATTAACAAGTAATGTAACTAATCTATCAATAGATCAGGTGAGTTTCAGTGAACCAATCAGAATAGTGCTGACGGCAATACGAAATACTCTAACTTTTAAGAAGTAATGGAACTAATTGATCGATTTTTTGGTGAGTTTTAGAGAACAAAAAAAAATGAATAACGAATACAACGTTGTATTGCTGACCACAATACAATATACTCTATACTGTCCAACGCAACCTTACGCAAATTACAAAAAACAAATCAATATTCTTGAATCTGATTTCATTAATCCACATGCTGTTTCAGTTTATTGTTCTTTTTCTTGTACTGCGCAAATTAAGTTTACATCAATATATTTCGATATATTTCGTCATCTCGTCAAGTAACTTAGCTTTTTGTGGCAGCCCCTACGTGTTATTTTCAATATTTTTTTTTCAAATTCAAAATCTATTCAGAGTTTTCTGCATTGAACTTATCACCAATGAAATTCGGTCATTTTTCCCAGAAAACAATAAGACGTACTTAATGTACATTTGAACAACTAAAATCTACTAGTATATTATCATGTGTGCGATAGACTGATTCTATTCTATTGCAAGATAAAATAGAGTTGTTGTAGACGTCTTGAAAGATATCAATTTGTTCTTTTCTTTTACAATTTACTTGAAAAAAACAACAACTATTGGCATTATCAACATCATGTCTGTCTTTAAATTCACTATTGTATACCTCGTTATAAGCTTACGCTAAGTATTTTTGTCTTTATGATTGCTGTATGTCATTTCAACTTTTACGTGATAAATGAGAGTTGCAGATTTGAATAAACTGAACACTACTTCTGACGGAACTGAACTGAGCTGAGGATTATAGTATGGAATGGTCTTCTCTGAATACTCGTACAATTCCTATTTCAAACCATCGAAAGGAGTAATTTTTTCATGTCCTTAGGTGACTTTCGCCTCATTTAGGTTTTTTGAAGAAGATCAACATGTGAGGTTCTACTTCTGCCACATCACGTGCAGAACAACGGCTCCTAATAGGGTGTCTACAGATTAGAAAGATGAGAAAACAAGCCACATGAAGGCGCGGAAAATATATGTGCCCAAGCCCCAACGTTTAGATGGCATGTTATCCAGATATCTATAAATCATCACATCAGAGGAAATTGTCAACTCTGATGGGAGATTGCAATATCCTCGAACGGTTCATATTTCAAACATATTGAAATATTGAGTTTGTAGATTGATAATATGATAAACATATGATGTTACAGGCAAAGCTTGTGTTATAACACAAAATAAAAGGGTAGTCTTTGGAAAATGCTATATTTTCGATTATTTCTATTATATCTATTGTTTGATGCATGTGTCATATAAAAAATAAAGGAAATAATAAGAAGACCATTTCAGGGTAATTCACAACCAAAATTACATCATACTATGTCCGTCACAAAGTACAGCCAAGAAAACCCTCATATTATGCATTATTATATTGTTAACTGAAATTGGAACAGAAAATCACGCAAGATCTCGTTGTCAATTTACGGTTGTCATGGCAACCAGCAATATCGGACATGGCTGAATTTTATATCAAAATGTACGGAATAAGATTTTAGGAAAAGTTACCATATTTGGTTGAAATCGGGTAAATGGTGAAGGAGTGGCAAATGAAAATATGGTAGGGGGCACAATGTGCCCCCCCCCCCCCCCCTGGGTTTTTCTGGGGTTAAAGGTGCATGGTCCCGGTGTTTTAGTCAAATGCAAAGACGCTTAACTAATAAGACACGAAAGTGCGCGCTAATCCTGTACAAAACAAATGGACAGCGCGCGGTCCTCATGCGTATTACGCACGTCACCTGAGACGCGCTGTCTTGACACTTGTTAAACAACAGCAGCGGCTTCAGGGACAGCGCGTCTCAGGTTTGAAAGTTTTTGAAAGTTTTTGAAAGTTTGAAAGTTTATTTACTCACAACCCAAACTCTGGGTATCGGAGTCCAATGAAAAACATATAGCACATTATAATATCAATAAATAATAATTGCAAATAACTCTGAAAAGTGTACAAAACAACTATAACAAACAAAATAAGAATGAAATGCGATTGATGAAAAGAAAAAAATGTACAGAAATATACAATATATACACGATATATAGTGAAAAAAAAACAAAGAAAGGGAAATATGACGAGAGAGAGAGAGAGAGGAGAGAGAAAGAAGGGATATATGGAGGTGAAGAGGGAGAGTGAGTGGTGAGTGGGACTGGTGAATTAACAAAGGATATACGAGTGACTTTTGGTTCAGGAAAAAAAGAAAAAACAGAAACAGAAAAAAAAAGAAAACACACGAAGACATATGGAAATGAATTCATACGCTAAGTGAACAAGAAGGAAGGAAATATGGACGAGAAGAAGAAGAATTAGAGAGGGAAAGAAAAAAGGAGGAGAGAATGAAAGGACAAATAAGTTACAAATCAATTGTAAAGAAGGCACAGCCTGTAAAAAAGGCATGTAGTATTTGCAAAAAGGATAAAAAAAATACTAATAATCTAAACATGTGTCATTATATAATTACAAAACTTGGATAAATTGGAAAGGACTGTTTTCTTTTGACAATTAAATAATTGATCCATCTTCATAGTGTTGGGGTATTTCCAGTAATATTTTTTTAAGTATTTCTTTCGTTGTTCATTAAAGAGTCTACACTGAAAAAGGTAGTGAAATTCATCACCAATTTTCTCTTCATTACAATGGGTACAAAATCTTTCGTTTCTTGGAATCTGATTGTATCTTCCAGAAACAATTGGCAGTTTATGATTAGCGCAACGGAATTTACATAAAATTTTTGCCTGTGAATCATTAAGGTGTCGAAAATACTTCTCAAAATGAAGATCCTGCTTAAAAATTCGATAATTTAAACATTGAGAATTTTTGTCTACATTTCTATGCCACTCTTGTTTATAAATATCATTTAATCTGGTACTAACTTTTGAAGCCAGCTAAAGTGAGATGTGCTGCTTGGCTGTTCCAAATTGCAGTTAGACCTAAGTTGTTAAATATTTCCTTTATCCTAATTACCCATGTCATCGAATTTTCTTGCCTCGCCGATAAAACATATTGAAAATTATACAAAATATGCGCTATCTTTGACATATTACTGTTAACAAGTTTAAACCAAAACATTAACATCCGAAGGGTCACTGTTTTTTGTAATCTATCTTTACCTATTTCTCCGTAAACCATACAATTCGGAGTTCGCTTATGTAATCCAAGAAGTTCTTTACAATATCTACAAAAGAAAGTTTCAATTTGGGCGAGGTCTTCAAAACCCCAAATTTCACTGCCGTAAAGCAAAATAGGCATGATCAAACGTTCAAATAGCTCTAGTTTTACGTCGATTGGAAGGAGGAGAGGTAAAATTTTACTTTTCATAGAATACAACGCTCTTTTGGCTTGGGTTACTTGTTTGTTTATAGCTTTCTTAAAATTATTATTATAATTGAACGTCGTTCCTAAGTAAACATAATCATCGCAGACACAAATTTTGTCATCTCCGAAAAGAAAGGTAGGAGCTGTTCTAACTTTTCCACGGGAAAAAATAACTATCTTAGTCTTAGCAGTATTAACGGTCAGATGCCACAATTGGCAATAATCAAATAAAGCATCAAGAGCTAACTGGAGTTCCTCAGCATTTTCAGCCAACACAATCGTATCATCTGCATATAGTAATGTGAATAAATCAACAAACATATTCACTTCTTCGGTAGAACACGTTTCATTGATACCTGACGAAAGAAAATCCATACCAGGGTATCTCTGAGACAGAAATGACGAAAAATCGTTTAAATACAACGAAAATAATATTGGTGATAAATTCTCACCTTGTTCTACACCTATGTTACTCTTAAAAAAATCTGATTTAGAATTGTTATAAAAAACGCAGGATTTTGACTTTCTATAGATATCCTTAACGACCCGGAGTAATTTACCATCAATTCCATGGTCAAACAATTTCAACCACAGTGAAGATCTATCAACCAAATCGAATGCTTTTTTTGTAATCAACAAAAGCTGTATACACCCTTTTCCTTCTCTGTAAATAAAAATCAAGAATAGCATGTAATGAAAATACATGGTCCATAGTTGAATATCCGCATCTAAAACCAGCTTGTTCCTCTCCTAACAGGCATTGTGATTCTACAAACAAAGTTACTCTATTATTTAATACTGCCGTGAATAGCTTCCCAACACAGCTCAATAATGTAATACCTCTGTAGTTGTCAACACAATCTCGTGAGCCCTTCCCTTTATACAATGGTTTTATCAAACCGTTTACCCAATCTGTTGGGACAATGCCACTGTCAAATATAAGATTAAACAATTTGGTTATCAACTTGACCAGATTTTTTGAACTATTCTTCAGAAGTTCATTCAAAATCAAATCAAGGCCTGGTGCCTTGTTATTCTTAAGTCGTTTCATTTGATTGACAACTTCCGATATTTCAATCTCTCTGTCTAATTCTTCATTTGACATATCATGAAGCAGTGCTTCAATACCAGCATCATAAGATCGTACGTTACCACTACCCAAACTTTTAAAATGATCATAAAAATCATGCGATGATAGTTCTTGAGATGTTTCACAGTATCTATTCTTCCTATTAATCAGTTTCCAATAATCTTTCGGATTTGAACTTTTTAAATTCCTTAACGCTGAATTTAATTGCCAGGCATGATTTTGCTTCTTTAAACGGATAACATTTTTGTACAGCTTACTTTTACGTTTCATTTCACTCTCACTGTGATCAGTTTTAGTTCGACGGAAGACATTTCTTGCTCGTATAAAATCTTTTCTTGCATCAGAACATTCCTTATCAAACCAAGAATTTGCGGGAAATTTGTTTCGGCGTGCCTTGAAATTCTTTGTTTTAGACTCAATAACCATATTACACGCATCTGCAGCATCTAAATAGATATTACGTAGATTACCAGTGATCTTATCAATTTCACTTTGAGAGATGTTTCCTTTAGCAAGTGTCTCTATGTAATCTATTGATGCAAGTATTTCTGCATCATCAAAATTTTGAACGAATATATTTCTTTTCTTATCCTCCCATTTGATCTTGATTGACTTTTCATCATTACAATTACCTACGTCTGTTCTAAAAACATTATAATTTTCAGTAGATCTTTCTACAGCATGAGCAAATTTATTGACAATTTCGAGTGAAATCGGACAGTGTTTGTCTGATAGAAATTTATCAAAAGTACCGATGGAGAAATTTTCAATTTTTGTGAACACTTCGGGAGATGCCAAAGCATAATCAACAGTACTGGCACTGCCACATGTTAAACGACCAATACCGAAATCATCACCGAATCTGCCATTCACTATATGTATATCCATACTTTTGCAAAGATCTAATAATCTATGACCGTTATTATTAACATGATGATCATTGTTGAACCTTTTAGTACAAATACCAAGCAATTCAAGTTCAGACTGAGAATCAGTTATATTCTCGGATATGAATGACAAACCAATTTCATTTTGAATATCATCTTCCACTGTAAGAAAATCACCAAGTATCCCTGTTCTGGCATTGAAGTCTCCTACCAACAAAAACGGGAGATCGTATTTAGCCCGCAGAGTCGTACAATCATTTAAGATTATGTCAAAAATATCGTCAGTATAGTACTTTGACCCTTCATGCGGAATATACACTGAGCCAATCAAAATAGAGAATCCAGAAAAGTCGAGTTTAATCCACAAAATAGAATCAGACTGAGTCTGATTCAAAATTTCATAACAGCCCTTGAATCTCTCAGAAACAATTATTGCTAACCCATGAGTCCCACTGAGGGGGATAGAGACGTTTCTTTTCTGGGCCGTCACATATTGATACCCAGGAAAATACTCAGAATAATTCAAATCGGTTTTAGTTTCACTGAGACAAATGATATCATGCTTTTTGACAAAATCTTGTAGGAAGCCATAATCACATTTCTTAGAAATACCGCAAACATTTAGCCCTGCAATCTTGAGCCTTGAAATCGATGAGCAATGATATTTATGGTCATCGGAGCAGGCATGTGCCGCGAGTTCCTAGATGTCAAGGTAAACCCCCAACTTCTTGATGCGGTCCTCGTCCCATCCGATGTCATGGAGGTTGTCCAGCGAATCTAGAACTCTGATGCTCTGCCTCCCATCGGACTTACTAATGTAGTGGATCTTTCCATCTATTGTCCAGACGCGTAGTATGCCTGTGTCCTTCCTCATCTCTTGGACGACTTTGCTCCTGAGACGGGTGAGGTCGTCGTTGATGTAAACATGTTTCAGATCCTCTCTCTTTCTTAGGCCTTTCTTGGCTCGCATGAAGGTTGCCTTTGCCTCACGCCTGGTGAAACGAGCAATGACGGTGCGCGCTTTCTTCCTTTGATGGTCATCCGCCGATGTTGAGCCCAATCGATGGCAGATATGCTCAAATCCGTGGCCTTGATGTCTACTCCCATTTGCTTCGCTAGGTCTAGCACCACTCCTGTCGTATTTTCACCCTGCTCCTCCTTCAGACCGTAGATTTTCACGTTCTCCTTCCTTGTGTATTGTTCGAGTCGTTCTACTTCGAAATGATCAATTTGAACAGACCTTTTCATTCTCCCACTAGCCCTTCCTTCCTCATTCTGTTCCTTCCAAGTCTTCTGTTCCTCAAGCAAGGTCTTCATTGCAGCGGTAACAGCGGAAGATACGGCTTGGACAATGATAGGCTGGATAGCAACTATAACCTTGGCGACTATGTTGGCTATCAGCGCATCATCAATTCCAGCCACTGTAGGGCTAGTGGTGTCTCCTCCCTTGGTGTTGGTAGACCTAGATCCTCCACCTGCTGCACCACGTCCTTGACTTCCGGAGCCCTTGCCCACACCTTTCATGGACGCCGCATCTACACCCATGGAAGCTACCACTGCATAGGACACAGTATCATTAATAGCTCGGCTGGGATCCTCCTCCTTGATAGACACCTCATCATCTAGAACGTTGAAGTTGGCCATGACGTCACAAAGGAGTAACAATAGAGCGCGTGAGATGCGTTGCTCGGTGTTGCTATGTGGAGCGCTCCTTCTGGAGATGTGTGATATACGCACTTGTAAGGGGTGCGCAGAGTCTTGTCCAGTCTCCTGTCGCTAAGGAGACGGCGTAGTTGCCAAGGTCGAGTCAATGCGCTGTGAGCGCCAATGATGCAGAGCTGCGCAAATAGGCAATCAAAATCAAAATGTTAAAGTACGTAGAATCGCTAAAAAATTGACCAAATCCGCTGTAAACGTTCCCAAAGAATAAGGCAATCTACAAAATTATGAACTGATCGAATTTACCTCGCTGAGCTTTTCAAAATGAAGTACAAATAGCCGTGACCAGACACCAATAGTGAAAACAAAGTCCAATCTGCCGGAGCTCAGCAAATACACGTCCAACCGTCTCAAGTCTCAAGTCTCAAGGTGATGGGCGTCTTTGCCTGAGACGCGCTGTCTATCAGCGTGTTTCTACAGAACCCCAAATTCCGGGTCTATCGGATTGTATCCGATAGAGGGGGCTGTAGAAACACACCAGTAACGGTTTCTTTCCGATGCAGATTCCGATACCGATTCCGCTTAACTTAACCGTCTAATGAGGTAGTTCTTTCCGGGGCAGTTTCCAGTGTCAGCGCTGTAGAAACACGCCAGGTTCAATAATCCGATACTGACCCGGAAGACAATCACCAGTTTGACAGACATGTGTACGGTAAATGTGGCCATGACTTTTATGTGCATGCATGTTGCAGCTATTTTATCTAACGTTGAATAATCCACTTTTACAGTAGTTGGGTGTCTCCAAAACGTCCGAGTATCAGGTTCTAACGTTACTAGTCACAATTTGCCTCAGATTTGACAAACTTGTAAAGAAAATACTCTGAATTTTAACATAAAGAAAAGACACACGAACAGGGGCAGGGGTGTTATTTTTACACAGTTGCGCTGTACCGTAATTTTAAAACCAAGGCAACTAACAGAACACTAGATCTAGTATAGTAACCGTTCTCATATAGTTAGGCCTAATACTTTTTAACGTTAGATTCGAGCTAATAGAACCTATAGTTCTACGAGTACGACTAACTCGTTACATTCTAATTGACAATACTTATACTAACTAGCGCTAACAATACGTGTGAGATGCACATAGAATCTAGTAGGGGTCTATTAAAACTAGATATTCTCTAGGCCTAATACTTTTTAGTTCGGAAAAGACAAACTCTAAAGTCTAGCATTAGCAAACTAACTGTTAGTGTTAGGGTTTGTTTTACGAACTTTTTGTCGTTATTCTAAAGGTTCGTTACTAGGGTCTAGTTTGTTAATCCGACAAAGAATCAAATAGAAATATGGATCTTGGTAGGGCCTATAAAAATACGACGTTTCGTTAGTCCGAAAATGAAAGGAAATTCAAACATTCATTTACTGAGTATCGAAACATAATTGAAGCACATTTTGTCAATCCAAAAGTGGAAAAAGTGAGTCCACTTGGGGTGTAACGTTAGAATATGTCTAGACCTAGTTAACGTTAGATTTTAGAGGCAAGATGCCTACCTATTATTAAACAAACTTTACCGTACGTTAGAATTAACGCTATCTAACGTTAACCGTTAAGTGTTTTGTTAGGCATCCTAACAACAGCTGCTTCTGTTCTAAAATCTAACGTTGACTTGGAATATAACTAACAGTTCTTTAATGTTCCATAAACCCGAGTTTCTACCCGAATTACCCAGTAAATCCTACCTGCCCGAAGAAAGAGGTCTAACGCAGTTAACACAAACAGTCAACGTTAGCCCTCACGTTTAATAGGCCTTTGTTCTAACGTTACTTATATTATAAGTTATAAATCCAATGACACACAGTCGATCCTTTTAGTTGTATCGTTAGGCCGTTTGTGTTTAAGACTGACAGTTAGACTAACGTTACTGAACGCTTTAACTTGTTAAGTTAGAGTGGTTCTCTAGGTCTAGCGCCTAATTTAAAGGGGCCCTGAAATTCAAATGCATATTGATTTGTGTTGATTTAAAATACCCTCAAGTTCTCAACACCACTTTTGTGGTGAAACGGATATCTAACACGATTAACGTTAGAAACATTCTATTTATTTTTAACGACTTTTTCTTTTTATTGTCCAGATTAACGTTAGACTCTAGCAGTTACTTGGGAACGCCCACAAAAAAAAAGAAACCACCTTCCAAACTAACACGTTACAAGTTCTAACGTTAGATCTAACTACTGTTAGAGTCTACTTTAAGACATTTCTAATCAATATTATCCCTCATCTGTCAGTCATTGGTAAAGACAGTAGATCTATGTAATGCAGTAGCTAGTAAAGTACGTCTACTGAAATATTTAACAAAACTATATAAAAAAACACCTTCCAAACTAGTTCTAGATTGACTTTAATACATTTCTAATCAATATAATCAAAATAGAGGAAAGCTACAAATAGGCGATGAAGTTTGGATGAAAAAAAATGGAAAAAAAAATAAGATAAAAACATATCTTGTAATGAATGAAAGGGGGAACACATGTATGAAAAAGCATTACCAGAGCAGTACAGTTTTCACGGGAAAAATAATAGACCACTAGAATCAATAAAATATACTTTTAAACGGAAAGAGGAAAATGTAGAGAAGTGTTTAAAATGACAAAAAAAAAAAAAAAGCTGCGCAAAGTTCGTGCTTGCGCTTCCAAATTTCAACGCAATAATAGCTAAAATCCTGAGTCGATACTCGTACTGCTGTACAGGTACACGTGTGCGCGTAACGTACACTGAGCAATGTAGAAGCCGGCCACGTGTATGAAAGTGGAATCAAAACGCATATCGGTAAGGTAGACACCGCCGACTCTGAATTCTTGATTTTACAATTTAGGTCAAACTATACTTCAATATCGATCATACTCACTTTACACACCCTTTCCGATCTGATCAGCGCTGATTTCAGGCTCTTCGTAAGTGTTTAATGCCGGCAGTATGCGTTCGACCGGGCGCGATCTGCAGGCCCATCCCTAGGCGGCCCCGGCCCCGGTGATGCAGGCCAGGCCGATGGATGGTTACATGGCGAGATAGCTCATACAGCTTCCGTGTTTATGTCCAGTATACAGTAC
Source organism: Diadema antillarum (assembly GCF_040938485.1). Lineage (NCBI taxonomy): Eukaryota > Metazoa > Echinodermata > Echinoidea > Diadematoida > Diadematidae > Diadema > Diadema antillarum. The sequence goes on along the minus strand of NW_027271288.1, from coordinate 252,839 downwards.
ACACTGCAGAGCGTAACGTGCGCCGTACGTTAGAGTGGGCGGGACTTAACGAGTGCGTATCCAAGCCGGGAATCGCGCGCTATGGAAGGTTGCGTATTAATGGCCTCTGTGCGCTCATCAATTGATCGCACGCGAGCCGGGCTGTGCGGGCCATAGAGATGTTTATATACCTCACTTCTAGAATCCTCTCATCTGATTGGTTAAAAGGGGAGTCATGAAAATAGCTGTGCCCTATTTTTGAGTTACTGTGACCGGGGCCCGGGCACAGTTAGTAAATAGGTTTTAGAGACAGTCGCGACCCCGTACACACAGATCGCTCATATGTACGCACCAATGATACGACCGCCGCGCATTCGATCAGCGTGCTGTAAAAGAGACTAGCGGACTGGTTTGGAGACAGTCGCAACTCGCAACCCCGTGTGTACACATAGATGATCACACGCACCAATGATACGTACGACCGCCGCAATGTCGATCAGCATTGATTACAACTTACAAGTGCTGTAAAAGAGACTAGAATCTATATTCTCGGTATTTATATGTCTGAATATATGTCGGTATATAAAACAAATAATGACTGCTTGATATTCGGGGCACAGTTAAAATTATGTTGGCCCTTGGTGATGTGAAAACCATAACCATGCCCTCAGCTTCGCTTCGGGCATAGTTACGGTTTTCACATCACCTCGGGCCCATAATTTTAACTGTGCCCTCATAAGCAGTCATTATTTGTATAATGGTGCGGGCAAATCTTACGTGCTCGCACTCGCGCTGTGAACCACTTTTTTCACGCGATTCTGGCCAAAATAGTCTAATCTGGCATCAACTTTCGAAGCTTATATCTCGTGATTAAAACATCTGTAAGCCTTGATATTTGGCACATTTCGTATTTAGACATATCTCTTATCAAATATCTAAGCAAAATCTCGGAAAGACATCTCAAAGCAATATTGTAAATTACCTTCAGACACCCTACTTCTAGATAGTAACGTTAGAATCTAACGTTAGGCCTAATGACAAGTAGAAATGTGGAAATCACTAACAATACAATGAATAGTCTAACATTAGAGCTCTACGTTATAAGTCGTAAGATAGTATCCAGTCGCAGTAGGCCCAACGACTTTTAACGCCTAAAACGTGTAACTGCTAACACTAGGCCCTAATCTAATCATTTTTTATCTTAACTTGTTAGCGTTAGAAATATGCCTAACGTTGGGCCTAGCCCAACAGTTGAGTAGGAGGTTCTACTTCTACTCTAGAAACTAGTTAGAATTGATGATAGAACTTACAGAACTCAGTCAGACGCGACAGAAGATGTGTCTCTGTGAACTGCTGTTGTCTCGTCACATGTGATAATCCAGTTATAAAAATCCAACCTTAAGATCCGTGAAAAATTGACGAACCAAAGAATTGGTAGAAAACAAAACTAGTTTCTAATCCATATAAATGTTGGAGCTAACGTTAGAGTAGGAGCCCTAACGTTAAGTTAGATGAAAACAAATTCGTCCAGCAGCCGGTCGTAACTTGTACCCACACTAGGCCGGGCCGGCCGGCCCAGGGCTAGGCTAGCTAGCTAGGCAGGCCCTGTGCTCAGTTTCGTTCAATCGGTGATTGCATCCGCATCATCAGTAGATGCTTGACCTTGACCCAGGCCCACAATGCACCAGCCAACTTTCCAGACATCCGGTCACACCTGCATTTTCAGGTGGAGAATCGGATTCAATCCGATTATGCGCTTTCTGTAGAAACAACCCAGTTCCGCGTTAGCGCACTGTTTGATTACGCGCTTACAAATGCTAGGTCTATCGGATTCTCTGTGGCTGTAGAAACACGCTGTTTGAAGATGTTGTTGTTTATCAAGCGTCTTTCAGCGTCTTCAAAATAATACCCTTAATCGAAAAAAAGCTACGACTATAATGTTTAAATCTTTTTAAAATAATAAAAATACCACTGTCTTTGGAAATGAATGATGTTTCTAGGTGTACTGAGTTTGTACTTAGCTCTCTTTTGTATCGTCGTGTAGGGTAGCCATTTTGTGTCCATTGTTATCGCGCTCCTTCGTATCTTGTTATCTCTACTATAGCCATGTCTACACCTATCCAAAAACTTGTAGTTATACTAACTACGAGCGCAAAAATGCGTTCCCCTAACCACGACAAAACTTCGATGCCGTTCACACCTACATGCAGTTAGCAAAACCTCGAGGTAAACATAACTACGATAGAAAATAAAGGGCGCCTAGTTTGCCCATAGGGTTGCGCACTATTGTGGAAAAAACTGAGCGTCGTGGTTAACAAAACTCCGTTCACATCTGTCATAGTTTAAGCGCGCTGCCACAGCGCGCTTAAACTACGCGCTTAAACCACGACAACACCCTAAGAAATCTTGTGGTGTTGTCGTGGTGTCTTCGCCTTAAGGTTTTGTCGTGGTTTTCTAAACTACATGGCCCGTATTCTACTGTAGACCAAGGTTTAAACCCATTTTAGACTCACCTATGGTTTAGCTAGACCCGAGGTTTAATTTTGTATTCTGCTAGCGAGGTTTAGTTAAACCCAAGTCTATTTCGGGTTTAAATTAAACCCGAAATAGTCTTGGATCAAGCCACCATGGTGCCCTCTAAGGAAGAAGAAATTCTCCCTCTCTGAGTACTTTTCTCTCCGCAAATCCACTTAAATTTATTATTGGCAGTGTATCAGCCACATGAGCGTGAATTTCTTGGATTTTGAATAGTTTTTACGGGTATTTATGTCGAATAAGGGCATGCTGTATTTTTGCTTGCGACGACTCGTGAAGCACTGTACATTACTGTACAGTTTGTGTACGTGTGCGACGCACATCACAGGATACATGGTAAGCGTACTAGTACATGTATATAGCGTAGCGCTATTATATTCCTGGCCTGGCTAGCTAGCTTTGAATGGTCAGTAGTACCAGCAGAGCCGCCGCGCCGGCCGGCGGCACGGTTGCTGTGTGCGCTGGATGGGACATGGCTTTTTATGTCGATTGAATCGTGAGTTCGGAATGGATTGGCGATTGATCAAACCAGGACTTTGAGGTAGGAAATTGAATAAAAGCTTTTCTCTTAAGATTGTCAGTTTATAAAAATGGAAACCATTCTAAAATTTAGAAATAGATAGCAATATCTAGGCCTATATCAACCCTGCTCGATATACATACTGTACTACACTAACCTTAAACTTTTAATAGATCTAACGTTAGTCCTAACGTTATAATAATGTACTCTAGCTATTCGAATAGGTTCTACTAACGTTAGTAGGACCCTACTCCTAGTCCTAACGTTAGTCCTACGATCTAGGTTCTCACTGTTTATTATAGTCTATCTATGCCAAATCGACCTCGGCCATCAGGCTCGTTACACTCTAGTCCTACATTGAGTTCTTGGTCTAGTCTTCAGGTTATTTTCATCGTAAAGTTTAGACTAACTACAGGTAGTAGTATTTCTAACATATACATTGTAGATCTCGAGTCTCTTCTACGGTGTATATAAGTGTACAAGTACTAGATCTAGTACGTAGTAGGCGTATCTCGTGTGTACACGCGTGTGGCCAGCAAGCTAGCTGCTGTACGTATCCAGCCAGCCACTCGTTTTGTGCCATTGGCATTGATCTGTGTGCTGGTACCCTTACCAGTCATCGTTAGACTCGATTTAAACTCGAAATAAACCTCCTCCTGGGTAGGTTTAATTTAAACCCAATTTAGACCACAGCTGGACTTAGTAGAATACAAATTAAACCTGGGTTTAAACCTGGGTCTAAACTGGTGGTTTAAACCCAGGTTTAAACCCCAAAAACCCACTTTAGACCCAGGCGTGGGTTTAAACTCGGGTCTAAGTTTTTAGCAGAATACGGGCCCATGCGTCTACATCTACGCTAACTTGGAGTTTAGTGCCTTGTAGTTTACAAAACCTCGATGTTTAGAAAACCTTAAGGTAAAGGGACCTAGGTGTGAACCTCACTTATCTTTGGTCAAATGCATACGCGGGCGCACGGCGCAAAACTTACGCTATCAACTCCTCTTTAGCGCTTACGCTTTGGCCCACTTCCCCGAGTCCGAAGAAGTCCGATCCACTGTAGTCAGTGGTCCGATCACAGTTCGGCTCATGATTCGGCTGAGGGGGATGACAGCTTTAGCAAACTTCTTTTGTGATGTCATAATAACAAGCACATATGCACGCACCCTGGCATTACTACAGACTGCGCGATGCGCAGAGAAGACAACAAAGGCAACGTTACTTAGCAACACCTCCCGCTTTACTCTTGATGACAGCTCAATTTCGGCAATCTTCGTATAAAATGCTAACGGTGATCGGCAGTAGCATCAACAGCGCCATCTACACTACCGGGACTATGCCCCTTTAAAGGTGCATGGTCCCCGTGTTTTAGTCAAATGCGTACGCGGGCGCACGGCGCAAGTTTCCTATAGAGACCTACGCTATCGGCTTCTCTTTGGCGCTTACGCTTTGGCCCACTTTCCCGAGTCCGAAGAAGTCCGATTCACTGTAGTCAGTGGTCCGATCACAGTTCGGCTCATGATTCGGCTGAGGGGGATGACAGCTTTAGCAAACTTCTTTTGTGATGTCATAATAACAAGCACATATGCACGCACCCTGGCATTACTACAGACTGCGCGATGCGCAGGGAAGACAACAAAGGCAACGTTACTTAGCAACACCTACGCACTTTACTCTTGATGACAGCTCTACTTCGGTAATCTTCGTATCAATGCTAACGGTGATCGGCAGTATCATCAACAGCGCCATCTACACTACCGGGACTATGCCCCTTTAAAGGCCGTGTCACGCCTTTCCGGGCAAGCCTTGCGCGTGACTTGCGAAGAACAAGTTTTACAACCCGGAGGTCCCAGCAGGTTACTCGCACATGACATTACTAGCACGTATATCACCCGTAGTCGCGCGGAGGTGCGCACGCAAATCCTTTTCATCCGCAACCACGTTTAGGCCCTGTCACACCTTTCTGGACAAGCTACGCGGGCTTGCTGCGTGTGGGGATTTTCCAGCATACCAGACAATTTCTGAGGGCTGACAAGGATGGGGGGGGGGGGGTGCATGTATCTTAATTGCTGGACGCGTTCTACTTAAGCTCTACTTGCGGATATTCTGTGCGACTAGCGTGCCAGGCGTGTGGGGCTTACAAATCAGTGAAGGAATTCCTCTGAAGGAATGGCAGAAGTCCCACAGAATGTCATTATCATGGCCACATCGGGGACTGCGAAGTACCTGCGTGGGAGTTGCCTGCGAGGTGTTGGCGCTAAAGGCCTCCTGCGGGCATTCTGCGTGTACCTCTGCGGGCAATCCCCGCAACTCACCTGGAGAAAAAAAAAAGTTTGGGTCATGCTCAAAACTTGGCTCGGGTAAATTGGACTTGCGTGCACACCTCCGGGCAACTACGGGTGAGATACGCGCTACGTACTGTCAGGTGTGGACCAACTGCGGAGAGCTCCGGGTAGCAAATGTGTTTCTCCGGCAAGTCAACCCGCATGTATGACAAGGCCTTGAGCATGCTCAAAACTTGTTTCGAGTGAGTCGCGGGGGTTCGCCCGCAGAATGAAGGTGAACTTGTCCTTTAAGTTCACAAGGAAGTGCATCACAAAAGAAACTGGCCATGTCGATGTACACGCATGCTTTGCATGATCTGGAGGGGAAGTAGAGTACGAGTGGGAGTCAAGATGTGGATTTAGCATGAATTCACAGCAAATAACATAACGGTCTATCAGGATATTGCAATGATTCAGAAAAAGGAGATGCATCCATGTAGGCCCTACACAATGATTTCTTCCTTGCAAAGTCAAATACTGTTTTGAAGAGAATTATCAGAAAAAAAAACCAGAAATCAAAATTGCTTCGCTGCCACATCAACAGCTTTCATGAATTGAAAAGATTTGACTTAGGCCCTATCAGGAGACGACCCCTGCTGGAAATAATACAGTGTTTCACAGTGTGAAACAGTGTGAAACACGCTGTTAAATTTCTTCACACTGTTGAGCGTTTTTAACATTGTGAATCATCAATTCACAGTGTGAAACAAAACATTACTATACGCACTTTCTGAGAAGAACCACACCACAGTGTGAAATCATCTTCACATTGTTTAAACTGGAGCGTTTTCACATAGTCGACTGTGTGAACACATTGTCGACTATTAATTGTGAACACATTGTTTACACACCTTGGAACACTGTGTTCTTTCTATAGCAGGGATTACACATTATCATTTTAATGATATGGTTCCTCAAAAAAGAGTTTGGACATCTGAGTTTGATCAATCATTGTTCTTTTATCTCAATGACAATCAGCGCATGATGGTAACCAGAGAAAGATTGTTAGATTCTCTGTAATTTGATACATATTGCTGTTACCAATGTGGCGCACGTACAGGACAGTCATAAAGTGCTGTGAAATGTTGAATAGTGTCAAACATGGAAAGTTGCAAAATAACCCATTTTTGGTTAGTCACTCAATTTTTTCTCTCTTTCTTTTTTTTAAACTTTTTTCATGAGTGAGTTTCCCAGTGTCTCTTTTGTTGCTATGCATCAAACACCAACGTTAACTATGGATTCAAACAAAAATGTATTGGCAATCTAAAAAAGGGCTCAAACCATCTAATCTCATAAAACATTCACCACATTGGCAAACCAAAGTCATTAGTTTGAAGTGGAAGGGGCTTGGTTTGCATGGATTTTTCATATCTACTGTTGGGTGGTCAGTCAAAGTGCCAAGTTTGTTGTTTTTTATGGCATTGAGAAATTGACTTATCTGAAGTTATTGTGCTATCACACTGTCAACAGTTTCCTGTTTTAATACGTGCTCATTATCCTCTTGTTTTTCTTGTAGGTGAAGTGTACTTTTCTGTTTTGCAATGTTCAATGTTCTTCATCTTTTATAGTGTACGGGTAGTCGGAAGTACCCTGCACTTAAAAAAACCACACCAACATAATATATAAGAAAGTCACGACAAAATAGTTTGCCAGTGGCACTCCAAGTCGTTATCTTTAGGGGGAACTCAATAGGCCATAGGAGAAGGTGACTTTGGCCGAAGATTATCATGTGAGTTTCCTGCGTGACCCCGAGTTAAAAAAAAAGAAGGTAACTATCTTTTAGACGGAAGTGTGTTGTCTGAGCTGCGACATTGTTCCCATTCTAGTCAGAAACGTGCTGAATGTCCAACAGCATTGTTTCCTCAACCACAATGTGTGGGTGGAAAATGAGGCACGTCATCGTCCAGTCAATTAAACTACAATGCTATTTCTTTTTAAAGAATCGTTAGTAGATCAGAGGTAACCAACATTGTGTATTTTTCCTTTAAGTTGTTGAATTTGTTGTCATAAGTATATGAGATATTTCCAGCTTATTAGCTTGCATAATGTCTATATGAAGCCATTATATGCGTGACGGCACATCTTAATTTGAAGGACAGACCATACAAGCGTGGTAGACTTGTTCAATGAAATGAAACAGCGAAATCGAATAATGCTAAAATTGAGCTAGGCATAAAACTCTGATATTCCTACTTTGCTTAAACTTGAACGAAAGAACAAAAAAGGCGTTTTAAAGATAAAATTGTTGCGGTATTTAATAGATAACTATAACTGGTGTATATGTTTAGGGGAGCAGTTTTAGTCATCACTAATGGTTAGCATTTCGAGTAAATATTACACATTATGAACACGTAACTTTTAGCTATTCATGAAATACTTCTACTCATGATCTTTTGCGTCATCAGAGCTGAGATTAAACTTCGACTTTTTTCATTCAAATAATTTTTTTCTTTTGTGTTTGTGTAGAGTTCTAACGAATTGATAACAAAAATACAGCCTGAACTGAATATAATTGTTTAGAATATGTCATGATAGATAATAGATGGAATTATGAGATCAACTGAATGCCAGAGTTTATCACAGAGTTTATAACCAGGTAAGTAGGCAGTTAATCTAGTGACCTGTAAATCTTAAAAATGTCCTCGGTTTATACATAACTTGCAAGTCTATCGGGTTGAATTGGAGGACATCTTATGAAATAGTAACTTAGAAGGACACCTTACATATGACCATATTTGCAATAATAAACAACTGAAGAAATTGTATCCATGGACGTCAGTAAACTCATCCCTAGCTAAAATATGCATGATATACCTCCTGGAGGCGCACACATTCAGTTATTGATTATTGTATCTCTGTATCACGTGTATTTTTTTTTCTTCTTCTGTTGTTACTGTTGTTTTGGTTCTGAATTGTCCTAATGCTATTGTGTTTTCTAGTCTTCTTGTATGAATAGCACCAGTGCTCTTAGAAACGCCAGTATGAAGCGCCATATAAATACAATCATTATTATTATTATTATTATTATTATTATTATTATCATTATTATTATTATTTTCATTATGATGATGATTATTATTATCATCATCATTATTATTATTGTTATCATTATTATTACGTTTATTATTGTTATTATATAATTTTGTAAACAATGTAATCAGAGATGATATATTTTGAGATATACAGTTGTCCACGCATTGTACTGTGCTGCAGAAATACCATGTTGAACAATTGCTGATATACTTAGTGTATAAAAAAAAAAAAACCTGTACACAGGGGTACAGAAGAACTATCTGTCCTTTTTCAATAGATAACGCTCTTCACTATTAACAAACAATAAGTAGTCAACCTCTTAGCCCTTTACCCGCGTTGAGTCCTATGTAAAATAAGGGGGGGGGGGGGAACAATAGCGGGACAGCTATTATGTCCTCCAAGTGTACCATGTAGGAAATATATATATAAATATACATATTGATTATATATATATATATATATATATATATATATATATTATATTATATATATATATATATATATATATATATATATATATTATATTATATATATATATATATATATATTATATATATATATATATATTATATATATATATATATATATATATATATATATATATAATTACGATTATGTCTAGCAATTTAGCTCTGTGCACTCGTTATGTATCTACAAAATTATGTCTATTTTTATTCTATTTGTATTTTTTAAACTGTGAACGCGTGTTTATCCATTCTATGCTTGGAGGTGCAGTGTGTTATATGTTGCTGCCTTTTGTTGCTTTGTTATGTATAATGTTTGTTCTTTCGGATTCAGCTGAAAGACCACTGAAAGACCATCTTCTTGAAAGACCGCTGCCAGACTATTTTGAACCCTTTCAAAAACTTTTGGAGAGCATGGAGACCATGAAATTCAGTGAAAGATCACTAAGAAACCATAAAAGACCTCTGAGATTATTGAAAATTCACTGAGAAAAAAGAGATCTTCTAATCTTTAAGGTCTTTCAGTGATCTTTCTTGAGGTCTTGCCCTATGTGTAATGGTGGTGTACATGTACACGAGCCATGTTCATGAAATTCTCAATGTGAAACCTATAAGTAAAATCTTCTCAATCTCAAGGATAAATCCTTCCCTTCTCTGTTGTAAGTAAGAAATAACATTGGATTTACTAATGAAACTTTTACACGTTAGGATCAACTATAATGTTCTTGTTTTTTTTTAATTCCACTGTTTTATATTTCATGCACACATCTTTGATAATGTTTGTTGAACTTTATTGTTTGTTGTTGAATAAAACTCAATAAAAAAATCCACTCCTACCCTGCAAGAAAGGCCTCCAATATTCATCTAATAGATTCCAGAACTTTTTTTCAGTTCGGCACACCGGCCCAGACGTATCGAATTCTTTACTATTTCAGTCCTGTCACGTCTGTGCAATTCGCTCAATTGGTTCTTTTAAAAGATTTGAACATATGCTTTTTGCCAAATATCAGTGACCTAATTTACATATCCAGAACATGAATTCTTTTGTTACTTGAAGCACTGACTAAAAATACGTCTCCATAGAAAGAAACCTTCGAAAAGAGGCTTGGAACCGGACGTGGAAAGACAGTTGCCAGTCCTCGGAGTTTCATTGGCTGAGCACTAATACCAATCAAAACACATCACAGAGCCCGAATGAATTCTAGTCTGCTCTCCTATAGGTATAATACAGATTGTCTTTCTATAAAAATAGAATTTCCCTGTCTCTGTCACATTATTATAGTATTTTGCTATTCTTTCCCATTCATTTTGAGGTGTTTTATATCTTACTTTACTTCAAATAAAAGAATGATAGCAGTCAATGCAACTACATGCATTTGAAAATTCATGAGGGTTCTGCAAGTCTGCAAGTGGAAACTACTCCAAAATTACTACCGAATGCAAACTTTTCACTGTTGTTGTAAAGTCTACGAGATATTCACTGTGATTGTCAGTTTTGAAAGTGTATAGGGGTGACATTTCTCCCGTGTAATTTGTTCACTTTGAAATGCTCTATTTTCATATTAAATCTATTAAGATATTTTGCTAAACATCAATAAAATCTGCCGTCAAGATAATAATCTCTATTGCCATGCACCATCGACATTAAACAGACATTTCCTGACGTTTTCTTGAGTGATCACACTGTCATAGGAAAAGTCGTCCGTGGTACATTTTCTATTCAGAGTTTGTTTGTTTTAGTTTTTGTTTTTGTTTTTGCTTTTGTTAGTCGACACCACACTGAATAGCAGATCTCTCCTGAGTCGTGCCCTCTATTGACTGGCGATCAAGGACTGATTCAGGCAAAAAATACGTCGCCCGCTAGACTAGAGAGCGCTCTGATTTGTCTTGTTCTGTTCTGTATGCTCTGTTTGTTTGTTTCTGAGCAGAACGTATTTGATTTGCATGGGCATTATTTTGTTGTTAGGAGGTGCTGATTCTCCAGAAGGCACACCGTGTATTTGGCAGAAGATCTACAGTTCTGTTATCCTGATGGGTCAATAGCACTAGGACGTTCATTTTCTTCTTTTCTTGATCAATGTGTCATGAATAATAATCCAAATACCTCTATGTTTGTTCGTTTTTGCTTCTGTTTTTTGAAGATGGTATGCTCAATGTGACGTGCTGTGTTCGTGCTTTCTTTCTCTCCTTCTCCCTTTCTTCCTTCTTGAAGTAATACGTGTAGCTGATGACAGCTTCTTTCGTACCCTGTTATGACCATCATCTGTCTGTGTATGTGACGATTACTTTATGACGTCAAATAAGAATGTTTCCTCTTCTTTGTTCATTCTTCGAATGGGTGGCCTGTCAGTTCATTGAACTGTTAATGACGTGTACAACTAAGGCACGTATATTGTAATACGAATCTTGAAGAATGGATGTAGCAGTGTTGCAGTAATCCCGTGTTAAACGGAATGGTGTCATGTTTTTGCACAGGGTGTCACTTATTTTCCCCCCTTTTTTCCCCAACCAATTGAATTTGAATTGCATCGACACTATTGTTATTGTAAGATTCCATGGCACGCCACGTATTTAGGTTTATTTTTCCTTTTTCTTTTGAAAATAGGGTAGCCGAAACTGCAGGTTTTGTTTCATATCATGACGTCATGCCCGCGGTCAATGGCGTCACTTTCTTTCCCCTTTGTGTTTGATTCCATGTTAATTAAAAACGAAACTGTTCATGCATATCCAACCCGTCATTCCCATAAATATCATTTGCCTTTGACTAGGACGGTTTTTGCAAAATCTTTATTCTCCTTATGTGGACCAAAATTCTGGAATTCTCTTGATGATAATGTAAAAGAAGCCCTAAGTTTTAATTCTTTTTCCTTAAAGCTAAAGATTATTTTAAAACTTCTCATGCAACCCAGTAAGTTGCTTTTTTTCTTCTTTGCTTTTGGTTTACAAAATTGTTGTTGCTCCGGTATAATTTTACAACTCTTTGTACCTCAGCGAGCCCAAGCATCTGTGCCTCTAGTGACCTGGTTATGACCCACCATTTCTTTGTCCTTCCCCCCTTATTGTCAACCTCGGACACACTGTTTTCCTCACTAACGCTGACTAATCTTTCTAGCTATGCTCATCTTTTCTTCCCTTACAAGAGAGCCGCCTCGTGCTTGTTAATGTGCGTCCTTGTGTGTGCATGTGCATGTGCATATGTTTACTGTCTGTCCTTTTTTCTACCTCATAGGCAAATTGTTTTTTTTTTCTTTTGCAATTTGATTTTCCCTTTTTCATGAGGGGACTGCATACTACAAGCTCTGCTTTTTAGCAGTCCCCTCCATTTTCAGCAATTTTGTTCCCGCCTTTACCATAATGATATAACATTTATTTGTATCTCTGTTGATAATATACCTGTGCCTTTATTACATGTTATTATATTCATCGCATTGCTGTATCTGTTTATGCGAACATTTCATTGTATTCCTAATCATTTTGTTTGTAGGAAATCAAATAAATCAACTTGAACTTGAATCCCATCGGGTCACCTAATGCGCGGTTACTTGTTTGTTCATGAGTTCGTGGGTAAGTTGTGTGTTTTACTTAAATGATCAATGTATTTGTTTATCATTCTACTACATCCCTTACATAATAGGTTTAGGTTACCGGGCGTATGAATTTTAAAATCAAAGGCCCCTTCACACTAGAGCGAACGAAAACTGTTTTACTTTCATTATATTCATTGGCAATTTGTACGAATCTGCAGAGATACACTGTTCAATATTTTGGATCTGTTTAAAAAAAATCGACTCCAGCGTATCTCTGCGAACCCCTACGAATACATAATGGCTGCAAAGAACATCAAAAATGTTACGAAGTATTCTAGTGTAAAGGCTACACTAAAGCTATAGCGAATGCCTAGCGTATTAGCAACGGATGCGAACATAATCATCTTCAAGTTTTCGAATTCAGATAACTTGCATGTTTCTGTGATATCAATGTGACTAATAAAAGACATGGTGAGGGAACATGCAAATTATGTTGAGTCGAGGGGAAGGTGGATTCCATTGTACTTTGTTAAACATTTCAGTACTTCAGCAATTTATTTATTTGTTTATTTATTCAGTCTTCTTTAAAAACAGGGTAGTCTTTTCAGAGCCAAAAGGCCAGCTTTCAAAAAGATCCCCGTTAACATAAATATACAATTACATATCGGAACATATTACATTTGCATAAATAGTGTAAACAAAAAGATATTACGACAAAACCGAAATGTAACACAATAACAACTAAACAAGAAAAACAAACGAACAAACAAATAAACAGAAACAATCAAACTAAGCTCATAACAGAACAAGATACTACAAAACAAGACAGGGTAACGAACGTGCCACATAACAGTTATAGCTTCAGTTGGTGCGCAAAACTATAGAAGAATAAACCAGAATTTGAGTTAAATCTGCACTTAGAAGTTAATTATTGATTGTATTTGGGTCTTAAAAGAGATGAGTGTTGTTGCCGTTCGAATACGGGTTGGGAGTGTGTTGTAAATACTGGGAGCTATAAAAGAAAATGATCGTTTTTTTAAAATTCGGTGTTGGGCTTTGGAATGAACAGTGGATTTAGAGTAGAATGACGGGTGACATAACAGATAGGACGTTTTGTGTCAAGATCATTCAGGTAATACGGTGCTAAGTCATTAAGTATCTTGAAAACAGAAATACAATACCGATAGTTGATTCTACTGTCGACACTTTGCCACCCAAGTCTATTCAAAAGAGTTTCTTTGGTAGTTGAGTAACCAGTCTTGCATATCTGTTCTGAGTTCGTTGTAATTTGACAAGGTATGTTTTGTTACACTTTCCCCAAACCACCGAGCAATAATCCATGTGAGGTAGGTTAAATGAGTAATACAGTTGTGCCAGAATTGTTTCTGTTAGAAAAGACTTTATCCTCCTGATACATGCCATCGCTCGATTAACTTTTCTAATTATATTAGATACATGTAATGGCCAGTTTAAACTCTGATCAGAATTACACCAAGATACTTAATATTTGTAACATTTTCAAGGTAATCTTCTTAGTGAGTAATTCTTAGGATCTGATTTCTAATCTTACGTTTGGTTCCAAAAACCATAACTTTTGGTTTTGTGGCATTGATTTTCCTTTGATTAATTCTGAACCATTCACGCAATGAATTATATTCCTTTTGCAGAGTCATATACTTCGAATATTTTCCCCTTGCAAAACAATGCCGTGTCGACGGCGTAAAATGTGATTTTAGTTTGATTTTCAAAAGATAAATTACAAATATCATTGACATAGACAGAAAAGTAAGGGCCCCAGAATGGAGCCTTGTGGGACACCAGAAGTAACCTTCTCAAAAGCACTCTGGGCACCTTGAAAAGAAACACATTGCTGTCTGTTATAAAGATAAGATGAAAAGCATTGTTGTTCGGTAGTTTTTATGCCATAGTAAGGCATTTTTGATAAAAGGATTTCGTGCGATATGATATCAAAGGCCCTTTTTTAGGTCTAAAAAATTGCTCCTGTTATAACGCCAGAATCAAGGTTATTCAATATTAAAAAAAAATCAGTAATTTCAATAAAATATGTGACCGTTGAATGTTTTGGACGAAAACCTGACTGCCTCTGCGATAGCAATTTGTTTTCTTGCAAGTATTCGAAAAGTTGTATGTGGACCGCCCTTTCATGAATCGTTGACACACGAGATAATAGAGATATCGGACGAAAGTTGTCCAATTCACTTGTATCCCCCACCTTTGGGTACAAGAACAATCTTAGCCTTTTTAAAATCATACGGGAATTACCCAGAGTTTAAAGATTTGTTTAAGATATGTAAGAGGTTCCGCGATGTACGGAGCTGCGGATTTCAATAGCCTTGGATGTAAGTCATCTAAACCGGCAGCTTTTTTTACGTCTATTTTTAGTAATTCTTTTTCGACAAACTCCATTTCATTTTTTTGAATTTGAAAGTTGATTTAACCTTGTGACGATGTATTCAGGGAGTTAAAACACTTTTTGAATCGAGTGAAGCCATTTCCGACATTAACGAACATCTGATTAAACGCTTCAGCGATTTTACACTTTTCTGAAATAATGCCATTGCCTATTTTGATATTCGAATTGATTAGCTTTTTTTCCTTGGCAATAAATCTTTCAGCACTTTCCACGAGTTCTGCATATTGCTGTCGCATTGTCGTAACCTGGTATAAAAATATTCCTTCTTAAGTTTCTTATTCAAATTATTTCTAAGATGTTTGTATTTGTCCCAGATTACGTTAAGATGACTTACATCCTCTTGACATGGTGTTTGACCTTTCTCAGACGATTTTCTTTTCAGTTCAGTGAACTTTCTCTTATGGTATTCACGGTCTCTAGCTATTGCTAGATAGTCATTAGTGATTCATGGAGCACCTAGAGACAAAGGGAGCATGTTTGTGTGATATAGCAGAAAAGGTTTCTTTAAATTTTGCAAAGCTCCTTTCTACATCGTCACTCACAGTAACAAGACGATCCTATTGAACATGAGAAAGGTCATTAAGAAAATCTTCTTCGACAAAGTATCTGAACGATCTGAATGAAAAACATTCAGGCTGGGATTTTGATGGTCTTTATACACCTGAGAATTGTACAAGGGAGTGGTCACTAAATCCAACAGAATCTGTCCCAGATTTCTTTGTGATCTCCACCAACATCGATTAATGTGGAGCTATAGGGAGTTGTTCTAGTTGGCTCCTTGATAAGCTGCGTAAGGTTGAACACTGAACACAATTCGTTGACCTTGTTTGACAAAGAACTTTTTGCAAACATGGTGCAATTTAAGTCTCCAAGGATAAGAACGTTAACAGAGAAAGAAAAAACCTGCTCTAGATTCGATTTCAAACGAAATCCAGCAATCCAGCAATGATTGACAAATAATGTCACAAGAGGAATATTGCCTTGGAAGGATTTTTTGCAGGGGTTCCCAAGTAATCTGAAGAAAAAAAGAAGAAAAATCCTTAAATATATATGGAATGTTTCTAGCTGGTCGTTTTACCGCAAAAGTGATGTTGAGGGTAAACACAAATCAACATGCATTTTGATTTAAGGGGCAGCTTAAGGCACGTTCGCATCCGTTGCTCAAGTATAGTTTTACTTTCGTTGTATTCAGTGGCGGATCTACGGGGGGGGGGGTTTAGGGGGTTTAAACCCCCCCCCCCCCCCCTTGGGCTGCCAAGTAAAAAATATAATGTGCATAGGAAAACGCCACCATAATGTCCAGACGCATACAATATGTTCCTGTAGCACTCTGTCTCAGGCTCAGCCTCGGGCAATAGGTTTTAACCCCCCCCCCCCCCACTACCAAGTGAACATGTGTTAATTTTTCTATGCACATCACTGTGATGCGCACAGAAAACAAGCATCACGTATCTAGACCCATTTATTAGCCGGGTTCACACGTACACCAATTAGCGGGATACAAATCTCGAGATTTGCATCGCGATCGTCATCCCGAGTTTTTTGCACGTGTGGACAGAAAAAACCCAAAAATTAGCGGGATTAGCATCGCGATGCTAATCCCAAGAAATCTTGCGCTGGTTCGCCAATTAGCGGGATAATTGGCCCCACGCTGGTACGTGTGAACGGTCGGGATTACAATCTCGAGTTTTTACATCCCATCATGCAATGCGCACATCACAACAGCGAGGCCTCTGCGAAGAGGTCCTTCACCTCTTTGGAGTACAACAACAACAGCGCGCGAACCACACCACTGACGCGTAAAAGACAATGGACAAAGGTAAGTGCGCGCAGGCAGTGATAGAGAAGGGCGCTGTGTGACCCAGTTTGCAGGCTTTGCTGTTATCTCTATCGGCAATTAGCGGGATAATTCGGTACGTGTGGACGCTCGCCAAATTAGCGGGATACCGATCGCGATCGCTATCTCGCTAATTTGGTACGTGTGGACGCTCGCAAAAAAACTCGGGATGAGCATCGCGATCGTCATCCCGCTAATTTGTACGTGTGAACCCGGCTATTTATGATGCAGTGCGCGGCGCAAGCATGTAGCACTGATGACGGTGCGCGGTATTGCATCGGATGCATGCAGTGCGCGCGCGTATTGTATTGATGCAGTGTACGTATTTGCACATTACATACACGCCGGCCTAGCGCTATCGACAAGCGTATGTTCCCGGGACCCTTGCTCATCAACCGGCTCATCAACTTTGTGATTAATCATGGAAATTCACGTCCCCCAAAAAAACTATTAAATAACATTGTGTCCAAATATCATCTTTAATGCTCTGAAAGTATTCAAATTACAATGATTTAAGTGGAAGGATTGAAACTAACAAAAATATTCCACCTTCATGACCAACAGTGTACCAACAACATTGAGTAAGTGTCATTCAATGACACAAAGAGATCCCATAAAAACGTACACAACTGTCGCAAGTATACTGATGATAATTCTTACCTAATGAGTTCACATCTGACCACAATTTTTTCACAGTAGAATCCTTGCATATAGTTTACTTGATTTTATGTGAAGATCGAAGATCGAAATAAATTGTATGATTGTAGCATAACACCTGTGAAAAGTTTGTTTATTTGAGTCTCAAATTTTATGCACAACCTTCAATTGGCTGAATAAGCAACATTTAGTTCTACTTAATTTTCATTTCTACTTCATTGGCCTGAACTGCAGTATAATCAATATCGCAGAGTTTACTTTAATTTAAGAGTTGTGGTACTATACAATTCAACATATGTTACACTGTCTTAAATCTACCTTTTTGTCACGTATCTTTCCCAGTTACTTTTCATTTGTATCTCATGTTGTTAGAGTTAGACCAAAAAGAAAGAACGCACACTAGAGAGAAAACAATTCAAGTGCAAATACTGTGTGAAGATATAATAATATTCAACTCATCTGGTAATTGACAACCAAACACATGATAACTCTGGATATAACTGTGTTTTAAACCATAGGCGCCGGAAGTGGGGGGGGGGGGGGGCGGCCGCCCCCCCCCCCCATCCAAAAAGTGGGGGGGGGCAAAACGCATTTTTGCCCCCCAAAAAAGCCCCCCCCCCAAAAAAAAAAAAAAAAAATAATAATAATAATAATAATAAAAATAAATGAATAAACAAATAAAATAAAATAAATAATATGTATATATATGAATAAAAGGGAAAAAATATGGCTACAAACGGCAGCTTTTGGACTGTAAAATGTCAAAATTTTCAAGCTCGCTCGCTTCGCTCGCTCGCATCCAGCCGTTGAGCCCGGTGCGCCTCCCCCTTAATTTCTAAAGCGAAAAACACAGCTACGACGGCAGTTGTTGGACTCTAGAATGTCAAAATTTTCAAGCTCGCTCGCATTGAATCGTTATGCCATTCTCCTAATGTTGCTGACAGTAATTGCCAGTAGTTGCGCACGATGCCCCCACCCCTTAATTTCCAAAGCGAAAGATAAGATATAGCTACAAACGGGAGTTTTGGGACTGTAAAATGTCAAAATTTTCAAGCTCGCTCGCTTCGCTCGCTCGCATTGAATCGTTATGCCACTCTCCTAATGTTGCTGCCAGTAATTGCCAGCAGTTGCGCCCGATGCCCCCCTTAATTTCCAAAGCGAAAGGTATAGTTACAAACGGGAGTTTTGGGACTGTAACATGTCAAAATTTTCAAGCTCGCTCGCTTGCATTGAATCGTTATGCCACTCTCCTAACGTTGCTGCCAGTAATTGCCAGCAGTTGCGCCCGATGCCCCCCCCCCCTTTATTTCCAAAGCGAAAGATATAGCTACAAACGGGAGTTTTTGGACTGTAACATGTCAAAATTTTTAAGCTCGCTCGCTTCGCTCGCTCGCATTGAATCGTTATGCCACTCTCCTAACGTTACTGCCAGTAATTGCCAGCAGTTGCGCCCGATGCCCCCCCCCCTTAATTTCGCTCGCATTTTATTGTTATGCCATTCACCTTATGTTGCTGACAGTATATAATTTGTCGATCGTTTCACACCGTCATTCCATAATCCATGTAAGGAAAACTTACAATGTTCCTCAATGACCGCGTTGTTGAATGTATCACATTCCGTAATGTATTGTAGTCCCATTATTGCTCACGCACACACGCACAAGCATACAGACCGTCAAAATTACTTTATGGTTCCCCCCATGTTTCGACCACGCCACTTTACATATATATATATATATATATATATATATATATATATAGAAACGTAATAAGAAAATTGGTCTGCTCGGCATCTTGATGATAATAAGTTAACGAATCAGTAGAAGAAGAACGCCGTAAAAAAATAATAGATCCTAGATCTTGAAGATCTTAAAAACGGAGCAATATAGCTCTCAAATACTGAAAGGCAAGGTCACACTCTTCATCAGTGCCCATGGTGTGACAAAAGATCTTAATCAAACCCGTTTCTGAAACAGACATGAAAACACGTCTGATCATGGGCAGACGGATTTTGAAACTCACCTTTCAAAGAAGTCACCGTGCTAAACAGATGGAGGTAGCGCACAGTGTCCATAGTGACGCATCCAATGACGCGTAGTCATGACTGCAAGATGACATGGCAAATCTCCGGCTCCAAAACAGTGAATCTGAAAAGGGCCTCATCGCCAACGGTGACTTCTTTGAAAGGTGAGTTTCAAAATCCGTCTGCCCATGATCAGACGTGTTTTCATGTCTGTTTCAGAAACGGGTTTGATTAAGATCTTTTGTCACACCATGGGCACTGATGAAGAGTGTGACCTTGACTTACAGTATTTGAGAGCTATGCTCCGTTTTTAAGATCTTCAAGATCTAGGATTTATTATTTTTTTACGGCGTTCTTCTTCTACTGATTCGTTAACTATATATATATATATATATATATATATATATATATAATAGATGTGTGTGCGTGTGCGTGTGTGTGTGTGTGTGTGTGTATGTGTATATTGTGTAACATATGCATGGTCTAATCTTGAGCCCCCTCCAATGTTTGCCCCCCCCCCCCCCCAATCCAAAACTGCTTCCGGCGCGCCTGTTTTAAACTGTTATTTGATCTTATTCTAATAAGACGTAATATCATGGACTGCTTTTTATGTTCTCCATTACGTTAGTAGATGCCAGGAAAACATCACTTACGGGGTTCAAATAGCTAAAAAAAAAAAAAAAAAAAAAATTGGCGCGACGCCAAGTGGCTCCACGCGGCTCACAGACATCGCCTTGTGGACGATGCTCTGCATCGCCATTGGGACATCACAAACCCAGGGACCGCGGAGCCAGGGTCGGCAAAAAAGATAAAAAATAGAGCATGCAAGTATGCTTAAAATCGCAAGCTGGCAACCCTAAAAATGAAAAATCTCCCTATATACTGTGGGAGGGGGATACCCCCCTCCCACACCCTCCCCCCCCCCCCCCTCGCTCGCTTCGCTCGCTCGGGCTTGGTCGCTACGCTCCCTCGCACTACCCAGCTCAGCCCCTCAAACCCCCCCCCCCCCCTTGGAAAAAAGCTAGATCCGCCCCTGGTATTCATTCGCTATTTGTACGAATCTGCAGAGATACGCTGTTTGATATTTCGAATCTGTTAAAAAAAACACTCAAAAAACAAAAGACAAACCGGCTCCAGCGTATCTCTGCGAACCCCAACGAATACATAGTGGATGCAAAGAACATCAAACAAGTATTCTAGTATAAAGGCTACACTATAGCGCATAAGCTAGCGAATGCCTATGTGAACATTACGTATTATCTTCAAATTTTCGAATTCGTTGCGCATTCGCTCGCTCGATACGCTCTGTGTCACGCGGTCTATACAAAGAATCTAAAAAAAAAAAAGACAAAAAAAAAGGGGGGGGGGGAGGTACGTGTGCCAGAGAAAGGAGACAGAACCGGTAACGTATTATGCAAGGCTCAGTAGCAAGATAAGCATTCGTTTACAAAGTATGCACAAAATAGATATCACAATGGAGTGGGCGATAACCCGGCATAAATCAGTTCGGAGTTAACTCATAATTATGCGCAGTAATACAATGTCCTTTTTTTTTTCTCTCTCTCTCTCTCATCATTATTGGTTCGGAATTTCACTCGTGTTCAAAGGGACAATGCATATAAGCTTAATTGCCCGACGTAACCTGATTTATACAATTTATCAATAATCTTCAAACAAAGAATGGACGTGCGTAGACCAGGTGATAGGAACGGTCGGTCAATTAACATTGTGAGGAAGCATTCAGTCTATAATTACAGTACTCTCCGCGTAATCGGGTATCGCTTAAACGGGTACTCCGTTTAATTGGGTAGTAATGTCAGAATCAGTTCCAATGCACATTGAAATTACCTGATAATCGGGTTGCCTCTCCGCATAAATGGGTAAATGATTTTATTCTTATCTCATTTCTACCCACATGTCATTGCATATATAACACTTTAAGAAATTATGAATATCAAATTTTCCATGGCTAATCCCATTCTCTGCTTAATTTGCAAAGCAGACCGATCATTAATGGGGAGTGATTTAACATGAAAGCACATGTACACGTACCGACTTGTCACACATAAATGAACATTACACATGTAGCTGGCACTCACAATTGCATAGACAGACAGGTGTTTAGTGCAGTGTACAATGCATGTACATGTACATACACATTGTGTTTGTCCATTGCGAATGAGCCGGTTTCTTCTGTTAATCGGGTACTCCGCTTAATCGGGTAAGAAAGGCTCTGCCCGAGCCTACCCGATTATGCGGAGAGTACTGTATTTCGCTTTGATTGTGTTAATACACTTTGTCAGATGGATGCGCTGATAAGTACCATTAAATGAGCAGTTATTTTTATCACAGATGCATGTCTCAATGAATTAGAACAAAAAGGCATGCCTGTTGGAACTGGCTCCGCCAACAAGAATTGGCATTGTTTCGCGGCACTCTCTTGTATACAGCCACAACGAGAGTCTGAAAGGCAAACACGGTGATATAAATGTATCGGCAATTGAAAGGTGGGATACCTTTGTGATTCATATACAGCTGGTTCTCTTTCTTTACGATGCGTATGTTTCCAGACTTGTGACGGATTCACTGACGTTATTCTTTCCCTTGATGGCGTCTTTGTGGAATCTTGTATGCGCTTCACTTGCTGAAATCAAGCCCTGCAGCAAGGATACGCCATTCTGCAAAATTTATCAGTTGGTAATGTACATGTAATTGTTTAGGCAAAAAGAGATATCTATGGATAGACCTTTTTTTCTGTCCAAATGAATCAATTGGCAATGTGCAGCCAGAAGAGTTTATTGACTAATATTTATTGTTAGGCCTATAATGTATACTACACAGTACCATTAATCATCATGCCCGTCTGCTGGATGGGTGTCTTTCCCGCGCACTGCTTGCATGGATCGCTTGTGCCGCGAGACACAAAGTAGGCCTACTCGATGTTGCCATGGTCGCCAAAAGGTGGCAGTGAATTTTGTTGATTTTGCCCATGACCATGATATTAGTTCATAGCAATACGCAAAATCAAGACTAGTAAATGAATGTTTTGAATGTTGTTATCAGTTTTATTAGTCGTAAAAGTACTTGGAGTTTTGATCCATCAGAATGACCTCAAGTGGAATTGTCATTAAAGATGTCATCGTCAAGCGGGCAAGCATAAGGCTGCGCATGCTTCGAATTCTCAAGGGATTCAACCATCCCCTGCGTGACCTGTTGTCGGTCTATTGCTCGCATACGGCCAGTCATATTGCCTGTGGTAGAGTATTGTGCGCCAGTTAGGCACTCGGGTATCCCTTCGCTCCCTCTTAATATGCTAGTATTCGAACCGCCATAACTTTTCGATCTTTACGTACGTAAAGGTTACTCTTACTCAGAAGTCTGCTGTAAAACGGAGCGATACAGGAAAAGCACTCTTCCATCTGCTCAATACTAACATTGTATGAAGCTATAAACAAGGCAAGATATAGCAAGTTTAATTACCTCTTTTTCAGTTCATTTATTTCTCTTTTTTTATGTTTCTCAGCACACCCATACCTCATGACTTGATCTATTGATTTTCGCTTTTTTTTTCTTTCATATGAATATCAAGATATATCAGAGTGATTATTATTTTTTTTGTGACTATATGTAGGCTATATTTCAAGTTGTATTCATTTTCACTCCATACTAGTTAAGAATCTCTTGATATACTAGTAGGTTGTTCAATGCAGTTTTAATGATAACAAGTGATTTCAAATCATTTGTAAGTTAATCTTATCCTGGCGAAATCGAAAACCTTCACTGATACAATTTTGAAGTATGTAGATGACAATTCTTTATTATAAGTTATCCTTGAATTTGAAAAAAAAAGAATGAAAAAATAAAACAAATGTTAATTAGTAATTTCGCAGAAGGCTTTCTTGGTCAAAATGCAATGGCGGATCCACAAAAGAAATGAAAAGAAAAAAAAATGAAATGAAACCCGAAAGTGGCACCAGAAATATTAGTTGCGCCCCCCCCCCCTTTACAGAATTCCTGGATCCGCCCCTGAAGTGTATAATGAATCAAAAATATTTCTACGAAATAGTTTCATTTAAATATCTAAATTTTCAAAAGCTCCCTTGCATGGGAGGGGCGTCGATCCTGGAGGACAGGATGGGGCAGTTACATGCCATTTTGCCACCAGATAATTCCCAAGATGAGGATTTTTTTGATAGAAATTCGCCTTTATTGTGCACCAGGTCGTTGACTTTGATCGAAACTCCGAAAATGCAATATCTCCCTCGCGTTTGAGGAGATACCCCTCCATGCAACCCCCCCCCCCCCCAACCCGGTCAGGTCCCCTTCCACATACTTAGTACGCATGGGAAATTGACAAATTTCCGATGCATCTCATCAAAAAAATATGCATCAGATCTGTCACCTCAATTCTCATCAATCAAATAGTTTCCACTTCCCCTTTTGATTTACCCTTTCCCAGCTAGGTTCCTATCTATACATCTGGACTCGGCACACTTTAGGGATTGACAAAATTTCCGAATATTCCACCAAAATGCAAAAGCTCCGTCGTGAGAGAGGGGTAGCACCTTCCTACATCTTCTCTCCCCCGTTAACTTCTTACACAATGATGACACGCTTGCGGAACAAGAGCTGATTGAGATACCGCGATTTAGTCAGTCACATTATGATTTTCTGTGAGTATTTTATAAGAAAACGATCAAAAAATTCTCACCAAATCGCTGAATTTAAAAGGTCCCTTTGTTCACTCACACAGATCTTGAAACTCCAAATTTGCCCCTCCCCCCCCCCCCACACACACACACAATCATGAAAATGGATCGACGCCGCTGAGGGGGTTTAGTTTACAAAATAGAATAATTTCGACATATTAACAAATCAATGCACCCTTTAACGCTAATAGGCCTATCACTCCTATTCATTCAATTTTGCTATTCCATTTTCGACAAAAACAAGCACAATCATAAACGCAGCATAATTGTGTGAACACAATGTTGTTGCTTCCTTTTCAATTTCACAAATTGTTATATGATAAGGTAACAAACGTGAAAGAAAGTCATGTAAAAGTTTATTAACAGTGTAGCCAATCATTTGCTGCTGGAAATGAAGGGGATTGCTAAAAGTGTTTATTGCAGTCCCCTCAAAATAAAAAAAACCCAACAACAACAACAACAACTCACAAACGTAAGAAACCCTTCCTGTTACTGCCAGGCCCTCTCGTGCGGGACTCTTATACTAGTCCTGTCATCGCGTATGTTACTTATCTATAACATGCTGGGGCGTCGATCGGGGGGGGGGGGGGGGCAACCTGGCACTCCCATGAACATTTTGGAGTGTCAAGTATATTATTTCCCCCCCCCCCCCTCCCCCACCCCCCCCCCAAAAAAAAATACCAAGATGAGACGATTTTCTTGCTTTTTTTGACAGAAAAAAAGTTGCCCCCATAAAGATATTGGAGGGGCAAGTATTATTGGGGGTCATCCCACGAGACCGACAGCCACGAGTCATACTGTCCACGAGACCGACAGCAAAAATAGGTCCATGAGTCGTATAGCTCATGAGTTATACGGCTCACGAGTCATACAGCCCATGAGATATACGGCTCACGAGTCATACAGCCCATGTCTTAGATACTATACGCACAAAAGGCTCAAGAGACACCGACACTACGCACAAAAGTTTCAAGAGACCGACACTAAGCAAAGAAAGCCCACGAGACCGACAGTACGCAAAATAGGCTCCGGAGACCAACACTAAGCAAAGAAGGCTCACGAGACCGACACTAGATAGGCACAGAAGGCTCACGAGACCGACAGGATGAACAGTGCCATCTACATGTCAATTACAAAGATGTCCCTGTACTATTAAAGGGAAAATTACATACAGTACTGATGGGTGCAATTTCGTCACGCTGTCGAGCGAGAGATTGTAACTAATTGAACAGCACCAACTACATATCAACGGCATTAAGTATGTATTTCTACACGTGTGGCTTTTAGGGGACAGTTTTGTCACGCTGCGGGGAGCGACATTACTACAAATTTTTCTCCTTTTTGGATAAAATTGTCCTTTTCATGGGACCCCCCCCCCCCCCCCCCAAAAAAAAAAAAAGTGTGAAAAAGAGATGAGAAGATTTTCTTGATTTTTTAAATAGAAACCTCTCCAAATATTTCATCCAAAGTGTGCGCCAGGTTGATGAATTTCAATTCTAAAAACGCAAAATCTCTCTAGTTTGGGAGGGGATACCCCTTCTCACACCGCCTTCCCCGTTCGGTTTATTTTCCATGGACCTAACACACCACAAATTTACAAATGTTTCCTCAAAAGTGTGCACCAGATCTGTTACTTCATTTTAAAAAGAAAATGCAAAAGTTCCGTCGGATGGGAGGGGACATTCATCTCCTTTCAGTTAACCCTTTCCCCGCTTGGTTTCCCTTCATATCATTAGTACACTAAAAGGTTTGGGGATTGAGAGCTTCCCAAACTCCAAAATGTCTTTATGAGCTTTTTTTTTTTTATTTTGAGCAAAAGCTTCCCTGTATGTAGGGGCATCAATATCGGAGGACAAGGGAGCAAACATGTCATTTGGCCCACCTATTCTTCTCGAACTGAGGAAAATTTTCTTCCTTTCTTAATAGAAAATTGTCCAAATATTTCACTCATTGTGCAACGGATTGTTGAATTTCAACTCTGAAAATGCAAAATCTACGTCTCATGGGAGGGGGATACCCCCTCCCACACCTTCCCCCGTTAGGTCTCCATCCATACACTTAGAAAACTCGGGGGATTGACAATTTTAAAATATTTCATCAAAAAGCATGATTGATATATGTTACTTCAATGAAAATAGGCCTATATTCAAAAGTTCCCTCATCCTCTTTACCGGGTAATTTAAGTTCCCCCACTCGCTTCTACCCACAGATTAAGACTCGACACATTTGGACTAGCAGAGACTGACGATTCTTCAGAATATTCCACAGAAGTGTGCATTAAATCGTTCTATATCAATTCTAAAAATGCAAAATCTCCACCTTGTGGGAGGGGGTACCCCCTCTCCCTGTCAACTTCCATGCCTACACATTGATGTTGCACACGCGGAGCAAGAAAAAGCTGGTGACCTCCCTGCCATGGAGCTACCCCATGCTCCAACGTAGGCAGAGCATTCTGAGTGAGACTCGAGCATTTAGGGGCCATCTCACGATCTCACGCATGGCACCCATTTTTCTCACGCATAGGGGGAAGTATGCAACTTGGGCCTGTAATAATGAGCATAGCCCAAAGGATTAAATTGATAGTTGCAATTGAAGGTATATTTCCCTTTTGTCTTTCAAAATAAGTATAAATAGTCACTTAAGTATGCACCTGATCGCACCTGATCGCTAAAAAATGAAAAAGCTGCCTACCGTGATACCATGGGAGGGGTAAAAAAAAAAAACCTCCCACCCTCGCCCGCGCGCACATTCGCTCGCCGAGATGCCGAGTCACGAAAATATCACTCATGATTTTTTTTTTTTTAACTTGGCATCCCTACGTAGGCAGTGACTTTGTGATCAGCAGTCAATGATCTCATCAACTCAGCAACAACAGCGCCTGCTCTGAACAGTGCCTGCTCTGAACAGCGCCTGCTCTGCCTCCAGTCGTACTGCAAACACAGAACTCTGTGTGTATAGAGTTCTGTGACTGCAATCAAGCTGCTTTCTGCGAGCGTTGTCACAGTTCGCTGCTTCAGTGATGGGCGCAGCTCTCTGATCTCTTGCTGAGCGTACCCATATCGCTAGGTCGCAGTTAACTCTAGAGTGATGATCGCCTGCACACATTATCCCCTGGACCTGGGATGCACACATTTCACGTAATCTTAGGGAGATAGCAAGGCATCGAAACAGGTAAGGGCATATCACCCATGTGCATGTGATGCTGTCTGCTAAAGATTCATGTCTGTTGTATTGACCATGTTGACTGATGACTGGCCAGTAGACTTTTCAAATTTTCACCCTAAGAACGCTGGTAGCGGGAGCTTAAAGTTAATGTTCGTTTAGTCGATATTTTATTCAATGACTGGTGTATCCTCATATAAAGGGTCAGTGATATGTCGATTGATGAGCTTTGCAGTCCCTATTACGCTTCTCATAAATCGGTTGATGCTGGGTCGAGGAAATTTCAGCATGAAACAAAGTAAGCCTAATCATGTGGTAGGCCTATCGGAAACATGCAGTTGAAATTGATATGCTAATAACAGTTGAATGAAATGTGCTAAAATATCACGGCGCCATGGGGCAAATCAATTAGATATGGCGAGTCTTCTGTCAGCTGTCGGTATGGTTTATGGGCGAAAAGAACGTCCGCTGGTTTAACAGAGCCCTAGATTGTCCTCTGTGCAAATACTGCGTTTTCCATTTAGGGTGCAGGTGCAGCTGTGGAGAAGCCTGTCTCCGTCCTCGTAGTATCCTTCATGTTCTGGGGTTCTCGCAAGAGATGCAATCTATGATACAAGCTATGATAAAGCCAATCGAAATATTTTGCATTATTATCGGTTGTTGCTGTCGGTTTTTCTTTAAATTTCTTTTCTTGTTTAAGTAAGAAATTACAAGCTTTCCATGACCTAGGATTTCAATATTAGCCGAGTCATTTCATATATTTCAGATGTACTTATGTAGGCCTACTTTAATTTCATCAGGGGAATACCAAATTGGAAGAAGAACAGTGTGGAAGATGCAACAAAGATATTAACAAAGCTCTCATAAAACGAATATTATTACATATCAAATAAAATCGGACGGGCTCGTAAATCTATGGAAAAACAAATAAACAAACACTCGTCACATTTTTTTTCTCTGACCTTTATAATCTTAACTTCAAATTCCATGTGCCAAAAGGATGTACTGATCTGGAATTAGATATATATTATAACGACTACAATTATTCAAGTCCATGGCTCAACTCAAAAAAAAAAAAAAGTCACACACAAACACCTTCGATCATGACCATCAATATTGAGTCACAGGCGAGAGAAAAAACAAAGTATAGGAAGAAATTATTTCCAGAAGGAAGAAATGAAGAATTTTATTGCAAAATGAGCTTAGCGCCATGTTAAAACATGCAAAGTAAGACCGTCATCAGATAGAGCAAAACTAGACTTTTCCGGTGATACCTCACTTGTGACACAACAAGGCACATTCTAGAAGTTATGATTTTAAAAAAAAAATCCTCTATTTTCTCATTATTTTCTTTGTTTTTAGCAGCTTTAATCACAAATATCTCATAACAAGAATGCTGGTTTTGCGATAAAACTCTTCAAATGTAACCCATTGTCTTCATTTGGTAGGTATACATACCTCTTTAGATAATGGGTGTGTATCAAGTAAGGGAATGTAACGGTGCATTACCGTAATCTCATATACAGAACTAGAAGAAAACCGGCTGAATCTGGTTAAAGTGTGTGCGTTAGGGATGGATGGAGAAGTAGAATGCCTGTCGTCTACTTGCGTCTATAGAGACTGTATTAACAAACACGACACGCCTGCTGTATAGTCATCGAGGCATGGAGTTAGCTTCCAATAAAAGTCTCCACAGAACCGGAGCTATCCGGCATCTGTTTGTGTGGCTTTGCGTTATATTGTTTCAAGGTGTGCTACAGAATGTTTCATGGACTCCTATGGAGAAGACGTGGCGCAGATAATCAGACTGATTGAAAAAGCGCCAATAAGCACGAACAACAACAACAACAACAATATGTAATCAAATATAGAGGCGCCTGCCCCCGGGAAAGGCCGAGACTACGCTGGCAGGTACATGACATGGATGTGTCCTCAACCCGCCCGCCGACAGGAATGGCGTAACCCAGCATTTCGGTGCAGGAGTAGGCAGGCGACATCTTTTCCTAAAAACCTATCCCCTTTCTGTTTCTGTGATTATCTGATTTGTGAATATTAAATATAATGAGATCTCTGTAAACAATTAGAAGTAGTGTAGGTCTTATGCTTGAATTAAAGTGAATGTTTAAATAAACATATAGTTTGGAGGAAATTGCCAACCCGGCAGAGAGCTCCATAAATCTAAAAGAACAACAACAATCTATAATCGAAATAAATAATTCCTTTGCCAAATCTACTAACCTTGAATGCCATAAAAGGTAGATTGCAATGTCGTAAAATAAGTCGATGTTATCTGATCTGATCTGATCTCTTATCGCAATGACCATGGACCTTGTAGGTCCGTGCAATGACTGAGAAAAAAATAGCTGTAAACCTCTTGATTTTGCGTCACAAGACGACCTCTGGCATTTTGCCTGTTTCCAGACAGGCAGGCAAACAAATCTCGTGAAGGAGATGACATAGTCACAATTCATCATCATAACAGAATAAGAATAGTGAGCCCGTAGCAAACTGTCTCGGAACGATCCGCGATGACACTCGATCGTTTTGCCCGTGACTAACTTGATTTGAAGGTAAGAATGAACTTTTCATTGAATTCTTTTCAACGTCATTCCACTGGAATCTTCGTATTATTTCTTTTCATTTGTCTGTTTTCAGCAAAAATCAACTTTTATGAGGAACACCATATGAGAATCGGCTTAGTCAAGCTACAGGACTGTAATGACTCTACTGTCTGCCAAATGATTCTAAGTGAGGGTTGTTTCGTAATAGCTAAACATATATGATATGAAATAAAACATGTTGATTAATGAATATTTGACTGATATAATAATGTCGGTGGTAGGTTGCAACTGAACACAACGGCGTAGATCCGTTTTCACGATTGGGGGAGGGGGCGGGCAGCAGGGGATGGGGGCAAAACTTGGAGCTGGAATATCTGTGCGACGGAGCGGAGCGACCAAGCGGGGAGAGGGTGTGTATCCCCCCTCCCACACCAGGAATATTTTGCATTATCAGACCTGAAATTAAGCGATCTGGTGCACACTTTTGATGACATTATTGGGTCTTTTTTTTTAATAAAAAAACTATAAGAAAAATAAATATTCACAGATAACTGACTGACTAAATCGCAGTATCTCAGCTCTTGTTCCGTGTGTGCGACATCTGTATTGTAAGCGTATGGTAGTGACACATGGAAGTTGACGGGGTGGGAACCCTCCCACACGACAGAGCTTTATAATTTTTAGAATTGAAATAGAACGCTCTGATGCACACGTGTGTGAAATATTCGGAAAATTGTCAGTCCCCGAAGTGCGTCGAGTCTAAATCTAAGGAAAGGAACCGAGCAGGAGAAAGGTAACTTAAAAAGGATGAGGGAACTTTTAAATATATTTGAAATGAAGTGACAAATATGATGCACACTTTTCGATGAAATATTCTGAATTTTGTGAATCCCCCAAAGTGTACTAAGTGTACGGAATGGGACCTAATGGGGGAAGGTGTGGGAGTGGTATCCCCCTCCCAATCGTGGGAGATTTTGCACTTTCTGATTTGTTGCACAATGTGTGAACTATGTAGAAAGTTTTCTATTAAAAACAATCCTCATTTCGGAAATTACTGGGGGACAAAATAACAAAAAAAGCTTTAGCATTTTTAGAATTCAAATGTAAATACATTTTTGATCGAATTGGGAAGCTCCAGAATTTTAGTGTAATAAATTTATGAGGGGAAACCAATCGGGGAAAGGGTTAATTGGAAGGAGATCACGGCCCCTGCCACGCGACAAAACTTTCGATTTTTTTTTTGTGTGTGTGTGTGTGTGTGAAGTGAAGGGATAGATGTGGTGCACACTTTTGATGAAACATTAGGAAATCTGTCAATCTAAAACTATACAAAGTCTATGGGAAAAGAACCGAACGGGGAGGGTGTGTGTGTGTGGGGGGGGGGGTACCCCCCTCCCACGCTAGAGAGTTTTTGCGTTTTCAGAATCGAAATTCAGTAATCTGGTGCACACTTTGGGTTAAATATTTGGACTGTTTTCCATCAAAAAAGCAAGAAAATCTTCTTATGTCGGAAATTATCCCCCCCCCCCTTCCCAGGATCGGTCGACGCCCCTGTCTGAACAGACAAATCCATCTTAGAACTGCATATTGTACTGCGAGTTTACCAGTGCCACTACATGACTCTGTACGGCAGGAGAAAAGTATACTCTACATAGTTACTTAATATCTTGTACACCAGGCTGCACAGCCCTCTTTTGATATGTGAATGACTCTGAAGCAGTTTCAGTTTCTTTTTTGGGGGGTCAATTTCAAATCAATGAAATATTTCATAGCAAAAAAAAAAAAATACAATCATGCCAAAAACTCCCAAAACATATAGAAGAAACCTTCACCTTAATATTCAGCTGTCTCGATATTAAAAAAAATCAAAAATCAAATACAATTATGCAAAGCAAATCTTCCAAAGCACATAGGTGAAACCTTCACCTAATGTTCAGCTTAAGATAAACATAATACACGTAGTCTGTGTACAGTATAGTGCCAGACTATAATCTTACAAAGCAAGAGAAAATGATAAGGCCCACATAAAAGTAAGCTTGTTCAGCCGTATAAACCTTGGACCGAGAATATACAGGTTAGTGAAAATATGGAGCACGTATACCTATTTAGACTTTTAATTGCGGAAACGAAATGTCAGAAGAAAAAAAAATAACCCACACACAAACAAATATACCATAATGTTACCAGATAAGAATAAGAGAAGTCAAATGATGCAACAGTACTAAAGTAACAAGTTACAGTGAAGGAAACAACGACAAAGATTATCATGATTCAAATGGGCTTCAGATGCATTATGGACTACGAATTCTAACGGTTCTTGATTTTAACACCTCGCTGAGTATAGTATCAAACGGCTTTTATCGATTAAGGTAAATCACATCGATTCGTTTCCAGAGACTCCCACAAAAAGCACCTTCTGATCTGGAGATTCTCCCGCCTGAAACCCCTAGCAAACGGGAGACTCCAAGTTGATGTGTGCGAAGCGCCAAGTTCGTAGGGTTCTAGATGCTCTCTGGTGCTATCTAAGGCTTATTTTGTCAACATACAATAGCAATAAGTAAGAAATCCTTTCCAACGGGAGACACAGAGCCATGGCAGGAGAAATTAAATCTCAAGCGGGAGAACGGGAGATTTTGCAAAAATGGGTTTGCGTCGGGAGATCTCCCGTCGAAAACGGGAGAGTTGGAGTCTCTGCGTTTCTGCTGGACCTCTTGTGGATGGGATGGGGCCTGTTTCACTATAAAGAGTATACGGTTGATCTTACGCTTTACTTGTCAACCGTGAGATAAATCGTAAATGGAGTCTTTATGAAAAAAGGCCCCTTGTCTAATCCCACAGACATCCAGGATACTGAGTATTAGTGGTACTTATCGATGGTTTAAAATATATGATTTGTACAAAATAATACGGATTTAAGAGCATAATTACGATTTAAGCAGCAAAGATGGTCACCGGCTTCCTTAACCCTCTTAGCACCTCCAATGTATTACCTGTTTATAATGTATTTAAAGCATAAGCACGTATACCCACGTGATTGTAGAGTTAAATTTTGCGATGTGTGTGTGTGTGTGTGTGTGTGTCGTGTGTGTTTAAAGGGATGGTATAGTATTGGTTGAGAATTGGGCTTAAGTTAACTTTTTTTTTTGCGAGATACCAAGAAACCACGTGTGAAATAGTACAAACCAAACCATTAAGAGGAATTCAAAGTTTATTTGATGACAATCGGTTTTGGAAATGGGCTGAACCATCCAAAAACAGAGTAAAACAAAGTGATCATAATAATTTTTGATAAGATCACTCTGTTTTGGATATCTCGGCCATTTCGAAGCCAATTTTCATCAAATAAACGTTGAATCCCTCTTGGATTTACATGTACTTTCATATTAAAAAAAAAAAAATCTCACTATCTCAAAAAAACCCCAAAAAATAATGTTACAAACCTGAAGTTAGCTCTCAACCAAAACTACACAATCCTTTTGATGTGTTTGCGCATGAAGGGGACTGGTGGAACTCAAAAAATTCCACTTAAAAGGTGTTGACATTGACACACAAAATTTTCATCAAATAAACGTTGAATCCCTCTTGGATTTACATGTACTTTCATATTTTAAAAAAAAAAATTATCACTATCTCAAAAAAAAACAACCCCAAAATAATGTTACAAACCTGAAGTTAGCTCTCAACCAAAACTACACAATCCTTTTGATGTGTTTGCGCATGAAGGGGACTGGTGGAACTCAAAAAATTCCACTTAAAAGGTGTTGACATTGACACACAAAATTTTCATCAAATAAACGTTGAATCCCTCTTTGATTTACATGTACTTTCATATTTTAAAAAAAAATTATCACTATCTCAAAAAAACCCCAAAATAATGTTACAAACCTGAAGTTAGCTCTCAACCAAAACTGCACAATCCTTTTGATGTGTTTGCGCATGAAGGGGACTGGTGGAACTAAAAAAAAAATCCACTTAAAAGGTGTTGACATTGACACACAAAATGTGAGACCGGGCCTTTTGGTGTATTATGGCGAATACATTCCCTGATGGAAAGAACTGTCACTGCGAGTCTTGGGAATATGAAGGATGAGGAAGGAACAGCTGATATTAGATAGACAAGACCTAATTTGGAAGATTATGTCGATTTGCATGTGTCGATGGATCAACACCACTGTTAACCGAGATAGCGCTTCGAGGTCGATTATCTGTATCTTGCGTAAATCCCACGGAGAACAAAGTTGTGTGAATTTGCTGACCATCGATAAGAGAGTTGAAAAGGTTACAAGTTATTTCGGCAAATGGGAAATCATAGGGCGGATATTGCACCTTCGACCAAGTCGCTGTAACTCTATGACATTCATTGACATTGGGGAAACGTGCCTTCAGGTCATTCATTAACCAGTGCGCATACACTGGACGATATGTGATTATTGCTCCCAGCGTCAAGTTAGATTTGACGTTCCTGTACTTAAACTTTTAGGGCCATTCAAAAAAATAAAAATCTTCACGGCCGTCACATGACCTTTTCAGTTGATTGACCTTACTCAATCATACATTCCATACTTAAAGGAGACCTCCCAATGATTTTCAGACTCTTGCATTTGAACATCTATGAATTGGTTATATGCCTACTGTGTTCAGAGTTTATCATGGAGAATCCATATATAGTGATTGGGATAAGGAATAAGAATGTTTTCAAACTTTATTACAAATCACAGTGAGCAAGGATGCTGACATATAGCAGCTTCACATAATAGGATTTCATGATTGGGTGCTCGTGGAAGCAGAAGAAAAGAATAAAGTATGCATAAATTCTTCACAAGGGAACTTAACTTGTAAGCAAATGACATTGTAATGGAATTACATCGCTACTTTACAGAAATATATGACCCTCCTATTTCTTCATCCTTGTTCAGTTTAATATATTTTGGGGTTTTTTTCAGAGTATTGATTTGTCTATTCAAGGACCGCAATAAATTCCATGTAATGTATACTTTGCGATATCAATTCATGTACTGCATAATGTAACATTATATAACGCCTGGAATGTCACTTTAACATGCTTTTGCTAAAAAATAATGAAGTTACAACGTTCTTAAACAAGGCCTAACATAATCAGACATATCTCAAAGGAACAATGATAAAACCACCTGGAGCTAGTCTGAAATAAGGTAAATATTTGAATAAGGCTAAATCCTAATCTGACAAAAAGGAGCGAGAGACTAAAACGCCATTTCCATCATGTTCATTATAAAGAGAAAATATGTCTGCCCTTTACATCGACGCCCAGTGCAATGATATATCGTCTTAATTCAATTGGATATATCTCTGAGGACGATTCTAGACAACTGAACTTTGAATGAAACAGGTTGTTAGATTCTGACAGCCATTGTAACACAGATTTGAACGATTTGCTACTTGCTTCCTTTTCCGAAAGCAATTAATGATGATGAGAATTAAAGGTGTGTGTGGCTTTTTTATTTATTTTTTTTATTTTTGTTCAGTAAGTGCTCAAAGCATAGAGTAGGGCACAACAGGTCACTGGCCTGGGTTCTGTCTTGGATGACAGATCATCTATGTTTGTGGAACGAGTTATATAGAGTTCAAAGTTTGCCTCGATCCAGCAAGATATCAAGTCCCTCCTCGTAAGAGAGTATGTCTCTTTTTTGTTTTTGTTGTGTGGTGTGTTTTTTTTTTTGCTTCTTTTTTTAACCAAATTGCCTTAGTCTTGTTGGTTCAGTTATTTGTTACTGTTCAATAGAGACTGCAAAACTACAAGCCCTCCTTTTCAGCAGCTCCGTTCACTACCAACATCTTTGCTCTGTTAAAGTCAGATAGAAGTCACAGCATATCGGAAGATGTACTTCCGGTTATAATATTTTCCTTCTATTACAATGTTATACTGATTTTGTATAACTATGTTCATATAAATGTTGAATGACGTTCGTTATGAAAAAGGTTCGTTAATCCGAAAATGAAATAAGGTTTGTTATTCCGAAGGTTTGTTATTTCGAAAGACACAAATTCCCTATACTTAGAGGTCTGTTAATTCGAAAATGAAAAGTGGATCGTTAATCCCAACATTTGTCGCCGTATTCCCAAGGTTCGTTATTCCGAGGGTTCGTTAATCAGAAAATGAAATAAGGTTCGTTATTCTGAAGGTTTGCTGTTCCGAAATATACAAATTTCCTGTACTTAGAGGTCTGTTAATTCGAACATGAAAAAAAAAAATGGTTCGTTAATTCCAACATTGTCTTGTGGCCGTATTCCGAAGGTTCGTTATCCGAAAATGAAATAAAGTTCGTGATTCCGGAGATTTTGAATCCGAAACTGAAATAAGGTTCGTTAAACCTGAAATGAATAAAACTTCATTATTTCGAAAATTGAAGGACCTTGGTGTGGCTCATCTTGATGCGGACGTAGAAGAGGGGGAAGGGTACAGTAAGGAGGAATATGAAAAAGACTTTTTTTATCATTAACACAATTACATATTACGATTATTCCAGTTCGTGAATGAGTATGACCTTTGTGTATTGTGTCTGTTTTTGTGTGTTTATACACAAGTTGTTTGTGTTGGTGTGTGTGATGTGTAATTTTTTTCATTTTCAATCAATCAATCAATCAATCAATCAATCATAGTTTATTTCCAATCAACGAAAATCAAAAACATAGTACAATGTATACATGTCATTAAATGATATTGTTCAAACGCTTGCAAAAGATTCATGTAATATACGAGACAAATTATAGAACAACATATATGTACAATAATAAAGAGGAAAACTGTACAAATACTACGTGGGCGAGCGGAAAATAAATTCGATCATGGAACATAGTGATCCACTAAAAAGCAAAGCTTGTCGGACGTGGATCGCTAGATAAATAATGAGTGAATGATATACTATTCTATAACAATATACATGTAGTTATTTTGAGATACACAGGTCGGGAAAAAAATATAGAATACCAATGCTATAGTGCCCGGACACTGTTCATTGAACCACGTGTACCGGGAAAATATGACAAGGACAATACATTCGTACACACATTCAATTACCCACACGCATATACACTGTTGGACGCGAGACAGTACCGAGAGGAGAGAAGACGGTAACAATACAAGTCTACGAAGAACAATAGACAGGAAAGGAAAAGGAGAGAAGAAAGAAGAGAGGTCTGCACACAGAACACGCCAATTGTGATTGCATAATATACATACATGAACACATTCAATTGTGATTGCATAATATACCCTGTATTTTGTCACTATATAAAGTTTATTTCATTCTCGGGATTACGATCCTTATTGCACTTTCGGATTGACGCACCTTCAGAAAAACAAACCTTATTTTATTTTCGGATTAACGAGCCTGATTTCATTTTCGGATCAACGAACCTTCGTAATTACAATCTTAATTTCATTTTAGAAATACGAACCCTCGGAACAACGAATCTTCGGAATAACGAACCTCGTGACTGTACGAACCTTCGGAATAACGAACTGTAACCGTAAATGTGTTATTGTCATTTTATTTTGTAGGAAATTGAATAAAAATGAAATAAGATATTCTTGCATTAATGAAATGGCCAGAGTTACTGACATGATTGTGCCATGTGTATCTACGACTCTCCATTGACGGTAGGAATTGCACTATATAGCTTCTTTGTATATTCAATTAATTGCCTATGTATGCGCAGTCGGCAGCACAAGGGAGATGTAAACAGACGGAGAAAGAACGAATGCTCTCCCTAGAAGTCATGCTGACAAGTTACGCACTTAACTACACGTGGTATATCCCCAGGTACTTTGAAGAAAGAGCGCATCAGTATCAGGACTAGCACTTTATAGCAGCATAAAAAACTTCACCTGTCATGTCTGTTGCAGCTTGCTCTCTCTCCCCCCCCCCCTCTCTCGCTTTCTCCCTCTCTCTCTCTCTCTCTCTCTCTCTATATATATATATATATATATATATATATATATCTTTGAATATGCTGGCAGCAATAAATGTGTGTACTTTGAATAAGAGCAGCGAATTCATGTGCACAGAAAAAAAAATACACATTAGGAGTAAAAATTAAAACAAAAGAAAAACACCCTTGACCACTCTTCAATTGAGTACTCTATGAAAAGATCAAATCTGCCAAATTACAGGATAGCAAATACATACGCAAATGTGAGTGTCATGGAGAAATACTCATTTCTTTGGAAAGGGAACTAATTTTCATGTCATTTTGATTTGCGCGTTACTAGGCTGCTAGGAGCACAAAAATACAGAACAACATAATTAACATGATACTGAATTCTTTATTAAACTGTCCTAAATGCTGGTATTTACTTCCATTTTGAAATACAGCATGTAATCCCATGTGAAATGTGAAAACTTTCCTTGTCTCCGAATTTCGTCTTGTAGTTAAAGCGACACTGAACAAGACTTCAAAGCAAAGGCGAATGTTAGTCATCAATCGTAATGCTTTAGAATCCAAACATGTGTTTGCATGGATTACGAAGAGTTGTCGCTCCATCTGGGGGCATTTCATGAATCGTTTTGGTCGGATATTTTTCTGAAAAACTGTTATAGGCTACTGAAATTCTTGCATCTGATTGGCTGAGAGCAAATTTGTCCGACCAAATTGTCACGACAAAACCCTTCATGAACCCCCCCCCCCCCCCCCCCGAACACCTCCCTGGTATAGTGGGGTGGCTTAGTGACAAATATACTGATAATCGTGACACGCCGGACAAAAGTGTCATCTTTTCCTCAGACATTTGTATATATATGAGGATCAAAATTAGGGGGTGCTCCAAGAAATCCGCCAACAGAAAAAATGAGAAAATACCCTTAATTTGTCTATAACAATAATGTCTGAATTCAAAGACTATACACAGGGCATTCGCCAGGTTTCTGTACAATGCAATGCAATGTACATGGTTGCTAGTCTTGAAATTCAGACCCTTAATACGACATATTATGTGCATGTTTACAATAATACACCGTTTTTACTAGTTTTCCTATAGTAACAGGTGGTTTAGTCTGTGTTGGAGACCTGAGGGAGGTGTGTTGGAACAGTCCAGTTTTCTTAAGCACCTTTTCATTAAATGATTTGATATTATTTCTGGTAAAGGATTTTTTTTAGTACTGTCTACCTCCTGTAGAGAAATGGCGAAGAGTGAAGTATGACTCTGGCTCAGATACTTCAAATCTTGGGCAATGACTGAACCAGGTGTAGGACATATGTCACAGCTCATTTTTTCTCCCAGTACCACTAGTTTACCAGTAGAAGAGCTGCATATTCCATTGAGAACTGAAGGTTTTGGGTATTGCCCTACATATTTCCAAACAAATTTAACCCGTTTCCTCCAAGATTGTGTGAATTCCATATTAGCGCAGGGATTACCCGGTTCCCGCAAGCAATTTTTATAGTCCGCACTTCCCCTCTCTATATATTTCTTATTTCTTATGGGGGTTATTCAAATGTTCAAAAAGGGTAAAAGTTTGTTTTCACAGATGAAGTTGAATTTAGACAATTTGAATATTTTTAAATATATATTTTATTTGTAATTTCACTCATAAAGACTGAAAGCGGTTTGAATATTTTTGGTCTGATAGCTATGTATAGACATGTTATTCAAAAGTAAAAGCAATGTTTAATTGGTTCACATTATCCAAAGGGGGTGGGATGTAGTTGGCTTGTGAACAAAGTCTATGGGGAAGTTTACAAAGTTGATAAAAATAAAACAGAATCGGCATAGAGCAGAATCTAAATCACAATAAGCATTATAATATGACAAAATTCCCGACCCCAAAGGTGGTTGATTCTATGACGCTTTATGTCAAAGTACAATGTACATTCCACCCAAAATACATGTGATTGATAGGAGGAAAAAGTATGGTACATTAAAAACAACAATAGTTCAACTAACCCCTAATGGTCCAGCAGCATATGATTGTTAAGTTTTATGGCCTTGTCAATTGAAGATGATGTTACATAATGACAATTATCAAAGTCAGCTAGATCTACTTGTATATCAAGAAACCAAAAAGAAGGGGTGGGATGGGGTGGGGAGAGGAGAATGAAGTAAGTTATCGGTATCCGTAGTTTTGGTTTTCAGTATATTCACTTTAATTTCCTTAATTCCCGTTAGGTCACCATGGATTGGAGAGTTTGTGTACTAGTACTCTGCCAGGAACAAACACAAGAAAAACTTAAAGGTCCTATATGTATACTTTTGGGAGAGTGACTTGAAAGAAATTTTCAGGATATCACATTTCATGCATAATATGTGTAGGTCTGGGGGCATTTCATGAAGCATTTTGTCCGACGAGTTGTCAGACAAATTTGCTCTCTGCCAATCAGATGCAAGGATTTCTGTAGCTTGTAACAGTTTGTCTGAAAAATATCCGACCAAACTGCTTCATGAAATTCCCCCCTGTTGTATCACAAGACATCCTACCATACAGTTTTTGCAATCAAAGCAAACATATAAGGAGATATCAGTATTTTTCTCATTAAAATGTAAATTTCGGACGGTTTTGTCTGGAAACATTTTATTATAAAAATATTGTTCACATTTTGTGTTATTAACAATACTTAACATTGATGTTTATACAGATTCATTTTTTTTTAACAGAGGTTCTTTCTATCCGTAACTCACACTTAAGAATAATACTATTTTCAAGCACTAATTCTGGGTTTTTGCCTTTAATTGTCCACAAAAAGGAGGACTCAATGCATAAAAGGTGTGTGCTTTATTTTTGGAAAAATGTTGAGGAGATCAGGAAAATTATATATATTGATGTAGATTTTGGACCTGAAGGAGCAGTTGAAGCATTTTTACGAAACAATGCCTTGTGGCATCGTTCTTATCATCAAAAATTTATAATGACAAACTCAAATGAAAATTTGAGGGGGGAAGAAAAGACAAACATTGTGACATGAGACAGCTTGGTAAAGATTAAACGCTAAAATAGACAATGCAGCCTCTTTTCTCAGTTCATACTTATCCAGAGTGTGTGCTTTCTTTCCAGTACCGGTATTATTATTCAGATAGGTTAGGGTAATCCATTTGAATTGAGTGATACATCATTTTAAAACTTAGAGTCTGCTCTTTCAGAAGCTGTCCTTCAAGGACAAGTCCACCTTCATGCGCACGTGGATTGAGTGAATACAACAATATTAGTAGAACACATCACAGAAACTTGGAAAAATCGTACAATCCGTTCAAAAGTTATGATTTTTAAAAATGTCTGCACAGTCGCGGCTGGATGAAAAGACTACCACAGTGTATGATGTCACATGCGCACATTGTAAAGAAAATAAAAAGAGAATTTCACAAAACCATACTTTTTGAGTAAAGTTCACATTTCTTTGACTTGCTACTGACGTATGTTAAGGGTAATATTATTCCCCCTGCCTTCTGAAAGAGAAGTCGAGTCTCCTTTTGTAAGTGAAAACATGTTGAATTTTCTTTATTCATTCTTTATATCGTTGCACACATGTGATGTTACAAAGTACAGTAGTCTTCTCATCCAGCCTCGACTGAGCAGAAACTTCAAAAATTCATAACTTTAGAACGGATTGTCCAATTTTCCTTAAAACTCTCACTGATGTGTTCTACTATTGTTGCTGCATTCACTCAACCCACATGCTATGAAGGTGAAAAATCTTTGTCTGGCGACTTTTTGTTGATCAATCATACCAACCCTGATGGAAATCTCTTCAAATTCATGGACGTTCTAAAGTCTCCTTTAAGTTTAACCAAAATCTATATATGTAGTTGGCATGGCAACGTACCACTTAACACTAATCAAAAGTATTTCAAACCTCTATACATCCCGTCGATCAGTTGTACCTATTCAAATGGAATCTCTTCCAAACTGAAAAATAGCCTCCTATAACTAACTTCAACTAAAAACCCTAGTTTTGGGTTACCATGGCAACGTACAAATCAACAATTATATTTGACCCCTGCTTTATACTCTTGGTACCTTCTATATAACGTTCATATCAAATTTTGTGAAAATTGAATCTTCCTACCTGGAGAAATAAACAAAAACATGATTTTTAGAAAAAAAGGTCATTGACCTTTGACCTTTGACCTTTGGAAAATTCACTCCAAATTCAATCAAAATATTTTACTTGTTCTCAATATTCTTCCTGCCTAGTTTTATCCAGATTGGATATTCCTGACCTGAGAAATAGCCAAAAAACCCATTTCACAAATAAAGGTCATTGACCTTTGACCTCTGACCTCCTTCCCAGCATCAATTTTTTTGGAGCACCCTATTTTTTGAGAAGGTACATCATGAAGTACCTTTGGTGAAAAAATCATGCTTTTGTCCGCCGTGTCACGATAATTTCACTAAGCTACCCCACTAGTAGGAACAGCTCTCGTGAAGACATTAGTGAACGAAAAATGTAGTCAAGTCCATGTTCACTGCAGTTATACATCAGCGAAGTCATCTTAACGGCCTAAGAAAAAAGAAAGGAAGAAAAGAAAATGACGAATAGCGCCATACGCTTTGAAATCTGCTTAATCCGTTAAACCTGCATGGCATTCACTAGTAGTTAGGGCGCTGACAAGACGCGGAAGAATGCAATTTTAGCCATTCCCCATTCATTCAGAAATCTCCCTGCATATGTTTCAAATATTCCATTCACTGTCTTTTTTTATTTCATTTCAGAAACACTGCCCGGCGCTTCTGCACTTTCGAGGAAGGGCAAATTTCCGCGTCCAAATTTTGATCGCGACCAAAAGTTCGACTCAAAAATTAGCCTGTTGACACATGCTATATATTTTGCCTATAAATTCAGATACGACGCCAGTCCTTACCCCGAAGCCGAAAATAATCTTCATCCAATGACGAACCGGTGAATGTCAATATCAAAATCATTCAGGGTCCAAGGAAGAATTATTCATCCTTAGTTTCCATAAAGAAGAGGAAGCAGAGCCCTTCAGCTCCTGCTAAGTTGTTGTCTTTTTTTTATCAAGTTACATTCTCTCAATGACATATTTTTGTTTTAGTTTGTTTGTTTGTTTGTTTATTTTTTGTTTGTTTGTTTGTTTGTTTGTTTGGTTTTTTTTTTTTGAGGGGGGTAAACAGGCGCTCTTTACTTATATTTTCATTTAATGCATTTGCAAAGTTGATCACTGTAATGGATTATATCTGCCATGTCTGCTCTCAATACGGAGACATAATCAATGCACGGCAACCAACTCCGGATGGGCGGTTCCGTGTTGTACCCACGGGAGGAGGAGGAAAAGAGGGAACTAGACATCACATTTAGCAGCATACAATATATATATATATATATATATATATATATATATATATATATATATATATATATGTGTGTGTGTGTGTGTGTGTGTGTGTGTGTGTGTGTGTGTGTGTACAGTATACAGTATATACATATTGTATGCTGCTAAATGTGATGTCAAGTTCCCTCTTCTGACTCATCTGTAGAGTCAACAAGAAGGTTTTTACAAACCATCTTGTTGGATCTACAGATGGCGTATTTGAGACCCATTCTTCTTATAATTATAACATTCGAAGTCCATGCACGTGGTAGAATCCAAGATATCTATCTATATATATAGTTAAGCTGCTCTCAAATTTATACCCTTTATCATTTCCACGCATTGTCCGACCGAATAGCGAAATGGTTGTCGAAAAGTCATCCTGATTGTCCTATAAATTATTGTCCATGTTTCTAATACTCCTGACGTGATCCTGTC
Source organism: Diadema antillarum (assembly GCF_040938485.1). Taxonomy (NCBI): domain Eukaryota; kingdom Metazoa; phylum Echinodermata; class Echinoidea; order Diadematoida; family Diadematidae; genus Diadema; species Diadema antillarum. The sequence continues at coordinate 209,339 of NW_027271288.1, read as the reverse complement.
CTGCCAGCTTTTTCCGATTTTCCTTTATTTTTCAAATTACGATTTGTAGATATGTTCACATCAGAAGAAGCTAACATGAAATGGACGTGTATTGACCTTCACTATCGGCGGTCGAATGAAGGTCGGATTTGTCGTTGAATTCATGAAGCGTTGCAGTGATGTATGATGTACCTGGGAGTACAAACAAGTACTGAATTATGACGTATGTGCCCCCTGCAAATACTAGTATCTACAATCCTTATATACGTATTGCACAACATGTCTTTTTTTTTACGTAACAAGCTGCCTTAAGCTAAACATATCAAATAAAGAGAACTGATAAGAGGAATTCAACCACGACCAATACAATTGCTTTATCTTTGTCTTAGCATGAAATGTCACTGCGGTAGTTGACGTAACCATTAAAATCAGTAAATACCAGCCGTTTTTTGAATTCTACCCCGCCGATAGAAAATCAAGTGTTAGAAGCCGGGCCTTCATTCACAATCAATTTTCCCCCCACGAATAGAGGATGAAAACAAAATTGACATTGGCTGATTAACCCCCACACGTCATACGCCAAATAATGGTGGGGAAAGGTAGCTCGCATAGAAATGAATATATCACAGTGTTCGATTCAGCTGTAGGGTTTTCCTCATCGCAAAAATTCTTCTGGCGGAAAATGAAGCAAGTTATTATGCCTACTGGATGTGCCAAACATCAAGAACAAAACAAGGACCTTTGAATAAATAGAGTCGTTTCAATTCACTTACACAGTATTTCCATATAGAAGCCTAAGAGCCCAACAAAATTCACAAACCCAAAGGGTATGTATCGTATTCTACAAGATCAAGATTGTATTACATTAGCAGTGGAATCGAAATAAGCAATTCTGTATTTGTTTGTGTGTGCGGATGTGTACATGGAGTACCTTCCCAAACAGAATCAGCTGCCAAACGCAAGGCTATTGTGATATCGATAAAGAAGAAAGAACAAAGAGCGGAGGTGGAAACACTACGTATTCTGATAATAAATCCAGTGATACAGTTCATCGAAAGATATTGTATTAACTTACGGGATTTACTTGCCTCGATGTCTTATTAATCTTGCTTGATTAGATAGCAGAGACTACTTCAAAGAATCACGGGCAATCCAGCGTAAAAAAGAAATGTCAAATTGAGTTAAAGGAAAGAGCATGGATTTCTGGTTTACAAAATAAAGCACTGAGTGGACCATAGTCGATCCTCCGTTTTCACGCTTTTCGTTTACAATATGACTGTCAGTCGCACGACTGTCAGACTTCGGATGTTCGGATCTGAAATAAACAAGCGTGTTTATTCGTAGGCTATTCTGATTAATTTCAAATCAAAGTCTGTCAGTTGTGCTACCGAAAGTCATATAGTGTATGTTAGTCGTGCAACTGAAAGTCATAGTGTGCGGTGGCCTTTCGTTACACCCTGTCCAATGTCCATGCACCAGTTTCATAGGCAGGGGCGGATCCAGGGAGGACCGCAACTGGCGCACGCCCCCCCCCCCTTTATTTTTTTGTTGAAACAAAAGAAATAAAAAGAAAAAAAATAAGGGAGGGGTGCGTGCGCCCCCCCCCCCATTAATTTTGTAAACGCGCCCCCTCTTTATGGAATTCCTGGATCCGCCCCTGATAGGTTTGTCGTGTTTCATCTGCATGCCTCTCTGTCAATATGCAAGTTAACAAGTAGGCCTGTAAAGTGAACCCAAAATGACGTATATATAGATTGGGCATGGAGGTGTTTGTTGTATACCTCCACGGTTTGGGAAAGACAATTATCATAGTCCTTAGAGCTCCGCGCCATCGAACTCAATCTATGCAACCCCTGGATGACCTTGTAATACACCTTTGTATAGTAATGTCACGATTTTGAAATATGTATATCTTGATTCATTGAGCGTGGTACCAGCGATCTGGTTCATTGATTCCCTCAAGAGATGTAGGCCCTATTGTCCTTGTTGGACCAATAGGAAATTGGCAATACGACTGTCACTATGGCCGTTAGTAAACCTCTTTCAGACCATGCCATCGAGTGGTTGTTGTTGTTTGGTTTTTTTTTTTTTTTTTTTTTTTTTTTTTTTGCTGTTTGACTCGCTTACTCATATAATCTACTGGTATACCAGGGAGATGAGTGAGTCTCACTTCCCTGCTGATACACACATATACACATATACACAGAACTACATAAACGCGCTATATCCATGCATGTCAAATACCGCAATAATAAGTATAGGTATACAGTAAGCTCAGGATGGATGTGTTTGGTACGCTCTGCAGTATAATTGTTCTGTATAATACAGACTTGTCGACTCTGGGAGGAATGGATGACCAGCGACAAAATCCAATTTAGTATAAGCATTTCGACTTCCCGTCAGATTTCAAAACGGGATGGAATGTAGTCAAAGGAAATCATTCAACCGTTCCATCAAAGGAAATCATTCAACCGTTCCATCATAACCATTGTTAACCCTCTCTTCAGTGAACGTTTTGTCAGGGAGGTGATCACTGGTTTTACCCAACTGTACCCCTGGATACAGTTCTGTTTGGGCCGATCCCGGGTACCACGGTAGTACATGTCTTTTAATAAAGTGAAACCTATATAACTCTTTATAGACCTACATACGTATATTGTTGTAATATGAGCGCACTACATTTATCACAAGTGTATGCTTATTCCATGTATTCTATTATGAAGCTATACGGTCAGAGCAGCAGTCGTCACCATGACGCTAGTTTGTAATGGTGGATTAACGTTGTTACAAATCTATCGTTAAACAACGTTTACTGTGTCCTCTGTTCGTCATTGAATCCAGTCCATACTATTGCAACACATATAAGTTTGAAGAGTGATTTCGAGAAAATTCTCTCTTCATGTGATGACTTCCTCGACCTTGGCACACGACAACCCTGTAAAGCAATACGTCTTTTCTCAATATTTCATATTGGCCAATTTCTTTTTTTTTTCAAAATTTCCTAGATATTTATATCTATGTTTGTCCCTCTTTCTGTTTCATTGTACAGATCTCTTGCACAGGACGAGTGGCTTCGGTAAGTCTTTGGACGCTCATTTACTTTTTCCCCCACATTCAAATTCCAGTACTAATATGCATGTGTGTATATATATATATATATATATATATATATATATATATATATATACATATATATACAATTATATATATATATATGTATAGTTATATACATGAATATGATATAATATATATATATCTATATACATAGATTATATATATATATATATATATATATATATATATATATATGTGTTTTGTGTGTGTGTGTGTGTGTGTGTGTGTGTGTGAGTGAGTGTGCGCGTGTGTGCGTAACTCTGGGTCCAGCTATAGGGAGACATTGTGTAGATAAGCAATGTCAGGCGTATATGAACCAATGAATAGGATATACTTGAAAACTTTGTCTCCCTGATAATTACAGAATTAATATACAATATCTTCCCACGGTAATAAAGCTTGTCCTATAGTTATATAATCTTTCTCTCTCTCTCTCTCTCTCTCTCTATATATATATATATATATATATATATATATGTATATATATATATATATATACACACACACACACACATTTGGTTTTCATTTATCCATTCATATATTGTGTGTATCATGTGTGTGTATAATAGGTCTATCTTATTTTTCTGATTCCTGCATAATAATTTGAAGCGCCTTCGACATGCAAGGCATATGATTTTTTTTTCTTCACGGCTTTTAATGTGTTCACTACTATATCCTTATGAGTAAAAATCATATGACTAAAAGGTTTTGTTCTCCTAGCATGAAATACTGGAGTGAATATGAATTGTATATTCGACAACTAATTTAAAAAACAAAAGAAAGCAAAACATGTTACATATTACAACATTCATTTTTGCGGCACGGTCATACGTGGCACTAAAACTAGACAGTGAATTTCACGCTTTCATTGAGGACTGATTGTTGCCGATCAAAACGGCAGCTGTATAAGATAATAAGTGGAATGATATTCCTTGTATTGTTGAATGAATGACATTTCTTAATTGCCGACTGTCAGTTCCCCAAAGCCGTTTGTCATCTGTGATTATTCTGTAACATGAGCCAACGATACGATTAAAAGACTAAAAAAAAAAACCAGGGCAATGGAAAAACTAAATTCACTACAGTGTTTATGCAAACAAAAACACACCTACATGTGTATATACTATGTACTATAAATTCTGCAACAATGTGGCTGTTATAGTGCGAAACACAGCTTCATATGGTTTTGTCGTTGATGCTGCACTTATTGTACAGCCACGAGTGATTTTAATTCCCTGTATGCACGGTGCGTATGTGTGCTTATAAAAACGTTGTTACACAGGGAAACGCGAGTACACAATTTTACTATATCTTACACTCGACTGGACACGACCTCCAAGTTGTTGCCATGGTGTATAGAATAGAATACAATCACCCTCTCCAAACACAAAAACACACACACGTACAGACACTCGCACAAATTTATTCGATGGAGGATAGTGTTGGAAAGTTGAAGAGACCCTGGATGTCGTGTAGTGCTATGCAAAGTGGCAAATATGAAAGGTGAGGGTTAAGTCGATCGACACGCTGTATTGGATCTCCAGTTTAGGTCGATAGAGCTTGATACCAGGATCTATAACATTGCCTGCTTTTCTGCCGCAGCCCACTGTACAGATGATATTATTTATTTTGTGCTTTCATCCATCCTCGCGTGAGGTGTAAGCGGTATAAACCAGGGTATGCTCTGCTGCCGCACACGGCTTATTATTTATTTTTATCCTTTTTTATTATTATTTGTTAATCCGTCTATTCCGTCTCTCTATAGTTTTCTTTCATCAAGTCTGTTATCTAAAAGTAGGATCGCAACGAATGGCACACGTGATTGTTTCAACCATTCATTTTAGAATGTTGCAAAGCATCAAACGCTTCGTCTAAAGCTATTTGTAATGTGACCTTTCTTCTCCTAACTCCCTAACTATCCTTACTGGGATAATGCTCTCTGCACTGAATACCATCGCAGTCTATGGATAAACAATCAAATGACCATGAGCACGATTAAAGGGGGTGTACAGTACTGGCTGAGGTGGGGATTCACGTTTTTTTACATTCCTAAGTGAGATAATGAGAAACCTCTTATGAAATACGAAAGAGCATGTGATTTAAAGAAGGATTCAACGTTTATTTGATGAAAATTGGTTTTCAAATGGCCGAGATATCCAAAAAAAGTGATAATGATAAAAGGCGACATGCCACAACTTTATTAGGATCTCTTTGTTTCACCTTGTTTTTGGATATCTCAGCCACTTCAAAACCGATTTTCATCAAATAAACTTTTGATACCCCTGAGAATTGCATACTCTTTGACATCTCATAGAGTGGTTTCTGAATATCTCACAAAATGTTAAAAGCTAAATCCTCACCTCGACCAGAACTGTACACACCCTTTAAGTAACGATCACAAAATATACATGTATTGTGACTCGTCAGACCGTAACATTCTAGTGGCCGTGTCATTATTTTTGTGTTTCTTTTTTTATCCTCGGAACGGAAAAATGAACAATGGACACAAACATATAAGAGATATAAGCCATTATGGCATTATGCACGCGTGTCCAATGAGTATTATGGATGTTATGTTTATGAGGATCGCTCCCTTGTGCTCATAATAACTAACACATAAAATGAGGAGCATAGCCTATCGAACGATATTCCAATGAACTGAAACCCCTTTAGAAAAAATACACTATGCACAAACAAGCAAACCAGGTGCACCAATAGATCAATAATTCGCCTGCTATACAGAGATAGTTAGGTACATTCTATTGTGACCGAGGATTGAACTTTGAAATTTTGACCCACTGAAGGAGTTAAGATTTCTTTCCTTGACGCACTTGACGTCTTTCTTGGCTGCCCATTGTCTGACCATGGACCCAAGGGTTCATTGTCTGACAATAAACTGTTATCCATTGCTAAAATGTTTTGGGAGTACAAGGGCACTATGTTAAAGGTAGCTCTACTAGGACATCCGACATTTCAACCAAGATGGACGCAGCGTCGCGGCGGTGTCTGTCCAAGAAGAATTGCAGTCGAACGAGCTTGTGAAAACAATGGAAGTAGTGCTTTGACGTAAAATTATAAAAGACAACTACAACAAGTCAATAGAAACCAGACAGCTACTATACTCAGGTGGTTTAATCAGATCAGTTGCGAGGACCTACTTACATAGGCCCTACTTACTTGCTAATTAGACCACGGAGGTATTAGAAACGGAGTCGGATCTCTTCGCAATTTGTGCAAATCATGAAAAATGGTTAGCATTTCCACGGCTTTGACATGCCATGCTCCAAGGCGCTCTTTCATAGAGTGTTGATATAGAGACCAAAGAAGAGGTTCTGGATTTTTGGCAGTTCTTCTCCAGGTCTTCTTGTTATCAATGGCCAAGACTGAAAAAAAGAGGACTATCATCGCATTATCGCACTATAGTATCGCATAAAAAGTTAACACCTGATCATCTTGCGCACATTTTTGTTTCCCAGAATGGTAAGTCTTTCGGATAAAGTGATTGGCTAATGCGTGTTTATGCGTGTTTAATAGCAGTTATACTGAAAGAGGTTTTTTGTTTGTTTTTTTGTTTTTTTGTTTGTGGGTTTGTTTGTTTTTTTTTTAACTCTTGTTTGCATTTCATGTTTTCTGCCGAAAATATCGCAAGGGACAGCAAACTGCTGCTTGCTCGGTTGATTGTGATTGAGGAATGATGCATATTATACTTGAACAGAAATGCTGTGTTTCGTCCAAGCAGTTTATTGATACCTGCGACAGAGGGCACAGCTTCTCCGTGATATACGGAACACGAGTACAAATGACAAAGGAGTCACATTTTTTATTGTTTCTTCTCCTTCTCTAATACTTCCCTTATTGGACATTATCGTGTTTCCTTCCACCGTGATCGGGCGAAACGTCGGAACTGCAGCCACAATAATACGGCGGCCAAATTGGGCGAGCGCGCAATGCCGACGCCGCGTCGCCGTTACGATGTAGTTAATAACTTTTTTCAATGTTGTACTTATATCAGATGTTTTCCGTGCTGACTTTAGGAGGATTTCCCGTTTGGCATTCAGTCTTGAAAATTGAACCAAGTTGCATTTGTGACGCTTTTAATTATTTACATATTCGTTATCCCCCATACCCATGCAATCTCTATAGACAACTGCTATAATGCTGCCGTTAAAGTTAGTAATTGTAGCAATCACCATCTCAGAATTAGCGACATTATTAACAACACTGTTACTTCACTAACACGTCGCGGTAGGGCCGTGACAATTAAAACCTTCAATACCGATACTTCCAGCTTGTATTATCATTATACTGTTGTTACTAGCTGTTGCCGTTGCTGGTACTACGAAGGGTCTACTACTACTACTACTACTACTGCTGCTGCTGCTGCTGCTGCTGCTGCTTTAACCACTGCTACTACTACTGCTGCTTCTAGTAGTACTATACTACTGCTGCTTCTAGTAGTACTACTACTACTGCTACTGCTACCACTACTACTACTATTATTATTACTACTACTACTTACTACTACCACTACTACTATTAATGCTACTACTACTACTACTACTACTTACTACTACATACATACATTACACTACAACTACTCGGTATACATACTACTACTGCTACTACTACTGTTGCCACTATACGATACTACTGCTATACTATAACTACTACTACTACTACTACTATTTTGCCAAAACTGCTAGTACTGCGTGTGTTCCTATACATTTCGAGTTTCGAATTCAAATTTTAGATTTCCAGCTCAGCGGATGATACGTAATTAATAAAGCCCGTGATAACTCGGACGTCTGCGCTATCTTCTTTGTTATTAAATTGGAGCTGTACAGCAACATGGCAAAGTAATGAATTTGTGATTGAATTGCGTAAAGAGTATACCTGATGCTCCAAAGATACAGAGGAATCCCGCTATAACGAGATCGTCGAGTCCGGCTAATTTCGAGTTTCGAGTTTCGAGTTTCGAGTTTCGAGTTTCGAGTTTCGAGTTTCGAGTTTCGAGTTTCGAGTTTCGAGTTTCGAGTTCCGAGTTTCGAGTATCGAGTTTCGAGTTTCGAGTTTCGAGTTTCGAGTTTCGAATTTCGAATTTCGAGTATCGAGTTTCGAGTTTCGAGTATCGAGTTTCGAGTTTCGAGTTTGGAGTCTCAATTTCAAATTTGCAGTTGCAGATTTTCGTTAATTGGTAATTGTAAAGCCATCGATAAATCGGGAGCCTGTGTCTCCTTCTTTGTCATTAAATACTTCAAGCCTTGATTACAGCAATAGCGTTGGAATCTGCGCTATTTTGTCATTGAATTGCACTTTTACTGCAATTCCATATCAAATTTGTGATTGAGTTACGTAACAAGTGTACTTGGAATGCAGACAGAAATAATACACTGTTATAAACATGCTCTGATACCAGTGCATTACGTACTTTTATACAATCGGAGAGCACAACCTAAGTTTAATATAATATAAACAGAAAACAGGTATACTGCAACAGGAAGGTTCCAACAGTATATGTTCTCACGGGGAAAAATGCTATTGTCGACGTTTGTTGTCGAATGTTGTAAAGTTGTGACAATGCTGTGATTGTCCACCGCAGACGGGGCCTGTCTTTCTATACATCGTACGTATTTTAAAGAATCCTCACATTGTGCACACATTGTCTTTAAACATCGTATGATAATCATTTGTGTCACAATCAAACTCTACAACATAGTGTTGTAGGCACAAAAAAAAACCACATGATAGAGAGAAAAATGAAGCAAATCAAACAGGCGTGGAAAAAAAAGAAAGATCTATGAGTGCATAATTATAATCCTCAACAGACTTATGTGCAGCAGTATCGGCGATTGCTGCATACCTTTACGGCTGTGTTAGGGCGTACCCGGTTATTATTTGTTTTTGGTTTTGTTTTTTTTTTGGGGGGGGGGGGCAGGGGGCGAAAGAAAAAGAAGAGGATCGAAAAAGAAGAAGAAAAGATGGTACAACTAATGGAGCTGCATCGCGCTATCAACGCTATAGCATTATAAGTTATGTTGATGAAAAATGTGACTAAAAGCAGTGAAAAATGTCCGAGATTACCTATGTACAGTGCGTTCCCGTTATAACGAACACGGTTATAACGAAATTCCGGTTACAGCGAAGTAAAACTTCAGGCCACAACCTTATCCACTCTATGCATTTTTATTGTTAATTTGTTCTGTTAATATGATAAGATTTCGATATAACAGAAAACTGCCGGTCCCGAGGACTTCGTTATAACGGGAGTCCATTGTATCTGTAGTCAAGTTTACAGTTCCACTTTACGCATGAGCAGAAAAAGGTCATTAGTACGATCAGGCACATTGGTTCTTTAATTCACTGAGATAAGCATCCCTGAGGTAATGATTACTCATGTAACCCTTACAAACGGTGCTTACTAGCACATCCACCCGACAGCAAGCCTGGCATTTAGCTTTGTTGGTAGAAAAAGTTTGTTTATGTATTCAACACAAAACAATGAAATTAATGCCTGCTGAAGTGTCAATTGACAGACCATTCTTGTCACCTGCTCTCTGCAAGTTCATTCTTTGTTTGAACGTGAATTCCATAAATTGAGGGCATGCTTATACATCATGCTGCTTTAAAAACAAGCGAAGTGCCTAACCAGTTGAGAAAAAAGGAGAAAGATCATTTGTACCAATGTACCCATGAGCTAACTGTGAGCTGGCTTATTGCATCTCGCTCAAATCACGTCGCTATATTATGAAGCGTGATATAAAACTTTATCCAGAACATCATATTTTGAAGAAGTTTAATCTCATATATGTCAGATGTGTTTATTTCGTGAAGGCCTACCCATTTATCCTTGAGTAATCAAATTATCTCGCCGTGCAGATGTATGTACACTCATGTAAGTACGTCCAAAGCCGGTGCATCTTGATATGACATAGATTCAAGACACCATTCCGAAGAAGACGCTATACTATATTGTGAATAGATTGCTCTGCTCTTACTATCGGCAGGGAAGAAATGTTTGAAATTGGGTAAGACAAATGTAACGCCATATTTTGCTATTTTCGAGTTATTTTTTTACTCGAAAATGGCAAAATATCGAGTTTCATCTCTTCATATTAAATTGCAGCTTTGATTGAATTTTGAATAGATTGTCCTGCTGTTGATATTGACATCAAAATATTCCATATTGGGCAAGAAAGACGCAACTCGAACTTTTGCCATTGTCGAGTTAAAGAGACTCAAAAGGCCAAAGTGCGAGTTTCTTAACTTTGCCATTGAATTACAGCTTTCCTATAATAGAAGTATGAACTTATGTGATTGAATTCTTAATAGACGTCCAGCAATTTGTTTCTGTTTTTTAATGAAGGAAAAATACAAGGCAGTTTCATTCATTCTGAGTGTATACATACCAATGATATTAGGTGATCTCAATATGTCCTTATAGATTCAACGTGTCATTCCAAAGAAGCCGCGATTTAATTGCAGCTTCACTACGATCTGACAATAGCTGTGATTGAATCTTGAATATTCAAGTAGATTGTCATGTTCTTATAACGCGAATCAAGCCGGTGATATAGCTATGTAGTCGGGCATTGCTATCAGCTGGCTATAGGTAGGGCAAGCCTCCGGCAAGCTTTCTGGTTGTTTGGGGCAATTTGTGTGAACAAAGCACGCATAAAATCTGAATACCTTACAAAACCGGTCTATTTCTTCTTCTTCTTCTTCTTCTTTTTTTTCTTTTTTTTTGGATTGCTTGTATGTTTTTTTTTACATGATATGTATCTCTCGTTGCATATTGTCTATAGTTATGTTTTCATCCGTGATTGTATGTTTTTCTAAGTCATTCTACATTATCCACAATGCAACAAAATAACGTTAACCAACTGATGTGAGTTTAGGATGAACAGACCCTCATAATTTCTGGATTATACACAATCCTTGCAAGCCTCAAAATATCTCAGCCAGCTCAATTTATTCAAAGACCTTAACTTTCAACGAAATTAGTTTCTGAAAGGGAGCAAAATTTTACAAACATTATTTTCTATACCATTATCATATTTTTTCAACAATGTATAATTAAACAGTGTTGTTTTTAACTAAAGAAGAATGTTGTGTAAGATAGCATATTATTTCCTGTATACCTCTCTGTATAGTGATGTCACATACAATGTCCGATTATGCAATTACAATATCCCGTAGTACTTTCGAATGCTTGCTGAAAACTAAATGAGAGTTGAATGTTGAATTATACGGCATAGTACGAAGTGTAAACTTTCACAATTAAATTTGTGGCATTCCTGTATTCTCCCTTGATATTCAGATGACGAATATTCAGATGGTGCGGAAAGGCAGAAGAGGGTGTGCTTTTGGTGTGGTGATGTGACAGGAACTTGGCAAAGTTGATCAACCTCGGCGGGGGCAATGGTGATCAGGTGACATCAACTTATCAAGCGGGTTTCTTCGTTAAAAAATAATGCACTTGACGAGACCCTTCGGAGAACTGGCGTGGGTTTGCATCATCATGTACAGGTTAATATTGAGGGTTAGTTGATACTTCCGTTTCTTGATGAACGCAACAGTCTGGTGTGAATTTAGATATCTGCGACGTGAACTGTTGTTGTGGTATACCTCAATTATTATCCCCTAGTCTCACATTGGTTCGGTTGAGCTACACTAGCTATCTAGGGCACGGCAGCATATTTTCAACAGTCTTCAAAAATGACGAACTGCAAAACTGTGAGCAGCGCCTGGAAACGCTTGCGACCCTGTCAAAACGAGAGGAGAGACAAAATGGACGCGGGAAAGAAAAGAGCGACCGCGAGTGACCTCTGGAACAACCCACAATACTTCCGGTGGATCACCACGGCGATGTGGGCCATAAGTGGTGCCTTCACCTTTGGCGTCGTCGGCGATTTCTCTCTCCTTTTCATTTACCTGGAGGAGGATCTAAACGCAAGTGTCTTTGCACTAAGTAAGTGTTCTTCGTCATTGATAATTCGACTTCATTCTTCCTTTCATTTTATCTAAAAGTAAAACAAAACCAGACAAAAGCAACTTTGGACTTCTTTGGATATTTCTACTAACCTCTCATGGACAGCTAAGTTTTAGTGATCTGCCGAATAAAATTTCCCCGGCATTTCATTTCGAAAGGAAGAAATATTACAGTTAGATTAATTGTAATGGTGATGATCATCATCCTGTACTCCAGTCTTTCCATCTGCTTCTTCTCCCGTTTCATCTGCTCAGTCTTTGTCGGGTTTTTTTTTTTTCATGCTATGTCATCGTCACCGTGGGTTTTCGAGCCCACGCAAAGCCCGAAACGTTCGCCCTTCAGCAAGGCACCTTGTCCACATTGCTGCTCTCCTCCCAGGATTGTAAATGGGTACCCGGTATAGGATGAGAAAGTTAACGTTAGTCGATCAGTATACTTATGTGAGCGCCTGTAAAATGGCTGCGACTGGCTGGAATGCTCCCCAGGGAGTGGAGAGTGAGCACTATCAGTGTTGGCTGGAAATAATGTATCCACTTATGTTATAGTCATTGAAATACTTAACAAGTGTAAAATGCGCTATATAAAAACTAGCTATTATTATCATTATCATTATTATTATTATTAGCATTATTCTTATTATCATTATTATCATTATTATTATCAATATCATGATTATTATTATTTGTGTGTGTTATTTTCATTTTATCATTCTTATCATCACTGCTATCATCATCATCGTTATTATGGTATCGTCAGGAGAATCATCTATAGAAATGTATCTCACTGCCTTTTCCATATGATTTTTCTTCACTATACTATATGACTCCACCTCTCTGTGGCTACTTCCGGTACACAGATTGGATGGGAACGATTCCCTGGATTCTCTTCAGCGTATGCTCGCCACTCTCCACTGTACTGTTGAGGAAAATTGGTTACCGCGCCACGTTAGCTGGCTCATGCGCACTCGGGGCTCTCGGTCTCCTAGCAACCAGCTTTTGCACCCAGGTGTGGCAAATGTACATCACCTACAGCGTGATATTCGGCGGGTGCAGCGTGATCCACTTTGTAGCTGGTTGTGTGTACGTCACGTGCTATTTCGACCAGGGACATTGTGCTGGGCCAGTGTCCTCCATGGGCTTCACATTCGAGACGTGTGAGTATGAAACATGTCCATGACCTACCGGCCAATGACATTATGCAAGTAAGGCAAGCATGCAAAAACAAATAAACAAAAAGCAAAAAAAAAAAAAAGCAAGAAAAGAAACAAACGACAATAAAGCCGTACACTTGGGAAAAACAAAGGACACTTTCATGGTTGTCGAAAATAAACCGAATATTGATTAAGAGGAAATCGATAATAACAGCTGTATAAGTCGATGTTATCTCAGCAAATGTTACATAATGAGACATCGGCAAATATAACGTCATGAGATATCCTCACTTACGTATGACGTGCAAATATTGCACCTCATACTCCGATATGTTATCACTGGTATCGTGCTACCACGTCAAGCCTAATCTCCTCTCGATTTTTTTTTTTGTCCTGTCAGGATTTATCGCTCACTCTTAAAGACGATTAGCGAAGGCAGTGAAGATGACAGGCAGATAGAAACATATCTTGAAAGGCGCTAAGATGGAAAAGAATAAAACAAATCTTGTTTCCAGAGGAATACATAAGTGATATATGATTTGATTATGAGAAAGTGGTCTGGAGTGTGAAAATACACTCCTGCAACTTATAATTCTACCCTCGTTCAGCTTTCAATTTTTTTCGCAGGAAATGAAGCTTTGGGATGTTAGCCGTCATAACTTTTATACACTGTTCCATTTGAATGTTCCTTATCCAAAAGGTTACATAATTTTTCATCAAAAAATGAACACAACATAAGCCGGCGTATTCTTTTCTGACAGAAGTACATTTTGCCTTAATGCCGCTGAATCTACTTTACATTTGATGTGGGACTGTCCAATGAAGCATTTATAGAGAGCTTTCAAAACTATGCTCCGATGATAGAGAATTAAAACATCGATACAATTAGTTTCATATTTTACATATGATTACATTACATTGTTACAGTATACCTGCTAGAAGTTGAACAAAAAATCTACATAACACTGATTGTAAAATCAATGTATCTTTGAAATGTTTAGGCATATACAAATGTTTTGAACGTTTTTCCCACACCATGCCTTGCGTATTAATTCCAGTCCATTAAATTTTACATTGATTACGTACGTTTATTACCTGAGGGTTGTCATGGTTGTTTAAGTAATGTGGATAACTCTAGAAAATGGGAGGAAGGGGTATGATTGTTCTCTAACAAAGGTAATATGAGCAGTAAACCTCAGTGAACATTAATAAATCTTAGGAAGACCTAGAAAGAAATATCCCAACCTCGGTATAAAAATACAGTCAAGTCAACGGGTATAATGTGCAATGCACTACAAAATTCGAACGCAGATTTGTATTGCGGGAAAAGGCACTCTTATTGTCGGAATACTATGGGAAATGTCCATGTTGTACAGTCAGTTAAGTAAATCGCGAATATTTACGTTTTCGTAGTTGATAATCGTAACATGGGGTATCTCAATTCGAAGTAACTATACGAGGTCAAAGCATCATGTATAATTCGATGAGTATAAGATTCTACTGCTAGTACCAGACATTATCTTCAACATTGGTATCACAGGCAGGAACCCGATACGCAGGAAATTTTTCCATTCATTTACCTTTTCCAATAAGAGCAAAGATTATGTTTTGGCTTAGTCTGGTAGGAGACTTCGTGTACGGACTGTAATCTGAAGGGGTCATATAGTTGTGGTTGAGATGATGATTCTGCAGGTTGTAACATTTTGCGAGATGATTGGAACTCACTTACATGAAATTTTAAAGAACATACAGTTCTAAGAGGAATTCAAAGTTGATTTGATGAAGATTAGTTTTGAAATGGCTGAGACATTCTAAAAACACAGAGGTCCGAAAAAATTGGTCCAACCTTTTATTGGGACCACTTTTCTGTACTTTAGTTCTGAATATCTTAGCCATTTCAAAACTGATTTTCATCAAATAAACATTTAATTCCTCTTAGAATTGTATTGCTCTTTAATATTTCATATAAATGATTTGTAATCATCTGGCAAAAAGTTAAAACCTAAATCCCCATCTCAACCAAAACTATACTAGTTTAATCAAAATGGGAACATGCAGCTGTTCCAAGAAGCCAAAATGGAGCCTCTGTTATTCAATTTTCAAGGATTTTCTGTTGATATTGTCATTTTTTGTTATTTGCTCTGAAATGTATGAAACATAGTTAGATCCTCACGAGTTAACAACCTCCTAAATGTGTCACTGAGGTGCTAGAAGGTTGTTCTTGGTTTGCTTGTTTTTATGTCACATTATTTTGCTTCATCCACCTATTCATAGACCGTGTAACAGGCAGTGCACAAAATGATGAAACAAGCCAAGGGGTGGATGATGATTATGTTCTGTGGAGATAATGTACAGTGTGTAGGTGTTACAAACTACTCCCGTTAGAATCGATTCCTTGGGACAGGAGGTTTTCTTTCGTTATATTCAAATTTCGTTACAGCCGAATAATAAAATATAGAAAAAATATATAGGAAAAAAAATGAACCTGAATTGTTACTTTGTTTTAACAATAGTGTCGTTATAGCTGTGTTCTTTATAAAGAGAGTACACTGTATTGTACGTAAGAACTTGTACAAGAGTTTACCGTGGCGGCCCTAAACATGTAAAACCCAATGAGGGTTGTTTCGAATATATTTTTTGTTCTCTTTCTTGAGGGGGGGGGGGGTCCTATAACTGATACCTTCAAATGTGTTCAACTGAAGGCTGATTTTCCGAGAGAATCATTGTTTATTCGATTTAGCTATTGGCTATGGTCAACAAGATAAGAAATGACGCAGATATGGACAGAGGAACACTATAGACCAAAGGATTAAAACAAATGTTTTGTTTGCATATTCTTTCTGCCACTGCGCCCACTATGAATGTTGCCAACCGAAACGTGGTGTAGCAGGCAAAGATAATTATGAACTGTCAACCCGACAAGCGGGTAATCTTTCTCGACAGCAACTGGTTTACGTAACCGGCTCATGATTACAGTGGCGGATCCAGGGAGGACCGCAACCGGCGCACGCCCCCCCCCCCCCTTTATTTTTTTGTTGAAGCAAAAGAAATAAAAAAAAAAAAATGGGGGAGGGGTGCGTGCGCCCCCTATAATTTTCTAAACCCCATTTCTTTCTGACGAATTTTGTGAACAAAATATCTCAATAATGGCTTGACCAATTCGCATGAAATTTTCAGTGTTCATATTTCATGACAATATCTCAGTACAGCAACATTTTCATGACGATAACTTATCTGTGACGTCATCTAGGCGCCATTTTTTGATTATCAATGATCGATCATAACTTCATAACTAAATGCCATTTCTTTACCATTTTCGGTAGACATAAAGTTCAAGTCCCGCCTGATCGTCCTGTACTATGCTAATTACCCAGGTCATCATGAACATCAAAAATTTTAAATGCTCAAAACGACTTCCCGACCGGTTTTCTCGAAGTTTCAGACAATTTTAAGCGTTTCACAAAAATCCGCGCGTGCGCGTCCGTCCGCACGTTTTCGCGCACACAGCGCGTAAGCAACATGAAACTGCACTTTTTCGACTGATTTGGATTCCTGATACATTAAGTAGCAATATCCATTGATTTTCGATCGATTTTAACCTATAACAAAGGAATGCACTGGCGTCAAAGTTAAAATTCCGCAAATATAGTGAAAAAAAAAACATGTCTTTGTTTATTTTGTCATAGCTCCTGAAAATGTGCAACAACCCTATGTTTTTATTGCATATCACAAAAGCATATGACCACGGACTTCACGAATGTTTCTCAATATTACTTCAAGTCGCTTTTTAACATTATTTTCGTTGTCGATCACCCGTGACCGATATCTGATGACCCCCAGCGGATCACCTAAATCGTCTTCAGTGAGACGAGTTTCATATCTCGTTTGTTTTGTTTTGGTTTTTTTTTTTTTTTTTTTTTTTGCTTTTGCTTTTGTTTTCCGATAATACTCAGCCAGGTTTCAATTAATGTTCACCGTTTCCATGGTGTATGTCTGCTACTATGAAAACACAAGCCTCTATGGGAATAACACATTTTCTATTGAAGGTGTGAAAGATTTCCTTGCCTCGGGAATCTGAAAAATGGGTGCCGCCCTGTCGGAAATTTTGTTAATGACTTCCCATCTAAACGCGCAGTGTGTTCCATGTAACTTAATAATTGATAATTGTTTCGCATGTTATTTCCTCTGAAGTTTTAATGCAATTTTATTTCATTACTTTGTGTATGAGTATACGAGGTCATAGAGTAAGGGTTAAAGTCTCCTTAAAGTTAAATCTATTCCACTTAACAATCTTACTGTCCAGCTATCTTGGTCTTCAGTCCGGTGATCCAGATCACCGCCGAAACGTGGGGGTGGCGATGGACCGTCCGCCTACTCTCCACGTTTACCCTCACCGCGGCCACGCTTCTTGTGTTTTTTATCAGGTATCTTTATCCCATGCGATGATTGGAAAAAGCTATTAGCCTGTTTGCTTTTTGTATGGATTATTATCAATGTTATCATATGCGTATATCTTGTGTTTGGGTTATCGTCACGCTGGCTGTCGATGTGATTTATTCAATTTTTGCCATAATATGCTCCTTTCTTCGCTTTTCACAGAAGCATATTAGGCCATGGTATGATGCTATTTATGCTTCACTTTATTCCTCCCTATTTCCATAATTTCTCCTCCCTCTCTCTCTCTCTCCCACTATATTCATATATATATATATATATATATATATATATATATTTCTCAATTCTTTATATCTCTCCCCCTTTCTTTCCTTCAGCACATGTATCTTTCTGCGTGTTTCCAATCATTTGCCTTCCCAACTATAGCCCCTCTATGTTCTACTATAGGGCATGACTTCGGAAGTACCTGATGGCTATAATGTTCAATCATTATCTCCTCCTTCAAGTAGTACCCGTCTCTCCCTCCGCTCACCCCTCCCCCCTCCCTCCCCCCCCCCCCTCCCCCCCCCCCCCCCCTCCTTCGATCTCTCTTCCATTATTGACAGTGCGAACAAAACATCCGCTTAGGTACGGCAAGTTGCCAAAACACTGAAAACAATTTCAACTAACTTTATATGAATCATATGTGTCTGGTGTTTCCTTGGTATGGGAATTATACTGCTTGTTCATTGCCTGTAAATCTCCAGACATCTGGTATTTTGAACTGGTCTCATGTTTCCCAGTTACTAGATTTATGATCAACAAACGAAATTGTACGCGCATATTTACTAGTGAACTAAAATAAGTAAACGTGAAATCTGTTGCAACTCTAGGTAATCTTACCAAGTACAACGAAAACGAAATCGACTGATGATATTCCTACGTATAACAAGAATGCCCGGAAAACTTACGTTATCATGATAATGGCTAGTTCTGTTTCCCTAATGGAAGAATCCTCCTCGCAACGCTACTGATGATAGCACTTTTATAGTGAACTCATCGTCACGTGTGTTACAAAGCATATGAATATATATCACTGCAAGTATACCCACTGTGAGCACTGCTGGTAAATCTATCGTTCGTACACAAGTATATTTCCCATTGCAACTCCTCCTTCGCTACCACACTTTCTTATCTTGTTCTTATACTGTCACTGACTTTATTTTGCGTTCCTATTAATGCTACAGCTAATTAAGTGTGCTATAGCATTTCTACATTTTTTTTTACACTTCTACAACAGTGTACCATCACCACTATCATTGCTTACTTACTAATGCTTTTGCTCTTTCAACAACATACACATTTACTCATTACTGCAACTTTTCTACTACTCCTACTACTTTCATTACTCTCGTCATATCTGCTGCTATATAACTGTGATACTTTCAGTTCAGTTCGATTTTATTTCTGCATTTTTTCTTTAAGGAAATCAAATATTGACCGAAAAATGACAACACGTGTATCTGACAACAGAATAGGAAAAAAAAACATTACATTCATAGTGTCATAATCACAATCTTTAAGGTATAAACATAACAATGAGATCAAAGGAATCGAGGATACACTTGTTTCAGAATAAAGAGGAGGAAAAAATATGCAGGAGCATGCCGTCTTTAAGCACATGCTTGATAGTGATGGCAGCCTCAGAATCTCAAAAAAAAGGAAATAAGAAACATACAAATATAATTATATGTATACAAAATGGGCAATTTCCCATTGAAATGCTTTGTGCTAATTTTCTACCACTTTATAATTGATATGTTACCTCTCATGTTCTCTTTCCCACTATTGTAATACTCCAAAAACTGAAAATTTACATTATTACAACTTCTGCTATCATACCTCTATAAGCCTACTTTTGCTGATTCTATTCTTGTTCATGTTCTTACTCTTTACATCCTTTGTGTGTGTGTGTGTGTGTGTGTCTTTGGTTTTTTCATGGCTCTCTTTGCTCTCGTCTTAAAGTCCTCTCGCCGCCTTGGCAAAAGGAGAAGCATCGATGAAGAAACATTGACTATTATCGAGAGTATAGGGGGTCCAAATTTAGTCACTTCCCGTGCTCTTGATTCACTTACTGTCATCCTTCTTCCCCTTTTGCTAGTAAACTACTCCCAGGCCCCCGCCCCGTATCTAGTCACTTCCCCGCTCTTGATCCACTGTTACCCTTTTCTCCTTTTTGCCTGTCAACTGCTCGCAGGCCCCCGCCCCGGGACCTAACTAGGAGGATAGCTCACCGGGCATCGGAAGAAGGAAAATGCAAGCCGCCCGTCGTTGACTCTGACGTCGAACCTCGCCTATTGGATGAAAAAGGTGACGTCGATGACGAATTGGAGAAAACGACGATAAGCATCTGTCAGCGCTGTGCCCGAATCTTATCAATACCTGCCTTCTGGTTCCTACAAGTTGCAAGTCTCGTGTCTTTCACCGCTCTGTCTTTCAACCACATCAATCTCGTACGTATATCAAATCATACTTACTATAAGTGCATTGTACTTCTTAATCACTTGTGCGTGTGTTCCATTTACTCCTCTTCCATTCATATTCTTTAGAAAATATGGTCCTTAAATTCTAAAGCCCCATTTTAACAGAGCCCTGTTACCACGACAACGTCCGGGCAACTTGAGGAAGTTTGTTCTGCTGACGTTGTCGTGACGTTGTCGTAGTAAGGTCTGTCAAAACGGGGCTTCAGTCTGATCTGCAAACATACTGGACATATTTTTGTTGCTATACTCACACCCTTTAATTACCTTAGTTCCGAAATACAAATCGAACATTAAGGATAAAGGCTTTTAGTTGGTGATGTAATGATAATGAATAGATAAACGATGAAATATAAATGTGAACTGAACTGAAGTGATGATTAGCAAATTGAACAGCCTTTCAAATCGTTAAACGTAGTCGGTATTAAGTATTCTTTGGTAATTAGAATAAAAATGTGTATCAAATCGTACATACCTTGAAGTATCAATGATATCAAAGGAAGTGGACCTAGGTCTGTCTCTATACCTTCTTTTGAAAGTAAATCTTATTATCACTGCTCGTTGTCAAGTGTCATAATTAATGTCTGTAAAACTACCAACTTTATCTACCCGTTCCGATGACGTTACTTTATCTGTCGGTTCCAATGACGTCATGCCCTCCTCAGGGAAGCTACCTCAAGTCGATCGGCATCTCGAGCCAGCTGACAGCGACACTGCACTCCTTTCTGGCGGGCGGAGCGCTGGTGGGCCGTGCCAGTGTCATGCTCTTTACCCACAAGCTCCCCGTTCCCATCACCAGTCTTTACCCGTTCATCGCCATGGCCAACTGTATCCTCACTGTACTCATACTCGTCACGGCAGTCCACGGCGTTCTCTACCTCTACGCTACAGGTGATTGTGCATCAGGCTACGTATGCTTTAAGAAAATGTATGAAATGAATAACCACCTACTCCCATGTCAGTTTTCTAGTTTGATGAATAAATAAAAAATCATATCTTCCATTTTCCCCTCACCTTCCTTGTAGTTGTTGTATTTGACAGAATGATATCCTATTCCTCCTAAAGCTCTATATAAGGCCAGGGCTTGAATTCTGAACAGCTTCAATCAGCTGCATGTATACGTTATCATTTCTTAATGCATAGACAAAAATCTATGTTGTAAGTACAGCTTGATACTTGAACAGGGACGTCGTCATGATCGAGCTAGTAATATGCAATTATAGGAGAATGCAGTAATTTATTTATTCAGTTAGTTAGTTTGCTAGTTAGTGAGATATTTGGCTTCAAATTTTTAAGCATTGTTATGATTCAGCAATCATCACTTCATTTGAATTGCATACATTTAAAAATGACCATCGTCACCGAAAACTTGTTTTAAAATTTATTGAATGTAATGCTTTTCCTCTTTTTGTTACTCGACTATGATGAAGCTTTCGTGGTTCCTTTTGGTATTTCTTGTTGAAAACATTCAAGTTTGACATGAAGCGAAGCCATCGTTTTGATTAGCAGTTCAGTCGACAAGAAAGCGTCATTAGCGTCAGTCAATTAGACCCTTTTCCTGGGAGTCTTGCACGAGTTGGTAGTTGTTTTCTGAGCCAGTTCATTATTCCGAAGGTTCGTTAATCCGAAAATGAAATAAGGTTCGTTATTCCGAAGGTTCGTTATATCGAGGGTTCGTTAATCCGAAAATGAAATAAGGTTTCCAATCCCTAAAGTTCACTACTACGCACCGTCTTTAGATTTTCGGATTAACAAATCTTATTCAATTTCAAATTAACGAACCTTCAGAATAACGAACATTCAGAATAACGTCGTGAATGTTGGGATAATAATTGATTATAACGAACCCTTTTTCATTTTCGGATTAACGTACCTCTTGGTAAAGGGAACTTGTGTGTTTCGAAATAACGAACCTTCGGAGTACCGAGCCTTAGTTCATTTTCGGATGTTAACGAACCTTGATCATCACCCGGTAGTTGTACCCTAATGTCGATGTCTGTGGGAGTATCGTGTATAATTTATGGTCTATACGCCTAGTGGACATGGCCAATAACTTCTACATGTAGACAAAGAACGGTTTGGGTTCGAATCCTGCCCGGCGCGTTCCTCCTTCTGGGCAAGATGTTTTACCTATAGTGTCCCTCTTGACCAAGATGTATAAATTGGTACCTGGCGATGCTGGGGTGATAATAATGGCAGGGCCCTCTGGGTAGAGCAGTGTTAACACTGAAGAGGCCTCCGGAGTCGATAGTTAACATCATGATCATTATTATAACCATGGCCCCTTCCTCAAGAAGGGTCCATGTATAATATTATCAGATGTGGCAAACGTGGGAGGGATGGGGGTGGGGAGGTAGCTTAGATTGTAGATGTTCCTGCCAGTCATCTTCCTTGGCGTTGTCCGGTCTAAACATCCATGTCCTGGACCAAAGGGAGGTACCATTTAATCCTCTCAATTCTATTGCCTGAAAATCTCGTTCAGCTGTTACACAATAGTCTGACTCTCGGGTATAACGTTATGATGAGAGTGAGCAGCTTGAACGACAGGGTACAGAAAATGCGGAAAAAAAAGTATAGAGACTAATGATTTTACATACAACTAGATAATTAGCTCATATTATTCACATTATAGTCAGCATCCAGTTATTGACCACGGTGATTATATAGTGCTCCCTCCGTTCATGTTGTCTCGCTTATGTTTTTTATCTATTTTATCATCATTATTTTCTTCTTTTTTTCAGCTGTGGGATTTCTCAGGGCCTTGTTCCTCTCTCTTGCCATGGGTATGGCTGTTGAACTCTTTGGAAGAGACTTTGCGGCGGAAGCTTACAACGGAGTCTTCTGTACATGGGGCATTGCAAGCATTTTGGCAGCAATAATCCCAGGTATGTGACTATATACGGCAAGTCAGTTGAGAGAAAACAAAAAGGTAGATAAAGCAGAACAAAGTGGTCCAATTAAAAAGGTGGGTCCCATCTTTTATCGCGATCTCTTTGTTTCTGTAGTTGTCACTGCCGTTCAAAAACCAATTTTCATCAAATAAACTTTGGATTCAAATTCATGGATTCAAATTCATGGATTTCTTCCGTCGAGACGTTTTCATTGCAACTGATTGACAAATTGCCCTACATCGACGTAAATAAGCACTGAATTGATCAGTGTTTTAGTAGTAGCCATGATAAAAAATCATGGGCGTATACTCGAGCAGGATTCGAACCTATGACTTCCTGATCACCGGACAGGCGTCATCTCCACTAGACCATCGAACTTTCGCCCGACAGCAAATGTTGGTTCTAATCCTTACAGCATGAACAAACGGGTATACGCCCATGGTTTTTTATCATGGCTACTACTAAAACACTGATCAATTCAGTGCTTATTTACGTCGATGTAGGGCAATTTGTCGAATCAGTTGCAATGAAAACATCTCGACGGAAGAATTTCATGAATTTGAATAATTAAGCAGTACCCGCTGCATGCTATAAGGATTAGAACCAACACTTGCTTTAGGGCGAAAGCTCGGTGGTCTAGTGGAGATGACGCCTGTCCGGTGATCAGGAGGTCGTAGGTTCGAATCCTGCTCGAGTATACGCCCATGATTTTTTATCATGGCTTCTACTAAAAAACTGATCATAGTGCTTATTTACGTTGATGTAGGGCAATTTGTCAATCAGTTGCAACTCTGGATCCCTTTTAAAATTGTACGCTCTTTGAAATGCCATATAAGTGGTTTTTAAGTACACCTGTATCTTGCAAAAAGCTAAAACCTGAATCTTTATCTCAACCAAAACTATACCACCCCTTTAAAGGATAACTTACAAGTACAGTGAACTCCCGTCATAACGAAGTCCTCTGGACCGGCCATTTTCTTTCTTTATATCGAAATTTCGTTATAACCGAACCCAAAAAAAAAATACATAGAGAGGAAAATGTTGCGGCCGTAATTTTTACTTCGTTGTAACCGAAGTTTCGTTATAACCGTGTTCGGAGACTGTTCGCTATAACGAGAACGCACTGTACAGCAAACGGAAAACAAATTCCTCTTTATACTCTGTTCTAGGGATCACGTACGACACCACTGGCTCCTATAGAGTATCTGTGCTCACCTGTGCCATCTTCTGGGGCTGCTCTGCGGTCTTCTACGGCATTACGTTCCTCGTTCATCGGCGGAGCACTAGACGGGTTGATGGAAGAGGGTCACTAAACAACGAGGACGTAGAGACGAAGTCGCTGACCAAACAAGACCTCCGTACCACCGCGAACACGGTTGGCGTTGACGATGAAAACGACGCGTCGACTAAGGAAGTGTTACTAGTGACAGATTGGCTGACAACTGTTTGAGAATGTTGAAAGTTTGACATACTAGGACGCCGACAAAAATAAATGTTCACAAAAACTAGACAAAATCCAAACACGTGCCAAACATGCCAAATAATGCTTCAAACAATCTCAATTCTTTGCTTCTGAATATCGTTTAGATGTAGAGGTTATGTTTTCGTTACCATTGGTTTGTGTGTTCGTTCGTTCGTTCGTTCGTTCGTTAGTTATATTTTGTTAGTTTGTCCGTGTGCGAAATACCTCAAAAAGTAGTAAACGAATTGGGATGAAACTTGCAGGAAAATTTGAGAATGACACAAGTAACAAGGAAAAGTAGAAATTACGCGGTGCGTAACATATGTCCCCGCCGGAAGTAGCATTTTGTAACAAAATGTGCAATATAGGTAAAAAATCAAGGTCAAAGGTCAAAGAAGTCAAAGGTCAAAATTCTGTGTAGAAGTTTTGAAGCCCTCACCTAGTGCCATCACATAAAGCAAATGGAATCGAAATTGGGTTAGAAATGGCGAAGGAGTAGCATTTTGTAGCCAATGTACAATATAGGTCAAAAATCAAGGTCAAAGGTCAAAGAAGACAAAGGTCAAAATTCTGTGTAGAAGTTTTGAAGCCCTCACCTAGTGCTATCACATAAAGCAAACGGAATCGAAATCGGGTTAGAAATGGCGCAGGAGTAGCATTCTGTAGCAAAATGCACAATATAGGTCAAAAATCAAGGTCAAAGGTCAAAGAAGTCAAAGGTCAAAATTCTGTGTAGAAGTTTTGAAGCCCTCAACTAGTGCCATCATATAAAGCAAACGGAATCGAAATCGGGTTAAAAATGGCGAAGGAGTAGCATTTCGTAGCAAAATGTACAATATAGGTCAAAAATCAAGGTCAAAGGTCGAAGAAGTCAAAGGTCAAAATTCTGTGTAGAAGTTTTGAAGCCCTCACCTAGTGCCATCACATAAAGCAAACGGAATCGAAATCGGGTTAGAAATGGCGAAGGAGTAGCATTTTGTAGCAAAATGTACAATATAGGTCAAAAAATCAAGGTCAAAGGTCAAAGAAGTCAAAGGTCAAAATTCTGTGTAGAAGTTTTGAAGCCCTCACCTAGTGCCATCACATAAAGCAAACGGAATCGAAATCGGGTTAGAAATGGCGAAGGAGTAGCATTTTGTAGCAAAATGTACAATATAGGTCAAAGGTCAAGGTCAAAGGTCACGACTGAAATTCTGTGTAGAAGTTTCAAAGCTCCCATGTAGTGCTATCATATAAAGCAAACAGAATCAAAATTGGCTCATAAATGACAGAGAAGTAGCAAATTGAAGATTTTGATCACACACGGACGCACACACGGACACACGGACACACGGACGGACAGACGGACGGACGGACACACGGACACACACACGTACGGAGCCCGTTTCATAGTCCCCTGCTCGAACTCGTTCGGCGGGGACAACAAACGATTAACTTTTGGTATTGATCCGAGAATTTTGGGGGAATTTATGAAGGATTTTTGATATTTTGGCAGGTAGGGTCAATGAACTTGGGAGTTCAGGCTGCGCGTACTGTATTTGAGGGTTGCCTGCGAGCACTCAAGTGCGTGCGTACGTGCCATAGTAGAGCGTCTTTGGTACGTGCTCTAGTTTCTGCCGGGGTGAGGCGCGCCGTGCAGCTGAGGGTTTATGACGTAACAAAGGCTTCTATATTGGGAAATCAGGCAACTTTCAGCACACAATGCTATAAGTATTGTCCGTATGGGTGGAAATCACTGATATCTCTATGGAAGAACAAGATCAGTGGTGAAAATGATTTGCGTGCTTGGCGGAGGTCTGCGCTCTCAGAGTGCTTCTCTAGTTTCATCATAGAATTAAGCAAAAAGGTCGGTGGTGAATTCAGTGATAATCTACATTCATGAAAGTGTTTAGAATGTGTTACTATGGGTACGATATTGCAAATCTACTTCTTTATGGTAACACCTCTAAGTAGAAGTGTGTCGGTAGTACGGGAACCCTACGAGTTTTACGTACAGTATCAACAGTGAATGCGGACAGTATTCCCCGATTTTCTCATCAACATGCAAATGACACTTTGGCGATAGATATGGGCCATACAAATACACATATTGTTAAGAACGCCAAATATAGTTCAAGATGGCCGTAGAACATGATAGAAAGTTAAAAAAAAAAAAATTCTGCCATAGATGACGGTCTTATCAAAAAGATCTATGTGCTTGTGTATGATTACCATGGTTACGTGACGTGCTGCGTGTTACGAGAAAGTTGAGGTATACTTGACCATGGCTCATCTCAATATTTCTCTCTTGGATCAAGAGTTTTCATTGCTTCTCTATATTAGTTACAGTAACAGCTGTAACTCCTCGCACATGCAACTATAGCTTAATAATATTGATTATAAAAAAAGAGGGTACTCCTGAGCAACCAATGTTAGTCTATATAAAATACGATCGAATTCGGAATTTTACGTATTTTCATAATTATTTTAAGTCAACTACGGACATGCTCTATTATCGTCAGTAGTGCTTGCTGTATACTGTATTCGAGGGTCTCGTGGTTTGAATCCTATGTGATGTTTACATGTGAATGACAGCGAGATGAACCTCAGGTGAAGGTCTTTGGCAAGATTATTCTATTCATCCATTCTTGACAGTGACGGGCACTCATGATTACCTTAGTAATGACTAATATCCTTCCTTTGAAATATGAATAAGGGATTTCCACTGTCAAGAAAGATAGATGCATATAGAGAGTATATATATATTTTGTATATGTACATATGTGTGTGTGTGTGTGTGTGTGTGTGTGAGAGAGAGAGAGAGAGAGAGAGAGAGAGAGAGAATGGAAGAAGGTTGCTAAAATGGAACATAACACGTGTCTTGAGATTTCTATTGATTTTATACAAGTGAGGTGACGGGTAGGGAGTAATGGCAGTGTGAATCTACTTCGTTCTGCCGTATTCCTATAACTTTATTATCATTATCGCAATAAAGGTAGTAGTGATAGATACATACTTTTATACATATTATCAGGTCTAAAAAGTTATGCGCATCAATTAAGGTATAAAATGCAGTGTTTCTATACATGTATAACGCATACACATTGAAATTGTAATGAGAAAGAGAGTCTCTAAAAAAAAAGTTTTGTAATTCCTATTTGCAATAAATGGGGATGTTCTTCGTGCAATTTGCAGTGGAACAATTGTGTTGAAATAAAGCAATTCACGTTTGATTACTAACAATATGCTCTCATGTAGATTACTATTCATCCAGCCGACGTGTAATTGGACTCCAAAATTCTTATGAATCACAAAAACTGGAATTGAAATTAACGTTGTGCGACGTTTTGCCGATTATCAATCAGCTTCTTCTAGGGTCCTTCCACTGGACTTGCTGAAAAAAAATGGATTTGAAAACGAGTGGAGAAATCCAGCCTCCATAGTCAATAGTCAAGGGGGGGGGGGGGGATTCCGTTTCAACCTGCTAAGTGTTGTGTGGTCATTTCGTGGAGTACTAAAATGACTTAATTTCGTTACGTAATGGCCATTTCGTCAACGAAGTGGTCATTTTGTTACGAAACGGCCATTTCGTCGACGAAATGACTGCATTTCGTAAGAAAAAGACTATACGATACTTGCATGGGACATAATGGGACCTGGCGATACAAGATATACCGAACCGTCTTTCACGCACTCGTGGGCGCATCAGTGCGTGAAATTCTTGCATTCCTGCTTCCCTCATGTATTAGGGTCATCCTCCCACTGGAAGGATGCCAGAAGAAGCTGATTTGGCGAAACGTCGCACGACGTAACTTTCCTTTCCAGTTTTGTGATTAGCATAAGAACTTTGGAGAATACGCTGTCAGTTCAAGCAGCGTTACATGTTTTGTTTGTTCTATAATTTGACTGGAGTAAAAAGATTACTGAATCATAAATCGATGTGAGGTTATGTGAGCGTGTGTTGCTGTGTGAAGAATTGGTATTTTTTCATCAGAGTCTTGGCTGCTGAATTCATATCAAAATCCATGTTGGATGAAATTGAAGAAAATAAAAGTAACGTCGAACAGTTAACATAGTTATTCTCGTCAAGAGAGTCGGGTCAAGAGCGAAATGGTTTGAGGAAGGAAAATATTCATTTGAACAGTTGTTGAAAACTACCGAGAGCAAAGTGGTGTTAAGAAGAATAACTGAAAGTAAGGAATCGGCATACAGATACAAAGACGATATCAAAACATTAGATGATTTCATGGAAAAATATTTTTGGGATTATGATGTGCGTTAGATAAAAATCCTTCTTTATGTAATTTTTTTGTATCAGTTGAAGAAAGAATTTTTTTTTGTAAAGGAAAAGAAATTAAAAAGATGAATGTTACAGAGTAAATGTGATAAATCTCCGGGGAATAATGGATTTCAATACGAAGTGAAGTTTTATAGCACTTTTTGATCAATTTGGGGGATATTTTTAGTGAAGACATCAAACCAGGCATACGATGGGGGGAGGGGTATAGTATCCATATCCAAAAAGCATGCATAGCAATTACATTGATATAGAGCAGGGTGGTAAAATTGGCATGTCGATTAAAGATTGTATAATTATGCGCTTTAGGCTCTTTTACAGAGTGGATTTGACGCGATATACATACTTCTACTAATAATAATCATCATCATTCACATAATAACATTTAGAATAATAACAATATTAATAATAATAATAATAGTAATTATGATAACAACAGTAATAACAATAATAATAATAATAATAATAATAATGATAATAATAATGATAATAATAATAATAACAATTATTATTATTATTATTATTATTATTATTATTATTATTATTATTATTATTATTATTATTATTATTTTGAAAAAGCATTTGATTCTGCATGGTGCGAGTTTCTTCACTTTGTCTCCCTCTACAAATTAAATTTGTTAAGATCGCAACTGCTGATCTGTAACAATTAACTAACATGTCGGAAAAGAGGAACCAATGGGACTCGAACTTGTCATCTACTGCTTTCCCGTCAGCGACACTCGCAACTGTGAAGTGAAGAAACTTGCGTGCACCTGAACCTTCACCCCTCTGAATAATTTCTTTCTGCATTTGATTCTGTCGTGCGCATGTCTTTTTGTTCAAAACATTAGCATTATTTGACTTCGGTAGTTCATTTTCGATCTTGGATTAAAAGTTTTGCTTATGAATGTAACTATAACTCCAACTGTGTTATGAATGGGGGTGGGGGGAGATGGGACTCAATATAACAGGATATTTTGATATCAATCAGTCTGGGTGTGAGGCAGGGTGGCACGTATACTTCTCCATATTTGTTTTTGTTTACCATTAAAACTTTATAAGGGGTTTTCGGAAAAGAAACAAACATTAATGGTGTTCGCAGTGTCGGCAAAATGAGGTGAAACACACCTTGTCAGCATTGTTATATTTTTCTGTTTGTAAGAGATCAGCATGTAATTGGTAGGTTGCAATACATTTTGGATGAATTTGGGTGAAATTTGAATTTGATTTTTTCTTTTTTTTTTTCTTCTTTTTTTGATGATCTTGCTTACAAATCAGCATTATAGGGATTTATTTTTCTTTGGATATTAAGGTTACAGTGAAAGAGATTTTGAATCAGAAAGATATTGAGTATAGGACAAAAAAAAAGAAAGAGTAAGGGTGGTTTGTTAAGAAAGATCTTAACACTTTAATGGGGGAAATTCATTTCATTAAATAAAAGCATTTGCTTTATCAAAATTAATAGGGCTCATCACACGAGCTTGACACCGAATAAAACAGGTCCATGAGATAGACACAATAAGTATAAAAGACTCACAAGCACGACCACTGTCGACACTCGGCAGATCAGGTCCACGAGCTCGACGTTAGGCAAATAAGGCCCATAAGTGCAACACTTTCTAGGCAAATAAGACTCACACGATGAACGGCGCCATTTTAGATACCAACGACAAGTATCTGTACAGGGTGTTGCAACAGTGGCATATATGAGGTTGAAAATAATGATGGGACGAGCAGTTAGTTTCGTCATGCTAATGGGAGCAAAAATGTATTGTTACCAATTACCAATTTGTTTTCTGATGACATTTTCCTCTTCATGGACCTCAAATGAAGTCGAAAGGCTTAAAGTTTTGATATTCGATGACACCAGACACGCTGCCTTTAGGTTTGGGAAATGACAGCTTCGGATGATCAAACCTTCCACCTCCTCAAAAATAATAATCATTATTTCTCCCTTATTCTACTATTGGGGCACACTGTACCCATACTAATTCATTGGTTCATAGCTGGCGCTGTTCATCCTTTGGAGCTCGTGGGGCTTTTGTTTCTGATGTCGATCTCGTTGGCCTAATTTGCCTATAGTGTCGAGATCGTGGGCGCCTACTGTCTAGCTCGTGGGTCTTTTTCACTTGATGTCGAGCTCCTAGGCCATGTCTATTTATTCTAGTGTCTAGCTCCGGGGTTGTAAACCTCGTGGATATCGAGCCAGTGACGTGCGTACCCAATTTATTCACATCGCATCACTTTTGTCCCTGAATAGGTATTCTTTTTCAGAAATGGAAAAAAAAAAATCTTTGAATTTCTGTGCAATGGAAAAGATTGCCTAAAGAGAAGCATCATCTCATATCAAGATTTTGAGTTTGGAAGTTCTAAATTACTGACACATTTTCAGGTACTTGCGAAGAGTCAACGTTCTATGTGGTTGATCTTCTTTTACACTACATACATGGAGAAAAAGATAGTGGCTGGAAATTGTACTTTGATTTCTATTTTCAAACAAAACAGTACGGAGTAGACTGATTTTTGTACGTGACTGGATGTGTGTATGGATTCACCAGTTATGACACGTAAAACACCATCTTTTTATTTAGAAATTGGTAAGGCTTGGTGAGATATTGAGAACTACAAACATTTTGAAAACGATGCTGTTAATCCAATAAGAATAAAAACAATAAAAGTAACATTCAAATTAAACCTGCATGATGTCCACTAAAAAGTTCATTGCTTGTACTGCGTTTTGAATTGAATGTTAAAAGCGCCCATCACATGTGGATCACACAATAATGCAAATAATTAGGGATGAAGATCGCAAAGCCGTATGATGATCATTATTGTAATACCGATGTCAAATGAAATTTATAAACACAACAAATTGCAATTTGTGATGATCTTAATGAAAACAAACTTTAAATTAGAGATAAAGAAAGCCATGTGATGGCATGACGAAATGAGGATTTTATATCAAAGTTTACGTGACGTGTTAAGAAAAAGAAAAAAAAATATGGCTGTTCAAATGAACAAATGCTGCTTATGATGATGGAATTTAAGATAAAAAGTAAAGAATCATTCAATGATTAGCTGGACATAATCACTCTTCCTTAATTGTTTGTGAGAATACGTGCATTACGAAATTGAATGCTCAATTGTAAAATTCGCTTGCTCAAAAACGAAGTTGAAAGTGATTTCAAGTGCTTATTGAGTCCATCGCGCGAATTTGAAAGTACATACTTCGAAATCCATGCCCAAACACGAAATTGAATGCTTATATCTGACTTGAATTTGTAACCACTAATCTGGGTGCCCAAAAATGAATCCGAAGGCATTGAACGTGAAATCGTTTGACCACAGTCAGTGCACCGCTTCAAACATACGAATTTGAAAGCACATTATATGAAATCGAATGACAGTTTTACGAAATTGGCCGGGAAAACCTGTATTATTATCATAATAATAATAATTATTATTATTATTATTATTATCATCATCATTACTATTATTATTATTATCTCTTAAGAGACAACCTCTGTTGTTTTTGCAGAAAACCTTAAAATCATCTGCATCTCTTCTTACATTGTGATAAGGTAAAATCGTTACGGGAATATGTAATTCACCATGCATTTTGGAATGAATATAAAATATCATTTTATATCCATGCATTTTGGAATGAATATAAAATTATCATGAATATAAAATTATCATTATTATGGATTAAGACTCAGGCCTATGGATTGGAGAGACGCCGTTGGTGGAATTCTGGGTGGTTCAAATAGACAGAAATGCTTTTAACAGTTTAATCAGTTCATGATATGTACAATTTTAAGATCTATAGGACAGAAAAAACAAATTGCCCACTAAAGAAAAGGCAAGAAAATTAGTGTTGATTTGAATGATACTAATAGATGAGGAAAAAGTCCAGCGATTACGACCGGAAAGTTGCATTACATTATTTTTACGGAAAAAAAAGAAAAAGAAGAAATTCTAAGTAATCTGTTGAATGAAACAATTTAAGCCTGCATAGTTACTAAGTAAGTGGAATCACAGTCAGTGATGTTCCTGGCAACCTACGGAAATATCTGCCGTAAACGGTGTGGGAAAAGTTACAGTACAACTAATATATTGCTTTTTCTCATTTTCTTGTACATGGTACAGGCGACTCCCGTTACAACGAAGTCCTAGGCACCGTCAATTTTCTTTCGTTACTTTAAACTTTTATTATATCCGAACAAATAGCGTACAAAGATGCATATAACGATAATTATGGGTCCTGAATTTTACTTCCTTATTGATGTATCCGTTATCTCGTTAACCGTGTTTGTCATAACGAAGTTGTTGTAGTTTTTATTTTGTATTCCTCTAAACTCCCCCCCCCCCCCTCTCTCTCTCTCTCTCTCTCTCTGTCTCAAGTAGCGTGATTTCAATTCTTTTTGTCTAATTGTCGGAATTATTTCTGTAGGATTTTATAAGAAAGAAGCACAAAGTACATGTACTTGTAAGGAGATTGAAAAATTCATTAAACTAAGCAGGGGCGGATCCAGGAATTCTGTAAAGGAGGGGGGGGGGGCGCAACTAATACTTCTTGGGCAACTTCCGGGTTTCATTTCATTTTTTTCTTTTTATTTCTTTTGTTTTTAACGATAAATAAGGGGGGGGCGTGCACCTCCTGCGCCCCCCTCTGGATCCGCCACAGCTAAGTGAACGTCGGACTGCCCGAGGAAGAGGTACATCAAAGCACTATCCCACACCTTTAATACATGTACCATACAAACGACAAACAATAAGTTACACCCGAGTGTTACCTTTACCGTGAAAAATCTTCCTTTATTGTCACTCCGATTACCTGGACGCATTGTACATTTTGTCTTTCTTTCTTCTTTTTTTTTTTCAAATGTCTGCCTTACACCATGCAGTACACTGAAGAATATGACGCGTCTGCAGTTGGCTCAGTTTTTAGGTAAATTCCCCAAAAGAAGTAAACCTATTTTTTTTTTTTTTATAGAATTACTGCCAACTAAAAAACAAAAACAAAAACAAATGAAAAAAAGAAAGAAAAGCACTCTAAGGTTAAGAACGCAGACCTCCGTCAAGCAGCTAATTCCAACCCATACACCAAAAATTAATACATGTTTCTTATGTCATTATCAACTTTTCCTGCAAGTTTCATCCACATCCCTCCACAACTTTGTGAGTTATTTTGCTCACAGACAAACGAACACACAAACTAACGCTGATGACAACATTTAACCTCCTTCATTGGCGGATGTACATAGAAAACCACCCTCCAGTCTTGTGGAGAATATCTCGTACACTCCATCATCCTATTCTACAACACTAGCTCCATGATCCTCCTACTATGTCTTTTCTTTTTTTCTTTTTTTTTCAGAATAACGACTTGTTACATGTACAATGTATATTGGTCTGCTTCGTATTACAGGGGAATGTGGCATTGCGCTTCATTTCACTTTCGATAAATTCCACGATCCATAAATCGCATCACAGTGAATGCAGAGGTCGCGAAGTTTTTGTCTGTTTATTTGTTTTGTTTTGTTAGTTTTTGTTTTGTTTTTCAGTGTGAGGGGATTGCGGGCCAATGGGCGGGGGTGTCAGGGGTCAATCGTAGCCGTGTTCCGCTTCCATAGGAACGATCTCCTGGACAAATCATGAGTATTTTTATGATTTGCTTTTTTCGATTTACCCCTTTTTACTTTTTGATTTGACAATCTACAAATTCAAAAATGGCAGTGGTCTATTTTTTTTTTTTTTTAATGAGTGATTACAGTTATGTACCAAAGTGAAACGTTTCTTTATCGTACATTTAAAGTGCTGCCTTTGGCTGCTGATTGGCAATGATTCCTCAAACCAGGAGTCATGAGCGTCATACATAAAAACTGAACATAGCTTGACCGAGAACAGCATGACAACGCCATTCTTGATGTCTTTTACATGATTATGTTTATTGTTGAAAAGAACTGTGACCTTAACAAGACTGGGGACCAAATTGGACATTATTACTGTTCTTTTTTTTTGGGGGGGGGGTGGATGGGGTGGATAAAGACCTTCGTTACTTCAAACAAGCCTAGTCTCACGTAAATTAAAATTTCGATACTCATTACTGACAACACAAGCATCTGAGGCAAAACTAGTGCAATTGTATTTACACTATTCAATTGCTGAGGGAATTTTTTATCAAAAAGAAATGCATACAACAATGAATGACCGACAACCATAACAAACAAAAGCAAAACTTCGTAGCCCACATTGTGTAAACTATACCTCTGGAAATTTTGCGGTTGCTTACTTCCGGAAACATGCACATCATATGCATACAGGCTTTTCATTGTTACGAAGCCAAGGGTAACAGCAGCACGTTACATCAGATACAGTAACACTAAACACTAAACACACACACCACACCCTCACAAGCACAAAGTACATGTACTTTGTACCTCTCGCACAAACACTCTCTCAGTCTTATCCCCAATCCTATCACCATGTTTTTCCTCGCAGTATTAATTCAGAACTGGACTCAAATGATGTGATGATTGTGAAATGATTGTAATTTGAAGCCAAACCTTAACGTGGTGAAACAAAGGATGACTTTTCTTTGTTCTCTTGTGTGTTCTTTTCTTTTTCATTCTCAAATAAGGGGGTCGAATACTGCAGTTGAGCTTAGTAAAAGAAAATCCACTTCATAATGATTGGTGTATTATACCTGTATCATCTACATTTTATTAATTTCTATATTCATGAAAATTTTAATATTGTATGCCCTATTTAATTAATGTACTAACCCTTCTGAAACATGTACACCGTATATATTTAAAAAAAAAATGAATTGTTGCTGTAACATTTTTCAACACATTTCTATGCATATTTCAGCAATCACTAACAACATGTGGTATCTGAAATTTTTACATATTTGAGGGGTATCTACAGAGAGGAGTTCTTATGCAACCTGAAGACATTGTTTACGTTTTGAAAAAGAAAATTCCTTTCATTCTCCAACAGTACACGCATATTATGAAAACGTGCAACTCTATCACACAAGATTGTTCCAAGTACATCTAAGCATTGTATCTTATAACATAATGCCTGGAATGGTCAATAAACACAATCACATAATCATACAAAAGATAAAGCTGTGTAAACTTACATATTACCATCCCATGTCTTAATCTGATATCTGGTTACTTAAATAGAGAGAAATATAACTACGTAAGTGTTAAGTTCATCCTGTAGGACATGTGAATTGCTCGTTCTTGTACTACATTGTTCAAGACACATTTTACAAGTAGTCTAGTTCCACAAAGCACATTCAGAGTTATGCTTGCATGTACATGTAAATGTACATGTACATGTACAAGTACATATACAGTGTACACATGCATACAGGCACACACCTAAACCTAGTACATACACATACATTTGTAGATCACACAAATAATGGGGGAAAAATGATATAGAATAATTAACAAGCTAAGAAAGATAGAAACATCACCAAAAATATTGGATATTCTCATTTTTCTAATTCTACATATGAATGTTATGTGTGCTATTATAACTACATTGTATAGTTCTATAACTGATAAAACAAATTGTGAAAACAATGAAAATTATACCTGTATGCAATTTCTATACATATAATTATAACAGAGCACATTTCCACGTCTAGTGGATATTTCCTGATTAATGTTCAAGCTGGGGGAAAAGAAAGGATGAGTAGTTCAAAGCAAACAACAGATTGTAGACTGATAACAATCAGAAACCTACCAACTAGTGTAGATATCCCCCCCCCCCCCCTCTCTCTCTCTCTCTTGTGATTTACCATGGGTTACCGCATAAAGCCCATTCACACTAGCCACAAATTATCATGATTTCAAGTCCAGTGTTCCAACACCTATAAGCGATTACCAGTGTGGAGACAAAAATATCAATCTATTTAACAAGAAATTACACCTACATATAACTACATCATCCTACAAAGTCATTAATTTTTATGTGAAATTAAATCCTACGGGGCACTGCCAAAATTTCAAAGGATTTAACTTGATCCTTACCGGTAAGATCAACTTAGAATTATGTTTAGTTCTATTCATGTTTTCAGAATCCCCTTCAACTTATCATAATTTACACACTAATTCCTTCATCTCTTATTTTATTTGTATGTTAATGACTGCATGTAAATGTCTCCACAGTTTTCATTGTCATTGGAAGCAAGACTATCACTGGAGACACACACAGCGTACCATAATTTCAAGTTGATCTTAACTTTTAAGATTGACTTAAACTCTTTGTGAAATACCACCCAGAAATTTTCTAAGTGCAACCTAAGATATTTTACAAGAGATAACAGTCGCACACATATACCCCTCCCCCCACCAAAAAAAAACAAACAAACAAACAAAAACAAAATACAAAAGAAAAAAAATACAAAGAGTACATAGACATCAATTAAATATAATGGTTGCCCCTTAATTCACCTCATGGTTTCTGTCTCATGTACAATTGTATGTATGAATGCAACCATACAAACAAGCATCATGTGTGTATGTACACATGTATGTATATATCATATCACTGAGAATTATCAGACATTTTTGGCGAATATTCCCTAGAAAACTAGAAACTTCATTGGCTAGGAAAGTCCAAACAGAAGATATCTTTACACATCACAGCAGCACAGGCATTAAGTTCATCATGAAATGATATCTTGATGCAAGTTATCAACAACCCCTTCTCAGAGAGCTATTAAATCTTCATTTTTATAATATGGTTTGGCCGATTTTCCACAGGATAGAAAAACTGAATAGATACAGACTTCAGCAGAGCATGACCTTAGTACTCCCAGGGGGACATATTTAATCTTTTTGTTCTCATCAGCAATTGCCCTAAATATACATGTACCATCTTTACAAGTAAACATCAGACAAAATCTGTGTCTTGAGCAAGAAAGCAGTCCAGTCAAATGTGTCTAACAGACCAGTACAGCCTACTGCATACTGGGTTCTTTATCACAGTGCTGCTGACACATCTGGATACTGTACATGGACATGTACAAATGACGGGAAAGAGACTTGGAAAGCAGGGTAGGACAAAGTATTTTGCACATAATATTATGTGGGGACACATACAACTCGTAGATTTTTCAGTAACTGGCAGGGGAAGGGGGAGTGGGTGGGGGCATTCCATCGCCTTGACATAGACATATTGGGAAGGGGGCAGTGAGATCTGGTACGAGGAAAAAAAAATAAAAAAATTCTGCTCCGAGACCTGCAAGTAACGGTCGATGGGAGGGTTTAACTATGACATTGGACTACTGTAGCTGGAAAGTCTTGTTTGGACACGAGTGTGGGAGAATGTGGTGGGCGGGGATTAAGAAGAAGATTTGAGCGAATTTGACAGCCAATCAAGACCTTCGTAGAGGCCATCTCCAGATGTGGCACAGGTGTTCTGGACGTACCACTTTCTGTCCCGCATGCTGTGCAAGTCCAGTCTCTCTGTGATTTCACCTACGCCCAGGGCATTAGGTAGATCCTGAAAAGGCAATCAAAGCAACAAGGCACAACACTATGACTCATGCCATTACTGTACATTTTATTACATTTCTCTCTTTCTGGAGAGAGCAATTACCACATATCATTAGGGAGCTTTAGACTTGCAACGTGGACATTTACGACAATTGCACTGGCCATTCTCCTCTTTCCTTGCATCGTGATGCAAAGTAGCTTTCGATTACATGAGGATGCAACCCTGTAAAAAGTAAAATGGTGGCCCCATATGATCACTCAATCAAGCAGCTCTCTGCATTGTGAACTGAGCAGATGTAAAAATGGCCCCAAACTCGTATTGAAAACTCAGACTGCACAAGCTATAAAAAGATTGATTTTGATAAGTGATTTTGCGCATGTGCAGAACTTTTTTTTTTCCTCTGAACGTCCACGTCGCAGAAATCCAAAGAATGTGACACTGATTACAGCTTCTTGGCCTTAATGCCCTTGATGTTGGACCTCTAATTCAGTTTTCTGGGGATTTAGTTTGATAGCTGCCCTTTAATATTCTACCCTTCTCCAAAACTGACCACAAACATTCTGCCAAATTTCTTCATGAGGTTAGTGTGCCAACAGAATGAACCAAATCTAAGTAGGACAAACAGATTAAAAGAAGCGTTACTAAAATTCATCGTTTACTCTGTAAAAGGCAACTCCCTCACAAGCATATTTAAGGAAAGAAAAAGTCAGTACATTAACATAAATACGTGGGGAGCATACCCATGACAATTTCAGAAATCTCTTGCATTCTATTGTAAACTTTTTGCAAACCCCAACAATTAGATGTGGGGGCCTACTCCAGTAAAGTTACACATTATGTGACGGTTTCTACTCTACGGGGTCTCTGAAACCAGTAAATGATAAAAAAAAGATCTAGTTTCTAGTTATGTTGGTGAGGCAAGCATTATAGTTTTGTAAAAAAGAAATGGCTTATTTCAGGTGCTGAAATGGGTCTTGACACAAACCAACGCCCTGTTGCTACAGTAGAAACCCGACTTGCGATAAAACACAACTTAATATCAAACGCAAGTATCACCTGCAAATTGTGTTTGATCCTTGCGTTCCGTTGCGAGAAAAGTCTTGCGTTTGATTGCAATCTGAATTTGATTCTCCTTTAACATTTAGATTGAAGTCATTGTGGATGAGGATAGTCTGAAATTAGCCTAAATAAATCCCTGCAAATAGCAAGCTCATCCTCTGCACATCGCAGCGAGTGATGGCAGTAAGTACAATGCATTAAAAAAGTACACTAAAACATGAAAAAATGTGCCAATTACATGTACCTTCAGTAATGAAGTTTTAGAGAAGACTACTTTAGGATTAAAATAGCTAGGAAACCTGGATATGCCTAGAATTTGCTTGTGCAAAAAATACACTCAATTTCTGGCTGACTTCAGTCCCTGAATAAACACATTCTGCGATATGATTTTGAAATGAATAAGTGGGACTATGGGATGATCTAAAGCTGTGGCAAGTTCGGTGGCAAGGACTTTCTATGATCGCAGCTTGTAGTTTACACTTTGAATAATTTCTAACATGTGCAAATTCCGAGAACTACTATAGAAAGTGTAAGATTTCACAGGGTTGTCAATACAAGGTTGTCTACATAGAGCATTACACATATCATAACATCTCTACGAACACTTTGCTGTAGCTAGATACGCATACGTACATACGTGCAATGCTATCTTCATTAGACAATGATCAAGGGGGGGGGGGTGGTCGTTCCTTTCTGGACTGTTTCAGACAGCGTATTATACTTATCAACGGACTACATCTTTGTAGTTGATGAAAACTGACCTTCATATGAATTTCTGCATTGTATCAGCGACTGATTTTACTTTACACAATTCAATAAAGCTTTGCTGAACAAAATATCACCGAAGAATGTGACACTGGTGGTGACAATGCTCCTTTTTTGCTACAATATCTGCAGTTTTATTGACCATTATGAATCAAACACAACTTTGCGTTTGATCAGAATCAAACGCAAAGCTGCATTTGATGGTGTTGCATATATGACATCAAGCACGAGTCCTTTCAGTAATGGACTGGCATTTAAATGCAAAGTTGCGTACAATTTGGGGGGATTAGCGTTTTATTTTCTGAGTTGCGCTTATGTGCGAAGTTTCTAGCAATGGGGCCCAGAACTTAATATGTACCGTTAAATGTGACATTTTCAGTTGCCTTACGGAAGGCAGGTAAAATATCTTTTCTTGAAAATTGCACTACAGGCAACTCCTATCATAACAAAGTCCTTTGGAACAGGGCAAATTTCTTTCATTATACCAATCAAACCTTTGTTGCTGCTGATCATATTAAGTATATACAAAATGTACATTGTAAATATAAATAATTTGGGGACCTGAATTTTTACTCTGTTGTGACAGGAGTGCACTTTATTCTGAATATGGGTGAGATGCTGTGAAAAGCATACCCAAAGAGCCTTCACTCAAAGTTACAACCAGCAAATCTGAGACTGGTTCTTGCGACAACCCCCCCCCCCCCCCCCCCCACACACACACACACACAAACACCCGTCACACGAGTGCTATCACCTTCAGGTCTGTACACTGTCCTGCTGGTTTACACTACATACCTGTTTGTTTGCGAACACAAGAAGGACGGCACCTCGTAGTTCATCCTCATTCAGCATCCGTTTGAGCTCCTCTTTTGCCTCACCAATACGCTCCCGATCGTTGCTGTCCACCACAAATATGAGACCTACGACATTGTATCAATCAAACATTGGGTAGATAACATGCGGTGATTACTGTTAAAATTGGACGGCATCAAGTAACACTCAGTGACAGGCATACAAATACTTTATTACCAACACATTGATGATGAACATCACACAACAGATGTCTTGCATAGTGTACCTAACATGAAAATAATACAAAAAGCATGTGAGACTTTAATAGAGGTAATACAGAAACTATACAATCAGTATAGTTTCTATTAACTATACACAGCCCAGTCACTGTAAAAATGCACGGCGTCTGGTCAGGCAAAGTTTCCATGTCACACAGTTAAGGTACTCAAATTCAGAGCTGCATAATGTCCCAATATATACATGTAAAATGTACATTCTCACTAATCACTATCTTTCACTCATTTCTTCATAATAATCTTACTTGACTTTGCTGCATTCTAATCGTATCATCTTCTCTAATTCTCAAGGGGCACAATAGTTGTTGCCCCATTTACAAAACCATTAGAAATACATGTAACTTAAAAAGGCAGACTCTGGATTGTAAACAATGTGAATGGAGTATCAGAAAAATAAAAATGTGTAAAATGATAACAATCGGCTTATTTTCCTGTGTTCCTGTACCTCGTACAATATTGCACCACAATTGAAAAACAAACATGCCTCAACTTTGCCAGTTACTACATCCATGCATGCAATTTTAATGAGAACTTTTGGCAAAAACACAAGTTGCAACACTAAACAGTGACTACAATTATTCAATTGTTCTTTCTGACGATTGTGACATTTTTGGTACTTCCTTCCCAACCTCAAAGAGCTTACCAGGAATGACCGCTCGATTCTTTTTTTTTATATTGTTGTACATGTGTGACATTGCAAACTGTATTAGTTTTCTCATTCAGCAATGGCAGCACTGAAACTTTTGAAATTTATAACTTTTGAACAGATTGTCTGATTTTCCTCAAACTTCACTGATAAGTTCTACTACTATCGCACTAATTATTGCTGCATAATTCCCATTCTATCCTTAATAATTACATGTCTATACTTCATGCTGATTTACACTGCATATTTCACCACCCCCTCCCTATGTCAAAGAAGATTATATGACATATTGAAATGTCACATATTTTCAGAAATCATTTCTTGAGTAGTCCATATGAATATTCAAATGAGCACAATTTTTTATTCATTTCTATACAGAAATGACAAAAATCTCATATTTCAGTTGTAAAAATATAAAACTTGCCTTAAAACCACCCAAAATATAAAAGAACAAATGTTAACTCTGATATGTCTTGGTATGGGAACATGCTTATACTTGTATTAGCTAAAAATATATATATTTTTTTCAATTTCATACATAACACACATGAAAATTTGTGAGGGTATGACATCAACTCACTCATTTAACCATCAAATACTGTATACGCTATATATTTCGCGGGGGTTTTATTTTCGCGAATTTCGCGAGTCGGGAGCTATTCGCGAAATTAACAACACGCGAAAATATTACCTTCCA
Organism: Diadema antillarum; assembly: GCF_040938485.1. Taxonomy (NCBI): domain Eukaryota; kingdom Metazoa; phylum Echinodermata; class Echinoidea; order Diadematoida; family Diadematidae; genus Diadema; species Diadema antillarum. The sequence goes on along the minus strand of NW_027271288.1, from coordinate 166,784 downwards.
AAATGAATCCCTTGCCTTGATGATACGAACATTTCAGTACTAGTACACCATGTCATGGCTTACCGAACAGACCAACACATACTGGCTAAACTTGTTTACGTACATATAACACGTCCACGTTTACTTACGAATACTGTAGAGAGCCAATCCATTATCGCAAGGGGACCACTCGTCAGAAATCTAGCGCGATGGACTTAACCACTTCAAAAATTGTTGAATTCTAACTAATATAGTTCGCAGAGTTTGGTAAGTTTTTTTCATGCAGTGTATAACTAGTATCATTCTTATTTGCTAGTAAGTTGAGAAATTCACACTTTCTTTGCCACTTCATATTTTCTCTGGTCCCCCAATCGCGAATTTAACCACTCGCGAAAATGTGTGACAGCGGCAATTCGCAAAAATTTATGTACGCGAAAATTATAGCGTATACAGTACAAAATCAAATATTAAGTGAATGAATATGATTTTTTACAATTGTTCCATACGTAACACCATATCTTACATTTAAGCAAGAGAAGTCCTTAAAATTTGAATGAATTTGCATTACATACATGTAATTTTCTTTTACTTCATTGAATTTCAAATTTCAACTCATAAGCTTCAAAATGATACCAAACACTTCAATATTGACCAAAGATGAAATTTTGCCTGCTCAGAAGACCCATAAGCTTCAAAATGAGACCAATACTGACCAAAGAAGAAATTTTGCCTTCTCAAGGGACCAATAAGCTTTAAAATGATACCAAACACTTCAATACTGACCAAAGACAAAATTTTGCCTTCTCAAGGGACCCATAAGCTTCAAAATGATACCAAACCCTTCAATACTGACCAAAAATGAAATTTTGCCTTCTCAGGGGACCCATTAGCTTCAAAATGATACCAAACACTTCAATATTGGCTACCAGTCGCACAGCGCATTGCTTTCAAGCTCTTGGCAATTGTGTACATGTGTCTTCAAGGAAAAGCTCCTACTTACTGTTTTGTATCTCAAATCTCTTATCATCCCATACTATTCTGCCGAATCTGGACTATGTTCAAGTACAGATAGCACCTTACTCCACATACCAAAACCAACAGTAGAGGTGGGGACAATGCTTTTGTGACGGCTGGACTGCGATTGTGAAGCGATCTACCACGGTTCATCCACATTTCCCCATCCCTTCATGTCTTCAAGAAGAATCTTAAGACTTTTCTTCTCAATGCCAATCTGTGACTGAATTTTGTTGTAAAGTGCTGTGAAACCAGTCATTAGGGAGCTTTAGATTTTAGACGCGCGGACGTTCAAAGCGAAAAAAACATGGTCTGAGCATGCGCAGTAGCTTGACGTGCGCTTCGCGCAAGCTCAGACCATGTTTTTTTCCCTTTGAACATCCGCGTGTCTAAAATCTAAAGCTACCTATTGACTGTGTAAGAGCGTTGTATAAAATAGATCCGATTGTATTGTATTGTACTGAATACATTGGCCAAAGCCCAAATTTTGTCTTTTCAGGGGCCCTTATCTTGGACTTGCCCACGGGACAGCATTTATCAAAGCACCTTGACTTTTACACTAGAACTCACCTTGTGTGTTCTGGAAGTAATGCCTCCACAGCGGTCTGATTTTATCCTGGCCGCCCACGTCCCACACTGTGAAGCTGATGTTCTTGTATTCCACTGTCTCGACATTGAATCCTGGAATAGAAATGCGCCATAGCAGGGCAAATATACAAAGGAAACTTCAGGTCTACTTGACAGAAGGGTAAAGAGAACAGTTCTCTGATTTGTGAGTGTGTGTGTGTGTGTGTGTGGGTGTGCATGTGTGTGAAAATACGCCATGTACTTTGTAGCCATACTGTATGCATCCATGAATTAGGGGTAGTTTTGTCTATCTTGTGAATTGTACCTTTTTATAGATGTATTTGTTATTACATGTATATGTGTATTATTGTTATGACATATTTGTTATGTTAATTTTGTAAACTGCACTTTAAATTTTTAGCTGTAATACTGCTGATCAGTACTTTGCATACTTATCAATTTCTAATGAAATGCATTAATATAATACACTCACTACAGTATTCACTGAAAAAAAAATGTCGCTACGGCGACTGGTGTATGCCTCCGCCATAATGCATGGTTCTCCTAATAGGTCTATAGTACAATGTCTTGACAATGTGTGATGACAGTTTCACACAATTGGCAAAATATCAAAATGACAGGTTTGCCACAAATGTGCTGAATGTTCACTTTCCTAGAACTAGGTTCAATTGGATGAATGATTAAAATGTCAGAGTGCAGGTATTTGGGGGAAATGATGATTTTTACTTGACTTTTGACCCTTTTATAAGTTTATGCATTGAGTAATTTTCAAGGTATTGAGAAAAAGTATAATTTCAGTATCAAATGGTAAAATAGTATTATCTAAACCTGGCCTTTGACCTTTGACCTCACAGTTCCAAAGAGAATCACTGTTAGGTAGAACATGCATAAATATGTAAGTTTCATGATAATACCTTGAGTTACTTTTGAGATATGGAGGAAGAAGTGCAATTCAGCACTTTCACTTGACCTTTGACCTTTTGACCTTTGACCTTTTGGCAAGAAACTTCCCACAGAATATATATTGGGTTATACGGTACATGCATACATCAAGTTTTAAAAAAATCCTTCAGGCATTGCATAAATATAAGGAAAGTAGTGATATTTTGAGGAGTTGACCTTGACCTTTGACCCCTGACCTTTGACCCATGACCCCCAACTTCCCTAGATAATCACTGCCCATCGGTACATGCATATATACTAAGTTCCATGAAGATACCTTGAACCATTTGCCAGATATGGAGAAAAACATGAAATTTCAACCTTTTTTCACAAAATAACCTGTGACCTTTGACCTTTGAACCCGTGACCCTAAAATTCAAATAAAGTATCATCCCCCCAGGATATACCCTCATACCAAGTTTGATGCAAAACCACCTCACGGTTCTTGAGATATCCACAAAAACAAAACGGGACAGACGTACAGACATACGTACGGACGTACGGAAGTACGGACGACCCGAAAACATAATGCCTCCGGCCACTTCGTTGGCAGAGGCATAAAAACTTGTCTGTTGTATCCAAAAGTGCATCACTTTTCTCAGTGTTTGTGGGTTTTTTAAATAAGAAGCCTCATTATTTCTGTATGTTCTAGTGTGTTTCCTCACAATAATTTGTGTTTGTTTTAATATCTTCAGTAAGTTTTGCCAAATGATGCAAGGTGCCTGTTAAAGGACAAGTTCACCTTCATAAACATAAGGATTGAGAAAATGCAACAATATTAGTAGAACACATCAGTGAAAGTTTGAGGAAAATTGCACAATCGATGCAAAAGTTATGAATTTTTTAAATTTTTGTGTTGGAACCGCTGGATGAGGAGACTACTACAGCTTGTGAGTCATATGCGTACAACAGTATAAAGAAAATGTAAAAGAAAATTCAACATATTTTCACTTTTTTTGGCATAATAAAAGTGCACTTGACTTGCCTCTTTCTAAAGGCAGGGGGAATAATATTACCCATAACATTTGTCGGTAACGAGTCAGGGGAATGTGTACTTTTTTCAAAAGATGGAATTTTGTGAAATTCTCTTTATATTTTCCTTGTATTGTTGTACGCATGTGACATCTAAGTTATTCATACACTGCAGTAGTCTTCTCATCCAGCGGGTACTGCACAAAAACTTCAAAAATTCATAACTTTTGAACGGATTGTCTGATTTTCCTCAAACTTTCAATGATGTGTTCTACTAATATTGCTACATTCTCTCAATCCTTATGTTTATGAAGGTGAACTTGTCCTTTAAGATTTTGAATGATATTTCAGCGTGTAGGACCCTACTGTGAAGAATGACTGAGCATGTGTGCAATATAAACCTATTACATGTGAGAAAAAGTGTGCATGTTTGTGTCTTCATTCACACACACCATTCAACAGGGCTCCAAGTATTGCATGAAATACAATGTAGTGCTATTGTGTGATGTGTGCATGGCCGGCCACACTATTGCAGGATTGCAATTGCTGCTGGGGCTACACTGTATGCACACCGACTTGATTGTGCTATGCTTTCTTTCGGAGACTTTCTTGAATGTTCTCAGAATTGGCACAGAAACAACAGTGATAAGTACCCTGATATTAGTAATGACAGAAACAAAAACAAAAACATAGTTGTCCCTGGATAGCAGAATATGTCATTGTCTGTAAGACTGATTAATTCAGTGGCAGATGATGCTCCATTGCTTACTGACACATTGCATCTAGACTCGCACATGATCATATGTGTGTTGGTTTGCGAGGCAGGTGATTCTCTGAGTTCAAAAGACAATAATTTGCTTGTGCTGGCATGTAGTGTACGCTGTAAGCCTCACCCCAAATTTACTGCTTATTTCTATCAAACTTTAAAAAATAGTGTGGCCTTGTTGCCGTCCAATATGGTAAATACTGTATATGCACCAACTGTAGTTGCCTTGCAGTAAACCAAAATATTGAATATTCACATGTAACAGGTACAAGAATTTCACATTTATGGGGCTGAATTCCTCCCAATGCGTGCTTGACAGGGGAGAAAATGGAGCCTACATGACACCCATGAAGCCTCTCAGAAAATCTTGCCAAAATCTATTGGCTTCAACATGTAGTATGCCTTCTGCAAACACTACTGTAGCTGCAGCTGATACCGGTATGTCTAACAGATTTATGCAATGCCAAAATTTAGCAAATACTGTATTACCACATACATACATGTATACATATACTTGTACAAATGTGTGCATGGGGGAATATACGTCTGAAAAGAAGCTATCTCCAGCGGTGGGTATCTTACGGGGAATTTGTTCCAAAGGGGAAATTTTTTATTCCCCTTAAGGTTTTGACAATGTTTTTCAAAGCCTTATCATTGATCTGGGGCCTCGGGACTACCTAGAAAGAGAGAGAGAAAGAGAGAGATAATATTTATATATTTATATTTACACATGCACTTACTTCTGAATTCTTAAAATGTACTATCACTGAAGAGCACTCTCTTCTTATCATTATTATTATTATTTTTTTTTTATTTATTTATTTTTTTTTTTGGGGGGGGTCATTTTCCATCTAGGCATTCCTCTTCTCTTCAAGTCAATAAACCTTGGCAAAGTTTTACATTCAAGAATTGCAACAGCAACAATAAATGTCAGCAAGTGGCTTCACAGCTTTTCATCAGAATTTGACCGCTTGGTTAACATGGAAAGTCCATCCTACCTATTGTTGGGATAGTTGTAACGATTTCACCAAGCTTGAGTTTGTAGAGGATTGTTGTCTTTCCAGCAGCATCAAGTCCAACCATCAATATCCTCATCTCCTTCTTCCCTACGAGAGCCTGAAGGACCTTTGCGAAAATACCACCCATCGTATTCACAGGTACAGTGTATCTGCCTCCCAAGAAATGGGTTCAAATCCGTAGCCTGATTGCACCTTTCACAAGTGGTGAGGCTGCTGAGCAAGCCGTGGCTGGTGTTGCCTACAATGCTATGAGGAAAAGGCTGAAAACAAACATAACAGGTACATTGTATTGGTCAGCAAGAATGCAAGGTGGACAGATTATTTATAGCTTAGCTTTATCCGTGCACACCCACTTTCTGAAGTCACATGCATGTACAGTAAAATACTGAGATCATCTGGCCTAATGTGCAGTACAGGTGGCATCACTTTATCCCTATACTGACATACTGTAAGATGCCCGAACGAATACGGAACTTTAAATTTCGCACAAAACGGCCGGTTAACGATCGCCCCGTCACTGTACAGGCATGCTAACCTGGAAACATTGAACTGCACATTACTTGAATACGAGACCATTCTGAAGCAAATAATTTTCACACAACAATAGATCTACCATACTGTACTTTAAAATGAATCCATAAGGATTGGAACAATCATCCCCCAGTATTCCCACTGAACACGTACTAGCCATCCCCTTAATACCAAGAGTAGGAGAAGCTGAGAGAACTTGGCCTCTGTGGTTGTTTACTTTTTGTAAATGCCAGGTCAATAAGATTGTGCTCAAGTTTAACCCGTTGAGGACGGTTTGATTTTGCTACAACACGCATTTCCCATAGACACTTGCCCGAGTATACTCGGGACTCGTCCTTAACGGGTTAAGGATAGACTAACAGAACAAGAATTTGCAGTCATTTTACGAGGTCTTAGGGTTCTTTTCTTAACTTCCCTGCTTTTAATATTACAATTTTCTTCTTTCACTAATAAAGGATGTAGCATCACTCACCTTCGCATTTCACGCCATCCTCTACACTTACTCAAAACAAATTGGTGAAGTCTTTGATAGCATCTACCAATTATTGTTGCTTTGTTCATTCTCTGGTGGTCAAAGTGGACAGTCATTCGTATTACTGAATGACCGTCCTTGTGTGATTAGAACTCCATAGAATGTCAGTGATGTACTGTAGTGTGTACCAAATATGCAAAAAAAAACTTTGGCGATGTGCGGGACACTGACGTATAAAGTAAAAAAAAAAATGCACCAAGGTGTGACCTCCCATGCCAAAATTAGACTACACATGAAAGCATCTTCTTGTACACTGTACAGCGCGTAGGTTTTACATGTAGCCGGTGGTCAAATTTCGGACACCGTTATTGTTGAATTATGACTGAGTGGCTTGCTTAATGATGTGATATATAGGCGGTGTATGAGTGAAGGGCGTTCTGGCTTGGGTAAACCATGGACCTACGTTGTACTTCTACTTAGCCTTAAACGTCTTTGAATCTGACCCGACCCTTCCCTGTTGTGTATTGTCTTTGTGTAAATACGAGACGCTGTGCAAAGCATCCACCCGCTACTTCTCTGTACGGCGACGGGGCTGTGTATTTAACACAGAAATTCATACTGTCGATTACTGAATGTAAAAGGGGAGTCATGCACTATATACAGGTGTAGCTCTCCAGGAAGTTCATGCTGAGAAAGACCTTGGTTTTTTTTTAGAAGATTCTAAATTGTGTTGGAAGATCAAGTTTCACATGCAACTTTGAAAGCTACGTAGAGTTGCAGGCCCCTTAATAATAGCGCACATTTCTGATATCGATCAGTGACCTTGTAAGTTATGGTTCTATTGGAATCTTCAGCATTTTTCCCGTATGCGAGTGGGATTTCATAGAATTTCCGTGATCAACGAACTGTAATTTAAACATGTATAAACATTAACGACGGGAAGGGATGCGGGTCACTCACCTATACAAAATATACATAACATGGGACTCTTGATCTTGCCAATTACTAAAATTTACCTAGGTAACACGTTAGTGGTTTAGTAGACTAGTACAGCTGTAGTACTGATCTGGGCCTTACAAACTTGTCATGCTTGTAGTAGACTAGGATAAGATACTGTAGAATCATACATTTCATTAGCAATATATTGTTAGCATTGTCCTGCTTCGAATGCTTGTCTATCCGCCAGTCGGCTCTGGTCAGACTGGTGGTGTGTAGTCTGGTTGGGGCTCTGCAGTGGAGTGGAGACTGGAATAACAATGTAAATGGTATCGTATGTCATGTGCAGTGCCAGTCAGTAGTACACAGGCACAGCACACTCAGGGCACAGCCGCGCCACATCACACTAAGGAGAGAAAAGCTAAAAGGGGTAATTTTACTACTCGCATATCATGCGTTCTTGTTCATGATAGAAGTTGCATCGATCATCGTCAGCAATGCGACGCATTCTGTTTACAAACAAACCAAAAAAACCTTGCCGGTTCGATGGCAAGACACGAGACAACCATTAAAACTACCGGCTAACCTAACGTTAGATCCTGTGACATCAGAGTCAAGTTGTGTGGCGAACTGTATGTACGTTGCCGCAGTCAGCGAGAACGAGAAGACTGCGGGTGGTGTGTACGTGTATGCATCATTGCGATCTGCAGAGTGCAGTGAAGTTGGCTAGACTACTTGTCCAACTGACATCTTTTTAGACGTTATAAGTGAAAAATCAACTGAGAGATAATTAGGTATACTACGTATTTACGTACCGTCAATTAGAGTAATCACAGTCGACAGCGAATGAAAGAGCTGGGTGCAGATAGTTCGTTACAAACAACTCTACTTTAGTGCACAATCATGTCACGTTCTGACAGAAATGGGTGGATCGACTACTAGTATGCGCAACGCATGTATTGCCCATTTACATTGCACGCATACGTAGTCGCTATAGTCGTCACTCAACTTCCCGGTGTGTAGGGCGAAATTAAATGTTACAGCGAAATTAGGTAACGGTGACGTCGACGCGTCCGTAAACTTGATGATCACAAGCTTTCATCGCATCGTGGCATATCACAAATCAAAATATGGATGGCAAATTTACAATGTACCAGACTCGTGTACAGCCGTAGTTGACTTGAGAGCATGTAGTTACACTATAACCAGTACCTAATTTCTTTCTTTTTTCAGTGATAGCATCGGAAGTTTCATAGTAACTGACAAATTTCTGCCAACACTTCTAACATGTTAGAACTTTTGTTATTGTAAATCGAATCTATCAACGGAAGATCACACATAGCCTAAAGTAGGAAAGAATTACAGAGGTCGGATATTGCAGCTTTCCATGGCATAGGCCTACTTGTTATGAACAGATTCTAGCGTCTGTAGAAGAGCATTGATTATTCCTTATTGATACAACCAAAATCTGAATAATACCGCGGTACTCATCAGTATGACACGTTTTTACGGGTAAAAACCCAACTCGAATAACTAAATTCCGCAGAAGCCTAGTTTCGCCTATAAAGCGGCTGCGCCACCTCGCATCACTACTTTAGCGCACCAACCGTAAACTTCTCTGACATTTGCAAATGCATGACCAGATTGGAATTTTCGGAGGCAGCGAAATGACTGCTCCTCGCGCGCGTGCATGTGGGTGTACTTGTGTGTTCTGGGCCCCGTTGCAAGAAACTCAAATTGCGTTTAAACGCAACTCACATCCTACGCAAGTATCTCACGCAACTTGCGTAGGATACTTGCGCGCCGTTGCTAGAAAAGACTTGCGTTTGATTGCAACTTGCGTTTGATTGATAAACGCGCAATCGGAACGAATTGTCATGGACGAGCCTAATTTCCGGTATTTCCCCGAAAAAACGGAACGCGCGTCTAGTCAGCGTAGCTCTCAGTCGTCTGCTCCCTGCCTGTTGCTGCTCCACCGGTGAGTATTGGTAAAAATGAAGTCGACTAATACGTGCTATTTTGTCCGTTGAAATGATGGTATTTTGCGTGAATTATTAACAGCTTCGATTAATTAACGTACATTGAAAGCATAGATAAGTTCTTTTCGTTCTATAAGCATTTCACGGGCTATAGTTTCCTGTAGTAGGCTGTAGTTACGTGCTCACGATCGTACGGTCGTGCGGGTGAAGATGCTGATGTATAGTGCTATATAGAACTGGCTCACTGCTCAGTGGCTGTAGTTTCGAATATGCGTGAATATCCGCTGAACGCTGTGAAGTATGCTGTATTTCCGTTCCACATAAGGTCTAAATCGTCTGACGCTACTTGTGCTTGTGGTAGAAGTTATTAAAAGAAAATATTATAGGGTCAACACTGCAGAAACCCTTGTTTCAGGCCTAACAGCGTTAGAAAAACTGTTAGCCCTAGCCTACAGGGCTAGTTTTGTTTCAGTGTTTGCCTGTTCATTTGCTTTAGTTTTGGGTTGGTTGTAGCACTTGTATAGCATTAATAGCAATGCGAACTAATGTGTATTAAACGTACGTTTAATGATAGTCTTAACCTGTTTTATTATGATTAGAAATATAGCCTGAGGCTGAGCCAATCTTATGAAACATTGTTACTGAGTAAAAAAAAAAGAATCCTTGGGACAGACATTTATGGCAGGGAGTGGTGAGAACTGCTTAAGACCAAGGACATTTCTTCTTCTTCTTCTTCCAGTAAAGTACAGACCGCCGTTGGCGTATTATCGTACTTGTGCTTGTCAAGTGCCATTTAGCGTACACAAGCCCATGATTGGTACAGCCTAGCCCTACTAGTGTGTAGTAGCGTAGGCCTAGACATATTCTTTTTCTTCTGGTTGTTTACTGTCCAACACCCCTTATTTGGGACCAACCGGACAGGGTTTCAAGGGACATTCTTTGTGACACTGAAGCTGATTTAAATCATACAAGTAATAAATAATTCACAAAGCAGTCTTGTATAGAACTACTAGTACTAGACTCTAGTACATGTAGCTACAAGCTAAATCTAACGTTAGACCTATAACTGTTACATGTTTGAAGTCTTGATACAGCCTGCTAGGCTGCTACCTCATAAAATTCATAGTAAACAGGGCAGCAAAGACCTGAAGCTTCCCAAAAAAGTTTTTGATCTTTATGACCTCTTGCCAAACTTGATTTCAAGTTGGAAATTAGCAGGCGAGTTTAGAGGCGGTTCTTGTTTTGGACCGCTGTTCACCAGTTGTTGCTCACTGAATCGTGATTGAATAGTCGTCTTGTGCAAGTGAAGTTGGTTGTCATATTTAGTAAACAGTAGCCAGATTACAAATGACTAGTGAGCTCACAGAGATATTTACATTTAATGCTAGTCAGCCTCGCCTCCAGACAGCACTGTGCCATGATTGGTACAGCTACATGATTTTTATTGGTGATAATGTTTAAGCGTGCCAATTAATGTAGTTGTATTACAGTGCATAGAAATTGTGACATTTGTGTGTGTGTGTGTGTACGAATCAAGGACCTTTGTGCCTAGCATGGCACAAGATAAGGTATCATAAATTCCATTAGTTTTTTGCAAAATTTTTATATAATTTTCATATCTCGAATATGCATTTAGAATGTCATTATATTGACAAACAATCTTCCGAAAGATACACTCAGGACTTCATCTATAGCATGAAAATCATGAAGCGTACCAAACTTGAGCATGTTACTCTACATAGCACTTAGAACCTATTCCTAATCAAATGCACAGTTTTTCTTATGCTGGTCCAGCTTATTAAAAGCATTAGCAGAGCATGCTGAGACCACATCTTCTGAGAATTCTACATATGGACCAATGTTGGCAAAAAAAAGAAGAGAAAAAATACTTGCTCACATCCAATTTAATGACATACAATTTTCCAAGCTTCATTGAGTGAACACGAGTTCTTCCAACACTGTTAGGACTCAACATGTCAAACTTAGTGTGACAATGACTATGCAAATATTTGTACACATCTATCCTGTCCCCTCTTTTTGCCTGTATATTACTGAGAGGTGGTAGGGATAGATGACACAGACTAGAAGAGTATGACAAATGTCTCATTCCTGGAATCATTTCAGTGGGCCTTCTTTGAATACTTTCAGGTAGTCTACTTTGCTCCCCTAGTTTGATTGTTACATGGAAAAATTGATGAGTGAAGAATAATTTGTTGATGATTGTACTGTCCATTAACAGCCTGTACTTTTTTATGACATTGTTATACCTCCGTTATCTTGTAGGGTAACGTTATTCTGTGATTTATGCACTGACCTGTGGATATGGTATTTTATTTCCAGATTATTTCATAATGGATTGCTCACACAATGAAGTGGACTAAAATTCAGTACCAATACAGATGCTTTCATAGTGACTATACAAGTCTGCAAAGTCAGCTGTCATAGTCCTAATGTCGTGTTAACTGATGTTAACTAAATGATGTTAACTGATTTGAAATTAATCACTTACTGAATTTTTCTGTTGCAATGGTTCTGAAATTTATCTTAAGCACACATTTTCTCTGTGTTATTTTTCAGGTTGCTAGCTCATATCATCAAGATGGTAAGTCATTTTCAGAATCTGTGTTTTATTGTCATTGCCAAATTGAAGTTAATAATTGTGTAATATACTCTGCATGTCTGTGTTGCCAATACAAATGAGAAGTTTGAATGAACAATTCTGGCTGTAATTTGGCATTCTTCACTTAAAGTAAATTATAACTGATTTTCCAATGCTGGATCTGTTATTTCATGTTTTCTGTAGAAAATAAAACAACAGCAAACACAAACTAACAAACAACTCTTAGATATCCATCCAAAATAAGCAGGGCATGAAAATACAAAGGATACTATATTCCCAACATGAATGTGGACTGAGTGACAGCAGCAGTAGTACTAATGCATATCCATTAAAGCTTGACATAACTTTGTCATAAAAGGTTGCAAATCTTTCAGTTTTGGTGGAATCATATCTGGATAGGAACTCTGTACACCATATGATGTATTGATCAATATCAGGAAATTATGAAGAATATTTAGAATGTTTCACATTACATATTAATAATAAAGCATTCAGTTAACCTTTTTCAGAAAGCAAGGTGACTGATATTACCCTAAAAATTATGTTAGTGACAAGTTCCATTACTTTTTTTGTATCACTTGCACACCAAAAAAAAATAATAAATAAAATCCTTCAAGATGTTGCAATTGTACTTCTAAGCATTTTCCATGTCCGCAAATGAGAGTATCAGCAGTTTTTGCCAAACTTCATTTTGTATTAGGTTTTTCAGTAAAGTGTTAGCATACATCGCTATTGGAGGTAGCAATATATTCATAATTTATAGTTTTCATGAAGAAAAATAAATTATGTAAACGGACATTAAACTATACATTTAGTGAAATCTGCATTTTTCCCTCTTAAATTTCAGGAAGATCTGTCAAGAAGAAGAAGAAGAAACTGGACAGACAGAGAGGCTATGGCTTTGTGCCAATTTGTGGGCAGACATAAGTCTGCCCTGTTTGGCAAGGCAGGCCATGCCAGCGTTCCGGTAAGTTAGCCTGTACTGAAAGCTTTTACACAAACTTATATTAACACTTGCTTCATGAGAACTTCACTATTCATTCTGATTGTTTTGGTGCAATACTGCCTGTATTTTTAGCTATTTTAGTGAGCTATTGCGATCGCTTTTCATCCGGCGTACGTCGTGCGTAAACTTTTACATTTTCATCTTCTTCTTGAGGACCCCTTGACCGATTTTCAACAAACTTGGCAGGTAGCATCCCAAGGGGGATAGGATCTCAATTTGTTCAAGTGGGCACCAAACCTCCAAATCCCCCAAAATTAAGGAATCTTAAAAAATCTTCTTCTGTAGAACCAGTAGTGATAGACCTAAGTTTATACTATGAATTAGTGCATTGATGACTGTAGTTTTCAAGTTTGTTCATAGCAGAATCAGGGGTGCCCCCCCCCCCCCTTGGGACCCAGGGGAGGGGGTGGGGAGGGGTCCTAATGGGGCCCAAATTGTACATTTTCATCTTTTCTTGAAAATGCCATTAAGAATTTTCACCAAAGTTGGCAGGTAGCATCCCTAGGGGGAAAGAATCTCATTCCCATCAAATGGGCACTATGCCCCACCTGGGGGCCTAGGGGGGCTAAATTTGGACGGACATTGTAAATTTTCATCTTTTTATTGAAAACCCTATCACTAATTTCCACCAAACTTGGCAGGAAGCATCCCTAGGGGAATAGAATCTCAATTACATCAAAATGGCAACATACCCCACCTGGGGGGGGGGGGGGGGGGGGGGGGGGGGGGGGGGGGCAGGGGTGCCCCCCCCCCCAATTCCTGTAAGGAATCTTTACAAATTTCCTCTAGAACTGGAAATGATTGAGATAAATAGTGGTGAAAGATGTGAAGGTGTAGTCCAGAATATTATAAATCAATAATACATGTCTCTGCTCATATTGTATGTAGTCATAATTACTTTCTTCATTTTCATTTATGTTTTCAGGTGGAAAAGCGGAAAAAGAGGTATTGGAGGAAGGCAACCATACATTTGAAAGCAGTGGGGTTTTCCAGGGAGGAGGAGGAAGTGAGAAGAAAGTGGCAGGACCTCAAGCAGAGGGCGCTGAAATACAAGACAGCAAGAAATGCAACGGGTAACGTTACATACCGATGCATGTCTTTTCTGTTCACAGTCGCCGTATTCTTGTAATGTTTCACCATGCATTTATAGCATTTTTCATGCAAACATTACTGAAAAGAAATGAAGTATGATTTGAATGGGAAATGCATTGTCATGATTCTGTAAACACCCATACACCTAAACACACCAATCCATGCCTTAACAGAGCAATATGACATTTATCATATTTTATTGAAGCTGAAGAATTCAATGTTGCAATTTACACTGAAATTATTGGTTACAGCTCGTTATTCCGAAGGTTCGTTATTCCGAAGGCTCTTTATTCCTAAGATTCGTTATTCCGAAGGTTCATTGTTCCGAATTTCCTTTTCGGATAAACCAATCTTCGAAATAACAAACCTTCGGCATAACGCCACAAATTTTCAGATTAACAAACCCTTTTTCATTTTCGGATTAACGAACCTCTAGGAATAGGGAATTTGCGTATTAACGACCCTTCGGAATAACGAACCTTCGGAATAGCGAACCTTCGGAATAACGAACAGCACCCGAAATTATCGTCAGACTACATATTGCATTGATTTTAAGTGAGAAGTTAAATAAACCTGTCTGGCACCATTTCGTATTTGCTTGCAATATATTGAAAGAGTATACCAAGAAACTTACTTCGATGACACAATTTGATGGGATGATGAGTTTCATATTATTTTGAGATAAAGACTAAAAGTTGGTTTATACCAACTTTTAGTGCAAAAGGATATAGGTTAACTCGGTATGAAGGACAACTCAGCCCACTTTATTTCAGACAATTTATACGCAGTTAGTGATCGCCATACATAGGCACGTATGTTCATTTTTTAGACGCGCCAAAGGGGTTCTTTGATGTTTGCGTTGTATCAACTCGGCCCAAAACTGCGACCAGCCAGAACATGATGCGCTCCCATACACGCTTTACAGTCCAGAGGGACAACTCAGCCCTGCCATCCAAGTGGGCCGAGTTGTCCCCTGAGTCCGAGTTAGCTGACCCGCTCAGATAAGTTCAGATATGCAAACATTTATTGTTGATATTTTGCATTTTTCATCGTTATCCAACGAATATCTTGTTATTAAAGCATTATTCATTACATTCTTTTAGGCATACATGCACATTTTTGACCGAAAATTTATTGACAGATTTGCAGGCACACCATAACTATGTTTTGCCTCAAACTTAAGTCCATTTATTCTTTTGAAGCCTCTGCTGTTTTTTATAATGTTTGTACAAATCTGTATCCGATTTCAGTGTAATTCGTTACAATGATTGCAATGAACAAATATCTAAACCCAAATGACACGAAACATCAACATCGTACAAAAATAACAAAAAAATCACACAGCTTAGTGTTGAATCAATGCATTTATTACAGTTGGGCAAACAGCCTCTGTCAAAATAAACATATTTCTTTAATATCTTGGTGCTGTGTCATTAGTCATTGTAATGGCTTTTTCTAAATAGAATTAAGCTTTGGTGAGTTGAATTAATCACCAAAACAAGCACACTAAAGATACATATACATGTAATCTACACAACTCTTCAATTTCCAGATGTTGTATTGGTGCAATTGATAGTTGTATGTACAGCCTCTGCAATTTTTTCCAGTCATATCCTAGCCCGGTGTCAACAGTGATCATAATGATTGCTATGAACAACCAATTAGTCCCAGATGAATTGAAGCAAACAGCATTTCTTTCAAACAACACATTGATAGTATGCAATTGATACACCTTAATCCCTCACTAGATCATATAAGTCCTCATATACGGATTCATAATTCAAATTACTTTTGCAATTTTTTCCAGTCATAACCTAGCCCGACCGTCAAAAGTGATCTTAATGATTGCTATGAACAACTGATTAGTCCCAAATGAATGAAGCAAACAGCATTTCTACCGAAACAAACACATTTAAAGCATGCAATTGATACATATTTAATCCCTCACTAGGTCATTTAAGTCCTCATACATGGATTCATAATTCAAATTACCTTTGCATGTTTTTTTTTTTCAGTCATATCCTAGCCCGGTGTCAAAAGTGATCATAATGCTTGCAATGATCAACAGATTAGTCCCAAATGAATTGAAGCAAACTGCTGTAATTTACACAACTCTTTGATTTTCAGATAATATTGTATTATTGTATTGGTGCAATTGATAGTTGTACGTACAGCCTCTGCAATTTTTTCCAGTCATATCCTAACCCAGTGTCAACAGTGATCACAATGATTGCTTATGAACAACCAATAGTCCCAGATGAATCGAAGCAAACAGCATTTATAATGAAACAAACACTTGATAGTATGTGATTTTGATAAACTTAAATCCCTCACTAGATCATTTATGGATTGATAATTCAAATTAGTTTTGTGTCATATATGATACCTCTCATCTTATACAAAACTTCTAACATGCAGCTGATTGACTGAGTTTATTATTGATTGTAGGGAAACAGCAAATTGCTTTTCCTATTGAATGTAGGGCAACCAGAAAACATGCACAAATTGGCAAATGTATTGGAAGGAGGGATCCTTTTACCATTGTGATTGCTACAGATAACTGAAATAAGCAGTATATTACATATGAGGCAAGACATGGCCTCTAAGCTCTATCGACCAGAGGGTTCAACCACACGTCACTCAGAGATCACAATGTGTTACAGAAGCAGGTGTTCCCTTTGTAGGTAGTATCAGTGTATGAGCAGACAGTCACAGTGTACTGGGTATTGGAATTTTATTCCAAGTTCTGGCCAAACATAGTCATCTATTAAAGTCTATCTCTCTCAACTATAAGTGTATTGTTCCCTGTGTGATATGTACGCATTGCATGTCAGTTCAAGTATGTTGACTGATGTTACAATGTTACAATCAACATACTAGTTACCGACTGTTGACACGTTATGTTACATGCAGGTGGAGGAAGCCTTGAAATCAAACCCTTGATGGAGGCGGTGCTTGAAGTGTTGGCCAAGGAAGCTGTTGTAGGTGTAAAGGGACAGGAGACTGAAGCGGGGTTCAGTTCATCTCAGGTTGGTAAAGTGTTTTGTGGCCATTTATCATGTTTTTTTAATGGGCCTTTTAATGTTTATTGTTCAATTTCACCAAAATGAAGTTTCCAACAAAACATTCAAATTCCTGTCATTTTCTAATCAAGAAGTAGGCCTTTGTGTTCATTTTTTTTATTGTAGGAATAAACCATTGTAAAAGGAATTACATTTTGATTAAAAGACTTGAATAATGAATTACTTTAATGCATCACTATTTCGTTCAAAGGTTTATTTCTGTTTCAAGTTATATGTCATAAAATTGATAGCTAATAAGGAAAGATGCATGAAGTAAATCCCAAAAGATCTTTTAATTGATGATTGTGTAAGAATAGTCATCTTCAATACATAACATTAGCTATTACCAATTTGATTGTGTTTACCGTTTGTCCCTTTAATAGAGCACCAACGAAAGCGAAAATGACACTGCCTCAAATCTTTTGAGGCAGCTGCTCGAAGGGACGGCATCCTCCCCAGTGCTCCCGATTTCCACTCCAGTTCAACAACCAACTCCCATAACTCCAGATCGTCCAGCTTCCCTCCCCCCTGCAACTGATTCCCCTGCAACCCACCCGACAGCATCTCTTCCTTCTGCAACATGCCCCTTTGAAATTCCTTTCCCTACTCCACATCCCCCCACGACCCATCCACCTGCTAGTCAGCAGCTCGTTGCGTTGGAAAGGGAGCGTCTTATTATTTTGAGGCAGCAAAATTCCCACCTTGAGAGAATAGCAAACTCTCTTGATGTTATTGCTGCTGCAATGTCAACACCTAACTTGTGTTAATTCTATAATGTTCTTTTTTATACCATGAATGTAATTGTATGTGTTGAGATGGGACTGCAGTTTGCCATATTTTCTGTGAGATGATGACAAACCTGTTATGAATTATGAAACCGAAAAATGACATTTTAAAAGAATTTACATTTTATTGGATGTTAATTGGTTTTGAAAAGGCTTAGATATCCAGAAACAAAGAAATCCTAGTGACAGTTTTATTCTCATAATAGGACCATTTACTTCATTATTTGTTTGGATATCTGTGCCACTTACTGGACAAGTTAACTTTCATTCATACATGTGGATTTAGTAAATGCAAGAATAAAAAGGAGATCATATCAGTGAGAGTTTTAGGAAAATCAGACAATCCATTAAAAATTTACAGATTTTTAAGGTTTTTGCACAATCACTGCTGAATGAGAAGACTACTACAGTGTGTAAAGTCACATGCAAACAACGATATAAAAAATATAAAAAGAATTTCACTTTTTTTGAAAAAAAGTTGACATTTCCTCGACTCATCATTGTCATAAGTTAAGGGTAATTTTATTCCCCCTTCCCTTTTGAAAGAAGGAAGTCAAGTGTTCTTTGACTATGCGAGAAAAGTGTGAATATCTTGATTTTTCTTCTTATTTTCTTTACATTGTTCTACACAAATGGCATCACAAGCTGTACTAGTCTTCTCAACTAACAATGAAGAAGCAGAAACTTCAAAAGTTGATGACTTTTAAAATGATTGTCTGATTTCAATCAAACTCTTGCTGATGTATTCTTCTATTGTATATTGCTGCATTCACTCAATCCACACATTTATGAAGGTGAACTTGTCCTTTAAAATTGGACTTCTATATTTCTAACTTTGACATGCCGTCAATCCCTCGTTTGAGGCGAGACCCCACTTTAACGAAGCTGATGGGGTGCTATACCCCCCTAACGCTGATGCTTAGATTAGGCAAGGGTCAAGAAACAGGTGTTTTATATCTTTGGTTTTTAAGTCATTGATTGCCAAGATATACACTGACATTATTTACGGGGGTGTAGCCTCTTCAAACGAGAGATTTGCGTCATGAATACCTCTTCAAGCAGTATGATCTTTATCAATCTTTGCAAATGGTTTGTGATTATCTCACAGAAAGTTTCAATCTGCATACCCCAAATCACCTCAATCTATTCCATCTCTTTACAAATAATGTTAACTGCTTATCCATCACAACATGCATAATCTGCATCTTCATATTAGTTCATGGGGCATTAAAAACAAATATAAACTAGAGTTGGAATTTGTCAGCACTGACAAATTAGGTGATCCGATCTATTTGGAAATCAATAATTTGAGTCCTGATCCCAATAGGCATGACCATACAGGTTTCATATGTGTTTAGGGGACATTGGCCGTGTGATGTTTGGATTCTCATTTAAAAGGGAGTCAGACTTGCCATCTTTGGTACCGAATTCCGTATACACTAATGAAGATACAGAATGAAGTATATTTGACCTTTGACCCCACTTTGCACTGCCAAGATGGCATCTGAGCAAAAAGTGGTTATTTTGTGAAATGATCCTTGTAACATGGTCTTTTGCGTGTGCAAAATATGGGAAAGCTTGGACATGTATTCACCAAGATACAGGATGAAACATTTCTGACCTTTGACCCTAATTTACCTACACAAGATGGTGTCCGATCAAGTAGTTGCTCATTTATGAAATATGTATGTGACATGAACTAAACATATGCAAAATATGGGGGTGATAGGGGCTGTTTTTCTTGAGTTATTGCAAGGACAGTTGCAGAAAGAAAGAAATACCTCAATACATCGAAGATAAGCTTTAAATTCAACCAAGTTTTTCGATGTGGTATGAAATAATGGAGGGTACAGCTACAACGTATGAAATTCTGGGAGAAATTCACCAAAGCATAAGTGAGCTAGTGCTCGATAAAGATAGTCATGTCAATTTTCATTTCCAGAGAAACTGCACTCCCATAGAGATAACACGTAAACTGGTCAAATTTGACAAGATTACTTTCAATCCATTTTTACGAGGTGATGCCGTCTTCCAATTAAATTTTTGCTAGAATATCGATGAGAGCATTTAATAAGCTACAACATACTAAAATCTGGGTGAAAATCTGCAAATTTGTGGACATTACGTCACATATTATACAATATACAAGAGGAAGTATTCTTGACCTATGACGCTCCCTTGCACAGACACGATGGCTTCTGAGGATAAAGTCATTATTTCATGAAATGATTCAGGTAACATTGTTTGATATATGTGTACAATCTCCCTTCTGTAAGGCCTATTCTAACCGAGATACAATATAAAGAACTTTTGACCTTCATGCCTCATTTCCGCAGCCATGTCTATGGAAAATATGGGGGCAATATGCTATGTATCTGCTACGATAAAGAAAAAGATGCTTTCGATCCTTGTCCCTAACATGTACATAGACAAGATGGCTCCTAATTAGAAAGTTGTTATTTCATGAAACCTTCCATATGGCTTCGGCTAAATGTGTGCACAATATGGGAGTAATATGACATGTATACAAAGGTACAGTACAAATTCTAGTCTTGACTCTTCCTTTGCTCCAGCCAACATGTCGTCTGATTAAAAAAGTCGACATTCTATGAAATGATCATGATAACTTGGTCTACGTATGTGCACAATCTGGCCCCCGTAAGGGACTGTATAATAACCAAGATACAGAAGAAAGAATTTTTGAACTTGTTATTACAGCCATGATGGCAGATGACCAAAGAGTTATTTTATCAATGTATCGTGGTCCATGTGTGCAAAGTACGGGGGTGATACCACATACAATCACAAAGCTACTGAATGAAGTATATTTGACCTTCAACCTCCTTTGCACGGACAAGATTGGGTCTAAGCAAGAAGTTGTTATTTTGTGAAATGATTGTTGTATCATGCTCTTTAAGTCTGTAAAATATGGGAAAGATACAACATGTATTCATGAATACACAGTATTAAACATTTATGACCAATGACCCAAATTTACCTACCCAAGATGGTGTCAGATGAAGTAATTATTTAATGAAGTGATGTACATGACATGTACTAAGCAAGTGCAAAATAGTGGGGTGATATTGAATTTTCTTCATTTGCTATTGCTAAGAAAATCACAGAAAGAAGAAATATCTCCATACATCGAAGCAAAGATTCATTTTCAGATAAGTTTTTTGATGTGATCCCAACATATGATGAAAAATGGATAGCCCCAGGTCTCGGCTAATACATGTACATATTCATCGAAGGATAGTGAGCTAGTACTCTCAGAAGACAGTCGTGTCAACTTTCATTTCAAGAAAAAATTCACTCCCATAGAGATAACTGGTCCAATTTGACAAGTTTAATTTCAATCCATTTTTTTCGAGGTGGTGAAGTTATCCAATAAAAATTCTGAGGTATGGTTCCAACGAGCTGAAATGGACTGAAGATCAATGGATTTTACTTATTCATTTTGTTATTAAGAGAGCATAGCTGCTAGTGTGGACATTTTAGCAATTCAGCTGGCCCTTTGACCATTGCCCTTTGAAATCTTGGCCCAAAACTTTCCCCAGCGAATTTATCTGAAAATGCATGTACATGTATGTACGCTATATGTTGCAATGAAGTACTTTCAGGCAATGCATGTATATAGGAGTTATTGTGATGTTTTTAAGAATTTGACTTTAACCTTTAATCTTATTGAGCATGTGCAACCAGGAGTTGATAGGCACAGCTCTGTTCACTATTTTTTTTTCTAATTGACACTCTTCACAAGATAGATTTTGGAACAACTTGACATACGGATAACCCCCGAACCCCAAAAGTAACACTTCATGGCTGAGGCATAAAAGCACATGTATGCTGTACTTATGGTCCAAAGAAACCTAGGCATCAAATGCACGGACTATCTCTGCTCGCACAGCTGCGGCTGCTGGGTCCACATTTCTGTTGACGAACTCCATTGCAGCATCTTCGTTGGCAGGTGCGAAGTCGTCATCCATGTCGTGTCCACCCAGATCCTTTGAGATGTTAAACAGGACACACGCTGCTGTGATGATATTGCAGGCTCGCTGGGGGGAAATTTGCAGTCCATGGCCGATTAAACAACGAAATTTGTTTTTGATCTGGCCGTTGAGTTGCTCAATGATGGACCTGGTGTGAACATGTGCACTGTAGATTTGTAGATGAAATTAGAAAAAAACAAAGAAAAAATGTCAACATTAATGTTGTCTTACCCTCCTACAAATTGAAAATGAAGACATTTTTTGCCCAGACATCAAAATATAAAGTGAGGCATTTTCACAGTGAAAGGGTACATTACATTTATATGCATAACCTCCTGTACAATGATGTATTATACAACACTGTTATAAGAGGTAATTGTGTCAAATGCCACAGAATTGCTTGAAAGAAGCTGTCTATCAGAATTTTGCCAAAATAAATAATTTTGGAGTAACTGTATTCAACTGTAAACAGATATCTACCAATATATATTAGTGTTGTAATGAACAGATCTTTTTTTTTTTCCTAGATAGAGTTACAGTACAGTGAAGGTTGTATATACCGGTAAGCCTTCTTCATTTTTAGTTTGGTCTGAGGGTGTAGTACCACAGTGTGTAATCATTCAGAGAAGAAAAGATTGAATACATTTGTTGATGTAAAAGAAATACAAAGTAAATGATAGCAATGCAATACACAAAGATAAGATATCTGTGAAATAACTGCAGTGTTCACCATTTTCTAAAAAAAAAGGAAGATGTTATTCAATGAACACTATGTCATGTTATGTTTTGAAAACATGTACCATAATATTTACTGTAGAATTTGACATACTTGGTTACTTACTGGTTGTATGCATGTTCTGCTCTCGTTTGAGGATTCAGTATTGGGGTCATGAGGTATGGAAGCAAGGGATACCCAGAATCTCCGAGCAGTATGCCTTGAAGTTGGCCACTTTCAAACTTCTGGAAGAGTCTGCTGTTCTGTGATAACAGTTTGTGATACAATACAAACTTGTAAGAATATAAAGTAATGCTTTTGGTTTTTTGTATTCAGTCAACCAACAATTATTTATATTTTTATATATAAGTGTGACTTCAATTATGACATGTTTTTCTCTTTTTTTTTGAGTGAAGGTAATATCAATTTTCTCACATTGACTTTTCAAATTTTATTGCATTTAGTTTCTTATTTTGTTTCATAGTATCATTGACTCATTGCCTAAGGAAATATACATTGATGGCCTTGTGCTGCAGTACTATTTCTTGTTTTAACATCATCAAGACTTTTAAAGCAATGTAAATTCTGAAAGGTGCTATTTCATAACAGCTAGTGTCAAACTCATTTAAATTGTAATTTGTCATGAAACTGTATCAACTCTTTCGATACATATGGTCAAGTTTGTGAGATTTAAAGCAAAAAAAAATGGTGCATTTTCAAATTGTATTATCATTATCGAGAGAACTTACCTGAAATATGCGGCTATCATGTGTGCTGCCTGGCCATCGCGCAACACAGTTGGTTATCCTGAACTTGGCATCGCATGCCAGCTGAACATTTACTGTACACCTTCCCTTACGATTTATGTAAACATATTCGTCTTCCCCGAGGTGGCATCCGTGGAGACTGACATGCGTGCAGTCTATCACGCTTACGACTCTTGGGAATCCCGCAATGTTGTGAAACTGCTCCACAGTTGAGGCCACAACTTCTGGGGCATGGGGGAATTTGATGACCTGAAATTTGTTGACAAGACAAATTGTTCTACATGTAATTGAACATTTTAAATAACATCGCAAAAGGTCTAGAATACAATACTCACAGTATGTGGTACTTACATCTACGTACGTGACGTTTGTATTATTGTTGTCAGTTTTTTTCTATACCGTGTATATTCATGTACTTTTTCATTACAATGATAAGTTAAATGAAAAGTTATTATGATGTTGAATAAATTATTTCTTCACATCATTGACACCTAATAACTTCATATTATTTCATTTTCTCTTGTACAGTATACTATGTGTAATTGTGTGGTTACATATTTACAGATCTATATCTATATCTATATCTCTCTCTATGTATGTACATGCAATGAATTTTTTCATTTCTTTGTGTGGGATGTATGTGGTGCATTCAGTATATGTGTGTGTATCATGATTCACTGCTTTAACTTTGCACATCTTATAAGTAGTAACGCTTTCAATGGAGTGCGTACACATTTGACACATGTTATTGACTTGTACATCAATGTATGAGAGTGGAAATGTTTTTTGTTTTGTTGTGCTGTTAAGTATTTGTGTGGTGCTTTGTTAATTTCTTCTTTATGGGGGCGGGTGCTACAGTTTGGTGTGTAGACTTATGTGTTCTATATGTATATATGTGTGTATATACATACATACATATATACATGTAGAACATATGACGAATTTGTTCGCAAAAACCAATAGGTCCATTTTTGAAGATTTTGAAGTACTGTCTCTGTCATAAAGTACAAAATAATACCTTTTTAAATGATATATTGGTCACTACACATACAGGTACATTTTTGAACTTATGGTCAAAAGAAGCGAACATTTCCTTATTATTCTCTTTATTTTTCTTGACCTTTAATCGTAAATATCTCAATTTGGCTAATATGGACTTATCGGTTTTTGCAAACAAACTCTTCATAATTAATACAGATTACAGGGTATTGTTTTCAATTGTCTAGAGGTATTTCACATACATTGTAGAATGGGTAATAAGGTAAATGATTGTGGTCATATTATGAAAGTTATTAAGAGACATTGATGTCTCTAGCAAGTTATTGGAGGCAGATTTTTCATTTAAAAAAGTTATTAAGGATTTTGAAATATTTCATTTAAAAGATGTCATATTGCACTTTAAAAAGTGTGCTTTAACTGTACATTAAAAAAGTATAGCTGCGTGCTTTAAGTTTACACTTGTATTCTGATGTGTATGAGTGTGTGAATATGATGCTAATAATGACATTCAAACATTTTGCCCTAAACAGTGTTTGCAGGGAAAAAAACTTTTTTTTTAAATTCTAAATACAGTAATAATAATAATAATAATAAAAAGTTGCTGGATTAATTGCTGCCCTCTCAGGCCACGTAAACGTAGACGACGATTCGATGATCACAGGAGATCGGATACTGTTCGATGCGTACACCACCACTGAACTGTAGCAGAAGTTCAGAAAGGCTCGATTTGAAGGCTGACAAATTATCATAATCAAACTGAGTTAGTGTTCTACATCTTCCTGAACTGAGCTAAACTGACTATCTGGAAATTCTGCAAGTGTACTAGTTCACTACTGGACATTAGACAAGGCTAGGACTGCTGAGTTACAATTGAATGTTCGCTTCAAACAACGTGGGAAAAATGTAGTCAAGGCAAGGCAAGGCAAGCAAGCTGAGTGTCAGCTGCAGCGTAATGACTATTATACTGTGTAGTAACTACGGTAAACATTCGTACAGGTACTCTTAGTCCCAGCCATGGTTGTTCATGGTGGCGACTGCCACGGTGGCCTTCATAATAAAGTTTAGTTCAGAACATTGCTAAAATGAATGTGGTGATATCAATAGCGACTTTATTGAAAGTCGGTATCTAGTTCTAGAATACAAAATAAATTTTACAAAGGCAAATAAATGTACTAACGTTGTTCTTCTGCTGGCACAAGGCCTCGGCAACAGCATGCACGCACCGGGAGACTGTGCTGCGGTGTACACCGTGAATACTCGCAACAGAGTCAAATAATGAGCCGGTAGCCATGAAATTCAGGGCAATTAGAACTTGAAGTTCAGTAGGGATGGCATGGCTCCTTGCTGTAGCGCGCTGTAGATGGTTGTCCAGCATGTTGACAATGTGCATGATACCATCCCTACTGAAACGATATTTCTTTCTGAGTTCCTCGTCAGTGAGGGAGTCCAAGGCAGAGAACCTTTGTTTGAAAGTACGATGAGGCCGAGGAGCTTGATGGAGTGCCTCCTCCTCCTCCTCAAGTTCTACCACATAGGCAGCCATTTTGATTGTGCTGTGACTGATTGCTTGCATTTGATCTACATCAAACGCAAAGTTGCGTTTGATCGCAAGGGACTTGCGTTTAAACGCAACTTTGCGTTTAAACGCAAGTCCTTTCAGCAACAGACTTGCGTTTAAACGCAAAGTTGCGTGGGATTTCCAGGACTTGCGTTTGATTTTTGGAGTTGCGTTTAAACGCAAAGTTTCTAGCAACGGGGCCCTGTACTGTAACAATGTACCATATAGCTCGCTCGGTGGAGGACACTCACTGGACGCCCGTGATTCCACATAACAGTGGTGTGTGCACTGAACCTACGCTGATGATTGAAAGAGACTGGGATTTTGTTGTTGATGTTTTTACCTATCATTAGTTACGTCACATTGGCCACGCTGGAACCTGAATCATAGCTCTTTTACGCTGGAGTTACCAACTTTTTCCCCTTTCATGTTTCACTCCCAGATGCTAGCTATAGCGCATACAAAAACTTAATGAGCAGAAACACTGATTGTATACGGGTGTGTTTGTGTGTTTTCTTTCTCTGTATGAACAGGCCTCGTCTGCCGGGTCTGACTTGATATTAGCAACTATACAAGTATTGTATGACGGGATAGACAGCGATTTCGATAAATATGACGAATTACTAATTATATCAGTTATGAATAAGAAAGAATCAACAAATCGTGTATTTATTCATTTACTTTTTCATTTTCAAGAAGTGACAAACGATTTCCTAGCTTTTCACATTGCATGCATCTGAGTGGATTTCTCACCTTTTAAACTTGAAAAATTGCAAATATTAACCCTATAAAGCCCAAGCTATTTTGACCCCTTCCGGGCCCAAGAAGGGGGGGGGGGGGGGGGGGGGGGGCTCATTTCATTTCATTTCATATTTCATTTATTTTTTTCCATCTCCAACAGAGAATAGCTTGAGATGTGTTGTGCTCTTTGCGGAATCCGAATTGAGAGTTTGAAAATGATATTATGCAAATCAAAAATTTTGAGGAGTCTAGAATGTACAAGCTTTTTTCTAACAATTTAGAAATCGGAGACAGCAAAGAAATTGGTCTATAATTACAAATATCTTCTTTATTACCTTTCTTATAAATAGGAATTACTTTCGCGATTTTCATGTCCAATGAAACAACACCATTACTTAATGATAAATTGAAAATAAGAGTTAATGGTTCAACGATACTCTCACTAATATTCTTTAAGATGATATCATCAATACCATCAGGTCCAGAGCTTTATTTTTGTTTTGTTTTCCAAATTCATAGTAATATCTTTGATTCCTAAACTAGTGGCAGGATCAAAGAAAAGTGAGTTGGAATTGGGTAATGCAAGAAATTAATGGAAATTCTTTTGAGATATGGGAATATTTTTAGTGAGGTCATATCCAACCTGGGAAAATGATAATTAAATGTATCAGCTATCAACACAGGGTCTGTTGTTTCAACATCATCCCATTTAATTCTTGTTACTCACGGTTTGTCATTATTTTTATGAATAGCGCTGTTTATTAATTTCCAGGTCGTATTCACATCATGTTTGAAAAGGGATATCTGATCCATATGATACTTCTTTTTTTTTTTCATTACGCAATAATCTATTGAGAATGTTTTTATACATAGTGTATTTACGACGAGATTGTTCAGTGCGTTTGATTCTGTCCGCGTAATACATTATATTTTTCGATTTATGGATCGCAAAAGAGATTTTGTTATCCATGGAAGTCTGGGATGTTTTTTATAACCAGACTGTTTGAGTTTCACCATTGGAACATGTTTATCTAAATGAGATTTCAATATTGTCATAAATACATCAAACGATAAATAAGTATCTTGAGAGTTACTTCAGTCCAATTTCCTTCTTATAAACTATTCTTCAAATTTTGTAAATTTTCAGGTGTTGTTTTCCTAAATGTTTCTTTGATGGAACTAATGATGGGTTTACAGGTAATCGGGACAACTGTGAAAATTGGGAAATGATCTGATATAATCAGACAAAATAATATTCGATTTAGGAGTGGGCATAATATTACAAAATATATTATCAATTAAAGAAGCTGTGTTGTAACCTGGGTTGGTTTGGCTATAAGTGGCAAAAAAGAGGCAGAGAGCATAAAATCAAAAAATTCCTGCGGGGCATTTAACGTATGACATTTGGAGATGTCTTTGCTAAAGTCCCAATAATAAAACAATCTTTATTAACAAAAATTGGATTATGAGTTAAATCCTGCAAATGCTCTAAAAACAAATTACTGTTGGAAATAGGAGGTTTGTACATAATCGCAATCAAAATATTTCTGGAATCTGGGATGTTTATTTCAATGATAAGAGATTCAATGATACTAGATCATTCATATAGTTTTGCAAATTCATTATGAACAAAATAATCCAGGCTGGGTTTAATATAAAGAGCGACCCCTCCTCCTACCTTATTGATTCTATTATTAGTGATAAAATCATAGCCAGGAAGCGTAAAAGAATTCGCAGAACTTTGAGTAAGCCATGTCTCAGTAAGCCCGACAACAGAAAATGAAGACTGGGTAGAATTATCTAATAAAAGCTTTAAATTATCAAAATTACTATTCAAACTTCTGATATTCAAAATGTTATGGTCGTGAATTATTCTGAAATGGTCTTCTTATTATTTCCTTTTTTGTATGACGTAAGCATCAAACAATAGATATAATAGAAATAATCGAAAATACAGCACTCACTGAGTTATGATAACCGTGCGGCAGATATCATATCAAAACTCTTTTTTCAATAGTTTGAATACAAATGAAGATATTGTACCTTATCAAAGTTCTGATTATGTAAAAATGAATCAATTTCAGTCATTAGAGAGTTTGAACAATAATTTCGCATTGATGCATTTGTCGCAGGAATAAACGTCGTGATTTACCAAACAGATTTACTTGTGACGCTGCTGTTATAGAAAGGAAGGAGCCAAAAAATGCAGAAAGACAAGCCAGTGCTTCAGATTTTTTCGTATAAACCGACTTCTATAAGTCTCGCCAGTCTACAGAAAAGAGGATCCGTGAAGCAGAGGAGATTCAGTTTTATTATTCGCAATCTTTTATCTGAACACTTTTTTGAGAAAAAAAAATACCCTGACAATGCGCTGTTCATCGCGGTAACACAATGATGATTCCGATGAGCGGAGAAGGTTGATTTTTGTGCGTGCGCACCCTGTCCTGTTGCGTAAAAGTTATGTTTGAAATGAACTTATCTCATTATAGCAAAACAAGATACGAATGAAAATAAAAGGCCTTATTCTTGATTCTAAATGGATCAAACCATAACATAAGTTATTGATGAATAATTTCATTGATCTTTTTTATTGAACTACTGTATTTTGATATTATGTTCAACTGATTTAGATATTTTGTCCCGTCTTTTATGGCGTGCGGTATTTCAATAAACAAGCTCTGCACAGCGCAAAGTGAATACGTCTGTGCTATCATCCATGTGCTTCATAAATTGAAGTTTATAATTATAGTATTAAAAATATTGATTTGAAAGAATTGAATTGAGAAGGAGGGTCTAATTCTCAGTACAATGACATACCTTTGGGATTTCTCCAATACTATACATCATTATTATTTTGCATATGCTTTTCCTTGCATTATGCATGAGCAAATTTTCATTGTTACCGCAAAAAAAATGTGAAAATCGAAAACTAGCGTTAATGTTGCTTTCACACACACACACACACACACAAACACACACATACAATAGTATTATATATATATATATATATATATATATATATATATATATATGTATGTATATATATCATATATATCTCATAACATAATATCCACTACGGTTTTTTACATAAGTAAATATGTCATAATGTAATTCCGTTACATACTAGTACTTCTGTATTATCACACAACAGGAAGTTTTCAGAAGACACCCACGAGTCATACAGCCCACGAGTTCGACACTAGGCAAATAAGAGTTCGCCAATAGGTAAAAGCAGCCCACGAGTTCGACAGATCACACGGGCTTAAGTCCGTCTCGTGGGCCTTGTTAGCTTAGTGTCGAACTAATAGTCTGCATGACTCGTTAGCTGTACAACTCGTGGACTGTATGACTTGTAGACTGTTGACTCGTGGGCTGTATGACTCGTGGGTGTCGGTCTCGTGCCGTCTCGTGATGTGCACCCGTTGAAACACCCACGTCATCAAGAACAATATTGAAGCATGTATAGTACGGATGTTTAATGAGAAATCTTAAATACGTCACAATGCTTCTACAACTTTAGCATCTTTTGAAAAACTTTGTAGAATAATGTTAAACACACAAAATACTATTTTCACCGAAAATGCACGCTATGCAAATCTATGATATTGCACCGGCACTATAAAATAAGGAACATCTGTGATTATGGAACTTTAAACACATCATAGATAGATCGGAAAGCAATACTCCTCAATAGACCTAACCACGTTTAAAAGCGCAACAACAATATTATAACAAACATCACAATAACAATTTTTCTATTACATTTGTTATGTACATCAGCATACATCTTCAACTCCATGCCCATAGTTATTATGCACCTTATACCTGTTTATATAGTATGTAGATTCTTAGAATATATTAGATTTCAATAATTTATGTTAGGTTGAAAACATTGCAACAAAAGGAGTTAAGTAACTCGAAGAGGTAAGACAAGTCGCCGTACTGCACTAATCTGTAAAATCAGTAAAATATACTCTATCATAATGTCACGCCGTAATTAACCAGTGCCAGTTGCGCGCTAAAACAGTAAAATGCAGATATCCATATAAATTCATATAATTATACAAGTGGCATATAAAGCTTTTGTTATATTAATAGCAAGTTAAAGCACTTCAAAGTACAGACTGTGCTTTACATTTACACAAGAAATAGAAATAAAGCTACACTATATTGACACTATATTGACACTATATATTGACACTATATTTGCACAATTTACACTATATTTGCACAATTACCCCCCACTCAGTGAGTGGCAAGATTTTCTTTATGTATCTCTTTACCTGGGGCCATCTTCCTCGTCAAGCTTAGCTTATGATGATGGTCCCCTGCATTTCATTTTTATCATTTCCTATTGCTTCCTTTCATATATGATATTCGTTCTTGAAAAAAAAGAAAATGTATGTAAGATCCAAACGTTACGAATATTAGCTGTGTAAATGACTATGTAAGTATTTTGTTGATTTGTTGATTTGTATTGATTTTGAAATGCAGAAATAAAAACTGAACTGAACTGAACTGAACTGAACTGAACATTAATATTGTATTGACAATACCAACGGTTTTTTTATATAACATGCAAGTTTATGGTCTCATGCTTCAGTGTAATTCTTATATCATAATATTGCAAAACACCTAACAAACGTAGCAGAAGAAAGACAAGATAAAACATAAAATTTGATCACTCTGAACGACTAACACCTGCACACTATACCACACGGTTTAATATTGCAAATATTTTCGAGTGTTCCATTTACGTTACAATGAAAGAAGGTCAAAAAAATTTCAAGCTTTCCGAATCATAGATTCCATTATAAGTAATACTATTCATGTCCGTAAGAATTTTTCAGGATGAACCCTTGCTTTGAAAATTCATAAATCTACGTGTTTAGTTTCTCACCAGAAACAGTTCTTTGTGAGAGTCTTTAGTAAGTGAGGCAAGGGGAATGTTATTAATACATGTACTCACCTCAAGATCCGTATTCTGGAGTCAGATTTAGTCAGACACAGCACTAATCTAATTGCACAACTATACCACAACACATTTCTGCGTGGTGAATCTAAGCAGGGAGGTCACCTCCCTGATCTAAGATATTGAGTATTTTGTTGAGTCTGTAACATGGTATGGAATCATAATGTCGTTATTTTTAGGTGTCAAGAAAAACAAATACTCATTCACTTCCTTGCAAACCACCATTCAACTTGATGGCACATGGAGACTTTAACAGTCTTCACTTTGACGTTAAAAAAGTGTCCATTATTACTTTGAAGTGAATCTCTCTAAACACGTGATGTTTCTTGTATATTCCTTACGGCTACATTCTTTGAAGCAGGTGGGTTATTATTCTGATTTTTAGCTTTTTTTTCGTAATTGGGAACTAATTATCAAATGGTATCATGTTTTATTGAGTAATAGGTTTCCAAATCAAAGTACTTCCATTTTTTAACATTGTTTTCCGATTTCCTTCGATCTAACCATGAACCTGTGAATCACAGCGTTGTTTCGGGGGAGTTTACATACGGTGCAAAACAGGAAAGCAAACATCATGATTATAAGAAGAAGGAAATCCAGGCTGGAAATCAAACTATAAGCTACATCATCATCATTTGAGGATTTGTAACTATGTCGTGAAGATCGATGGAACGAGATTCGTTTATCTCATAACAAACAATTTTATGACAGCAGAAGGCATTTGGAAGCCAATAGGTTCATATCGACATTCAAATCTATGCAGTGTGTAGCGCGGCAATGAAATCGGTTGCTAATAATGCATTTTAACATAGGCTTACTTTTATTCGATACGTACTCAGACATCATACAGTCATATCCGCTTTATGAAGGCTGCAGGAAATGCCACCATTAACAACTTTCTACCAGGTCATGCAAAGTCACATGTAATGCTTTGATGTTCTAAAATCGAAAAAGCTATGAAAACTCGCGTGTATGTGTGTGTGTGTGGGGGGGGGGGGGATAACCCCTCAATCAATTATCCTCCCCCCCCCCCCCCCTCTCGTTCCACCTAAATAAACTTAGTATAATACACAGTGAAAAGACGTACATGCGGAAGTATACCACGATTAACCCATTCACATCGTCATAAATATTTGTTTGTCCATTTTTCTTTGATAGATAATTTTCTTAACATTGCCACAAAATTAGTGTGCACCAGATCATTGAATTTCACTTCTAAAAATACAAATGTTCCCTCGTGTGGGAGAGGGGATACCCCTCTACACACCCTCCGCTCGCTCGGTCCTTCTCCACAGAAATGTAGTTCACAGTGAAAACGCATGATCATGCGGAAAAAGAGATGACATATGCCATAGAAATTTTAGATACTAATATTTTCCTTAAAGGGGATGGCTAGTAACCGATCAGTGGGGATCAGTGGGAATGCTGAGGGATGATTGTTCCAATCATTGTGGGATTTATTTAAGAGTACATTATATATCTACTGTTATGTGAAAATGATTTGCTTCAGAACGGTCTCATATTCAAGTAATGTGCAGATTAATGCCCCGTCACTGACCAGGCACGCTAACCTGGAAACAGCAAACTGCACATTACTTGAATATGAGACCATTCTGAAGCAAATGATTTTCACACAACAATGGATATATAATGTACTCTTAAATGAATCCCACAAGGATTGGAACAATCACCCTCCAGCATTCCCACTGATTCCCACTGATCAGTTACTAGCCATCCCCTTTAAGTATTGATTTCTCTCGTTTTTTGGACCGAACATATTATTTCAAAATATTCCCCCAAAAGAGTGCACGTCGCTTAATTTCAGCCCTAATAATGCAAAACTCCCTTATCTGGAAGGGGGATCCCCCTATCGCTCACTCCGTCCCCCCAACTCAACAGACTTAATAGTACACAGTGAAGACGCAGAGGCGACAGACTAAATAATTTGTTTATTATCCATTCAGATCTTCCTAAAAATTTTATATTTTTTTTACTCTTAGTTGAGAATTTCTAAAAAAGATACCCCTAAAGGTACATATCAAATCGTTGCATTTCGGTTCTTTAAGATGCATAAAAACTCTCTCGTGATATCCCCCAACATCTCCCACACCTTGTCCCTTTTGTTCATCTCCACAGACTAGATTTACAAGTCCACGCAAAAGAGGGTATAGATAACACACTCTAGCCATTCACATGGATTATCCTTAAGTAATCCATTTTTTTACTTTTTGATAGACAATTTCCAAATGTATTCCACCAAACATGCCAAAGAGCAGTTGAAGAGTGTGCACCAGATCGTTGAATTTCAGTTCTAAATACTAGTAAGTAAAGCTCATTCGGGATACCTCCTCCCACATCCCCCCCCCCCCCTTCGGTTCTTATTATCCACTAACTTAGTTCACTGTGAAGACGCAGATGCAAAAGAGGGGATATCATTGAATGTTTTCTTTTCAGTTTGTATGACCTGGTAGAACTACCTCTCACTCGGGTGATCGCACCATTTCAAGTCATCATACCATGCAGAATCATCATACAGGACCAACAATTAATTCTTAAATTCTAGAACCTGCTCTGTCTTCGATCGTCCAAATCACGGGAAATCGTTTCCGGCATTTCCGCGAACAGGTTAATCCTTGATCGCATACCTGGAATGGAAAACATGATACCGCATACTGAATGTTTTAAAATGGAATGTATTTCAATTTAGAGCATGATTCAGATTAATGAGTAGGCCTAAACGCATAGATAACTAGAAATGTCGCTGTGGCGACTGGTATGCCTCCGCCATAATGCATGATTCTCCTAATAGGTCTAAATAGTACATGTGGACAATGTGTGATTACATTTTCACATAATTGGCAAAATATTAAAATGACAAGTTTGTCACAAATGTGTTGAATGTTCACCTGCCTTGTCCTGGTTTAATTGGATGAATAGGAGAGCATGTATTTGGGATTTAAGGACTTTAACTTGACTTTGACCCATTCATACATTCATGCATTGAGTAATTTTCAAGGTATGGAGAAAAAGTGCAATTTCTGTATTGAATAGTAAATTGTTACCATTTTCATCTGGCCTTTGACCCTGAAATTGATAAGATAATCACTGTCAAGCAGAACATGCATACATATGTAGTAAGTTTCAAGATAACTTGAGCCACTTCCGAAATATGGAGGAAAAACTTAGTTCAGCACTTTCACTTGATCTTTGACCTTTGAGGCAAAAACAAAAGAAAAAAAAAGACTTTCCAGAGAATTTCTATGAGGTTATACATGTATACACCAAGTGTAAAAAAAAAAAATCCTGCTGGCATTGCATAAACATGAGGGAAATAGTAAAAGTTTGAAGTGTTGCCCTTGACCTTTGACCCCTGACCTTTGACCCCATGAACCCATAACTCTAAATAATTACTGCCAGTCAGTACATGTATACCATACTATGTTCCATGAAGATACCTTGAACAATTTCCAAGGTACAGAGAAAAAAGGTGAAGTTTTGATATATTTACTTGACCTTTTGACCTTTGACCTTTGACCTCATGACTCAAACTTTCCCCAGAGAATTTTAATTGGGTAATACATATATACACTAAGTTTCAAGAAAATATCTTCAGGCATTGCATAGATATGGTGGAAATAGTGAAATTCTATGTATTTGACCTTGACCTTTTGACCTTTGACCTTCAGCATGTGCACCCAAAAGTTGATAGGCACAACTTCACCCCCTAATACACATACATGCCAAGTTTCATTAAGATACCTCAAAAGGTTTTGATAGTTACCCTGTCCACAAAATTCATTACGGACGGACGGAAGGACGGACGGACGGACGGAAGGACGGAAGGACGGACGGACGGACAACCCGAAAACATAATGCCTCCGGCACCACTTCGTGGCGGAGGCATAAAAACACGAATGACTGAATTAAATGTAAAAATATAAATTCATCTGTTCATGATGATTATCTAAGATGAATATACAATGCGCTATGTAATTCACCTTTATTAAATATTCCTGTTACCAGAAAGGAGTCAAAACTCTAACCATCTAAGATACATTAAATGTTTCTTAGTTTACATGATTGATGTAACGCAGAATACAAAGGCTGTCTTCATTCACATGAGCGGATCCAGGAATTCTGTAAAGGAAGCGGGGGGGGGGGGGCGCAAAGCATTTCCGGTGGCACTTCCGAGTTTCATCAGCAGACAACATCTTTTAAAAAAGAACGGAAAAATTAAAGGGGCGCCCCTTTCATTTTATTCCTTTTTATTTCTTTACTTAAGATATAAGAAAACAACATTTAAGGTGGAGGGGGCCCTAGCTGTGCGCCCTCTCCTAGATTCGCCAAGCACATCCAGAAATTAATTCAGATAACGATGTTATGCTGCACTAAGGTAATACATTGCAAGCGGTCATTATACGAATATTAATGCATTCGCGCGAGCACATTATAGATTCAAATAACTAGATAAACTACCATTGATGATTGAAGCTGTAAAAATGTATCTACTTACTCCAGGATTCGTGTCTCGGGATCGAAGGGTCGCAACTTGTCGAGTCCCAGACGCTCGATTACCTGAATTTCGGATCAACGAGTGGGAACATTTGTCATGAAATAGATATCATTATAATGTCTTGTTTACATTTTCCATGCGTGATTAATTTGCATGACATTCTCTCGGTTTGTTATACAACTTCCGAAAATGGAAAAGGGCTCGTTAATTTGGAAAAAATGGAAAAAAAAATCCTTATTCTGAAAATGAAAAAGGATACGTCAATTTGAAATGGTAGTATAGGGTTCGTAACTCCCAAAATGAAGTGCCATGTAGTAATTCAATATCATAGTTACGACTTATCATATTTTTCTTATGATCTCATGTGATCTCTTATGATGTTCATTTTTCGGCTATACATAATTATAATTCTTATTTGCCTTAAGTATAGTGGCGAAGATGTGTTCCTGATTCACAAGAGTTGCGTTGACTTAGAAAATGGAATGGTATAGGGATTATAGGGGCTGTCCGTGTTATATTGCCGCATATAATAACGATAATGATGACAGAAATACATGTAGTAGCAGTATAAATAACGACAGTATTGTTAATAATAATGATAATGGTAGCAATGACCACACCGTAATAATATACTATAGCTGGGTTATATAGCAATGCCCTATATGTTGAATATGATCATTAATTTCATGAAAATGTGGTGTCATGGAAAATCATGTTTATGCCTCCATCAAAGTTAGACTTAATTAACTTCACTAGTATCGCCTTCATGGCATTTGAAGCCCCTTCACATAACCTGCCAATATTCGCATAAGTAGGATATCAAGTTGTAAAATCATGTTGATGTTTCAGTATATCATACCATGTTCTGTTTTTCCCCTACTTTTTTACTTCTTATTCAAAGTATAATGTGGTATTTGACCCATTTTGTCATACCTCCAAATTTTAACGTAATAATGGATTGTTGTACACGTTTAACGTTGAAGTATTGCATTTTTATAATTCTGGGGGCCACCAGAGTTCACCGTCGGGCCACCAAAAATGTATTTTGATGGATTTGGTGGGCAGAACGAGTCAATCAAAAAAAAAAAAAGTGAGAGTGTGTTAATGTATGTGTATGCGTGTGACGACTTACACACAGACACAAACGATAGCCTTCGAGCGTATATTAATGCTTACAGTCTTAATCTTCTTTTCCTCTGATGCCTCGTCGAACTCCTCCCTGCTCATACAGGAGGAAGCTGCTGCCAGCATCACCTTCAGGGGTATCATACCGACCACTTCCGAGCTGACGACGTCAGTTTTTAGTTCCTGCGCGAAAGATAAAAGCGAAAACAAAAGAAAGAAAAACGAAATGACGGCAAAAATGGCTGCAGAACCATTGAAGGGAAATTATCTTCAATTCAATCGGACTATGAGATGAAGAAACATTATAGATCGAACAAACGGAAGAGTGACAGGGAGGGGGGATGTGACAATTCTTACTCCAAATGGGCTGACAAGCAAATACAAAACAAAAAACAAAAACAAAACAAAAAACTCTTCATATATCATAATTATGAAGACTTTTTTTTTTTTTTTGCATGTCAGCCGCTTGGGAACAGAAGTGGCATAAAAAAGTGAAAACTTTTTTGTTTTGTCTCTGTCTTGCAGGCTAATCCAACGTTGCCAGAGAGCAATAATAGGGAGCTTTAGATTTTGCCGTGCGGACGCTTGAGACGACGCTTGAGCTTGACGTTCTCCTCTCCCCTGCGTCGTGCTGAAAAGTAGCTTTAGATTACTAGTACGCTGGGACGCAACGTACACAAAATAAAATGGTGCCCCCATATGCTCGGTGTATGAAGTAGCTCCGAGTAGCTCTCTCTACAGGCCACCGCACACTACACGATCCGACTGGTCTTAAAGTCTTAAGCCCGCCGCACACTACACGATTTTGCCCCGATTCACCGGTCTTAAGACCTTAAGACTAGAAGTAAGACGTCACAGTCTTGCCATTTTCTAGTCGTACGACTGGGTCTTAGCGCCAGTCGTAGAGATTTGACATGTTGAATTTCTACGACTGGTCGTAGGCTTTCAGCCATTCACAATGCAGTAAGAAGCGCACGCAGTGCACACTGCGCGCGCTTTACAGTCGGGTCGTATAGTGTGCGGTGTCCGGTCGTACGACTGGTCTAAAGACCATAGAGATGTATACTAATAATATACTAGAGCGCGGACTGCGTGTGGCGCGTACGCAGTGCTCGTGTGCCGAGATGAAGAGGCCGCGCGCCATCTTTGTCCGGGCAAAAACAAGCATCGGTCCGGGCAGCGCAGTAGTGGTGGACACGTGAACACGTATACAACAAGCGCTCAAACACGTATTGCCTTTCAGCAAAAAGATGAGGGGGTCGGAGATGAGAGAAGGAAACAACTCAAAAATTTAAGTTGCTAGCAATCTCTTATTGTGAGTGGTAAAGAAAATGAAAATATAAAAAAATTACTTTATTCTCAACGAGGTAATACTTTCAAGCCGACCAACACGACCATGGTCCATGCAATACAAAGGTTCTCTTGGTCTCTAGACTGCCGGATGCCCCTTGTGATACAGTATACTGCGTCAATTTTTGTATTTTTTTTTTTTTTGCAGTTATATTTTTTTTTTCTGTATGAGGGGACTGCATTCTATAGTCCTATCTGTGTATACGAGTGTTTCATTGTATTTCTTTTTTTTTTTTCTGGTGGTGGTGGAAATGAAATAAATCATTTTTATAAGTACGTGTAGGCATATTGGTTCCATGACATATTGATGTTCAAGCTCGAAATGCTAATGTTGAAGCTTACATAAACCCTAACCCAAATCATAACACCCACGGTGACCCTAATCCTAATCCTCACCCTGCCTTTCTTACAAGAAC
Source organism: Diadema antillarum (assembly GCF_040938485.1). NCBI lineage: Eukaryota > Metazoa > Echinodermata > Echinoidea > Diadematoida > Diadematidae > Diadema > Diadema antillarum. The sequence continues at coordinate 127,873 of NW_027271288.1, read as the reverse complement.
CAAAAGCCCAATCAGACCCATGATGGTAATTCTACTTTCAGAAAGATATCAATGCCGGAGCATATGTCCTGTCACCAGGCATATATTACGTATTCTGAGCTTTTCTCACACTATCTTAGTGAAATTAACTGCTGGTATAGCAAAGGGTGGAGGAACGATTTTTTTTTTTTTTTTTTTTTTTTTTTTGGGGGGGGGGGGCTCAATGGCCAAATAGGGCACTTAGAAATGAGCACTTTTTTAACTTAAAAAGGGGAGTTGTTTTTTTTTTTTGAAATGGGGCAAATGCCCCCTCCCCCGTTCCGCCGACCTTAATACTTGCATATAGTTATGTACTGTATTAGCTATGTATATTATAGTAGCAATAGATCGAGAATAGCTGAGGGAGGGCGGAGTGCCCCTGACGAATTTTGCAAGACCTTTTCTTTTCTTTTTCCTTTTTTTTGCCTTGAATCAATCTGTTTAACACACACTATAAATGTAATTTTAGTTACTTGTGAAAGGAATCTCCGCTCCCCTTCTTTTCTCCTGTTTCTACATCCAAAAGCAGCACATGAACCAGGCATTTTGCAACATAGATCTATGCTACTTTAAGTAGAATTTGCGAATTTAAGAACATTTTTCGATTTCCAAACTCCGATGGAGACCTTGGCATAGATGCCAGCCTACTGCCGTTGCATCCCGTCGTCGATCTCCCTGAATGCTCCGTTGCGCTACACGTTATCGGTACGGTCGCTAGTCGAAATTTGCCCGGACCAAAATGGCGAACGCCTCCTTCTATCGGTCACAGGGATTTTACGGAGTCCGCCCTCTAGTGTTCTTAGTATACATCTCTATGTCTAAAGACCCAGCTTGGCTTAAGACTTTAAGACCAGTCGGATCGTGTAGTGTGCGGCGGGCTTTACAGTCGGGTCGTATAGTGTGCGGTGTCCGGTCGTACGACCCAGCTTGGCTTAAGACTTTAAGACCAGTCTGATCGTGTAGTGTGCGGTGGCCTTTGTCGCAAATTGTGCGGACGTAGAAATAGCCCAGAACGCGTAGTGAAAAACTCAGACGACGCGAGCTAAAAATAGATCGACTTGACGGGCGCTTCTGCGCATGCTCAGGACATGTTTTTTTTTTTTTTTTTTTTTTTTTTTTTTTTTTTTTTGTGTGTGTGTGTGTGTGTGTGTTTTCCTCTGAACGTCCCCGTCGCGAAAATAGGGAGCTTTAGATTTTAGACGCGCGGATGTTCAAAGGGAAAAAAAAACATGGTCTGAGCGTGTCTGCGGTCTGCGCACGTCAAGTTGACGTGCGCTCCTGCGCACGCTCAAACCATGTTTTTTTTTTTCCCTTTGAACGTCCGCGCGTCTAAAATCTAAAGCTCCTTTGCAACGTTGGATTAAGCCTGCAAGACAGAGTGCTAGGATCATAATGTGTGGGTCTTAACAAGTGAGGGCGCTTTTCTATTCATATCACATTATTTTTACTTGGCAGCAAAGTGTGTGTGTGTGTGTGTGTGTGGGGGGGGGGGGGGGTTAAACCCCCTGCCCTATTTACAGATGCGTGAAGTTCCATGGCTGCTTTTATTGCTGTGAACAATGTCCTTTATTGCGGCGATTTGGCGATAACTTGTGTGCGGAATAGGCCACAAGCAAAATTTTGCCAATGTGTAACTGGGTGGTAACCATCTGTAACATATCTGTACACTAGGTCATTGACACTTTCTGTTTTTTCGGTGGGGGGGGGGGGGGGGGGGGCAATCTCTGAGAGGGTGGAGATGATCGTAACTTTTAAATACCTGGCTCCGTCTTCGACAAGCTTCGTATGCCCGGTGCAAACCAGTCACGTCAGTGTTGAGCAGAAACATGGCTACCTGTCCAACTGGAGCGATCTGGGAAATCCATGCTATCGCCTTTACAGCCGGAAGATCTCCATGCTAGACAGCCAATGGATAATGAAGAATGCCATACCCTCATTCACTCAGTCAAAAAAAGAAGAAGATAAATAACAGTAAATAAAAAATAAAAAAGTAAAAATAAAGAAAAAAAAATGCGTAATATGCTTCACTGATTGCCTCACCTCAAAATCAAAGGCTGACGATCCCCGGAGACGAGGAACGTCTCCCCTCGATTCCCATGTCAGTTTTTGTTTGTTTGTTTGTTTTTTTTCCGGGGTCTTTGAAATTATGTATAAGCAAGATTTCAGTTCCAGTTCCAAATCAATTACATGTACTTTTGTTTCATTTTCTAGGATTCGCAATTTTGTACTCGTTCGACCATCTTGCACAGTAAATGCTCACTTGTTCGTTTTGTTTGGGTCGTCCAGACGTACGCACAAGGTAGCAGACTTCCTGGACAACCTTCAGATCAGTCGTTTTCAAGTTGACGTTGTAGACAGGTGTGAATTTTTGTGCTCCAATCAGAGTGGCGCACCATTTCTGGTTGAAAGTGGCTGTTCCGAAGTCTGGGGCGTTCCAAGGAGCATCATGCTGGATCTGTTATTAAGAATAAGTACTTGCTTGAATGATGGATTTTCTTCATTTAAGCAATTAAAGTGCTGAATACTGAGGAAAATTCAAACAGCTGCAACTGCTCGTGTTGCGTACTTATCTAGAACTGATGTGACACTCAGTAATCGAAGTTACTTACTACATTTTCGTTGTAACCTGTGATATTCTTCGTATATACATCAGAATATATAGGCTTATACTGCAGATCAAAACATCATTTTATAGTACCGTTACGAGAATTGATATTAGGCCCTGTTTGATGATACGTAAGGAAGCGCGTAAAGGGAATAAGCGAAACAAGACTTTATTAGGTACAATCCTCGTGCTGTGCACAGCTTGTAGGCCAAATTTCGTTCGTTTCGAAGATTAACAAAATATGTTCTTTTTTATTTTGATTCTCAATCCATTAAAAATGCATTTTTTTTTTCATAATGAGGTTTATTTGCATTTTAAAATCCTCTTTTATGTACTTAATGTGAAATAGGTAGAGCTAAACGTAAAAGAATTGTTAAACAACGACTGCTTCGCAGAAACGTCAAACAACCAGCAAACTGCGGCGACGTCTTTAAAAAAAAAAAAATTATTAGAATGGTCGCATTAGAATCAGTCGCGTGTAGGAATGGACATAATAATAATACAAGATCAGAGGATTAAGCGTGTTTTTTCTCTTGTATAAAGTAATTGTATTTCATCAATTGGTTTCACCAAATGTAAGGAAATATTAGGCTTATATTTTCAAGGGTTACAAAATATAATTTGAGACAAACACGTCATGATAGCGTATAGCGATGGTAATTGAACTGAAGAGATTATTGTTACAGAGGTTGTCAAACAGTATAAGGATTGACTGATTTATAACGGTATTTTGTATTTATATATTTATAATGAAATATATGATTGACTGCGTTATAAGAGTATATGGAATAAGTGACCATGGGGAGGAGTCAGGGGAATTTTGTGCAATATAACCGACTGAAAATATAGTGTCTTACTAATAATCTTTGTGTGTAACTTTATACAAATGTACTTATTATCTTATTTATTATTATTTTAAGGAAGGAGTCAGGGGAATTTGTGCAATATAATTGACTGAAAATATAGTGTCTTACTAATAATCTTTGTGTATAACTTTATACAAATGTACTTATTATCTTATTTATTATCATTTTAAGGAAGGAGTCAGGGGAATTTGTGCAATATAATTGACTGAAAATATAGTGTCTTACTAATAATCTTTGTGTATACCTTTATACAAATGTACTTATTATGTTATTTGTCATCATTTTAAGGAATACTTTATATATATTTATGAACTAATTTTAATTCTTAGAAATGTACCATACTGCAATGGCATTATAATTATGCTGACTGATTTTGTTCTAATTTATTAATAACTATTATTATGTATTTTAGGAATATTTGTGAACCTTTTGATTACCAGCAGTTTTATGTTTTGTATCGTGCATCCATGTTGAGATTTTATGGCACGCACATGTTAAAAAAAAAAAAGTATCTGTTAGTTTCGTGAACAGGTAAATCTAATTGAATTGATTTGAACGGTATGGAATTGAATTGGATTGGATTGGATTGAATTGAATTGAGATGAATTGAAGTGAAACGGTTGCCGACAGATATCCAAATTTACCCACTCCATGCATTTTAATTTTATCGAATTTTCTACCTTTTGAAAAAAAAAAACCACCACACATCGTATATTATACAAGTGCAGTTCCGAGGGATATACACAAAGTCATTAAAAGCAGTTCAAGTGAATAACAGTCATGTAGTGAACAACAGTCAAGTACATTCAAGTGAATAACAGTCATGCTGTGAGTTTCATTCTCCTTTTTTTAAAAAAAAGGGAGAGAGTTTGTTTTTGCCTTCTTTTCTCTCACTCTATTTCCCTGCACAACGCCCTCCTTTCTTGCGTGTGAAAGCGTGTAATATGCTCCTGTTCATGTGTCTAAACATGTGCATTTGCACCTGTGTATATTATGTGCGTGTATTCATGTGAGAATGCGTGAGCATGTGTGTTTGTTGCGTGAATAAGTACGTATAATGCACACATTATGTCAATAAAACTTACTCTTTCACTGAATCCGGCAACTCTGCGAAACTTTATGAGTGGCAAACTACGCAGGTCTTCTCGAGTGGCAGACTCCCAGAGCAGATGGACTTATGCAGAACAGAACAGTGCAGAAAAATGCGACAGACTGTGAATCAGAAGACTCATTAGTTATGGTCAGACGGTGAGGATAAGCTAACTTCGAGGATAAGCTCGTAGTTAAGTATGGGGCGTCAAGACTAGTGTCACATGGTCTCTTTCGTCATGAAATTAGAATTCCGTGACGAAATTGTTATTTCGTTGACATAATTGCCATATCGTGCTGAAATTGACGTTATCACGTATCAACGAAAAAAAACACACACAAACAATTTCGTTACGAAATTGTCATTTCGTGACGAAAGAGATCATGCGACACTTTGCGCCCCATAGAATTACGAGCTTTAATTATCCTCTGAGTAAGCTTACCTCGAAAGTAAGCACCACCGTCTGAACGTGACTCATATCACGACTTTCAAAAAATTCATGATCATAGGAACATATTTTCCTCCTATCATTTACACACGTAAGTTGAATCTTACATTTCATGAATGACATACGCTATGTAAATGCAAGGTATGAGGTGCCGTGACGGATGTTAAAAAAAAATTAATTAAAAAAAATACACAGCATCAACAGCTGAGGTTACTGTTTACAACCACTGACAGAAATGTTCGTGTTAGACACATGAGACCAAAAAGTATAAAGAGAGTGAGAGAAGTCAAATCAGTGGAAGGAGAGAGAAGGAAGGGAACAATGAGTGCTTAACTGAAGAAAGAATTGGTATAGGAGCTAAAATGAACTATGTATATTAGATTTTACTAAATATACCAAGAAACACGTATACATGTACTTTGACATGATTGTTCGGCGACACGTCATGCGCATCACCTTTTCGGGAGCTCAGCAGACCACCAAGAAAGTAATTTAGAATGTTCACGCATGCAGGTTAACTTCTCTGTAAGATTGCAGTGGGCAATGATGCAGCTGGGTTACTTTTTTTTCATCTCTGACACTTTCATCTATTATCAGATTCAAAAGACAATGAAAGAGAAGACAAGATCATCACCTGGAATGTCAAACTCCTTTGCAAGCTTTTCACCCAAAGTCTGGGACAATTTGACACAGTCGTCCATGGTCGAGTCTCCGTATGGAGAAATGGCGCAAAGGTCGAGTACCCCAAGCCCAATCTTTTTATCTAAAAAGATGAAATAAATGCATTGGTAAATTGATTGATTAATTCATCAATTGAATAATTAATTGATAAAGAATTGAAAAATCTACGAGTGACTTCAGGGGTCATTGCATTTTAACTCCCCCCTCTCTCGCCCTCTCTTTATTTTTCATCCTTCTTCTCTGTCTTTGTCTTACCATCTTTACATTCATTATACAAGGTACTGATAAAGATGATATAAAACGGACACACACACATACATAAATAAACAAATGTATATATATATATATATATATATATATATGAGTGGGTCACCCACTGTGTCACATCTAAAGCTAGAGCTAGAGGCTCTTAAGGTACAACCGCAAACACTGTTACTAGGATCGAGCAGCAACACACAAATATGTACAGAAAAACTAGCAATAATAATAATCAGTTTTTAGAACGCATAATACCATAAGATAGTCTCTATACGTGTACATAATCCCTCATGTAAACAAAATGTCTCAAATATTTCTCTATTCTCATATTATTAACAATCATCAAAAAGATGAGTCTTTAAAAAACAAGATGACCACACATCCACGCAGACTCATCAATGTAAACGTAACAACAGACAGACAGCCAGACGGGCAGAAACACACTGCGAGAGAAAAAAAAAAAGTTGGATAAGATCCTTAAAGAAGAACAGAACGTATTCACCTGTTCTCTGGCTTACGTCGATAGACTCCGCAGCGCGCTTTGACATCGCCATGAGAGCTTCAGAAATCGGCTGTTCCCTGCCAGCCAGAGTGTAGATCGTGTTGTCTGGCACTTTGTCCGCTCCCACGTATAAAAGTTTACATCCTTGTATGCTGCCACCAACCTCGGCAATGGCATCGATGATCTGAAAAATAGATAATGATTACAAAACAGATAAACGGGGGTCTTTAGATAAGGAACCTCCAACTTAAGCATTCAAGTTGACCTAAATTTAAACTCCACTCCGTAAAATACCAGTCGATTGTTGCAAGCAATCCCAACAACTGAAATTAAAGCTAAATGCATCATTACATTCCGCAAATATAAAAACAGGGTTAGTTTAGGCTATTCAAATTAGATGCAAAGACGAAAGAGAGCCATGTTTGTTTTTTCTTTCTTTTTCCATTTTTTTTTTTTGACATGACGATGGAATTCTCTCCGCCACGAACATTCATGACTGTGTGACAGGGTGGCGAGCGCATCAACGCATTAACATGTCATTTACTTTACATAGTGATAACACGTCAGCTCGCAATGCTGTATGAATATCAAGACTTCATTCTCTGTACTCGCGTGCATAATATATAAAGAATGAACAACTGAAAGAATATAAAGGAATTTTTCTGGATCTGTTTTGTTTTGTCATATTTTTATGTGCACGTTCAAACTGCAGCATTCCGTATATTCTCTGGCTCTTTGCGTACATTTTGTATTTGTTCGTTAAATGAGTTTTTAGGACCCAGTTATGTTTCATGAGAGACGAGTAAAATCGATAACAAAAATATAAACGTGAAATATCGTTATTGACGATTCATGTTGATTATTTACATCACTGCAATGATTTCGTCTTTACAAAGATTTGAATGGTACAGTTTGTAATTTAAAGTGTTTCAGCCCGCAGGGTCCTCTCGTAAGACATGTTTACAATTAGCGCCATCTGTTGAATCTTCCACAACGACTCAGATAGTTATCGAAATACCGAAGATGTTTAGAGCAACAGCTGTATATCATTCTGTAGACGTATATATATATAGTTTTATTTTCCCCTGTCTGAAGTATAGCTGTTCCTTCTAGCATAAGTTTTGAACATCTGGCTTTTTAACAATGCCCTGTCATGGTTTTAGCACTGAATGACAATATGCATTTTTGAAAGATCAACTATGAGTTACTATTATAGCAAGTGACTTCTATTCATTTCCTACTTCCCACCTTCGATCGTAACCGATACGCATGGTTTCATTCTCTTTCATTCATTTCTACATAAAACAAAATATTTATATGTAAAACACATGAAGTAAACGCCTTGCGAGAGTCCAGCTGGATTGACTAAGGCTTACATCATGTGGTCACTTCAAATCAAGTTAGAACTGGTGTGGCAAAAAGCATAAAGAAGACACCCTGCACTTGTATTCTACATATTAGTGAGTTTTACAGGTTGGACAAGTCTCAAAAGAAGTACAAGACTGAGAGGAACAGATATTGGAAAATGGTGTAGATAAGACATCATATTTTGCACATTCTTGTGTCTACTGTAGCTCAGGTCAAGTGTGAAGATGATATCACAACTGGAATAGTAATAAAGATAATCTGGAGGATTTTTTTTAAAGGTGGGTTTAACAAATGCAGAAAATGAGGAAAAATGTCTAAAATTTATCATGCCCAGTTTCATGAAGTATTTAGTGATTTGGTTATGTACAGACCAACAAGCATATAAGTAAGGTCAAAATACATTTTGATTGCAGGGACCATTTAAGCAGTGTGATGTGTTTGGGTAGTATAGGCTGTAATATGGTATAGCATGTCAAAAAAAAGAAAAAAAAAAGAAAACGCAGAGGAATTAAAAGAAGAGGACTTACCTTTGGTAAAAAGAAAAAGAGTGAAACTGGAGGTGGGCACAAACCTGCTGCAGCCTTGTGTTTTACATTTCACAGTAGTTTGTGGAATAGACTAATGTTGTTTTCCTGGCAGCTTGTCTTTATAAAATGAAACATCGGAAGGCCATATGGGAGGGGGGGGGGGTGCAAATATTTACCTCTTGCTTGGTACCTTCCAAGAAGGTGGCCACTACTACGAAAATCTTCCCAGACATCCCGGATGTTGCCATGTTCTTGGTGTCACTATGCAGATCTGAAGAAGATTAAACCGACCGTCATTTGCGACAAGAATAGTGACTGAAAAAAAAAATTCTTGATTTGGAAAAAAAAATATAGGCGTTATAGTTTAGTATTAGCAGAGGATGTAACACGACAGAGGCATCACAATGAACACTTTCGATATGTTCGAAGGGCAAGGAAGATATAAACATTCGAATGTCAGCCAAGAGTAATAAATCATGTCCACTCATCACATGATTACTTCTCTTTCAATCTCTCCCTCTCGCACCTCTCTCTCTCTCTCTCTCTCTCTCAGGATTTTTTTTTTCTTAAAGTCGTTTTTGCAAAAGACATTGTTTTCTTGCCATTCCTCAACGTTGCCCAGAAAAACTTTGTTCTTTCCCTGTTCCCAGGGGAGCCTTTGTAACATCTCAGGGAAACACATTTCGGGGAAAATGGGTACTAATTATTGTGAACATGAGAATGTTAACCAAAGCAGTGAAAAACGTAAACAAAACAGTAATTAATTCCGTCAACACATTATAGACTCTATGAGAAAAATAGGTTCAACTTTGCCCCTTTTAATATTTGTGACACGATTGTAGCATTTTTACGTGTGTAATTTTGAACCTTACAGACGAGAAAGGTGCAATCAAGGTGCCCACTGATGGTCTGACGGGTGCATAGTTGCGCCCGTTAAAGGGATGGTACAGTTTCAGTTAAGATAGGGCTACATGTCTCAAACGTTTTTTGATGATGATGATTTTTTTTTTTTTTTAGGTAATGAGAATCTTCTTACGAAATATGAAAAAATATAATTTTGAGAGGAATTTAAAGTTTATTCGATGAAAATTTGTTTTGAAATTGTTGAGATTTTCAAAACAAGGCGATTCTTAATAAAAAGTGAGACTCACCTTTCATAAGGATCGCCTTGCTTTACTTGTTTTTATATATCTAAGCCATTTCAAAACCAATTTTCATCAAATGAACTCTGAATTCTTAGAATTGTAAGCTCTATTTCATAAACTGGTTTCCAAGTATCTCGCAAAAAGCTAAAGGCTGCATGAATCCTCACCTCAACCAATACTATACCATCCCTTCAAGGTGCTATATGCAATAATTCTGCCACACGTGAAGGTACTACGACTTTTTCTCTGAGTGTAATATCGATAGAGATCTACGTTGGATGTAAATGTGATCTGCATGACCGACACTCTAACGACTGCACTCTTCCCTTTGCTCAAAATATAGTCCATAATCGGTGACTTTTCTGTTTCTGCTTGCGTCAACAAAGAATAATCTTCTCTTTCATGGAAAAGATATGAATACATGATAGATAATGATAATAATAATAATAATTCTTGAATAAATCATCATTTCAGAGAAAGAATCTGTCCTTGCAGACAAACACAGAGCTAGCCTATATTGCTTGTTTACATATAAAAAAGACCATGTTGATGATAGTTATGCCTCTAGTTCTGTGCATTAAAAAGTACAATATATCATGTAAAAACAATAATGTAAATTTCAGTAAAATGTCTAATCGCCTGGCATTATCAATACCCAAAACAAGGCAGTGAACACTGCGAGCACACCGTAGTATTAGCTCTATGAGCGAATGCATTTTAATCCATATTAATCAAGCCAAGAGCCCATTTTAGGATCAACTTTAGTCACTATGATGAAATGATTGAAGAAATTTTAGCAAGTGGCCACGTTCTCTGGAACCTTCGAATCAAAGGATCCTTGCAAATTATTATTTCGGTCACTTTTGTAATGACTTGTACATCTGCACATCGACAGTCAACAGTCAGACATTGTCAGAAGGGCATTGATATTGTTTTATGACTATAAAATTAACTCACGTAATAAACCTGGATCTTGCGCTTCACCGTTTGAATTATTGTCCCTTCTCCATCACGATGCACTAGCATGGAGGTAAATGGAAAAAAAACCAACAACCCACATCTAATGTGAAGAAAGCTGCTTGATCCTGGTGCAACTATTACAAGCGAATGCCGTGTCGCTTCCTTACTTTGTTACAACAAAATAATTATGATATGCTAACTCACCAATACATCAACGTCAGGCGATCGTATCGAAAGCAAAACTCTTCAATATGTCAAGGAAGGGCAACCAGCTGTGCGGGAAATGTGAGAACGGAGTTGAACGTGTTGCTTAAATACAGAAATTATGATATGGATGTAAGTCGTCAGGTCCCTGGATGGGGAATACTACACTTTTGAATATTCATACACATTGAACTGCAAAATATAAGTCAATTCGCAGTTGCACTTTGCGCATGAGCAGGAAGAAAATGTTATTCTTACGAACAGGCATGTTAAGTGGGACATTTGTGACGTAATGATTATTCATGACATCCTTGTAAATGCTGCTTGCCAGCACAGCCACCTGACAGCAAAAGTAGTATTTGGCAATATAAATAGAAAGAGATTGTTAAAATTCGATGTAAAATAATGAAATGGATGCTTTCCCAAGTGTTAATTGACGGATCATTTAATCATCTGGTCTACGCAAGTTCATTCTTTGTTTGAAGAGGATTGATGAATCCCATAAATTGTTACGTAAAACTTAAAAATCATATCGGTTTGACAACGGGTGAAGTTACTGAAGTACTACTAGGATAAACCGACTGAGAAAAAAGAAGGGTCATTGTTGGTCACTATCATGGTCATTTTCAATGTGCCCATGAGCTAACTCCAAACTGGCCTATGACATAACAACAATAAAAGCTATACATTGCGGCAAGTCTACTTCGACACCAAAGCAACATATACATCGTAAGGGATGAGGAATGGCCAGCATTTCAATAATGATTTTAAGTCTTAGCTGATGTCATCTTTTTAACATGACATGTTCTATTATTGGGGACAAACGTAACAGTAATTGGTCAGTATAGTATGGGGGGGGGGGAGGTGCATACAAAAATGATCCACTTTTGCGTTCATCACATCCGTTCAGCGCTAAATGTTATAACTTTATTTAATATAGTGAAGTCTCTCTACATATCTTATAATGTTTATCATTATCTATCTTCATGTGCAGATGTTAGCATGGAGAAATAAAACAAAAAAAAGCTTCCCCTCTTTACTTCAGAATAAAAGCGCAGCACAATTTTCTTCACTTTAACTTATACAATATTATTGAAATTGGTTGACTTCTTAACTTAAATTCACTCTTTGGCTATTTCAAAGAATGGTATGATCTTTTTTATCTATCATTCCAGTTTGTGTAAATTTCAATTCAATTTACACTTTCTTATTGTTATTCTCGTTATTTTGGCTTGTCCTTAAATTTGCATATACAAATGTATACCAAAATCTAAATTGTACAGGCATCTCTCACTAAATAATTCTATTTCCCTCGCTATTTATTCCAAAGTCCTCCCTGCATTACAAGCTTGTCTTTATTTTACTTCAACAGTTGTTTCTAAATAACAAGAATTCCTACTTTTCTTCACAATGCACAAAGTTTGTTGAGATGATCACGTGAACGTTCGATGCTCTCGTAGAGTAAAGACGTATGTCTTAGCCAGCTCTTGGACTACACAGTTATGCGTGGAATACACACTTGACCCTAAGTGAAATTTTCAAGTCATGAGTTTTGGAAAAAGTGGCTACAACCTCCGATATCAACCTGACACCAGAAAACTCAACAGGAAACCTTCAAACTCGAGTACAATGTCACTGAATTCTGCATCGACTTCAAGTGGAAAGCCTCCGCGGCACCCATCTTCCTCCACCACTTCGCGGGAATCCGAGCACGTGATAAGCCCCGGACAATTGACCCCGCCAAATGCTGACCGATCTACGTCTACCTACATGGCGGGTATTGCGGAGCTAAAAGACATGTTCACCGGACTTTCAACTCAGGTAACAACCAAGCTTGATTACGTTATTACAGAACTGAACACCATCAAGAAAGAGCTAGCCGCAACTAAGAAAACTGTAACAGATTTGGAGACCAGTGTAACGTTCGCAACTGATAAGATAGCGGAGGTTGAAAACAAGGCCATTCCTGAAATCTACGAGAAAATTAAGAAAGAAAAGGAGGAACTGGACACCAAATTAACTCTCCTGGAGATTCATGAAAGAAAACAAAACCTTCTTGTATATGGAGTACCCGAAAATAGGAATGAAAACATTTTCGCTGTAGTTCAGGATCTGCTCTGTCATTTTCTGAATTTTCCACAAGAGGAGGCAGCAAAAATTCAGATAGCAAACGCTCACAGGCTACCGGCGTCATTCAAACGACGAGGACCACAGTCGGCTGGTGCACGCGAAAACGTGCCCGATCCAATCATCATTCGTTTCGTCAAAATGACCGACCGTGACCGCCTCCTCAATGCCTTCGAAAGCCGTCCCCGACAAGCCAACATAACTCATAGTGAAGGCCGTATACCAGCTGAACTGTCAATCCCTAAACCCACGACTTCCACCGCACCCAGTGCTGATACCGGCGCTCAATCCAACGAGGCCATGGACTCCACCGACGAATCGACGACCCTAGGTGCCCAAAACGATGTTCCTGGAGCCTCTCAGCCATCCTGGCGGACCGTTGTCATGACCAACCTCGCGGTACGCGACTTCGCCCGAGTCACCATTCGGACCGATCTTCCGCCGGCTCTTAAGAGGGAGAGGGGTCATCTGGCATCCATTGCTTATAAACTACGCCGGGATCAAAAAGTTGCTACAAGACTCCGATTAGTCGGGGCAAAGATGACACTCCAAACCAGAGAATTCAGCAGAGATGGAAATCAGCGTGCGCCATGGACCACCTGGACAGATTCAGAATAGGAAACTCATTCATCACCACTAGACGAGCTTTAGGCAAGTTAATAATTATTCTTTAGAATTCAGTAAGGTAACAGAAATGGTACGTTTTCAATTATGCATGTTATTTTCATACATACCAGTATATACCTCCACCTCAGTACGAAATTTCATAAGATGGCGATAGTAGATTGGACATTATTTGTCCTTATCATAAGAGATAACCGGTGTTTAAATTTTGTAATATGATGTTTAATAATAGGACAGTAGGATGTTTTAAAACATTCATCAGTATCATGTTACGATGTAACTTGTGTGTGAATGTGTTGGTGTAGAGTTTGCCCGTTTTCAAGGGCAAATTCAGCCTTAATTCATACCTAGCATAAAGCAGTTGCCTGAGAGTTTGCCTATGAAAATCACACAAAGAAACTGCACACAAAATTTGCCCACAGACAATAAATAGGTAACTTCTTTTTTCTTTTCCTGTTAGAATTATCATTTTCAAGTGTGAGCTTAGACTCGAGTTCAATCTATACGCTCACTTGCTATACAGCTCATCTGATTGATATACCCGTGTTGTTTTTCATTCAAACTGACCGAGCCGCAAGATATTTTCCCGTACTCAATTGAGTCTCTTTTATTCCTTTTTTTCTTTCTTCATCCCTTCACCTGTATGTGAAACATTATGGTGTTATACTGTGTAAATCCCTCGTGAAGTCAGTCAGCCTTTCTCCATGGATTTAATCACCCATGACCGTGTTTGCACTGTGTACACAAATCTGTTTACAATGCTACATTGTGACACCCAAGTGTAATATACACATGTGGTGACTGGGTACGTCACACATACCAGTGGAAGGACTGTAGTAGGATATTTTAAAACATTCAATCAGTACCACGTTGTGACCGTGTGTGTGTTGGCGAATGGTTTGCCCACTTTTCATGGGCATAAACCCGGCGCTAATACATACATTAAAGTAAAGCATTTATCAATATTATGATAATGGGCTTGCCCATGAAGACGGGCAAAGCAGCTGCACACAGAGTTTGCCCATGGGAAATAAGTATATAACTCTTTTCTTTCCCCTTCCTGCTAAAACATCATTTACAAACGTGTGCTCAGATTAGACTTCAAACTACGCTTACATATAGTTGCTAAGAAGAAGCTCATTGGATTAATATACCTGTGTTGTTGCTCTGTCAAACTGAACGAGCCACTCTCAATATTGCAAGTTATGAAGTCTCAATTTTTTTTTCTTTTCATTGATTAACACACGTCGAGATTAATTTCCTTTCTAGATGTGTATTTACAAGAGATAATCGGTATTCAAAATTTGTAACATGATCCTATTACTAGGATAAACAAAGTAGGATATTTTAAAACATTCAATCAGTATCATGTTACGTTGTAACTGGTGTGTGTTTTGGCACAGATTTTTGCCTACTTTTCATGATCAAAGTCAGCGCTTAAACATTCACAACAAAAGCAGTTACCTGCATATGATAAAGAAATTGCCCATGAAAACGGGCAAAGCAGCTGCACACAGAATTTGCCCACAGAAAACAAGTATGTAACTCCTTTTTTCTTTTCCTGTTTGGATATCATATTCAGGTGTGTGCTTAGACTCGAGTTCAAACTACGCTCTGACCGAGCCGCTCTCAATATCGCAAGTTATTTCCCCATACTCAATTAAGTTCTTTTCTTTTTTTTTCATACCTTCACCTGTATGTGAAACATTATGGTTGTTATACTGTATAAATTCCTCGTGATGTCAGTCAGCCTTTATCCATGGATTGAATTGCCCATGACCGTGTTTGCACTGTGTACACAAAACTGTTTATGCTACATTGTGACACCCAAGTGTAATATACACATGTGGTGACTGGGTACGTCACACATACCAGTGGAAGGCTTCATCAACTCAGTACGAAATTTCATGGATGCTAATGGTAGATTGGATATCGTTTCGACTGATTACAAGAGATAACCGGTATTTAAAAAAAAATATTCAACATAATGTTGTTAATAGGATAGTAGGATATTTTAAAACATTCAATCAGTACTATGTTGTATCAACATTATGATAATGGGCTTGCCCATGTAAACGGGCAAAGTAGCTGCACACAGAGTTTGCCCACGGGAAATAAGTATATAACTTTTTTCTTTCTCTTTCCTGCTAGAATATCATTTACATACGTGTGCTTAGATTAGACTTCAAACCACGCTCATTTGCTATTAAAGATGAAGCTCATTTGATTGATATACATGTGTTGTTGTTCTGTCAAACTGAACGAGCCTCTCTTAATATTGCAAGTTATGAAGTCTCTAGTTTTTTTTTCTTTTCATTTGATTAACTCACGTCGAGATTAATTTCCTTTTCTGATGTGTACTTACAAGAGATAACCGGTATTCTAAATTTGTAACATGATTCCTATCATCAGGATAGTCATGATAGTAGGATATTTTAAAACATTCAATCAGTATCATGTTACGTTGTAACTGGTGTGTGTTTTGGCACAGATTTTTGCCTACTGTTCATGATCAAAGTCAGCGCTTAAACATTCACAACAAAAAGCAATTACCTGCATATACACAGAGTTTGCCCATGAAAACGGGCAAGGCAGCTGCACACAGAGTTTGCCCACGGAAAACAAGTATGTAACTCCTTTTTTTTCTTTTCCTGTTTGGATATCATTTTCAGGTGTGTGCTTAGACTCGAGTTCAAACTACGCTCTGACCGAGCCGCTCTCAATATCGCAAGTTATTTCCCCATACTCAATTAAGTTCTCTTCTTTTTTTCATACCTTCACCTGTATGTGAAACATTATGGTGTTATACTGTGTAAATTCCTCGTGATGTCAGTCAGCCTTTCTCCATGGATTGAATTGCTCATGACTGTGTTTGCACTGTGTACACAAAACTGTTTATGCTACATTGTGACACCCAAGGTAGTGTAATACACATGTGGTGACTGTGCACGTCACACATACTGGTGGAACGCTTCATCACCTCAGTACGTAATTTCATGGATGTTAATGGTAGATTGGTTATTGTTTCTACTGATTACAAGAGATAACCGGTACTTGAAAAAAAAAGAAAAAAAAGAATTGTAATATGATGCTATTATGCTAAGATAAAGCTTATTTTGATTAATATTCCTGTGTTGCTGTTCATTCAAACTGAACGAGCCACTCTCAATATTGCAAAGTTACGAAGAATATATATATATTTTTTCCTTTTCATTTGATTTTCTCACGTTGAGACTAATTTCTTCTCAGACGTGTTATGAATGTACGACCGCTCTGTATTAAGGTTGACTTATCAATGATTTATTATGATAGTCTGCCAAGTAGGATGATTTAAAACATACGTGTTTATACGGTGCACACAGAGCTGCATATTATGGTACTTGTGACACCTAGGTGTAATACATAGGTAATGATTGTGTTCTATTGTTTCATTAATGCAGTCCGAAGCGTGGCGCCTCCCTGTCACGTGGTTGTTTGTTGGCGCCTTTATTGAGGTACTGCTTGGCGGTCTCCTGCCTCATCGGCGGGGCGTGGCAGAGGGCACCATGCTGGTGGTTACTGACCTACGTTTCCCTATACAATTAACTCACCTTTTTCTCATTCCTTCATCTGCGCGTTTATACTGTGTACACAAAGCTGAATATGCTATATTTGTGACACCCAAGTGTAATACACAGGTGATGATTGCGTTCTATTGTTTCATTGTACATTGCAGTCCGAAGCATGGCGCCTCCCCGTCACGTGGTTGTTTGTTGGCGCCTTCATTGAGGTACTGCTTGGCGATCCCTTGCCTCATCGGCGGGGCGTGGCAGGGGGCGCCATGCTGGTGGTTATTGACCGTTCGCGCTGTGACCATACAATGGTGGGCATTCACCCATTCGCATTCAACCAGTGTTGTATCTATGTCATCCCATGTACATAAATTTGTGAATGTAAATCATTCAATTCAAGATGTCTGCATCTGGTATAGGAGAGGTGTTTTATTTTTTCCTATTTTTTTTTCTATCACTCTCTGAAAATGGTTAATGTAATACTCATAAATGTCAAGGGACATTTTACCTAGTTTGTTTGTTTTTTTTTTCTTTTTCCTTCTGTAACCTGATTTCTTAACTGGTGTATTCTAATTCCTATTATATAGTAGAGCAAGGCTGAAGACGCTCTTTGATAATTGTTAATACGTTATTCTGTAATATATGTGGTACCTCGTGTATGGGATTAATGTTACATTGACTCTGTTTCCAACTAAGATGTAGCATTTTCTTTCTTTTTAGTCTCGTACATCACAGACATTCTAGATGTCAAAATCCCCTGTGCTGCACTCGACAGGTGCCCTCGTGGACACAAGCAATGACAATCACGCTCACCCTGTACTACACAATCCAATAGACACTGCATTCAATTCAATTACTGATGATGATTTTTTCGATACGGTAGGACCTTCTATGGCAGAAAGAGAAGTAAATATTGATCAAAATAATATGTTTTTCGATAATTGTGTTTCAGATAGTTTTAATACATCGTCGAAAGAATTTCATTATGACTTTGATATAGAAAACCAATTGCAAAGCCCATCTTCGGAATATCTTACTCTCAACCAGTTTAATAATGTTGTCAAGGAATATGATCACACCATTTTTTCACTCATACATCTTAATATTAGGAGTATTAATAAACATTTTGAGGAACTGAGGTTACTTTTAGATGATCCCATCAGGAAAAAATTTTCGATAATAGGTTTAACCGAAACCTGGCTTTCCAATGATTTAAGTCTTCCTTTCGCCCTCGACGGATATGATTTTGTAGTTAATAACAGACAAATTAGGGCGGGTGGGGGCGTTGCTTTATATGTTTCACAAAAGTATGATTATATAGTTCGTGAAGAGCTCAACTGTATGACTGAAGTTATTGAATCTCTTTTCATTGAAATTACAGTCCCTGGCAGTAGAAATATAATCATAGGTGTAATGTATAGACCACCCAGTGCGAATATGAAATCATTTTTGGAATATTTTGCGAATCTAATGAAGGATCCAGTTTTTATTCATAAAAAATGTTTCATAATGGGAGATTTTAATATAGATTTACTGAAACAAAATACAATTTCACAAGATTTTATGGAAATATTTCTATCTGCTTCTTTCTTACCTTTGATATCTAAGCCCACGCGTATAGTTAATGAATCCGCCTCCCTTATTGATAATATTTTTTCTAATATTCTGCCGTCTCCTGATTCTCTTATATTACTTTCAGATATTACAGATCACTTCCCCATTTCGACTAGTTTCTTTTTAAATGATATCATTGATAATAAAGCTAGTTCTTTATTTAGACGAAGAATTACACATGAAAATGTAGCCAGTCTGGGTGCTAGTTTAGACAGGACAGACTGGTCGTCTATTTTTGACTCAAATGATGTGAATTTGTCATTTGAATATTTTATGCATATTTTTACTCAACTCTTGGACATTCATATTCCAAAACGAAGAGAAAAGTCATCCAACTATAAAAAGGTACCCAGGTTACCTTGGATTTCTAAGTCACTTTTGCGTTCAATAAATAGAAAGAATAATTTATATTACAAATTTAAAATGAAACCTACTGAGCAATCAAAACTGAAATATACTAGTTATAAAAATACTTTGACGAAAATTATACGTATTGAAAAGAAAAAATATTATACTAAGCAGTTACAATTTTATAAGCATGATATGCAAAATACATGGAAAGTTTTAAAGCAAGCAATGAATATATCAAATAACAAGTCGAATATTACCAAAATTAGATTTGATGATAAAATTCATGAAGATCCTCATTATATTTGTAATATTCTAAATAATCATTTTTCTTCCATTGGGGAAAATCTTGCAAGCAAAATTCCATCTTCAAATAAACATTTTTCTGAATTTTTAGGTCCACCAAATTTAAACTCAATATTTTTTAGTCCAACATATAGTCAGGAGATAATCAATATTGTTTCTGATTTTCGTTCCAAAAAAAGTGCTGGGCACGATGACATCAGTAATTTTTTGCTGAAGGGGGTAATATCTTCAATTGCGGATCCTTTATCTCATATATTCAATTTATCTCTTTTTTATGGTATTGTTCCTGAAAGTATGAAAATAGCAAAAGTCATCCCTTTGTTTAAAAAAGGTGACAAATTAGATGTTAATAATTATAGACCAATTTCTTTGTTATGTACATTGTCCAAAATTCTTGAAAAAATTGTTTACAAAAGAACTCTTACTTTTTTGAAATTCAATAATATACTCTCAAATACTCAGTTTGGTTTTAGAGAAAAACATAGCACCTCACATGCATTATTGAGTTTTGTTGAAAAAGTAGCACATGCTATCGACAAATCTTCACATCTCATAGGTTTGTTCCTGGACTTCTCCAAGGCCTTTGACACCATTAATCATGATATTTTACTTAATAAACTACAACATTACGGAGTCCGTGGGAAGGCCTTGGAGTGGTTCAGGAGCTACCTCTCGAACAGGAAGCAATATGTCTCTTTAAATGGTTGCAATTCACAAATGTTAAATGTTAAATGTGGGGTCCCACAGGGAAGTTTATTAGGTCCGCTTCTGTTTCTTATTTATATGAATGATTTCTGTAAATCATCAGATATTCTTTCTTTCATTCTCTTTGCGGATGATTCAAATTTGTTTTTTTCGCATAATAATCCTTTTACCCTAGTAAAGACATTAAATTTTGAATTAGAAAAAGTTGCTCAATGGATAAAAGCTAATAAATTATCTCTCAATCTCCAAAAAACAAAATATATGCTTTTCAGCAACTCCATTGAGGCACTACCTGCTGATATTATTTTTGATGGCACACCACTGGAAAATGTTTCTTATATCAAATTTCTGGGAATAACAGTTGATAATAAGCTTTCATGGAAATTTCATATTGATAGTATATGTAAGATTATTTCTCGAAACATCGGTATAATCAACAAGATCAAATTTTGTCTTCCTTTGTCGTCCCTGCTTACATTATATTCATCCCTCATATTGCCTTATTTAAATTACGGTATTCTTGTATGGGGAAATACATATCAAACTCTTTTGGATAAATTACTTCTGCTACAAAAGAAGTCACTGCGTATTATATGTCACACTGCATATTTGTCTCATACTGATCCGTTATTTTTTGAAAATAAAATATTTAAAATTAAAGATTTGTATTTGTTTAATTTAGGACAATTTATGTATAATTACAATAAAAATAATCTTCCATATATATTTGAATCAATGTTTTCAAAAAATCAATCTGTTCATAATTATCCTACAAGGCAATCCAACGAATTTCATTTACCATTTTTTAGGACTTTGCTGGCTCAGCAAACCTTCATCTACGAGGGGCCTAAGTATTGGAACTCACTTCCCAACGACATAATAACAGCACAAACTTTGAATTCTTTTAAGAATAAATTAAAATTCTTTCTGTTGAAATCTTATGATATACAACCAAATTAGCTTCGGTTTCATTCTCTCAATCAAGTCGTTTGTTTGTTTGTTTGTTTGTTTGTTTGTTTTTACAAGTATTAAGATATCACACAGAAATCATCTTTTAAGGAAAACAATCTGTCTAACATAAGTTTACCTCAGATATTTATTTTATTGTACCAGTAACAGTGAGTCTATTCTCTTTCTCTTTTTTCTTATATCCGTTCCTATGCATTCATACCGGCATATGCACCCAATCAATCGCAATTTCAAACCAGGGAGCGTTGTATTGTTTTGTTATTGCATTTTAATCATGAAGTACAGTATGCTTGTGTCCACGATGGCGCGTGTTGTACCATAGTCTTATTTCCCCCTTTTTTTGTTCTTTTTGTTCTTCTTTTTTTCCCCTTCCTAAGTTAATTTCATGTCAGTTGACATTGGTTTCTTTGACCTTGTGTACGTATTTTTTGAGGGTCCCATACCCTACAAGCTTTGCTTTTTAAGTGGGACCCTCCATTTCCATTCTAATCTTTGTATTAGGTATATACCTTAGAAACGAAATTCTGTTGTTACTCGTGACCATTTGTATGTTTTCTTTGAAATTGTTATAAATTTGTTCTGTAAATGTATTGTATATATTTTTTCTGTTTATTCAATGGAAATGGAAATAAATAAAATTGAAAAATTGAAAAAATTGAAAAAGGGTTTCTCACGGAGTCGTAAAATTGGTCAAAAAAAAATTGAAGGCGATCCCCGCAACAATCTTTTATGTCCTTTATCTTCATTTGGAGCGAGCAGGGGAAAGACCCTCAAGGTGTTGTAATTAAGTATGCGTTATATGTTTTATTGTGTACGTTATACGGAATGTGTGTATATTTATATTATATACCATAACGGTATAGCTACACGATGAATATTAGGAGCACAACGGGAAGTGGCACTCTTTTGGTTCAGTTCGGTACGGTACACTTTAGGCATTTAGGTAATATAGCGCTCCTCGCTGATCGCTGGCCCGGGTTCGGTACGGTTCAGTTCGCTTTAGGAGAGCGCTCGAACGCACCCTACGAAAGATCAAGATCAGTGGTGGAAATGAGCTGCTTGGTGGAGGTATGTGCTCTCAGAAAGCTTTTATTGCTATCAATACGTCGTTCTTTATTGTGTTTTGGTGTAAACTGGTTTGTGTCTGAACAGGGGACTTCCACACCCTTAACCCTAACCTAATCATTTCACATCGCTCCAGCCAACAACTCACAACTTCACACTGTGGGATGCGTGTTCACATTTTGTCTCTTATGTCCACTAATTCTGACTGTGTACACACCTCAGCAAGTTTGTGACTTTGTGTACATTTTAATAGGCAAATTGAACTACACATCTCATTTACAATACAGTTTAACATTTAATCTGAGCGTATTACAAGCCAGCAGTCCCTAATTCAACAAGATATAGTTCTACTTGATTATGGTGACATACAATGTACAGTTCACATACACACTGAATAACTACTGGTCAGTGGCGTAACTACGGGGGGGGGGGGGGACATGCCCCCCCTCCCCCACCATCCGCTGGTTAAAAAAACAAACAAACAAACAAACAAACTTACGAAAATGGTAATTCAAGGGTTATTAAACTGCTTTTGAAATCGACTTGAAAGGGTGAACAAGAAATTAGATATTTTTCTAAGATTTTTTTAACCATAATATGATTAAGGACGTATATAGTGTGAAACATTGTTCAAAAAGCCCGGCGCCGACAAAAGATTATGATTCAGCGTGATTCCTGGTTGGCATTCTGAATATATTAAGCAGGATGTGTGCAGTGTACTCAGAACATCCGAACGGTAGAGAGAGTCGCTGCAATGTTTCGCAATGTGATGTAGAATATACCTTACGCTTCGTTATATCAAAGCTATCATTGATTTTGCAGTGTTGCTTTACATATTAATATACTAGTCTATATTAAAATGCCTTGCATTGCCAACAATAAGACTTGACCTGGCCCAGGTCGAAAAACCAGTTGGCAACCAGTTGATTCCAGTTAAGGCAACTGGTTTCAATATGGAAATTGGTATGTGTGACTAGAATCAACTGGTATCAACTGGTATCCGTTCAACTGGTATCAACTGGTATTCGTCCAACTGGTAATCAACTGGTACCAGTTGGAATCAACTGGGATCCAGGAGACAAAATTAATTAAATTCTGTTAACATGTAACAAACATTGCACCGACAAGAAAGATAGGAGTTTTTGCACCTGGAACTTATATTTTTCGGGAAGATATTTATTGGGTAAGAATGATAACATAATGTATTCAAGACACATGAAAAGAGCATGTTTCTTCAGGCGCTAGCTCGCTTTCGCTCGCTCGCACACACAAATACGTGAAGTAAATGATGATTCTGGATAATACAGGATATATGGAATGAGACTTTAGAGGGTATTGTTATAAGGTATACGCAATAAATTATCAGCAATGCCAGCAGTTATAGCCTGCAATAAGAGATTGGAGCTATATTACACGTCCTGGGTTATCAGAAAGATAACTTTCTCTTACATTATGTGTATTCTAGAGCGCTCGCTATACGCTCGCTCGTGCATATAATCTTAATTTCGTAGTGAAGAACATGATCATAATTAATAATTTATAATTAATACAATATTTGGATTATGTAGCTACATTTAAATCATCATCGTCACCATCATCAATCAATCAATCAATCAATCATTTATTTAATGAGCGCAGAAACTGTGTTTATATAATTCTATTGCATTCATATTTCACATTCCTCGAATAAAACAATATTTCCATTCCATTTTCCAGAATTATTCAGAGTTACAAAATCATTCAAAAATCTGCCAAAAGTATGCATGATATCGCACGATGACCAACATAAATATAAAAAAAATCTCCCTACCCTGGGAGGGGGGACACCCCCTCCCCCACCCCCCTCCCCGCTCCGCTCGCTCACTTTGCGCCCCCCTGCACGGAATTCCTGGATCCGCCCCTGACTATACGTACAGTAAATGGCTCACACGGGTAAACAATTCCCCATAGAGACGTTTGTTAAAATTCAAATTTCAAAGAAAAATTCTGTAAAATACCTGGAAGAAATGAGGTGTTTCATCTTCACTAACCTGAATAAGTGAGCTTATACCCTGTCATCCATCAAATTTGCAAGGCAGGTTCTTCGGCTCAAACTCTGTCCATGGGTCCGCAAAGCCAGACTACGAGTTCTTGTCACTCAAAAAAATCACCTTTTTTGTCCGTACACGTACCCAATGAAATATAGTCCCTTCAAATTCCATGAGAAAAGCTTTCATCTTCAAACCAAAGTGCAGTTTGTAGAGGAATTCATACTCAATATCTGCAGCTATTCAGTTTTTATGCCAAACTGCATTAATACAATACAATACAATATTAGTATTTCTATAGCGCTCTTACAAATAGTACATATGTATCACAGCGCTTCACAAATCCATCTTTCACTCGGGAGGTGGGGGAAAAGAAAGATAGAAAAAAAAATACAATACAACAAACAAGGAGAGAAAGAAAAAAAAAGTACATAATGAATCAATCAGTTATTGAAAAGGAAAGTCTTCAACGACTTCTGGAAAACTGACAGAGATGGTGATTCCCTGATACTTTGAGGGAGCTGATTCCACAGGCGTGGGGCAGCTGCCGAGAAGGATCTGTCTCCTGTCCGAGTGAGAGTCCTAGGAACAGATAGCCGGGTTGGGTCTTGGCCTGACCGCATTCCTTGTCTTTTAGATTGGTGACGTGAAAGTAGACTCATGAGGTAAGATGGAGCACAATTCTGAAGGCATTTGTACGTGATTGACAGGATTTTGTAGAGGATTCGCTTTTGCACAGGGAGCCAGTGTAATTGCTGAAGAAGAGGAGAGGCATGGTCACGCTTCTTGGCTAGAAAAACCAGCTTTGCAGCACGGTTTTGAGCACGTTGAAGGCGCTGGACATTACTTGAAGAAGTACCTGACAGCATGGAGTTTGCATAGTCTATTCTTGAGGTAACGAGAGCTCTCACAGCATGCTCACAAGCTTTCTGATCGAGGAAAGGCCTAATACGTGCAATATTTGAGAGATGAAAATGAAGCGAACTGCTTAGAGAAGAAACGTGGTGATTCAGCTTCATGGAGGAGTCAATTTCGACACCCAGGCTTCTAACTGAACTTGATGGATGAATGACGACATTACCAACAGTCAGGGTGACATCAGATATGAAGGGATGGAACCGTGGATTAGCAACAGCAAGGAATTCAGTTTTGTCACAGTTCAGTTTCAACAGATTACCCTCCATCCACAGCTGTAGGTCCCTGACACATGCAGATAATGTGGTGAGAGCAAGTTCAATTGCCTGGCTGTCCTTCGGGTCTGCAGAGGTGTAGAGTTGCACGTCGTCAGCATAGCTATGATGCTGTATGCCCTCATGGTGATTGATGATGTCAGCCATGGGTTGAGTATATAGACTGAAAAGTTGCGGGCCTAGTACGGAACCTTGAGGAACTCCGAAAGCAAGAGACATTGGTTCCGAAAGCTCACCTGTAACCTTCAACCTGAAGCTGCGGTCGGAGAGGTAAGAGGTGAACCAAGCTTTCACACTCCCGGAGATGCCAAAGTTGCTCGTTAAGCGAGCCAGCATAATATCATGGTCAACACAGTCAAATGCGGCAGACAGGTCTAAGAAGACGATGAAGGTAACGAGCTTGTTGTCCAGTGCTCTGAGGATGTCGTCTTGTACCTTCAAGAGAGCAGTCTCAGTACTATGCCAACGTCGGTAAGCTGACTGGTTCTCAACATAGAGATCATTCGTATCCAGGTAGTTGGAGACTTGAGACAAAGCAGCTTTCTCAATTATCTTTGAAAGAAATGAGAGATTGGAGACTGGTCTGTAGTTTTTCAAGTTATCACGATTTAGGTTTTCTTGATCAGAGGAGTCACCACAGCTTCCTTCAACGACGATGGGAAGACACCACTACTGAGTGATGTGTCAACAATTGACGCAATGTAGGGGAGAAAAGTGTTGATGGTCTCCTTCAGCAGCCACGTAGGCAGTGGGTCTAGCAAACATGACTTATTAGGCGCAGAGTGAATTAATTTGTACACCTCCTGGGCCGTGATGGCATCGAAATCTGCCAGCTCGGCTCCAGATGTATCCACAATCGATCCACTTGAACAGACGTCAGTATGCGATTCCTCGTTCCTAAGTTGGAGATTTTCTCTGATCTTTTCCACTTTCTTTACAAAGAATGTGGCAAATCTGTCAGGCAATGATGTACATGTAGATGGCATTAATGATTTTTAATCAATTTTTTTCTTCATTTATTTTGGTATCTTTGGTACGAGTTTGTGAAGGGGTCTGGGACATTCCATTTTATTTACAGGTGTGAGCCCTATAAGAAGGAGTCCTATTCGTGGCAATGTTGCTCAATGACTGCGCTGTGGAATATATCACATTCCGATATGTATTGTAGTCTCCAGTAAGTTTGCAGACTGACAGCGCACACACGCATACACACGCACGCACGCACAAGCATACACACCCTCAAAATTACTTTTCAACGAGGTGCCCCCCCCCCCCACCATGTCTTGACCCACGGTACGCCACTGCTATTGGTGCTCAACTTCAACACTCGTAGACACTCGAGAGTTGCATTTACACTAGTTCTATTTCTTTATACATTGTATTCATTATTATTGCTGCGAGGATACGTTCTCACAGCGGCTATTTGTCAAGATAATCATAATTATGATCAACACTAAATCTCAACTACAAAGGTGTCTATCTCTCTACCTTTTTTCCATATAGCTGCTGCTAAAATATCCTAACTAAGAAAGCAGTGTCAGCATTTCCATTCCATGTCATCTCATTGGTTTTCTACGTCCATTGCAATTACTACACTTTCACCAACTATTTTCACCATCTTAGTTCCAGTTTCAGTTTCAGTGAGTTTTATTTCTCCACTTGTACATGACAGAAAATAAGTATAATAATATCAAACATTTCATTCACAAGTCATGAAAATATAAACAAGATTTCACATTACAAGTATACAATCACGTGAAATAATACATGAATTTCATTACAGATTTTTAAGAATACAGGTGGGGGAGACCGTTATCAATAAGTAAATCCCTTGACTTGGACAACGGCCTCTGAACATATATGCCTTGTTGTAACATTTTTTTTTAAACTGAAGGAACGGAACACACACACGTAGAACAAATAATGTAAATCTGTACACAATAAAGTATTTTAAATGTCAATGGACCAAAAAGGACAATACAAGATGGAATGTATAAAGACGAAAAAAAAAACCGAGAATAAGGGACCAGAAGAGGAAGAGTATAGAGAGAAGAGAGGAGAAGAGAAGAGAAGCGATGAGATACAGTGTTCAGGAGTTGGGAGCTAACAAAAGCGTAATTTCTCATTCGAGTGGTACATTGTGAGAAGAACGTTTTTTTATAGGATGATTTAAAACGTTGTAAAGAAGAACTGCAGGTAAGTCATCATTCAATGAGTTCCAAACATCTGGACCATGATGTCTTATGGAATTTTGAGCTGTAATGAGTTTAGGATTATCCAAATTATAATCTGTTGCGTGACGGGTAAGATGAATGAATACTATAATTTGAAATATATATATATCTTTAAACAATTCAGGGAGCTGAATTTATATTTTATTATATTTATGCATAAAAATTGCTGTTTGCCATGTATGTACAGTACGTATATCAGAAATTCTGAGAGTCTTTAGATTAACAAGCATAGTGTCAGAGTGTGCTAAGTAGTGTGAACCAGTAATAAGTCTCACAGCACTTTTTTGTAATAACAATATCGACTTTATTTTGTTAACACCGCAATTTCCCCACACAATATTACAATAGGTGATATGGGGTATGAGTGCATTATAAAGAATTTGCAGGGTATGTTTGGTAAGATATTCTCTTACTTTCCAGAGGATCCCGATATTTTTTTTTATATTGTTGAATGAACTCAGTGTATATGATCGGACCACGTTAGGTGTGAGTCGATAGTTACCCCAAAAATTTTACACAAGACTTTTGATCCAATTGCTTACCATCAATGTGTAACATAATTTCATCCATTGGTGTATGGTTATTTCTAAAGAAAACATTATTCGTTTTTTTTTTTCAATATTCAGTGATAATTTGTTGCACTCAAACCACGTTGAAAACTTTCATAACTCTGAATTGACAACTGTAGTCAGTGTGTGAAGGTTTTTATGAGAACAAAATAACGTGCTAACAAAAGAAAGTTAAACAACGAAGATGAATGCACTAAATATATCAAAACAACAAAGGTCCTAATATCGATCCTTGTGGGACACCACAGAGGACGTTTTGTTTATTGGATTCAGTCGATTGATAAAACACATATTGTCTTCTGTTGTGTAGATATACATAATCAGATTCTTTGAACCAGTTTAGAGCTTGGCCGCGGATACCGTATTTCTGCATTTT
Organism: Diadema antillarum; assembly: GCF_040938485.1. Lineage (NCBI taxonomy): Eukaryota > Metazoa > Echinodermata > Echinoidea > Diadematoida > Diadematidae > Diadema > Diadema antillarum. The sequence goes on along the minus strand of NW_027271288.1, from coordinate 99,496 downwards.
GTACAATAACATTATTATGATCTATGGTATCAAACGCCTTACTTAGATCCATGAAAATCCCGATAGCATGGTTCTTTTTTCATAAACGATGCAATAATTTGATCATGTAATTGAATAATTGCATAATCAGTAGAATGTCTTTTTCTAAAACCAAATTGATTAGGAACTAATAATGCATTTATCATTCAGAAACCCATGAAGTCTTTTATGTACAATCTTTTCTAGAACTTTTGATAGGGCAGGAAGCAAAGAAAGTGGACGATAATTCTTCATTTGAGATGAGTCATCTTTCTTACAAATTGGTATCCCCTTGCCTATTTTGAATGAGTTTGGGAATTGACCAGAAAAAAAAAGCGATAGATTAAAAATATGGATAATGGGTCGGCTATGTGGTTTATTATCTGCTTAACAAGGTTAACACTAAACCCATCATAGCCTTTGGAATGGCTAGTCTTAAGTTCCTTGACTGTTTTGATAATTTCATAACGATTTGTAGGGGTTAAGAAATAAAGAATTTTCGGGAGATGACGGTAGGTATTGAGTAAAATGAGCATTTCCCGAATCTATGGTCGAGGCAAGACGAGGACCCATCTCAACAAAATACGTGTTAAATTCTTCTGCGAATTTGAGTGGATCATTTATCAGCTCATCATCAACATAGAAATTTCATTTATCGTTATGAGATTTTTCCCTAATAACATATTTACTGTATTCCAATGCGCATTTATGTCAATTTTATGTGATTCAATTTTCCGTAATAGTTAATCAATGATAAACATCTATTCAGTCCACAATCACCAATCATCAACATACCAACTCATGATTATTACAAGTTGCACAATTTGAATTGTACATGAGATCAAAGAGTTAGAAACTTTAAACGACTTACCTGAAAGAATGGAGGAGAAACGACACTCTTTAGCATCACAAGTGAAAGTGATGCTGCTGCTACCTACTACCTATCATAGTCATTCCTAGCTATTGACTTACTCAAGTATGAGATGACCGGGGATTCCCCTAAGTTGACGTAAGACAGATGACCGGGGATTCCCCTAAGTTGACGTAAGACAAATTTACATTCCAAGGAATCCTCGCATCAAATAGGTGTCGTGGTTAGAACAGTTTCTTTTTTCACTTTTTGCCAATTTCATTTGCATAATCATGAAATAAGTCTGAAATGACAACATATCAATTCTAGTGCCGTGACCAGAAAAGACAAATTACCAATTATGTGCATATTACTTCTCTATTCCGGGTCTAGGGCAATTACCCCCTGGGCAATTACCCCGGACCCTTCCCCTGGCCTTAATCCTAATCTTAATCCTGAACCTAATCCTAACCCTAACCCAAACTCCTAACCCTAAACCGTTAACCCTAATAGAGTTGCCAGGGTTTTGCCTATGTAGGTGTTCGTGCTTGCGTTGCGGGTGCTTGCGTTGCGGGTACTCCCACAACGTACTTATTCCTAGTTTTGGCGTGTGTGTGTGTGCGTGCGTGTGTGTGCGTGCTTTTGCAAATGTCGTTCAGACGAGACACTAGGGAGCTTTAGATTTTGGACGCGCGGACGTTCAAAGGGAAAAAAAACATGATCTGAGCGTGCGCAGTAGCGCGGATCAAGTTACTGCGCACGCTCAGATCATGTTTTTTTTTTCTCTTTGAATGTCCGCGCGTCTAAAATCTAAAGCTCCCTATTGTGAGACCAGCGAGGTGTTAGAAAAGAGAAGAAACAATTATGATTAAGAATTTCTGCTTTGTACCCATGCTCCGTGCCGCCAAGAAGTTATGCTCTCTCTCACAGATGTAAATAATAATAATAATAATACATACTCTCTAAAAAAATCGAGTGAAAATTTTCACTCTAAAAAGAGTGAATACAAAAAAGAGTGAATTTCGAGTTAAATTGGAGTGAATTTTGAGTGAAAATGCTCATTTTCACTCATTTTAGAGTGACGTCAGGGATCACGTAAAAAAACTCGACGATTTTGGAGTGATCCCTGACGTCACTCCAAAATGAGTGAAAATGAGCATTTTCACTCAAAATTCACTCCTATTTCACTCGAAATTCACTCTTTTTTGTATTCACTCTTTTTAGAGTGAAAAATTTCACTCGATTTTTTTTAGAGAGTACATACAATTTCTATAGCGCCGTTCTCCACTTTGATTAAATGCTCAAGGCGCTTTACAATATTGTGCATCAAAGCAAACAGACTGAAGATACAAGTACATCACCGTAATAGAAGAAGATGAAGAAGCAGAAAAAAAATGAATTGTTTTGACGAACGACAACGCTTTTTTCTAAGTATACGCTTTTTTTAGTATACAATATATATCATACCTAAAATAGAACATATCGAGCCAGCACCATTTCGCTGTCCCCTTCATATTTTTTTTTCGGCAGCAATTATTTAGTGTGCAAATTAGAATATAGGACACGAAGAGAAAACTAGTAAAAAAGAAATTACTTCTTTAACTGTAAAATGCTACTAAACACGCAGAAACACACATTAGCCACTTACCTAATTCGAATGATTTAACATTCAATGTGCGCAAGATGGCCTGTTAACATTTTATGAGATATCAATACTCCTTTTTCGGTGCGGGGGTACTAATAAGAGGAATATTTGAAGAAAAAAATTGAAGTAGTTGTTCTGCACAAGATTACCACCAAGTTCCATAAAGGATTTCATCATTTACTCTGAAATACAGCTTAAAATATTACAAAATAAGAACATCTTCTTTGGTCTCCATTTCCAAACTCTATGTGAGAGCGGCTTGAGAGCACGGAACGTCAAATTCCGTGAAATACTGTGAAGCATTCAATTGTCATGTTATAGAACCTATATTACGCATCAATTTGCACAAATAGTGAAGAGATTCCACTCCTTCTCTAGCACCTCCCTGGTAAGATTGACTATTACCAAATGAGGATAGCTGAAGCCAAAGCTATGACCTTTGCGAGGCGTCTGAGGAATTCTAGACGTCATCGGATGCAAGACTTACATCCTATCGAAGGAGAATCCCCGGTCTCTGAAAGAGAATGAATAAGCCATCTAACCCTTGCAGATGATACAAGCTGATACAGAAGCAGATATTGCCAAGTGCCATCTAAACAAGCTTGCCTTTGAATATTGTACTCGGATTTTGTTATTAAGTTTTACAGAATATTGAGTACATAGAACTTACTCGTTAACTGTGCTACAGTTTTTTTTTTACATGCCGAAAGCTAAAATTTTGCATTGCATTTGTATCCTTGACACATTTTGTTTCGTTGATTGTGGATTTTATTTGAAAAAAAAAATAAAATGTCAATGTCAATGACAGAAGAAAAATGCAATCGAAATGTGTGTGTGTGTGTGTGTGCAAATCACGTGTGTGTGCATACGTTTTGTGTGTAAGGTGAAAGGACATAATGTCAATATAGTTTCAAAGCATAACTAACAGTGGCGATGCCGAATGTGTTCTTGAAACAGATTTCGATCTAATGGGACATGGATTTTTAACCATGATACCCGGACGCGATTTTTTTTTCCGTAACCCTAACGCGTCGAAATTGCCAATTGTGTCACTTGAGCAAAGACTATCAGTGTACAAGTTGGTTTTTGTACGCATGTGCGTGGACTTCGCAGTAGGCGCCGAGTTTGTACTGTTATACACAGTACCATAGGCATGGTCGTCTGCTAACCACAGAATCAGATTACAATGTGAGAATGAGACGCCGTCCTTCAAACAGAAACGTAACGGGTTTGAGTGTATGGGTATGTGTATGTGTGTGTGTGTGTGTGTGTGTGTGTGTGTGTGTGTGTGTGTGTGTGTGCGTGTGTATACTGTGTGTGTGTGTTTCCACTTCACATGTCATGGGCATCGCGTTCGCCTTTGCCTTAGGTGGTATTTCTGTGGTTTTGTTCGCCGTCTGCTGACACTTTTCCTGTGTCTCGCAAGACTTGCGTTACTGGGCTCACGCGGGTAAATAATTCCCCTTAGTAATATTATGGCCTTAGAGGCGTGTGTTAAAATTCAAATTTCAAAAAATTCTGTAAAATAGCTGGAAGAAATGAGATGTTTCATCATCACTAACCTGGATAAGTGAGATATACCCTTTCATCCATCAAATTTCCCAGGTGGGTTCTTCGGCTCAAATTCTGTCCAAGGGTCCGCAAAGCCAAACTACGAGTTCTCTTCACTCAAAAAATCACCTCTTTTCTGTACATGCAGCCAATGAAATACAGTCCCCTCAAATTCAATCAGAAAAAGCTTTCTTCCAACCAAAATGTAGTTTGTAGAAGAATTCATACTCAATATTTATAGCTATTCAGTTTTTGCCAAACTACATCATTGATTTTGAATTATTCTTTTTTCTTCATTCATTTTGGTATCTTTGGTACGAATTTGTGCAGGGGTCTGGTACATTCCATTTTATTTGTACAGGTGTGAGCCCAACTAGGATGCATGCAAACTCGACGTCGTCATCAATATCTTGTAAAAAGTAAATTGGAAATCTAATTGAAGCTTGGAATAAATTATAATCAAAGTATTATATATTTAGGTCTACAGCTGCAGCGATTGCTATTGTTATCAACATTGATCATGTTTATTAACCCCCACAAAATCAGATTCGAAATGGGCATTGGGTCTTGGGTAACATGGATGAACTACTGGGTTAATTTGGGTTTAACCTCCAACTTCACGATGATTCAGAAAGGCGTAGTATAGGCTCCTTAGGCCTATAGTTCAGGTTCATGTAATCAAGATATGTGATTACATTCTCATGGAATAACATCCAATATGAAGATGGGGGAGGGAAGAGAAACTGGGATAGAGCTATAGTAATCATCGATTTTGATCGATAAAATCTCTCTATAAATGTTTTAATTTAATCAGCTTTACAAAGGCATTTTGAATCGGCATTTAAAAATCAAAAGATGTGCTATTTCCAACAAAATCAATTCATTTCCCAGTCCATACATGTACAAAATTGCTCTAGTATCACGGTTTGAATTGCTCTATGAATAATTTGTTGATGTTCACTTTATCATTGTCAACCCTATCGAGTCCTTCTCATCACGTACCATCGTCATTTCTACCATGCACGACCATCATTGAAGCCTGAAGGAAACCAAAACCCAAAAAGAATTATGGATTGAGTGAAAGCAGCCACATTAGTAGAACACATCACTGAAAGTTTAAGGAAAATCGGGCAATCGATGCAAAAGTTATGAATATTTAACGTTTTGATGTTTGAACCACTGGCTGCATGACATCACGTGTGGGCAACAACATAAAGAAATAAAAGAAAACAAACATGGGGATTGTTTTCACTTTTCTCGAGTAATGGAAGAGCATTTGATTAACCACGTTCAGAAAGTAGGGGGAATGATTACTACCCTTAACATAGATTATTTCAGTATCAATTAAGTTGAGGGAATGTGTAATTTTATTGATTTTGTTTTTGTGTGGAATTCTCTTTATATTTTCTTTACATTGTTGTCCACTAAAGACGTCATGGTCTCTAGTAATCTCTTTTTTTTCAGTAATTACAACACCAAAAATATAAAAACGAATAACTTTTGCATCGATTGTCCGATTTTTCCTCAAACTTTCACTGATAACGCTAATATTGCTGCGTTCACGCTATCTATATTGTTCTTTGGGTTTTGGTTTCCTTTAATATCAACCAATCATCACTTATACCATCATTGCTTTAATTAGATTACCATGCACGACCATATAAACATCATTACTATCATTTCACAACTGGATATCATCTTATCATCATCACCACGATTATCACTCGTATTACCATCGTATACATATCACCACAAGCAATATATCTTCCACCACTATCATACCTTTTTTCATGTCATCAATCCATCAACAACAACTTCAGCATCATCATCATCCTTAGTCTAAATAAGCATTGCGACTGGCAATATATTCCTACTCGATCCCTTCCTCCAATGCCCACATGGCCTAGCACCCTTAATTGAATTGATGAAGAGAAACGATTGAATATTAAAACACTGATTTTTGTTTGTTTGTGTGTTTGTTTGTTTGTTTGTTTGTTTTTTGTTTGTTTGTAAGAACACTAGCCGCATTCACACGTACACAATAGCTTGTTACCGAGCGCGCTCCAAAACTCGAGTTCTTGTTATACTCGCAACTTTTTATAAAATTCATGATCGATATATTAGAATCAAACACCTGGCTTTAACTGGTATTAGATTCCCAGATGGGTTCATGACTTTAAATGTGTATAAACCATTTGTTGTCGACTGACACCCAAAAAGGGAAGCCATGAGTGATTTGTTGTGTCGAAGTCGTGCAGTATCGTACACATAAAGAGTGATGAGATATTAGAGCTGTGATAGAAGTTTACCAGTATGAAGTTTATCAATATCAGCATAACCATATTATGTCTACTATGTGAGAGAGAGCGAAAAAAAAACCAACCCACCAGCTCCGATTCTCAATTAAAACACATTTGTAGAAGAGATTTGAAACGATTGTTTTATAATGTGTTATTTGGCACAAAATTATTTCCCTTATTTTTAAAAATGGTAATCGATAACTAAATGAAAATCAATTTGCCAGATATTAGACAAATTTAAGATCTTTTCATTAAGTTGGCGCAACCAGCATCAGTTCAGAGTCACAGGGGCTATACTTTCGAGTTTTTATGAAATACATTCATAGGAAACTGATAACCAGCAAGTTTGAACAATGATAGCACCCATTATTATGGTTACAGTTCGTTATTTACAAGGTTCGTTATTCAGAAGATTCTTTATTCCGAAGGTTCGTTATTCCGAAGATTCGTTATTCCGAAGGTTCTTTATTTCGAAGGTTCGCTTTTCCGAAGTTTCGTTTTTCAAAGGTTCGTTAATCCGAAAATGAAACAAAGCTCGTTATTCCGAAGGTTCGTTACGGACCCTATTTCATTGTCGGATCAACGAACCTTCGGAATAACGAACCCTGTTTTATTTTCGGATCAGCAAAACTTCGGAATAACGAACCGTATTTTATTTTCGAATGAACGAGCCTTCGGAAAGCGAACCCTAGTTTTTTCGGATAAACGAACCTTCGGAATGACGAGCTTTGTTTTATTTTCGGATTAACGAACCTTCGGAATAACGAATCTTCGGAATAACGACACTTCGGAATACTCACCTTCTCAATAACGAACTGTAACCATCATAATGGGTGCTATCATCGTTCAACCTTGTAGTTATCAGTTTCCTATGAATGCATTTTATAAAAACTTGTAAGTAGCCTCTGTGACTCTGAACTGATGCTCGTTGCTCCAACTTAATGAAAAGATCTTCAATTTGGCTAACATCTGGGAAATTGATTTTCATTTGGTTATCGATTATTATTATTAAAAATAAGTACAAATATTTTGAGCCACATAACACATTACAAAACGATCGTTTCAAATCTCTTCTACAAATGTGTTTGATTGAGAATTGGAGCTGTGTGTTGGATTTTTTTCTCTCTCTCACACACACATAGTAGACATTATGGTTATGCTGATATTGATAAACTTCATACTGGTAAACTTCTATCACAGCTCTAATATCTCATCACTCTTTATGTGTACGATACTGCACGACTTCGAGACAACAAATCACTCATGGCTTCCCTTTTTGGGTGTCGGTCGACAACAAATGATTTATACACATTTAAAGTCATGAACCCACCTGGGAATCTGATACTATAGTTAAAGCCAGGTGTTTGTTTCTATAATATATCGATCACGAAATTTACAAAAAGTTGCGAGTATAACAAGAACTCGAGTTTTGGAGCGCGCTCGGTAACCAGCTGTTTTGTACGTGTGAATGCGGCTGGTTTATTTATTTATTTTATCGTTTTATTTATCTATTTCTAATCTTTTGTCAGGGTAGCCCATTCACCAATAAATAGTGGTCTTCCATGGAGCCCTGAATGATGAACGTACATTAAATAGCAAAACGGATATACAGGAGATGACATATACAGTGTAGATACATACCAGCATATGGTATACTGTACATTGCAAAGTAACATAAACAAGTACATGCCACAGCAAGAGTTCACCAGAATGCCGACATAACAATTAAAATGCTATTATAGAGGAATGATAAGTTAGTCCAGAATAAATTTCGTGTGTTACTTTAATACAAATAACAACTTTGCTTAAACAATCTCTTAAATGAATATATGGAAGAAGCTGATCTAATTGAATGATCTAGCCTGTTCCATTCAAGTACAGAGGATACGATTGGGCTGCACTTGTGACAATCAGAGCGAAATCTTGGCACACGTAGATTTCCACTGTCTATTAGCCTTGTATGATGTTCATGTACATCAAGTGCACCTGAAGGTACGAAGGTGCTAAGTTATGGACGCATATTATCATAACGCGACTGAACTCAAAACGTCGTGTCGTCCATTTAAGACTTTTGAATAAATCAGCTAGTATTCTTACAAACAAACAAACAAACAACCAAACAAACAACCAAACAAACAAAAAAATCAGTGTTTTAATATTCAATCGTTTCTCTTCATCAATTCAATAAAGCGTGCAAGGCCATGTGCTCGGGCATTGGAGGGAGGGATCGAGTTTATATAGGAATATATTGCCAGTCGCAATGCTTATTTATAGACTGAGGATACTGATAAAGATGCTGGAAAACTTTGAAAGAGATTTCGTGAAGTTGTTGTTGATGGATTGATGAAATGAAAAAAAAAGCATTGATAGTGGTGGAAGATTTATTGCTTGTGGTGATATGTATACGATGGCAATACGAGTGATAATCGTGGTGATGATGATAAGATGATATCCAGTTGTGAAAAGATAGTAATGGTGTTTATGGTCGTGCATGGTAATCTAATAAAAGCAATGATGGTAGTGATGATTGGTTGATATATCAAGTGGTACCGTTGTACACATTGAGACTTGAACTGGTATCAACTGGGAACTTCAACTCGTATTAACTTATAATAGACCAGTAGCCTTCATTTGGTATCAACTGCATGGTACAAAATGACACTTGAACTGGTATCAACTAGTACCATGCAGTAAAACTTCAACCGACAGAAACTGTTACCAACTGGTACAGTGATATGTACTTGAACTGGTATTACAACTGGCCATCAGACTTTTACTGGTTTCAACTGGTATAAACTCGTACCAGTATGTTTAAACTGGTATCAACTGGTACCAGTATACGTCTTCAACTGGTTTCAATTAGAATTGCTCATTTTGTGACTGGAAAGTTGGAGTTACCTTGCTGGTTTCAACTGGAACCAGTTGAAACCAGTTAAGGCCAGTTAAGACCAGTTAAAACCACTAACGACCAGTTAAAAATGCTTACTGGTTTCTACTGGTTTCTACTGTTTGTTTTTTTGTTTTTTGACCTAGGAAAGGAAACCAAAACCCAACGAACAATATGCATTGAGTGAACGCAGCAACATTAGCAGTACACATCAGTGATAGTTTGAGGGAAAATCGGACAATCAAAAGTTATTCGTTTTTATATTTTGGTGTTGTAATCACTTAATAAAGAGACTACTAGAGACCATGACGTCTTTAGTGGACAACAATGTATAAAGAAAATATGAAGAGAATTCCACAAAACACATTCCCTCAACTTAATTGATACTGACATAATTTATGTTGAGGGTAGTAATCATTCCCCCTACTTTCTGAAAGTGGTTAATCAAATGCTCTTCCATTGTACTCAAGAAAAGTGAAAACATGTTTGTTTTCTTTATATTTTCTTTATGTTGTTGCCCACACATGATGTCATGCAGCCAGTGGTTCCAACATCAAAACGTTAAAAATTTATAACTTTTGCATCGATTGCCCGCTTTTCCTTAAACTTTCAGTGATGTGTATGTTGCTGCTTTCACTCCATCCACATTTCTTTTTGGGTTTTGGTTTCCTTCAATGATGGTCGTAGTGGTAGAAATGACGATGGTACGTGATGAGAAGGACTATAGGGTTGGCAATGATAAAGTGAAAATCAAAAAAAATATTGATAGAGCAATTCAAACCGTGATACTAGAACAATTTGTATATGTATGGACTGGGAAAATGAATAGAATTTGTTGGAAATAGCACATCTTTTGATTTTTGGCCGATCCAAAATGTCCTTTTAAAGCTGATTAAATTAAACTATTTATAGAGAGATTATCGATCAAAATCGATGATTACTATAGCTCCCCCCCCCCCACAGTTTCTCTTCCCTCCCCCATCTTCATCTTGGATGTTATATTATTAATGAGAATGTAATCATATATATCTTGATATACATGAACCTGAACTAAAAAGGAGCCTATACTACGCCTTTCTGAATCATCGTGAAGTTGGAGGTTAAACCCAAATTAACCCAGTATAGTTCATCCATGTTACCCAAGACCCAATGCCCACTTCGAATCTGATGCTGTGGGCGATTTTTTTTTCCGTAACCCTAACGCGTCGAAATTGCCAATTGTGTCACTTGAGCAAAGACTATCAGTGTACAAGTTGGTTTTTGTACGCATGTGCGTGGACTTCACAGTTTAGGCGTTGAGTTCGTACTGTTACACAGTATCATGGACCCATGCACAGTATATATACAGAGTACCATTGGCATGGTCGTCTGCTAACCACAGAATCAGATTACAATGTGAGAATGGGACGCCGTCCTTCAATCAGAAACATAACAACGGGTTTGTGCGTATGGGTATGTGTATGCGCGTGTGTGAGTGTTTGTTTGTGTGTGTGTGTGTGTGTTTCCACTTCACATGTCATCGCCATCGCGTTCGGCTTTGCCTTAGGTGGTATTTCTGCAGATTTGTTAGCCGTCTGCTGACACTTTTCCTGTGTCTCGCGAGACTTGCGTTACTAGGATGCATGCAAACTCGACGTCGTCATCAATATCTTGAAAAAGTAAATTGGAAATCTAATTGAAGCTTGGAGTAAATCATAATCAAAGTATCATATATACGTAGCGACACGTAGCGGTACCTATATAGGTTAGTGAAGCAACCTTCTTTGTCAAATTTGTAATCTGCTATTTACATGTAGATTAACGTCTGTATATCTTTTCATTTTACTCATGTTTGTATTCCCATATACACTATAATCTTGTATATCTTTTGTGTCATGTGTAATCTTTGAGTATTGTACTCACTGGTTTGTTACATTGTTATTTATACTCTTTGTTTGCTACTCTCATACCCCGAGAGGAGGTCGAAAGAGTCAATAAAATTCACAAAATTCACAAATATTTAGGTCTACAGCGATTGCTATTGTTAACATTGATCATGTTTATTAAGCCCCACAAAATCAGATTCGAAGTGGGCATTGGGTCTTGGGTAACATGGATGAACTATACTGGGTTAATTTGGGTTTAACCTCCAACTTCACGATGATTCAGAAAGGCGTAGTATAGGCTCCTTTTTAGTTCAGGTTCATGTATATCAAGATATATATGATTACATTCTCATTAATAATATAACATCCAAGATGAAGATGGGGGAGGGAAGAGAAACTGTGGGGGGGGGGAGCTATAGTAATCATCGATTTTGATCGATAATCTCTCTATAAATAGTTTAATTTAATCAGCTTTAAAAGGACATTTTGGATCGGCCAAAAATCAAAAGATGTGCTATTTCCAACAAATTCTATTCATTTTCCCAGTCCATACATATACAAATTGTTCTAGTATCACGGTTTGAATTGCTCTATCAATATTTTTTTGATTTTCACTTTATCATTGCCAACCCTATAGTCCTTCTCATCACGTACCATCGTCATTTCTACCACTACGACCATCATTGAAGGAAACCAAAACCCAAAAAGAAATGTGGATGGAGTGAAAGCAGCAACATACACATCACTGAAAGTTTAAGGAAAAGCGGGCAATCGATGCAAAAGTTATAAATTTTTAAAGTTTTGATGTTGGAACCACTGGCTGCATGACATCATGTGTGGGCAACAACATAAAGAAAATATAAAGAAAACAAACATGTTTTCACTTTTCTTGAGTACAATGGAAGAGCATTTGATTAACCACTTTCAGAAAGTAGGGGGAATGATTACTACCCTCAACATAAATTATGTCAGTATCAATTAAGTTGAGGGAATGTGTTTTGTGGAATTCTCTTCATATTTTCTTTATACATTGTTGTCCACTAAAGACGTCATGGTCTCTAGTAGTCTCTTTATTAAGTGATTACAACACCAAAATATAAAAACGAATAACTTTTGATTGTCCGATTTTCCCTCAAACTATCACTGATGTGTACTGCTAATGTTGCTGCGTTCACTCAATGCATATTGTTCGTTGGGTTTTGGTTTCCTTTCCTAGGTCAAAAAAAAAAAACAAACAGTAGAAACCAGTAGAAACCAGTAAGCATTTTTAACTGGTCGTTAGTGGTTTTAACTGGTCTTAACTGGCCTTAACTGGTTTCAACTGATTCCAGTTGAAACCAGCAAGGTAACTCCAACTTTCCAGTCACAAAATGAGCAATTCTAATTGAAACCAGTTGAAGACGTATACTGGTACCAGTTGATACCAGTTTAAACATACTGGTACGAGTTTATACCAGTTGAAACCAGTAAAAGTCTGATGGCCAGTTGTAATACCAGTTCAAGTACATATCACTGTACCAGTTGGTAACAGTTTCTGTCGGTTGAAGTTTTACTGCATGGTACTAGTTGATACCAGTTCAAGTGTCATTTTGTACCATGCAGTTGATACCAAATGAAGGCTACTGGTCTATTATAAGTTAATACGAGTTGAAGTTCCCAGTTGATACCAGTTCAAGTCTCAATGTGTACAACGGTACCACTTGATATATCAACCAATCATCACTACCATCATTGCTTTTATTAGATTACCATGCACGACCATAAACACCATTACTATCTTTTCACAACTGGATATCATCTTATCATCATCACCACGATTATCACTCGTATTGCCATCGTATACATATCACCACAAGCAATAAATCTTCCACCACTATCAATGCTTTTTTTTTTTCATTTCATCAATCCATCAACAACTTCACGAAATCTCTTTCAAAGTTTTCCAGCATCTGTATCAGTATCCTCAGTCTAAATAAGCATTGCGACTGGCAATATATTCCTATATAAACTCGATCCCTCCCTCCAATGCCCGAGCACATGGCCTTGCACGCTTTATTGAATTGATGAAGAGAAACGATTGAATATTAAAACACTGATTTTTTTGTTTGTTTGGTTGTTTGTTTGGTTGTTTGTTTGTTTGTAAGAATACTAGCTGATTTATTCAAAAGTCTTAAATGGACGACACGACGTTTTGAGTTCAGTCGCGTTATGATAATATGCGTCCATAACTTAGCACCTTCGTACCTTCAGGTGCACTTGATGTACATGAACATCATACAAGGCTAATAGACAGTGGAAATCTACGTGTGCCAAGATTTCACTCTGATTGTCACAAGTGCAGCCCAATCGTATCCTCTGAACTTGAATGGAACAGTCTAGATCATTCAATTAGATCAGCTTCTTCCATATATTCATTTAAGAGATTGTTTAAGCAAAGTTGTTATTTGTATTAAAGTAACACACGAAATTTATTCTGGACTAACTTATCATTCCTCTATAATAGCATTTTAATTGTTATGTCGGCATTCTGGTGAACTCTTGCTGTGGCATGTACTTGTTTATGTTACTTTGCAATGTACAGTATACCATATGCTGGTATGTATCTACACTGTATATGTCATCTCCTGTATATCCGTTTTGCTATTTAATGTACGTTCATCATTCAGGGCTCCATGGAAGACCACTATTTATTGGTGAATGGGCTACCCTGACAAAAGATTAGAAATAGATAAATAAAACGATAAAATAAATAAATAAACCAGCCGCATTCACACGTACAAAACAGCTGGTTACCGAGCGCGCTCCAAAACTCGAGTTCTTGTTATACTCGCAACTTTTTGTAAATTTCGTGATCGATATATTATAGAAACAAACACCTGGCTTTAACTATAGTATCAGATTCCCAGGTGGGTTCATGACTTTAAATGTGTATAAATCATTTGTTGTCGACCGACACCCAAAAAGGGAAGCCATGAGTGATTTGTTGTCTCGAAGTCGTGCAGTATCGTACACATAAAGAGTGATGAGATATTAGAGCTGTGATAGAAGTTTACCAGTATGAAGTTTATCAACATCAGCATAACCATAATGTCTACTATGTGTGTGTGAGAGAGAGAAAAAAATCCAACACACAGCTCCAATTCTCAATCAAACACATTTGTAGAAGAGATTTGAAACGATCGTTTTGTAATGTGTTATGTGGCTCAAAATATTTGTACTTATTTTTAATAATAATAATCGATAACCAAATGAAAATCAATTTCCCAGATGTTAGCCAAATTGAAGATCTTTTCATTAAGTTGGAGCAACGAGCATCAGTTCAGAGTCACAGAGGCTACTTACAAGTTTTTATAAAATGCATTCATAGGAAACTGATAACTACAAGGTTGAACGATGATAGCACCCATTATGATGGTTACAGTTCGTTATTGAGAAGGTGAGTATTCCGAAGTGTCGTTATTCCGAAGATTCGTTATTCCGAAGGCTCGTTCATTCGAAAATAAAATACGGTTCGTTATTCCGAAGTTTCGCTGATCCGAAAATAAAACAGGGTTCGTTATTCCGAAGGTTCGTTGATCCGACAATGAAATAGGGTCCGTAACGAACCTTCGGAATAACGAGCTTTGTTTCATTTTCGGATTAACGAACCTTTGAAAAACGAAACTTCGGAAAAGCGAACCTTCGAAATAAAGAACCTTCGAAATAACGAATCTTCGGAATAACGAACCTTCGGAATAAAGAATCTTCTGAATAACGAACCTTGTAAATAACGAACTGTAACCATAATAATGGGTGCTATCATTGTTCAAACTTGCTGGTTATCAGTTTCCTATGAATGTATTTCATAAAAACTCGAAAGTAGCCCCTGTGACTCTGAACTGATGCTGGTTGCGCCAACTTAATGAAAAGATCTTAAATTTGGCTAATATCTGGCAAATTGATTTTCATTTAGTTATCGATTACCATTTTTAAAAATAAGGGAAATAATTTTGTGCCAAATAACACATTATAAAACAATCGTTTCAAATCTCTTCTACAAATGTGTTTTAATTGAGAATCGGAGCTGGTGGGTTGGTTTTTTTTTTTCGCTCTCTCTCTCTCACATAGTAGACATAATATGGTTATGCTGATATTGATAAACTTCATACTGGTAAACTTCTATCACAGCTCTAATATCTCATCACTCTCTATATGTACGATACTGCACGACTTCGAGACAACAAATCACTCATGGCTTCCCTTTTGGGGTGTCAGTCGACAACAAATGGTTTATACACATTTAAAGTCATGAACCCATCTGGGAATCTAATACCAGTTAAAGCCAGGTGTTTGATTCTAATATATCGATCATGAATTTTATAAAAAGTTGCGAGTATAACAAGAACTCGAGTTTTGGAGCGCGCTCGGTAACAAGCTATTGTGTACGTGTGAATGCGGCTAGTGTTCTTACAAACAAACAAAAAACAAACAAACAAACAAACACACAAACAAACAAAAATCAGTGTTTTAATATTCAATCGTTTCTCTTCATCAATTCAATTAAGGGTGCTAGGCCATGTGGGCATTGGAGGAAGGGATCGAGTAGGAATATATTGCCAGTCGCAATGCTTATTTAGACTAAGGATGATGATGATGCTGAAGTTGTTGTTGATGGATTGATGACATGAAAAAAGGTATGATAGTGGTGGAAGATATATTGCTTGTGGTGATATGTATACGATGGTAATACGAGTGATAATCGTGGTGATGATGATAAGATGATATCCAGTTGTGAAATGATAGTAATGATGTTTATATGGTCGTGCATGGTAATCTAATTAAAGCAATGATGGTATAAGTGATGATTGGTTGATATTAAAGGAAACCAAAACCCAAAGAACAATATAGATAGCGTGAACGCAGCAATATTAGCATTACACATCAGTGAAAGTTTGAGGAAAAATCGGACAATCGATGCAAAAGTTATTCGTTTTTATATTTTTGGTGTTGTAATTACTGAAAAAAAGAGATTACTAGAGACCATGACGTCTTTAGTGGACAACAATGTAAAGAAAACATAAAGAGAATTCCACACAAAAACAAAATCAATAAAATTACACATTCCCTCAACTTAATTGATACTGACATAATCTATGTTAAGGGTAGTAATCATTCCCCCTACTTTCTGAACGTGGTTAATCAAATGCTCTTCCACTGTACTCGAGAAAAGTGAAAACAATCCCCATGTTTGTTTTCTTTTATTTCTTTATGTTGTTGCCCACACGTGATGTCATGCAGCCAGTGGTTCAAACATCAAAACGTTAAATATTCATAACTTTTGCATCGATTGCCCGATTTTCCTTAAACTTTCAGTGATGTGTTCTACTAATGTGGCTGCTTTCACTCAATCCATAATTCTTTTTGGGTTTTGGTTTCCTTCAGGCTTCAATGATGGTCGTGCATGGTAGAAATGACGATGGTACGTGATGAGAAGGACTCGGTAGGGTTGACAATGATAAAGTGAACATCAACAAATTATTCATAGAGCAATTCAAACCGTGATACTAGAGCAATTTTGTACATGTATGGACTGGGAAATGAATTGATTTTGTTGGAAATAGCACATCTTTTGATTTTTAAATGCCGATTCAAAATGCCTTTGTAAAGCTGATTAAATTAAAACATTTATAGAGAGATTTTATCGATCAAAATCGATGATTACTATAGCTCTATCCCAGTTTCTCTTCCCTCCCCCATCTTCATATTGGATGTTATTCCATGAGAATGTAATCACATATCTTGATTACATGAACCTGAACTATAGGCCTAAGGAGCCTATACTACGCCTTTCTGAATCATCGTGAAGTTGGAGGTTAAACCCAAATTAACCCAGTAGTTCATCCATGTTACCCAAGACCCAATGCCCATTTCGAATCTGATTTTGTGGGGGTTAATAAACATGATCAATGTTGATAACAATAGCAATCGCTGCAGCTGTAGACCTAAATATATAATACTTTGATTATAATTTATTCCAAGCTTCAATTAGATTTCCAATTTACTTTTTACAAGATATTGATGACGACGTCGAGTTTGCATGCATCCTAGTTGGGCTCACACCTGTACAAATAAAATGGAATGTACCAGACCCCTGCACAAATTCGTACCAAAGATACCAAAATGAATGAAGAAAAAAGAATAATTCAAAATCAATGATGTAGTTTGGCAAAAACTGAATAGCTATAAATATTGAGTATGAATTCTTCTACAAACTACATTTTGGTTGGAAGAAAGCTTTTTCTGATTGAATTTGAGGGGACTGTATTTCATTGGCTGCATGTACAGAAAAGAGGTGATTTTTTGAGTGAAGAGAACTCGTAGTTTGGCTTTGCGGACCCTTGGACAGAATTTGAGCCGAAGAACCCACCTGGGAAATTTGATGGATGAAAGGGTATATCTCACTTATCCAGGTTAGTGATGATGAAACATCTCATTTCTTCCAGCTATTTTACAGAATTTTTTGAAATTTGAATTTTAACACACGCCTCTAAGGCCATAATATTACTAAGGGGAATTATTTACCCGCGTGAGCCCAGTAACGCAAGTCTTGCGAGACACAGGAAAAGTGTCAGCAGACGGCGAACAAAACCACAGAAATACCACCTAAGGCAAGGCAAACGCGATGCCCATGACATGTGAAGTGGAAACACACACACACAGTATACACACGCACGCACACACACACACACACACACACACACACACACACACACACACACACACATACACATACCCATACACTCAAACCCGTTACGTTTCTGTTTGAAGGACGGCGTCTCATTCTCACATTGTAATCTGATTCTGTGGTTAGCAGACGACCATGCCTATGGTACTGTGTATAACAGTACAAACTCGGCGCCTACTGCGAAGTCCACGCACATGCGTACAAAAACCAACTTGTACACTGATAGTCTTTGCTCAAGTGACACAATTGGCAATTTCGACGCGTTAGGGTTACGGAAAAAAAAAATCGCGGGCGGGGAGCGGGCTGGGACGAGAATTATGAATTTCTTGGTATTTTCAGCGCCATTTTGAAAATAGTAAATAGTAAAAAAATCGATGCGGCGGCCAAAATCGATGCGCGCGAGGACGAGAAACTGGTTTCTTTTTTTACTTGGCCTAATAGATACTTTATTTTCTGCAAATCAATAAATCAATCAACAATTCAATACACGTAAGGCACATAATCATGAGCATGTGGGAATTGTACAAAGTAAATTCAAAACAGAGTCGTTTGACTTGCATAAACAAAGACATGAAAGGAAAATAATTATTTAATGTACAGTATGCAAATCTATGCAGCGGGGATTACAACAATTACAATTATGGAGCGATTGAGCAGAGGGCCGCCATTGTACGCATAGCTTGAAAAGATGGCCGGCCCGAGGAAAGGTAGGGACGTAGGCTAGATTCGTAATAATACGATACAATACAATACGAATTCTGCTGCGAAGATAGCAGGGGAAAATAAACTCTGATGTGTGATGGTGGTGAATGTGCGTGCAAGTGCTAAAAAGTGCACAAGGGCAGATACGCTGGAATATAGAATAACAGAATTGGTTTGTTGGAAGAGGGAACAATATACGATATTGCTATTGGGAGACCAACATTAATCATATAAATTATTAGTTTTAGATGTGCGAGGAACTCACGAGATCGCCACCAACTGAAGGGTATATAGACTGAGCATTGGCCAATACCCAGTTGCTCTTACCACGACGACATTTCCATGTTTCATGATTCAGGATTCATCATGTTATACATGGTAATAGTCAATCCTTAGTAAGACCGATGCTGTATAAGCAACGTCCGGATCGACCAGCGAGTTTGAGAAGTGGGTGTGTGCGAAAGCACGAGTGATCCAGTATACACATGGGGATTATCAATAAATTTTACAATGCTAAAGTCTATCTCTATTTTTTTTCCTTTATTTTTCGACAATAGATCAGATACCGATTGAGTTAAAATGAACTAAGATAAGTTGAATCTACTTCTACTTTGTTCGCTGTTTCAAATGAAATACACAATCAATGAAACAAATATCATGTGAAGGATACAACCGAGATGCTTTTTCTTTATAAACAATGACATTTTTTGACGAATTTCTACTCCAATCTTTTTGACAATATAATAAAAACGTCTGAAAGGAGAACAAACAAAAGTGGAAACCAATGCAAATGCTAAGATTGTGTATAGTCTATGTCAAAAACAAAACAAAGGAAATCAATTCGGAACTAAAGTCTAAATCAAAACTTAGCAATTAAACGTAATGAAATTAAAACATTATTCATCAAACAATATAAAAAGTGGAGGAAGTGAAGACTAGAATGGAGAACGAGAGACACAAAAATATTACATAAACATACAAACTAATAAGACAATACCACACATGAGAGAGCATACAAAGAATGGGAAAAGTGGAATATTAATAGAAAGAGAGAATAGTTGACATTAAAGGCCGTGTCACACCTTTCCGGGCAAGTCTTGCGTGCGACTTGCGAAGAACAATTTTTACTACCCGGAGGTCCGCGCAGATGACCCGCACATGACAGTACCTAGCACGTATATCAGTCGCCCGGAGGTGCGCAGGCAAATCTTTTTACCCGCAACAATGTTTAGGCCCTGTCACATCTTTCCGGGCAAGCTAAGCGGGCTTGTTACGTGTAGGTTTGTTTGTTTTTTTTTCCAGCATACCGGACAATCTCTGAGGGAGGACAAAGATTTGGGCGAGTCAGTGCATTTGTCTTACTTGTCGGACGCGTTCTACTTGATTTGATTGATTGATTGATTGATTGATTAAAAGGTCTTTATTTAAAAAAAATCTGAGTGGGCGACTAAAAGTCGAATTACACAGATATACAAAGATTATACATTAAAATAAACACAATTATATCATAACTATAATAGATACAAAGAAAACATAAAAATGGCAGAATTTCAGAGCACTCCGTGGGGCAACCTCTACAAGGTGCGCGCGCACAATCTTTTGATTGATCTACTTAATCAACTTGATCAATACCTTGTCTTCTGCTGGATTATAAAAGTGGAGGGCTTTCTGTGCCTGATGTTTTCAAGAGTTGGAATGATACCTTCACACTAAGGTGCCATAAACGACAAAATGTCATAGTTGATCACTCATTAAATATGAATTCATTCCTCAAGACGAGTAAGCAAACGTATGATTGTTAATAAAAATATTACATAAAAAGGTTCATTGCAAGCAACATTTGTATGGACAAAGAAAGGAAATAATCCAATGAATCATCAAACCTGATTAAGAAATAGTGAGAAGCGTTTTGGTCAGACATTTTTCTGACAAACTATTTCAAGTTACTGAAATCCTTGCCGCTGATTGGCTGAGCGCACATTTTTGTCTGACAACTTTGTCCGACAAAATGCTTCATGAAATGCCCGCTAGTATACAATTCACTTTAATATCTATGTATATTTCTTCAATTCCACATTAAAAAGTAACAAAATGATGATGTATGCCATAATACCGAGAGACAAAATCTGATACTATAGTTTGTACAGCAGCAACAAAAGCAAAGAGCTAAACTGAAACAATATGATATTGTGTTGGTAGATTTAAGATAAGAGCGTAATGAAAAGTACAGCTTATCGAGAAGAGGCTCATTTTTATTTTGTGAAATATATTTTGTCCTATAGTTGATAAGATTTGGATATTTCTATTGCAGATACTACGAAAGAAAGACAGAGAAAGAGAGAGTGAGAAAGAAAAAGAAAGCACAAATTAAAGAAGGACTATATGGGCAATTCCGCGGTTAGTAACGTTACATTTGAACAAATTTAGATATTTGTTTTTACTACTAAATTACCATTTATTCATTTCAAGCCAAAATTATGTCAAAAACATGTTCATCATTCCCAGGTTTATGATACAGAAAAGAATGAATACAATCCAAGAAATAATAGCATTGCTATGGCAACTTAAAGGGCTGGTTAGTAACGTTACGAAAAAAGGACATGACAAAAAAATCAATGTCTTGTAACAAAAAGTGTGCAAAAATTCAAGTCACTTCAAACAAAGTGTTGCATTAATTTCAATTATTGCATCATGACAAATGTTCACACAATGTTTTTTAGCAGTTCGACCAATAATTTCTTAGCTAGACCCCCAAAAGCATGGTTAGTAACGTTACGGTTAGTAACGTTACATTTGTCCGGAGTAATTCCGCAGGTCATTTCACCCTTTTGTAATTGACAAAATGTCACATGACTTCTGGAGTATTTAAATGTATTTATCTTTTACCCTTTAGCAAAACTTTGAGGAAAAAATTTCAAAGGAACCCACTGTAATTTGCATTTAAGCGAATTTCAGCATCCCCAGTCCCACATGTACATTTTAAATGATGGTTTTAGATCTCGCGAAATCAATCAATACGAAAGATAAAATCTACTGAATTTGAAAGACCTTAATGATTGGTGAACATCCATGGCATTAGTTGATACCTAGATTAAAGAGTAAGATAAAGAGGCACATTTCTTTTATCCATGTCATGTCCACCTAACTGCGGAATTGCCCATATATAGGTATGAGAGGTTAAACGACTTTTGCATTGATATCAAAGTAAGCAACTCTTTAACAATTAGATTAAGACTTATAGTGGTGGTCAAGCAAACGCATTTTCTTTTCAGAATGACAGTTGATGCTGGTATAAGGTAACGCACAATTATATAATATAGAGAGAATGTATTTGGTACAGTCTGGTATTCTATACTTACAAAATGTACAGTAAAACGCTTAATGCATATTGAGGGTAACAAATTTATTAGTGATGTAGCCTGGCCGTCAAATTTTGCATTTAAGAATTGTTGTATCTAGTATTGTTAATGTGACATCAATAGTAAATTGCCGTCAGTTCAAACCCCTTCAAGTATACTCAGAGTTCAGGGGACAATGTTTGATGAAATTAAAATGAGTGAATAAGAAAGAAAGAAACAAAGAAAGAAAGAAAGAAAGAGAAAGAGAGAGGATAGACAAAAAGACATGTTTTTCCCTCAAAGTTTTGCTGAATGCAGCAGAGTCCAGATGCGATTGAGAGCTAGAGTGATTTGGCGGAAGAAGCGGTTGGCATCCGTCTCCGAGCAGTTCTTGAAGGCACTGACAGTGAACTGGAGTCTGCAAAGAGCGTAACATGGCAACGTGACGTGGCTTGATGTTCTTCTTTATTCAGTCTTTACTTCCAAATCATTCGTGCACACACCCTCACTCACACATACAATATATCAAATGCCTGAAAGTATTCCGTTACGAACATGTTATCATCAGATCATAATTGCGCGCAATTCGGAGGCGGGGGGGGGGGGGGGGTTCAATTAGAAAATGGAATAAACGAATAAGTATAACGGTGAAAGATATAGGACCTATATGGCATCCCACGTAAATTCTCCTCGAATTATACAATGCAATAAGGGAAGTGGATCTAAATGAAGTAGGATTGAGACGGAGAAAGGAACGAAGGAAAATGGATGAAGTATAAGCAGGGATAGAGTATAGAAGGTATTTGCATTATACAGACTCGTCTGCTAACTAGTATATCATACACTAGTACCTTACAAACTTGATGTCAGGATTTTTTTTCTTTTGTTATACTCCTCCCCATGTTACGTATAATCAAAACGAACAAGGAAGAAAACACGCGAAGGACGTCGTGATGCAAGGCTACAAAGGATAAGTAGTTTCACTACTAGTATACTGACATAGTTTTTACGTGGTATAGAGTAATACTCTAAGATATGATATCAATAAAAGGGAGGCGCAACTCACTCATCGCTGCCGATCCTGTAGCAGCACATATACCCATCCTCCCTCATAGGGGCTATGGCTCCCAGACCCTTGGTGTACCCAAGGGTGCTCGTAGACAGGGGGAAGTTGCCTCCACCTCCACTAAAGGTAAAAATTGGGGAGGGGTGGTAATTTTTTGTATTAGAGAACATCCTTTGTTGTCAAATCAAATATCACTCATTTAAATATACTGAATTGTGAATCCCTCGTAAATATGGAGGAAAGGGACAGACTTGAAACAAACTCCGACCAAACAGATAAAATTATACCTTTAAGTTGTTATTTTTTTTTGTTCCTCTTGTATTGCAACTGATTGACAAATTGCCCAAGATCGACTTAAACGAGCACTGAAGTAATCAGTGTTTAGTAGTAGCCATGATAAAGGAAATCATGAGCATACATTGACAGGATTCGAACCTACGACCTCCTTTGTTTTACGTCGATGTAGGGCAATTTGTCAATCAGTTGCAAACTCTGACCATATTACGTCATAATGGATGTCGTCAAGGAACTATCGAAATCAAAAGTCAATATATCATATTTTTTTATCATATCTTAACATTGCATTAGTTGAAAAGAAAAAAGATGAATCTATATATTCACTTGCATTAAACAGAAAAAAAAAAACTTAAAACAAGACTCGATCTAACCAGTACGACATTACAAGGGATATCATGAAAGAAAATAAGCAAAAGCTCTTTTTTAAAGAACGATATGACCAAAGGATTTATCCTCATAATCATAGATACTATTTAGTACAATAGACGGCAGGTGACCTCGTAAATATGAATTATCATTTGAAAATATGATAAATGGCTGAACTTAGAGGAAAGGCAAGGTAAAGATAGAAAGTCTCCTTTTGAAAGTTTGTGCTTCGTGTTTCATATAAGATTCTTCACAAAACATTGCCTGAGATGATCATTGGCGCTAATCCACTTGAAAGGTAACTTTTGGCGACGCCACACAAAATAATCATACGAACGATATTTTTGGACGACTGGCTTTTGCATACAATAAGCAAAGGGGTTATAGTCAAATTTCTGTCAGAGACAGGGTTTTGTAGAAACAACGTTCTTGTTCTCTGTCTGCTGTTCCAGCTTGTGTCTTATTGTTTTACCAAATTTTCGCATTGAATCAGTTAAATAAACAACAGAATCTATCATACGTTCACAAAAGAAAAAGGATTTAACCTACCAGTGAAGTCGAGGTGAGACTGGTGATATCGAGAACCTTCGTGAAAATCTTTGGAACGGAGATAATTAGCCTGTTCCTTGAGATGAAATGCTCATAGAAGGTGCAATCCCCATAAGGTTACAATGTAGTTCGTAAATCGTGGTGGACCCTACATTTCAAACCTTCATCAGGTTAATGTTATCAGTGGCGGATCCAGAGAGGGGAGCACCGGGCGTGCGCCCCCTTTAATTTTGTAAAGGCGCCTCCTCTTTACCGAATTTCTGGATCCGCCCCTGTTATGACAGGCAATGTTGGGTATTTATCTACATAGGTTACTGACCTGAGAGTGTAGGCCTTGTCCATAAAGATTTCTGGCACCGGTAGGCCCATTTCCTGAGAAATGAGGTAAAGACCAAGGAGGTGTCGGTCAGTCCCTTGACCAGTGGCCGCTTCTATCATCAGGGCTATGTGTCGGTCGTGTGCTGTCCTGAGCAGAGCCAGTTTTGTAGATACCTAAGACAGTTTGACACAAAGTTAGTAATGCTTCCGGCGTTCATCGAGAGTTAAGTGTATTATTTCGCCTTTGTTCAACATTAGACTCTTTGAAACATTAGTGTGAACATAATGATCATAATCTGAGTTCAGTTACACCACTCATTCATATCTCATACATATAGCAGCAAGTCAGCTGATTGACGTGTAAGATAGGGAGGTCTCCTATAACCGGTCAATATAGTATGTAGCTGTATCATTGTTTTCCAAAAGGAACTCTCATAACTTTCCTGATAAAATGTATTGGTATCGTCGTCGATTCTTTCCATGTTCATTCATACATTTCCCATCATATCTCGTTTGGCATTGTTCGTCAATGTATCATTTAAGCGCATATGCCATTAAAGTCATATCAAATTTCCTTATTTTTACAAATTATTATAAACCACCTTCATTATGATTGTCATGATGGAAATAAAAAATTTATACTTTCAATGAAGGCCTGGCTGAAAGGATTGAAAAATAAGAAAATAGATGAAAAGCACTGCTTTAGAGAATAACGGATACAGATGCCTTGCATGGAACGACAGCTGTAGCTTAAAACAATGGCTACAGGGATACCTGAAGAACAGAAATACGATCTGGCACTGGATCAATCATTAAAGCAGCAAAATCATTATTCATCGTCCATAAAATGGAAAACCTTCATGAATGAAGTAGCATATATCATATTCACACATAGATAGAGCACACATTCCAAAACGATACAAAAAAGATAAGAAAACAACATTCACTACATACATAACACAAAAATCTTTACATCCCGTCACTGAAAATGCATCCAACACTTAAAATATTGCTCCACTATCTAAGATTAGATGCAGAGACGTCTATCGCATCCGTGAACACGGTTACTTCTGATATTCTATTTGTGATAAACTATATCAGATTGTAGCCTCTTCAAACAGATTCATCGGTGGACACCATGCTAGACCACCAAACAAGGCAAAACACTTTATGATATTCCCATAGTTTTCTCATCCTCTTCAGCATGATACATCAAAAGCCGTGAGTCATTCCCCCCCCCTCTCTCCCTCTCTCTCTCCCCCTCTCTCTTAGAATTAGCCACTACATTCCTCTTTAAGTATTTTGTTATATTCTTCGTAGAGTCAAAATTATGCCTGATGCTTTAATAGCGTGACACTTCTCTTTAATCTATTTGTCTATACTTTATACAAACTTGACTTTGTAGCTCACATCGACTGCTGTGTCCTGCATAGCTTTACACCAGTCTATGGCCTCCATAGTACAGGAGCGGTGAGTCTCAGTGCGACCGTGGTAAAACTGCCGAGTTGTAGCTGTCTCATAAGCAGCGCCAGGTCTATAGGCAGAAGTAAAAACGAAACGAAACAAAACGAACCGAAACGAAAAGCTCAGGTTTGTTTCTTATGGGGACATAAACTGGTTATACAGGTCTTTATTTAGAATATCATGTTTTCATTATGTTATGGTTTAGTTTCTTTTTTTACAAAATGCATGATAATTGTTGTAGAAAAATACTGAGCAGAATTTGCTCTCAAAATCTATACCTCTGATGCTATTTTATGCTGAATACCAAAGTTTCGCATTTCACTTCATACATCCTTTTGTTCTTTGGCTGTGTTTGTCCGTTGAAAAAAAATAACAAGATTGAAATAGACGCAATTAAGCTGAACTCAATTATGATATTGTCGCAACGTTCACTCAAGTTCTTACGCAGTCTGCCAGTTAAGTCTGTTAGTTGGTCAGTCATTTCACCATAGCATTATTTTCTATCACATGGATTTGAAGTGCCATTACACATCATGATATCATGAAGATGGATTGAATTAATAAAATCAATTCAAACCAACAAGATGGAAGAGTTTTTATAAATATTGGAACTAAGATGAGGAAGGTATGGAGATCTGGAAAATATTTTCAGCAACCATTTAGGCAAATAAGATGACACGCTGAAGTCATGACCTCACAATTCTATCACTGAACTATACGTACAAATCTTCTCTAGATCTAACCAATTAGGAGGCCACCTCCCTGACATGCCTGATCTAACTTAAAAAACTTAGATTTGATCCTTTCTTCCCGTCAATTTGTAACGTTGCTATACAATTTTTAGCAAATGATGGTACTTATATACGGGGGGAAATGTGTATATTATATAACTATATTGCAACTACATCCATTTCCAGCACAGGGACACGACATTTTTTTTATAACTTAAAGCAAACCGCACAACAGCAACAACAACAGCAGCAATAGTAATAATAACAACAACCAAGTACCTGCCAAATGAGGTGTAGTAGGCAAGTTGTAATGCAAGCTGGATGACACCATCCGGGTGCAAGCCGTGTTTCTTCACGAAGTCTTTGCCGAACACGTAGTAAGAGCTGCAGACTAATTCAAAATTAGCCGCCTGTTGGAGATGAAAATATCGCCGAGAATTGCCTCTGGCATTTCCATCTTCAGCATCGCACATGATTGTTATACAGTATCAAATTTGAAGACAGGACTACACTAGTCGGTCATGCATTATAAGATGTCGGCCTAAAAGGTAAACTAGGCTAGTTTCTCGTTTAAAGAAAATTGGCTAATCCGTTCAAAAGTTTGGATTGTTGAATAAAAAGGATATTGGAGTTCGTGACGTCGCAGCAGGGGAACGATATAAAGAAAATATGAATACAATATCGCTATTACGAATGCGATGGCCCCATCAAAATTTAAAATTTATAACTTTCAAAAAGAATTCCATGGACATCACTGATGTGTTCTACTTTTGATATCGCCGCATTCATTGAATCCACATAACAATCATAGTTTTGTTGTGATGCCAATGAAAAGATTATTCATACTAATATCGTCATATAAAGTGTACTATGGTATTGTTGACGTCATTACACTTTCATTGTAATTTTCATAATGATATAATCTTTTGTTTTCCTCTTGCGCGTTACTATTAATTCTCTTTCGATATACGCTATCATCATTACCTTCATTTGTGATTTCTAGAGTAAGACCAAAGGCAAGAGTTAATTTTTTTTTTTATATGATATATGTTGAAATGGAAAAACATGTTGAAATTCCATGGCTATGCCATCACGCCTGAAGTTTACTAGCCTGGCTGGTTGCTGCAATGTTTTACGCAATTATTTAATGGTATAAGCATATATTAATGGAAATTAAGTTTGTGAAATGATCCGTGTGACAACTCAATACGTATGCATTCCACTTTGTTTACACAGCATGACAACATTTGCCTGTAACAAAAGTTCCCACGTTTAGTCCTCCTTGAATTTAAGACCCCCATTCGATAAAAAGGCGAGAGCATATTGACAGGGAAAATAAGTTTGTAAAATGTTCCGTGTTAAAACTCATCTACATAATGAATTCCAGTTCCCGTGCCGAACGTCCTCCATGCATTTTGAATCTTCATTTGAGCTTAACGATATTAAAGGGCATATTGTATATTGTAAGCGTCCTCTTCCACTAATCATTTCGTCAAATGGTTGACCTGAATACTAGCCCAATATCTGCTTCCTGGCCTTTTTTTCCCGCTGGCTCAAAACAATGGAGATTGTTACGTCTGGTTGATATGAACTGAGCGAGCAGCCAACTTACATTTCTGTTGTACACGTCAATGGCGTGTTTAATGTCCTTTCTCACTCTGTCATCCGTGACAAATATGAGCTCGCCTGGTGTTTGACAGTTCGGTCTGTCAGTTACAGGTTGATGCTGCGTAGTAAAATATGTTCAAGATAATTTATGTTTTTCTTTCCATCATAATTCAGATCAAACTTGAGAAATGACAAGACATTTTGATGCATAATTACAATCCTGTAATGCCGCACTTATGACATGTATGATACATACACAACAATATCTTTATTTGAATATTTTTTTCTAAATACTATATTTGCACGGGCTTTATCGATATTCATAGAGTAATATCACTTTGTTAGATGAGATTGGAAAGTTTTATTTTTTTTTTTACTTGAAAGATAGTTATGTCTGTTTCCTTGTCGATTTAATAATCATGCATTTCAAGATGTATATAGTATGACTATAGTTTTTATATTCTCAAGCATCACCATGTATATGACGACGGATAGCTCTGTGTGCGTAATTCATCTCGTGTTTATTTTGCTCATTTATGAGATATAACAAGAACTTACCGGCCATTCTCCACCACTTGTCTGCAATTGCTGGTAGAGGTACTGTGATAGTGGTATGAATGCCATTCCGTCAAATGGTGCATGCTGGTGGAAAAGACGGACTATTAGTACACTGTATTACGGCGACCATGCTAACTATCTTTAAAGAACAAACAAACATGCAACTTTAACTTCGCGCTCTTCAAATTTGCTGATAAAATTCGTGATAGATAAAAGAGGGATGGTATGGTTTGGGTGGAGATGGGAATTCAAGTTTTAGTTTTTTGCTAGATAAATATAAAAGAAAATCACTTATATGAAGTATTAAAGAGCATACAATTCTATGAGAAATTAAGTTTATTTGATGAAAAATGGTTTTGAAATGGATATCCAAAAATGAATAAAGTGATCCTTATAAATGGTGGGACCCACTTTTTATTGGGACCTCTTTCTTTTTTGGATATCTCAGCCATTCTAAGTCGATTTTCATCAGATAAACTTTTAATTCATCGAAGGATCAGATGCTCTTTAACATTTCATACAAGTGGTTTCTAATTATTTCACACAAAAAAAACACATGAATTCCAATCTCCTCCAAAACTATACCATCCCTTTAAAACAATCTTTTATCCATCACAAACAAGTACAAAATTGCCAAATTGAGGAGCGCGAAATTGAAATCAAAAGATTCACATTGTGGCGGACACTCAATTTGACTTCAACCACTTACGTCAATGTTCGTACACAAAACCCCATTCGAAGTGACGATCAAGCTGTATGATTTGTCGAACCATCTGTTGTGAGGGAAGGCTCCAGCTATACCGTGATGACAGGTCTAAAGACAATGAAAAAGTTATACAAACATATTATGAAGAATTTGGTCCTAAAGCGGGTTAAGCGCCAAATGTAAACATTTTAAAGTGAGACCGCCATCTGAAACAATTAAGGAAACCAAATCTTTGATGCGATACCTCACTTGGTATAACATGGAACACTTTTTGAGTTTTGATTGGTTACGTCTTATAAAGAGCGTATAGGATTACCTCTTTAACTCTAGCC
Source organism: Diadema antillarum (assembly GCF_040938485.1). Taxonomy (NCBI): domain Eukaryota; kingdom Metazoa; phylum Echinodermata; class Echinoidea; order Diadematoida; family Diadematidae; genus Diadema; species Diadema antillarum. Next base: position 69,621 of record NW_027271288.1, on the reverse strand, counting down.
TGTTGGCCTACAGGGTTAAGTTTCTCGCTATAGGCCTACAGTCCTGTGCCAAAATTACTATGGGAATCGAAACTTTTCAGACTACCGTTCAAAGTATAAGAGTCTAGGTCTAGGTCTTTTCTTCCTAAAGTCTGCATACTAATACATCTCATCTCTGATTACATAAACTTATCGTCTGACTTTTTCCCCAACTTGATAAATCTGATGAAAACAAATCGTAGTTTTCTTTTTTTCTACTATATTTTAGTTAGAAGCTCTCTGAGTACAGTCCTTTGGTTTAATCTTATACCTTAACTGCCATTATGGTCACGAGAAGATTTCTTTTTATTTTCTTTTTTTTTCCGAGGAAACTTTTCCAACATCCGTTTCAGGTTCACTATCTTGTCTTAAGAATTGTTTTTCGCGCCGGTTAGAATGTCAAAGGTTAACCAGCTAGAGGGTAAAAATATGAGATGTTAAATGCTACAGGTATATTGAATAAAATCCCAAGCAAAAGTATTAGAAAAAACGACATCAGATGTAAAAGTGGTAGAAGCTAAACGTGTAGAAGAGGCAGAAATGTCCTAGGCAAAACTGTTAGGTAAAAATGCCAGACAAAAATTTTCAAGTCGTTGAAATTCGAAAGATTAAATTGTTGAGAGGTTAAAAGATATAATATATTATATAAGTTAAAGTTACCTTAATGATGAAAGTAGAAGAAGAAATATATTAGAGATAAAAATACCTGATGTAACAATGCCAGAAGTGATATGACAAAAACAACAGAAAAAAATTCAAAGAAGCACAAAATAATTCGTGACTTTCGATATATATGCCCACGCTTTAAACATTGAAACTATTGCCTGATATCTTGTGTTATGTCTTATTCCTTATGCCTTAAGGATCTTTTAGGCCCGTAAACAGGACCTGACGATTTCGAAAGCCTTCAAGAGGAGCATTATAGACATTCTTGGTCAAGATGTTTCACAATGCACTGTGTCCCTCGATCTTGGTCTATGGATACTGCATGTGGTAATGTGTGATGAATAATGGTGGCTGGGCATTGTTTCATAAAGCTGTTCGTAAAGTTACGCATGACTTTACGAACGCCTGGAATATGAAGTGCCAATATGTGTGCCCGTTTTTTTCTTTACATTTTAACAAATACGACTGAATGTCAATATCTTTTTATCTACATTGGGGCAAAAATACACTTTCAACTAAAACGTGTGTCAAAATACAAGAATAATCATTATCATCTGCAAATTTCAACTTTAGCTATTGAAATTAACAATGATTAGGAAACTCACTTGGCTTGCCATATTCCAGTCGTTCGTAAAGTTATGCGTAACTTGACGAACAACTTTATGAAACAAGGCCAAGGGCCAACTTTGGAGGGAGCTGTGTTAACACGGAAGAGACTATCATACATGGGCAAATAAGGTCATATGATTTTTATATGATATTTATTCGTCGTTTCTATAGCAACGAAAAGTCATGTGACGACGCATGGCTACTAGTAGTGGAATAATAGGAACTTAATGTTAAAGAAACCAAGGAAAATTGAACATACTTTCGTGACCTCTCATTATCACAACAATGAAATGAAATGAAACAACATCTACTCGGAAATATAACGTTAATCCTATCATGATCACAAGACTTGTAATTCTAGAAGCCCTGAGGAAAAACATTCCACTTCGCCATCATCATATACTTCCGCATATGTCTTCGGGTTTCCGTCGTCTAGAATGAAGCCCATGATACTGGTTTTGATGGTCTCTATGTGCTTGCGGTTGGCTGGATCCAGAGAACACAGGTGATCAAAGGCCTAAAGAGAAGCAACGAAATGCAAGTACAATGGCCAAACATGATTGTGCATAAATAATGTATCATATAATGTTAATACATACACAATAATTATTGTATAACGAGCGATTTAATTAATATGTTATACCAGAACTATCGTAAAAACTGCGTGCTGTACTTCTACTACTACTACTACTACTACTACTACTACTACTACTCTACTACTACTACTACTACTACTAATGCACTGTATTTTCATGTGTTGATGTTTTCAAGTTCTCTTCGTGCCAAGCATGCAAAGACAGCCAAGCAAACCCATACGTGTAAATATATCGAAATATATATTTTGCTTGTTTGTTTGTTTTCAAACAGTGTGCGTACAATGCATCTAAGCGGTGAAGATATACATTAACCCTTTCTATGCCAATGAGTCAACAGGGCACAAATTTCACATATAAACCTATGGACAGGTTATAAATGTGACACACAAAGGGTTAAAGGGACACCGCCATACCGCCTCGAAGTGAACATTTTCTGATCTCTGTTCCTCTTCCTCTTTACACCCAAAGTAACCATTGAAGATAGATAACAAAAAAAAAAATGATACTACACATACACACATGTCTCTTACATTTTGTTCGTATTTTATTTTTGTATGTGCGTTTCATGCAAGTTTACTTTAAAAAAGAAACAATTTATATGTTGTGTTTTTTTCTACAGTATTCTGCTTTCCTAAAATACCAGGAAAGAGTTCAAGAAAAGCTCACTTTCTTACCTAGGAACTTTGTTTATTAAATCAGAAGCTTTCAACATCGTAGATGATGACGAAAAAAAAAAATAGTCTCCTTTGAATTTTGTGCAGTGTTTTAACACCTTTCTACCTCTTAACGAACGATTGATTGTGATCATCACCTTACCATACCACAAGCTCCCTTCCCCGGAAAAAAAAAAAATCCACATAAAAGAAGCAAAAATATAAGGACCATGCAAAGCAATGATGTACCTTGGCGTAAGTCACTCGATCGTCTGCGGAGAGAGCTCCTATACACTGACCCCTCTCTCTGCTCATCTCTTTGATGTAAGTCAGTTGCCTATTTAATTGAATATTGTGCAGAAAAACTGTTCAGTCCTGGGGATTTTTTGCAGATAAAAACTTTTTATGATTCATGACACTAACTACTGTTTCATACGTTTGATAATAAATGGTCACTACAGAAAACCAATAGATCATCTATCTCTATTAGAAGTATTATCATATCCAACGACTGCTCAAAACAAAACATGGCCTCTTTGACTCTTCTCGTTGGCATCTCTATAACATTTCAAATGTAGTGTTACGTTTATATACCCCAAATGACATGTCGACGTTTTACTTATGTACACTGCAAAAACATCGGTGTTAGATTTAACACCGATCAAGTGTCAATAGAGGACCACACCCACAGGTGTAGAAAGTATGCTGTGATGGTGTTGAAAAGTGTTCACCTGCCACTTCGTGGTGTTAATTTGACACTGTAGCTGGTGATTGACACTGCGCTCGTGTTGATTCACCAATGACACCGCATGGTGTTGATTTGATATTGCTGGTGTTAATGTCAATGGTATAGCAACCGCCTAGCTTCAATAGGAGACCACACCAACTGGTATTAACTGTGGTGTAAATGTGTTCACACCTTGTTTTAAAAAATCAAGTATTTTATCGGAAAATTCTTGATCGTTTTGCTGAAGTTCAAAATCAACTAGAAGAACAGTAACTATATGAAACTATTCTAAAAACAATGATATATTTTGAAGTGACACCCGGAGGTGCTCATCTAAAACCACAAATGAGCACCAGAAATTTAACACCAGCTCGGTGTTTCATATTTAACACCGGACTTTTTGCAGTGTATATAATGTGCTTTATTCATTATTCATTATCCATTATTAATTGTTGTTGGCTGTTTTTTTTTTTTTTTTTTGATTACGTTCAGACGCGTTCTAACTGGTATTCGATAGGTTCCTAGACACGCCATAATAATGATTATCACTAAAGATTACATTTTGTTGTTGGTGTATAGCATTACAATCACGAGAGTCGTGATCCATACTGAGATGACATGCTTCCATTTAGAGCGAACACATTTCCCAGCTCCTGCACAACGCAACCTACCCTCGCTTGTTGATGTCATTGGATATCTTTTGACGAAAGATGACACTTATTTGGATAACTTCCAACTATGACTTAACCGGTTATGATGAAGTCAACTTCATTCCCTACATCCCTCGACGAGTTATAGACACTGAATCTCTTTCACTTCGTTTGTTTGATATTTTTTACGATTATGATAATCCCTCTGTTTACCTGAATATCTCCGATGTTGTGTTTAGATTACCCTCACCATCAAAGGGCAGCATCTTGAATATGTGCCCGTTGCAGATAACATGAATATGCCTCGGACATTGGCCCTCGCTTTCTGAAAGGAAATACAATTCTGCACGTAAACACTCAATCAGGCAGTATCTTTCTATACACTTTCAGCAAAGACAATGTCACCTTTAGATGTTTGACTGAAATTGATTGAGTTTCAAGTTGGAAATAAATGCGGCTACTTTCCGTGTTTTCTTGAGTATGACTTTAACCAGTTTTCTTCAGATATGAATACGGTATTTTCAAATCCAAAGTGCTTTTGGATGAGACCTCTTTGTAGCTTTATTGTCGTTGTATTTGTGAAGATAAAAATAATGAAGATGATGACCTCACTGGAGGAAAAATAATGGTGATTCATTGACGATTGTTATCGTTATTTAAGTCATTGCTTTCATCGTAATTATTATCATCATTACTACTAATGCGTAAGATTGAAGAGCATGTGAAGGTCGGCATAGCAAGAACTGCCACGATTTAAACACGTGGCCCAAATTCACGAAGGTGGTACAAATGAAACCATGGTTTAAACCATGGACAAAAACCATGGAGCGCCAAGTGTCGCACGGAATATTTCGTTACGAAATTGGTCATTTCGTCGACAAAATGACCGTTCCGTTAACGAAATTATCATTTCGTGGACGAAGTGTTCATTTAGTTACAAAATGTTGTCATTTCGTTACAAAATAACCATTTCATCGACGAAATGACTGATTTCGTAACGAAATATTCCATGCCACATTTGGCGCTCCATGGTTTTTGTCCATGGTTTAAACTATGGTTTCATTTGTACCACCTTCGTGAATTCGGGCCTTTGTGTAAAATACTAGAACGAAATAGAAAAGGAGTCTAGACCAGTCTTGAAGAATCTGAAGAGAACGTCCCGCTCTAGTCCAGGTTCGCGACAGGTGTGGAACAGACCCCGCTGCTGGTCCATCGAGAAGATATGTGTTCCGGCCCTGTTCTTGTCCACGGGGATCTGCTCCCTGTATCACAATAATGTAGAACGTATACAACTCTTAGAGCAGTATAGGTCTACTTTGAAATGGCTTTCTTTCCATATAAGTAAATAGTCTACAAATAGCGCCGCTCGCATATACAGAAAAAACAAAACAAAAGTAAAAGCAAAAAGTAAACAAACAGTTGTTTTCCTGCAGACGGAAACGGTGCTCAATGTTTCGTCGTTTGATACACGGCTCATGAAGAGCTGTCTCTTTTGTCATTTCGGATTATTTTCTTTGCAATATGCAAACTTTGTTTACAAGCAATTCCAAGTTTTGTACAACCCAACAAAAACCAGCGGCTCATTTTATGAATGGCTTTCATATTCTTATTTCTTCAAGATGATTGGTGAAAAGAAGCGACAGCAGAACAATACGGTGACATGACATTTGCTCCTGCGACAATTGCTCCGGTCTTATTTTTCTGCTTATAGGGTTAGGGTTAGGGTTGTGATATATAGGTTTTAGGTTTAGTCTGATGTGAGGATTAGGATTAAGGTGAGGGTTATAAAATTGTTTATGGGTAGAATTTATGTTTGGCTTAGAGTGCAGATATTTCATTTTCATGGGAGCAATTTATTGACGTAGGAGCAAATGTCATGGAACCAAACAATACACAAAGTTCATAACGTTTGTTATGATACAATCTTTTATATCAGAAGAAAAGCTAAGTTGTTTTCAAACCTTACTTTCTGACAAGTGTGTAGAAAGTGAGTACATGCCAGAGAGCGATGGCCCCTCGTTCAAGCTGACTGCCTTTCATCGGGGGCCACATGGTGTCTTGGGCTGGGAACGACCCGGAAGGGTTTTGGAAAACTCCAAGAGGACGTCGAGATGACAGATATGCTATTTCTTCCCACCATTGTTCCAACTACACAGAATATTAAAGCGGAAATGATGCGCAAGTGATCTCCTCTGGCTCAAAACCCACAAACAATCTCAGATTAGGATTCTCTGTAATGGACCAAAATATGTCATATGAGTTGACCGTCTCAAATCTTGTAACTTTACATTGTCTTACCTAGGAGAGTAATATTTTCTCTAACTAGATATATACCTGTCAAGATTTTGCGGCTTAAAACGAAACCCAAATCGAGATATTAGCAGGTTTTCTGGACCATTTTTTTTTTCCGGACAGGTGTTACAGTGGGAAATAGGATGTATTTCGAGTAATGCTTTGGCACAGCACGCCTTGTGGTCCTATAATTTTTAAATCGATTTTTTGATAATTTTTACTCCTCTTTCTATGAAACTGCGCACCTCCTTATAAATGTATTAACTTCTGCCTTTACATTTCAGTCACTTTTTGAATGAGTTATGTGTATGACTTTCAAGCTTTTTAGCTTATACCCTTTTGTACCATGTATGAAAAAAGTGGAAATTCATATTGGCCTTTACTTTCTGTGGGTTTTGAGCTGGGCGTTCACATTATCTCTTCCCATGAAAATTAAAAATCCGTCTTCTTTTTTTTTCAATTGTCTCACAAATCTGGTAGAAAGAACAAAAAGGAGAATATATCTAATAACAAGAAGAATGTATTTAAGCAGAAACAACAACAACAACAAATAGGCTATTGATAAATTCTGAAGGTCCCTGCTTTATCTGTTCTCATATATGGGTTATGTTTGCTTAACTGTGTCTGAGTGTGAGCTAATGTTATCTCAATGTGAAGCAAGTGTGTCTATTTTTATATCTTATCATGCCTGATGACAATGTTACATTCTATATGCGCTTTCCGCCTGAGCTTATCAATATCTTAGCTTTGTTTTGTATTGATATATAGTATAGAGTTCAAAGGTGGCAAAGAGTGCTCTGATATCATTCTCATATTCTGTTTGATGGCATATTCTCCTCAATAGACCCAAGGCACAATTATTATTTTGTCAAATATTATATGGAGTCAATATCTGCGGGGTTTTTTGTGTTTTCAAATTAGTTAATTGCCAAACTCGTTTTTATTATTCATTAACAAGTCATTACCTGAAAGTTATGAAATACACGATTCTTTTTATAGTGCCAATAAATTCAGCTCAAGAGGGGAATTCACTTCCAAGTGACCATTCCCTCTGACGATAATGATTATCAGAATATTTTACTGCATTGAAATGGAATATAGTCCAAATGAGAACACATCCTACTAACCGTTAAGGACATATAAGTAAATGCTGTCGGTCTGAATACTTCTCAAATCTTATACATATTGAAGAACACAAAATAAATTGAAGAATGATCATTTACCCAATTTTTTGAAGCCTCAGACTTCTTGAGAAGCTCGTTGTGAAGTGTTTTACCAGTTCCTTGGCCGAAACGTCCCACAATTCTTTGCGTCTCCCGGAAGTCCTCCTCAGACAAGAAGGGTTTTACTATTAAGCAGAAGAAAGTGATACAGAAAAATGGGTGTGCTTAGGGACATATAAATGTCTCGCGGTCATCGTGTCATTGATGTTGATACCTACTCTATTATTGATATATAGTTTCAGCTATCGTTACTTTCATTAGAGGTGGTTCTTATTTCCTCAGATGTGTGATTTTTATAATTGTAAATGCATTGGAAGTATTATCTTACCCGAGTCGACGTACTTCTTCAATGTTTGCTCGAGGGGTGGCACCGGTAAAGGAGGCAGCTCGTCATCGTATTGAAATGTTCGCTCTCTGGATGAAACTTCCATCATCAATGTCACTGGTTATAGTGATTAGTGATATATCTCAAAGATATCAAACTGCGCTCTAAAGTGAAAAGATGGGGAAAAAAGACTCATTGCGAAGCCGGGTTCCTGATCGTGATTACAAAAACAATGAATGTATACAGGTATAATAACAATTCTTGACAATGTGTCGACTACCAATTCACAAACACACATGGATGCACTATATATTATACACACTAATATAAACATACACTACACAAACGTACTCATCATCAAAAGAGATAAACAAACGTGTAAACACTAACACATGGCAATCGGAAAAGTATGTCCTCTTGATATTCTGTACACTGAAGGAACGAAGAAGCCATAATCGTACCTTTTTTTCTTCTTCCTCCTCAAAAACCAGTATACTTCAACTCAAAAAATACCACGCGAAGTGCACGACTGCTTTTCAACAGTCTAAGAATTCATAATTAATCAGAACTGATAGTCGTTGAACTTAGCCGTGTCCCATGATTTCTTATCAACTGTGTATCTATGTAATACGTTAAGTATTATCAGATCCCTGACGGGGAGAACTAATGATTTAAGTTTTGTGAATGATAACCGTTGAACTTTAGACTTCATGACATAAACGGCACACGACAGCAAGATCGAGTGAAGTCGTTTGGGTGTGTGATACCTTCTTCGACCCATCATCAACTTGGTCGATTCGAGATGTAAGATCTCGTCTCGATGAATGAATGGAGCTTAGAGGAAAGGATAGCGACCTCGATCAGGATAGAAGTATAATTATGATATATGATACACTATATATATATATATATATATATATATATGTGTGTGTGTGTGTGTGTGTGTGTGTGTATATATATATATATATATATATGCATATATATATATATATACATATATATATATATATATATATATGCATATATATATATATACATATATATATATATATATATATATATATATATATATATATATATAGCCATGCCTGCTTGTCATCACTTTTGCATGGTTCGCGTCTGCTTCGCGAAAGATCTGGGCGGCTCTGCCGTATCTTGAGAGACGATGAAAGTTGGGGGGGGGGGGGACGTATCACAGCTGTGTAACAGATTCACTTTAACATAACATCTTCATGAGACATATTGTTCTTACAGCCTGTGAAGGTATAATCGACGTTTTAGAGAACTTCTTACCTGACCGCAGGTCCCGAAGACCAGAAGAATTTAAAAAAAAAAAAAAAGATTCAGCATCATTATTTCCTTCGCTGATATTGTCTTCCATTGTGAACATGAAACGCGTTCCACATTAGGAACCAACTACCACTTTTACAAGCATTGCTTTTAGTTGGTTCCTTCATATTTTACATCGTTTGTGACAGACAAAATGTCTTGATTCCGTCATTCACATACTCTAGATAGCCCTGTATTGTCAGATTGTCGACTCGCCCATTGCATTTAGTTTTGTAGCAATATACGTGTTTTTTTTTTCATGCTTTACGTTGTGATATGTTAATTTTGTGGTCTTGTTCTTTTTTTTTTTGGGGGGGGGGGAGGTCCAGTGATATGTATTCTACACTGTATTTGGTTTTCTTGTGAAATATGAGAATAAATTCAATTCAATTGAATATCTGGTTGCAACGACATATTATGTACGTGTATAAATCATTGATTTGTAAATAAACAAAAAAACAACTTTCCCAACCCTGATCTGACGAATCCTTGCTCTATCATACTGTTCGACACATTCATTCTATAAAAATGAAAGCCATCCTAAACGTGATGAGGTAATATAACGTACTAAATTCTTGAAGTTATAACCCGTTTGGAAATCAAAAAGCACTCCATATTCTGGTCGTCTTTACATATGCTTTCACTTTTACTCTATATCAAAGGCAACTTCAATACGGAGTGATATTTCACTGTATAGTTCACATTCTTGAAAACGCTACTTTCATCTCTGGGGAAACACTTAAAATAAAAAGGGAAAAAATTGAAATTGTGCACGTATAAGAGTAAAGACTCATTATATATGAGTTGGCAGTAGCAACATCCAACAGTAATTTTGATATTCTACGTACACATTTAGTTAGTCTTGTAGTTAGTTTTAAATAAGGCCCATTGCATGCCTTCTCATTAACCCCTTCACTTGATAGCGTTGTTTGTTTGTTTGCTTGTTTGTTTGTTTCTTTTGTCACATTGTCATGCTATACTTGTCATATTATTGCCACATTTTTATGCATGCTAAATGAATAAAAAAGTGAAAAAATTTCCTTCAAGGAAGCTTTGACTCTTCTGGCCTATAGAAGCAATTTCACGGTATGAGAAATGAATGTCTGTGGTATGATAAACCAACTCAAACATTATTTTGACGTTTCTTTGGACTTTGGGGGAAAAAAAATCACAATTCTACATTGTGAAGCAGAATCACTCATTAACAATACACCATTTAATGTAGTGTCCAGTCATCGCCATGAAAATCATAAGTGAGGATGTAGCGAAAACCAAAGATTTTAATGCATCGTTATACGTATGATGAGACAAAAGAACTCAGCAACTCTACATAACGCGAGATCATCTGCAGCAAATACATGTAATAAGATAACGCAGCGGAATAAAACGGAGCCACTTGACTTCGTGTCCAGTGACGGCAACGCATTTGAAATCTGATCATTAATCTTTTGTCACGTTGATAGCAAATGGTATACCTGCATCAAACTTAAACTTCAGCAAACAACTAGAAAATCATGGCGACTTTCCTACCCGACAAATCTTATGACAATTCATTTGATAGCAGAAGCAATATCTAAGCAAAACAGTAGGACTTTTCATTCATAATTGCATTTGATTACGTGGAAGTACTCTTACACAAATAGAGCATCATACAGTTGCAGTGAATTTTTGATTGACGTCAACAGAATATTGAAACAAAATCCTTGAGATATTAGAATAAGAGAGAGAGCGAGAGAGAGAGAGAGGGAGAGAGAGAGAGAGAGAGAGAGTGAGGAAGGGCGTGTACTAAATACGCCTAGATACAAACGTCTGATCCTATATCTTTAATCATTGCTTTAAGAAGAAAACTGCTGTAGGGGCAAAGGATTCATTTTCCTGTTTGTCAATGCAGGCTTAATAAAAGGTTGATAAAACTGACTGAAAACTTGGACCATTAAAGTATTGTAGAAATCTAGCTACGTCTCTACCGTCCATTCCTTTATCATCACAATGTGTATACATGTATTTAAAAAGCATAGTGACAAGTTAATCGCATCTTTTCGTGTACATCTATATAGTATTCAAGAAGTATCCTCGAACGCGGTTCAACAAGGAAATTTCACATTGTTGATATATTACACGTTTCGACTGGTGATCGCGATAGTGTTTCAACCTGCGATATCAACTTGCATATACACCACGTTTATTGCATTATAGCGAGCGGCACTTATACGCACATTCAGGGCAGGAGTAAATTGTTATATGTCTGGGAATACCTTCCAGTTCCGCTGCCACTCTAGCCTTTGGTTGTGATACGTGCAACTTTAAAGGACCTATATTATGTCATGCAATCTGTTGATTTATAATACCATGACCATCACTTATATGCACAAAAGATGAATTCAAATATGTGTTATATATTTAAAGAACAATAATCTTGTGCTACTCTTCTTCAGATTACTACGAAACAAACAAACAAAAAATCAAACCAAGATTTTGTCGATGACAATGGCGTTTGTTAACCTCATCGTATGGAAACATGCAAGCTATAATGGTCGGTTTTGAGGAAGGGGTATTCCAGTGTCTTTTTGTGGGCGTATCCAAATAATTTAGATTAAGGAATAACAGGGGGAAAATCAATATATGCCATGTCTCTAGATATTCTTTATGCTACATAGGTATTGATCATGGAAGTATAAATCAATACATGTCAACATGCATTTGCAATGCATAGGTCTTTAATTCATCACATGGATGCTGAATTCGCCAATGAAATTCTACTGCCAGTGGTGGCTTGTACAAAAGGCAAACAGCTTTCTAAGAATGCAGACCGGAGTTCACACAAAACATAACTGCAGGAAGTGGTTTCACTTACAACCGTTACGAGGCAAATGCAGTCACCCTGTCTATAGTGGCCACCCAAGAGAGACAAAAAAAAATGTGACCGTTGTAGACAGGTGGCCACTATAGACAGGGTCTTTGACATGGCTTTTCTCTTGGTGGAATCGTGTTTTCTCGTCGCATACAGCAAGTGACCGCTATAGACGGTGATCGCTATGCAGGTTTGACTGTAAGTTCTATAATAATTCAAAATCGTCTTATTACTAAATTGTTTGCTAAGTGCCGTTTGCCTGAAACGAAACTTCGATATGTGTGTAAAGCCCCTTTTACACTTTCACGGATTGCTTCACGGATGACCACGGATCGTCATCCGTGGTGTTCCGGCATGCAAAATATCGATTTGCCTCTCAATGCCGGTGTGAATACGATCTCAACTGGGTGTCTACACGGACAAGTACGGAAGCTATAAGGACAAGTACGATGCCTATACGGACATTCAAGGAATGAACTCGGACCACAGCAGAAACGATACGGAGCTAACACTGATATCAAGGAAGAGCACGGATGTAACTGGGTCCCTTCGCGGTCTTCACACGGATATCCCAAAAAAGTTGACACATGACATGGTTTGCTTTTGCTTTTGATACTTTATCATTTTAGGGCGATATGCTTCCAGAGCTAAGTACAGTGTATACATGTAACAAGCACACCAGAAAATCTACAGCAGCCTACATACGCCTCTGCTTGTCAACAACATAAAGGCATATCTTTTTGTTGCAAAATCTCTTTTGAATATAATATAGTATAATACATAACATAAACAAAGCAACACGAAATAAAACAAATCAAAAGACAAAAAAAGCAGGAACATGTGTGTGGGTCACTGAAGCTTCTCATGCGACCACTACAATGTATAGGCCTACTAACAGTAAGAGGAGTTGGTGGCTGTACTGATGGGGGAAGATGTGAGCAAACACGAATTTCTCATCCCGACTGGAGCCTATTCCAATATTCACATCCCGATGTCTTCACGGAGGCAACATGGAGTAGCCGGTGCCTTCAAGGAAGGAATACGGATGCAACACGGAGTACACGGTTCCAACAAGGAAGAGCTCGTATTGATTTTCATCCGTGATGTCCGGGATGAAAAATTAAGCAAGCTTAATTTTTGCCGCGGACATGCCGAATGATCAAGGATAATGCCGGATGACTTCACGGAGTCAACACGGTCATGCCGGAAACAGTACGGATGATCCCGGACCGTCGATCCGTGGTCATCCGTGATGTGATCCGTGAAAGTGTAAAAGGGGCTTAAATAAAGCCCCTTTTACACTTTCACGGATTGCTTCACGGATGACCACGGATCGTCATCCGTGGTGTTCCGGCATGCAAAATATCGATTTGCCTCTCAATGCCGGTGTGAATACGATCTCAACTGGGTGTCTACACGGACAAGTACGGAAGCTATAAGGACAAGTACGATGCCTATACGGACATTCAAGGAATGAACTCGGACCACAGCAGAAACGATACGGAGCTAACACTGATATCAAGGAAGAGCACGGATGTAACTGGGTCCCTTCGCGGTCTTCACACGGATATCCCAAAAAAGTTGACACATGACATGGTTTGCTTTTGCTTTTGATACTTTATCATTTTAGGGCGATATGCTTCCAGAGCTAAGTACAGTGTATACATGTAACAAGCACACCAGAAAATCTACAGCAGCCTACATACGCCTCTGCTTGTCAACAACATAAAGGCATATCTTTTTGTTGCAAAATCTCTTTTGAATATAATATAGTATAATACATAACATAAACAAAGCAACACGAAATAAAACAAATCAAAAGACAAAAAAAGCAGGAACATGTGTGTGGGTCACTGAAGCTTCTCATGCGACCACTACAATGTATAGGCCTACTAACAGTAAGAGGAGTTGGTGGCTGTACTGATGGGGGAAGATGTGAGCAAACACGAATTTCTCATCCCGACTGGAGCCTATTCCAATATTCACATCCCGATGTCTTCACGGAGGCAACATGGAGTAGCCGGTGCCTTCAAGGAAGGAATACGGATGCAACACGGAGTACACGGTTCCAACAAGGAAGAGCTCGTATTGATTTTCATCCGTGATGTCCGGGATGAAAAATTAAGCAAGCTTAATTTTTGCCGCGGACATGCCGAATGATCAAGGATAATGCCGGATGACTTCACGGAGTCAACACGGTCATGCCGGTGTCACAGTCGATCCGTTCCGGGTTCCGGGGGAACCGATATACCGGCCGAATCCAGTCGATTAGTTCCGCGGAACGAATATACCGCACAATAGGCAGTACGCAGAAACGTTCCGCAACCGCCGATCCTATCCGGGTTGTGCGAGTAGGCCTCATTAAAAACAAAATAATATCTGTTTATTGTGGCTGCCTATACCATACCCAAAAAATCCAAGAAAGCTATTTCTTCATTTTTTGAATGATATAAAGGACAAACCTATTTTTACGTTCTGATCATTTCCCTTTAAATGAATCATATTATAACCTCGTACAAGTGGCGCGAAGAAATGAATTAATGTAGGGCCTACAATGTATTAGCTAAATAGCATGCACAAATACGTACGAGTCGATCATCTGGAGCCGTTGCACAGACAGTGTACGAATAGCCTTTATTTATAGACAAAACTTCAAAGAACAGTTCAACGAAAGAGCATGATTATACACTGTACTATAGTTATAGGTCCTACATTTATAAGAGACTGCTTGAAGTGGGAAGGAAGAGAGAGGGAGGTTTTGCTGGTATAGGGTACAGCAAGGATAAACATGTTTGGGGTTTTTTTCGATGAGCTTTGTTCTGATAAGAAAATTATTGTTCAGCTGTACTTAAAAAAAAAGAATGTTGGTCTAATAGTCTGCAAACAAATTGTTAATGTGTATGCAGGGGACTAAGATGGAGATATGCATGTGGATTTCATTTCATTTATTTATTTTATTCTCATTATTCTTTCAACAAAACATAACACAAAGTAAATCAAAAATGCAAACATAAGCAAAAGGTATGACATTCAATGGTAATTAACAAACTAATAAAGATATGCACACATACTGGAGTTACAAAGTTATGTTTGCAGGGTAAAAATGAGAACTAAGATGTCCACTAAAAAGCATTGCTTGTAGACTTTAGACCACTCTAAAATATCTTCAAAAATACTTATTTCATAATTACAAGTACGTAATTATGCATAATGCAAAAAAAAAAGACAAAAGGAAACAAACAACAGAGACACAACAACGTGACATGACTAAACTGAGGGGAATATACGAATGAAAGGATTAGAGCAAAAACAAAATTAAAGGAAGAAGGAGAGAAAGAGAGAGAGAGAGAGAGAGAGAGAATGCCTACACGCTGAACAGGATAAACGGAAGAGGAGATTAATTGATTGATTACAATGTACTTAAATTGTCCACTCTGGAAATTCTCTATACATTGGATATTGCAACAAAATTTACATTCAATACATCACAGGTACACCACAATCAGACATGTCATAGAGTACAAAATGAAACTCACTCATATTAATATACAGTAACGCATGCACCATAATAACATGATACATTAACCCGACATTTACAACTACATGTACACAAAAACTGTTAATATACAGCTGTATATGAATTGAATTGAATTGAATTGAATTTATTTATTCACCCACGGTAAAATGCCTTTTTCCCACCTCGTTTTCTGTGTATACGATTGTAGAGTTATTGGTATTAACTTGTGTTACAGATTATACTCCAAAAAAGGATCAGACGCCTGGTAATTTCACTATCATTGACTGCTATCAAATGTTTTGTTTTGTAATGTCAAAAATGTATATGTCACATGACTTATGAAAAAGCACGATGTTTTTTGATCTGATCAATAAGATCCAGAAATACAAAAAAAAAACAAACAAACAAAGCCTGCTATCAGCTATAAGCTGTTTTTCAGTAAGACCGTGAAATGATTACAAAACATAGAAATCATTCAGTGAAGAGAATGCACACAAAACACACAAAATAATCATTACAAACGAACGCCAGAAAAAAAAAATGAACGAAAAAAAAAGTCACTGAGTATACATTGTGTAAGTACAGACAAAAAAAAAGGAAAATTAAACATGTGACAAGTTATTGGGAGATAGTAATTACATAAACATTGTGTACTTTGATAGATTTAATATTATCAGGTAGAATGATTAGCAAAGGAAATGTGCGAACTTGCTCTTGAAAATGCAGTAATTGAAGTTAAGGATCTTGCTTCTGTTGGTAATGTATTGAATAATCTCGATGCCGAATTCAGGGCTATTTTAAAGAATAGTTGATTTGGGCTTATATCACTTTCATATAAGTATTCCACTCATAAATTTATTTGATAATATCCTTTCATATACATCATCATTATACACCAAAATATCACCTACATATCCCAATATATTAGTATAGTTCACTGAAAAAAATCCATAATGATAATAATTATAATAACATTTACCATGGCAGCGCCTTATCAAAATAACACCAAATGTGTCTTGCATGTACACCTGTAAATCATTACATATTCCAAATTTAAAATTACTTAACTTTTGGTTCCCTTGTTAACAACAACAACTTTGTAGAATTATGCTACACGTATCATATTTAAGTATAAATCTCAATGTCATCCTTTAATTATGTTATTGTAAAGGAGTAATAGATAAGTATTTTTTCACATATGTATGTAATTTTACAATAATGTTATAATTGAAAATGTACATGTTCAATTGTTGTTGCTAATAAGACTTCAAAAACTTCAAACTTCAAAAACTTCAAATACTGTGGGAATAAAAAACAAAAAAATAATAAAAATAATAAAATTACCATAACAATGCTTTCTCTATCAAACACACACGCGAAACATAATTATATCCTACAAATCTACACCTCACTTTCATCATCACCAAATTTGAACTCAATTACTTCAACTTATAAAGATAATCACTCAATATCACCATATACCCCAGATTTCATCTGAATAATTCAGATCTGTAGAAAAGTTCGCGACGTATAAACTTTGCGACGAACCGCCCGACCGCCCGACCAACCACACACATTTCCTATATACCTTCTTGTACTCTTTGGATATGCGGGAGTATAATAATAATAATGATAATAATACATACACCAAAAACTAATCATAACAACTTATCTGATTACTCTGGCATTATACGTGTGAATGGAATCCGGGACAAAAGCACTTCTAAAACGGGTACGCTTTGTGCGAGGAGGACAGAGTCTGATCCCTGATCTGTTCAGGCAATAGTAACCGTATACAGACGGTGTGTTAAATCGGTCATTATCTTGTTTACCTTGACCATCATTCTTTCCTGTACCACTGGCAATTCCAACCCAATGATATTTTGCTACTTTCGCGGTCTATCGATTCTATGGCCTTGTCCTTTTGTGTAAGATTGCCATAAAAACAAATCAAGTTATAGATATAGATTTGATAAAGGAATTGTAGAAAAGAACCATCAGTGTTCTATCCAGCCTCAGTTTGCTCAATTATTGCCTGATGATTGAGGATGTATTTCGGACAGCAGCTGGTGACTGCATGCAGCTGTGGAAAAATTATGGAAATGAAATGCCTAATTTCATTGCTTTATAATGTGATTGTTTCATTGCGTTAGGGTGTTACTGATGATGAATCTTCATTTGCTGTAACCTATATAGATAATTAAAATAAATATCTCAGCCAAAATTTAACCAAAAAAAAAGATAAATAACACTTAAAGAGCATAATGATGGAGATTTTTTTCCAGAACTTAATGGAATTTTTCCTGTGCAACAAAGGGGTGTGTTCAGACGCCTATGGTGGGCACAGGAAGGCGCAAAAGCCCATCGACTAGTTGCAGTAAGAAACAGATTGGCTGAGGTATTTTGAAATCGGGTGATTGCCTTGTATCATGATGTGGATTGGCCACCAGAATCTCTGGATCTGGCTTCTTGCGATTTTTTTCCCCCTTTGGGGTTATCTCAAGAGCAAAGTGTTCTTTACCCTTCAACCTGACAGTGCAAAGAATCACTGATGAATTTGAAGCTCTACGCCATCAAGCCACAATGATTCGCAGAGCTGTGCGTGAGATGTAGAAAAGAGCTAATCTCTGTGTGGGAAGGAATGGTGGCCATGTTGAGGGGCATGGGATGTAATATTAAAAAGAGATATCCGAAAAAAACAGTGGTAAGTTGTGATTATTGATTTCATTATTCCATTTGTTAAGTTAATTTCTGATAAGGTGCATTGATTCTTGCAGTGTCTAAACTTGGTCCCAAGTCCAATTTACCCATTGTCTAAAAAGAATGATTACTTAGCCATCCATGACCGTGTATGCATAGATACCATTTTGAAGAGGAGTATTATGGTTTTAAGATGTTGCTACTCACTTTGGTGTAAAGTAAACACAATCTTCACAAATTTGAAATCTAATCTTGTTGCGTTTTTTTATACGCACTGTATAAACAAAGAGACCCTAATTAAAGGATGGACCCACCTTATCTGCCCACTACACATGTCTTTTTTTTTTTCAGTCCAAACCGATTTTGTATAATGTACTTTCAATTTCTCTTAGAATCGTATGCTCTTTATTTCAAATGTGCTTTCTAATTATCTTGCAAAACGTTAAATTTTCAATCGCCCATCTAAACCAAAACTATACTGTATCTCTTTAGAATACCTTGCCTGTTTGAAGTAATCTCTGTGTATAGACCGCCTCCCCAAAAGAGAAAACACACACACACACATACACACACACACATTCATATGCACATTATACACACGGACACAACATATAATAAAGACAACTGAACACACAAAAACAAAATTCATCCCGTCATTTTCAGTTGTTACAACTGAAAAAATAATGAACCAAACGAACATGCATGTATGACGTTGGCGATCATATTGGTCGTTATATCGCACTAAAATGATTAGACTCTGTGCCCTGAAAATAGACATTTGAAATGAAGGTGGACTATTTAAGCTCATAGTATGTTTAATATGAAGCTCCTTGTATTACAGTAATTAACATGAAGCATGCCGAACATCCCAATTACAGTTACTAGTACTCATTCGGTTATTCTGTTCAAAATGATTCAAATCAGAGAGAGGTTGGCATGTCACCTCCCTGGCATGTCCAACGTCACATCGTGCAGAACTCTACAGAGCAGAATTCTGTGACTGCACCATGGCCACCATGACGACGAAAGAGATAAGGGAGGGAAAAAAAGGAATTGCTTTGTAGTCCGGGTTTCAAATTGGCAACTTTGTTCGGTTGGCTGGTCAGAGAGATTTGGAGAAGTTCATTGGTTGTAGAGGGAGACTGGAAGAGTACATTTTACTGAAGGGGTGTTTCCCCATTACCACTTTGTATACATTGTACGGTAGAGACCCGGATCGAATCGGCGGTGGGGGATCTTATCGGCGGTGAGGCAAAAATCCCGCCGATTGGATCTGGGGGATCTTATATACCGGCCACAGTCCGCCGATAAGTTCCGGCGGAACTTATCGACTGGCCGGAACGGATCGCCTGTGACACCGGAAACAGTACGGATGATCCCGGACCGTCGATCCGTGGTCATCCGTGATGTGATCCGTGAAAGTGTAAAAGGGGCTTTAGGAAAGAAAACTAACGGTCCCGACGACTCCGTTATACCGGAAGTCGCCTGTAATCTCTTTTTACTGCTTAAATACTTTGTATAAACAGGCTCTTATATTGGGAGCCTTCAAGCTATGCCACTGCTGCACTGCCCTTTAAAATTCTATTTATCTGTGAATTGGTTGCATGGTGAGACTGGAGAGAAAAGTCAACTTGATGTAAATCCGAGTGGAAAATGAGCAAAGAAAATGGGATTCCATCGGGATTCGACCCGAGACCTCCGGATTGCTAGGCCGGTGCTCTACCGACTGAGCTATGTAGAAAGCCCTAGTTCAGTGTTCGTCCCAGAAACCCTAAATTCTCAATGCTCACACCGGTCAGAAGCTATAGCAGTGTGTTTGTGTGTGACACACACGCGCACACTTGAACCTGGCATAAACCCGAAGGATAATTCAACTTGGGAATAAATGCGAGGGATCACCGAAGTGATGCAGCTTTTTGAGTATGTAACAAACGCAACAGAAGAAAACTGACCAGAAATGAATATAATCTATTAGTGGAAAAAAGAGCAAAGAAAATGGGATTCCATCGGAAAATACATTGCAATTTAAATCCTAATGAAAGGTGGGACGCACCTTTTATTAAGATCGCTTTGTTTTACTTTGTTTTTGGATATCTCAACCATATTAAAACTGATTTTCATCAAATAAACTTTATATTCCCTTTAGACTTGTATGCTCTTTAACATGTAGTGGTTTCTAAGTACAATGTCTCTTGCAAAAAGTTGAAAGCTAAATTTTCATCTCAACTAATACACGTGTACTATGCCATCTCTTTAGAGGGATGGTACAGTTTCAGTTGAGACGGGGCTTCAAGTTTCCAACACTTTTTTATGATTTTTTTCTGAGATAACGAGAATTAAAGATCTTATGAAATATGGAAGAGTAATGTAAGAGGAATTCAAAGTTTATTTGGTGAAAATTGGTTTTGAAATGGATGCGATATTTAAAACGAAGCAATCCTACTAAAAGGTGGGACCTAACTTTCATTAGGATCGCTTTGTTGTTGTTTTTTGTTTGTTTTTGTATATTTTAGCCATTTCAAAATCGATTTTCATCAAATAAACGTTCAATTCCTCTTAATAGAATGCTATTGTATGCTTTTAAATACATGTATTTTTTAAGTGGTTTTGAAGTATCTCGCAAAAATTTAAAAGCTGAATCTTCACCTAAACCAATACTTTACCATCCCTCTAACACAGCCATCAGACTGATCCCTCCCCCTCCTTGAACACACGCACACACGCGCGCGTGTGCACACACACATCCAAACCAACCAACCAACCAACCAACCAACAAAAACAAGGCAGCCCAGTCTAGCGCAGTCAAGGTGTGCATACCTGTTGTTTTGACCTGTGTAAATTAGTACACTGTACACACATATATCTTAATTTTGCTCTTGGGTTTGAAATTTCTTTCAATAAAATCATTTCTGAAAGCTGCATTATGACATTAGTTTGACAATCACAGAAAACAACAAACAAACAAAAAGAAACAAAACTGATGAGGTTTGGATAAGTTGTAAACGGTTACTAACAGAAAATTATTTGTTCAGTCATTGCTGAATGCTATGCCTAGTGAATGTATATCACATTTAATTTTACTGCACTGATTAGCACTGAAATAGTACAGAGCATAACATTTTAAGAGGAATCCAAAGTTTATTAATAGAGGTGGGCTATAGAGGGTCAATTTTAGGTCATATTCTCAGAACATGCTCATCACACCTTAGTTTGATGACTTTTTGCCTACTGACACCATTTTTGAAAAAAAAAAGAACAAAAAAAATGCAAAATCCGGGGTGCCCCGGCCGAAATAATAAACAAGAGACCCGCGGGTCTAGCGCTCACCTGAGTATCGCAAGTTCACCTTTCACGCAGTCACTAATCTAAATTATTCACAGCTCTACCAAAATTTGACCAGGCATTCTGAAGTAGAAGATGAAAATGTACAATAAGGGCCCAAATTTTTAAAGATTCCTTAATTTGGGGGATTGGGGGCCCCCTGGGGCCCTCTGGGTGGGGCATGGTGCCCATTTTGATAAATTGAGATCCTGACCCCCTAAGGATGCTACCTGCCAAGTTTGACGAAAATCTATCATGAGGTTTTCAGGAAGAAGATGACAATGTACGATTCAGGCCCCCATTTGGACCTTCCTAACCTACCCCCCACCCCCACCCCCCCCCCCACCCCTGCCCCCAAGAGGGGCACCCCTGGATCTCCTATGAACAAACTCGAAACTACAGTCATTAATGTACTCACTCATAGTATTATCTTAGCTGTATAACTTCTGATTCTAGAGAAAATTTTTAACGATTCCTTCATTTGGGGGGTTTGGGCCCCCCTGGGGGCCCCCTGGGTGGGACATGGTGCCCATTTTAACAAATTGAGATCCTAACCCCTTAGGGATGCTACCTGCCAAGTTTGGTGAAAATGGGTCATGGGGTTCTAAAAAAGAAGATAAAAATGTACAATTTAGGCCCCATTAGGACCCCTCCTCACCTCCCTCCCCTGGGTCCCAAGGGGGGCACCCCTGATTCTGCCATGAACAAACTTGAAACTGCAGTCATCAATGTACTAACTCATAGTATTAACTTAGCTCCATCACTTCTGGTTCTAGAGAAGAAGATTTTTAAAGATTCCTTAATTTTGGGGATTTGGGCCCCCTGGGGGTCCCCTGGGGGCCCCCTGGGTGGGGCATGGTGCCCATTTTAACAAATTGAGTTCCTAATCCCCTAGGGATGCTACCTGCCAAGTTTGGTGAAAATGGGTCATGGGGTTCTCAAGAAGAAGATGAAAATGTACAATTTAGGCCCCATTAGAACCCCTCCCCACCCCCCTCCCCTGGGTCCCAAGGGGGGCATCCCTGATTCTGCCATGAACAAACTTGAAACTACAGTCATCAATGAACTAACTCATAGTATTAACTTAGCTCTATCACTTCTGGTTCTAGAGAAGAAGATTTTTAAAGATTCCTTAAATTTGGGGGGTTTGGGCCCCCCTGGGGGCCCCCTGGGTGGGTCATGGTGCCCATTTTAACAAATTGAGTTCCTAACCCCCTAGGGATGCTACCTGCCAAGTTTGATGAAAATCGGTCTTGGGGTTTTCAAGAAGAAGATGAAAATGTAAAAAGTTTACGCACGACGCACGACGGACGACGGACGACGGACGACGGACGACGGACGACGGACGACGGACGACGCACGACGCACGACGCACGACGCACGACGGACGCCGGACGAAGGGCGATCGCAATAGCTCACTTGAGCCTTTGGCTCAGGTGAGCTAAAAATCCAAGATGGCCGCCGTTTTGGCTTTAAAAAGACATTTTTGGCTATAACTCGGCTATTTTTTGGTCTATTGTGATGGTTTTGGTGTCTAACCCCATGTTTTAGGGGTAAAGGAAATTGATTATCATGATGATTTTAGTGGAAAACCTAAGCTTCTACATGAAACTAACCTTTTCCCCATATTCAGGGTTAAATTTCCCTCTCCTTTACCCCTACCCCAACTGCCATTTTTTGCCTCCCCCCCCCCCCTTTTTTTAAAGTCATGTTAACTACCATACTTTTAATAACAAGTTCTAGCAATCCATTTTTTTTTCCTACCGACAATACAGCAAGAAATATACAAATAACTTACGGTATTGCATGTATGTGTCATGCCAATACTGGTATGTGGCTGGTGCATTCAGAATGCACGGTAACTGTGGAACCAGTATTAGATACTGTATCTGCTTTATACATAGTGTCCATTAACATTTTGGTGCTAAGACCTGTAACAATATGAATAAGTAAATATAATAACAAATAATCGCAAATAACTTACATTATACATGGTTTACATATGTGTCATGCACATATCGGTATATAGTGTGGCTTGTGCATTCAGGATGCATGGTACATTGTAACAGAAGCCAGTGCTTATACTGTATCTGCTTTGTAGTACTGATAAACATTTGGTATTCAGATCTGTAGTGCATGACACATTTGTAAACCATGTATAATGTAAGTTATTTGTATTTCTTGCTGTATTGTTGTAAGAAAACACCATATTGATAGCTAGAACGAAAAAAAGTGCAAAAAATGGCGGTTGGGGTACGGGTAAAGGAGAAGGAATATTTATTATGATATCTATTTATTTATATTGTTAAAGGTCTTATGACCAAAATGTTAATGAACACTATAAAGCAGATACAGTATTTAATACTGGTTCCACAGTTATCATGCATTCTGAATGCACCAGCCACATGACCAGTATTGGCATGACACATACATGTATACCGTAAGTTATTTGTATATTTCTTGCTGTATTGTCGGTAGTAAAAAAAAAACACAGATTGCTAGAACTTGTTATTTAGAGTATGGTAGTTAACATGACTTGAAAAAAATACGGAAAAAAGTGCAAAAAATGGCGGTTGGGGTAGGGGTAAAGGAGAAGGAAATTTAACCCTTAATATGGGTAAAAGGTCAATTTCATGTAGAAGCTTAGGTTTTACACTAAAATTATCGTGATAATCCATTTCTTTGACCCCTAAAACATGGGGTTAGACCCCAAAATCATCACAATAGACCAAAAAATAGCCAAGTTATGGCCAAAAAATGTCTTTTTAAAGCCGAAACGGCGGCCATCTTGGATTTTTCACAATTTCGGCTGGGGCACCCCGGATTTTGCATTTTTTTCGTTCTTTTTTTCAAAAATGGTGTCAGTAAGCAAAAAGTCATCAAACTTAGGTGTGATGAGCATGTTCTGAAAATGTCACCCTCTATAGCCCACCTCTATTATTAAATGAAAATCGGGTTTGGAATAACTGAAACATCCAAAAACAAGGTAAAACAAAGCTATCGTAATAAAGTGTGGGTCCCACACTTTGTTAAAATCGCTCTGTTTTGGATATCTCAGCCATTTCAAAACCAATTTTCATCAAATAAACGCTGAATTACTCATGAAATTACATGCTCTTTCATAATACATTTGATATAAGGTTTCTCATTATCTCAACAAAAAATGTTAGAAACCTGAAATTAGGTCTCAACCAAAACTATACGATCCATTTAATTGAATATCAGCATACAGCAGCTGTGTAGATCTCAGATCAATGATTAAATTAAACATTACAATTCTCATTTTAATTCATTAGTTTCCACAGTTGATGACGCCCAGTAAGTCAAAGACTTGTAAAGGGCCATTCAAAGGATTCAATCCTGAGCCTGAGGAGTTCCATGTGATGTATCCATGGGATGGTCAATTTATGCTATCTGGATTAAATTTGTTACGTTTCTGTTTCCAGTGATCATTGAGATTAGACTTAAAGGGGAAGGCTAGTAACTGATCAGTTGGAATCAGTGGAAATGCTGGGAGATGATTGTTCCAATCCTTATGGGATTCATTCAAGAGTTCATTGTATATCTATTGTTGTGTGAAAATGATTTGCTTCAGAACGGTCTCATATTCAAGTAATGTGCAGATTAATGCTCCGTCACTGACCAGGGACGCTAACCTGGAAGCATTAAACTGCACATTACTTGAATATGAGACCATTCTGAAGCAAATCATTTTCACACAACAATAGATATACAATGAACTCTTGAATGAATCCCATAAGGATTGGAACAATCATCTCCCAGCATTTCCACTGATTCCCACTGATCAGTTACTAGCCTTCCCCTTTAAAGGCGTTAACTGATGTTGCCTCGACAGCTTCTGCACAAAGGCTATTCCAAGTATTTACTACTCTCTGGCTGAAAGAGTTTAACCTCTTTCTAGTTCGAAACCTTCCTTTACACACATAAACTTATGATCGCGTGTAACGTGATCACAGTGTTATCATGTTACGGTCTCATCTACCAATGGAAGTCTCACATTAAAGTGTAAGCATTGTTCTCCCAGTGGGCCGTGTATGTCAACCAGCACTGTCATGTAACAATGAAACCTTCAAGTTCTGGGGTAATTTTGACAATATGATAATCTTGTCGTCATCAACCTGGCCAATCTGAATGCAGTGGACTCCCGTTATAACGAAGTCCCTGGGACTGGCAGTTCTCTTTCGTTATATCGAAATTTAGTTATAACCCAACAAATAAACAATAAGAATACATAGAGAGGATAATGTTGCGGCCTGAATTTTTACTTAGTTGTAACCGGAATTTGTTATAACTGTGTTCGCTATAACGGGAGTGCGTTGTACCATACACTGGAATAAGCTTACATGGAGATGGTAACATTCATGTAATTTGAACAAACTCAGAAAACAAAATGTAACAAAATTTCACCAAAGTTGAGAGAAAAACAGGTCTGGAACTGGTATTCTTTAAAGTGTGTTGCCAAATCAGAGGCAGTCAAGATGTCTTGGAAAATGCTTGTGTCTGAAATAAATTATTGTATATGAACAACAAAGGGCTAGAATGACAGAGAAGTTTGTACTCTACCTTATCAAACACAAGTAGATCGTCGGCTGCGAAACAAGAAGGGCTTTATCATACTTTTTTTTTGGGGGGGGGGGAGGGGGTACTGAGTTATAGGTATCACGTTGCAGAGCTTGATTTCCTCTACATTATGGTGTCAATTTTAAATTACTTTCATTTTCAGTCAAATGTTGAAAAATTAAAACCATCGGGGAGCTATTTTACCCTATACATTTGGAACAATGCTTACAAATCTACCCACTTTTGATTAAATAAACTTTTTATTTGATTGTTTCATTTCTGTTTACACTCAAATCTTATATCGTGATAGCGCCCTTCTGGTTGTCATCTGACAAAATGCTGAAAACTTTTTAAAAAAAGAAAAAAGACACAGCATCCACGCACTAAAATGTGGTTTCTAGGAACACATGGGTAAGAACACCTCAGTGAGGATTGGCATACTGAATAAAACATCTTGTCCATGGCTGTACACGTCAGACAGGCCTAAAACCCAGGATCGCATCTTACGACGTTTGGCAAAGTCTAGAGCCCTATCTGTGATACAACAGTGCTGGCAAGAACGCGTGAGAGATAAGGGTGATTTCCATGTACATGTACTTCCATATCTGGCTTTGAGATGCGCTCTTTAATAATCACACAATTATACTTGCACATCAGCATCACATGACATGAAGTTGATCAATCAATCATATTACTGAGATGTCCATGTGCCCATAAATACGGAGATACAATATAGAGGTAGACTAGGTAAGGTATTTTTATATGGAAAAGAATTGATTGACTTAATATGCTTCCTTACATTGAGGCAAAGAAGGGGATGGGGACGGGGGATGATGTTGGGGAAGAGGAAAGAGACATAAATCTTAATTTCTCTTTTTCACTAGATGAGAAAATTCTCCTTCAACATAAGTACATCATACTGCTTCATAACACAGATTTACAACTTCATCAAAACTCATTGAATTACCAGCAATGAATTTTCCTTTGTACTGGTGTCAAATTGCCTATCAAACATACACATGATATGAAGTTATTCTCATCTTACTATTGGGTACAATATACTGTATGCAGAAACTACTTAATATATCATAAGCACATATATTTCTTCATTCAATTTTATCAATATTCAACATACAACAAAGAAGACATCTTAACAATGATGTACACTTTTGGTCGAAATAATCTCACAAAATCACATTCAAGAAATAAGAAATTGTGACCTGATGATCACTTGATGAATAGTAATGATCAGAATAATAACACAGTCATATAATTCATGTCCTTGACTGGTTGATAACAATCATCAGGGCAGCATTGCAGTTACTAGAAACACATAGTTTTCACTGGATAAGAATAGCATCAAATCAAAACAGCTTACCATTGCACAGCTTTGACAGCAAATATAGATAAGTGTGGCATAATACTGCAGCCCGTCCCAGGCTAAAAATGTTATCATTGGTTCTTTGATGTTCTTTTCACCAGACTCCAAGGCATACATCTTGGTGCATGGCACACAAAAGGAATTCAGCACCTCCTTTAAAGTGCAATGCTATTTCGTGTTCAAGTTATTAAATAAATACAATATTCTTCTTTTTTTTCCCAACTGCAGATGGTTATTTAAAGTCAAACAAAAATTATATAATTGACATATTATCAGAAAATGGTGATATTAGTTGCAATTGCATGTAAACAGAGCTAGATAAAATGGTGATGTAATCAACTCACAAGTTTACAATCAACCTGCTCAACCACATTCACTACATTCTCGTCTTTGATACGAAATCAAAACCAACTATAAGGCCTATCCACATCAAATGGCTGTACAGTTGTAACAATTTCACGAGGACATTTAAAGGAGAGACGACTGTACAAATTACTTCAAGAGCTTTAATAAGCTAACATCACCTCCTCATCTAATTTGCATCTAATTTGCATGTGAGGTTGCTACCCATATCACTGTCTCATGAAAACATGTGACATTTCACTATTCTACGTCTGGTCTATTGCATATCTGAATCTATTAAAACTTTCATTGTTTTCTTCAGCTGATTACTCCATAGTCGTTGAAGTCAAATTCATCAAAGCGTAACATTCAAATTTATTACACAGACCCCTCCATATCCTCATGAATATGCAATATAATCAAGAAACATGATTTTTCCTTTCATTCAGCACTTTGACAGTGAATTGTTGTGCTTTCTATGAGCATGCAATACTACAAAATACAAACAAGTACAAAGGGCAATAATACGTACCTTGCTGCAATAACCTTTGTTTGTTTGCACATATTTTTATCACAGGAAAAAAAAGAAGTACATACATATTAATCATTTGGCATACACTTTCACCGAAATACATTTTTGAATGAGGGTAGAGTGAAGAATCTTGACATTATATAATTCTAGTATCTGCAACATAAAAAAAGTAGATTATTACACTTTGACAATGAGAAAATTATACAGAAAAATCACTGATATGACTTCGATCATGGAATTTCTTGAAGCTTCTACACTTAACATGAAATTACCCAAAACTTGTACTTTGGTTTTGAACTTGACAATGATGTGTGTCTTACTTCTTTGTAGATTTTACTACCCTTAAAGATGTTTACATGCATTTACAACCTAAAAACTTATACAAAAAGCATTGATACAACGACTTTAACAATTCCTTGGATAAAAAGACACTCCAGTCTTCAAAAGACCATGCTAATCAGACCAATACCATGCTTATCAGAACACACATAATTTTCTTCATTGTATGACGTGCTGCTTGCTTCAGAATTTTTGTTTCCTGACTCGTACAATTCGAAAGAAAGAGATTAAACAACCCTGTTAAATCATAATAGTAACACAGTACATACAATTATGAAGACAAAAACAGCTGCATCATTTATACTAATGTTGTGATCTCAACACCACATTACAATTATTTAATACTTTCAAGACAGCAATGGCAGTTTTTGCAGCATAGACATCAGAAATAATGTTTAAGTTTGCACAAAGTAAAACAATCAAAGAAACCCCATTCAATGCATGGTTTGCTCTTCAGTCAGTTATGTATCATGACACTAACAACGTGTCAAGAAAGGTGAGTTTACCCCTAATATTGCAAAGTCAGTGAATGCAGAAATATCAGCAAAACAATTCAGTGAAGTTTGAGCAAAATCTGATAATCCATTCAAAAGTCATGAATTTTCAATGCTTTATTCAAATCCCAAGTGCCTTCATTGATAAGAAGGGTTCAACAATTTGTGATGTGACAGTCACAATAGTACAGCAATATCAGACTAGAAATGTCGCTTTGGCGACTGGTATGCCTCCGCCATAATGCATGATTCTCCTAATAGGTCTATAGTACATGTGGACAATGTGTGATTACATTTTCACAAAATTGGCAAAATATTAAAATGACATGTTTGTCACAAATGTATTGAATGTTTAACTTCCTTGACCTATGTTTAATTGGAAGAATAGGAGAGCATGTATTTGGGTATTTAAGAACTTTAACTTGACTTTGACCATTTCATAAGTTTATGCACTGAGTAATTTTCAAGGTATGGAGAAAAAGCGCAATTTCTGTATTGAACAGTAAATTGTTATCATTTTCATCTGGCCTTTGATTTATAAGAGAAGTACTGTCAGGCAGAACATACATAAATTCAGCATGTACTAAGTTTCAAGATAACTTGAGCCACTTCCGAGATATGGAGAAAAAAGTAAGTTCAGCACTTTCACATGATCTTTGACCTTTTGACCTTTGACCTTCTTGGCAAAAAAAAAAAATCCCAGAGAATCTCTATTGGGTTAGACATGCATACATCAAGTTTAAAAAAAAAAATATCCTGCTGGCATTGCATAAATATAAGGAAAATAGTAAGATTTTGAAGTATTGCCCTTGACCTTTGACCCCTGACCTTTGACCCCATGAACCCTAAATTCCCTAGATAACCACTGCCAGTCAGTAGATGCATATACACTATGTTCCATGAAGATACCTTGAACAATTTCCAAGATACAAAGAAAAAAAGTGAAATTTTAACATTTTACTTGACCTTTTGACCTTTGACCTTTTCACCTCATGACCCCAAACTTTCACCAGAGAATCTTAATTGGGTAGTACATGTATACACTAAATTTCAAGAAAATATCTTCAGGCATTGCATAGATATGGGGGAAATAGTAAAATTTTAAGCATTTGACCTTGACCTTTTGACCTTTGACCTTGAGCATGTGCACCCAAAAGTTGATAGGCACAACTTCACCCCCTAATACACATACATGCCAAGTTTCATTAGGATACCTCAAAAGGTTTTGGTAGTTACCCTGTCCACAAAATTCATTACGGACGGACGGAAGGACGGACGGACGGAAGGACGGACGGACGGACGGACGGAAGGACGGACGGACGGACGGACGGACGGACGGACGGACAACCCGAAAACATAATGCCTCCGGCACCACTTCGTGGCGGAGGCATAAAAAAATAGAAAGGGTTCCATATTCTATTTTGTCCAACATAATGAAAAAGCACTTGACATGCCTCCTTCAGAATGGAAGGAGAGTATTAACATATATTTGTAGTAAGTTGACAGAACATGTACTTTTCATGAAAGTACTTAACAAGTTTTTAAAAACAAAGAGAATTTTGTAGCATTCCTTTAAAATTCTTTATATTGCTGTACTATTGTAACAGTATGTATTGTTAATCTTCCCACCCAGGATTTTCAGCACATATTGGTTTAAACCATTTTCTTTTTCAAAATTCATAACTCTTGACCAATGACTCAAAATATCCTAAAATTTTCTCTGATATGTCCTCTTCAATTGCTCTGCATTTTCTAAGTTCACTATATGCCTAAGGTATATTCCATCTGAATAGCAAATCAACCACCATCTGATGGCCGGGATTAAAGTTTGGCACACTGTAGGAGATTCCATATCCGATTGAGGGAGAGCGTGATTTGGTGGAAGAAGCGGTTGGCATCTGTTTCCGAGCAGTTCTTGAAGGCACTGACCGTGAACTGGAACCTGCAGAGGGTGGTATTACAGACATATGCTGCAGAGGCTTGTGGCAAAGTCCGTGTAATTATGATGAACGCTTCAAAATTTGTGACAAGCACACAAAACCTGCACTTTGCAACTGAATCTGCTTTACCCTGTCATGACTAGCAGTAACCAATATATACAAAAAATGTCTAGATGGCATTTTGAAAATGGTGCTGAAGGGGTTAATTACCCCTTTATGTGCTATTCAAAGCCACTTTGATGTAGCTTGCCTGCTTTTTCTGCAGCATTGTAGATAATTACTGCTAACCTATTGAATATGGACTGATTTTCCTGCAACACACACTTCCTATTTACTCGAGAGCGAGAATACTTGGGACAAGTCTACAACAGGTAGACTTGACTTAATTAGCAGGCCCACTCAGGGACAACAATGTGCATCACAAAAACAGGGAAGGTGACTGTATAAACGAATGAAACATGTTGAGGATGAACAGGTGAGCATAAAGACAACAACAACAGCAAAAGAACAAGGAAGAAAAAAGAAAGTCATAACTCACTCATTGCTGCCGATCCTGTAGCAGCACATATATCCATCCTGCCTCATAGGGGCTATGGCTCCCAGGATAGGGGTGTACCCAAGGGTGCTGGTAGAGAGAGGGAAGTTACCTCCACCTCCACTGAAAGGTGAAAAACCCATTTCAAGAATCTCTTTACTCCTCTAGCTACATATATCCAAATTACCTGTTTAACATAGCTTTTCAAACCTTTCTGCCATCAAGACAAACACTCTGAAATAATCATGAAACATCCTGGACACCATCATACACATTGAGACAAGATACAAATATTATCTATATCAGAGAGGATTTTGCCCTGTTGTTCGTACGGACCTGATGTGACCATGCCTTCATTCAAACAAAACTAAAAAGACAACACGTACAATCCTTATTAGCATTTCGTCGCTTGTACAAGGAACTTTATTGTCTGTTAAAAATACAAAATGTATGGCAGAAGCTAAGGGCCCTAGGAAGTTTACATCGTGCAAGCCTTAGGGCCCTTCTGCCGGGCAGGCAACCATTCTAAATGATGCTGTTGTGCATTGTAAAGATGGAAACAACAGCCAAGGTTCTGGGTGTGCAGATATCTCTAAACATAATGGCGACTGGTGCCACCAAACTGCATGTGCCTAGTGCAGTGTGTACAACTTTACACGTATGCATTGGTGAGTGATGAGGTCAATGACATTGCAGTCAAGGACTTTTGGGGTCACTGACCTGAGAGTGTAGGCCTTGTCCGTGAAGAGCTCTGGGACCGGTAGGCCCATCTCCTGAGAGATGAGGTAAAGACCAAGGAGGTGCCGGTCAATCCCCTGACCACTGGAAGCTTCTGCCATCAGTGCAAGGTGTCGATCGTGTGCTCGTTTCAACAAGGCAAGCTGGCTGGTTTTCTACAGTTGACATGAAGAGTGGAAATTGATGATGAAATCCTAGACATGTTAATGGGGAAATTTCTTTGAATCTTGATAGCTTTTAACCAATTTAGCTTTAATCTTCTGCCCCAAAGGCATTCAAAACAAAAATCTTCTCTATATCATGATATCATAATTTCTACATATTCATTGCTAGTGTTCATCAGGTAAAGTATACATTCTTTTAACTTGAGCTCTTTTATTGTACCTTAATTGTTTGTTCTGGGTGCAGAACTTTCTTTCTTTTTTTTCAAGCTAAATCTATATCAGATTCTTAAATTTAAGACTTAAAGTTGTAACTTTAGAGTTCCTATCCTCTCTTGAAATTGTCTGATGTTTGGAGATATCGGCCTGACTTCATGCACATTGTAATTGAATCAAACCAGTTCTATCTGATATTTCTCTATCAAGATACGCAGTGAAACTTTAGTGGGCTTATCATTCAATGATTTCAAGATAACTCCTACAGGGAAATTCCCCTGAAGACTTCATGGATTACAAAATGGCAAGTCATGATCGTCAGTGGAAATCCCCACTGCTACACACTGTATTGGCTAACACTGCTAACCAACTCACTGCCATAACCCTAATGTGCTCTTTTTCAAATCGCATCAGAGACACTACTCATTTAAAGGAAAATGTTAACTTTGAGGAAGCTATCAATAAGAAGATATACTACAAGGGTTCAATTTCAATCATAATGATATTACATCTCAAATGGCATGGGTGGGCAAAAGAAACCCACTAAAAAACAAAACAAGATATATGAATGGAAAATTATGGCTAAAAAGTGGTCAATATTTAAAGTTTTGGATAAACCCATGTGATGTCAGCTCTGGACAAGACAATTATTGATGTCGTAGCGGTGGAGGGAAATGAAGAAAATACCACGAGAACTCTATTTATTCTTATTCTTCTAGCATGATGAAAGAGCAGTTGACTCTGTCCCTTACAGGGCAGGGTGAATAATGCCACCCTCTTCACATGTCAGCCACAAAGTAAGGGAAGAGCATGCTAAAAAAAATAATAATAATAATACAATTAAAAAAAGATTTACAAAAATGAAAGTATTCTTGAGTTCTCTTTCTACTAGTTTTACATCATTCAACTACTACAACTTTAGATTCCAATCTAAAGGTTATTTTGTTTTTTTCTGGATGCTTTCCACACACCCTTTCACTTCCCTCGAATCAATAACAAGATGAGACTTTGTGTGGTTTGGCAGGAAGCTAACGAGACACATAAATCATATCATGTTAAGGAAAAATAGCCAGTGGCCTACATGGCAACTGACTGGGTGAAAATGGCGGAGTTACACCGGGGAAGTACAAAATGTTGTGCAATATCCCTTTCACTAAACATTTCATACAAAATTACAAAATTTATCCATGTGATTCTGAGTCATTCTGCTCCTCTAGATGTTGTGCCCTAATATGGTAAAGGGTAAGCTCACTGAGCCATAGCTTGCCTATATTTGGTCAAAGGCATCTTCTGTACCATTGTGAAATAATATCCCAACATCTGGCAATATATGACTATTCTGCTTGCAGTCATGTTGTTGGGATAAGTTTTGCAAGGGAATTTTGCCTCCATCTGTCCTGCTATATCATATAAAAGCTATATCACCATCATCAAGATTCAATTTATTGTTTATTCTAATATAACAATCTTTTTCAGACAGAATTGCAACAAGTCACTGTTATGCTAATACATTTGAAAGCAGGAAAAAAAAATGCAAACTGTGCATAACCTATTTCACACTATTACAATAAAATCATTGAGTTCCTGTGAAAAAAGAAATTTCTGTGGTGTGGAAATTTTCATTAATTTTGTGCAATCAGAAGCTTGTGCAAAAATAAATGAACTTGCCATTTCTTGCCATTCTCTTAAATCACAGAAAACAATTTTCCATGCTACAAAGACAATCATTTGATCACACTATCTGAGCTTTACTTCTCTGACACCAGTCTTGATATTGCCAGTTTGGGCACAAGTCAAGGTAATATAGATATTCCAGCTGGCTTTAATATTGATGTCATCACAAAAAGCAAAAATAAAATCAGAAAAAATAAATAATTCTTTTTAGGGGTCATTACAATATCGAAAAAAAAAGAAAAGAATCTTTAGTTGTGGAGCATACCCATTCTTGTAACTTTGCTATGAGTCATATCTCTCACATTTTTTAAATCTGGAACCAAAGTAAGAGGTCTATGACTAGAAGAAACAAACATTTAATGATTTCAAACCTTCATTGGGAATTGTGACATTAAACTTTGTTCATCGCTGCATCAGATCGCAAGGTAACATACGGTTAGCAGTCCAACACATGTTCACCAGAACTGTCACAATTGCTCCATCTCAATTCATTTGTACAAATACTATGCACAGATGCAAATCTAATCCAAAACAATGGAGGGGAACAGGTCTTAACACTTGTTTTTCTTTCACAGCTAATGCCTCTGTTTGTGTGAAAGTAGTAAGAGATGAGACAGTACTGCTAAACACTCCATCCTGCCCTGCTTAAAAGCTCCCTTTACCTAATCCCCTAATCCCTATCATGTCCCCTCAGACTTCCCGTTGGACTGAGCTACATTGCTACACTTACTGGCAAGTGGGATTGCCAACTTTACAACTACATGTATTAAAACGTCAAGTTTGGAGAGATTACTCAAATGCTCCTGAAAAAGATTTAGAAAAAAAAAAAAAGTGAAAGCAGAAATCAATGAAACTCAAATACATAATCTGTACTGAGGGAATGCAGCAACAGTAGCTGAACGTATTTAAGCAAAGTTTGAGGTAAATCAGATAATCTGTTCCAAACTTATGCATTTTTAAAGATTTGGTGCAGCCACTCATGGATGAGAAGACTACAGCACTTTGTGATATCACATATGGAAAACAATATAGAAAATACATAGAAAATTCAACATATTTTCACTTTTCTAGCACAATGAGAGAGCACTTGTCTTCCCTCTCTCAGAAAACAGAGAGAATAATAAAGAATTATTACCCTTTATGTCAGTGATGGGTGGAGGGAATGAGTGCTTTCCATTAAGAATGTAATTTTGTGGGATTCTGTTCATATATTATGAAATTTCTCATAATTAACACTCTATCCACAAGCGGTTCGCATTTAAAATTTCTAGTCTTGTGGACATGATAATCGACAAACTTGAATGTTAATATAATAATAATAATAATAATAATAATATGAACACTTGTAATGCACCGGTATCCATCATGAAAAGATGTTCATGGCGCAAGAAAGAGAGGCAGAGAGAAAAAAAAAAACAGTGAAAAGGAGGTATGAGAAAAGGAATAAAGGAAATGTTTACAAAAAAGCTTGTCTAAATAACCAAGTTTTAAGTTAGCTCTTAAACTCACTTAGAGAGGACAGATTGCGTATGTTATGTTATATGGTCTCTTCCTGAACTCAATTTACCCTTAGCTTTCTGGTAAACTTTCCAGGGCATGCAATACACAATGTATCTGCACATTATCAACTTAATTGCTAATGTGTGTATGTTTTCTTCCGTCTCTGTGGTTTACTCAAGTGGGACTCTTGTTCTGTGGTTTAATCTTAACCCATTGAGGACGAGTCCAGAGTATACTTGGGCAAGCATCTATGGGAAATGTGTGTTGCAGCAAAATCAAACCCTCCTCAACAGGTTAAAGGCTAGGCATCATGGGGATGCTTGTCATAGTTTATAGTATGGGGTAAGCTCTTATGATTGATGGCTAGCCTGCCTCTTAATGTATTAAGTCAGTGGCATTCTGCTTGTAGACATATGTACACAACTTTTCCATTGGCTCCCCCTGAAGTACTTTCCTTTTCTTCAAATTCTGCAATATTTAAAAAAAAATCACACCCTTCACAATGATAAACAAGGACAGCATCACAAAATGATTCAAATCTTTCTGTATCCAGAGAGCCAAGACATCTTGCATCAAAATCCAATCTAAAGAAGTCACCATGCATAGTGCGATCTAATGATGGGTATGTGGATTAGGGCAAAGGTCAAGGGAGGGGTATGTGGTAAATGTCCAGGAGGGTAGTTGTCTTAGAACTGTAATGATACAAATGTATGTTGGCAAGTTCTTCACATTAGCACATGGCCATGAAAACAAGAGTATGAAATAAAAATAGCATCATACATGTATGTTGGAGGGTGAGTAAAACAGACTAAACATAATAATGCAATTACACCTTTAATAGATGGTTTGCACTTATAATTCAAGTAATGTGAGTTTTGCTCACATCCACTGCTGTGTCCTGCATAGCTTTACACCAGTCTATGGCCTCCATAGTACAGGAGCGATGAGTCTCAGTGCGACCACGATAGAACTGCCGAGTTGTAGCTGTCTCGTAAGCAGCGCCAGCCCTTTGAAACAAAAACAGACAAATTCAGTGATTATCATTATCCCTCTCTTTTATTCATCCCATTATTCAGTTTCTCATTCAACTGGTCATTATTCATTGCTAATTCATTCATTGCTTCTATTTTATTCAATACTACATTGTGTACTACATTCACTTATATATTCATTCATTCATTCACTTGGTTACTCTCTCATTTAATTATTCATTCATCCATCCATTTACTCATTTTCTTCTCATTTATTCAATACTATATTCACTTAATCGATTCATTCATTCCCTCAGTGACTTTCTCATACAACTACCCATTCATCCAGTACATTCTTCATTCATTCATTCATTCATCCATTCATTTATTCAAAAGTCAACTAATATTCCTGAAATTTATAACATAATGTACCATAACAGTGGATCTTATTGCATTTATGCAATGTATTTCATTGGCAAGGTGGGAATCACAACATTTCGATAAATATAGAATCTTATTGTCCTGGTTCACTCTGGCTGGCACAATGTATAATGACATGTGAGATATTCCAGGCACAGCACACATTGTCTTTGTAAAGATGGTGTCCTACATGTCAAAAATAATAACCATATAAAAATTAGAATTCATAACATTTGCATACACATCATCAATGCAAATCATCCAGATTATATGGGTATATGACCATAACTTGTTCTGAAGCATACAAGGGCAGAATATCTTGAGTTTGGTTTAACTGCACTTATAAGACTAGGTAGCATGGGGATACTAGGGAGTGGGAAGGCTTGCCCAGCGTGCAAAAATTTGAGAATCCCTAACGAATTGTGAAGAGTTATACTAGTAACTGGTAATCTCTATGTAAGTATACACAAAGCCAAAGAATTTCGACTTGAGTCCACTGTTACAGATTAGTGTATGCTTTGACATAAATATTTGCTGATGGGCTTCATTAATTGTGGTTTTTTAATGTACCCCAGTTGGTTACGAATAAAGATTGAATTACAATCCCCATGCTACCAGGTCTTTAGTATTTCTAGTCATCCAAAGTGTTCGACTGAAGCTGAATGATCAAAGGGTGACAGTTAACAAACTCTGTGTGTAAGAGGAAGCAACTAGTCTCATTGTATAGTGTACAGTAGACTCCCATTATAACGAAGTACTCGTGACTGGCAGTTTTCTTTTGTTACAATGAAATTTCTTGGTAACCGAAGAGACAAACAATTAAAAAAAAAGCATAAAGAGGATAATGTTGCGGCCTCACTTTTTATTTCGTTGTGACCGGAATTTCGTTATAACCGTGATCGTTATAACGGGAGTGCAGGCATATACCTTTTAAATGCAGTGTAGTATGCCAACTGCATGGCAAGCTGGATAACTGCATCTGGATGCAGCTTGTGCTTCTTTAGAAAGTCTTTGCCATAGAGAGAATAGGTGCTGCACACAACTTCATAGGTATCCGCCTGCAACGACAATCACCACGGAAACGACATGAACACTTTCTCACTTTACAGATAATAAAAGCTGCAAACAACTACTTCGGCATCCACCCTCTTTGATGTGAATATTACCATGGATACAGCATGCACACTTTCTGCCTTATTTTTCACGAGAACAGGGTTGAAATCTAAGCTTCCTTGGTAACAGCGCATCTAAATATCTATCGTTTGAATAGTCCCTATTTTTAGCTACAGATGAATATTCTGCTTTGTCAGATTACAATATTTCCCATATCAATAAGACATACCACAGCAAAACTAAAGCTGTGTAAAATTTGTACAGCTCGTTTTATGACTTCACATATTGATATGGAGAATATGCAGACATACTCACATAATTAAACCTACATATTCAATATACCTGGTGTTCTTACTAGATAACTACTCTACATCCTCTTTGATGAGTGGCAGAAGGAATGCATCTTTTCAGTAGTGTTCTTATTGATTGAACAGGTTTTGTCAAAATCATGTCTGGCAGCCAAAGGCTGAATTGCACATGTTTACAATCATAAAAACAGATTATTGCAGTACTCTGAATCGACAATGATATAAAGATATGATACCAACAAACAATTCTAACTTTCATGGTAAAGCTAAAAAGTAAAAAAAAAAAAAAAATACATGCATAATTGACAAAACTAAAACTGTCCATGCTGATGGAAGATGCGTTTTCTTCAATGACAAAATATAATGATACTAGGGTTACATAACTTACAAGTTTGAGGTAGACGTCAGTGGCATGCTTAATGTCCTGCTTCACTCTCTCATCGATGGTAAAAATGAGCTCTGTGGGCATTGGGACATCTGGCCGGACAGTTCTTGGTCCCTGCAGTTAGGGAAATATTATTTCTAGTGAGCCACATTCATCAAAAAGTTACTGACCAAACATTTCACATTCATTGATCAATTACATCAAAGACTGTTATGTTTGACCAATGAATAATTTGTGACTTTCTTTTTCATAGTATTGCAATTGAATGCAGTGATTTAGCATTGTGTTTTGATAATACATGCAATTTGAAATCTATTTTAAACTGGTAAGCAAAACGAAATATTCATCACGTATAGCAAAAAATGACTTTTTTTTTTCTTTTGGCATTTACTTAACTAGGGATATTGTCATACCTGATTTCTTCAGAACTACAATATGTAAATCTGATGAAACTTTCATTAAAAGAACATATGAACTAGGCCACATTATCAAATGTCCGAAGACAATTTTCAAGAATATACATTTGCCATGATTTTTTTTAAATCTCATTGAAAGATATTCCGGCATTGACTTTTATACCACTTCACTGCAAGTCCAAACTGTTCAAAGAATATATCCTCCTGAAAGAAAGATATTATTTGGAGGGGTGAAGGTTCAGGTATAAGTTTGTTCAATTTGTCTCCCTCTACAAATTATATTTGTTAATTTACAGATCAGCAGTAGCGATCTTAACAATCGAATCTATAGAGGGAGATACACTGAAGAAACTTAGACCTGAATATATCCTCTTCTTTGACAATACCTCCCCAGATACTTCTCCAGATACATCATTGTGCTAAACGGGTAACGGGGCGATCGCTAACGATCGCCCCATCAATTACAGGCATGCTTACCTGGAAACATTAAACTGCACATTACTTGAATATGAGCTCATTCTGAAGCAAATAATTTTCACACAACAATAGATATATAACGTACTCTTAAATGAATCCCACAAGGATTGGAACAATCATCCCCAGCATTCCCAATGATCAGTTACTAGCTATCCCCTTTAATCTACTCACTGGCCAGTCCCCGCCATTTTTCACCAGCTGTTGGTATAAGTAGAGTGACAGGACCACCACTGCCATCCCATCAAATGGTGCATGCTGGAGAGAAAGGTAATATTTGTCTTTCAGTATTATGGGAGGAAATGAGGTTTTTATCAATCTTTCCTCAAATTGGTTTTATCAGTAGCACGCTTACACACATACTGTAAAACAAGGAATGTTTGCGTGCATTTTAATTTCGTGAACTTTGTAAGAGCCAAGATTCGTGAAATTAAAATGCATGCGAACGTTCTTGTCTATTAGTATACGTATCATGAATATTAAAGGCAACTCACCAAAATTCATGCCGTGAAAATGGCCGTTGGCTCCAATTCGCGAAAATTTCATGCAGTGAAAATATTGTGTTTTACAAGAAAGGTTGTGGATTGGGTTGGAAACAAATATTCCAAGATACCTTCCAAAAATGGAAGGTGGGTTTTATTACTGTGAAAGTGAAATTTACACAGAATACAATTTTATAACTGAAGGCATAAATAGATTCACATCATGCAGATTTCTTTTTTTCAATCAAAGATGCTTTTACATTAACTTCTGTCCGATTGATTTTAAAATGTGTAGGTACTCTACTATCATTACCAAAGTTCTGAATGAAACAAACAATCACTTGAGTTCATTTCAGAAGCAATTCCTATTTTAACACTAGTCAATCATCAAGGATATTATTCAAATTTAATACTCTACCATACCAATATTTGACGGAAAGTCTGGTGTTAAAAGGCAGCACAAAATTTGCATAGCAGCTGTACTTAGATTTCTCTTGTCCATTGCCCCCATCCTTTGGAATAAACTCCCTCTTCATGATCAGAATGCCTCATCTACTGAATCATTCAAAATTCTTCTCAAAATTAATCTTTTTAATCAGCTGTATTTTTTCTTTTGCATACACAGCTATTCATTGCTTATTATATCACATATATATTTTCTTTTCTTTTTATTTCTATTATTTTAGTTTTGCATTGTAATTATGTTATTGTGCTTATCAATTTCCTTGTATAAATAGCACCAGTGCACTTTGAAATACCTGTATAAAGTGCCATATAAATGCAATAGTAGTAGTAGTAGTAGTAGGAATAATAATAATAATAATAATGATGATAATAATAATGATAATTTATATTTATTATTATTATAATTATCATTATCACTATTATTATCATTATTATGATTGTTATTATTATCATTGTTATTATCATTATCATTATTATTATTATTATTATTATTATTATCATATAGTAGTAGGAATAATAATAATAATAATAATAATAATGATAATAATAAAGATAATTTATATTTATTATTATTATAATTATCATTATCACTATCATTATCATTATTATGATTGTTATCATTAACATTGTTATTATTATCATTATTATTATTATTATAATTATTATTATTATTATTATCATCATTATTACCATTATTATCATTATTGTCAGTGTTATCATTACTACTACTTTCTGTACTACTACTACTACTACTTCTACTTTAATAGAATCCTGTAGAGCAAAACTCACATCTATGCTTGAGCAGAGAACTCCATTGGAAGTCACAATCATGCTGTATGATTTATCAAACCACCTATTATGTGGAGACGGCCCAGCTATGCCATGCTGACTGGTCTGGAAAATCAATACACACCATAAAGTCAAACTATGAGGCACTGAGGATAAGAGCACACAGCACACATATGGCTAAGTGATTCACTAAATTCACTAACACACAAAACAGCTTCTACTGACCTTGTATCAAAAAGCAAAAAAAAAAAAAAGTCCTCATAAGAGAAATTTCTTTTCTTTTTTTCTGTTGGTGTGCAAGCATGTCAGATTTCAAAAGAAGAGATCATCAGCTCTAAAGTGATGCACAGTTTATCAAAATTATAAGTTTCTAAGTAACCAAGGCAGAAAACCAAACTCGTACTTTAATTTGAGTTAAGGGGCTTTAAGTTCAGGGTCTATGGAAGTGCACCAACTTTATCTCTCTGAAGTGCACACATATAAAGAGATTTTAAAGCTCTACTGCAATCAAGGGATAACTGCATATGCCAAATATTTTGAAAGCTTTATATTTTTTTGCGAATTTC
Organism: Diadema antillarum; assembly: GCF_040938485.1. Taxonomy (NCBI): domain Eukaryota; kingdom Metazoa; phylum Echinodermata; class Echinoidea; order Diadematoida; family Diadematidae; genus Diadema; species Diadema antillarum. Next base: position 27,322 of record NW_027271288.1, on the reverse strand, counting down.
GCGAATCAGGTGCTATTTGCGAATTTAAAGAGTAACACACACAAATATTGCCTCTGTCAGTTAATTACATGAATGCGATGTGCACCTATTATTTCTCCAATCATGAAGTCCCTATTCGCAAAAATTTAGACTCTCTAAATATATGGCATATACAGTATTAGATTATCATAAAATTGGCAGACCGGTACTCATCAAATTACTCGTCAAGAGTATTACAAAGTGTTAACACTTTTGCTGACTATTTTTAATTGTTCTTGTAAGGCCTCCATCTTGATAAAACCTCAGTCCTATTCTGAGATGAACATTTCAAGGGCCATTCCAATCAGATATAAAAAAGCTAAATGAAAGCTTATTACTAGGTAACCCTTAATTAAACATGTTATTTCAAGTGAATAATAATGATCACAATCAAATGCAAAGTAAATGAGGAGAAGCAGTCATTATCTCCTATTAAAGTAAAAAAAAAAATTCCTGAATTCTCTTTTTGAATTTGAAAAGAACAAAAAAAAAAAATACATGTATATCCTTCAACATCAAAATATTCCAGAGTTGAAATTATTATGCAACAGTATATGATCGCTTATACCGATACTACTTTAATATACATATACCTTGGTGAGTTAACCCAGCTCATTACCTAATCCACTTTGCAAGTTTTGAAGCGACTGCTATTTCTATTTCGGCAAACCATGTGAAACTTACAAATTTCTTAACTTCCTTACTTCCAGTGAAAGCAAGAGAATATCAATAAGAGGGGTTAAGGTTGAGGTGTGAATTTTCTCCAATTTGTCTCCCTCTACAAATGAAATTTGCAAGATTGCAACTGCTGATCTGTAGTTTAACAAACATCTTTCAGTGTTCTCTACGTTAGCTTTGTCCTTCATTAAAGACCCAGTAACATTGGGATTCATGGGTGTTCCTATTCATTCGCTGCCCACTGGGGTACATTTGAAAACCGCAAATAGCACTGGTCAGTGAATATGTACATCAAAGCTTATGCTCATGGGTAACAGATGACCCCAGCTGAGATACTTTGGCTTTGTGTGTATTCACATTGAGACAGTGACAAAGCTGTAGGCCAAGTGGGCTTCCTAATGATTGTTAATTTCAATAGGTAAAGTTAAAATTTGCAAATGATAATTATTATTCGTACATGTTAACAAGCGTTTTTAGTTTGAAGTGCATTTTGGCCCCAATGTAGATAAAGTATTGACATACAGCCATACTTTGTTAAAACGTAAGGGGAAAAAAAAATGGGCACGTGTATTCAACTATTGGCACTTCATATTCCATTTATTCGCAAAATCATGTGTCACTTTATGAACAGCTTTATGGCAACAGGGCCCGGGTCTTTAAAGTCAACTAGAATGTGGAGCAGCGTTTCAGCCTTTGTGTTACCTCAGCAAGGCTTTGTGGGTGTCCGTCGTCCAGGATGAAACCTATGATACTGCTCTCGATTGTCTCAATGTGGGCGTGGTTGGCTGGGTCCAGAGAACACAGGTGTTCAAAGGCCTGGGTAAATGTTACAATGGATACATACATACATCAAAAGTGAAGTATTGTCAAAGATTGATTGACCAGCATCAGGGGTGGATCCAAGAATTCTGTAAAGGGGAGGCACCTTTACAAAATTAAAGGGGGGGGGGGGCATGCATCCCTCCCATCTTTTTTTTCTTTTTATTTCTTTTGTTTTTACAAAAATAAAGAGGGGCCGCGCACATGGTAAGCCCCCTCTGGATCTGCCACTGAGTATTGAAAAGATAAAAGCTCTTGTTGTGTTTGTTTTGTTTTATTTTGTTTTGTTTTGTGGTGGTTTTTTTTGGGTAAGTCCTCTTCTTGTTTTCACTACAGATCATCTACAGATGGCAAGCATTAATATAATTACACCTGTCAATCTCCTCTGACAGCTCTCTATAAAGCATTAATGGATCTTTAAATATTAAAGAAACTCTGGTTTCATTTTTATCTTCAATGAAAGCATGAGGCATCTTCTAGATACCTGAAGATGGCTTCATATTCAGTTTGATGCTCCTGTCATTCTGTGACAAAGAGATTGAGTCATATTAATACCTGTAGTGCAGTCTTTTCGAGTAACATGTAGTCTCTCCCTCCTCCTCCCCCCCCCCCCAAAAAAAAAAAAAAAAAAATATATATATAGTACAGGAAGTTCTGAAAATGATTGCTAATGCTACTACTTTTAACATCCCAGCATATATTCAGCATACGCTATGAGATGCTGAAGGTTACTGCAGGACCCAAGCTTTGTTGCCCAACCACATTTCTATTCATTTACAGTTGTATATTCACATTATAGAATTTCATCACAAAGGAAACTTCTTGGCCACGCTGTGTGAGAAAATAATAAGACTTCTAGCGTTAGAAGGTGACAGTGTCACCACTTCACGGAGTGTCACACTAGCCAAAATTGTAATTATTAAAACATCTTGTTTTTTAATATCTTTATCATCTGAAGTGTTCTAAGAGCAATCACAAATTTGGGAGGAGGAGGAGGGGAGAATTACAGCCAAAAAGTTTCATTTTATTGGTGTTGAACACAGAAAACAATATCACGGCAAAAAAAAAAAAAAAAAAAAAAAAAAAAAAAGAGCAGGAAAGCACATAAACATACATCGCTACAAGTTCTGGCAATAACATCATGCTCATTACACAGGTGGAACAGATACCACACGTGTGACAGAAACATAGCAACAGCAGTGAACACTCTAGGTTTCAGTTCACAAGACCGAGTCTATAAACTGTTGCCGACAGTGGGCAACTGACTTACTTTTGCAGAGGTGGTCCGGTCATCTCCTGTAAGAGCTCCTATGCACTGACCCCTCTCTTGACTCATTTCCTTGATGTACGTCAGCTGCCTACGGAACAATTTAATCATAGTAATTACTGTATACACCATAATATTTTGTGAAGTTTTTATTTTGACGAATTTCACAATCTACAAAAATATAATTCCTGAAGGAGAGCATGAGTGGAATAATACACTTCAGTATCCATGAATGTTTGGATTATCATACCCTGTTTCCTTTTCGGATGAATGAACATCTACGTATATGGAATTTGTGTGTTTGCAAAATAATGATTGGACCTTCAGTATTATGAACTTAATTTCATTTTCAGATCAACTACCCTTCAGAATGCACTACCCATTCAAGTTGACTTCAGTAAATCAGTTGATAGCAGCTATAAAGTGAATGGTACAAATTTTTATCAAAATCACACACAAAGTAAAGATATTTGGGGAAGTCTAACAGTCAATCATTTTCCACTAATAAAGATATTGGTCACAAAATAAATCATATCCAAATAAGCAAGGTGACGATATCATGAACTTACAATCTCCAATTTACATCATTGACTTGAAACTACAGTTGTCCTCATCCAAAGTCAACCCTGCACAAGTCAAAAGTCTGGCTATACACATACTGTATACAGTATGCCATTTTTCCAAGTCAGGTGTTATTTGCGAATTTGATAACATGCAAAAATATAAACTCTGATCTCGACATGCATGTGATGTGCATGCACACCTTTCTTCACCCATCACTGTACTCCATGATCGCAAAATCAACCACTCGCTAAAATGTCACGAAGTCTTCATTTGCGAAACATTAGACTCACTACACGGCATATACAGTAAACGTGTCTTTTAATACTTCTTATGTGAAAGATAATATTCACGTAATTCTAACATTCTCCAGTCTCTTTGTATTTGACTTAATAGGCAATATTGACGGTACTTCAATTTTTTTTTTTTAAGAATCGAACTAGTATAAATGGAAATTTTGTTTAGCATACGAAACAAAGAAGGCTGCAATCTGACTATTCTAAAAATGTGTATGATCTACCTGAACAATTCTGGTGCTGAGTTCAAATCTCCCTTGTTGTCAAATGGATACATCTTGAAAATGTGACCATTACACATGACATGTATGTGCCTTGGGCATGGTCCCTCTTGCTCTGCAAGGAAGAAATACGTAAATTTTTTCAGTAATTCATCACAAAACAATGATTAAAACATTACAATTAGGGAATACAAGACAAAAAACAGGCATTGACACACGCTTTTGTACTTCAGGATACCCTGCATAAATATATATCTTGATAACAAAGAATATAAGTGTGACTCTTACTGTTTGTCAAAAGTTCTTTAAAACTGGAGATGTCAATTAATAAAACACAAATGTAAACATGGTGCATAACCAAACAACAAGAGAGTTGAAATACAACACAATATCATGTGGAGTGAAAAATGGTTACTGTTATGTACGCTATATCTAAGTATTTTTTCTTTTCCCCACTTCTCAGTATTTTCTCACCATCCTCTTTATCTCGTCTTCCCTCTCTCAGCCTACATTTTGTTGACAATCCCGTTCTCCCTTTATTCCTCTTTTTACCCTCTTTTTCTTTATCTGTATAGTCTCACCCTATCATTTTTTTTTTCTAACTCCTCCTTCATCCCCCTTTTTTTAATGAAATGAAAATGTAACACCATGCACAACCCATTGAGGATGAGCTGATTTTGTTAAATAGTAATAATACGCATTTCTCATAGACACCTGCCCCAAAATATACTAGGGACTTGTCTTCAACGGGTTTAAGTTGAATAAATATGAATATGGTATAGTCAGGCAAACCGATTGGTAGCAGTTTCATTAAACTTAGACATGAAACAAGAAAGCAACTGAATTTGAAGTTTCACATATTTTCACCGAATGATATCAGTCACAACCACAAAGGCAGATATGAAAACGCAACGTTGCCATCACTTTACAACTCTTCCACTGGTCAAAACAAAAACAAAAAATTACTGAAAATAAAACCCCTTGACACTGAAAAATCATCATTTGAGGATTAAAGCAAGAATAGATTTTTTTTTTGTGGGAAAGAACTTATTCCTTTTAATTTCAGGTTAAAAAAAAATGAAACTTTGTAAAAGATGTGTTCAGGTCAATGGGAAACAAAGTGAAGGGACGACAATCACCTCTGTTAATTTCTGTGTGTAAAATGTAATTAAAATCACTTTTTTTATAAAAAAAATTACATGAAACTATAGAATTCAACAACTTTCTCATGTAGATCTGATTTTGATGAAATCCCTACCATTCTGCTCTTCTGATTTCAATTTGTTTAATATCAGTCCCAAGCATACTATTACCTGGACCGTTGTCTATTGTCTATTGGCAGGTGGGTGATAAAAAGATCTGCTCGTCTTCAACAAGTTCAAGCTAATTTGAAACACAATGTGAAATTGCGGCAAAACTTTGTATGGCTAAGAAAAGACTTTGTCTGCTTCTATGGTGTCTATGAATGCTAGTAATGATTATCAGTCTCAGACCATGACACTATAAATGAAGATGACAAGTATGCAGATATGTTCATACCTGTCTTGAAGTATCTGTGAAGTGTATCTCGTTCTATGCCAGGCTCCCGGCAAGTGTGAAACATTCCCTTCAGCTGGTTCATAGAGAAGATGCGTGTCCCTGCACGATTCTTCTCCACTGGATACTGTTCTCTACATCAAAACAGCGCAAACAATGATTTGTACTCTGTCTCAGTTTTCTTTGATTACTTTGTTGAAGTATGTATTCTTTTGAGGCTGCCATGGTTGTGGAACATCTGGAAGAAGGTGGTTTCATGGTGCACCATGTATTCTTTCTTGAATTGAGAGTGGTCCTAAAAAGGACCATGAAAATTCTTTAATGAATGAATAACAGATATGCAGTCAAGACAGCATTATACATATAATATACTGGTTATGGTCACAATCACTGCTGCTATCATTATCATCATATTCATCACTGCTACTATTTTTCATCCATATTACAACTATTATAACTATGATCATCATTGTCACTATCACAATATACACTACTTTTACTGAACATCACTAAATTGCATTTGTCATTGAAAAAGCTGTAACTCTGGTACTATGTCAAGAAGTGCATAACAAAACTCCAAAAAGGGGGGTAATTCCAATAAATAACTTACTTCCTGACTATTTCGTGATACGACATTACATGCCAGAGTGCGATGGCAGCCCTCTCCAGCTGTGAGCCCTCTCTGGGAGGCCAAACAGACTCTTGGCTGGGGACTGGTCCAGAGGGGTTTTGTAACACCCCCAGGGGTAGACGCGTTGCTAGATATGCATTCTCCTCCCACCACTGCTCAAGCTGCATGGAAGAAGAGACACAGAGCACACCAAAAAAATCAATTTTCATATTAAATCTTATAATTTGTAAAGAAAAGAATGTACAAACAAATATGAATTACAATACTCCCAAATTACAAGGCTACCAAGCCCACCCCAACCCCACCCTTCAGATCTCGGCCGTCGACCGCGCGATCGCAATGAAAATTGGCACACAAATTGCCTACGACGTAATCTACAGTACCATGAAGTTAATTTTTCAAAAAGTTATAATTTATGCTAAATTATGCTAATTTATGCATAATAATGCATGAAATCAGACAATTTGGTATAAATCACTAAGTAAAGTTCAAAAGACACATTTTTTGTTCAAATATTCATTTTAGTGTCCTTAGCAAACGTAAGAGAAAAAAATGTGTGATCAAAAAAAATTCTTATAAGAATTGTATTGTTTTTTAATTTCTTATGTATTTCTTTGTTTTTTAAACTTTGTTTTTCATTGTTTTTTTGATGAAATTTGTCCACAACATTGTTCTTAACCACAAACTGTGTTATTAATTGATTTTAATCAATGAAACCCTCAAATAATCATGCTTTTATGTAATTTGCCTGTAAGCACAGTTTGCATTGAAATTGTACACAAATTCACGTTTTTGAGCAATTTTTGGTCTGACATGCACGTACAAATTCATGCACAACTTTGCAACCACGCGCCCGGGCATCGCATATTTGGTGTCAAAAGATGCGGGAGACTCGAAAGAAGAAAGCCATGAAACATCGTGGTGATAGCTTTTCACGACAGTGATACATCGCGCGGAACATCGGCGGGGAGGGGGGGCCTCGGAGGGGGGGCCGAGGCCCCCCCCCCCCCCCCCCCCCCGGCCTAGTTAGGGTTAATTCTGGCAAAACATGATTGAAAAACATCTCTGGATCGAGATTTGAAACTTAATTGTAATTAAGTTTCAAATCACCCTCTGCTATTCCAGTTTATATTCACATGTGAATTGACATAGCAAATTTGCTTGATTACAAACTTGATTGGAGTTTGCTTCATTACAAAATTGTTTCAAATTAAGCAATCTCGGTACGTTTGCAAACATCACAAAATTAATGATTTACTGTACATATCAATCAAGGTAAGTCACCTTGGTGTCTATGACTATGAGTACCCCCTCTTATTCTTGACTTTGTAGACTTTGTGCTCAAACAACAAACCAGAGCTTCCATTACTATAGAGTGGTGTCTAGAACCTAACAATGGCCACATACTATCACCACAGCATGGCGAGTTTTGTGTGTGTGCTCAGTGAGTAAATACTGGGCAGTTCAGGGTTACAATGGCTATACTAGACAAATGCGTGCATTTGCACTTTGTATTCACTTTAATAAGGTATTTGATCTCTTTGACAATCTAAACACTTGACAGCCTAGAAACCCCCACCAATGCCCTTTGCAAGGATTAAAAAATGGAATAATACAAATGTATATGATTTATAAATCATTTTCTGCTGCTTCTGCCCTGCATTTATCCTGAAAAAAACAAAACAGAACAAAACAGGCACACAAATACACACACATTACATAAGCCATTGTCATGGGGGCTCAATAGGAAATGTATTAAAAAAAAAATAAGACATGAAGATTCAGAAAGAACACTTGAACAAGTGGCAGCACAATTTCCAATCATTATGTCTCTGTAGGTAATACCACATAAATGATAGATTTTAGAATTGGCCCTTCACCTAAGATCCCTGCACCACTCTCTAATGATCACATCCTTATTTATGCAAACAAGTCTATTTCTATGGAACACTATTTCATAGAATTCTATTGAGTGCATGATATGGAACCTTTGCAAAAAGTTTGCAGAAACACAATTTGCATGATGTTTCTGCATCATATGTGATAAAGGCACTATGTTTTTCTGTTGGAAGAATAAAAAGAGATAAATCACGATGGTTTGCAAATAGAATTCCTGTTATTTGGCTGAAGTATACTTTACCCAAAATGGTACTACCCACAGCAGTCAAAATAATAATGATGACAATGGCAATAAAAAATAATAATTACGATTATTGCAATACCTACAAAAAGGTTCGCTTGTTTTAGATTGACTTTATTATTGATGATGAATATCTCTCAATTATTATACATCATCATCATTATCCTACGGAGTGGTACAGTGCAGAGGATACAATTATCACAATAACTTTACTGCTCAATATCATATTGTAACACAAACAACATCACAAGCATTCTGTGTTTTTCTTTGCATTTACCCAATTTTTCACCGTCTTGGATTTCTCAACAAGTTTAGCATGGAGAGTTCTGCCTAGTCCTTGTCCAAAACTTCCCACAATTCTTTGTGTTTCCTGAAAGTCCTCCTCAGACAGGAACGGTTTCACTGTAAATGAGAAATTGAAAATAGTGCTCTAGCTTTAAGACTTATAATACTCATTATCCATAGACACAAGTGTAAGAGGTGGGTCAAACTTAAAGGAAGAGAACAGATTTACCACTCCAAAAATTGCATGTGCTTTCATCAATTCAAATCAAGTTATCTACATAAGGATTCTGACAAGATAAAAAAGCAATAGATAACAACATTTTATCAAACTGATAATATTCACAATTGACATCATTTTTTTGTTGTTGCAAAGTTCAAAATATAATAATTATGCTGGTATCCAGAAAGGTGCATTTGTCTAGATAAGGGTATCCAAAAACATATTTTCTTCTCTTCCTTTTTCCTTCATTTTTGGGGTCTGTAGATAGATTACTACGAAATTGTTGGTATCAGCCACCAAAATTAAATCCCTTATCTGCAATTTCATAAGAAAACGGAGAAGAAAAGAGGTAGATAGCAGAAACTACAACAAACCAGGGATATAAAAGCACACTTTACCGGATTCCAGGTACTTGTGAAGTGTCTGTTGCAGAGGTGGCACTGGAAGAGGGGGCAGGTCATCATCATAATGAAATGTTTTTTCGCCATGTTCAGCTGAAAGATTTTCCATCCTGAAGTCCCTCATTCGAGCATCACACTAGACTAGAGTTGAAGAATGACTAAATGAAAAAACATTATAACAAAACAAAAGAGAATGCTGGATGTTAGTGAAGATAGAGCACATCATGTTTGGCAATTGTTTTGGAAATATGCAGTACCGGTATCATAGTTTTTTGTTTTGTTTCGTTTTGTTTTTTGCACAAATGATATAAAGTTGAGGCATTATCTTGTGAGGTTTTGCATGAAGATGTCTGGATTTTTTTTTTTTTCATTCCCACAATAACTCAAGATTATAACAGTTGATAAGATTGCACAGAATGAAGTCACAAAGGGAACTCTCACAAAATAAGAGAAAAATACTCAATCTGTATTACTCATTAGTTTTACCCCACATAGATTACTGTTAGCTGGGGTTCATATTCCAAATTACACATTAAGAAATAACAAATGATGCAAAATAAATATATTTGTATGATTTTTTATATAAAGCAACAAGAATCTGTATCACAATATATTCCAACACTAAATTGGCAAAATATCGAAGACAGGATAAAATACTGGTCAGCATTGTCACATGGTCTAATCTTGAACAGGTTTGCACTGCCTTACCTGAATCGCCTGATCACACAGCAACCTGTTTACTACGCAACACGGTGTGCTACCAACAGTCAACTGTTTGTTCCTCAGGTTAACATCGAGTACAAAAAACATAGTTTTTCTTAATATGGTCCAACGCTCTTTAATATGTTTATACACCTTCCCGCCCAGACGCTGAACTCATTGCCCCTTTCTAAGAAGCACTGTCGACCATAACTGCATACCTTATGATCTTAGTTTGCCAAAGCATGATGGAAAATATTTTTTTTTCGTTTATCTGATTCTGTATCGAGTTGATTTGTTTACTACTACACTGGTATCCATTTAGTGACCTTTGCAGTGTAGTTGTAAAGAATGATTCGTAAATACTGTATATATTTTGCTGTTTTTTATTTTTGAATTGTTCGTTTTAATTTGAAAGTCTATGTTTACTGTCTACAGGGCTTCCTTGAAAAGCAGGTCTGCTGGATATCAGCAGTAACTGAATGGAATATCCCTGTTAAAATATGTTGAACAAATAAATAAATAAAGTGAAAGGGGGTATGAAATTAATCAGCTATGCATTAATAGGGAGGGGCAGAAGTTGAGACATGGCTAAATGTCAATTAAGGCAGAGAACAATGAATGAAAACAAAACAAAAGAGTTAAATAAAATAAATGTCGGCTTGAAATTTCAATTTTAAACTTGAAAGGTATCATACAGGGTAACTGCGAAACACAGCCCGAACGTCACACAGTTATATACTGTACACAGTATAACTGTACACAAGGAGCGCCCTAGGGTTACATACAGGGGAGTGACAGCAGAAGAGAAAGAAAAAAGGAAAAGGCAAAGAAAAAAAAAAGAAAAACAAGAACAACAACTCCCACATTCATCCATTTCCAAATGAGTATCTAGTAGGCCAAGCCATCACCCATCAATTTTGGCTAATTTTTCCGCTATCTTATTACCAGCATGCACCGACCCACCTGGTATGAATACAATTCTGTGTATTTAGCTAGGTTGGTTAATTAGGCCTTAGCCTACAACAGGATAGTATTCAGTGGCGGATCGGGGGGGGGGGGGGGGGGGGGGAGTGCATCCCCCTTTATTTTTTACCAAAACAAAAGAAATAAAAATGTTTGAATTCTTCTGCTTCTTGTTCCAATTAAGTACAGACCAGCGTTATATTGTACTTTCGTAACGAAGCTTTGTAAACTTCTTGTTGCAACCCATGTTTGAAAATTTCGAGAGACTCTACTACTGTGAGGTGCTACTTGGTGGTAAAAGATGGGAGTTCGAACTTCTATATTTTACTAGAAGATCTAGCCAGTGTCTTGGAGAGTTACCAGAAGCATTCCATATCACTACACACAGCTCACAATGGACATTATGTATGGATTTCTACAGTGAAAGCTAGACAACATGAGAAAATTATCTCCAGCGTTTTAAGGGTCACCATGGCATAGCATGAATAGGTGGAATAGACTTGAGTTATTAAACATCGTGTCGTATAATTAAATATGACAAAAGCAGACAATACTTGCTTTCTAATTCACGGCTTCTGTCACCTTACATTCACGTCGCAGCCCCGCCAGTTGATGCTCTTGCACTCGCAGTCGACAGTGCCAGCATGCAACAGGCAGGTAGCAGGGTCGTGTGCGGGTAGGGCCCGGCAAGGATCGAAGGGGCTGGACTAGGCTGGAGCCGGAGCTGACTGTAATGTGCCCTGGATGGATCGAACGGGGTCAACAGGGTCGTCGGTCGCAGCGGGCAGTAGTGAACGGCACGGCAGCGTGTAGTCTGGGCTCCGTCCCCTTTTCCTTGGTGCGACCAAGAGAGGGCGCAAATTTTCTTATTGCGATAATCGAGAGACTGCGCGCCCAACGACGATTCTCGGGTATCGCAGTTCTCGGCGTATCGCAATCCTCGGGTGTCACGCCCTCATACGGCTTGTCGCGTACAATCACGGCTACGAGTAAAAAGAGTCCAGAAGCTAGACTAGGCAGCGTGCAACACAAGCCGCACTTGCACTGCAATCATCCGATTCGGCCGAGGGCGCCGCGATGGGGGATCACCGGGGAGCCACCGGGGATCGTCCGATTTGTCGTAGTCTCAGTCCCAGACCATATTTGGTGCACCAGTACTAAAATCCACAGCACATTACATCATGGACCTACGTTGACAGTGAAAATAAATGGAGCCCCCCCCCCCCCACACACACACACAATTTTTTGGCCTAAAAACCCATAAAAACAAACAAACAAACACACACACGCACAAACATCAAACACACACACACAAGAAAACTTGTGACTTTTGAGGGTTTTCACAGATCAGACTCCAAAATCACTGCTCTTGGACATAAAAGAATAATGTAATCATGATAATATTATATTACATAACTTGCCTTGGCGACTCTGCATAATGATCTCCACCCCAACACAGAAACAACACAACAATTAAACAAATCACACACACACAAAGAAAACTATGAACAGAGAAATACAACTCTGTGCTTTATTTTTTACCAGTGTATAAGATAATCGATTTGTACCATTGTCATTTTCCTTGCTTTCTTTTCATCCTTCTCATTGATTTTCATTTCTCCTACAACTCCTCCTAATCCTCTTGTCCTTGTTCTTCTCCCCTTTCTTCTTCTCTTTCTTCCTTTCTCCTTTTTCTTACTTCTTGTTTGTTTGTTTTTATTCTTTCTTTCTTTTCAGGAATAAAAGAGGAATGATGGCGGAATTGCGTCAAAAGCCGCCAGAACCTATCAAACAGTTTGTATTTGTTAATAGGAGTTTCTGCAATTTACAAGCATTGCTTCTCAGCAGGTCTCCTATTTTTTTCCACCTGATGTATAAATATATTAAGTCTCTTCAGCTATCTGTCATCATTGTCAAATCATTGATTTTTGTCTTTTCGCCCAATATTACAAATTTGTAATTTGTTATTCTTGGAGGAATTGAACAAATAAATTGAAATTGAAATTGAAAATTGAATTGAATTGAAAAACATATCAGGTACTTTTGCTATTTTTTACAAAATTTTGCAAACCCACAATCACACACTTACAAACACACACACACACACACATCAAATTTGTGTTCTTTTCTCACCGTGAATGTTTTCAGAAGCATCACAATTTTTCTTCAGCATTCATCACCTGCTTTTACACAATTTTCTTTTCATCATAATATACCATATATCATTCTATGTGACTGTCTTTTGTGATTTATGGATAGATCTTTCCATAAAAAGAAAACTTAATCTGTAGATGGCTTTGACATGACAAAAGCATGAGATATGTAAGAAACATTATATTGCACACTGAATAATGTGATGACTGGGTCAACAGTCACAGAACTAATTTTTTCATGACAAGATGAAGTACTATATATAGACACATATCATTTCATAATTCATACTTCTATATTATTTGGTCACAGTAAATGAATGTGAGAAGATATGTCAGACATTGCTTGACAGAAATGGAACTTAATACGTCAGTTCAGACAAGATCCATTGAGAAAGAAATTTAATCATGCATTTAAACAAAGGCCCTTAACAAACAAACAACAACAACAAATCATTTCATTGTGTCAATGATCTTATAAGTTAATGTTATATATCTCCACTCAGTTTGAGAAGTGCACATGCTTTTCAAATAGCCTGCAGGTCCAGCCTTTAACAGTACATTGCATTTTGACTCCTGTGAGTTATACTACTACACTTTTTCTGAGGTTTAATGTCTTATCAAAAATAAAAAAATAAAAAATAAAAAATAGACACCTAAAATCCTTCTTGTGTGAATATATACCCATGATGACCTGTTATTATACATTTTCTGCATTGAGAGCACTAGTCCCGATTACTTATGTACTCTATTCTATCTTATACTCAGTTAGCAACGTGACACTTAAAATGTCTACCAATGAAATGGCATCTTGTCAATGGTTCCAACATGCACACTGACCTCATATCCATCAAGTGACATCCACATTTGGTATACAACTCACAGAGATTTGCTCACTTTGTCATTCATAGTATCTGTATCTATCACAATGCTTCAGTAAAACATTCATTGTAATTATATCCAACAAATGTCAGATTTTGTGGTGTCTGCAAAATTAATGATCAAATATTCCTATATCTCCTCCAATGAGGAAGAAAAGCCATACAAAGCAGTCACATGATAACTATGACACACATTTAACCAGTTACACACAGCAGACACTGACTTTCTGTGGGAATGTGATTCATACCAACTTGCTAGCAAATTGGGTTGTCCATTTTCAGCTACAGTATTTTTCGATAATTTGTCTAGTACAATAACATTTATACATCTGCGCCAATGAATGCATTATGAAGTAAGCCAAAATGGTACATACAAGGGTATGCATAGATGGTACACTTTATGATTGCAGTTGATTCAAAAAGGGAGTTGTCATATGTAATTCCTGCCATCAACTGCTGAAGGAGTAGCTAAAATAAGTCACGACATGTAGTAGTATTTCAGGTTTTTACGATTATCAGTAAGCCTCTGACATACAGGTAGAGCATCCAATGATGAATCCAGGTTTTCTATAGGTTGAAATTGCAACAATCAATGGAAGTGATTACTGGTTTGTCTTTGTTGCAACTGCTGTCAGGTGGACAGAGTTACTGATGGTTTGTGGTGCTATAATCTTTGGCTTACTGTGGTAGGAATCACTATATTCTAGCAACAATACTAGTTCATATACAGTGCCCATGAATACTGTTTTTAAATGAAAGTGGTTGACAGTTTGGGTTAAAGGAATCACTGGCTTCTATAGTCAGGTCGCTTAACGTCAAATTATGAGATTACCGTTACACGGTGGATAAAAGCACCGAATTTGGAGAGATGACCCCTCAGGACCTACTAATTGATATTTGAGTAGGAGCCCTCTGTAATTTTTTTTTTTCATGGTATAAATGCTGAATTTCATTTTGCAGAAAATTTTAATTCGCGGGCATGAAACTTTCGCAAATTTTGCGAGGAGCTTATATTCGCGAAAGCAAAATGCGCTTGATTCTTAACAATGCATTTAATGCCAGTGGCAATTCAGGGAATTTTCATGCTCCGAAAAAGATCGTCGACTCCACTACGCAAAAATCTTATGTCGCAAAGATAACACTGTATTTCTGTATCTGAGGAAGAAAAGTAACAAAAAAAGAGGTTTTGATTTGTTGTATTTTTTTTATTTTTCATGGAACTAGAAAACATGACCCCAAACTTGAATTCCGTGATCAACAAAGTATTTGAAACATGGAAGTGTTGAATTAATTACCGATTTATGAATAGAAAATGCTGTTGAGGTGTCACAGTGTGATGTACTATTGCCAGTTCAGAGTTATGTACATGTACATAAAACATAGACCCGATATTAAAGGGGCTGCAGAACGTTTTCTAATGTTGGGGGAGGGAGGGGGGAGGGGAGCTGTGAACCGTTGAGGGGGGTGTTCAAGAGTCAGTGATCCCCCCCCCCCCCCCCCCCTTGACATTAGAAAACGTTCCAAGCCCCTTTGATACTTTATTATACGTGATTAAACTGGGAATACTATCGTAGTAGGGACCTACATCACACTGACACCTCAACAGCATTTTCTCTTCATAAATCAGTTGGATAAGTAGACATCAGAGTATCGAACAGCACTATTTCTGCACACTATCGGGCCGGCTGGACTTGAGATTTACAACAGCTTTGTATTTGCTAGCGAGGAACAGAGCAATGAACTTACAACAATTATAGCTGCCTTTGAAGACTATGCTATCGGAGAGAAAAATGAGACATATGAACGATACCTCTTCAACAAGAGACGCCAGGAACAAGGTGAGAACTTTGCCAGTTTGAGATCGTTAGCAAAGTCATGTAATTTTTGCCAATGCATGGCTGATTCCCTACTGACAGACAAGATAGTCTTAGGGATAAATGACTCGCAAACCAGAAAGCGTCTCCTACAAGAGAAGAAACTCACTCTTAGTAGTTGCATTGACATTTGTAAGAGTGCTGAGACAGCAGAGTCCCATCTCCGAGCCTTCAGCGACAGTGGAAATGGCAAGTCAGCTGCTACAGTCCACAGAATCAAGCAGTGTGGCAGCAAACGCAAAATAAGCATCAATCGCAAAAGCAAAGCGGTACTGCTGCACGTCCTAAGCCAAAGAGTGGTCAAAAGAATGCCACCAGGGAAGCTAAGAGCTGCAAGTATTGTGGAAAGGAGCACCCCAGAGATAAGCAGCAGTGCCCTGCCTATGGACAAACATGCAAATCCTCCGAGGGCAGCAACCATTTTGCAAAAGTATGCAACAAGAAAAGAGTCCACAAGGTAGACGAGCAAGCAGACAGTGATACTAGCACTGGATACATTGACAACGTCACTATTGTGATAAATTCAGTGCGGCCCAAAGATGAAGTATATGCACAGATGCTGATCAACGATTCACCTGTGGTCTTCAAGGTGGATAGCGGGGCAAGTGTGAACGTCCTGCCCAAGAAGCACTTGCAGGGTACAGACTGTACTCTCCAGCCAACACGAAAAAAATTGAAGATGTGGAATGAATTTGCCACTAATGCGGAGGGAATCTGCCGTCTGAGGGTGCTAAATCCAAAGACAAATTGCAAGTACTCAGTAGAGTTCATTGTGGAAGATGCTGATTTCACTCCACTACTTGGTAGCAAGGCCAGTCAGTGAATGAACTTGATCACAGTCAACAATGAGAGCTTCCATCGTGTAAATGCGGCAACAACCACGAGGAGTGCCAAGCCTGAGGAACGTTTCAACACAGTGTTCAATGGGGAGCTTGGCGAGCTGCCCGGGGAAGCACACCTAGAGGTAGACAAAGACATGCAACCAACTGTTCTACCATTTTGACGCTTACCTCATGCAACCAAACAGAAGGTTAGAGCCGAACTTGACCATATGGTGGAGCAAGGAATCATCGCAGTTGCCCACCATCCTACCAGCTGGGTCAGCCAACTGGTAGTCGCAGAGAAGAAGAATGGAGACCTCCATATCGGCATAGACCCGCATCCACTCAACAGAGCATTGAAACGGGAGCACTATCCACTCCCGGTAATAGAGGACATCCTGCCAGACCTGAATCAAGCCAAAATTTTCAGTAAGCTGGACATGAGTTCAGCCTTCTGGCAGATCAAGCTTGACCAGTCTTCGAGCAACCTGACGACGTTCAACATGCCCTTTGGTCGCTATCGCTGGTGCCGACTGCCTTTCGGCACAAGTGTATCTTCGGAGATCTTCCAGCGGAGACTGCACCAGGCGCTTGAAGGACTGCCTGGCGTTATCTGTGTAGCAGACGACATTCTGGTGTACGGGGGAGGAGAGACCAACGAAGAAGCTGTGGCTGACAATGATGCAAAACTTGAGCAGTTGCTACAGCGGTGTGTTGAGCACAACATAAAGCTCAATAAAGACAAGTCAGTCTTCAGGGCAACCGACATACCATTCCTAGGTCATGTCATCACGAGCAAGGGGTTGCAGCCTGACCCCAAAAAGGTTGCCAATGTCATCAATATGCCAGCACCTTCAGACGTCCAAGGGGTACAGAGACTGGTAGGATTCGTCAACTACCTGAACAAATTTCTACCCAGCCTATCAGACATCCTTGAGCCCATCAGACAGTTGATGAAGCCAGAAATAGCTTGGGAGTGGTCATCTGAGCAAGCTGACGCTTTGCAGATCAAACAGATGGTCTCGGAAGCACCACTGTTGGCATTTTACGATCCCAAGGAGGAGCTCACAATTCAGTGTGACGCAAGCAACAAGGGCTTAGGAGCAGCACTGCTCCAAAATGGCCATCCAATCGCATACGTGAGTAGAGCCCTCACTGACACGGAAACGCGTTATGCTTCAATTGAAAAGGAAATGCTAGCTGTAGTGTTTTCAATGGAGCAGTTCCACCAGTACACATTTGGTCGGTTCACCAATGTTGTTAGTGACCACAAGCCACTAGAAATGATAGTGAAAAAGCCTCTAGTGAAAGCGCCAAAGTGTTTACAGGGAATGCTTCTATGTCTGCAGAGCTACGATTTCGATATCAGCTACCAGCAAGGGAAGCTGATGTATCTCGCTGACACATTATCTCGAGCCATCAGCAAGGCGACAAGTAGCGTTCATGCCTTCGAGGAGATCAACTCGGTGTCGCGACTTCCTATCCGCGATGAGCGCCTCCAACGAATTCGCGAGGAGATGGAAACAGATGACACACTGCAGATGCTGAAACGCATCATTATTCAAGGATGGCCTAGTGAGCGAGACAAAGTACATGAGTTGTTGACGCCTTATTATAGCTATAGGGATGAGCTCGCAGTGCAAGATGGTTTGATCTTTAAAGGAGAGCGGGTGATCATCCCGATAAGTCTTCGCAGAGAAATGAAAGAGAGGATACACTCTTCTCATCTGGGCATTGAGGGATGCCTGCGACGCGCATGTGAATCTTTGTTTTGGCCTGGAATGAGTAGCGAAATAAAGCAGTTCATAGCCACATGTGATGTGTGTCGCAATTATGATGTGTGCCAGCAAAAAGAATCGCTTATGAGCCACGAGTTGCCCACGAGACCGTGGGAAAGAGTCACAGCAGATCTGTTCACATGGAACGGAAAGGAATACCTTGTTGCGGTAGGTTACCACAGCAACTTCTTTGAAGTTGACCACTTGAAGGATACAAGCAGTGCAACGGTTATCCACAAATTGAAAGGCCACTTCGCGCGGTATGGCAGCCCATGCCAAGTCATTACCGACAATGGCCCCCAGTTCACATCGGCCCTTTTCCGTCAGTTTGCCACAGAATGGGATTTCGAGCAAATGAAAGATGGATTGCCGAAGTAATTGATGTGTTTACACCAGATAATACATTTTGTATTCGGGAGATTTTAAAGATATTTTCCTATTAGTGTATTTTGATAGTACACGTACAGTACTCACTAAAAAGACAAATTGTTTTCATGTAGGCCTATGTGTGGTCTTTGGGATAACAAATGCCATGAGTATATACCGATTTATATTGTTTAAGTTGTAGGGACAGCTATTTACAACAAAAACAAGAACAAAAAATAAGTTTTGTGTCACCTAGTTCGAGAGAAGTCATGTGCGTCAAATGGAGCCAGGTCGCATCCCGAAGGACATGCTATATGGAGAGCTATGCGAGGTGTCTCACCCCATAGGAAGACCACATCTTCGCTTCAAGGACATGTGCAAACGCAACATGAAGATAATTTAGACCGACACCAACACCTGGGAAGGTGCAGCTGACAATCGTCAGCTGTGGAGAGTCACTGTCAGGGAGGGCATCAGGAGGGCTGAAGCGGCAAGAAACGAACAGCAGGCTGATAAGAGAGCCAGGAGGAAGGCAAGGACAGCCTCAGCTTCATGTGCTCCAGAGATTGTCATTCAAGAGTGGGACTGTTCAGCCACTCAAGGTGATGCAAACTTCTTGCCTAGTGTTTAACCACCGTCTCTCAAGATGAATGGATGCCGACGATCTCTGGTTTGTGGTGACAGTGATAGCTTGTGTTCTGTTGCACAGAATGCTCACTTGTGGCAATGGTGATTAATGACTTGTGGTGGCTATGATTACTCATTTGTGTTGGTCGTGGTGGTGGTAGTGATCTCTGGTTTGTGGTCAGGATGTTGTGGTATTTGGTGGCAGTGCTCACAGGCTTGTAGTGCCAGAAAGTGATGGTTTGTGGTTGCAATGGCAATAATCATTCTGTCATCACAGTGAGTATTCATCAGATTGCTAGTAAGCCTTCTCATCGTGCCATGAAAAACTTCATGTCTTTGTAACTGATTGACAATTTTGAACTTAATGTTCAGCAGGCCTAATACCAAGATGCGACAGTCCATTTCAACAAGACCTGGTCTACTTCTACAGAATGTTTAGCCTATCATTATTAATGAGGTAGTACTTGGTGTGTTTGTTTGTTTTGGGAGAGCTTATGGTTGTTTGTTTTGTTTTGTCTTTTTTTGTTCTTTCTTAGATGTTTTATACAAAGTCTTGGCAGATATAAAACAGACTACGACAGAAGCTCAAAAAAGGAATGGCATTGACATTTCAAGGTTTTCTGCAGCAAGACCTCACATGATTTCCTTCAATCTAGAACACTGTAATCCATCCATATCTTTGAGCATGGTTTTCTCAGTGGCCTCTCCCTTGAAGGTTTAACCAGACCAGGAGATGAATGGCCCACAGTCCATGCAAGCAACATCTAGAGATCCTGATGTCAGAGACAGGTTCAGATGCCTTCTTGGTCTCTACTGTCCATCCATCGGCCCCAAACTGGCTTCTCCTCGGGTGGTTTTGGCACAACAAGAACCGGTCACCACTGACCTGGCGTTAGGAACATCACTGTGGCTATTAACCCAATTCCAAGGGTGACCGGAGGACAGGGTGTACCTCGAAAGACCTCTGCCGTCAATTGTCCTTGAAGAGAGTGCTCTTCATGTCACGTCTTGGAGGTCTGAGGGGCTGAGTGCTGGCCAGCATGCGTCTGGCGTAGGGGTTCTCGTGCAGCCCAGCCTGCCTTAGGGCCTGTTCCAACTTCAGTCGGGGGTCTGCCATCACCTGACATGGGTAGATTCACAGACGGAAAAAAAACAAGGAAAAGTAGAAATTACGCGGTGCGTAATATATGTCCCCGCCGGAAGTAGCATTTTGTAGCAAAATGTACAATATAGGTCAAAAATCAAGGTCAAAGGTCAAAGAAGTCTAAGGTCAAAATTCTGTGTAGAAGTTTTGAAGCCCTCACCTAGTGCCATCACATAAAGCAAACGGAATCGAAATCGGGTTAGAAACGGCGAAGGAGTAGCATTTTGTAGCAAAATGTACAATATGGGTCAAAAATCAAGGTCAAAGGTCAAAGAAGTCACAGGTCAAAATTCTGTGTACAAGTTTTGAAGCCCTCACCTAGTGCCATCACATAAAGCAAACGGAATTGAAATCGGGTTAGAAATGGCGAAGGATAGCATTTTGTAGCCAATGTACAATATAGGTCAAAAATCAAGGTCAAAGGTTAAAGAAGTCAAAGGTCAAAATTCTGTGTGGAAGTTTTGAAGCCCTCACCTAGTGCCATCACGTAAAGCAAACGGAATCAAAATCGGGTTAGAAATGGCGAAGGAGCAGCATTTTGTAGCCAAATGTACAATACAGGTCAAAAAATCAAGGTCAAAGGTCAAAGAAGTCAAAGGTTAAAATTCTGAGTGCAAGTTTTGAAGCCCTCAACTAGTGCCATCACATAAAGCAAACGGAATCGAAATCGGGTTAGAAATGGCGAAGGAGTAGCATTTTGTAGCAAAATGTACAATATAGGTCAAAGGTCAAGGTCAAAGGTCACAACTGAAATTCTGTGTACAAGTTTCAAAGCTCCCATATGCTATCATATAAAGCAAACAGAATCAAAATTGGCTCATAAATGACAGAGAAGTAGCAAATTGAACATTTTGATCACACACGGATGCACACACGGACACACGGACACACACACATACGGAGCCCGTTTCATAGTCCCCTGCTCGAACTCGTTCGGCGGGGACAAAAAATGAATATAACATCTTTGTGAACTTTCTGAGCAACGCTTTAAATGGTTCTATTCCACTCTGCTATTTCATTCGATTATTTTGCAGAGGAAGTTTATTTCATCATCCAATGCTATTTTACTAGTTTTGAAAAAAACACATGAAAAATCACCTTTTTACACAGATGGGCTGCAACTGCACTGAATCGTACAGCATTAGTTACTGATACAGTATGACAGGTGAAATTTCAGTAGAGAGTACGCAGCATAATATTTCAACTGTCACTTACAGCAAAAGAAAGAAACAGAAAATGTATGACAAGACAATCTCACTGAATAAAGATCAGCTTCCAGCAAAATGATAACAAATGTCAATACCTCATCACTTCAATGTTTTTGTTTTTCTGAAACAAACACTTATGGCAGCTTTACATTGGGCTCACTAAAACTTTTTTACAAATGTGAACACAAAGTTTGCTACAGGCATGCTGATTATTTTGTGTACAAATTGAAGGTGTTGTACCCTCACATACTGACATTCGAGCCATTTATGCTTTTATATTTGTCTAAATTCCTTCAGTTTCACTTAGATTTTGTTGTCTGTACGTCACTTCGTCCCATCACAAGTATTTGGCTGGGTGCCTTCCTCTCCATGGCCCAACCAACTACTTTGCATGGCCCATAACATTGCAACACTAGACTTCATCATCATTCATGATGACGATTACTACTAACTTTACGATTACGATAATAATAGCTCTCACTATTACAATACTCTCAATAGCTCTCACTATTACAATATTATAAAATGGGTTCAAGAATGTAGCCAATAGGAAGCGCTGAAATGAGACACACCTCCTTCCTTTACTTCAGTACAACTGCACTGCCTGTAATCCTATGGTAGATTGCCGATCGTCTGTGCGCGCGGCGGCTCCTTTGATGAATTGCATGCATACGCGTACGCGCTGTCAATCCTGTAAACAACTTCTAGTTCGGGCTGCCGGCCGGCCGGCCTGTCTTCCCTTGTGCATAACATATGTGGCGTACGTACGTATACTGTACTATACGTACACTTTGTACAGTACAGTAGACCAAGCGTTATGGGACCGGACGCGTACATGGAGTCACTTTGAAGAGCAAATCCAACGATTTAGCAGGTTAATTCTCACGCCGTCTTCAGAGTATGTTGTCTAGTAGGCCTATATGAGGAGTCTATATCAAGTCTTTAAGGTAAAGGGTGCATATTCTATGTAAAATAAGTAAGTTTTCATGCGGGTGTCCGGAAACCAAACCCCCCATTATACTTATACACACTATACTGTATGTGCGGGACTTCCGCGAGTGCGACGTGCGTAAAAGTTTGGGACGAACATCTTCGGACGTCTTGACCCACAAAGGTACGTGAAAAACGCTGAAAAATGATGTAAGTTTTCGAATTTTCGACCCATTTTATAAAACAAATGATGCACAGGATTATTTCGCTCGTGCATGTTTCACAATTGTAAATACCCTCGAGTGCACTACGCCTACACTAACGCACTCTATCCTGTGCATCATTTGTATACTAACAATAATAATAGCTCTCACTATTACAATATGTCATTGCAGTCACTGTATACCCATGATCACTCTTCAATTGAACTGAATTGAATTCAACTCCAATATGCATGGTAATTACAACTACAACATTGTAGGAGCACTCGTCTGATAATTGATCTCACCTTGTCGGAAGGAAATGTCCTCATGTCAAAGAGAGGTCGTTGAATGTTTACATCCTGTTCAGCCCCAATCCCCATGCGAGCTTTGGATGCCTGTCCAGATAGGAAGAGTACATCTCAACTGTTAATCATTTCCTTCAGAGGTACAAACGAGATGAGCAGTTATCTTACGGTATCATCTTGAATGAGACCCTTTACTTGTTTTGAGATACAGTTCTGATACCACTTCATATACATTTCAACTATTTTAATATAAATTTTCAAGTCATACTGGACTGCAGCTTTCATGATATGAACTTCCTCTAGTTGCCTCTGGTATATGTTTGTACCTCACTAAAACTGAAAATTTTATTAGGTAACCACAGAAAATTGCTACATGTGACATATCTCTATAAGAGTATCTCTCTCGGTATATATATCATATCTTCAATTAATCTGTGACAACTTCACATTTTACAATTTCAGCTGAATTGCATTCTATGACAATATCACAATGCAATCACTTCTTTATTACATAAATTATAATGAAGCAAAAGTATCAATCTTTAGTAAAAATTAAACAGCTTGTAAAATAGAAGAGATTTAGAAAATGTCAATTCTTGCAAAAAAATTGTCATGATTCCTTAAACTAATTAAAAAATGCACTGCAACAGTCATTCATCATGTCAGTCTGCACTTTAAAGTTGTGCTATTACTCAAATCTCAAAATCACTTTTCTTCTTTGCAAGAAAAGATGAACTGTAAAATGACAACAAATGATGTCTCACTCATACCGTAGTATCTTTCATCATGCGAACAGGATCACTCTCAACATGGACAGCAACCTAATAATTCAACGAGAAAGAGCACCAATTTGAGATTGGCATAACCAATCATGGACTTGGACTCTCCTTTTTCTGTCTTTTCTTTTTAGTTCATCTGTCATTTTTTATTATTTCTTCTTTTATTGGAGGGGAGAAGGAGGGGGATTTAAAGGATATGAGCAGCTACTTTGCATGGTATTAAAAACAGTAGCAACAGTCAGATTGTATGGCACAGTAGATTTTTCTTTGATACTCATGAAATAAAAAGTCAACCTTCACGTCCAGGCAATGAAGATTGAATCCACAAGTGATATGAATATTAAAGCATACACAAATTACATGTATCTGGAGGACAAATCCATGCTGAATGAACATACTGAATCAAATCTAGAGCACATATAAGTCGTAACATGAAGAAACTTATGAAAAATACCATAAAAGTGAACACAGGTTGACTGTAGAAAAGTCATATAATATAGGCACTGTGCGACACATTCAAACGGTCATTGAATCCACAAGGATGATATCACTTGCATCATATTTGTTGATTGCTCTGTCAATGTAATGACACCTGTCACACATGAGTTATAAAAACAATATATTTGCCTCTGCTCTGCTAAAGCAAAAGGTAAAGGAAAAATAATACATCATTTCACAGTGGTCATGAAGAAAGAAAGTGAATTCTTTTATACATATTATTGCAAACATTGCATTTCAGTCTTTTTATGTGCAAGACAAAGAGGGTATTTTGTGTAACTATATTTTCCACCTTCATCTCCTACCCTGTAAATTCACAAAGATGCGAAGAACATATTATGGTCTATAGCTTCCATAGACAAAAGTCAAGTTGCTATAGGAGAAAAACAAAATAGTATGATTGTTTTGTTTTTTTTCCCTTTTTAATCAAAGCATCAGTCGAATTCACATTTTGAAGAACTCGTAAATAAAAAGTACCAGCTGAGATGGCATTTTAAGAATACAGGAAAACACTGTCAATTGTTGATGCATTTCTCTTCTCTATCCAGATTGATTACTAAATACGCCAAATATATTTCGCGAGTCTAAATTTTCATGAATCGGGACTTCATGACAATTTCGCGAGTGGTTAAATTCGTGATCGTGGAGTCCTGTACCGAACGGAGAAAATGTGTACGCGTATGTCACATTCCTATCGGCATCACAGTCAATATTTTCACGTGTTTTTAATTTCGCGAATAGCAGCTGACTTGCAAAATTCGCGAAAATAAAAACCTCGCCAAATATTTGGCGTATACAGTACCTGTTCCCTGAGCGCCTCAAGCCGTCTCTCTCGCTCCATCTCCTCCTCCTCCAGTCGCATCTGATCCTCCTTCATCTTCTCAACTTTCAGCTGCTGGAGATGATCCCGGAAGGCCACTCTTTGTGAGAGAAAATAGATCGTGCAGGTAAAGGGACACATGAGTGGAAAGCAGGACACTTCACATACAAAATCCTGATGTGAGCCTTGCTAAATAGCTAGCAGATATTTACGGAAGTCCTCATTCTTCAGGAAATAAGTTTATGTTGAGACCTTGATAACAAAATGGGTGATATACAGTAGACTAACACTAAATAGAAGCAAAACAAAACATTAAAACAAATCTTTTCCATAAATTGGCATTAAGAAAAAAAAATAGACTCACACACACATCAAATCAGAAACTGATGGTGATATTTTGTTATCAATGGTGGGAAAACACTTTGAAACACATCTAACTGAAGAACAAAGTACAAAAATTTAGGGTACTAGTCATTAAGAAGTGATTTCCAGATCAATCCTATAGGTACACAGAGTATATATTCTGCAGTCACTCTAACGATGCACCTCTGAAAATGCATGGCTAAACACTTAGAAATGGTCATCTCGCATTATGAGACCCTTTAAAAAAAAATCATAAAGATAACACAACAGGTGGTTATCAATGCCGTTCTGCATTAATCCAGTGGACATGTAAACATTGTAAGTCATAGCAACATTCGAAAATGTGGATTAAATGCAAGATTATTTGGCAAGACTGGTATTCTCACGAGACAATGGATTTCATATTCAAGTCAATATAACAATGCATGTATACATAAGCAGATTCATTTCCAGTGGCTTTACTAAGAGTCAGTTAGCACTTAAATCTATTGCCTCAGTCTGACAATATCTGACATGACTTGAGAAAGATTGGTTCTGAACAGTTGAAGAACTAGGGCAGAAGGGTTGCTACTATAAAGTTCCCATCCAGTCATCGAGTGGCAGTGGACATACCTCTCTTTGTCATGGGCAGCCTGCACTGCCATCGCCTTCCTCAGCTCTGCTAATCTCTCCCTCTTCTTGGCCTCCTCAGCTTCATGTTCCTTTCGTAGTTGTTCCTTGTATACATTAATCTGAGAGGGACAAAGTATAAGTTTCAATAGATTTCAATTTTTTCATTTTCTCTTTTGGTACAGAAATGATGCCTAAAGTCTTCAGATCTCTTCTTTCTTGTTTTTATCTCACTTTATTTCATTTTAGATCTCTCCCGAGCATCTGACAGTGGCATTCAGTTGCCTCTATTCCTGTTAATCCAACCTTTACACGATCGTAGAGCACAACAAAGAATGGGGGAAAACTCAACGACACAAAGCAAAACAAAATGTGAGCTCTTGAGATGGCATGCAACTTTACTTTGTAATGCCTGCAGAAAACTGTGTTAAAACCCCACTTATGATACCACTGGATACTATAAAAGAATGTAAGAGTCACATATTTGGGCTCTTGAGTGCAGCAAATTCATCTGGCAAAATTTGTCAAAATCAATGTAACTCTGGCTCTCATCTACCACTGAATACTTACAACTTACATATCCTTCTGTGTGAAGAATGCTTGGACAGATTCAAGCTCTACAAAAGTGCCCGGTATTAGCAGTCCCCGGGCTATCATAAATTGATGACGGGTCATCAAATTTCCATTAAGGCTGCCTTTAGGTGGCCCGACTGGACAGCTAAGATTCTAAATAAACTTTTATGTTTCCTTTTATTTCAGGTCACTAAAATTTTAAAATTAAAGATTTTAGTGGCCAAAACAGACCCAAATATGCCCAGATGGGCCACCAGAAAAAAAGATGAGAGCATTGAGCTCTACTTATAATTTTCTCACCTTCTCTTCTCTGCCGCCCTCTTCTTCTCCTCTTTCTGCTTCTCCAGCTCCAGCTCACGCTGTGCGCTGCGGCAGCCGCTGGACCTCTAGCTCCGCCTCGATGCGCATGGCCTCCAGTTTCTGCTCTCGCCAGAGTTCCACCTTCTCGTAGAGTTCCCGCCGGATCTCCTCCTGCCGATGCTTGTCGATGGCCGCCGCCCGCTGCAGCTCGTCCGCCAGGCAGGCATCGGCAAAGGTGGCCGCCCCCCTCTCGTACAGCTCCTGCTTGTCCCGGGCCCAGCTGTTGATGAGTGTGTGCCGCAGCTGGTTGTAGTAGCGGTGGTTTATCATCCAGTCCTCGTGTGCCACCTACACG